>NW_026988421.1:9282500-10620000 GCF_030222135.1 Aotus nancymaae
GGAGACCACAGAAAAGCAAATGACACCGAATTTTCCCTTCTTAATTAAAATGTTAAACAGGGTTAAGATGCCAAGCTTCATCAGAGATATTTGTTCCCCTGGTGAACTCTGAGCCCTGCTGGGGCTCAGTTCAATGGGAGTTATTTGAGTCAACACATGTTATTAAGTTTCCAAATGTAATCAGCCCAGATATTTTAATGGAAACTTTCTCCATTCTTTTAATAAGCAAGTGGTTTGGTTAAAAAAGCACTTGGGTTAGGTGCCCTGCGTTGCCCTCCCGTAACCAAATCGCATAGCAACAGGCAGCTGTCTCTACAAAGCCGGGCAGGCTCGGCGAGGGGCAGCCGGCAGGAGCCCAGCCCCCAGTCCCGGTGTTTGGCCAGGCATAAATATCTTCAATGGGATTAGAATGTTTAAGGGGCTAAAGGCTGTGGGAAAACTTTTGTCTGCCATATTTATCTCTTCTGCTGTTGTGTCTTGACATTTCCACTTGGGGGACAACGGGGTTAAAAGCAAGAGCAAATGTTTTGATGGGTTTATTTTGAATTATGAATCCATCGATCTGCACGATTGCCTGTGGGCCTCGGCCTGCTTCTCACCATGCCCTCTGAGGAAGAGGATAAGTGGATGGAGAAGGCAGTGGGAATCAACACCAGGGAAGGACTTCGGCGTAGAGAATTAATTACATGGGGTCGAGGGGAGACGCTTTTCTCCCAGGGCAGATGCTTGGTATCTTAGAGACAGGGTTTGGGCTTGCAGCCGTGCTGCTGGGGTACACGTGATGCAAGAGCAGCCCTTCTTTCTGACCAGCAGGTTCTGGAGGAGGGAAAGAACCGGGAGGCAGATGTTTCTGTCTCTGGTCTGTGGCTCCACATAACTTGAAGGGATGCTGCATTCCAGGCTGGGCAAGGTATTCCCCTCTTATGAGATGAACCGCGTTCCATCCCCCAGAATTCATATGTTCTAGTCCTAACCTCTGGTACCTCTGAGTGACTGCATTTGTAGAGACGGTCTTGAAAGAGGTGATTATGTTAACATGAGGCCATTAGGGTGGGCCCTAATCTAATCTGACCCATGTCTTTATAAAATGAGACAGTTTGGCCACAGAGAAAGGGACAGCAAGGATGCATGCCCACAAAGAAAAGACCATGTGGGCTGCAGCAGGAAGGTGGCCATCTGCACAGCACTGAGGGGAAGCCTCAGGAGAAACCAAACCTGCTGACACCTTGATCTTGGACTTCATCCTCCAGAACTGTGAGGAAATCAATTTCTGTTGTTGATGATTCCCAGTCAGGGGCATTCTGTTATGGCCGTCCTAGCAAGCTACTCATCCCTTCAAAGTCTTTTCCAGCCCCACTAGAGATGTTGATAACCATGTGTCAGAAGAAGCAGGTATAAGGCCCTGAAAAGATAACCTAGGCCACAGACCAAATTCTCTCTCTCCCTCTCTGGAGAGAAACAAAATTCACAATACTGAACAAAAGATGCTGCCATCTAAGCAGTTAGCACATCCCCACACTGCACGGGTGAGCTAGGGAAATCTTCACCCCCTCTGCCAAAGAGATGAGCAAAGTTTGAAGTGGAGGGGTTGGGCATTCTCCAAATTTAAGCAAAGTTGATGTATTAAACCTGAACTTGAGATATAGTTAAGATTAATGATTCACTTTATAGAAATGATTCTTCACTTTGAAAAAGTAGATATAAAGAACACATTAAATACGGACTCCTTAGGTAAATCTAGAATTGGATTTAATGTAGAAACATCTGGTTTGTGCACAATTTCTTTCAGAAACACTTGCATAAAGCAAGGTCCACCCATTTAGAGGATAAGGCACTGATGAGTAACTGACAGCTCTCTCTTGCACTGGTTATGTATGGTCAGCAATGGGCGCTGTACAACCAGACACGAGGGCAAGTCAAGCTTAATAGATGAATAGATACACCCATAAATATCTATACACATCTCTGTACGTTTACAGGTGACTATATATACATTTTCATACATGTGCATATTTATGAGTATATGGATATACATGATTAATAGCCATACACACATGTACAGTATTTCTTGCAGTTGAAATCTTCATTAAAGAGCAGTTTATTCAGTGCTTGCTCTATTTGCTATTGTGCTGAGGTGCTTAGAATACAAAGACAACACGTTTTCTGCATCTGCATGAGTCTGCAGTCTACTAAAGGAGTGAGCTATGGAAATAAGTAACAGGTGATCTGAACACGATAGATGTTTATGCCACTGTTGAGGAAGCAGGAGTCTAGGAGAGCCAGAGGAACGCCATT
Source organism: Aotus nancymaae (assembly GCF_030222135.1). Taxonomy (NCBI): domain Eukaryota; kingdom Metazoa; phylum Chordata; class Mammalia; order Primates; family Aotidae; genus Aotus; species Aotus nancymaae. The sequence goes on from NW_026988421.1 coordinate 9,284,796, forward strand.
TTAAGTTCAGCGCCATCTCAAGACTAACTAACACGGGGCACATTCCTCACCAGTCACGACCAGGTGTCGTAAGAGGTTTATATATAGTTCAGGAAACAGCTTAGAGATACCTGCAAAGACACGGTCCTGCAGCAACAGGAAGTCCAGATGTCCCAACATCCATAACAATATACGCTTTCAAGATAACTATAGTCAGCTTTGATGTGCTTATGCACTAACATGCCAAGGATGGTTTTTTTCTTTAAATCGGCAGAACAATAAATTTTGTCATGCTGTCAGTCCACCCGCCCATAGACATAGCTTAGCTTAGCTTTCACATAGATAAGACCCCAATATAAGAAGAACTTAAAACACAAGGCATTTCTCCTCTTGCTTTCTGAGGATGCCCTACTCTGTAACTGAACAGCTGTCAAGGAAACGCTCTCTTCTCACTGTGCTCTGTGACTCACTTTGAATTTCTTCTTGCACAAGATCCAAGAACCCTCTCTTGGGGTCTGACTCAAGACCCCTTATTCTGGAAACCCAAAGTACATGGGGGGTGTCCACCCAGGCGGTTGGCCCAGAACTGCTGTTCAGTGTCCTTGCCCATCCACCTCTGTGAAGTCCAGTCTCCATGTCTGTACCACCTGCCACTTCTGACCTCTGCTTTACAGAGGAGGAAAAAGATAATTCTGAGCCAAGGTGTGGGCAAATAGATACTTACAGTGTATACTAACGGTAGTAAAAACATGAACATTTAATAAAATATATTGCACATTTGTCTTAGGTTGGTGACATAAGATTCTCTTACCCGAAACTGGTCTCAAAGAGAATCTAAAAACCAGACAGGAAACAGTTCCATTTTATTTTCTGCCCTTACAACCCAAAGCTTGCACTAGTGTCCTGGTTTTAGGATTACTTTTTATTTTATTTTTATTTGGAATTACTTTGTATTTTATTATTATTATTATTACTTTGAGACAGAGTCTTGCTCTGTCTCCCAGGCTGGAGTGCAGTGGCGTGATCTCGGCTCACTGCAAACTCTGCCTCCCGGGTTCAGGCAATTCTCTGCCTGAGCCTCCTGAGTAGTTGGGATTATAGGTGCCCACCACCATGCCCAGCTAATTTTTGTATTTTTAGTAGAGACAGGGTTTCACCATCTTGGCCAGGCTGGTCTTGAACTCCTGACCTTGTGATCCACCCGCCTGTCTTCCAAAGTGCTGGGATTACAGGCATGAGCCACCACACCCAGCCAAAATTACAGTATTTTTACACCTTTCTGGAGAATGTGTATGTTTCATTCATCCATGTTCTTTCTTCTACCTCCCCCTGTACCTGTCTGCATTCGACTTCTTTCCCTCTCAAATGATGTAAGAACCTCCAAGTGCCCTCCATCACCCACCTTGTTCCATGGTCTGAATAATGGTCCTAATGCACAATTGCAAAGATATGACTCCTCTGATAAAGAGTCATCAGTGGCTGGGCATGGTGGTTCACTCCTATAATCCCAGCACTTTGAGAGGCCAAGGAAGGAGGATGGCTTGAGTCCAGGAGTTCAAGACCAACCTGGGCAACATAGTGAGACCTTGTTACTACAAAAAAAAAAAAAAAAAAGAATTAACTGGACGTAGTAGCGCGTGCCTGTGGTCCCAGCTACTTGGGAGGCTGAGATGGGAGGATAGCTTGTGTTTGGGAGGTAGAGGCTGCAATAAGCTGTGATGTCATCACTACACTCCAGCCTGGGTAACAGAGTCCTATCTCTCAATAGATAAATAAATAAAGAGCCATCAGCATCTTCCCGTTCAGGTGTACGTGACATTTATTAGCTGCTGTCTATGTGCTAGTTGTGCATGTACGAGGCTTACAGATCAAAGCCCTAACTACTAAACCAGGCATTTGGTGATTCCATGCCCAGGACCCACCTGGCTCTCAGACACTTCAGTCAAGCTCTGTGGCCTGCCCAGGTGTCCAAGGCTCGGTCCTGGCTGCACCACCAGCCAGGACACCTCTGCTCTCATCTCCCACTCACTGCAGTGCTCCTCCGCAGCCTGGAACAGTTTACAGTCATTGAAAAGGGAAAGGAAAGGCCATGTACCTGTTCATGTAAAAGAACCAGAATCACGCAATAAACAATACACCCCCCACCAAAAAAAAAAAAAAAAAAAAAAACCCACCAACTTTGGTTTAGTAAAAAATCTTTAAAGAAAAGTTACTAAAACGGTTGGGCGCAGTAGCTCACATCTGTAATCCCAACACTTTGGAAGGCTGAGGCGGGTGGATCATTTGAGGTCCAGAGTTTGAAACCAGCCTGGCCAGCATGGCGGAACCCCGTCTCTACCAAAAATACAAAAATTAGCTGTATGGGTGGCAGGCACTTGTAATCCTAGCTGCTCAGGGAGGCTATTTTTGTTTTAATAATAATAATAATAAGTCCAAACCTGCATATTCTTCAAGATCTAACCCAAATTCCACTTAAAATGGTAGAAAACGAATATGAGCTTTTAGATGTTTGAAATGAAGTTCAGACCCTGCTACCACGACCAAGTAGCCTCGGGACACCCATCTGTCATATGGGATGGTGCCTTATACGACGTGGAGGGTGAAATAGAACGTCCTCAACCACTTAGCGTACCACTAGGTAGTAGAGCAGCTGTCCCCAGCCTTTTTGGCACCAGGGAGCAGTTTCAGATGATTTTTCCATGGACAGGTGAGGGGAGAGGAGGATGGTTTCGAGATGAAACTGTTCCACCTGGGATCATCAGGCACTGGTTAGATTTTCATAAGGAGCGTGTAACCCAGATCCCTTGCACGTGCAGTTCTCAACAGGGTTCATGCTCCTATGAGAATCTTGTGCTGCTGCTGATCTGAGAGGAGGTGGCTCAGGCAGTGACACTCACCTGCCCATCGCTCACTTCCTGTTATGTGACTCAGTTCCTAACAGGCCACAGACTGGTACCAGTCCACGGCCCGGGGGTCGGGGACCCGTTTAGTAGAGGATGAATACATTTTAATTCCCTTCTCTTTCTCTCCCTCCACAAAGCCTAAAGGCCCCTCAGGAAAGACTCTCCTCTTACCTGTGTGTGTCCACTGTGGCCCTACTGTGGGCTATGATTATTTGTATGCCCTCGACTGAATGCAGAAATTGTGAACAGGGCTGGTAGGTAGTCATCTCCGCATTCCCTGAAGCTCCGCTCTTCCCATGATGGTATGTTAAACTATTGAGTATTTGTTAAACTGGAGTAAATAATCAATCTCTGTATTGAAATGAAGAATCTACCAGAATGGTCTCGAGAATCCAAGATTCAATAAAAAACAGACTCAACCAGAACAAGAAAAACCAAGTGAAAAAGAGTAGTCATTTTAAACTCACTTTAAAGTCATAACTCTCAGAAAATTCAGAATTATGACTCCCTTGCCCATCATAACCTTTTCACATCACACATATGTAACAGAGGCAGTAAAAGTTAACACGACATTCGGTAGTACACGTTACAAACAGATTGCACGACGCAGTTGAGTTACTGTGGCAATGGGATCATAACTTGGAATTTCCTCACTTTTATGCGTTTGTAATAGCATCAGCTGTAACTATGCATTAGCGGCCCGGTTTACACTCAGAACCCAAACTGTATTTATCACAGGAAACAAGAGAAAGAAGCCACCATTTACAAGGCCTTGAAACTGCTCGTGACCTCTTGGGGTTTCTAGGGCTTTACCAAGTTTTCCGAGTGACCATTTTCAGAATGACATTGGAATAAGTGGGAGGCTTTCCCCATTCACAGGGCATTTGGCCTGGCTTTACCAAACAGCATTTATTTTTTCATTAACATAAATGCTTTTTGGGCGGGGCTGTGTCACTGTGGCACTGGCCGTTGTCTGTGCCACATAGCTTGTGGTAGGAAGCTCTGGGCTTAATTAAAATTGGGACTTTGCGGACAATAAATGATGCTTGCTGCTCATGCGACACCCGTCTCTGTGGGCTTTTGGAGAATTCCAAAATGTCACCTCTAGAAGAAGCCACCCACTCCAAGGAGATTCAGAACGTGACACCTTAGGTTACGAGGTGGGCTGTCCTTCCAGTGCCACGTCATAGAGATGTCTCACAAGACTCTGAGCTTGGTTCCGTGGTTCTGTGGCCTTCAGGGAGCTCTGCGCCTGGATATGCTGGGCCTGTGAATGGCTTCTGTTCCTCAAAAGATGTGCAGAGCATGAGTCAAGCATGCCCATCCCACGACTAATGATTCTGCCAGGAATGAAATTCTTCATTCTCACCTTAATCCTTCATTCATGTTGCAACCCTTCGTCGTGAAGGTCTTCTCTTAAGGTAGAGAATGGATGAAGACTCTTTTCAGGAGTCTTTACACACCTGAAGGCTGTTATTAAGGTTTTCCTCACCATCTTCTCCAGCCTGAATCAATCCAGTATGCCTTGAACCTTTCTTCCTGGGCCTTGTTTTCTTACCCTTTGATCAGCACTGTCATTTTCTCAGTGAGCTCCAGAGTCCACCCTCTGGGGCATAAACGCACAGTCGCCAGATGAGAAAGGGTGGGCTTAAGGATTGACTGTAAAATCATTTTGAGCCCGAGGTAGAGCTTGTAATAGCTCCCAGAAAAAAAAATTTTTAAAGCACTCATCCAAACCAGTATCAAGAAACCCAAAACAGCATCTCTATTTCTCCCTCACTCTCTCTCTCTCTGTCTCAATCACACACACACAGACACACACACACACACACACACTCTCTCTCACGAGTATTTAAGGATGGTGGAGAGATTGTGTGAACAGGAGTCTATTTATGTGCTTGTTTCTTCTGAGGAAAGTCAGTTTGTGATGAATGGTCGTGAACTTGGAATGTTTTAAGCTCCTACATTTTATTTTCTATTTAGTTGACTTTGGTGAATGTCATTTGGTGATTCCTGTCAGGGTTGCATTTTGGAAAATGGCAAACACCTCCTTGGCAATACTTTAGAGGAATAATCTCAGCAAGTGTCGGGGTGAAGGCCAGGCAGCAGTGCCTGTGAGCCAACCAGGGAGGTCAGCGTGGTCTTTATTTAGGGGGACGGAAGGAGAGGCAAAATTGTTTGTTAAATAAAATGCCTTTGATATTTGTATGAACTTCAGGAAGTGCAGAGCTTCTTTCGGTAATCCCCAAACAAGGGGGGCGATCTGGCAGGTTTGTGCTTTTCGCCCACATGTCCGGACACGTGATTATTTTGCAAGAGGTCCCAGGAAGAGCGAGATTGGAAGAAAGTCGGAGATTTTAGTCCCATCAGTTAAATTACCTGACGTGTCAATCTTCTGTCATTTTCAGGTGGCAGCACAAGCAACGGGCGAGTGTTTTTCCATGGGGTGTATAAAGACCAGATGAAAGTCATATTTTCTAAGAAATCTGATGAGGCTCAAGCTTTCTCATTTGGGTCATTGGGGGTCTTTCAAACACAAACACTAAAGCCCCCAAAAAACAAAGTGTCTAAGTCCTTGGCTAAAGTAATTTGGTTTCGGTGGGGGACGTAGTGATTATTCTTAATAGGCTCTTCTCTTACTTATTCTGGGGGGACCATGGAAACCTGTGTGCTAAGAGGGTGTACGCTATTGTACCCAGGAGTCATGGCAAATGGACTCCACTTGCCTATTCAGTTAAGTATCAAGTATCCTCAGAGCTACTTTCTTTTAAGGTCACATTTTAGCGTGGTATACTCAGAATAAGGATTTTTTTTTAAACTGCTATGTGGATTTATCATCTATATGCTGCTTCCAGAGTTTTGTACCTTGAAATAAAGGCATATATTCAGTGAGAGAGATTTATAAAAGTAACAAAGACAAAACACAAAAATAAAGGCCGGGGCGTGGTGTCTCACGACTATAATCCCAGCACTTTGGGAGGCTGAGGCAGGCAGATCACCTATGGTCAGGAGTTTGAGATCAGCTGGCCAACATGGTGAAACCCCGTCTCTACAAAAAATACAAAAATTAGCTGGGCATGGTGGCAGGTGCCTGTAATCCCAGCTACTTGGGAGGCTGAGGCAGGAGAATCGCTTGAATCCAGGAAGCGGAGGTTGTGGTGAGCCGGGATAGTGCCACTGCACTCCAGCCGCAGTGACAGAGCAAGACTCCATCTCAAAATAAATAAATAAATAAATAAAAAGATTATCAACCACATAGTGAGAAAGGAGCCATGGTGGTTGGGGATGATTCTATCTGGAATGTGTGGGGAGATGAAGCAGGATTTGATTTGACCGTGAATGAAAGAAAGCCCAAAGTAACACGGGTTTATATGAGAGAGGAGTTTATTTCCCTCTCTTATAAATGTCCAAGGATAGGCAGTCTAGGCTGAGATGGTGACTTTATGATCTGTGTAGCTCTTTCTGTCTGCCAATCTTAGATTGTACCTCATAGTACAAAATGGCTGCTCATGCTCCAGCCATCACATTCACCTGCCAATCAGCAGGGGGGAGGACAAAGGGGAAAACTGCCCACTATGCACCCCTTACCTCCTGTTGGCCAGAAGTTATAGCTATACCTGGTTGCAAAGGAACCAGAAAGATGTAGTTTCTATTCTGAGTAACTTTGCTTCCAGCTAAAAATCAGTTCTATTTAGAAAAGGAGGTTCAAGGGGGAGTCTGAATGCCCATTCTTCAGGAGACAGAAATATTTTCCTGAAATTTAACTGTAAATGATAGCCATACTAGCATTTGTCTAATTAAAATTTGAAAATAATAACAATATTATTACTTCATTCATGTTTACTCAGAGGGAACAACTTTGAGGTCTGGAAAGGTATTCTTTTCTTTTTTTGAGATGGAGTCTCGGTCTGTCACCAGGCACCATCTTGGCTCACTTGCAACCTCTGCCTCCTGGGTTCAAGAGATTCCCCTGCCTCAGCCTTCCAAGTAGCTGGAACTACAGGCATGCGTCTCCACACCCGGCTAATTTTTTGTATTTTAGTAGAGACAGGTTTCTCCATGTTGGCCAGGATGATCTCGATCTCCTGACCTTGTGATCCGCCCACCTTGACCTCCCAAAGTGCTGGGATTACAAGCGTGAGCCACCGCGAGGACCTGAAAGGTATTCTTAAAATGGCTGCCCTCTGCCCTCTGCCCTCTGCCAGATCTGCCCGAACAGGGACCCTGTGCCGTGAACTAGCAGTGGAAGCGCCTCTGTTCTGCAGAGCGCCCCTGCCAATCCCTCCTCCCGGTGTGGCCTGGGGTGCGTCCTCCATGTCGTTGCCACGTTTCCTCTTGAATCAAAAGTGCATAGTAACGCCAGCCTCAAGGGGGAAGTTTCAAGTGCGCTCAGCGAATGTGACTGTCCTTTGTCCTAAGACCCGGGGTCACCCTCTCAGCCTGACGGAGACAGGATCAACACTGACACGCGTTGGAGTCTCTGTGCAGGCTCTGTGGAAGCCCGCCGTGTAACCTGCCCCGTAATCCACATGTCTCATCCTCATTTGAAAGAAAAGGGACCCGCAGGTGAGAGAGCTTAAGAAATGTGCCCTGGGTCCCCCAGCTGGGCTTTGGCGGCCAGGACCTCAGCCTAGTTCTGATGACTCCTGGAGCCTGGGAATCCAAGCTCTCTGCTGGGCTAAAAATATCAAGGCTCAGGTTAAAAGTCTCTTCTCACTCTTCAAATCCATAAAAAAATTCAAAACTTTGGCAATTTTTTCAGCTCCACTTGGAAGCATTAAAGAGGAAGGTCTCACTGTCTCCCCGAGCATATGGCGGAACTTGTTAATAGCTCAGGATGGTGTGTTTCTAAATTCGACGTTAAGGAATAGAGACAAGGATAATTACTGGTTTCCTTTTGTTTGTGCTTAAAAACACTAATTAAAGATACAGAACCATTTTAAAGAGAACCTGTGTCTGGTGCAGCCATTTATTCCCAGCACTGTTGGCTGTTTATCCGCATTATTCAGGGAATGTAGGTTTTTCTCGTGAGCCTCAGTTATCCACCAGAATGGACCATTGTCCCAGGGCATCTGTGAGCAGCCCTGGTCTACAGAGCCCCCTTCCTTCACTCTGCCCGTATGTGGCCGGCACCCAGGGCAGATTCATTCTTGACATGTGCTAATTCCCCAACTCAAGAACACACCAAGGTGTCTGTGTGTCTTCTGTCTCTTTTATTTTTATTATATTTTTATTTTTTGAGATGGAGTCTCGCTCTGTCACCCAGGCTAGAGTGCAGTGGTGCAATCTCTGCTCACTGCAACCTCGGCCTGTAGGGTTCAAGTGATTCTCCTGCCTCAGCCTCCTGAGTAGCTGGGATTATAGGCACATGTCACCACACCTGGCTAATTTTTGTATTTTTAATAGAGACACACTTTCACCATGTTGGCCAGGTTGGTCTTGAACTCCTGACCTCAGGTGATCCACCCACCTTGGCCTCCCAAAGTGTTGGGATTACAAGCGTGAGCCACCCTGCCTGGCCTTTTATTTTTATTTTTAATATTTTTTAGAGACAGGGTCTCACTCTGTCTCCCAGGCTGGAGTGCAGGGACACAATCATAGCTCACTGCAGCCTCAAACTCCTGAGCTCAAGCAGTCCTCCCGCCTCAGCCTCCTGAGTGGCTAGGACCACCGGCACGTACCACCACTACGCTCAGCTTTTCTCCTCTTTGATTGTGAGTGCCTTGCTGTGACCTGAAGCTTCAGAGGGAAGCATTTATCTCCACTCCTATTCTCTATCCAGGCATGGAATTCCCACCAATCTTAGGAGGCTGGCTGCAGAGAGAATGTAGGTTGTAGGGCAGTGGCCGGGGGGAAGGTAAAAGGCATCCACGCTGGCACAGACAAGCCCGTGACGTGGAGACTCTGCTTGCTCATGCCAGGCCAGAGAGCTGCTTCTGTTATTCCACTTCCGTCAGGGGATGCTAAACCCCAAAGGCCACGGGGCTCTGAAGGAGGGTGTCCTTCAGCCCGGTTTTCTGCCTGAATACAGGAAAATAAAACAAAGAAGATGTTTTTTCTTGGCTTTCCTGGTAGGGGACCCAATCGCTTTTCAAATCCATCAGAAATAAAGGCCTCCGGGCCTGAGAGGACTTCCGCACCCTCTCTTCTGATCACTGCCTATTCTTACTCTCTGCTTTTCTGACAATCGAAGATCAGGGTCTTGCCCAGCGCAATGCTCTGATCACACTGGATGCCTTGGAAATGTTTGCAGCGCTGAACTGAATGTCGAGTGGTGGATAGACGAAGTCCCTGGGAGGAGAGCTGTGTGCGGCTTTCATCTGGGCTGAGGCCCTATCTCAACTGGCTTGATTTTCTCTGTGTAGTAGACAAGATATCTCCTCTACCCAGACACTAGCTTCTGCCAAAAGGCAACGATGCCTTAATAGTTGGGCTGGATTTCTGCTGGCTACTTTTAGCTTCAGCAGAAGATAAGCTATTTGCTCCATTACCTTCCCAGCCTTTGTGAATAGGACTGTCCCCACTTCAGGAATCCCGTGGTAACATCTCCCTCCACCCCACTGGGGGCAAACTCATTTCCTTAGTGAGGAAGACCAGAGACAGGTGGGTGACCATGTTCAGCACTAATTAAACCAGCAAAGGAGGGCTTGATCGCCAGGGCGGGAAGAAGGGTCCTGTTGCCATTCTCTGAAGGTGTGCAACCCAGCTGTGCCACTCACTGGTCTGGTGACCTTTGGCAAGTAACTGAATCTCTCCCAGCCTCCGTGGTCCCATATGTAAAAGTAATAGACCCATGTCATGGCGGGTACAAAAAGGATTAAATGAGCTAATACACATCAAGGACTGAATGTGGTCCTTGACCGACAGACACGCTCAATAATGTTATGATTACTCTAAGTCTCTACAGAAAAGCAGGTCTCGGATGGATGAGCAACAAATGTGTTTAGCCTTGAGCACGTTCTCTTAGGAATCCAAGACATATTTTCCAGCAGGACAGGCAGATCCTCGGACTTAAATCCATACGAAGGACCCAAGATGATACATAGGAGGGAGAAAGCAGCATAACAGCGGTCCCTGGGGGTCATGCAGCCAGGTGAAGATTCTGAGAAGGACACTGGGCTTTTAGGACTAACTGATCGAAACTCGTTATGACTTTTCTCATTCATTCATTCACACAACAAATATCTACTGAGTGCATTAGGGGTGAGACACTGTGCTGAGTCCCAGGGACCCATGATGAACAAGAGGGGTACATTTATGGAATTTCTGAGCCAACTGAGGGGGTGGGAGCAAGGGGAGGCAGGCTGCAGATAAGTGGATGAAAACATGAACAAGATCATTTCGGAGAGTGCCTTGGTCATCTATTGCTGCATATCCAACCACCCTAAAACAAAGTGGCTGAAAACAACGGTGACCATTCATTTGCTCATGATTCTGCAGTCTGAGTGGGTCAGCTCGTCTTTGCTGCACACGGCTTCAGCTGGGGGAGCTCAGCCGGGGCTGGAGGAGCCACTTCCACGATGGCCCGCTCACTAGGCTGGCTGGCTGGGGCTGGCTGTTGGCTTGGGGCCTAGGTGGGGCAGTTGGCCAGGGCCCGAGCCCTCCTTCGTGCCATCTCTCCACGTGGGTAGGCAAGAGCTTCTCCCTGTCTAGAGAGCATTCTAAGACAAGTGTCAAGAGAAACAAGAAGCCACCAAAGCATTCTAGGTATGCGAGTCATGCCGTTTGATGGGGAAATTTCAAAACTTCTCTCTTTCTTCGTTTTCTCATTTACAAAATGAGAGGCCTGCTTGAGTCAGTCTTTTCTAGCCAACATGCCTGAAAAAAAACACCAGCTCTTTGGTGTCTGTAGTTTCGGGGTTTAAGCCTTCTCCACCGTCATTTCTCCCAAGAGCAATGAAGAATCAGAAGAAGGCTTCCTGGATATTTTATGAGAAAAGGCACAAAACCCATTAATAAAGGCGTTGCCAATACGTGTTCCAGGCTATGCTGTGTGCCTCTCGTCAAGTACAACCTGCATGAAGATAGATGTGAAAGGCCAATGCTTAAGCAAAGGCTTTTTGAGCAAGAAGAGAATGTCAGTCATCAAAGAATTTCAGAACATACAGATCTTCTAGTCTAGGCAAGACCAACACATAAACCAAATACCAATGAGCTAGCGTTACCCAGTGCTCAGTGGTCCTGGGTGGCAGGGACATCAGAACAGAAGTCTTCTTTGGAATTTAATTAGATCGAGATGGTTGATACGTTCTTCAAGGAGGGAACTGAGCATTAAAAATTATACCAAAGATATTTTTCCCCGGGTATCTGTTATGGGAGCCATGAACCTATCAAAATGCGTGATAAGGAAGCTACTTGTGTCATTTTAAACTAGTTCAAACCAGCTAGGCTGCTCCCTGCTCTAAGCTGCTGGCTATCAGCTGTCATTCAGCCTGGATGTGAAACAGGCAGGTGGATAAGGAAGACATCAGCTTGTTAGAATCTGCAGGAGCAGGCAAGCAGAATGCCTATCATCATCACACATCTCCCAGGCAGGCTCAGGCACAGGCTCTGGCACGAAGCACCGTCTTAGATCGGCTTTTTCATTTAAATGACATTTTTGGGGGAAAGGTTAGAATTTAATCCTCTCTCAGCATAGAGTTATTTCGGTTGCCACTGATCTTTCCGATAAATGAGAAGGGTTTCGTTTTTCTTGCTACCAAGGTATCTAATTTTATAAAAGCCTTCAACAATGTAATAATTTATTGTCACAACAGGATGGCTGCGTGTAAGGACTGGTCTACTTTCTATTAATTTTCTAAATGAATCTCTTCTCAGCACTGAGAAGTTGTGCATGCCTTTCTCTGTGGGTTTCATTAAGACCTGTTTGAAGTCATGATTGTAAGATCATTACGATGTTTTTAAAAGATAGTGGGTTTCAAAGAGTTGTACTTAGAAGACTAAAAAGCTTCATCATCTTAATTCCTGTCCTCAGAGCTATGATCTGTGTATGCAGTAATTGGTATCATTTTCCTTGCAATTTCACACCCAAGTTCTATTGTTCTAATTACACCTAGTGCTCTTGGGAAATGACACATGTAATAAGAAATGTAAAAATAAAGGAGAGCCTAGCATCTTCTAAGGAATGCAGCGGGCAGAGGGGCGGGGGGAAACTGAGGCAAGGGGTCTATTATAGCTTACATAACCATGTCTAACTTTCATGTTATGGCCACAGCAAGAGAAGCGCCAGCATGGTTATAATTTAGACATCGACAGATGAGTCAGTGAAAACACTTGGAAATGTTCCTATCTTCAAAAGATGGGGATAGAGGAGAAGAAGGAAAAAGGAAGTCCATTCTGATCCTAAGAGGCAGAATTGGGGCTTTCTGCTAAGATGGAAGAGAGGGGAAGCAGGTGGAAGTCAGGTAGTCTTGGAAACAATGAAATTATTCTCACAAGTTCTCATGTACAAGGAAGTGTTATATTTGCATTATAATCATACCATTCTCAGCTCAGCTCATGACAGAAACTTCTAAAGTCTCCACTTTGCCACAAGTTATATCAGAACTCAAAGATGTCAATTAACTTGTCCAAGCTCATAAGGAAAGACCACAGATGAGACTGGAAGTGGTGACATTCCTAGTCCTTGTATTAGCTAGCTAGGGCTTTCTGCCTGTCCTGGTGGGAACTAGGGAACTAGGGGAGAAAGAGTGGCGTGCGTTGTATGAACGGTGGCAGCAGAGGACGTCTCTTCTCTCCTCTTGGGCCTGTGTTGATCCCATTCAAGTATTTTTTGTTGTTGCTTTAGTTTTCTTTTAGAGACGAGGTCTCACTCTGTCATTCAGGTTGGAGTGCAGTGGTGTGGTCATAGCTCACTGCAGCCTGTACCTCCTGGGCTCAAGTGATCCTCCCGCTTCAGCCTCCTGAGTAGCTGGGACTACAGGTGTGTGCCACAACACCTGGCTTCTCTTTTTATGCAGAGATGGGGTTTTGCTATGTTCCCCAGGCTGGTCTTGAACTCCTGGGCTCAAGGGATCCACCTGCCTCGGCCTCCCAAAGTGCTGGGATTACTGGCATCAACCCCTGCACCCTGCCCCACATCCAAGTATTCTATAGCAAATGCTTTCTTGCTTGAGACAAATGCCAAACCCATTCAGGGCACATTTTGTCATAGGTTTGAACTAAACCTAAGACTTTCCCTGTTGGAGTAGACATAGCTCCCCTACCCTAATAAGGGTGGGGTGGCAGTGTGTAGGACCCAGCTCAAGAGATCAGTCTTTTGTAGAAAAACAATATTTTTGATAAAGTGGAAGCGCATCAAAAACAGAGAAATTCCTTTCTGCCACTCAGGAAATGTTTACAAAATTGAAAGTGGGAGAACGCTGTGGAAAAATAACTTTGAGAAGGAAGGTCTCTCCACTGCGCAGGCTTCCTTGAGCGCGTCTCGTGCCCTTTCTGACATGCAAGCTATTGATGTTGCTAAGTCCACTCAAACCGGCCTGATTGTTCTTCCACCGAATCGCCCCTCTCGGTCATGGTTTCATTTGATCGACGTTGCGGCTGTGCCCTGTGACCGCCGTATGCACAGAGCCACAATTAGAACCATCTTTTTGCAGTCTGCCCTTGCAGCCTGTCACCACCTAATCAGAAATCTCTGTTCAATGCAGTGGTCTGGGAATGTCCCCCACCAAGTTGGTAGCTATATGCTTCTCCGTTTTGGAGCCCTGGAAGTTTCTGTTTCAGTAGTTTCCTTTCGTAAGGCGATATGATTTCCTATCATCTTAAGTAAGCTGGAAAGAATTTGTCGAATGAGAGAGAGAGAGGAATAAAAGGCACTATGTTGTACAGCGTTGTTTTCTTTTTTAAAAACACACACACAGCGGACCGTTCTGGAAACGCATGAGCTGAAGTCACAGCCAAGGTCTCTGCTGGTAGGAGCCCTTCCTGCCCGAAAGGGACCACTTGTTAATAGCTGTATTCATGGAAGTTAAAATTAAATTTCTGTGTTGATGTAAAGCCAGCTTTTCCCTCAGAGCTATTTATTTTAAAAATCAAAAATAGTAAAGGGTCCACAGCCTAGAACGTAACACAAGCAGATTGGGGTCTGTACTCTGAGCAAAGCTTCCTTTGTGCTCTGTCTCTGCAATTGAATGCCCTCCAGGAGTAACTGGCACCGTGCTGGCTTCCCCGTCTACATGTGGCAAGCTCAGGCAGTTTTTATGTTCACCTGCAAGGGCGGTTGTTCAAGATTTTCATACCTGGAGCTAAAGGCTGCAATAAACAGTGCCATCCTGAATGCATGTGCCACACAGGAAAGTGGGCTTGCGGGAGGCTGTGGCTGTGGCGGAATTGGTTTTGTATGTGGGATTGTTTTGCCTTTAGGGTTCAGGGTTGGGATTGATGCTGTGTTTTTTTAAAACATCCACATTTTTTCATTAAAAAAATAAAAATTAGCCAGGTGTGGTAGCTCACGCCTGTAATACCGGCTCTTTGGGAGGCTGAGGCAGGTGGATCTCCTGAGGTCAGGAGTTCGAGACCAGCCTGGCTAACAGGGTGAAACACTGTCTCTCTAAAAATACAAAAATTAGCTGGGTGTGGTGGCAGGTGCCTGTAATCCCAGCTACTCGCGAGGCTGAGGCAGGAGAATCACTTGAACCTGTGAGGCAGAGGTTGCAGTGAGCCGAGATCATGCCACTGCACTCCAGCCTGGGCAACAAGAGTAAAACTCCTTCTCAACAAAAGCAACAACAACAAAAATTAAAATTAATGATTAGGAAGCAAAAGCGAAGAGGCCATTTCCAATAACGCTGATAAATAAAGGTAGAAAATGGCCCATATTCTCATCAAGGCAAAGGTTTAAAATCTCGATGTTTAATAGTAATAATAATAATAATAATAGAGTTTGCGTGCTGTGGCTCCTGTTTGTAATCCTGGCATTTTGGGAGGCCAAGATGAGAGGATTGCTTGAGGACAAGCCTGGACAACATAGTGAGACCCTGTCTCTACAAAAAAAATTTTGAAAACTAACTGGGCATGGCGACGTATGCGTGAAGTTCCACCTCCTCAGGAGGCTGAGGTGGGAGGATCCCTTGAGCCCAGGAGGTTGAGGCTGCAGTGAGCTGTGACTGTGCCACTGCACTCCAGCATGGGTGACAGAGTTAGACTCTGTCTCTAGGAAATATACTGATAGGAAGAAGTAGAAGTAGAAGGAATTTCTTCTTAGCTCCCTTGGTTAGAATAAAACAGTAAGCAAGTCTCCTTAAAATGTCGTTTAAAGATCCAAAAAGCCCTTTAAGTTATGGGAAAAAGGATCAGCTGCAGTGGGGAGCAAGATCAGTGTCGCAAAGACCTCTCTTATGCAACCTCAGCCAGCTCCGCATAGACACGGGATGCCTGGCTGACTTGATTCTCACTTGCATTTCCTTAGAGTGTGGATTTTGATACTATTGCCCATGGCTTCTCTCTAAAATCCTTTAGCGATGCACGCATGTAGAATTGCATCTGCACAGACTATCGACAGAGTTCTCAGCTCACAGCCTGGGTAAAAACATGCATGAATGAAAGACTTTCCTGGGTTCGACTGCCTCTAAAGAGCTCATTATCCATGTTTTATCTAGGACTTCATTTCAGATATGGGAGGGAAAGCAGAAACCCTCTTGGTGGCTGGGTTTCCCATTCTTTTATCCCTCACTTGGGGATCCACGATTAATCAGTGCATTGTACAAGAGAGCGACCTCTGTTTCTTTGGGCAAATGGAACCAAGTTGGAGCTGTAAAAGCAGGACCATAAATCAGCTCGTTACAATGGCAACTTTCTTGAAAGCACCTAAAAGCCCTGTAGGCATTCCTCCTAGTTAATGAGCAACAAGGTAGAGCCTAAATCGCTGGCTTGGTAGAGGCCAAGTTAGAACCAGAAGATGGATATGTGAAAATCAGTCACCCAGGAAAATCCAAGCCGCCCAAAGAAACACAACCAACTTCAAAGGCCTCCTGCCCCTTCTCTTAGGCAAGGCTCTGCTGGCTGAAGCATTTGTATGAAAAGGCATCTGGTACTGCCGTGAAACCAGCTGTGGAAACCTATTTTGTACATATCTATGGCAAAGGATTTTCTCTTAAACATTGTTTTTACGGCTTCTTCTTCTTCTTGAAGTGTTGTCTGGATTTCCTGAGAGGTGATAGACAGCTGGTCAGAGCCTCCTTTTTTTCTTTTTTAAAATACAATTTTTTTATTTTTTATTTTTATGGGTGCATAGTAGGTGTGTATATTTATGGGTTTTATGAGATATTTTTGACATAGGCATGCAGTGCATAATAATCACAGCAGAGAAAATGAAGTATTCATCCCCTCAAGCATTTATCGTTTGTGTTACAAACAATCCAGTTATATACTCTTTAGCAATTTTTAAATGTACAATTAAATTATTTTTTTTTAAAAAAATATATATTTTACTGCACTTTAGATTCTGGGGTACATGTGAAGAACATGCAGGATCGTTGTATACGTGGCAATGTGGTTTGCTGCCTTCATCCCCGTCACCTATATCTGGCATTTCTCCCCATGTTATCCCTCCCCAACTCCCTACCCGCTGCTGTCGCTCCTCTAGTCCCCCTCAACAGACCCCAGTGTGTGATGCTCCCCTCCCTGTGTCCATGTGTTCTCATTGTTCAACACCCACCTATGAGTGAGAACATGTGGTGTTTGATTTTCTGTTCTTGTGTCAGTTTGCTGAGAATGATGGTTTCCAGGATCATCCGTGTCCCTACAAAGGACATGAATCCTTCATTTTTTATGGCTGCATAGTATTCCATGGTGTATATGTGCCACATTTTCCCTGTCTAGTCTATCATCGATGGGCATTTGGGTTGGTTCCAGGTTTTTGCTATTGTAAACAGTGCCACAATGAACACATGTGCATGTGTCTTTATAATAGAACAATTTATAATCCTTTGGATATATACCTAGTAATGGGATTGCTGGGTCAAATGGAATTTCTATTTCTAGGTCCTTGAGGAAGTGCCACACTGTCTTCCACAATGGTTGAACTAATTTACATTCCCACCAACAGTGTAAAAGTGTACCTATTTCTCCACATCCTCTCCAGCATCTGTTGTCTCCAGATTTTTTAATGATCACCATTCTAACTGGCATGAGATGGTATCTCAATGTGGTTTTGATTTGCATTTCTCTAATGACCAGTGATGATAAGCATTTTTTCATATGTTTGTTGGCCTCATATATGTCTTCTGTTGAAAAGTGTCTGTTCATATCCTTTGCCCACTTTTGAATTGACTTGTTTTTTTCTTGTAAATCTGTTTTAGTTCTTTGTAGATTTTGGATATAAGTCCTTTGTCAGATGGGTAGATTGCAAAAGTTTTTTCCCTTTCTGTTGGTCGCCGGTTCACTCTAATGATTGTTTCTTTTTGCTGCACAGAAGCTCTGGAGTTTAATTAAATCCCATTTGTCTATTTTGGCTTTTGTTGCCAATGCTGTTGGTGTTTAAGTCATGAAGTCCTTGCCTATGCCTATGTCCTGAATGGCTTTGCCTAGGTTTTCTTCTAGGGTTTTTATGGTGTTAGGTCTTATGTTTAAGTCTTTAATCCATCTGGAGTTAATTTTAGTGTAAGGTGTCAGGAAGGGGTCCAGTTTCTGCTTTCTGCACATGGCTAGCCAGTTTTCCCAACACCACTGATTAAACAGGGAATCCTTTCCCCATTGCTTGTTTTTGTGAGGTTTGTCAAAGATCAGATGGTCGTAGATGTGTGGCATTGCCTCCGAGGCCTCTGTTCTGTTCCATTGGTCTATATCTCTGTTTTGGTACCAATACCATGTTGTTTTGATTACTGTAGCCTTGTAGTATAGTTTGAAGTCAGGTAGCGTGATGACTCCAGCTTTGTTCTTTTTGCTTAGAATTGACTTGGCTATGCAGGCTCTCTTTTGGTTCCATATGAAATTTAAGGTGGTTTTTTCCAGTTCTGTGAAGAGAGTCATAGGGAGGTTGATAGGGATAGCATTTAATCTATAAATTACTTTGGGCAGTATGGCCATTTTCATGATATTGATTCTTCCTAACCATGAGCATGGAATGTTTCTGCATCTGTTTGTGTCCTCTCTTATTTCTTTGAGCAGTGGTCTGTAGTTCTCCTTGAAGAAGTCCTTTACATCCTTTGTTAGTTGTCTTCCTAGGTATTTTATTCTCTTTGTAGCAATTGTCAATGGCAGTTTGTTCTTGATTTGACTCTCTTTAAGTCTGTTATTGGTGTATAGGAATGCTTGTGATTTCTGCACATTGATTTTGTATCCTGAGACTTTGCTGAAGTTGCTTATCAATTTAAGGAGATTTTGGGCTGAGATGATGGGGTCTTCTAAATATACAATCATGTCATCTGCAAACAGAGACAATTTGATTTCCTCCTTTCCTAATTGAATACCCTTTATTTCTTTTTCTTGCCTGATTGCTCTGGCTAGAACTTCCAGTACTATATTGAATAGGAGTGGTGAGAGAGGGCATCCTTGTCTAGTGCCAGATTTCAAGGGGAATGCTTCCAGTTTTTGCCCATTCAGTATGATATTGGCTGTGGGTTTGTAATAAATAGCTTTTATTATTTTGAGATATGTTCCTTTGATACCTAGTTTATTGAAAGTTTTTAGCATAAAGCACTGTTGAATTTTGTTGAAGGCCTTCTCTGCATCTGTTGAGATAACCATGTGGTTTTTGTCTTTGATTCTGTTTATGTGGTGAATTACTTTTATAGACTTGCGTATGTTGAACCAGCCTTGCATCCCCAGGATGAAGCCTACTTGATCATGATGGGTAAGCTTTTTGATGTGCTGTTGCAATCGGTTTGCCAGTATTTTATTGAAGAGTTTTGCATCGATGTTCATCATGGATATTGGCATGAAGTTTTGTTTTCTTGTCGAGTCTCTGCTGGGTTTTGGTATCAAGATGATGTTGGTCTCATAAAATGATTTGAGAAAGATTCTCTCTTTTTGGATTGTTTGGAATAGTTTCAGAAGGAGTGGTACCAGCTTCTCTTTGTATGTCTGGTAGGTGAAGCCATCTGGACCTGGGCTTTTTTTGGTGGGTAGGCTATTAATTGCTGCCTCAACTTCAGCCCTTGTTATTGGTCTATTCAGGGTTTTGACTTCTTCCTGGTTTAGGCTTGGGAGGGTGCAATGTCCAGGAATTTATCCATTTCTTCCAGGTTTATTGGTTTATGTGCATAGAGTTGTTTATAGTAATCTCTGCCTCAGTAATGGCAGACTGTCTCTGTAATGGCAACTGCCTCAGTAATGGCAGACTGCCTTGGTAGTGGTGGACTGCCTTGGCAATGGCAGATGCCCTTCCCCTCCCAGAGCTGGACCATCTCAGAGCATTTCAGATTGCTGGTCTTTGTGGGGTTGGGACCCACTGAGCCAGATCACCTGGCTCCCTGTTTCAGCCCCCTCTTTTTCATTTGATTGGGCGACTCTGTCTCCCAGGTGTTCCAGGCACCAGTTGAAACAGTGCCCAGATTTGTGTGAGTTTTTGTGCGGAGATCTGCTGCATTGGCTGAAACAGCTGTGCCAGAAATTCATGGCACTTTTCCGCCCGGGAATCTCCTGGTCTGTGGGCAGTAAAAATTCGTTCGGAAATTCGGTGAGCACTCCCCCTCTACATTCTCACTGGGAACTGCACTCCAGAGCTGTTCCTATTCAGCCATCTTGGATCGTCCCTACAATTAAATTATTTTTGACGGGAGTCACCCTGTTGTGCTAGCAAATGCTAGGGCTTATGCATTCTAACTATTTCTTTTGTGCTCTGGGGCCCCCTTGTCTAAAAGTCTGGAGATCCTGATGTTCTCCTGCTTATTGACTCTCTCTCACTCCCCGGCCTGTTCAGAACAACCTTCTTCAGCAATTCGGAAGGGATGAGACCCCACAGGCTTTCAGAGTAGATGAAACTACAAGAGCTTCTTGATCGATTGAAACCCTGCAGGAGTTTGTCTTTCTTTATGAGGTGATATGCCCCCAAGCCTCTGAAACAGAAGAAAAAGGGAAAATTCAAATAAAAAAGCAAGCACACAATTCATTTGATCTTTGTATCTCTGTGTTTGTTGTACATAATTCTACTTTATTGGTCTTTTCTTACCATTTTTTGTGGGTTTATATATGAACCATATCACTTCGTTTTAGAGTAAATCCTTACATACTAATTAGTGTCTGGTCATCCCACACTCCACACTATTCTCCCCAGTGCCATCTGTGACATGGGGGTGCACATTAAACCATAACCGAAAGTCTATAGAGATGTTTTGGCTATTCAGGAAAAAAACAAAACCACCCCCATGTCTCCCAAAAAACATATATCTCATTTGAGAAAAAGTATTTACTTAGAGTGATATTTATGGAATAGCAAAAGGAAAACATTTCACCTTTTAAAATGCATAAGTCTTATTATGTCTTTCTTTTTACTAAAGTGATATATTTCACCCAATGCCACCGAGTGCGTCACTCTGTGCTGGTTTTCAGGCGGATGGCAGAGGAGCCCTTGGCATGTTCAGTTTCCAGCTGTGATGTGATGTTTCTGGTTTGGGCCCCACCCTTGCTGGTAGGCACTGACGGTTGAGGTGACTGCTCCCGCTGTGCGTTATTCTCTGAGCGTCCTGTGCTTAGATCCTCAGCGTAAATAAAGCCTTGGTATCTGCTTTGCCTCTTTCAATCCTCTTGTAAAATCATTCTCAAAACTCTCTATAAAGAATCCAGCTTGGCTGGGCATGGTGGCTCACGCCTGTAATCCCAGCACTTTGGGAGGCCGAGGCAGGCGGATCACGAGGTCAAGAGATCAAGACCATCCTGGCCAACATGGTGAACCCCCGTCTCTGCTAAAAAAGACAAAAATTAGCTGGGCATGGTGGCATGCTCCTATAGTCTCAGCTACTTAGGAGGCTGAGGCAGGAGCATTGCTTGAACTCAGGAGGCAGAGGTTGCAGTGAGCCAAGATTGTGCCACTGCACTCCAGCCTGGTACCTGGCGACAGAATAAGACTCTGTCTCAAAAAAAAAAAAGAATCCAGCTTGACACATAGAGAGGCATTCTGAAAAGTGCAGTTCTCCCACAGAGAGGTATTTACCCAGGGAACCCAGGATCCTAGGAAGTCTATAAATAGGATTTGCCAAACACCCCCTTGAGGTCATATGCACACTTTGGTGTGTGCATAGATTTATTTTGGTGGGAGAGGGCTTATAGTTCTCAATGGATTCTCAAAGGAGTCTGAGACCTGCCAAAAGTTCATCACTGTCACCTCAACTGGTTTCCTCCATTCCATTTCTTTCTCTTTCCAGTCTAACCTGTATATTACATTAGCTTAATCTACATAGAATCTATTTTGCCTGTCTTGTAGCATACCTCAAAGCCTTTTGAGTATCTCCTACCGATAGGACACTGCTCTCTTGCCCTGGCTGTCCTCCTAATCCCATCTCTCGTGGTTCTTCTCCCCACCTGTTACTCCAAACTGTGCCACTCTTATCTCCCCAGCATACCCTGCTGGTCTGCATTCTCCTCTGCCTTCTCTCATCCCTTCCCCACATTCCCTCTTCCAACTCCTTTAAGGTTAAATCCTCTCAGTAAGCTTTTCTTCCATCAACCAACAGCATCACTCTTTTGCACAAGCTTGTGCCATCGATATGCACGTTGACTCCTCAACATAAACTCCTTTTCACAATATTCATTTCATGTAACGAACCTTTCATGTGTATGTCTGGCCATCCAAAGTCGATTGTGAATTTCTTGAAGACAAAGTTTCTCTCATGCATGCATTCATTCATTCATTCATGTATGTGTTCACTGGACATTTATTTAGTATTTTCTATTCAAGGGGAGCTGGACCTGGAGCTGGGTTTGGGCATCTCTGCACAGGAATGAGCTCTACACGCACAGAACATGCTCAGTGAACACTGAATGCTTCAATAAATGTGGGTCAAACCAAGCCATTTCAGCAGTGCTTGAGAACCTCTGAAACGAAGACTGCACATTCAGGGTTCCTCTGGGCTTCTGGGGCCAAAGCAGAACCTGCACATGTGATGGTTATTAAAATGGAAGCTTCTGGAGGGCTCAGTAAGTCCCAGGCAACAATCTCTTTCCACTTTCAGAGGAGCCTGTGTTCTGCTGACTCTGCTCCCTCCATAGCGGGCTTTGGCTTTACTGGCTCTAGGGTGTTCTCCTTGGCTTTTTCTTCCCTGTGGACAGCTGAATGAGAGCAGGATCAAAGTCCTCCCTTTCACAAGAGCTTGCATCCTACAGAGGGGAAAGAAAAAGAAAACACACCCATTCTTTCCAGCCACCAGAGCTTTCTAGCATTCTAGTGCCAGCAGCTAAACTAATATTTCTGATCGGATTCCTTCCTGGAGAAGCCCACCTCTGGAGATGGGAGTTGGAGGGGTTAATGGCATCTAGCCAGGTAGGTGGTGGGTAGCGTTCTCACACCTTTGGGTGGGCGCAGGAGCCTGGTGCTGTGTGCACAAGGCTTTTAGAGACTGCTTTGAAAAACTCCTGAGCTGTTTGTCTTGGCTGGCTCCCTGGGCAGTTGAGCATCTGCCATGACAGCCAAGGCTGAGGGAGAAGCCAGGCTGTTAGCTTGCTTTCCTCGGCCTTGCATCTCGGTTTGGGATGAATTCTTCTGCTGTGCTCCCTTCAAAGAAAAGGGAGCATGAATCCCTGAGATTGAGGGGCCAGTGGCAAGACGGAGCTCCCTGAGCCACGTCCTGGAGGCATCTGGGCGGACCTCCATCACCCAGGATTCTCTTCTCTTTGCTGCACACCAGAGCACTGGCTCTGCTCAGAAGGGCCCCGAAGCCTGATGCTCTTCCTTTCTACCTCCTGCTCTCTCATGCCAGTAAAAACAAGACAGGAAAACGGCTTTGATGCTGGACCTCCCTCAAGACAACTCCATCTGCCAGGGAAGAGAGAGATCGTGGACCTCTCACGTGTGCATTGTGATGCGTTCCACTCATCTTTTACACACTAGGTGTGATTTCTCTTGAAGTTTTTGCAGAAGTCACCTGAAGAGGTTTTAAGCAACTACCTTCAAAATAATTTATTTAAAATACACTGTAGCACTCTTTGCTTGGGACCACCGACTGCATTTTCCATGTAGAATGGGGGAAAAGTCAGCGTTTACTCATAAAGTGAATCAGTATGAGCATCTGCTCAGATAGCAATTTTTAATATTGTGGAATAATATATATGCTACAAATTTTACCATTTTAACCATTTTCAATGGAACAATTCAGTGGTATTTAGTACATTCACAATGTTGTACAACCATCACCACTATCTACTTCCAGGATATATATATATATATATTATATATATTATTATACATATATTATTATATATATCATATATATTATATATATCATATATAATATATATATGATCTATATATCCTGTCATATATATAATATATATATCCTTATATATAATATATATAAATTTTATATAATATATTATATATATATACATATATTTCATTTTTTGAGACAGAGTCTTCCTCTGTCACCCAGTCTGGAGTATAGCAGCATGATCTCAGCTCACTGCAGCCTCTGCCTCCCAGGTTCAAGTGGTTCTCCCACCTTAGCCTCCTGAGTAGCCAGGATTACAAGTGCATGCCAGCATGCCTGGCTAATTTTTGTATTTTTAATAGAAACAGGGTTTCACCATGTTGGCCAGACTGGTCTTGAGCTCCTGGCCTCAAGTGATCTGCCCACCTCAGCCTCCCAAAGTGCTGGGATTAAAGGTGTGAACAACTGCTCCCGACCTAATTCCAGAATATTTTAATCACTCTCCAAAGAAACATGATACTCCTTAACTAATTGGTCATGCCCTATTTTTCTTTCCCCCCACCCCCTGGCAACTAATCAGCTTTATGTCCCTGTAGATTTCCACACTCTGGATAGTTTATATAAACAGAATTATTCAATATATGCCCTTTTGTGATAGCCTTTTTCCCTTAGCATAATGTTTACAAGGTTTATCTGTGTTGTAGTATGTATCAATACATTATTCCTTTTTTTTTTTTAATTGAGACAGAGTTTTGCTCTTGTTGCCCAGGCTGGAGGGCAGTGGCACCATCTCAGATAAAACCTCTATCTTTTGGGTTCATGCGATTCTCCTGCCTCAGCCTCCTGAGTAACTGGGATTACAGGTGTCTGCTAATTTTTTGTATTTTTAGCAGAGACGGGGTTTCATCATATTGGCCAGACTGGTCTTGAACTCCTGACCTCAGGTGATCCACCCGCCTCGGCCTCCCAAAGTGTTGGGATTACAGGCGTGAACCACCGCGCCCAGCCCATCATTCCTTTTTATGGCTGATTAGTTATCCTAAGTTTGGGGGTTGAAGTTATTTTCTCTCTCTGGCACTTCTGTTCCCATTCCCACCTTTGCTCTGATTCAAGACCATCTGAGGCCTTGACTCATCTGAGCTTGATTCTTCCTAACTCTACCTCCTCCAACCTGGCAAGCAACCCCAAAATCTCACCTGAACACCACCTACACCAGGGTCCCCTGAATTGCTGGTTAGAACTGTACCTTCCTGGCCCCACTCCACACCTGAATGGGACCCTGTGGGGGTGAACCCAGGGAATCTGCCTTTCTGACAAGTTTCCGGCCACTAAGATGCGTGCACCTTCCCCAGCTCCAGCCCCAGGACTCCTTGATCCCCGCCGCTGTCTTCATCTCCATCTCTATCCACCAAAATTCCACCCATATTCCAGGTCCAGCTCGAATGCCACATCTCCTGTGATTCCTGAAACATTCTTCAACTCTGGGCCAGAGACTGCAAGCTGCATGAAAACAGAGCCCTGACCTTCTCTTTCTATCCCTTAAATAACATTCATCCCTAAGGTAGGAACATTCATTGAGCACTTATGTACAGGCTGTGTTCTAGGTGCAATCAATTAATCTTCACAGTGCAAGTGAAGGGAATGGTATTATCTCCAAATACCTAGAAGAACTACCCTGTCCAGGAAGTGCCAGAGTGATTGTGCTCAGTGATAGAGAGAGGGTGACTCCTCAGCGTCCATCATGAAGTGGCTTATGAATGAATGAATGAAGTTTTAAAAACCTGTCCTAAACTTCAATGGGGAGAAAAAAGCCAGGCAGTGCTGGCAGGATAATGACCATTTAAAAACAAATGTTAGTGCCTTCTAAGGAGTACATGAGTCACCCTCTGGCAGAGGACCCTTCTGTCCCCACCTTTGTGCAAGGTCCTGGGACCTGAGGCTTCCCATGTGGAAAATGTGCATCCTTACTTCCTGCCTCACCTTGTTCACTTTTCTCACTGATCCTGCTGTTAAAGAAGAAGGTATGTGTCATGATAACAAAGGTATAAATTACTATGCATGTGATTGAGTTCTGGAAGCATAGACCATGTGACGTGTGGCCCCGTGGCTCCTCTCAGGTGGGCTAGGACTGGCCTTAGCCAGGAAAGCAAAGCTTTAATGCAAACTTGTAGCTTTCCTTACCGTGTGATCCAGCAACTCTACTCCCAGGCATATGCAATGAAGAATTGGAAGCAAGGTACAGCAGCGCTCATACCAGCACTATTCGCAATAAGCAAGTCACATACTTGGTGTCCTTACTTTTAATTCTTCATTAGATATGTGACATATCCCTACAAAGGATTACTCAGTCTTAAAAAGGGAGGAAACTCTGATACGTGCTATAACATGGATGAGTCTTGAAAATATTATGCTAAGTGAAATAAACCAGCCACAAAATGACAAATATTGTAAGATTCCACTTATTTGAAACATCTAGAGTAGACATATTCATGGAGATAGAACACAGATTAGAATTTACCAGAGACTGCAGGGAAGAGAGGAATGGACAGATATTGCTTAATAAGTACAGACTTTCTGTTTTGGGGTGATGAAAAGATTTTTGGAAACAGACAATGGTGATGGTTGCACAACATTACGAATGTGCTTAATGCCACTGAAATGTACACCCAAAAATGGTTAAAATGCTAAATTTCATGTTATATAAATCTTACCATAATAATAATAATAAAAGATTTCAATGTTCCTTTTCAACCACCGTAATAAAGTACAAAATCCCTGGGCCCCATGTCCCCTTGAATAGGATCCATTAGGAGCTCCCTGCTGTTGTGCCCATAATCTGTTTAACCTCTCATTTCTCTGGCCCAGCTGCTGTGGTCTGGGGAGAAAGAGATTTCTGACTTTCCCTGAATGGCCCCAGGGAGAGTGTAGCCCAGCTGAGAGGGCAGGGCAGGCCTTTCTAGCCAGCCTCAACCATTAATTGTGCCCCTAGGGCACCTCCCGCCCTGGGGTCAGAGTTCTGGCCGATTGTGGCGCCGTGACCAGTGAAAGCGCTCCTCATTTCATTGTTAGAAGCCTCCGATGCGCTCCGCCTGTATCCTTTTCAGACCCTGCAGAATTTCTAAAGATGAAATGAGGGCACATTGAATGTATATCCAAATCCAGCCCCAACCTTGCAAGTATACCTGCAGTTACTTTATAGAGCTGGTGTGGTTAGGTGTTGAGAAACCAGCAAGGAAGGAGGGGAGGGACCCGAGAGGAAAACCTGACTCATTAACAAGACCCTAGGGAGGGAGGACTGATGTTTTCTCTCAAACACAACCACTATTCAGAGGATGTGGTTAATACTCTTCAATCAACTCCAGTTTATTTGCATATCAAATCAATTTTAGATGCAAAAAGCATCCCCATGTAAATTAAATGCTCTGTCAAAGACCTCCATGCTTCCCAAAAGCCTCATACGCTCCAGGCTATTTGGAAAAGCCTTAGCACTGGCTTTGCTCTTCTGCGAAATCATTTACAGATATTGTATTTTATTTTGATTATTAGTTTATCAAACACATATGTAGAGTTATTATGCACCTGGCATGTTCCAAGCTCATTGCAAATATCACCCTACCGAACCTACCTAATTAACCTATGAGGTGGGTTCTGTTCTTATCCCCATTACACGGATGAGAGAACTGGGGCACGGGTCACTCTCAAGGTGAGAGTGAGGGCAGGGCAGACTCTGAGGACATTTTTTTTTCCCCGAAACATCCATATCTCAGGTTCAAGCAATTCTTGTGTCTCAGCCTCCTGAGTAGCTGGGATCACAGGTATGTGCCATTGTGCCCAGCTAATTTTTTTGTATTTTTAGTAGAGACAGGGTTTTGCGATGTTGGCCAGGCTGGTCTTGAATCCTAGCCTCAAGCAATCCACCTATTTTGGCCTCCCAAAGTGCTGGTATTACAGGCATGAGCCACCATGCCTGGCTTTTGAGGACATTTTGTAAGAGGACAGGTAGGAGACTGAACAAGCCCCTTTTCGTGTAGAGGCTCAGCACCCTGTTTCTCTTTTCATCGTTTTGGTGTCAGGCCCAGGACAGGTCGCCAGAGGATGGGGAAAGAGCAAGCAGGTGCAGCTCTGTCCTGGGATGTCCGCTCTGCTCTCCATCACCCTGGACTGCTCGGCTGCCCTGAGAAATTGTGAAGCAGGAGAGTGGCGTTTCTTCTCACTTGCCTTAGGAATGGATGGCAGAGGGGCAGCACCTTTCTGAACCGCCATGGCATGGGTTGGCACACATGGCTGATCATTCTGGAGAGCACCGCTGGGATTCCTGGTTGTATCGTGTTTGAGAACCCTTTTGGGTGACTAAAATGCCATTGTTTCAATCCGAATAAGGTCAGTGGATTGTCCCAACGTCAGTTTCCTGGTTTTGATGTTGTACTTTCGTGACATAAGATGTAAACGTCAGGGGAAACTCGGTGAAGTTAAAAAATAGTGCACAGGGACAGTCTGCACTATTTTTGCCACTTCCTGTGAATCTATAATTATTTTCAAATAAAAAGTTTTTTTTTTTAATTGCCATTGTTTGAGGTCGGGAACTGAAGTCCTTCACCTTCAGCTTCGCTGTATTTCTCTGTGCTTAAGAGCCTGGGAAAGCCGCCCAGTCTATGGAGGGAAACCTATTGTCAGTTTCAGAGCTTGGCCCCCTTCTTGGCCCCCAGCGCCCCCTTCTTGACCCCTGGACTGGGGGTTCTCTTTCCTGCTCTGGAGCTGGGGCATTTTCAGTTGCTTTTTAAGAAACCTGATGTACTTTCCCATAAATCTCAGGCACACTCAGCCCCGAGCCTCCCCACTCCCTCTCCTGGCAGTAATCCTGGTGTGGGGGAGGGGGCGGGAGGCACCCTGGGCTTTCTGAATCGCCATTTCAGTCCCCCGTTGGGCACCTTGAATATGCTATTTCGTCCAATTCTCTCAACACCAAGGAAGGGTTTAAGTGGGGAAATGTGGGTATCTCTGGGGGAGGGGAGGGAACTGCAGGGGCAAAGGCAGAGAGGCAGGACGGGGGTCCCCATGTCAGGAACAGACCAGATAGCAAGGGGTGCAGAAGAGGCTGACAGGTGCACTGAGGTTGGCCCGCCACAGGGAGGGAGGGGGTGTGGACAGGCATTCTGAGAACCAGAGTAACTGGCCTCATGGTAAATGTGGACGTGAAACATGGACAGACCACAGTAAAACAAAGTCCGTCATCCTCCTTTATGCTCCAAACGCATGAGGCTGTCATCTTCGGCAGTTTCTGAACAGCCTGTGAAGTATCTTCTCCTTTTAATGTGGCCAGCCTGCAGGGGGTGTGTTTACAATCCTGGTCTGACAGCCCTTTACCTGCCCAAGACTCTGATCCTAATTTATTTCTCTCCCTCAAATCCCCAGCATTTGGAGTGAGGCCTCTCCAGAGGGGCAGCAAACACGATGGGGCCTTGTGACACCAGTAATTAAATCCCCAAACCGCATGTGCTGTGGCTCAGCTGCACAGCAGACATTCCGTGTGGATTAGATTTGGCTGGAATGCCTTGGAGTTTAGAGCCGATTTGTCACAGTGTTTCGGGATTAGGCCCCCGAGGGTCCAAGAAGATGAGCCCAGGAATTCCAAAGCCAGTGTCCAGGGCTTAGGAGACGCTGTTTCCACCTCATCCCCGGGATGTGCCTTCTCCCCACCTCACTCAGATGCAGCTTCAGTGCTGAGGGCTTCTTATTGACAAACGTGACATCCCCCATTCCCCGGACTTCATCCCTGCTGTCCCTTGGGGTCGTCAGGGTAACTCTGCCCTCCCCAAAGGCAAGACACACACGGAGTCCTCCCAGCAGCCCTGCCTTTTTTCTGCACTCCCAGCTGTTTTCACCATCTTTCTCTACCTCTGCGCTTTGATCAGCAGATAATGAGGCTCCTTCCCTCCTCCCTTCTCCCAGACGGCTCCATCTTCTGTGATTTCTTCCCCACAGATGGCCAGGCAGCTATTCAGAGGCTGCGTGTCTGAATTTTGACCTCCTTCTATCTGGACAGATTGATTCTCTGTGGCGTGGCTATGTTTGGGGATAAATGTTGGTGCTTTTTTCTCCCTAAAAGGCCCCTGTTTCGGACAGCAAGCTCTCTAAGAGTCGGGATGAGCAGGGTTCCCTGATCGTGGGGTGCCAAAGCCTTTCAGGGCCCGCACAGAGGACGTTCTGCGATGGCTCAACATTAGGCCTTGCTCTAATGTTCCTTCTAAAATCCTGCGGTGGCCAAATGTGACCCTGGATCTCTGGGTCTTTGTTCTGAAGAACAAAATATCTGATAAACAGAAATCCAGTCTGGAGGAAGCAGGCAGCTGGGGCCCTGGCCGTGTCCCCACTGAGCCAAGGATGCACTCAGATGTTCCCATGAAGAGGAAGGGAAGGAAAGCAGGGCCTTTAGCCAACTGGCCCAACTGTGTTTAAAAACTGGTGAGAGAGAAAAGGAAGACCATACTATCTTTTTAAATTAAAATATTTATTTATTTTTATTTTTGAGATGGAGTTTTGTTCTGTTACCTAGGCTGCAGTGCAGTGGTGCGATCTTGGCTCACAGCAACACAAGTGATTCTCCTGCCTCAGTCTCCCAAGTAGCTGGGACTACAGGCACATGCCACTAAGCCTGGCTAATTTTTTTTTGTAGTTTTAGTAGAGACTGGGTTTCACCGTGTTAGCCAGGATGGTCTTGATCTCCTGACCTCGTGATCCACCCGCCTCGGCCTCCCAAAGTGCTGGGATTACAGGCGTGAGCCACTGCACCCGGCCTAATATATATATATATATTTAGAAATGGGGTCTCACTCTATTGCCCTGGCTAGCTTTGAACTCCTGTGCTCAAGCAATCCTCTCACCTCAGCGTTCAAAGTAACTGGAACTACATGGCTTGACGACCATACCATTTTTGATATGGAGGTGGTGGAAGGTGACCTCTTCTCATGAAAGCCCTTGTCTGACTTTTCTCTCAGATGTGGTAGCACACAGTTTGGTGACACTACTTCACACTTAGGTAGCACTCATGTAGAGGCACTGCCCTGAATTTCTGTCATGTAGTAGCTCATTTAATCCTCACAACAACCCCATTTCACAGATGTGGAGGCTGAGGCACAGAGCTGTGAAAACTAAGATTAACTCCTGGAGGATTTAAGCCCACACTGTCTGGCTCCAGAATTCTTCCTCTTTACCACTATGCAGCAGTTAATCATTGAATAATAATTAAATCTTTGTGAAGCTCTTAAGTGCTGGGCACTGTGCTTTGAAATACATCATTTGGTTTCACTCTTACACCCTTCTGGGGGAAGGTGTTTTATGCCCATTGTATGATCACGGAAACTGAGCCTCAGAGCGATCAGCCAGTGGCTGTGTGAGATTCAGGCTCAGGCTTCTCTGCTTCTACCTCCTACTCCTGGTTTTGGGGGGATCCAGGTAGAAGGCAGGCAGGGAGAGGCAGGCAATGAGAGAGGCTGTGAGAAGCGGAGTGGGGAGGGAATCACCCTTGGAGCCCCACTCTGTCCCAGTGCACTGTGCCAGAGGTGGCCTCACACTCGCTCCTCCCAGAGCTCCGTCCACACCAGTCACAAGGGCCACAGGGCAGCTGCCCCTACTTTTCTAATTCTTGCAGAGTATCTTCCCCTGATCATCCTGACATGCCCAGTACCTTCACCCAGCAGGCCCAGACTGGAACACTACCCTCATGTCCCATGTCCCACCCACCTTCCATCCTGAAGAAACCACCGACTTCTTCAGCTGCACCTCCATCATCCAGCTCTTCTCTCTTGGTCAAGCGGGGAACCCTTGGCATCCTCTCTGACTCCTTCTCTTCAACCTGCCTTCAGCCCTCGTAGTTATCAAATCAGAGGAAAGCAACATCCTTTGGGATGATCCACTGGAGAAAGTCCTGCAGTGGCCAAATGCGACCCTGGATCTCTGTGTCTTTGCTCTAAAGACGAAACTATCTGATAAACCCAAATCCACAGGTACATGAAGGTAAAGTATTCCCTGGGGGCACACCAGCTTTGAGTCTTTCTCCCTCTCTCTTTCCCCAGTTTTTACGGACTTCAAGGATTCCACTTTCAGGACTGTGAAAAATTTAAGGCCATTAGGTTGAACTGGCTCCAGGGCTGTGGGTTCCCAGAATATGGAAGCAACTGAAGCCTGATGGAAACAGTCAGCCAAACTTAAGCTTAACCCATCAGTCACTGCCAACCAACCTTTGACTAGGGACTTAGCGTCAGAACATATGCAAATAAGACAAACACACGGCTGCAGTCAATCAAGTAATTTCTTTTCTTCCACATTCGGCCTACAAAAACTTGCTGCCCATGCTGCTGGAGCAGAGTTCCCTGAACCTCTTTTGGTTTTGAGTGCTGCCCAGTCCATTAATCCTTCAATACTCAGATAAACTGTGTTAAATGTATGTCATCTAATTTTTTCTTTAATAGGAACTTACTGGAGGAAAGTGACCCCAGCACTGGGCTGAGGAGCAGCAGCAGGACCCTGTTCTGGAGCTCACCCTGGGTGCTCCCAAGACCTGGCTGTGTGAGCATTTGGCTCTATTAGTCTTGAGGCTGGATGACCCATGCCCATGCAGGGCTAGGATAGGAGAGGGGAGGGAGAGAAACCTGAGAAGGAGAGGCCAGTTGGACAACAGGGCTCGCTCTGTCAACTAAGACAGTCAGCTAAGACTGACAACACAACTTTTCCCAAGTGAGGGGGACTCAAAGCAGTCATCCCACTGGGCATGGTGGAGGCCCGTGGGTCCTCAGGACTACCCGGAGGCTTGGTTGTGATTCTCCCCCACGGCCCCAGCCTGGATCCTGTTTGGATTCGGAAAACACTTGAGATCTTGTGTTACCCTCCAGCCCCAAGTGAGTTTGAAATTTGGCTTCACAATGACTGGGGGAGAGTTTAAACTAGAAATTTCCATCTGATCTTAAGGCAAAGAATTTCTGCATCTCCCCTGCCAGACTTTGTGTTAAGCAAGCTGAGTTTTGGCACAGACTTGATTTTGATGTACATAAATAGGCTTTTGTATAGTATTTATTTTGCTGGCCAAAGAAACCCAGGATTTCATATTTTGAAATCTAGCTCTGTACTCATTCTGTTATTCTACTGCTGTGGATTAACATATTGAAATCACTCTTACCCCACCACCCAAGGCAATAGGATAAAAGTTTCCAAAGGAAAGACCCAGGAGATAGCAGAGACCAGCCTGGTTGTGGCCCCCTCCCCAGGGGCAATGACCACTCCTGGTTGATTTGGGGGAATATTCCAGAGATATTCTAGACATAGTCAATTGCACATATAAACACACTCCTCCTCCTCTTTCACCTGTATAGTTTCATATTAAACTCACTGTCCTGGAACTTAATTTGTTAAGAAAATGTCCCAGATGTTGTTTCTCTCATTCTTCTTCATCGTCTTTCTGACCTGCAATGGACTTCAGCAGCCCCCTAATAATGGACTAACCAGCACTAAATGGACATTTAGGTTGTCTCCAGCCTTTTTGAGTCCGGCTAATCTGGAAGGTGAAACATGAGGTCAGCATAATTTAAAGTGTACCTTTCTCTTTTCTTATTCATAAGATTGAGCATCTCTTTATATTTAAGCAAAGTCATTTGTGTGTCATTTTCTGTGCATTTGCTGGCTAAGTCTTTGCTCTCAGCTTTTTGGGTCTCCATATTAAGGGAACATATTCACATTTTCTTAACACTGAAAACTGTTGATGTTAAAACTGTGTATGTTCATGAAGGCATTGAAGAGAGTGGGAAGAATCCCTCGAGTTAGGAGATAGTGTTCCGAGGAGCAGGAAGGGAAAACCCTTGGCAGGATTGTATAATTGGCAGTCTGTCGTTTATAGAGGAAAATAATATCCATTATCCAGGGTATCTGTCAGTTTCTCCAATATATTAAAAGTAGCAGCAATTTGTTTTGAGGCTCTGTCATGTGTGAGGTAGGATGCCAAGTAAGTTAAATACATTGTTTCCTTTGATAGCCACAGCATGCTGTGAGATCAGCACTAGTGTTGCTCTTGTTTTACAGATGAGGAAACCAAAGCACAGAGAGGTCAAAAAAATTATCCAGGGTCACACAGTAGCAGTCAGGATTTGAACCCAGGCCATAACTTTCATGTTGTACAGCCTCCCACATGAGTAGGCAAGTGCTTCTCAGGCTGGTGAGTGTATAAGCAGCCTTGACCCTGGAATATGGGCATTTTGAAGAAACAGCCAGGAAAAGCATCTTGGGTTCTCTTATAGTCATGGTCACCTTTGCCAGTGATGTTCTTCTAAAGGGTGCATGATGACTGCAAAAACTATCACATTAAGCATCATGAGAAGCCCTTTTGCCCAGGGCTTAGATTTGCCTCACTGCCTTGAACCTGCTCTTGCATGAGCAATACAGGCTCCTGGGAGCTTGGCTGTCCCAGAAAAGTTAAAGGAATACCCCAAAATGGGGAGTGTTATCCCCTTCAGCCCCTCTGGCACCCCAGCATTCCCTGGAATTCAGCATGTGGATTCATAACTCCTCAGAGCAGCCTGCTTCGGGTGAAAGCTTTGCAATGCTCCTCTTGGGAACAGTCCAACTCTCAACAGACAGCTCTGAAAAAGGAGAAAGAGCCCTCTTAGCACCTGCCTCTGCCTTTAGCCACTTCCTGGGAAACTTACCAACTGCACCCAAGTTGCATGATGTCTCAGCCCTCAGTGGGGCACCTGGACCAAGGGGCCACTTTTATCCTGGGCATTCCAGATGGCCTAGGAGCCTCAGAAGAGGTACTCCACATGAGCCTCTAGCTCACCGCTCTCCTTTTCTGCTGTATTGCCTCCCCTGCTCACCTCAGGCTGGAATCAGTCATAGGGAAGAGATGACCAGAATCCTTCCCACTGTCTCCTGATGCTGCCTGGCTGCCCCTGACCTGGGATGGGGAAATGGCTTCAGGGTGACGAGCCAGCCAGGGCCACATCTGTCCTCACTGATGTGAAGCCATGTCCAATTCCTGGCCTGCTGGCTGCATCCGAGGTCTATCCAAACTGACCAAAATTTCTGCAGCACTTTCTGCTGATGGCTCAGCTCCAAGAAAACTGTCTGGAGTAAGCAGTCTGCAGGCTGGTAAAGGCACCATGTGTGTGTGTGGCGGGGGAGTGTGTGTCAAGAGAAAGAGAGGGGAGGGTATAGAGTATTAAACTCAATAGAAAGTATTCCTTTGGAATTTTTTTTGAGACAGAGTCTCGCTCTTTTACCCAGGTTGGAGTGTAGCAGCCTGATTTCATCTCACTGTAATCTCCACTTCCCTGGTTCAAGCATGCCTCAGCCTCCCAAGTAGCTGGGACTACAGGCATGTGCCATCACACCTGGCAAATGTTCATATTTTTAGTAGACACAGGGTTTCACCTTGTTGGTCAGGCTGCTTTTCAACTCCTGGCCCAAGTGATTCCCCAACTTGGCCTCCCAAAGTGCTGGGATTACTGGCATGAGCCACCACAACCAGCCTTAAATATTTGCCTTCTCCTAAATAAGTACTTTCAGGAGGAATTTAATAATGAATGAGGCTGGGCATGTTTTCCATCTGGTGTGTGTGATGAATAACAGAGTAAACAAATTGTCGGGCTTAATTATGTGGCAAAAGGTTTATCGGCAAGCGTGGAATCAGAGTTCAAGTCAAGCTGGCTCTGGGAAGCCCCAAGTCTGCTGTTTCTATTACTGATGAATTAAGTTTCTGGAAAAGCAAAGGCCTTCCTGGTTTGTCTCAACCTCTACTTCATGACCCTGGGCAGGAACTACAACAAACCCTTCTCCACTCCCCTCCATGACCCATTCTCTCTACCTCTGTGCCTGTTCCTGCTCTTCCCTCCACCTGAAATGCCCTTCCCGTTGTCTCTGGATGTTCCCCACATTATCCTTGCTTCAGGTCCCAGCCACAGTCCACATCCTTCTCTAGGATGGCTTCCACGCTGCTCAGGGAATGAGCAATGGGAAGTAGGCAGGGACCAGACACTAGAGATGCGTAGAGTGCCATGGCAGACACTGCTAACTGGCTACCATTTTGTTCAGGGAGGCAACAAGTCCAGCTTTTAGCTCTGGTCCCCGGCTCCCTTGCAGCTAGGGAAAGCTACATCATCCCACCTGTGATCAATAAGATCTAAATACAAGTTTGCATGGAGCTTTTGGGGAAACTGTTTATATGGGAAACATAATCATGTTGTAGCACCCTAATGATCAAAGTCACCTACTAGAGATGGCCGAAGAAGAATGGGAATGAGACTGGGTCCCTGGGGGCTCTCCTCTGGCCCCGCCTCCCCTGAACCTGCTTTGACAGATGGATCCAGGTTTTGTGGGGCCTTAGGCTTTTTCATTGTGGGAAGCCTTTTTTGAGGAAAAGAATGCAAAATATAAAATAAACTGGCTAAAACTTGGGAGGGGTCCCAAAGTTTAATTGAATTTCTCCCAGGACTTCTACCTCTGCACTTCTTGGAAACAGGAAAAGGGAAACAATTTGTTTGAATGAAAGTTCTCGAAATGGAACCTCGTTCCTGACAGTCCAGCATTATCAGCAGTGGCTTCAAGGACTGGCTGTTCCAAGGAAGGGGAGGATCTTCCTTAGAACAAAATGCTAAACCTGGTTAGTGGCTTAGAACAAGATCCTAACCTTAGCAGCACCAGGAGGCATTTAATGTCCTTGTTTTGGGTTGAATTCTGTCGCCCTCAAAATTGATAGGTTGAAGTCCTAACCCCTAGTAACTCAGAACATGAACTTTTTTGGACATTAGGTCCTTACTAAGGTAATCAGGTTAAAACGAGGTCATTTGAATGGGCTCTCATCCCTCATGACAGGTGTCGTTATAAAAAGGGGGAAATTCGAACACAGAGATTGACAAAGAGGGGATAGGATGTGAAGAGGCGCAGGGAGAAACCAGCCACATGCAAGCCAAGGAGAGGGGCCATGAACATCAGCAAAGCTGATCCTTCCCTCGCAGCCCTCAGAAGGAGCCAACCCCAGTGTTGCCTTGATCCTGGTCTC
Source organism: Aotus nancymaae (assembly GCF_030222135.1). Classification (NCBI taxonomy): domain Eukaryota; kingdom Metazoa; phylum Chordata; class Mammalia; order Primates; family Aotidae; genus Aotus; species Aotus nancymaae. Next base: position 9,321,017 of record NW_026988421.1, read on the forward strand.
TAGGACAGTGAGACAGTCCACTTCTATTGTCTAAGCCACCCAGTCCATGGCACTTTGATGACAGCTCTAGCCAGCCGATGCAGTCCTGAGACCTGGGCCCTATCAGACTCTGATCAAACCATCTGGGGCCAGTTCAGAGCTGGAGCTGTTTGCAAAGGCCCTGGGGTGATCCACTGTACAACCAGGAGAAGAACCACTGTCTAAGAGGGCTCAGAAAGCTTCAGAGAGTAGATTGTGCTCAGATGGACCGTGAAGAAGGAATAGGAGTTCAAGGGACAAAGAAGCCAGGAAGGTGGCCAGGCATGGTGGCTCATGCCTGTAATCCCAGCACTTTGGGAGGTCAAGGTTGGTGGATCACAAAGGAGTTTGAGATCAGCCTGGCCAACGTGGTGAAACCCCGTCTCTGCTAAAAATACAAAAATTACCTGGGAGTGGTGGTATGTGCCTCTAGTCCCAGCTACTTGGGAGGCTGAGGCAGGAGAATTGCTTGAACCCGGGAGGCGGAGTTTGCAGTGAGCCAAGATCGTGCCACTGTACTCCAGCCTGGGCAACAGAACAAGACTCTGTCTCGACAAAAAAAAAAAGAACCCAGGAAGGTGTTCAGGCAGCATTACCAGCCCTAGCGAGATGGGGTTAGAGCACAAGACCTCATGTGTGCCAGGTCAGAGGGGACCCAGCAGGAGGACCCATGGTGACAGCAGAAGGACAGTCTGGGCCAGGTCTTACCTGGCTTGCAAGGAGGGTTTTCCTGGGCAGCAGGAGTCAGTGAAGATGGCAGACTGAGGCCGGTGGGGATGGGAGGCGTCCTTTAGAAAGACAAGGCATCCTATTTTCCCCTTTGCTGTTACTGGATGTGCCCCTCGTCAGCTCCAGCTTTGTGACGGTGCCCATTCATGCACCAGCCCTTCAGGAGGTGGTGGCCTCAGTGCAGAATCACAGGCTGGAAACAACCTCCTTCCCTTGGAGGAACCTGCTGGGCTTTCTCGGGCACTGGCAGGTGCTTTCCTCTTGTTGCACGCCCTTCCCCTCTTGCTCTTTGGGCAAACTCCTATAGCACCTTCAATGCCCAGTTTCTGTCACCTCCTCTGGGCAACCTGTCCTGTCTCTCCTTTGAGCCTGCCACTCTTCCTCACCACAGCACCCCCCACGGATCTTGCCATGGTTTGCTCCTTTGCCTTCTCTTCACTGGTCTCAAGAATAAGAACCCCATCTTCTCTCACTCAGTGAAAAATGTTTATTGGCCGGGTGTGGTGGCTTATGCCTATAATCCCAACACTTTGTGAGGCTGAGGCAAGCAGGATCACCTAAGGTCAGGAGTTCGAGACTAGCCTGGCCAACATGGTGAAACCCTGACTCTAATAAAAACACAAAAATTAGCTGGGCATGGTGGATGCCTGTAATCTCAGCTACTCAGGAGACTGAGGCAGGAGAATCGCTTGAACCCAGGAGGGAGAGGTTGCAGTGAGCCGAGGTGGTGCCATTGCACTCCAGCCTGTGCGACAAGAGCAAAACTCTGCCTCAAAAAAAAAAAGAAAAGAAAAATGTTTATTGAACCACTGCGATGGGCCAGGTCCTGCGCCCTGCAGCATTGAGCTTTGCTGATGTTCCATGGGCAGCCGTTGAATTGATAGAGCAGGAAAAAAAGAGCCCGAGAGGGCATTGAAACAGAAGGAATGATTTTGCATCATGCCAGTTCGCAAATATGTGTTGATCGGATGGCCAGGGAGCTATTAGTATTAAGTGAATTCAGTTAAACCACAGAAAACTCTCCAAGCTGTTTCCCATCTATAAACTGAGAATAAGAATCAACTGTATGTGTCAAATGTTTCGAGGAAAGTGCACTAAGTTAACTATATTCTCTCCGAGTTTAAATTCCTTCCCTGAAGGTGCAGCAGGTGGAAGGTACATTGTGCATTTGACTGATCATTTATCAGACTGTGTTGCGTGTCCTGGGACAACCTGGCGGCCTCCCTCTAGTCTGGATTTCTGGTGCAGGTAGAATGTGGACAAGTGGAATCACAAGATCATCCCTGTCTCTGGTTTTTTTTTTTTTTTTTTTTTTTCTGAGATAAGAGTCTTGCTCTGTCACCCAGGCTGGAGTGCAATGGCATGGTCTCAGCTCACTGAAACCTCTGCCTCCCAGGTTCAAGCGATTTTCCTGCCTCAGCCTCCTGAGTAGCTGGGACTACAGGCATGTGCCACCATGCCCTGCTAATTTTTGTATTTTTAGTAGAGACGGGGTTTCAACCATGTTGGTCAGGCTGGTCCTAACCTCGTGATCTGCTTGCCTCAGCCTCCCAAAGTGCTGGGATTACAGGCTTGTGTTACCACACCTGGCTAATTTTTGGTATTTTTAGTAGAGATGGAATTTCACCATGTTGGTCAGGCTGGTCTCAAACTCCTGACCTTGTGATCTGCCCGCCTCAGCCTCCCAAATTGCTGGGATTATAGGCGTGAGCCACCATGCTCGCCCCGTCCCTGTTTTAGTAGACGGTACCAATCCCCTCCTTGATTTCTTTATTCCTAATTACGGCTTAGTGGGTGGGTTAAAGCTTAATTCCTTTTCTCTGGCCCTGACCATTCTCTGTTGCAGCACCCAATGCATTAAATGGCTAGCAAAGAAGAAAGGAAGCCTAGAAGCCTGGATAATCCAGACCAAGGGAGCCAGGCAGTCTCAGCACCGCACCAGGTACTCCGTTCTTGAATAGGATATGGACTCTATTCTTCAGGCTCTATCCTATTAGCGTCCCCCAGAACTTAATTCCCTGAGCTGGTTTCTGCTCAGGCACTGGGGACTGGAGTAAGCAGATTATGGTCGGCATGCAAGAGTGGCTAGCTTCAGGGGAAGGGCTCAGCTTCCTTCTGAAAGAAAACCAGGTGTTCCAAGAGGAATTCTGCCATTCAAGAAATGATAAATGCCTCCGTGGCAGACAGCCCGCTGCAGAGGGGGGCGGTTGTTTTAGCAAAAGGTATACAATTAATAGATAGTTCTTTGAATCTTGCCCACAGGTTACAGGAACAAGCTTTTATTAAAGACCATAATGACCCCCATATTTGCCATTTACTTCTTCTGGGCCGGGCCAGAGCCGGCACGCTGCCAGACCCTGAGGCAGCCTAAAAGGACCACGTTTATTTGCAAGGGCCTTAGCCCCAGGTGGACAGACCGCAGCAGATGGAGGCCTACTGAGGCCTTCTCTAGGGAGAGGCATCATCAAATACTTCAACAAGTTGAAGCAGAGAGGTCCCTTTACTCCTTTACCCCTCCACTGCCATCAAAGTGATGCACAGAAGGCCGGGAGCTGTGGCTCACACCTGTAATCCCAGCACTTTGGGAGGCAGAGGCAGGCAGATCACTTGAGGTCAGGCGTTCAAGACCAGCCTGGCCAACATGGTGAAACCCTGTCACTCCTAAAAGTATAAAAATAGCCAGGTGTGGTGCCTGTAATCCCAGCTACTTGCTTGGGAGGCTGAGGCATGAGAATTGCTTGAACCTGGGAAGCAGAGGTTGCAGTGAGCCCAGATCAAGCCACTGCACTCCAGCCTGGAGGATAGAGCAAAAAAAAAAAAAAAAAAAAAAAAAAAAAGTGATGCGCAGGAGACTGTGATGCTACTTTATGGCAGATGAGATGTTTTTACAAGTTAGGAAACGCAAAGTTGGGGAAGAGGTGGGAGGGCCCACGTTTGCCACTTGTGAGGAAAAGCAGCAAAACCCTGGAAAATGGAAACTTCTAGTCCTCCAGCAGGGCCAAAAACTGTGAATGGCAACCACGTGGTGGGCAAGGGCACCATTTTGAGGCCTGTCCTTTGGAATCCCAGGGGCCCTTAGCTGCCCACTGCAGAGTCACTGTGAACACACAATACCTTCCCGGGCTGCTTCATGGCGGGAAAAGGCCAGGAACACCGGGCAAACTGTAGGTCATACTTTGTGTCCAGGGACCAGCAGGGAGGCAGACTGCTGCAGGAGCAGTGTCTCTCTGAAACTGAGCATTTGGTTCATTTAACAAGTGCCTGCTGTGGGCTGACCTAGGGCTGGGCGAGGAGCGCAGGGGCACCCTCGAGGGGCAGCAGCTGATTTGGGGAGCCAGGAGGGGCGGCCCCTCAGCCAGAGGCCGCTGCATACGAGAGGATGTTGGTCCGTCCCACCAATTCCTTTCCTCTCCTCTTCCCCATCTAATCTGTCTCCCAAATCAGATACCTTCTAAATCCCAGTTAGATCACATGACTTCCTTACTCAGCACTTCTACAGGCCTTCCCAGCCCTGAATCCCAGTGCTCCAGGACCTGTAGGAGCTGCCTTTCCAGCTTCTATTCCTCCCTGAGACTCACTTCCTCCTGGACTCCAGGTAAGCCAGAGACTCCCATCCTCCCACTGTCCTTCCTCCCTGGGGCACCTTCCTGCCTTGATTTTGTCCACAGCATCCTCAATGCCTGGAACTCACCCCTCAACCCACCTCAACCTGCACAGCTCCCAAGTCAGGGCCATATTCAAATCCCATGCTGGGCCAGGCACAGTGGCTCACGCCTGTAATCCCAACACTTTGGGAGGCCAAGGCGGGCAGATCACCTGAGATCAGGAGCTCAAGACCAACCTGGCCAACATGGTGAAACCCTGTGTCTACTAAACTACAAAAATCAGCCGGGTGTGGTGGCACACAGCGGTAATCCCAGCTACTGGGAGGCTGAGGCAGGAAAATCGCTTTAACCTGGGAGGCTGAGGTTGCAGTGAGCTGAGATTGCGCCACTGCACTCCAGCCTGGGCAACAGAGTAAGACTGTCTCAAAAAAGAAAAAACAAACAACAAACAAAAAAGCTAAAACCAAAAACAAAACACCCCACACTGCCCTAATTCCTAAATGGACCAGGTCTTCTTCGCCCCTATTCCCTGGCCTTGGTCTGCTTCACCTGCACTGACGGCTTTATCCCATAGTTTTCAGATCCCTCTGTCCTGCCTAATGTGCAGCCCCTGAAGGCCAGTGGCCCTATTTTAAGCCCCTGCTTCTCAAACTGACTGCGCATTCTTATCCTCTGGGGAGCTTTAAAGGAACATGCCTGCCAGGTCCCACACTTGGGGATTCTGACAAAATTAGTCTAGGGTGCAGCTGGATGGGGGAGTTTAGAGAACGCTCGGCAGGTGATTGTAATATGCAGCCACGTGTTGAGAGCATCTTTGAATCCTCAATGCATTGTGCTTCTCAGATGCTCATTGAATTGAATCATCAGAACTTGGAGGTGGGGAATCAGGTCATAGATCAGTGCTGACCCATAGAAATATAACGTGAGCCATAAACACGAGCCACCTGTGTCATTTTCAATTTTCTAGTAGCCATGTTCAGGAAAGCAAAAAGCAACAGTGAAATGAATGTGTATATCTTTTCATCCCTGTATGCAAATATTATTTCAGTATGTAATCAAGACCAACATACTTGAGAGATATCGTGCATTCTTTTGTTCATACTAGTTCTTGGAAATTCTGTGTGTATTTTACACTTAGGGTACATCTCAATTTAGATGAACCACGTTTCAAGGGCTCAGTAGCCTCTTGTGGCTGCCGTATTAGGGCAGTTACAGACCACAGACCAGCTGAGTCGCAGTGTTCTTGTGCCTGGAGAGCACATGTGTATTGTGCCAGCAGGCTTGCAGAGGAAGGAGGGTGGCTTCAGCAGCTGCTGTGAGAGAGATTTAACACTCTCAACCCTGAATACCCTCCTCCCTTCTAGTTAAATCACAGCATCCTTCTTATCTTGCCTGGATCTCCTCTTCACCCCTTCCCCATACCCACCCCATCTGGGTCCCACATCCAAAGTAAATTTCCTCCCCTGCTCAGCCTCCTGTGGCCAGGCTTTCCAGCACCCAGCTGCAGACCTGCTGCCGCTTCCTGTCCTGGTTCTTTGGAGAGCTGGCCGCCAGTCCCAGTGGGAGGGAAAAGGGGTGGGGGAATCTGGCCCGGAGACCTGGGAGGGAGCCGGGAGAGTTTGCAGTGTGTGCTCTCCTTTGCTTTCTCTTTCTGGGTCTGCATGCTAGGCCACCAACCATCCCTTCTCCCCCTGGCCTCCCTCCTCCTGGACCCTTAAGAACATTCAGAAGCTGAGTTGGTCTCTGGTGGGGTCACCTGGCTGCTTGCCAGCCTCCCCAGGGGCAGCCCCTAGTGGGGACATTTTGATGCCAAAATGTGCAAAGCCAGCAAGAACAGGACTATTATTAGACCTTCCCCCACCGGCCCAGTTACCCGCCCAGTTACCGGCCACATGACTTGGCCCTTTGATGGCTCAGTGGGAGCCTCGGCCCAGCTCTGTGACTACTAATATGGTGTTTCTAAAAATGCCTTCCCACTGGTGCATGCTATCACTGTCCTGATGGTGGTCTTTTGTTCCCAAAAGCAATTAATCTTCTTTGTCTTTTCTTTTCATTATTGCATGTGGCCGGTTCCTAGTCTTTGTTGCCGCACTAAATCTGTGAATCGTTTGGGAGCATGTGGTGGATGGGTTTTTATGCTCTAAGTTTTTGCTGAAAGCTGTGATGGCAGGGATGGCTATTGAGATTTTTTAAGTGCTGCAATTCTTAGGCATGTAGCAAGAGGTTTCACTTGAAAACTTGGAGAGATACATTGTAGATGACCCAATTTCACGGCTTCATAGCGTGCTGCAACCTGACTAGTTCTGCGGCTCGCCAATCAGAGATGTTCTGAGGAGCAGAGAGATTCTGGGGTAGGTGCTACAGGGGCAGATAACACAGTCCCTGTCTAGTTGTGGAAATAAGACATAGTGTGTAGGTAGACAGCAAGAATAAAGGTGCCCAGGGTGTATATGCCAAGTGGAGGTTCAGGAAAGCAATGCCATGTACCTAAATGCTACTGTGGGTGCCAGAACGGGAGGGGTGACCAGTGGAGGCTCCCAGAGGAGGCAGGTGCTTGAGCTGAGCAAAAAGGTAGGATGTCATAGAAAAAGTGGCCAGGGAGGGCACCAGCAACTCCAGCAGGAGGGTCTATACAAGTGAAGAATGGAGTATTGGGCTTTACGATGCTGTAGGTTGAAGCTGCTCCATTTCATGGCAGAAGTGATGATTCTTAGAGTCAAGAACATTGAGTTCTCTTTCTAGCTCCGCTGCTGACATCCTCTAGTGACTTTGGCCAGTCACATGACCAGCTCAGGACCCCTCTAACAACTAACAGGACTTGTCATTGCCCTTCCCTTCTTCTGCTGCTCAGGAAAGATCAAATCAACAATTCATCCATCATCCACTCATTTAAACACCCATTCACCATCACCCATCCATCCACCTGTCCACAAATACATATACCCATCCAATCATATACCTATCCATTCATCTGTCCTTCCGTCTGTCTAGCCACCTACTCGCCTGCCTAACAATCCATCCATCCATCCATCCAATCATCCACCTGTCTAATTATCCACATATCCATACATCTATTCATCCATCCATTCATTCATCCATCCATCCTTTCTGTAAATCAGCTGTGCATTTGTTCATTCATTCTGTCTCTATTTTCTGAGTATCAACTCTGACAGACGCCATACTAAGTGCTAAGATATACAGAGCAAAACACATGATTCCTGTCATCAAGACAAGCCAGGAGGTGGAGAATCATACATACATACATTTTCCTACCCAAATGATAAGGTTGCTGTCACTACAGAGGAGTTAGTAAAAGGCTGCTGGTTTAGAGGAAGAAGAGGGCCCTTCTGAACATGTAGTAATGACACAGTAGGCTCGCCTCCACCTGAGCACTGACCTCATGGGTGTAATTACCTGTCTGTCTTCTCTGGTAGACTGAAAGCTCCTGAAGACAGAGATCATATTTTCAGTACCGTCCTTACACCTTGGCAGGGGGAATCCCTAGTCTGGGACCCCTGTTTAAGAATCCTACTCTGGGCCTCTTCAATGGAATCCCACTCCACAGGGTGAGGAATCTGTGAGGCCAGAAGGACATGCCCATCTGGAGCCCCTGTCTCCTCCCCATTAGTCAGTTCCTGCCACAGAAGCCAGGGACCAACATTCTCAGCCTCAATGGATCTGAGAAGCCTACAGCTAGGACCTCTGTGATCCTCTCCCCTGTGTGGGCCCTCCCAAGAGTGGATCGTGTCACACCCCTGAGTCTAAGTGGTGGGCCGAGGGCAGCCATTTGTACGGTGTGGACAGAAACTGGGAATGAGACTAGGCAGTCCACTTGTGTGCATGCAAGGCCCCATATGGTATAGTTTAGCATTGGATGGAAAGAGAAGGACGGGCTACAGGCCAGGGACAGGAGCCTACTCTTCCCAAACCATCAATTCCAGCTCACAACCCCAAGGGGGTCAATAATTCCACATTCAAACATGGACTTCCAGGTTGTTATAAAGTTATATTTGTCCAGGTAGGCGGAGAGAACCTATTAATAGTTTAAAAAATAACCTTAAAATAGTTAGACATTTGGTACATGGATCTCTTTTAATGCTCTTGCCCAGGCCTTATAAATATTAGAGATGGGACTTCATGCCTTGTTTGTGGTTGGATCATAAATTCTTAAGCCCACATGGTAACTAAATGTAGTGTGTGATTCTGGACTGTATAAAAAAGTGCCGTAAGAGATATAATTGGGACAGTGGACAAAATTAGAATACGAACTATAGATTAGATAAAACATATACATGTTAAATTCTTGAATCTGACAACTGTCCTATGGTTTCCAAAGAGAATAACCTTGCCTTTAGGAAACACAAACAGATGCATGGGTGTAAAGGGCCATGATGTCAGCAACCAATAAAGACAGCGAAAGAGAGCGGTAAATGTGGCGAGATGGTAAAGACCGATGAAAGTGGGTAAAGGGTGTATGGAGGTCCTCTCTGTATTATTCTTGCAATGTTTTCTCAACTGTGAGTTTAAAGTTATTTCAGAATAAAAAGTTAAACAAATAGCACACTGCCTTGGGCAGAGTAGGCATTTAGTCAGTGTTTGCTAGGGTGACATTGAAGTGGGCTCTTGAGGAGGGCTCTGGTTTCAATAGTCAGCAACAGAGAAAAGAGCATTAATAACCCTGCCCAACAAACACAGGGACAGACAACATGCCTGCACCATGCTCAGGACTCTGCTTTATTAACCCATTTAATCTTGGTAGCAACCTTATGTGGTAGGTGCTATTATTCTCCCCATTTCTCATACAGGTGAGAAACCTGCAGCCCAGTGAAATGAAATAAACTTCCCTGGTCCTACAGGGGTTAACAGCCTGTCCCCAGAGCTAGCCGCTCAGCACTTGTGCTTTGCAGTCTCTGATAACATTAGTTAATACTCAGTGAGTGCTCAGTATGAAGAGTCATGCTTCTAGAACTCTCACATGTACCAACTCCCTTAATCCCCATAAATTCCTATGAAGTTACTATTACCCCCATTTTACAGATGGAGAAACCATAGCACAGAGAGGGGAAGAACCCAGGGAGCTGGAGTCCAGAGCATGTCCTATTAAGCCATGGCCTCTGCTGTAAGTGTTCCTGGAAAACTGGTTCACATCAAGGCACAGAAAGGGAAATACAGGAGCAGTGTCTATAGGAGGCCAGTGATTGGGTCTGCCTGGATTGGAGCTATCCAGGGGTAATGGAGTGCAAGGGCAGAGACTGGACCAGGAGATGCAATGGCCAGCTGGATCCCTGGCCGGTGGATCGCAGCCCAGGGGGGTCATCAAAGCATGGGTTAGTCTGGAGGGGGCTCCCAGTGACTGTCTCCCAATGCTTGTGTTGGCCAGAAACCATTTGGCATCCTCTGTAGCAACTCTGAATGGCATGTGTATATTCCAGGTGAGATGATGTCAGCTGAAGGAGGAGGAATGGAGAAACTACAAGAACCTATCTGGATCCAGGAAGAGCCAGGAGTGCAGGAACAAGGCAGCCCAACCTAATAAGGTAAACGACAATACAGCCCGCCTTTTGACCTAATTGCTCAAATGTAGGAATGAATACATTTGCTCAGCCACAGCCTGTGTACCTGGGACTCAATGGTTTGGTCACTATCAGTTCAGCTGGGGCACAGGATGGTGGGTTGTTGAAGCAATCAGCTGCAGGCCCAGGTCACACTGTGCAGAGAGAACAGAGAGGCCTGTCCTGTCCACACTGGGCAACCACTCTGGGTTACTGTGTTCTCTATGAGGCGCAATGCTTTTGGGGCATACAGACCTAACTATAGTTTCATTATGGACTGAATTGTGTCTCCCCTCAAAATTCGTATGTTCAAGTCCTAACCCCCAGTATTTCAAAAGATGGCTGTATTTGGAGATAGAGCTGTTAAGAAGGTGTTTGTTTGTTTGTTTTTTGAGATGGAGTCTCTCTCTGTCTCGCAGGCTGGAGTGCAGTGGCATAATCTCGGCTCACTGCAACCTCTGTTTCCTGGGTTCAAGTGATTCTCCTGCCTCAGCCTCCCGAGTGGCTGGGATTATAGGTGCCTACCACCATGCCTGGCTAATTTTTGTATTTCTAGTAGAGACGGGGTTTCACTGTGTTGGCCAGGCTGGTCTCAAACTCCTGGCCTCAAGTGATATACCCGCTTCAGCCTCCCAAAATGCCGAGATTACAGGCGTGAGCCACTGTGCTGGCCCTAAAGAGGTAATTAAGATAAAATGAGACCATTCTGATGGGCCCTAATCTAACATGACTGGTGTCCTAATAAAAAGAGGAAATTTGGACACAAAAAGAGACACCAGGGAGGCACATGCACAGAGAAGAGGCCGGGTGAGAACGCAGAGAGGAGGCAGACATCTGCAAGCCAGGGAGAAAGGCTCAGTAGATACCTTGGTCTTGGACTTCTCAGCCTCTGGAACTGGGAGAAACACCTTTCTATTGTGTAACACTCAGCCTGTGGAACTTTGTCAAGGCAGTCCAAGGAAGCAAATACAAGTGTATACAGTGGAGAGTGCCTGGGTGGCCAGGGATTTGAGATCACTCCATAGGACACACGGTTGGCATCTTTTTTCCATGCTAGATGGGTCATGACAAAAAATGATGACTCATGGGAGACAGAATCACTGACTTCCACCTAGTGAAGGGCTGCCGTGGGAGGGAAGGGGTCTTCCCTATACAGCTCAAGGAGCAGAACCAGGGCCAGCATGTTGACTCTTCAGGAAGATGTGAGCTGGGGAGAAATGGGGTTTCAGTCACTGAAGGCATTCAAACACAGCTTGGGTGATCACCTGGCAGAAATGCAGAGGAGCTGTGTGGAGGTGGCAGAGTTCCAAAGCCTGGTCCTATCCAGCTCTAACACCTGGGGCTCTCTGCAGTGCTGAGAAGGCCCACTGGAGATGGATGTGGTTGGCCTCAGATGTCAGGCTAAGTTGCTAGGGGTTTACCCTTAAACTGCAGAAAGTCACTGGAGGTTTCTGAGCAGGGCAGCACCAAGATCAGGCCATGAGTTAGGAGGTCACCTGGAAGCAGTGAGAAGCATGGATTGCAGGGGTGAGAAGGAAGAGAATGGTGGTGGGGCAATAGCCTAGGGGACATAACAAGACCCTTAAAGAGTTATATGGTGGGAAAAGCACAAAGAGGTTATATGCAGGAGCTGTTTCTGGGGTGATGGACAAGATCTGGCAACTCTGGAACAGAGGAGGGCATCAGCGAGCACTCCAATTCACACATGGCTCAATGCTCGGGTCCCACCTTCTCAATGAGCCCTAAGCTGATGCGTTAGCAGGCTCTTCCAAGAGGCAGTTGCCACAGTGGGCTTAGCTAGTCGAGAGAGTTCTTAGGAGCCACTCCAGTGAAAGAAAACGAGGCAGGAGCAAGGAGAGGCTGGGAGACCATCTGACCCCAGCAAAGGAGAGATGGAAAGCTGGATGGGAGTATCTTAATCTGCAGGTGGCTCTGAGAAAGTTTGGCAAGGCTGTGGGGCACCTTGAGTAGCCCTGTGTCCCCGAACCCATGGGAGGCCTGCCCTGAAAGCAAGTGCATCTCAGAATCCAGCAGCGGATGTTTGGCCAGTTACTCAGTTCTGAGATGCGCATTTTCACAGTGTGATGCCTGCCTACTCTGTTTAATGCTGTCACCTGCCCTGCCCTTGGTCCCTGTCCCCAGGTCCCAGATGCTGCTCACGCCGGCCCTACCTTGTCCCCCCATTACATCGTTCATATGTGAACACGATCTCTAACATACTCATTGATTACGTTTATTGTTTCTCTTCCATCTCCCTGACCTCCACCTCCAGCTAGAATGCAAGCTCTATTAAGGCAGGGATGTTTATCAATTTTGTTCATTGATGTATCACAAAAGCCCACAACACTGCTTGACACATAGTAGGTGTTCAATAAATACTTGTTAAATAATTAAACTGAGTTGGCCGGGCGCAGCAGCTCAAGCCTGTAATCCCAGCACTTTGGGAGGCCAAGGTGGGCAGATCACGAGGTTGGGAGTTCGAGACCAGGACGACCAACAAGGTGAAACCCTGTCTCTACTAAGAGTATAAAAATTAGTCGAGAGTGGTGGCGCAGGAATCCCAGGAAGCTGAGGCAGGAGAATCACTTGAACCCAGGAGGTGGAGGTTGCAGTGAGCTGAGATCACACCATTGCACTCCAGCCTGGGCGACAGAGTGAGACTCTGTCACAAAAATAAAATAAAATAAAATAATTAAACTGAATTAACAGAGCTGGGGAATCGGGAGGAGGAACTAGTTTAGGAGGAAGTGTTATGAGGCCGAAGAGAAAAGTTCTGTGACCTTCCAGAGGGCATAGTTTATAAAGCACTGTCCCTACCCCAGTTCCTCTGCTGAGCTTGGCTTCCCAGGACCAAGATACTGCCCGTGCAGGTGGCCCTGGCTCCCATAAATTGAGGTCACCCTTGTCTTATGCAGAGAGACCTGAACTAATGTGCCCTTCATTGTAAGGCCAATGGAGGTTGGGACTTTTAACGTTACTGTTTTTGGGAAAGGGGTCACTTCTCAATGGAATCAGACCAACAAAGGTTGCCTATTGTACCTGAAAATAACTTTTCCCTCAAAAATAAGTTTTACCCGGAAGAGCTGGTGGAGATGAGCACTTCTGTTCCTGACAAACAGCACTAAGTCTTGAACTGGCACAAAAGATGGCACCGTTTACAGGATGGGGAGCTGGAGGCCTCCTCTCCCTGCCCGCAAGCCTGCTCGCCACATGGACACAGCGGATGTGGCTCTCCACGCTCCCCCGGAGTCCCAGAGCCCCTTCCTGCTATTGCTTCCACGGGTGTTGTTGCTGACCCGCAGCCAGGCCCCCTGGGGCCGAGTGTAGATTCTGACGCTCCTCCGGGTCACTTTGTCAGTGTTGTCCCTGGCACGGTGCTCCCTGGCTGCCCAAACAGTTGGAAGAGACGCTGTGAGGGCTGCTTCCAGACTTGGCTCTCTGCATGGAAATTCCGGGCTGCTTCTACACTAAGCAGGCTGGCTGCCCGCTGGGCCTCCCAGCATCTTCCTGCCCCGGGAGCCCTCCTTCCCAGGGCCAGTCCTCTGCCTTCGCATTCTCAGAGGCTGCAGCAGGACTGGATATCCACCCGCTCCTCACGTAGGCTTGTAAATTGGGCCTGAAGATAGGAACCATCTGGAGTGTCTGCGAGACCAACCCTTGGAGGTCCACCCAATAAACCGGCCACCCCCAGCTTGAGAAAAGTTGGGGCGAGGATAACCAAATAAACCTTCTAGAGCTTGGACAGGATTCTGTTTGTAAAAACGGAGCCCTTTTTCCAGCTTACTCTAAGGCCTTCCAGAAGCTGGTCTCCACCATCCATGTCGCGCTCCACCCCACCATCTGAGCCCCACGGCAGGTCCTGTGTACACAGCGCTCAGCACATGGTGGGCACCCAATACACAGGTGTGGGATGGGTGCATTCCCTCCAGCGGGGATGGACACTTCCTACCTCTCTGAATCCCAGTGTGCCTTCAAAACCCAGGTCCAAGCCTCCTTGTATGGAAACATTTTTGGGACATCTTTGCCCCCGAGAAACTGCTCCCTGCTCTGAAATACAGAGGCAGATGCCAGAACCCCCGGTCTGACATGCAGCTGACACTTCTTGCCATTCATTTTTTTCCCACCAACATGTACTGGGCTAGTAATTACCAATGTAACAAAGCAAACATGCTTCCTGCTGCTGCCTGCGACACTGAGAAGTCCTCACAATAGGGCGAGTGTGATGGTTAATTTTATGTGTCAACTTGGTTGAGCCACAGTGCCCAGATATATGCCCCAACATTATTCTGGATGTTTCTGTGAGGGTGTTTGGGGTGATATTAACATTTAAATCAGACCAGGTGTGGTTGTTCCATGCCTGTAATTCCAGCAGTATAGGAATCCGAGGTGGGAGAATCACCTGAGGTCAGGAGTTTGAGACCAGCCTGACCAACACGCTGAAACCCCATCTCTACTTTTACAAAAATTAGCCGAATGCAGTGGTGCGCATCTGTAATCCCAGCTACTCAAGAGCCTGAGGCAGGAGAATCGCTTGAACCCAGGAGGTGGAGGTTGCAGTGAGCCAAGATCGTGCCATTGCACTCCAGCCTGGGCGACAGAGCGAGACTCTGTCTCAAAACAAAAACAAACCTAAAACCATTTAATCAGTGAACTTTGAGTGAAGCAGATGCCCTCCATAATGTGGGTAGGCCTCACCCAATCAACTGAAGCTGATCAGAACAAAGATGGACCTCCTCTGAGCAGGAGGGAATTCTACCAGCCGGTGGCCCTCAGACTTGAACCGCAACATTGGGCTTTTCTCTGGGTCCCGTCCTGCAGATCTCAGACTTGCCAGCCTCTAACTGAGAGCCAGTTCCTTAGAATAAGTCTTTCTCTCTCTCCCCCCCGCCCCACCCCCCGACACATACACACACATATCCTACCGGTTCTATTTTTCTGGAGACCCCTGAGAGTACAATCAGGAGTCAGGCCAGTGAAAAGTGGCACAAGGTGAAAAGTGAAGGAGGAATAAAGGACCTTGGAAGCACAGAGCCCTCTAACTCAGCCAGGATCAGGGATGGCTTCCCAACGGAATTCACAAAGACACTGTGCCACCTTGCCTCCATAGGAACTGCCTCCAGGTGGGGGTTTTCTTTGCTTTCTCAAGGGCACTGCATGGGGCCCCAGAATGCTATGGTCATTGTTATTGATGACCGATCACTTTTGCAGCCAAGTCATTTTATTCGTGTTATTTCCTACCCTGCCATAGTCAGACGTGGGAGGCAGCCAGCCTGCCTTGTGGTCATCATTTCAGTCTGCTGAGTGCCTGTAAACTGCCAAGCTGGTTCTCCTTCCTGTGGCCAGGGGAATTGGAAATGGCTTTGTAAGCCCTCATGGATTTCCTCACTCAGCACCCTCTGTGGGGGACTCAGGAGGCCCAGCAAGACCCATTCATCCAACATGTGACACTCTTTCCTCCTTGCCACCCACAGCTGGAACTGAGGCCTGTTCTCAAAGCTGCTTTGCTGCTCTCTGACCTGGACCAGGTCTGAACGAAGGGACTGATGTGACACCAGCAAGTGAAAGTCCCCTGGTTCTCATGACTTACATCCAAGGGTTGGCCAGGCACAGTGGCTCTCGCCTATAATCCTAGCACTTTGGGAGGTAGGTGGATCACCTGAGGTCAGGAGTTTGAGACCAGCCTGGCCAACATGGCAAAACACTGTCTCTACCAAAAATAAAAAATTAGCCAGGTGTGGTGGCACACACCTATAATCCTAGCTACTTGGGAGGCTAAGGCAGGAGAATCTCTTGAACCCAGGGGGTGGATGTTGCAGTGAGCTGAGATCATGCCATTGCACTCCAGCCTGGGTGAAAGAGCAAAACTCTGTCTCAAAAAAAAAAAAAAAGAGAGAGAGAAGAGAGAAAGAAGAAAAAGACCCAAGAGTCGACCTGGTTCCAGTATTTTCCAAGATTACAATCTTCAGCGTTTCCTTTAGTTCTGCTAGAACCTCCAGCTTTACAAGGAATTCCTTATGTCCACTGGAGCTGGTCTCTGCGACTTGCAACCTAACAATCTCATCCACTTTATGAACAGAGACTTGGGCACAGTGAAAAATGAGTCGGGGCGGGGGGAAGGGATCGTCATATATGTTGAATATTCCTCCGTGCCAGGCAACATGCCGAGTCTTGTGTCTCATAGATTCCAGCTTGCATGTGTCTCCAACACACACACGGTTTAACTTTATAGAAAGACTGGCATGATTTTATCCTAGCTGTCAGTCACACAGCCTGATGTGGCTGTTACTGCTGTGTGTAAACATCAGCACTTCGGGGTCAAAGACTTGGACAAAAGTCCCAGAGAGGATAGAGGAGCACTTTTTTCTTGTTTTTTTTTTTTTTTTTTAAATGTTTATTTTAGGTTCAGGGGTACATGTGCAGGTTTGTTATATAGGTAAACTCATGTCACACGGGTTTGTTGTACAGATTATTTTGTCACCCAGACACTAAGCCTAGTACGCAATGGTGGTTTTTCCTGCTCCTCTTCCTTCTCCCACCCTACAACCTCAAGCAGGCCCCAGTACCCATTGTTCCCCTCTGTGTCCGTGTGTTCTCATTATTTAGCTCCCGCTTATAAGTGAGAACATGCAGTATTTGGTTTTCTGTTCTGTTGGTTTGCTAAGAATGACAGCCTCCAGCTCCTTCTGTGTTCCTGTAAAGAACATGATCTCATCCTTTTTTATGGCTGTGTAGTATTCCACGGTGTATATGTACCACATTTTCTTTATCCTGCCTACCATTGAGGAGCATTTAGGTTGACTCCATGTCTTTGCTATTGTGAATAGGAGGAGCACTTTTTAAAGAAAAGCTACATCACTAACAGAATGAGGATGCTATTTCTCTAGCAGCCACAGAGAATGATACTGTGTGGGAGAACATGGACGGCGACAGCTCTTAGTTTAAAAGAAGATTGAGAAGCATAGGGCTCTGAATGAGAAGAAGATTTGGCCATACCTTAGCCAATAGAATTCATTTATATTCCCCATTTCATTAAAATGCAAAAGAGTGGTATATTATTTTAAAAAATTGATGTCCATATAAGCTTAAAAGAGCTATATTAATAAGTATGAAATAGTTATTCTAAGCTAGAGATTGGCAAAATTTTTCTAGGAAGGGCCAGAGAGTAAATATTTCAGGTTTTGTGGGTTAGGCGGTCTGGGGGCAGCTCCTGAGGTCTGCTGTTAGGGTGCAAAAGCTGCCATCCATCGTGCCTAAATGGACGAGCACTGCTGTTTCCATTCTAGAGGACTGTATTTGTGGACACTGAAATGAGAATTTTATATAATTTCCTTTTTTATTTATTTTTTAAGTGACTGGGTCTCACTCAGTCACCCAGGCTGGAGTGCAGTGGTGCCATCATAGTCACTGTATCCTCGACCTCCTGGGCTCAAGTGATCCTCCTGCCTCGGCATCCCAAGTAACTGGGACTACAGATGTGTGCCACCACCCCTCCATAATTTTTTTATTTTTGTATTTTTGTAGAGATGGGGTCTCACCATGTTGCCCAGGCTGGTCTTGAACTCCTGGGCTCAAGTGATCCTCTTGTCTCGGCCTTCCAATGTGTTGGGATTACAGGCAGGAGCCACCGTGCCTGGCCAGAATTTCATGTGATTTTCATGCATCATCAAACACCATTGTTGTATTTTTTTGGGGGGGAAGCCATTTACAAATATAAAAGCCTTCTAAGCTCATGGGTCATAGGACAATCTACGGCAGGCCAATAGTTTGTCAATCCCTTTCCTAAGTGATAAGAAAGCCTTGTGTCATTCCTTTCTTTCTTTCTTTCTTTCTTTTTTTTTTTTTTTGAGACGGAGTTTCGCTCTTGTTACCCAGGCCGGAGTGCAATGGTGCGATCTCGGCTCACTGCAACCTCCGCCTCCTGGGTTCAGGCAATTCTCCTGCCTCAGCCTCCTGAGTAGCTGGGACTACAGGCACGCACCACCATGCCCAGCTAATTTTTTGTATTTTTAGTAGAGACAGGGTTTCACCATGTTGACCAGGATGGTCTTGATCTCTTGACCTCGTGATCCACCCGCCTCGGCCTCCCAAAGTGCTGGGATTACAGGCGTGTCCTTTCTTTTCTTTTTTTTTTTTTAAAAAAAAATCCCTGAAGGTCTGGTCTGATCGATCATAATTTTTGTTTCTTAGTTCAATAATAGAGCCCTTTACAGTCAATGAAATAAACCTTACAGCAGTCCCGTGAAGTAGGTAACAATCCCAGATGGTGACCTCAGACACAGAGAGGGCCAGGCACAGTGGCTTGCACCTATAATCCCAGTACTTTGGGAAGTCAAGGTGGAAAAAACAAAATTAGTCGAGTATGGTGGCATGTGGCTGTAGGCCCAGCTACTCAGGAGGCTGAGGTAGGAGGATCGCTTGAGCCCAGGAGTTTGAAACTGCAGTGAGCTGTGACTGGTGCTGCACTCTGGCCTGGGTGACTCTCTTAAAAAACAAACAAATAAACAAAAAAAAACAAAAGATATAGAGATATTTTGTTACTCAAGATCAAACAGCAGGTCCAAGTTAAGTTTCAACCCTAGGTCCGATTAACTAAAAAAAAAAAGAAAAAAAGCGAATATGCCTCTTCAAAGATGGCAACTTGGAGGTTATAATGGACATTATAGTCTGTAGGTAAAACCTAGAATAATTCTAGCTGCCTTTCATTTGAGTCTGGCTCCTCTACACAGAAAAATGTAGGAACTTAAGTGTAGTTTTGGGCGAC
The DNA here is from genome assembly GCF_030222135.1 of Aotus nancymaae. Taxonomy (NCBI): domain Eukaryota; kingdom Metazoa; phylum Chordata; class Mammalia; order Primates; family Aotidae; genus Aotus; species Aotus nancymaae. Next base: position 9,339,682 of record NW_026988421.1, read on the forward strand.
AACAGCGTGGCTGACCGAGTGGCTCGTTCTCAACGGGCGCTGGCGGGGTGGTACGGTGATTGACATGCTGGAAGGCTGAACCGCTCGTAGGATTTATCAGGCTTACTGTCTTACCCACCTCTTGAATATTAAGAAGCGCACTTTTATGCTGAGAGAAAAATGTAGTAAAAAAAAAATAGAATCAAGTGTAACTTACAATCCGTGGAACTGGCCTCAGGGGCTTCCTGGCCTGTTCGTTCACTTGCCTTTCCTGTAACTTGGGCAGGGAGTTGCTACCCCGCTTGAGTCCCCTGGAGGCCTGGAGGAACACAGGAGTGGAATGAGCCCTGAGGTTGATGGAGCAGGGGCTGGCACATCCCAGTGGCCTCAGAGCCACAGAAGGAATTAACAAGTGTTCCACTTCATTTTTCCAGGCTCCGTGCTGTGGACAGGCCTCTTGGACAAGCCCTCAAATGAGTTCTGCAAATGGGCTTCCAAAATCAATAGGCTGCAAAAATCTATCTGGCCTGCAAAATCTCCCTTGGTCTCCTTCACATCCATCAATGCCCCCCTCTCCCTGGCACCGGCATGTCCCTCCACCCTGCACTGCTTGGCAGTCATAGCACTGGCCTGGGATCTGGCAGGTCAGCTCAAAGCTGCAAACATGGGGGCCTGTGAAATGATACCAGAAGCAGGCCGTTAAAAAAGCTTGAGCAAACACATCTCTGGGAATCGTTCCGGGCCTGCTGGTGCTCATAGCCGCCCTCAGCTATTGAGATGTTGCCTTTCCCTCGTTGGGTGTGGTCCTAGAGAGTTGAATGTCTTCCAGTTACTGCTTGGGTTTTGCTTCGTAATATTAATAGCTACCATTTATTGAGCAAATGCTGTATGCCAGGCATGGTTCTCTGAACTTCAGAACCATTATTCCTCTCCTAAAACAAAACAAAACAAAAAAACAGCCCTGAAAGTATTGGCCCTGTTTTACAAATGAGGAAACTGAGACTCAGAGAAGTAATAAAGTAATACACTTGCCCAAGTAAAAAATGGGTTTTGTGGCTTAGCTGGGATTCTAATCCGATTCTGTATTCCTGTGAAGCCTGTGCTGGCTTCATGTCACAGAAGCAGAGACTTTGAAGAATGAGTCAAAACCAAGGTGTTAAGTCAGAATCGTTGCCTCTGCCATGTCCCCGCCATCATTTCTCAAGTCCAGGCTCTCTCTAAAGCCTTTATCCATCTCCTGAGAAGAGGAGAGATTGTCTATTGTCTATCCCTCCACGTGGCACATGGAAGCAGGTGTTGGTGAATTTCTGTCATCTCCTGGGCCAGAGGGAGAGTCCATTGCAGGAAGAGAATGAGCTGTTGGTATTGCAACTGACCCACCCCAAACACTGCCCCTGTGGTTTAGGGCTTACTAAGTATTGAATCCACGAATGAGCCCACCATTCAAATAGCCCTCTACCTCTGTATAAGACGAGTCCAGATCACTAGGTGGAAGCACACTCCAGTTTATGGAGCTGCAGTGACATTATCCCACCGGTAACTTTTGGAAACAGCTGGAGTTCCATGTTGAACCTGTGTGGACAAAGCCACCTCCGAGCTCCATGGACATTTGGAAGGGAAGGGAGTTTTTATCATGTAAGCAGAATGTATTTTTGAACTAATTGGTTTTCCTGAGGGCGTTCAATTCTTAGGGTTGTATGTTACCACAAAAATTATAGTGGGTTATTGAGAGCAAGCTGTGCATTTCTAATCTGACAGACAATTGGAAATATTCATGCTGAGAATGAAAAACACGTTACATGTTTATGAAAAACTGAGACAGAGTTGTGATTAAGGACTGCTAGTTTGTCTACTGTGGCTGAGTAGAAGAAACAGTATGAGCAGCTCTGGAGACGTGGAGAACCATCTCTCCCACCCCTTACTGTGAGGAAATGGTAGACGTCAAGGTGTGGCTTTAAAAGGAAATCCCCATTTTGTCTTGCCAATGTGACCTGAAGGCTAGTTAAGCAATTACATCCAAGCCGTGCCTTGATTTTGCATTCATCTGACCTACTCCCGGAACTCAATGGTGAGTTTTCTGGTAAAACTGGCTCTGGAATTACAAAAATTTCAGTGCACAAATACTTTAAAATGTTACCTTTCAAAAACAGTCAGTATTCTAAAACCAACTGTTCAAGTTGGGATACAGCCAGAGATTTAAAACCAATGGCTCCGACTGTTGGTAGACCCAAGGACACTGGTCCATTTCTGTGGGAGGATACTGGAGGTGCATCCGGCCATCTGAGAGGTCTTCCTGGGACACAGAGCTGAGCACCTGTGGAAGGGGGCATGGCAGGACTGGAAGAGACGTCCTGTAGGACCGGCCCAGTTAAGTTCCCCACTTTATCTCCCTCCCTCAAGGCCCCCAGCCACACAGCAACATAACCATCTCAGGCCTGCCTTAGGGCCTTTGAGCTGACATTGCCCCTGCCCCATTCACTCTTCCCTCTGCTCCTGCTATGGCTCACCCCTTACCATCCAGGTCTCTGCTCAAATATCCTCTCCTCCGAGAGCCTTTCCCAGCCACACTATCAAATCGGTTCTTCTTTTCCATCTCAGTCTTTGCCTGTGACCCTCTGGTATTTTCTTCATAGTGGCTGTCATGATGTGAAGTGATATTGTGTATATTCATCTGTGCAGTTGTTCTTACACACTCCAGTGCAGTGCTGTGAGAGCTGAGATCACTCTTGCTCCTGGTTGTAGACCCAGGTCTCAGAAGAGGGCTGGCTTCTGGGGTCAGGACTCCCTTTGGCCTCTGGTGAAGCCCATGGACCTTTTCTCAAAATAATGCTTTTATTTTTAGTTTTTTTCTTTCTTTTTTTTTTTTTGAGACAGAGTCTTGCTCTGTCGCCCAGACTGGGGTACAATGGCATGATCTCAGCTCACTGCAACCTCTGCCTCCCAGGTTCAAGCAATTCTCCTGCCTCAGCTTCCTGAGTAGCCAGGATTACAGGTGCACCACCATGCCCAGCTAATTTCTGTATTTTTAGTAGAGACAGGGTTACACCATGTTAGCCAGGCTGGTCTTGAACTCCTGACCTCGTGATCCACCCACCTTGGCCTCCCAAAGTGCTGGGATTACAGATGTGAGCCACCACGCCATGCCTATCTATTTTTTTTATTTCAATAGGTTTTTGGGGAACAAGTGGTGTTCACTACCCGTTACCTGGATAACTTACATGGATAAGTTCTTAAGTATGATTTCTGAGATTTTGGTGCACTCATCACCCAAGCAGCGTACACTGTTCCTGATGTGTAGTCTTTTAACCCTCTTACCCCTCCCCCTGTATCCCCAAAGTCCATTGTATCGCTTATGCATTTGCATCCTCATAGCTTAGCTCCCACTTATAAGTAAGAACAGACAATGTTTGGTTTTCCATTCCTGAGTTACATCACTTAGAAGAATGGTCTGCAACTCCATCCAGGTTGCCACATATGCCATTATTTTGTTCCTTTTTATAGCCAAGTAGTATTCCATGGTATATATATACCACATTTTCTTTTTTTAAAAAAATTTATTTATTTAACTTTAGGTGCATACTATATCTGGCATTTCTCCCCATGTTAACCCTCCCCTCCCTCCCCTCCCTCCTCACCCCTCGCTGTCTCTCCCCTACCCCTGCAACTGTCCCCAGTGTGTGATGCTCCTCTCCCTGAGTCCACGTGTTCTCATTGTTCAACACCCACCTATGAGTGAGAACATGTGGTGTTTGGCTTTCTGTTCTTGTGTCAGTTTGCTGAGAATGATGGTTTCTAGATTCATCCAAGTCCCTACAAAGGACACGAACCCATCATTTTTTATGGCTGCGTAGTATTCCATGGTGTATATGTGCCACATTTTCTTTGTCCAGTCTCTCATCGATGGGCATTTGGGTTGGTTCCAGGTCTTTGCTACTGTACACAGGGCTGCAATATACCACATTTTCTTTATCCATCTGTTGATGGATGGGCATTTAGGCTGGTTCCATATTTTTGCAATTGCAAATTGTGCTGCTGTAAACACGTGTATGCAAGTGTCTTTTTTGTGTAATGACTTCTCTTCCTCTGGATAGATACCCAACAGAAGAGATTGCCAGATCAAATGGTAGATCTACTTTCAGTGCTTTCAGGACTCTGCACACTCTCTTCCATAGTGGGTGTACTAGTTGACATTCCCACCAGCAGTGTAAAGCGCTCCCTTTGCACCACATCCACACCCAACATCTATTTTTTTTTTATTTTTAAACTGTGGCCATTCTTGCAGGAGTAAGGTGGTATCATGTGGTTTGGATTTGCATTTCCCTGATAATTAGTGATGTTGAGCATTTTTTCATGTTTGTTGGCCATTTGTATATCTTCTTTTGAGAATTGTCTATTCATGTTCCCAGCCCATTTTCTGATGGGGTTATTTAGGGATTTTTCTTTAATTTGTTCGAGATCCTTGTAGATTCTAGACATTAGCCCTCTGTCGGGTGCATAGTTTGTGAAGATTTTCTCGCACTCTGTGGGTCGTCTGTTTGCTCTGCTGATTATTTCTTTTGCTGTGCAGAAGCTTTTTAGTTTCATTAAGTCCCATCTCTTCATCTTTGTTTCGTTGGATCCTTTGGCATGAAGTGTTCGCCTAAGCCAATGTCTAGAAGGGGTTTTGATGTTGTCTTGTAGAAGTTTTATGGATTCAGGTCTTAGATTTAAGTCTTTGATCCGTCTTGAGTTTTGTATAAGATGAGAGATCAGGATCCAGTGAGAGCAATGCCTTTAGATGCATAAAATAAAATCCATAAGACTGAATAGGAACCAGGTATATTGAAAAATAGTTGAAACAGTTATCAAAACATAAAAATTTGCGATACATGTATATGTTCTTTTATTAACACTTAACCACTACTGGAATTTCGAGGTGGTAATGAGAATAAACACTATTTTACAGGGCCTGCCACAACTATAATGTGACATGAAACTATCTGGCAAAAGTCACGGGTATTACTAACACGACTGTGGTTTGGAGGCCTCTGTTCACCATTGATGGAAATGCTGAATATTAGTTCAAGGTTACTAAAATTAAACGTGTAAATGTTTTATATCCAAGTTCACAAACTCTGTAAATTCACTGATCCCAGGATAAGAAACTCTATGCAGGTGGTCAGTAATTATTTGTTGGATAAACGAATGAGAAGCTAAAGGTTTTAGAGCACATGAGTCATGCTCTGTAAACTTTAAGCACATCAAAAAAATGTAGGCTGCTTTGAGGAGCCAGATTCTGTGCTGGGTCCTTGGGCTATGAAGATAGAAAAGATACAGCCCTAGCTGGGTGTGGTGGCTTACGCCTGTAATCGTAGCACTTTGGGAGGCCGAGGCAGGCAGATCACAAGGTCAAGAGATTGAAACCATCCTGGCTAACATGGTGAAACCCTGTCTCTACTAAAAATACAAAACTGGGCCTGGTGGCGCACACCTATAGTCCCAGCTACTCGGGAGGCTGAGGCAGGAGAATCACTTGAACCCAGGAGGCGGCGGTTGCAGTGAGCCAAGATTGTACCACTGCACTCCAGCCTGGCAACAGAGCGAGACTGTCTCATAAAAAAAGAATGAAAAAGAAAAGATACAGCCCTACTCTTGAGGAGTTTCCAGTTCTAGCTGGATAAAATAGCTGTGCATAAGCAGAACATTTCAATACAATACGGCAAATCTGATGGCCTGTGTCCAGGGACTGGGCCCACACTGGTGCTGCAGTGCAGGCACCTGGAGAAGAAACCCTTTGAGCTGAATGGTGGAGAACACATTACAGTTCCCTTGACAAAGGAGGGGTTGGAAGTATGTTCTAGACTCAGAGAACAATGAGCAGAACTCAGAGTTCTGAGGGAGTTGGGCTAGGAGGTGAGCAAAATGAACTGTGGGAAGCAGAGAGAGACTCTTTCCTTCCTTCCACAAATACTTACTGAGCATCTACTAAGTGCCAGGATCTGTTCCAGGGATTGGGAATTCTGTGCTGAATGAGACAGACACGTGAGCCTCCACGTCCCTCCACGTCATAAATCCCCGGTGCTGCCCACAGCAGGCCCTGGCTTATTTCACTAGCAGAGTGGCTACTCCTGAATGTTTGCCAATGAAGGCATGATTGAGAGAATGAAATGAAATGAAATGAAATGAAGCAAGCTCTCTACTTCCATGGAGCTTGCATTTGATTGATTTATTCATATTTTATTTTATTTTATTTTATTTTTGAGACAGAGTCTTACTCTGTCACCCAGGCTGGAGTGCAGTGGTGTGAGCTCCATTCACTGCAGGCTTAACCTCCAAGGCTCAAGTAATCATCCTGCTTCAGCCTCTGGAGCAGCTGGGACTACATGCATGTTCCACCATGCCCAGCTAGTTTTTGTTTTGTTTCGTTTTGTTTTTGAGACAAAGTCTCACTCTGTCACCCAGGCTATAGTAGAGTGGCATGGTCTTGGCTCACTGCAACCTCCACCTCCCGGGTTCAAGGAATTCTCCTGCCTCAGCCTCCCTAGCAGCTGGAATTACGGGCACCAGCCACCAGGCCTGGCTCATTTTTGTATTTTTAATAAGGACAGGATTTCACCATGTTGGCCAGGCTGGTCTCACACTCCTGATCTCAAGTGATCCACCTGCCTCAGCCTCCTAAAGTTCTGGGATTACAGACGTGAGCCACAGTGCCCGGCCTAACTTTTGTATTTTTTGTAGAGATGGGGTTTCACTATGTTGCCCAGGCTGGTCTACAAGTCCTAGGCTCAAGTGATGTGCCCACCTCGGCCTACCAAAGTGCTACGATTACAAGAGTGAGCCACCTAACCCAACCGAGCTTGCATTTTAGTAAAGGGAGTAGTGACCAACAGTGACAAGTTCTGAGAAAAATAAAACAGTAGACAAGGCTGAGGTGCCTTATGAGGGCGGTGGTGTGAGGAACTCTGTAGCCCATGCATGCTAAGAAGCTTTAGGGCCGGGTGCGGTGGCCTACACCTGTAATCCCAGCACTGTGGGAGGCGGAGACAGGCAGATCACCTGAGGTCAGGAGTTTGAGACCAGCCTGGCCAACATGATAAAACCCCATCTCTACTAAAAATACAAAAGTTAGCTGGGCATGGTGGCACGTACCTGTAATCCCAGCTACTCCAGAGGCTGAGGCAGGGAGAATTACTTGGACCTGGGAGGTGAAGGTCGCAGTGAGCAGAGATTGTGCCACTACACTCCAGACTGGGCAACAGAGCAAGACTTTCAAAAAAAGAAAAAAAGAAAAAGAAGTTTTAGGGGCATAAGCTGCTAGTGATGCAGAGAGATATTGTTATAAATTGAACTGTATCCCCCTAAATTTATATGTTGAAGCCATAAACTGCAAAGTGACTGTATTTGGAGACAGAGCCTTTAATGGGGTAATTAAGATGAAATGAACTCATGAGGATGGGACCCTAACCCAACAGGGCTGGTGTCTCCAAGGAAAAGAGACACCAGGGCACACTTGCACACACAGAAAGTGCCATGTGAGGACACAGAGAGGAGCTAGCTGTCTGCACACCAAGCAGAGAGGTCTCAGGAAGATTTTCCTTGTTTTGACTTGTAAGATTCTCAAGACTCTCCCCGGTAAGTAAAGATCGCAGTGCACAGATGCCGCCAGGCAGGGATGGGGGCAGAAAGACCATAGGCTTGGCTTCTGGGCTCACTCACTGTGCAACTTGGAATTATGAAAGTGGATTTGCCATAAGGCAAGGGTCTGGGAGTGATTCTCTCAGTGATAGTAGAAAAAACAATCACTGTGGACCCCCAGCACTGTGGGGGACCTCCAGAAGCATTTGGTCCAGCTTCTGTCCTTCCATTCTGCTTCCATCCTCCTGGGAGGAGCAGACAGGCTATGCCAGCCTATGGGACTCATTCACTTGTTTGAAAAGGAATTCGTAGTGCTAATTCTGTGACATGCTCTGTAGTAGGTGCTGCAGAAACAGAACAAAATGGAAAGAAATCTCTGCCCTCGTGATCTCAGGGACAAGCAGTTGATGTGCAGGTGCACAGACGTGACCTTGGCTTTCATTTCGTTCTGTCGCTCACGTCTTCATTGGCAAACATTCAGGAGTAGCCACTCTGCTGGTGAAATAAGCCAGGGCCCGCTGTGGGCAGCACAGGGGACTTATGATGTGGAGGGTCATGTAGGCTCGTCTGAGCAAGAAAGCTACAAATCCACCCGCCCTCCTTGTTAAAATGCCACTGTTTTGCGACCAGCATTGCCCCCTGACTATGTCAGGAGAGACCAACTTGCCAACACCTTGATCATGGACTTCCGGCCTTCAGAACAGCGAGAAGATAAACATCTGTTGTGAGGTGCCCTGATTGGCAGCTCCAGCAGACTCGTGAAGAGGTGCATTGTCAGAAAGTCCCAGCCAGACAGAGGCAGAGAAAGAAGGGACAGAGCACGTGCGATGGAGCACGGCGTGCAGTGGGAGGTGGTGGCAAGAGTCCAGATGTGCAACCACGCCCAGGCCAGCTGGGCTCCCGTGGAGGGCGTGGGGACCAGAGACCGGCTGAAGAGGCCCATGTAGCAGGCCTGGGACGCCGGGTAGAGGGGAGGGAAGGTGAGCTCCTGGCAGGTATGGATCAAGAGCAGACCAACAACATGCAGGTAGAAACTTGGGCTTGCTGGAGTCACCAGAGCCAGACTCTTCAAAGCACTAAGATTTATCCCTTCTCCCATTTCCATGTAGACCGGGAAGTAGGGGCAGGAAGGTCAGTGTCCTGAGACTTCCTCCCTCTGGCGGTCAGGCTCTCTGGGCCCCATTGTTCCCACACAAAGGGGCAGTGATAAGTTGGTTGTTTGCTGCTTCTGGTGCCAGCAGGAGAGGCTGCCTCCTTGCCTCACCCCCCCATGCATGGGGCACTAGATGACGCGAGGCCTCTCAGGGCACCAGTGGCTGCAGAAGCGGGATGGGCGCTTGCATCTCAATTACAAAAGAGGGATTGACGGGCTGTGGGGCAGGCTGGGAGGCGAGGACGCAGCCTGGCAGCCCTGGGCTGTGAGCAGCACAGCCGCTTCTCTGCACTTTGGTCCTGTCCTCCTTCCCTCCCCTTTCCCTCTCCCTTTCTCGCTTCCTCTCCCTCTGACTGCTCCCACTTCCCTTCCACGCTCCTCACTTGCAACCTTCAGCCTGTGCCACAGAGCTGACCCGACCAAGGGCCTCTGCTCCCACCCATCCTCTCCTCCCCACGAGAGCCCTGAGCGCTCAGGCTGGCTCCTCGTACGGGCACTCCCACCCTCATACCTGTGCCCCTTGGCTTCAGATTGTCCTTGCCTCATCTGCCTTGTTCCCCTTGCCTCCCCGCAGTAGAGCTCACCTGTCCTGTGTCCCAAGACCCTGCCTGGTGGATAACCGGCTGCTTGACGGAGGATCTGTTGACTGGACTCAGTCATCTGGTTGATTGATGTCATCGTGGCCAGTGCTGCTGATGGAGTCAGTGGCTTCGTGTCTTCCCCGCTTAAGTCACCTTGGCATCTTCAAGGTTCTTTCTTTCCCTGACCCCATGGGTGTGGCCTGGGAGTAGATGCCCTTGACTTCTTCTCTGCCCACTTCCTCATCAGACAGAGAGCCCTTGCTTTCCTAGAGACCCAGCATACGTTCTGCTTCCTTGAGCCCAGGGGCCCTGGGGTGGACAGCACATTCTGTTTCTAGACCTCCCACTGTGCTTCTGTCTTCTGGCCACCTGGGGTGCATCCACTCCTTACCTGCCACCTCCCTTCTCTTTCCGGGAGAGATCAGGGCTCTGAAGACTTGGTTCACACCAAGGCTAAAGCATCTAGTATTTTAAATGACACAGTCTGAGGGTACAGTGCTGGTCACAAAAGAGTGACATTTTGGCAAGGAGGTCAGGTGGATTTATGATGTGGAGGGACGTGGAGGGAGCCTCCACGTCCCTCCACATCATAAATCCCCTGTGCTGCCCACAGCGGGCCCTGGCTTATTTCACCAGCACAGTGGCTACTCCTGAATGTTTGCCAATGAAGGCATGAGCGAGAGAACGAAATGAAAGCCAGGGTCACGTGTGTGCACCTGCACATCAACTGCTTGTCCCTGGGATCACGAGGGCAGAGATTTTTGTACGTTTTGTTTTTTCTGCAGCACCTGCTATAGAGCATGTCACAGAATTGGCACCGTGAATTCCTTTTTGAATGAGTGAATGCGTCAGAGTCCCATAAGCTGGCATAGCCTGGCATCTCCTCCCAGAAGACTGGAAGGGTGGAAGCTGGACCGAGTGGCTTCTGGGGATCCTCTACAGTGCCTGGGATCCACCTTGTGTGGGGTTCTCCTGCAATCATTGAGAGGGTCACTTCCCTCTTGCCTTACCGCAAATCCACTTTCATAATTCCAAGTAGTATTTGGGTGGCTGTCATAGGCTGTTTCATTTGTTCCTCAGAATCACCTGAGAAGAAGACAGGACTAACTCCGTTGCCCCCATCCCATAACGGGAAAGCTCAGGCTTGGGCCATGCCAACTGTCTTGCCCGAGGTCACACAGTGAGTGAGCCCAAAGGCCAAGTCCACGCTTTTTCCACCGCCACCCCTGCCTGGTGGGGGCATCTGTGTACTGTGATCTTGACTTATCAGAGAGACCCTTGAGAATCTTACAAGTCAGGGCGAGGAAGATCTTTCTATCCAAAGAGACAAACATCCTCTTCTATTTAAATGTGTGGCTCTTGGGGTCTTTCCCCTACTTGCTTCAAAAAAAATTAGGTAAAATTCACATAACATAAAATCAACCCCTAAAATTGCATATTTCTATGACATTTGGTGCATTCACTATGTTGTCCTGTTTTCACACTTATTTGAGAATTCAAAATATTTTTCTCATCTCCAAAATCCCAAAAGAAGGCTCCTTACCTAGCGGTAGTCAATCCTCACTCCTCCCCTCTGCCCCAGGCCTGGAAACCACTCATTTCCTTTCAGTCGCCATGGATTTGCCTATTCTGAGCATTTCACATCAATGAGATCAGACATCTATGACCTTTCGTGTCTGGCTTCTTTCTTCCTTTTATCTTTTTTTTTTTTTTTTTTTTGAGGCAGAGTTTTGCTTTGTCACCCAGTGGCACAATCTCAGCTTACTGCAGCCGCTGCCTCCCAGGTTCAAGCAATTCTCCTGCCTTAGCCTCCTGAACAGCTGGGACTACAGGCACCTGCCACCATGCCCGGCTAATTTTTGTATTTTTAGTAGAGACGGGGTTTTGCCATATTGGCCAGGCTGGTCTCGAACTCCTGGCTTCAAATGATTCACCCACCTCAGCCTCCCAAAGTGCTGGGATTACAGGAGTGAGCCACTGCGCCCGGTCTGGCTTCTTTCACTTAGCATCATATTTTCCATGTGTAGTGTGTGTCAGCACTGTGTTTCTTTTTATGGCTGAATACTATTCCTTTGTTTGGAGAGACCACATTTTGTTTAGGGCATCTAAAAGGTTGTGGGAAAAGGTGTGACTTTCTTGGGACATTGCCTTCTGTGCAGATGCTCTGAGATGTATCTAAGGAGGCCCACTTCTGAAATGGGCCTCAGGAAGCCCATTTCACATCATGTCCTTTGATGACATGGAGATGTCTCTGAAGAGGCAAACTGAAGGTCAGAAATGGGTGAAGACCAGCAAGCCCAGTGAACTTAAACGAGATTCAATCTGCGGGGTGATGGGGGACAGCAGTAGGAACAGGAGACGAGACAGCTGTCTGCCCAGCCCTGTCCCAAGGTCACTGGCAACCTGGCTGAGAACCAGCCCTGCAGGGCTTTGCTCCCTTCTCTAGGGAGAGGAAGCTAGTCCGTGGCTCCTCTGCTTCTCAAACCCCAAGGTTTCACCCTGTTGTTTCCACAGCACTGGGTCCTCCGTGGTTAGTATCCAGCTTTGGGTTTTCCAGGTTCATTTCCCCTCCACCTGCTGCATGAAACTTCTTGACCAAGAGAACCTTCCTTGGGGGATAGATCCGTGGACTCCCGCAGAAGCCGCCTATTTGGGTTAGTGAACAGGGACTCCTGGGGCAATGACAGGAGTTAATGGCATCAGGTTTCTGGCTCACGGTAAGTTTTTGGTAACTGTAGCTGTTACTACTATGATACTAATAACAATAATTATTAATGTTATAATTTAATGCATTGGGAAAAGCAGTACAAAAATGTGACTGGTTTGTTCTTGTTTGCCAGGTGAATTTCCAGCTTCCCTGGGAGGGTTGAGATGGAAGCTATGGACCTGTCTTGTTTGGACTGAAGTGGTACCACACAGGGGCTGCCTGGCCGTGGACCACAGCGTTCGCATCTCCCCGTCAGCCACAGACACAAAGAGGAGCTGGGGTTCTGCACGCCAGGTTGGAGCCCAGATTTGACTCGATTCAAACCAGACATAGCCCTTTCTCAGGGCTCCCCTCCCCACATCCTGTTCCCAAGTGGCTTTGAGGCTGGAGCCAAGTTCTCCTTAATGATATCACAGCAGGAGTTGATTGCTACCTTGCATGGTTTGGCTGCAACAAAGCTTCATAAATGAGTGTTTCTTGAACTTGAACATGCTTACAAATCACCTGCCAATCTTGTCACAAGGTAGAGGCAGATCTGGCAGGTCCAGATTGAGGTCTGAGATTCTGTGATTCTAACGCATTCCCAGGTGAGGTTGGGGCTGCTGGTCCTCAGACCACCCTGGTGGTTCCAAGGCCCTACACATGTTACCTCCCTGCCTAGGCTGTGTGTCTGCCGGATTGGCCTTCATGGGGAGCTTCTAGAAAACCCCTAGCAGCGCTTTACTGCCCTGTGGTATAAAAACGGTTCCTTGATGGCATTAGGAGAAGGCTCTTCAGCAGCTGTGACCAGCAGTCCAACGGAGGGAGGAGCCATGGCCTTGCTATGCTAATGGCAGGTGACCTGGGACGGAAACTGGCTCTCAGTCCATCAGGCATAGTGGTCTGAGCTTGTGGGAGCTCCTCCTGCCGTGTGGGACCCAGCGCATCTGCGTGGGCCTCTGGACTGAGGAGCTTCTGGGGGCTCACTAGGAGAGTAGGTGGTTGGGGCCCCCTTTACTCTGCTTTAGTCCCTGCTCTCAGTCATATGTAACCAGTTAGGGTGACTTTGGGTGTTATGTTACTGCCACCTAGATGTCACCATGCTGCGGGGAGCAGGAAAGGGGACTAATTCCTGGGTTACCTGGCCCAGATCCTGAATCATCTTTCCCCCCAGCCGGAGCCGCAGTGTCTACTGAAGGTTACTCACATTGTAGAGATTATGGAGGGCATGAAGGCTTCTGGAATATTCTAAAAGCAGAAGAGCATGCATACGCTAATCCTGAGAGACTGTGGGAATGAACAATCTGCTTCCCATTGGCCATGCAGTGCCTGAGGTCCACTCCCTGTCACCCACACTCAGTACCATCCACAGCCACGGGACCTTGTAATTTATGAGGCTAGCATTTCCCATAGGACATGAGGTGGAAAACCAGGAATCATGTATTTTGTTCTTTTTCCTTCTTCCAAGGGTAACAGAGCATTCCCTCCATTCCAAAATCAAGGAATGAAACCTATGTCCCTGTCTGGATTGCATGAGTTTCAAACACATCTTTCCAGGGTTGAGGTGTGATGAAGCCTCCACTGGAATTTTTAAATCATGAGTGGGGCTTAATTGCTGAGCAGTTGAAAGGATCAGTTTGCAGCATCTATAAAAGCTGCTATGTTTCAAACTCAGGGTAGAGGTGCCAGGGCCGCAGGAGAGCCGTGAGAGGGCCACCTGGGGAATGTGTGAGGGCTTGGGGAGATGGCCCCGAGAGCTGCTGGTCACACACGTGCCTCTTTGGTTGATGGGAAGTAGAAGAGGAGGGCCCTGGGGGAGGCCGGCGGTAATGAAGTAAAGCGCTTCTCACCAGAGGAGGGTGAGGAAGGTCTGAAGAGGGGAAGACACCGCCTCTGAGAAGAAACTAGCTAACACCAAGAATCTCCCTTGAGCCTGGTGTGGTGGCTCATGCCTGCAATCCCAGTGCTTTGGGAGGCTAAGGAGGGAAGATTGGTTGAAGCCAGGAGTTAGAGACCAGCCTGGTCAACACAGAGAAACCCCCATCTCTACAAAAGTTACAAAAATTAAATGGGTGTGATGGCACATGCTTGTAGTTCCAGCTACTCAGGAGGCTGAAGTGGGAGGAACGCTTGAGCCCAGGAGTTCAAGGTGCCAGTGACCTATGATTGTGCCATTCCACTGCACTTCAGTCTGGGTGACAAAGTGAGACCCTGTTTAAAAAAAAAAAAAAAAAGAATATTTCTTGAAATGAGTGCTTTACATGTATGTGTGTTACTCAGTCTTCACAAAGATCACACACAGATGTCATTGTACCCATTTTACAGATGTAAAAACTGAGGCTTCTTGACAGCTGCAGTCATTTAAAACCATGGTGCAGCCACCCAGAGATGGAATGCATCTTTGGCAATCTGTTTCACCAAACCCTCCAGGTGACTGCAAAGTGCTGGAGTGACGACCTCATGGCTGGGGTTGTGCAGTGGTGACCATTTTTCAAAAAGGAAAAACTGCCGTTAAAAACTGAGACATGTAACTCTGAAAGGCTGATAGAGAAAAACAGCAGCTGATGGCCTTCTGGGAGCATCCTGGGGATTTCTGAGCATAGACGAAGGCAGGAAGGGTTTTACAATTCCACAGAATCTGCATATTTAGACAGTGTGCACCAGCCTTTATTGAGAGGGAACAGCTTTTGTATTTGCTAGTGTTCCCATAAGGTAAGGCCTTCACTTTTAAAGATTTTATTGACTCAGTCCTTTCAGAGATGCCTTGTTTTGATGTGTTACTGTGCAGAAGCTGAGCTGGTACATAAATATGGACTCAGTGTGGATGTTTATTGAGTATTTACTATGTGCTGGATATTGAATGTGGATTACAGGTATTGCCTCATGTGATCCCCAAAACAAGCCTACGAAGCAGGTATTATTGTTGTTTTTATTTTATAGATGAGGACACTGAGGCCCAGAAAGGTTCAGTAACTTTTTCTCCATCACAGAGCAGGGGACGGTTGTAGCCGGGAAATGAGCCCACATTGTTTTTTTTTTTTTTTAAATAAACTTTTATTATGGAAACATATAAACATGTATAAAAGTAGAAAAAATTTGTATAATAAACCCCCATGTATCCGTCACCCACTTTGAACAGGTATCAACATTCTGCCCTTCTTGTTTTATTTTTCTTCCTCACAGTTGTCGTTTTCTGGAGTATTTGAATCCTAGACATCACATCATTTAATCTGTAACTACTTTCACAAGCCTATGTAACAGATAAGAACTTTTCTTTTTTAATATTACTATAATACTTGCGTCACACCTCCAGAATTATTCGTTTATAGCTTCCAATACTTGGTCCATGTCCAGTTCCCCTAATTGCCTTAAACATGTTCTTTTGCAGTTGTAAAGTTTGACTCAGGGCACGACCACCCAATGGTGCATTTGGTTGATGTGTTTCATTTCTTCAAATCTGTAAGTTTCCCACTTTTTTTCCTTTGCCATTTATTTGTAAAAAGTTCCATATTCTGGATTTTCCTATTTTTATCTCTGTGGTGTCATTTAACGTGTTCCTCTGTCCCCTATACTTCCTTTGAACTGTGCGTTAGAGCTAGAGGTGGATTTGATTCAGGTTGAGTTTTCTGGAAATAATCCCTTCGGGGTGCCACTCTTCCTGCCGATTGCACAGGCTCTCTGGTGACTCTGTTTCTGATGATGTGAAGATTGTCCAGTGGGCCAGGTGATGTCAGCCTGATCAGTGCAGCACACAGCTCTGCTGGAGTCTTCCACCTGTGTTAGCAAACATCAGTATGTGTTGTCAAGGTTCGTGATAACATCACAGACAGCAAAATGGTGGGCCTCTCATCCCATCCTTCTGATCTGTATTCATTAGCTGACATTCATCCCCCAAGAGTTTCCTACATCAACGAATTGCTAATTGAGGCAGGCTGATGCTAGAGTTTGCTTTCAGAATCTCTGCTTCTCATACGTTCATGTGGGCTCAAATCACACTCGTCAAAATGCAGATTCTGATTCAGTGAGTCTGGGGTGAGAGCTGAGAGGCTACATTATTGATGAGTTCCCAGGTGCTGCTCTGCAAACCACCCTCTGAGCAGCAAGGAGCCTGGACTACCTGTTTTGCCAGTTAAACTTGTCTGACTGGTGCTCTCCTCCACAGAATTCTTTATGAATGGCCAGCTATCTCTGAATGGTCAGCTATTCTAATTCTAACCTGTAGTTTGACATTTTCTCTCATAAAAACAATGTTAGTGGTTTAAACCTAAGCATCAGGGTGTATTGTTCAGACTACAAAATGTTATTGTAGCTTAGAATTTTCTGCGGAAATTTGACACATCACCTAATATAATATTGCAGGTACGATTTTTATTCTCGTCTTGTGTCTCACATTTTGTCAAAAGTGAAATGCTTTTTTTTCTAAGGGAAAGCCTGGTGACATGCCAACCACCACTTAGCATCTTCTGGTGCTAAGTTTATAGACAGCTGTGGTTCTGCCTGCCCTGCGAGGCCTTTTACTTTTGTTAGCAGAAACTTGGCATTTGGAGGACTATCTCTCCAAGGTCTTCTGCTCTCTCTTCATCAAAGTGTGGGCCAATCAGACCCTCTCTATGAATTCCCATTGTGAGCAGAGCAATGTCAGGCTTGAAGATGGTTGGACCTGATTCCTTTCAACAACAGTGCCAAGAAGGGATTTTCCTCTATGTCCTTCCTATTGGGTTCTGGGACCTCCTCTGGTCACCTGTCTTTTAGCCCTGACTTCTCAGTCTCTTTTTATATATGCAAAGTATCTCATAAGTTCCAAATGAGTTGTTTTTCTGCTTAAGTTACCCAGAGTTGCTATTTCTCACAAACAAGAAACCCTAACTGGTAGAGATGCCATCCTAGAGTCTCAAAATGGTGTGACTTACCTGCTACTACCGTGACAGTGGAGAGTGAGCAGGTTGACAAGGAAGCATGTCAGTCATTTGTCTTAGTGATGGCAGCATGTGGTGACATGTCAGAGTACCCTGAAAGCAGGAGTAAAGATGATGAATTGGAGTGGGAGAATCCCTTGGAATAAGGCTTCTTCCTCTTGACTTTTCTAGAGAATTTGGTTTTATGGGAAGCACACTTTTTTCTACTGGTCAGAGGAGCATGCAGTTTTACAGGCTAATCTTGACCTTATGGAACAGAGGAAAAGGAGCAAGAAGCTACCAGCATCAAGGATTGGGTCCTGTCATGAGGCCCCAGGTCCCTCCTTTCCGCCATAGCCTCCTCAAGCCCTGGGGCTGCAGCTTTATCTAAGGAGTAATTACTATGATCTCAAGGAGGCCCCTGAATCATCAGAAAAGTTATGTTCAGTATGTTCTGCTTAAGAACAGAAGGAAGAGTTTTTGGCTACAGAAGGAAGAAGGATATATATCCTCCTTCATTCCTAATGAAATAAATTAGTCAATAAACAGAAATAAAATCACAACAAAAACAAACAAATGTAAGTAGTAACTAAACAAGGAATTACCTTTGTATCTAGAAAAGTCATGACCAGGCTGGGTGTGGTGGCTCATGCCTATAATCTCAGCACTTTAGGAGGCCAAGGCAGGAGGAAGGCTAGAACCCAGGAGTTTGAGACAAGCCTGGGCAACATAGGGAGACCTCGTCTCTAGAAAAATATACAAAAAAAAAAAAAAAAAAAAAAAATCAGCCAGGGATGGTGGTGCACACCTGTAGTCCCAGCCACTTGGGAGGTGAAGGTGTGAAGATCACTTGAGTCTGGGAGATTGAGGCTACAGTGAGCCATGATCATACCAGTGCACTGTAGCCTGGGTGATGGAGTGAGACCTTGTCTCAAGAAAAGCAAAGCAAAAGGGAGGGGCAGGGAGGGAGAGAGAGAGAGAGAGAGAGAGAGAGAAGAGAGAGAGAGAGAGAGAGAGAGAGAGAGAGAGAGAGAGAGTCACGACCTTGGAAAAAACCAGAATATTCTGATGTAGCACAGCTCCTGAATTCAAACTGCTCTCTCCCTCCAGTGATGGAAAGAATTAATGAAGCTTAGAGGAGTCTTACTAATATTCTTCAGTCTAGAGAAAAACAGGATCTCTAGCAGAGAAGGGAAGAGTAAACAGTTCCATGAAAAGTTCAGGGGAATGATCCCTCAAGTTTGGAAAGCCCTAAATGTCACCTGGAAACCTTAGGGGAGAAAGAAGGGGTTGCCAAGGCTTGCCATTGTTCAGGAAGCCAAAACACACAGAAGTGTGATATAGCGATGGCTGGATGAAACGAACTTTAATTTCTGACATTTAGTGGGATCCCAAGAGAGAGAGCAGAGCCCAATCTTCCAAGAGAAGGCTACTGGCCAAAGTCCTACCCCTGATCTGCCCCTTCTCCATTTCCTTGTCCCCCGACTATAGAAGGGTGGAGAGTTAGTAAAATCTACCACCACACTGTAGCCCAGATGACAGCTACAGATAAAGCCCAGATAAAATAAGAAGGGTGTCACGGAAAATTCCCCTGCTATTTCAGAGTAAATAGGTGTTGAGCTGAATATGGTGGCTCATGCCTATAATCCCAACTACTTGGGAGGCTGAGGTGGGAGGATGGCTTGAGGCTAGGAGTTCGAGACCAGCCTGGGCAACATAGGGAGACCCTGTCTCTTAAAAATAACAGAAACAACAAACAGAGTAGATAGATGTGTACAGCTCAGTACCCATTAAACTTGAACAAGATGATAAGACGTGATGTGACAAATATCTACACACACTATAGAACACAATAGCAACAGATGAAAGAAAGCAAGTATCAGTGAAAAAAAATCAATGAAGGCCTGTCCTGGACAAAAACATATTCTTCAAGAACCACCTATGAATATTTGGTATAATAGAAGAACTTAATAAGACTATGAAAGATTTAATTCATAAATTAGAAGTAGGGAATGATAAGGCCAGGCATGGTGGCTCATGCCTGTAATCCTGGCACTCTGGGAGGCTGAGGCAGGCAGATCACTTGAGATCAGGAGCTTGAGACCAGCCTGGCCAACATGGTGCAACCCCGTCTCTATTAAAAATACAAAAAATTAGCCCTGGTGGTGCATGCCTGTAGTCCCAGCTATTTGAGAGGCTGAGGCAGGAGAATCGCTTGAACCTGGGAAGTGGAGGTTGCAGTGAGCCGAGATTGCACCACTGTACCAGTCTGGGTGACGGAGCGAGACTCAGTCTCAAAAAAAAAAAAAAAAGTAAGGAATAATAAAGATACCACTGAACAATCAAATTATTGCCATGTAAGAAGTGCTGGCATTATTCATGGCAAAAACACTAGAAAAAGGCAAAGATCACAGTAGGTTAGAGAAGATGCTACTTATGGAGGATAACAATGATTCAATATAATTATAATTGATGTCTCAGAATCAGGTACCCTACAAATAAAATAGGGAAAAAATATCCTTAAAGATGTAGGTCATCAGAAATAAATTGTAAATTTTTAGATCAAAGGGCATCAAGGGGAAAAAAATGATATGTAATGACTGACATTAAGCTGTATCCTGGTTAAGATATTGAACTTGGAGGATAAACAAAGATTTCTTCAGACATGCAGGCAGAAAAAGCCTGCAAGGAAAAAAAAGTCAGGTGTCCCATACTTATCAAGAGAAGATAATGGAGTAATGTCTAGAGTGTGCTGAAGGAAAGAAAGCAAAGTCCAAAAATATTAAACGGATGCAAGTTGTTATTCGAAGAAAAGACCAGCAGGCAGACAGACACTGATACAGGAAAGAGTCCAGTGACTCCAGTACCCATATGATCTTCTGGGGAAAAGCCCAGTCAACCAAAAAAGTGGATTAAAATGAGGAACTTGGGCCGGATGTGGTGACTCACACCTGCAATCCCAGCACTTTGGGAGGCCAAGGTAGGCAGATCACCTGAGGTCAGGAGTTTAAGACCAGCCTGGCCAACATGGTGAAACCCGGTCTCTCCTAAAAACACAAAAATTAGCCGGGCGTGATGACACGTGCCTGTAGTCCCAGCTACTTGGGAGGCTGAGGCAGGAGAATCACTTGAACCTGGGAGGCGGAGGTTGCAGTGAGCTGAGATCACACCATTGCCCTCCAGCCTGGGCGACAGAGCAGGACTCTGTCTCAAAAAGAAAAAAGTAAACAAATAAATAAATAAATAAAATGAGAAACTTGGAAATACAACACACTTAGCAAAAACCAGGGAGTGGGGAAAAGGAGGAGGGAGAAAATGATGGGAAATTTCCTCTTTCTTTTTTTAAGAATAATAAATCAAAATTAAAACAAAAATTTGAAAAAAAGCTCATGAATCCAGTCCTTCATGATTTTTAAGTGCCATTTTTCTGAACCTTGGGAGAATTTATAAGTATGAATAGTCATCTCTCAGTGTTTGTGGGGAATTGATTCCAGGACCCCCTGGATTTATATCAAGTCCCTGATACAAAATAGTAGAGTATTTGCATATAACCTATGCACATTGTTTCAATTGTCTCTAGATTATTTGTAACACCTAATCTGATGCCTATATCACTTCATTTGCATGGATTCAACATAGTACTCAGTACATGGCAAATTCAAGTTTTGCTGTACGGAAATTTTTTGTTTTTTCTATGAGACAAGGTCTCACTCTGTCCACCAGGCTGGAGTGCAGTGACATGATCTTGGCTCACTGCAACCTCTGCCTGCTGGGCTCAGGCAGTCCTCCTAACTCAGCACTCTCCAACCTTTTGTAGCTGGTGACAGGCACATGCCACCACTCCTGGCTAATTTTTGTATTATTTGTAGAGATGGGGTTTTGCCATGTTGCCCAAGCTGGTCTTGAACTGCTGGGCTTGAGTGATCTGACCATCTCAGCCTCTCAAAGTGCTGGGATTACCAGCATGAGCCACTGCACCAGGCTTGCTTTTTGAAACTCTGTGAAATTTTTTTTTCTGAATATTTTTCATCCACGATTCATTGAATCCACAGATGCAGAACCCATGGACACAGAAGGCTAACTGTATTTGTTTCAGAAATAACAATTTATTTTAAGTTCAGAAATCCCTTCAGCTTTTTTACCCTCCATAAAATTTGTTAATTTAAATTTTATAAATCATTTAAATTATTTTTATTCTAATATGGCATCATGAAATGGTACTCTTCAGTTAATCGTTTAATGTACAAACTTATATCCTCTTGTTTGCCAGACACTGTACTGGAAACTAGGAAACTGCACAGAGAAAAACAAGAACTAAAATATTACAAAATTATTTCTGCATGCTCTTCTCTTTATCCTTAGAGAAATTCAGAATGATGTTCACAAAATATTAATCATACGATTTCTGGGTTGTAGGATTTGGTGTGTGTCTTTGAACATTTTGTGTTGATTAAATTTTTAAAGCAAAGCACTGTATAACACTTTTTTTGCTTTTTATTTATTTTTTCTTTTTTGGTTTTGATTTTTTGAGACAGGTTCCCACTCTGTCGCCCAGACTGAAGTGCACTGGCACGTTCTCAGCTCACTGGAACCTCCCCCTCCTGGGTTCAAGTGATTCTCCTGCCTCAGCCTCCTGAGTAGCTGGGACTACAGGCGTGTGCCATCACACCTGGCTAATTTTTGTATTTTTAGTAGAGACGGGGTTTTACCATGTTGCCCAGGCTGGTCTTAAACTCCTGACCTCAGGTGATCCACCCACTTCAGCCTCCCAAAGTGCTGGATTATAGACGTAAGCCACCGCACCCAGCATTAATTGAATTTATTTTTAATTGACACATAATAATTGTACATATTTAGGGTAAGAGTGATATTTCCTTTTTAAAAGGAACATATAAAAAGTTACATATTTTTAAAACTTGAGTGGTTTAATGAATCGGAAATTGGAGAATTATTCCTTCCATGTATAATTTTGCAGTTTTTTCATTTGTAACAATGCTGAACACTTTCCCATGTCTTTTTTCACTAGGAATATGTTCATCTTTGTTGGCATATCTGTCATAACATTCTCCACTTCATATGCATTTGTGTGTGCTCTTTCTCCCTTTGTTCCCTTTGACATGTTTTCTCTTTGCTGCAAATGTTATTCTAAGTTTAGTTCTTGTATGTATTTTTGTTATTAAAATAATCTTTTCTTCTTGGTAAGAAATACATGATCACTGCAGAAAAATCAAATCATATAAATGGAAAAAACAGAATTTTTAAGATCACACAATTCCACCCATTCAGAAACAACTTCCATTAACATCTTGGAGTTCGTATTTCCAGATGCTTTTCTATATAATTACCATTTGGGATTTTTTTTTAACAAAAATGTCACCATACCACACTGTTTTGCAATATGCTTTTCTTCACTTAGTTTACTGTGAATTTCCATGTCATTAAACTTTTTTGAAAGTTTAATGGTGTGTACTATTTTATTGTTCAGCTCTTTATTTTTAGTTAATTCACTGCTGGACATTTAGATGGTTTCCTGTCTTTCACTATTATAATGTATGATGCAGTAAATGTGCTTTATAAATAAACTTTTGTGCACACCCATGCTCCTTTCCATAGGACAAATCCTAGATGTAAAGTTGCCGGGGCAAAAGTGAAACACATTTCGAGAAGATGCTTGCATATGTTGAAAAGTGCCGTCTAGAATGGTTGACCAAATTCCAGTTCCATCAGAGATATTTGAAAGTGTCTGTCCTTGCAGCTTGCATCCTTTTCATCTCTTAAGCTTCCTGTAGGTGAAAAATTATGTCTAAAAGTTGCTTTAATGTCAAATTCTTTGATTACTAGGGAGGTTGATTTAAAAAAAAAAAAAAAAACTTTTTGGGGCCAGGCGTGGTGGCTTATGCCTGTAACTCAGCACTTTAGGAGGCTGAGGCAGGCTGATCATGAGGTCAGGAGTTCAAGACCAGCCTGGCTAACATGGTGAAACCCTATCTCTACTAAAAATACAAAAAATTAGCCGGGTGTGGTGGTGTGTGCCTGTAATCCCAGCTACTTGGGAGGCCGAGGCAGTAGAATTGCTTGAACCCAGGAGGAGAAGGTTGCAGTGAGCTGAGATTGCATCATTGCACTCCAGCCTGGGTGACAGAGAAAGACTCTATCTTGGGAAAGAAAAAAAAAAGTATTGGTCATTTCTGTTTGTAAGAACTGCTTCTTCATGCATTTTACAATTTAAAAAGACTGGACATCTACTTCTTCTTGCTTGGAATATTTATTCATGTAGTAAAGATAGTAACCATTAATTATACAGTTTAAAAGTGATTTTCCTGGTTTGACATTTTATTTGAATTGTGATCTCCTTTGTGCAATTTTATTTTTTTCTGCAGCCATATTTGTCCAAATTTTCCTAAATAACATTAAGGAAATATATGCTGCAACGTACAAACGTTTCTATTTAATCACAGTGAAAACCGAAAAAAGTTCAAGCCCTTGACTTCGCTTCTCCCAAGCCACCAGTCTGACTCTCCGGTGCTGCCCCGTCTGCGGAGGTTTGGGATCACTCTGGTTCCACTGCAGTTTGCTTTCATCTTTCCAGCACCAGGGCATTCATGACTTGCCATGATCCACTCCTCTTCTCTGGGGCAGCTGTGACTTAGCAGGCCCTGTGGATGGAGCTCACACAAGGTCTTTGGGGTGCCAGAGTTTTAAGCCAGGCTGATGGAGCTGTCCCCAGGCACCCACACGAGTCCTCCTGGATGGGCAGCCCTTTCTGGAGGCGGGTGCCTGCTGCTGTTTCAGCAGTCGGGGCATGCGACCTGGGCCTGGGCTCTGGTGCTAGGAAGCGTGAGGTATGAGGCGATGCTCTGGTTCTCAGGGCCTGGGAGTCTGCTGAGAGCCCTGGGTCCGAGGCCTGAGCTGGGGCCTCTCCATTGACAGTGAAGGTTAAAGAAGCTTGATCCCCCGTCTCTACTAAAAATACAAAAAATTAGCTGGGCACGGTGGCGCGTGCCTGTAATCCCAGCTACTCAGGAGGCTGAGGCAGGAGAATTGCCTGAACCCAGGAGGTGGAGGTTGCGGTGGGTGAGCCGAGATCGCGCCATTGCACTCCAGCCTGGGTAACAAGAGTGAAACTCCGTCTCAAAAAAAAAAAAAAAAAAAAAAAAAAAAAAAAGAAGCTTGATCATGAGAAACAGCAACATCCTGAGTCCAGAAACCAGGAGTTGACCAGGACCCAGCGGCTGCCAGAAAGCATGCTGGAAGCTAAACGTAAGAGCCACCTATCCCTGCAGTCTTCCCCATCCTTCTTTACCCCTCCCCAGGCTTGAGGCAATCTCCTTCTACCTGGGGCCACCCCCAGCACTTTACCTGCTGCTGTTTAGTGTGCATTGCCTTGTGTTATGGTTATTGATAAACAGGGGTCATCTCCCTCCTGGCCTGCAAACCCACTGAGGGCTGGTCTCATCTTTGGATCCCTTGAGCGCCCGACTGCAGAATGAGAGCCTTGCAGGAGACGTGTGACCACAGTGATGGGATGGCTACTGGGTTCGCAGCAACAGTTGCTCTTGTGCTTTCTCTTTCCTTCTTCCTTCCCCTTCTTCCTTCTTCCTTCTTCCTCCTTCTCCTTCTCCTTCTCCTCCTCCTCCTTCTCCTTCTCCTTCTCCTTCTCCTTCTTCTTCTTTTTCTCCTCCTTCTCCTCCTTCTCCTTCTCCTTCTCCTTCTCCTTCTCCTTCTCCTCCTTCTTCTTCTTCTCTTTTGAGATGGAGTCTTACTCTGTCTCCCAGGCTGGAGTGCAGTACCATGATCTCAGCTCACTGCAACCTCCGCCTCCCAGGTTCAAGCAATTTTCCTGCTTCAGCTTCCTGAGTAGCTGGGACTGCAGGTGCATGCCACGAAGACTGGCTAATTTTTGTATTTTTAGTAGAGACGGGGTTTTGCCAAGTTGGCCAGGCTGGTCTCAAACTCCTGACCTCAGGTGATCTGTCCACACTGGCCTCCCAAAATGCTAAGATTACAGATGTGAGTCACCACACCCTGCCTTCTTCTTCTTCATTCACACATTCCCTCTAAGTTGGTTGTATCAATCCTGTAGTTCCTCTGATTTGGAAATTGCAATTCACCAGGTTCACTAAAGAAATAGGGAAATCGAATTTTCCCAGTCATTCGTCTTTGCTCTCTGTTTGCAGCTCTTGAAAGACAGCTGCTGAAAGTAAACCTGGACTGTTTCTCTTCCTGCGCATGAGCTCTGCTTGCCCTGTACCCTGGCACGGGTCTACAAGTGCAGATGTCAGGCTGTATTCAAAACCCAGTATGAACAGTCAATGCACAGGTTGGGGGAGGCTGGCCCTCACCCTTCAGTGGGCCCCCTCCGCGTCCCCTGCCCGAGGTCCCATTGCCAGTGCCAGCATGTAAAATCTCCCATGTGTGCGCACTCTGACTTACTGGGGAGAAGAAAGCCAGAATACGGCTGGATGTTTCTAAGCCCCCCCGAGCCCCATGCTGTAAACCCAAGATCCCTGGCCACCAGAAAGAAACAGAGTAGCATTTGTTATTCTTTAAAATGTGCCTTTTAATCATTTGGCAAGTCGTGGTATAGAAAAGTAATGTGCGCTCCAGTGCAAGAGGGTTTGAGTGAATAATGCTGAGTGTTCGCTGCCTGGCCTGGTTTGTTTGACTTGAACGACAGTCAGAGAATGAGTGCATACTTGACATTTCTTCTGAAGCAGAGTGTCTTATGCGTTGCCAATCCCTTCTCCAGGATGGGAAGCCGGGAGAAACCTCTGTGCCTTCAACAGCAGCAACAGTAACTTCTAAACCCGTCACCCAGCATGGAACCACTTCCAGTGAAAAACACTGGAGGATTCAAACTTTGCCCCTTTGTTCAGAATCAAACTGGGAATGGAGAGGCCTGGCTTTTGGTGTGGCCAGGTTGCAGCTGTGTTACTGTAAGCAAGTTGCTTGGTCTCTCTGTGCCGTACAAAGCAGATGGTCAGACAGACGTTTGTGAAAACCTTGAGATCAGGGGCAGGCAAACTATGGCCCATGGGCCAAATCCATCCCACCGCCTGCTTTCGTATGGCCTGTGAGAGGTAAGAAAGCTTTGCATCTTTACAAATCATTGAAAACAAATCAGAAGATGGCTAATATTTTCTGACGTGTAAAAATGATTGGAAGTTCACTTTATGCTAAGGGAAATAAGTCAGACACAAAAGGATAAATATTGTAAGATTTCACTTATATGAAGTACCTAGGGTGGTCAGATTCATATAGACAGAGTAGGATGGTGGTTGCAGTAGACGGGGTGGAGGAAGGGAGAGTTAGTATTTAATGTGTATTCAGTTTGAGAAGATGAAACATTTCTGAGATGGGTGATGGGTACTTGCCAGACAATGTGGATGTACTTACCACCATTGAACGGTAGCTTTAAGACGGTTAAAATGATAAAACTGTATGCTGTTTCCATTTCACCACACTAAAAACATGATATGAAAGTCAAATTTCAGTGTCCAAAAATCAAGTTTCATTGGGATACAACCATGGCCATAACAGACACACATATTCTCCGGGGCTGCTTTTGCTACAAGGGCAGAGTGGAGTATTTGCAGCAGAGACTGTATGGCCTGCAAGGCCTAGATCATTTCTAATGGCCTTTTGCAAGAAAACACTTGCCAAGCCCTGGTTTAGAGTCATAGATATGCTGCATTATGTGAGGGGGGACAACATTACCCAGAGCACCAATTCAGAAACGATTTCCCATATGGTTTGGGGCAGAGTTAGACTCCCAGTGTCACCATCTCTCATCTCTTTCTTTCTCTTTCCCTCCCTCCCCTCCCCTCCCCTCCTCTCCCCTTCCCTCCTCCTCCCCCCTGCCCTCCCCCTCCCCTCCCCCTCTCCCTTTCCCTCCCCCCTCCCCTTCCCTCCCCCTCTCCTCTCCTCTTCCCCTCCCCCCTCCCCTTCCCTCCCCTTACCTCCCCCTCCCCCTCTGCCCTCCCCCCTCTCCTCCCCTTCCCTTCCCCTCCCCTTCCCTTCTTCCCTCCCCCTCCCCCTCCCCTCCCCCCCACTTCTTCCCTTTCTCCCTAACTTCCTTCCTTCCTTCCTTCCAAGACAAAGTCTCACTGTCACCCACGCTGCAGTGCAGTGGCATGATCTCAGCTCACTGCAACCTTCACCTCCCAGGGTTCATGTGATTCTCCTGCCTCAGACTCCTGAGTAGCTGGGATTACAGGCAGGCACTACCACACCTGGCTAATTTTTGTGTTTTAGTAGAGATGGGGTTTCACCATGTTGGCCAGGCTGGTCTCAAACTCCTGACCTCAGGTGATCCGCCCACTTCAGCTTCCCAAAGTGCTGGGATTACAAGTATGAGCTGCCTATCACCATCTCTTTAAAGAGATGCTACTTACTGCATGGCACTGTGCCTCAGTTCCCCATCTGTAAATGGGGCTAATACCCTACCTCACAGGATTAAAGAGTGGATCTGTGCAGTTTGGGATCATAAAAAAGTGCTGGAGATGGATGGTGACAGTTGTTGGACAATAGTATGAATGATCTTAACGAATAAACGGTACACTGAAAAATGACCAATATGGGCCAGGTGCAGTGGCTCATGCCTGTAATCCCAGCTCTTTAGGAGGCCAAAACAGGCAGATCCCTTGAGGTCAGGAGTTCGAGACCAGCCTGGACAACATGGTGAAACACTGTCTCCACTAAAAATAGAGAAATTAGCTGGGTATGGTGCCGGGTGCCTGTAATCCCAGGTACTTGGGAGGCTGAGGCAGGAGAATCGCTTGAACCAGGAGGTGGAGGTTGCAGTGAGCCAAGATCGCACCGCTGGACTCCAGCCTGGGTGGCGGAGCGAGACTCTGTCTCAATAAAAAAAAAAGACCAATATGGTACACTTTATGTTACATTCCTTTGACCACAGAATTTGAAGAGTAGATGTGTGCACAGTGCCTAGAACTGCATCTGGCATGCAGCAGGCATTCAATTAATGCAAGTCGTCTCCATAATGAAGAGTGGGAGCCAGATGGTGGTGACGAGCTAAGTAATGCTCATGCTCTGTGTGGTTGTGTGCGCTTGGGTTCCACTGGGCGTGTGCGCTGGCAGCCCCTACTTCATGACACGCGCATCAATTCTGCCCGTGTCTTCTAGCACAGAAATTTTGTGTAATGATGAGCGGGGAAAATGGTGGGCACTGGGGTTTTCCTCCCCACTGAAAGGAGCCACCGATGAAAGGAATATGCTTGAATTCTTCCTCCTTGATGATACTCAGGTGGCCAAAATAGGGCTTGACGCTCCCCTAGTCCCACTGGGTCCTCCCACAGTGAAAACTAGTTAGAAACAACCAGCCCCAGAGGGCACTAAATGACGAGCTGGGACTAGGGGGTGACTGGCAAGGCCCTTGCTTGATCTCTTCTAGTACTATGAGCAAATAGTTTCCTTTAGCCATGATTAAGAACATTACTGTTGCATAATTAATTGTCTTAAAACCAACCGTTCCACCTCATTGATTTGCTATTTTTAGCAAGATTTTCCAGTCTCTTTGTTTTGTTTCCAAAATAATTGAGTTACAGCTAAATTAATAAGAAGTGATCATTTCATTGCTTTAAAAGGCTTGCGTCTTCTCAGGGAAACACGCAGTGCTCAACGCAGTCCTTTGTAGCAGAGTCGGGACTGGCAGGGTGGGCAACAGTTATGTAAGACTTCTCTTCAAGTAAAAGTTTACCTCTGATTTTTAAAAATGTTGTAAATAAATGTTGATGGGGAAAGCCATTCGAAGTCCCAGCCTGGATGTATCCCCAATGCCTGGAAACTGACAGAAAGGAAAGGCAGGGCTGTGATGAGAGCATCACAATTTAAGCAGGCGTCGCTAAAAATCACAGTGCACACTGCAAAACAGCAGCTCACATTTCAGCCTCAGAGTTTCGCTACAGTCTATGATTATCCGTTTGAGGAGTCGGGCTGTAACTTAATTCTGTAAATCAGCGTTCCTCAAAAGGAGACTTTTTTTTTCTAGCTGGGGGGCTCTGCTGAGCCTTTTCTTGGCAGCCTGGCTTGGAAGTGGTGAGTGCCTTTTCCCCTAGTCAGAGCCATAAAGACTAAGCTGAGAGATGAGAAACTTTAGCCTGTTTAAAAGAAACTCAGTCCATATGCGGTTGCCTGACAAGACCCAGGGTGTGCTGGAGATTAAAAAATGTGATGATCACACTTTGGGACATGAGAGCGGGGAAGTGGAGGGGAACAGGATAATTCTTTAGCAAGTGAAGGCATGTGCAAAGCCTGGATCTGAAAGACATTCTGTAAGCACATTTTCACAAGCAGCATGCTGAACTGACTCGCTTGGAGTGGGGGGACTTGGTTGTAAGAGATTCTGTTAGAGATGAGACCTCTTTTAGAGCCGCGGTGTGCTGGCTACCCACACCTGGCAGGGACAAGCAGAAGGGCTGAGAGGCACCCAGATGGGTCTTGGGAGAAAATAGATAATGTGGTCGAAACCAGGAGACTGGTTGGTGGCTCAAGAGCATTAAGACACGTATAAGCAGGCAGAGTGAGGGGAAGGAGGGCTTGGTGCCACATTGTGCTGGCAAATGTTTAACAACTGGCTTTTTAAGAAATGTTTTAAAAAGCCCTGATTTGTAGTTTTGCTGATTTCCATGGTGTAAATCCTCCACAATGGCTAATTTCAAGCTATCCACGTATCTGCCCTAAAGGAGGCCTTGGTAAGAGATGCACACCGTTGACTCCTATGAACCAGGAGAGCCGGCTCCAGCTCGCAGATGAGATAAACAGTGATTTTCCTGGATTTAAGGGAGAAATGAAAATGCTTAGGAAAAATAACCTGAATGGGGAAACCTGACAGGTGTAAATTAGGCTCCGTTTTTTAGCAGGGGGAGGTAGGGTGCCACCATCATTTTTCACTGGGTAAGACATTTCATTCAGCAGGGATGTTTGGGGCTCTTTTTGAGAGTTTTCACTTCTTGACGGGGAAAGTGAGGTCATTGTCAGTTCCTCCCAATGGTAAGCAACGTGACAGACATCGAGAACAGTGACGTTCTGCGAATGTTTACCTGAGTGCCATGGTATCCTACCCACTGTGCCAGGCACGGCGTCTCTCTCTAAATAACCGAGTCTCTAGAAACAGACATATAAACAAGTAATTAGCCTGGCATGGAGGCTCACGCCTGTAATCCCAATACTTTGGGAGGCCGAGGTGGGAAGATCACTTGAGGTCAAGAGTTCGAGACCACCCTGGCCAACATGTGAAACCCTGTCTCCACTAAAAATACAAAAATTAGCCAGACATGGTGGCATGCACCTGTAATCCCAGCTACTCGGGATGCTGAGGCAAGAGAATCACTTCAACTTGGGAGGCGGAGGTTGCAGTGACCGGAAATCACCCCTTTGCACTCTGCACTCCAGCCTGGGCAACAGAGTGAGACTCCATCTCTAAGTAAATAAATAATAAATAAACAAGTAATTATACTATGATAGAGACGTGAATGGGAACAGTTAATTCTGACCGGAATGTGCCAATAATCAGGATGAACCAATGATCTCGGAAACAAACATGCCGAAAGAAGACATGGGAGCTGAAAGTAAGTTGTTGGTATCACTGAAACCAGGACTCTAGCTACTATTGCTGGTGTAAGAATCTACCTGGTGGCCAGGTGCGGTGGCTCACACCTGTAATCCCAGCACTTTGGGAGGCTGAGATGGGTGATCACCTGAGGTCAGGAGTTCAAGAGCAGCCTGGCCAACATAGTGAAACTCCATCTCTACAAAAATAGAAAAATTAGCCAAGCATGACGGCAGATGCCTGTAATCCCAGCCACTCGGGAGGCGGAGGTGGGAGAATCTGCTAGAACCTGGGAGATGGAGATTGCAGTGAGCTGAGATTGCGCTATTGCACTCCAGCCTGGGCGACAGAGCAAGACTCCATCGCAAAACAAACAAACAAAAAGAATCTATGTGGTGACTTCCACTTCAGTGCAAGAGAATGCAGGCCTGAAGGTGATACACTACTCCATCGTTAGCAATTACATGCTGTTGGGTGGCCTGGGGCAAGTTTCTTAACCTCTCTGAAGTTCACTGCCATCCTTTGTAAATTAGGATCTTTCAGAACCTTGGCGGGATTTAGAGGCCACCTCCTCACAGCTCTTTTCTGCAGTGTTCATGGAGACAACAGCTGGGAGCTTAGCTCCCCAAGTGGGACCCGGAGCCTGAGACCAAAACTAGTGTGACCTTGAACCAGTGTTCTGCTAAAGGCAGTGTGACTTCAGCCTTTCAGGTTCATCAGCTTCATCTGTCAAATAAATATGTTGGATTTGATGATCTCTAGCATTTGCTCTATTAAATAATAATATCCGGGGTGCCCACAACCCCTGCTTGGGCCAGACCTGGTTTAGTCTTGCTCTGTTGCCCAGGCTACAGGGCAGGGGCGTGATCTTGGCTCACTGCAACCTCTGTCTCCTGGGTTCAAGTGATTCTCCTGCCTCAGCCTCTGAAGTAGCTGGGATTACAGGTGTAAGCCATCACATCTGGCCAATTTTTTTGCATTTTTAGTGGAGATGGTGTTTCATTATGTTGGCCAGGCTGGTCTCAAACACCTAACCGCAGGTGATGCACCTGCCTCAGCCTTTCAAAGTGCTGGGATTACAGGTGTGAGTCACTGCCCGGTCCTGGTATGATTATTATAGTCCCCTATTCACCATCAAAAGTGTCCCTGATCTGCAATCATGTATATGGTCACCTTCAACAAATAACATTTTTTTTTTTGAAACAAAGTCTCACTCTGTTTACTGGGCTGGAATGCAGTGGCAATCTCAGCTCACTGCAACCTCCGCCTCCCAGGTTCAAGCGATTCTCCTGCCTCAGCCTCCCAAGTAGCTGGGATTATAGGTGCCGTCCACTATGCCCAGCTAATTTTTTGTATTTTTAGTAGAGATGGGGTTTTACCGTATTGGCCAGGCTGGTCTTGAACTCCTGACCTCGTGATTCACCCACTTCGGCCTCCCAAAGTGCTGGGATTACAGGTGTGAGCCACCGCGCCCGGCCAACAACTAACATTTTTAAAGTACCTCCTCCTGGCCAGTTACAGTGCTTTATCAATACGATTTTATATAATCACTTCTGCTTATGAACACATGGGCCTCAGGTCCCAGAGACAGAGCTGATACTCACACCCAGGTCCCAGGTCTGTCTGAAGCCAATGTCTTAACCCCTTTTAGCCACGATGCTTTGCCAACTCCATGTTGTTCGGTCACTCTACAAATATTTATAGAGTGTCTGCTATTCTATTCTAGTCCTGTGGTTCAGAAGAGGTTTCCAGAAACAAGTTCAAAAAGCTCTGCCTATGAAGTTGGTTACTGCTAATAAGCAAAAAGCATCATTAATTAGGTTCATGCCCACGCACACCCTGGAAGGCTTTCGTGCATGTGTGGTGCAGATGAGGCACACGAGGCATCGAGGCACACTCACTGCAAATGAACTCTGCCTTTTCCACTCGAGGCACTGGGGAGGCCCAAATCATCTGAAACATTAGCTTAAGCAAAGCACCAATTAAGTAGGTATGTTGGGTGCAGGGCATGTTTCGGCTTGATAATTGTTCTTTATCCTGCACAGATGTGGGTCAGATTCCCAGCGATGCCCAACTCTGATGCCAAAGAGAGTCGGGAGACTTGCGAGGGACTTAAAGAGACAGCACAGCTTTTCCAGGTAAAACTAGTTTGTTCCACACAGGAGCTCTGAGATAAAGAAACCAAAAGGAAGGTCCAGTAGGAGGGTGTGAGTGAATGGTGGGAGTGGTGGGTTCTGTGTTCGCCTGCCGTCATTTGAGCAGAGTCCCCTGTGTGCCGGGTGCTGCTCTAGAAACTGATTTTGATGATGTTTATACAGGCTCCTTTCTCATGACTCCCGATTGTTGTCCTTTACAACTGCAGCTCGTGGCTGTCTCTTTTTGTTTGTTTGTTTTTTTAACACAGTGTTTTGCTCTTGTTGCCCGGGCTGGAGTGCAATGGTAGGATCTCTGCTCACTGCAACCTCCACCTCCTGGGTTCAAGCGATTCTCCTGCCTCAGCCTCCCAAGTAGCTGGGATTACAGGCATGCGCCACCACACCCAGCTAATTTTGTATTTTTAGTGGAGACGGGGTTTCACCATGTTGGTCAGGCTGGTCTTGAACTCCTGACCTCAGGTGATCCACCCACCTCGACCTCCCAAAGTGCTGGGATTACAGGTGTGAGCCACTGCACTGGCCTCATTTTTTTGAGATGGAGTTTTGCTCTTGCTGCCCAGGCTGGAGTGCAATGGTGTGGTCTCTGCTCACAGCAACCTCCGTCTCCTGGGTTCAAATGATTCTCCTACCTCAGTCTCCTGAGTAGCTGGGATTGCAGACATCTGCCACCATGCCCCACTAATTTTTGTATTTTTAGTAGAGACAGGGTTTCACCATGTTGGCCAGGCCGGTCTTGAACTCCTGACCTCAGGTGATCTGCCTGCCTTGGCCTCCCAAAGTGCTGGGATTACAGACCTGAGCCACCTTGCCCAGCCCATGGCTGACTCTTAATCAGCTTCCCTCAATCCCACAACTAAGGGTTCCCTCTGTCTATTTCAAGGCTGGGTAAACTCCAGGCTGCTAGATTGGACATGTTCATTATATAAATGGCATCTGTTTCCTCTGATCAGTACCATGATACCACAAGGAAAGCAGGCAGGCATTGTTAGCTTGGTGCACAGATGGGACCACCAGGGCTGGGAGGGTGATGCTTGTTAGAGTTTCCCTGAGGCTCAGGTGCCATTGGTTCCAAACACATGTGCTTTCTACAGCATGCTGAGACCTGAGGGCTGAGTGCAGCTCTTTGGAACTTAGGAGGAAAGAAGTGGGACCAAGATGGGCAAAGGGGCTGGGTGCAGAGATCCATCTCGTGCTACTGGTCCAGCCCATCTCCAACCCAGCTTCATCATAGAGCTGTCCTCTCTCTGCCACTACACATACCCAGCTAAGAGATACTTCTTTTTTTAAATGGCAAAGGCAGATTTATTTGCTTAAGTTTCCTGGCAGCCCTGGCAGCTGGTTGAGACACCTGTGAGCTCTACTGCAGCTCCTGCTAAAGCCACTTGGTTGTGTTTCTAGGGTACAGCTGTGCAGCTGCCCATGGGTCTGGGCAGGCTCCTCTAACCTCTGAAGTTCTGCAGGTCTTTGCAGGCTCCCTTCCCACCTTCCCTGGGGTGCCATCCTTGGGGCAAGCGGCTATCATCCCTCTCTGGGCTTGGCGAGGAGTAGTCTATATTGTGTGGATCCGCACTGGAAAAAGCATGGCCCTGGGACCAGCAGCATTCACATCACCCGGGAACCGGTAGACATGCAGAATCTGGGGCTCCACACCACAACTTCTGAGTCAGTTTCTGCATTGCCACAAGGTCCCCGAGTGCTCCGTGCACACACTGAAGTATGAAAAGAGTCCTGCTTTGGGACGTGGCTGCCCACCTGCAGAAGACTGCGGTCCAGGCCGAGAGCGATGAGGCCCCTCACCTACTCTCCACCTCCATTACTTTGCATTTGTTTCTGCTTTTGCTGCAATTGACAGTTGTCTTATTTATTTGTTTGTTTATTCTCTCCCTCAGAATATAAATTGTATGGGGCAAAGATACTGTCTCAGTCAGTGCTGAATTCTTAGTGTCTTGCCCGGAGCTCTGCACAAAGTAGGTATTCAAAAAATATTAGTAGGTTGGCCAGTGGGTTGGATGAAGGTATGAAGGAAGGAATGAAGATAGAGAAAGGGGGAGGAAGCAGGGCAACAGGTAGGTGCTTTGGCTGACAAGTTGGCTGTCCTCTTAAGATCCTTAGAGACAATTCCTGTCACTCTCACTCCCCTGTGAATGCTTTGGCCCAGGTGCAAGGCTGCTGTTAGTAGCAATGTGACAGGGAGGGGTGTAGAGTCATTGCAAGAATTCTCCAGTCCCCAGCACTGTGACTGCAGAATGTGGTTGTCACGTTTATTTTAGCAGGGAAACTCTTTTGTAAATGAAACCCGATGCAGAAACCTGATCTAGATGATGTATGTATCTGGGGTCTTCATTGCTCTCGGGTTCCAGATCAGGGGACACTGACATGCCCAGCTCAGGCCTCCCAACCACAAGTGCCCTGCAAGGGGACAGGGTCTTCCTTGCACCCCTTCCCCTCCATCCTTCTTGTTCTCATCTTTGTTAGATTGCATGAACAAAAGCTCTTCTGTGTCTCTTCTTTCGTGAGGGAACTTGATGGTTCATCAGAGTAAGGCCAAAGCCAGTCATGTTCCTGCAACAGGGCCAGGCTGATAGTAGTGGGCAAGCACCCTGAGTCTTCCCTGGAGCCCAGCAATCTTCCCCAGCCCCCACAAGATGGACTTTTTATCCTGCTGAACAGATAACAGCAGAAGGGTGTCTAGTGCCACAGAGCCTCCTCCCTAAGGACAACCCCTCCCCAGCTGCCTCCTTGTTGCACCTGAAGAATTACCCAGTGACAGACCGTGGTCAATAAATCCCTCCTACCCAACTTTGAAGATGAAAAAACTAAAGCCAGAGAGGAGCAGTGACCTGCCTTTGGCCCCCAGTGGCCAAGCTGGGGTGACAGTTGCTTCCCCTGGGAGATACATAGCTCTTCCCCCAACCCCTTCTCCAGCCTGGCCCTCTCTTTTGGCAAAAGAAAAATGCTAAGCAATGGTGAGTCGCTAGACTGATGGTCCCTAGGGGCCAAGTCATGGAGAGGTGACTTGTTTTTCTTTGTGATCAAGCGTCCTTCTACTGACAACGCTTCAGTAGTGTGAAATTCAGACTGATCTTTGATATTTGGTGCCTGGGTTGCCATCGCAAGTGTGGGATGGTATGCAATCAAAACACAGCAGCAGGCAGCTTTGGCCCTTGAATCATTTGTTCATAAAAGATTGCTTTTCAGTAGCTGCAGAATCAAAATTGTGATGGCATAATTGAGACACACAATGGATCACATGGTTCCCTTTTTTTTTTGGAGATTTTTTTTTGCTCTTGTGGCCCAGGCTGGAGTGCAATGGCCTGATCTTGGCTCACTACAACCTCTGCCTCAGCTTCCCGAGTAGCTGGGATTACAGGCACGCACCACCAAGCCTGGCTAATTTTGTATTATTAGTAGAGATGGGGTTTCACCATCTTGGCCACCAGACTTGTCTCAAACTCCTTACCTCAGGTAAGGAGTTCCTCAGCCTGCCTCAGCCTCCCAAAGTTCTGGGATTATAGGTGTGAGCCACCACGCCTAGCCACACACGGTTCACTTTTACAGGAAGGGACCCATTCTTGCAGGGCACTGCTGTCTTCTGTGGCCCTTCTCACGCTTGTAATTGCTAGTTCAACACCTGCATTCCCACCTGACTCCACACTCCAAGACTCACATTTGCTGCTGTTCAGGATCTGGCATACCAGATACTTGATGAATGTTGGCTGAATGAATGAACGAACAAATCTACACTTCAGTGGAACTCCTCTGGAGTTTCTTGGTTATTTGTTGTAGGTTTGTCCACACAATGTCTTTTTATCAAATGCTCCAATTACCTCCCAGACGTGCCTTGATGTGGAGACTAACTCTCTTTTTGGTTTCATTCTAGCTTGGTTTTAAGTTGGCTTTGGGAACACGTTGCACAAGAAAGTGGAACAATATGCAGATAGCAGGCCAGCAGACCGCTGCACTAGTGGAGACACGTGGGGGCTGTGGCCCTCCGGGCTGCTAAGCTTTGCCCTCACGTCCTCTGAAACTGCCTTGTGGGTGAGAAATCACTTTCTGGAAATTGGGTGTGGTTTTCACCTTCCTCACTGGGGAAGCATTTAAAGTTATTTCTGACACCCATCCTCCCAGCTTGCTCGAGGAATTGCTAGAAGTGGCCTCCTAGGTATGCATGGGGCTCCTCACGGGTTCAGCTCAGAGATCCATGCTGGGTTCAAGATGTGATATCTGCAGTCTATGTATGTAAAATCAGAGAGGGGATGGGTGAAAAACAAGGTTTTAAAAAAATGTTTTTAAAAGAGGAGTTAAAAAAAAAAAAAAAAAAAACAGGAGCAGGCTGGGTGCAGTGGCTTAAGCCTATAATCCTAGCACTTTGGGAGGCCAAGGCAGGTGGATCACCAGAGGTCAGGAGTTCAAGACCAGCCTGGCCAACATGGTGAAACCCAATCTCTACTAAAAATACAAAAATTAGCCAGGTGTGGTGGTGCACGCCTGTAATCCCAGCTACTCAGGAGGCTGAGGCAGGAGAATTGCTTGAACTCAGAAGGCAGAGGTTGCAGTGAGCTGAGACTGTGCCACTGCACTCCAGCCTGGGCAACAGAGTGAGACTCCATCTCAAAAAAAAAAAGCAAATATGTGCCCCTCTCTTCCCTGTGCACTGTCTATCTATGCAGTTATTTTTTATTTTTTGAGGTGGAGTATCACTCTGTTACCCAGGCTGGAGTGCAGTGGCACAATCTTGGCTCACTACAACCTCTGCCTCCCAGGTTCAAGCAATTCTGGTGCCTCAGCCTCCCAAGTAGCTGGGACTACAGGCATGCGCCACCACACCTAATTTTTTTAAATAGACGGATTTTACCATGTTGGCCAGGCTGGTCTCAAACTCCTGACCTCAGGTGACCTGCCTGCCTCCACCTCCCAAAGTGCTGGGATTACAGGTGTGAGCCACCATGCCCGGCCTATCTATGTAGTCCTAACTTACCACACATGGATTAAGCCCTAGGATGAAGCTCCACTTTATTTGGTTCACAGCATTGTCAGTTGTTCTGGAAAACAAGTGTTGAATGATGCGTTTCGAGCTTGGAATTGAAAGGTGCAGAGAGGAAGTGGGTTTCCTAGTCTGATCTCACCAGGAGACTTGAAGTAGGAGTTTGCAATTAAAGACTTCCTGTTTGCATGAAGAACATCCAGACTGAAAAGAAGAAAAGAAAAAGGTGGCTAGACCAGGTCAATGGGCTTCAAAACACAAGGCCTCCACTCCCATCATCGTTGCTCACACAGGCAGAGAAAGAAGAAGAGGTTTCTCCTGTTTCCATGGCTTCGTGTCCTCAGGCTGTTGGTCTCCCTGCCAGTTGCGATGTGACTGCTCCTTCACTCTGTTGTGACTCCTCACCCCAGGAACTGGGGTCTTTAGCACCATAATAATGCTGTCAAAGTGGGGTGTCATTCTCCATTTCCCTAACGGTGACCACCTGCAGTGGGTTAAAAGATGGCTGTAAAGTTTCTGCCACCTCTCCCACCAAGGGGTGAAGATTCTTTCCACTCCTCTTGCATCTTGGCTGGAATATGACTTGCTTTGCTCAATAGAATGTGACAAAAGTGATGTTGCATAACTTCCAAAGTCGGGGCTTAAGAGATTTGCAGCTTTTGCTTTCCCTTGCTTGGAACACTCCCACTTGGAATTCAGCACTGTGCTATAAGACTCCAGCCTAGTGGAGAGCCCATATGGAAGGAATCTGAGGTGCTTCTATTGACAACTCACCTGAGCCCCTGACTGACAGCCAGCATGAACTGCCAGCTAGGTGAATGAATGAGAGAGTGCTCACTCTAGCCCAGTTGAGCTTCTAGATGAGTGTGGCCCCAGATGACATCACCATAGAAAAGAAGAACCACCCAGCTGAGCCCAGTCAACCCACAGAAATGTGAGTGATGATAAATGGTTTTTGTTTTAAGCTACCATATTTTGGGATCATTTGTTATGCAACAGTGCACAAATGAAACTTATAGTGGGGTTTGTGAAGATTTCTGAGGCAGAGAATGTCTTTTCCTCACTTCTTACAAAGTGCAGTGTTTGGCTAGGGTGTAAATTTCCAATGAAAACTGGACCTGGGGGGTGATTTTTTAAAGTTAGAACCAAAGGGGCCCTTGCAGCATACCTTACCTACTTTTTACTCATAGGCAGGCGACCTTCCTTGTCAGCTGGAAAGCCCTGTCCTCATTCTGGCATCAATAAGCCTCTCCTTCCCTGGATGATCTCAAACTATTTTCATCATGTGGATTGCGTGTAAGTTACTTATCTTCCCTCCCTCTACCTCCAACCTGCCAGCAACATCTGGATGCTTTTTAAAGTCAAATCTTGGTCCCCATGGACAAAATGTCAAAGGCTGTCTTTACTCATCCTTCACATGAGTGAAAGTCAAGGAAGGCTTGGGGTACCCCAGACCTCAGGACTGCCTCCCAGTGCTGGATTCCCTATGGCTGCTCCAAGCTTCACCTTGAGGAGCCCATGTTAGCAGTACCCATGTTAGCAGTACCCCAGGCATCTCTGCCAATTCCAGGGATGCCATAGAGGCTTCAGAACTAAATGGACATGGATCCACTTTTATTTCAAACAATCCTCCATGAGTGGGGCAAGTGAGAGTCACTGAGAGCAGAATGAGAGCCTCTCAGGAGGGGGCCAGGTGGGCATGGGACTCTCACCCTCCTGGAGTCCCCAGGTGCACCTTGCTGTGGTGTTTGTTGACAACCTTAAGATGCCAGACGCTGCCAAACCACAATTCAACTTGTGCTCCTGCCTGAGGTCAGGCTCCCCATTTGACCCAGCAATCCCATTACTGGGTATATACCCAAAGAACTATAAATTGTTCTACTATAAAGGCACATGCACACGTATGTTTGTTGCAGCCCTGTGTACAATAGCAAAGACCTGGAACCAACCCAAATGCCCATCAATGATAGACTGGACAGAAAATGTGGTACATATACACCATGGAATACTACGCAGCCATAAAAAACGATGAGTTCGTGTCCTTTGTAGGGACTTGGATGAATCCGGAAACCATCATTCTCAGCAAACTGATACAAGAACAGAAAGCCAAACACTGCATGTTCTCACTCATAGGTGGGTGTTGAACAATGAGAACACGTGGACTCAGGGAGAGGAGCATCACACACTGGGGGCAGTTGCAGGGGTAGGGGAGAGACAGTGGGGGTGGGGAGGGATAACATGGGGAGAAATGCCAGATATAGTATGCACCTAAAGTGGAAAAAAAAAAAAAAAAGACTATTTCCAGGGTCAAGATTTGTACACAGGAAGCTTCCTGAGGCTTGTCCTTGGGATTCCCCAGCCATGGAGGAGTGAAGAGGCAGGACTTGGTGCCAGTGAACTTGCTTGGGTCATGGCAAAGGTGCCCTGGGGCTACTGTGGCCTTTCAGAGTTGTCTCTTGTTGGGTGAGAGGCCAGGCCTTTCTGTGCTCCCGATCCACCTCACCCCAAAGAGTGGGGTGACCACCCATCCCAGGACTAAGAGGGCTCCTGAGATGTGGGCCTTTCAGTGTCAAAACTGAGACAGTCCCTGCAAACTGGGATGAGTTGGTCACCCTAAAACCAGTGAGGGAGGGAGGGTCGTCACTCCGCACAGGGCAGTTCCCCACGAGGGACTGGACAGTCTCAGCCAGCTCTCACAGCAGCGGCTCAGCCCCGAGGGAGGATCTGGGCGCCTCTGCGGCGTCCGACACCGCGATTTATTTGTTTCCTCTGAGCGTTTCTGGCTGTGTTCCTGTAAGAGCTGTGACAGGGCCAGACGTCTTTCAGGGTGTTGGGGGCATGGTGGCCCCTTCTGCCCGGGTTGCTGCGGGGAGGGGCTGGGTCTAAGGTCAGTACTGAAGGCGAAAACCTTGGTTCGTCAGAATTCCCCATGGAACTCTGGAGACACGCTTGGAGACGGTGTGCTGTTTCCCCGTAAGCCCTGCGCCGCCAGTTTTTCCTTGGGGGCTGGCGCTGCTCTCCAGTTTTCTGAGCACCAGCGTAGTGGTTGGTCTGTCCGTGGGAGTCAGGCTGTCCCCTCGGTGCTGGGAGGTGCTGACATCATGGCAGGCACTCAGACACCTGACAAAGGGTACAGTGATTCCTGACTCTGGAGTCCTGTTACCGCTGCTGGACAAGCCCATGGCCTACGACGGCCATTCACACAGCCTCCTTCCCTCTCCCTCCTCCTCTCTCTTCCTCTTCCCTCTCCCCTTTCTTCCTTCCTCCTCCTGCCCCGCCTTCTTTCTTCTCCTTTTCCAAGCACAAAACTCGGAACTCAAACTTAATGCCACCCATTGAATGGTAGAAAGACCTTCCCCAGCAAATGAATCAGATCCAGGCTCTGGGTCCCTTTCTGTCACCTAGTAGAAGCGGCCTTGCCGGGAGTGGTGGCTCACGCCTGTAATTCCAACACTTTGGGAGTCCAAGGCGTGTGGATCACGAGGTCAGGAGTTCAAGACCAGCCCGATCAACATGGTGAAACCCCGTCTCTACTAAAAATACAAAAATTAGCTGGGCGTGGTGGCACACACCTGTAGTCCCAGCTACTCAGGAGGCTGAGGCAGGAGAATCACTTGAACCCTGGGGGCAAAGGTTGCAGTGAGCCGAGATCATGCCATTGCACTTTAGCCTAGTGACAGCGAGATTCTATCTCAAAAACAAAACAAAACAAAAAACGAAAAGAAAAAGAAAAAAAAAAAAAAGAAGAGGCAATCCCAGCTTAAAAGTCTCGGGGTCGTCTCTCTCCTGATCTCATCTGCTCTTGGCTAGGCTTCAGCCAGCAGGCGCTGAGATGGATTGAAGAGGACGGTGTACCTGGCTTGCACCTTGGGCCTCCTGGGTTCTGCTGGTGGCTGTACTAGAAGGATGTGCTGCGTGGACTCTCCCTCCCCCACATCCGAACAGAGAGCACTCCTCGGAGCAGAACGTTTACAGGCAGGCCCATAGGAGGGGGTCCATAAACACGGTTTATTAACCAGCTGAGTGGTGAGTCGTCAGGACCAGAGCTGTGACGCTGGGAAGATTCGGTCAAACATCACCACATTTGTTTATTTTTTTAAAGCTTCTGAGCGAATGTATATTTCGGCATGTTTAGAGATTGACAGCCTGGGAAATGAAGTTTATTTATCCTCCAGATACACATTACATCAACAGCTGCAACCGCCTTCCTGCCCCATGTGGCGGTGGCTCTCCGCTCTGACCTGCGGGGCTGCGCTCTGAGCCCAAAGATGGCCCCATTTAATCGCCTGCTCTTCCCTTAGCGGGGCCTGGGCTGAGCCTGTGGGAGGTGAACAGCCTCCTTCAGGGTGAGGTTGAGACCACGACTCCACAATGAGTGGTGGTGACTTCCGGAATCTTCTCTGGCGGCCTCAAATCACATCCAGGTTTTCATTTATTTATTCATGTAATAAATGATTATTTTCCAGGCCCTGGGTTACACTCTGGTGATGCCATGATAATCAGAGCAGCCTCTGGGAGACCCTCCCCACCAGGGTGACAGCCTGGGGCTCAGTGTCCTGCAGGGGAGGATAACTTCCCTTGGGGACATCTTTCAACCCAAAATGAGACTGCCTGTCTCTTCCGTCCCCCTTGCAGCAACAGCTGTCCCTCATCTTCCCAGCTCTGCTCCCATCTGCGCCTGGGGAAGAGAGCTTAAGGACTTTTCCGGAAATGAGGAGAGGTCAGGATGCTGAAGCGTTTGGAAGGCATCCGACGGGGAATGACGGCTGAGGCCCTCACTCTCCACTGAACTCTGCTTGTGGCTGGGGACTGCTCTGTGTCTGCACGTGTTCGAATTTATTAAATGTGGAGGTGCTAAAAAAAAAAACCAGTGAGATTCCTGGCTGATGGAATCTACCAAACCCCTCCTCCTCCTCATTGTAAGGCAGGCCCCGACATAGTAAATGTGCAAGGGTGGTAAGCTGCCAATACCCACAGGCTCCTATGTCATGCAGACCCCAAAGAATGAGGGCCCCTGGAAGGCTCACTTGGCAAGAATGTTTGGATGTTATTGTTGTTCTTTCTAGGAAGAGCAGTTCATGTTTACAAGGATTGTTATGAGGCCAAGATAGGAGGGGGCACGATTTCTTGCCTGAAAATTGCTCTTCTTCTGAATCTTTCAGCCACTGAGTCAGCACCTTGTTCTATCTTCCTTTCTCTCTGGCAGAGTTGAGTTTTCTGTCTGCATTTCCTAATAGACAGGCTCTGTTTCCAGCCAGCTGAGCAGCACGGTCCATTTCCATCTTTAATCGCCTGCCTTGCCGATGGGTGCAGCAAGTGAGGGCGGCCTCTCCCAGAGCAGGTGGGACGTGAAGAATGGCCGGGATGCGGATTTGGATTGCCTGGGAAAAGGAAATGGGCGCCACAGACGGGGTCCAGGTTGAGCAGAGGTGTGGAAGGGAAGCTGAGCATGAGATAGGAGGGGCAGTCAGGAAGGCGGCCGGGAGGAGGCCTGATTTCTCAAGCTCTCATCGCACATTCACTTGCTGCCCCAGTCTATGCTCACAGGGACCCAGACCGTATCTGAGACTTGACTGGCACGTTGCCAGCTGCTACTGTAGATTAAGCAGACCAGAGCAGGCCTTGTGCTTAGCGCTTCTCCAGCATTACCTGTGTTTTGGGGTCCATTGTGACCACCCTCCTCCCCCACCAAAAAAATAGACATGTGGTACTTCTAACTCCCCATATCTATGGATATAACCTTACTTAGAAATAAGATCTTTGATTTTGAGAGATGGAGGTGGGTGGATCATTTGAGGTCAGGAGTTTAAGACCAGCCTGGCCAACATGGTGAAACCCTGTGTCTACTAAAAATACAAAAAAAAAGCAGCCAGGTATGTTGACACATGCCTGTAGTCCCAGCTATTTGGGAGGCTGAGGCAGGAGGATCATGTGAACCCAGGAGGCAGAGATGGTAGTGAGCTGAGATCACGCCACTGTACTCCAGCCTGGGGACAGAGCGAGACTACGTCTCAAAAAAATAAAATAAAAAATAAGAAAGAAAAAGAAGGAAGATCTGGCCAGTCACAACGGCTCACTCCTGTAATCCCAGCACTTTGGGAGGCCGAGGTGGATGGATCATGAAGTCAGGAGACTGAGTCACCTAACCGGGTGAAACCTCCTCTCTACTAAAAATACAAAAAAATAGCAGGGCGAGGTGGCTGAGGCAGGAGAATCACTTCGACCCAGGAGGCAGAGGTTGCAGTAAGCCAAGATTGCACCATGCACTCCAGCCTGGGAGACAGAGCGAGACGCTGACTCAAAAAAAAAAAAAAAAAAATAGTAAGATATTTGCAAATGTTACTGAGTTAAGATGAGGTCATTAGGGTGGGCCCTTATTCAATATGACTGGTGTCCTTATATCAAGAGGAAGGTGTGGACTTAGATGCGCAGGGAGGATGCAGCGTGATTGAAGCCGCTGAAACGCTGCAGCAACAAGCCAGGGCGTGCCAGGGAGGACCGCAGTCACTGGGAGCAGCAGGAGGAGAGAAAGGCTTCTTTGTGAAGGCTTCAGAGGGAGCACCACCCCCTGGATAGCTCGATGTGGGGCTTCTCACCTCCAGAATGGTGAGACAAGAAATCTCTGTTGTTTTAAGCCACCAGGTTTGTGTCCCTTTGGGAAATGGATGCACCCCGTTTTATACCCTTCAACACATTCCCCCACACCCCCACTGCAGGAGGCAGAATAATGACCCTCCACAGACATCCATGGCCGCTACCCCAGAATCTGGTAAAAGGGAGTTAGCAGAAGGAATTAAAGTTATCTTAAAATAGGGATATGATTAGGGTGGACCCAGTCTAATTTCATAAGCCCTTAAAAGCAGAGGACATTTTCTGGCTAGAGGCAGAAGAGATAGGGTGGAGGGAGGAGAGAGAGAGATTCAGAGGGTGAGAGGGATGTAATGTGTCCTTGCTGGCTTTGAAAAGGGAGGGAAGGGCCAGGGATGGTGGCTTACGCCTCTAATCCCAGCACTTTGGGAGTCTGAAGCAGGTGGATCACGAGGTCAGGAGCTCGAGACCAGCCTCGACAACATGGTGAAACCCTGTCTCTACTAAAAATACAAAAATTAGCCAGTTGTGGTGACAGGCATGTGTAATCCCAGCTACTCGGGAAGCTGAGGCAGGAGAATCGCTGGAACCTGAGAGGCGGAGGCTGCAGTGAGCCAAGATAGCACCACTGCAAACCAGCCTGGGTGACAGAGTGAGACTCTTGTCAAGAAAGAAAAGAACAGAGGAGAAAGGAAGGAAGAGAGAGAGAG
Source organism: Aotus nancymaae (assembly GCF_030222135.1). Classification (NCBI taxonomy): domain Eukaryota; kingdom Metazoa; phylum Chordata; class Mammalia; order Primates; family Aotidae; genus Aotus; species Aotus nancymaae. The sequence continues at coordinate 9,384,595 of NW_026988421.1, forward strand.
AAAGAAAAAGAAATAGGCAAACAGGCTCTGAGAATCAGATCCAGGTAGAGAAGCAGGCAGGCACTGGGAACAGCCAGGAAAGTGAACGGGGTGGGCACCGCTGTAGCAGGAGGTTAGTCAGCTCCATTTTAGATCGGGGACTCTATTTTACCCAGCAGCTCCCACCGAATGGCAGAGCAGGGGAAGAAAGCACAGTGGCTGTCTCAGGCTTTGTTGGCAATCTCTCCTAGATCCTCACAGTAGCCCTGGGCTGGAAGGCCAATGTCACATCATTCCTAGGTGACACGGTTTCTGGGCTCTGGAAATGGATGGTGGCTCTGTCTGGCTCATTCTAGCTCCAGACACCCCTGTTTGGTGGGTAGCAAGACTCTGCCCAGGGAACTGACCACAGCTGCCCATATCACACACACACCTGACATCCCAATAGTGTGATACACCATTCCCAACGGTGCAGGCTAAACACCAGGGGTTACTACTTCATTCAAGAGGAAACACAGACTTAGATGATTAGTTATCACCAAATATTCAATAGTCTGTCAATACATAAACCAATCACTGTGAAACAGGCCCAAGCTGGCAAGCAGTGGCTCTGGAAACCGATCCCAAGGAAAGCATTAAAGAATTTCTGGTCAGGCGTGCCTCCCAATACTGAAAGGGCTTTTTGGGCATAGATGTCGGCAGGAAGGAGAAGGGCGTTAGTTCTCAATGATTTCTGCGAAGAAGGGTTGCCTCCCTAGGACTTGCCCAGACTCGTCCACCTGGGAGTGTGACTTCACCCAGCACCGTGGCGCCATATGCAATACAAAACACTTGGTTCCATCTGGATTTCAAATGCACAATGACTATCTTCATAGACGTATGTTCTGTGCAATATTTGTTCATGCAATAGTGGGGACCTATTTATACTGGAAAAAAATTACTTGTTCATCTGAAATTCAAGTTTGACCGAGTGTCCTGTATTTTTATCGGCTAAATTCATGGGCAGTGTTCTGAAGTTGTGTCTTATCTTATTCGGACGAGATAAGGACAACAGTTATTTTAATTCCTGCTTGAAGCACACAGAGGCGTTTTACAAAGAAAATGAATGGACCCTTTCCTCGCATACAGAGGATTTCTTTTTGTTTTGTTTTGTTTTTTTTTTGAGACGGAGTCTCGCTCTTATTGCCCAGGCAGGAGTGCAATGGTGGGATCTTGGCTCCTTGTAACCTCCACCTTTCAAGACCAAGCGATTCTCCTGCCTCCGTCTCCCTAGTAGCTGGGATTACAGGCAAGTGCCACCACACCTGGCTAATTTTGTATTTTTTTTTTAGTAGAGATGCGGTTTCACCATGTTGGTCAGGTTGGTTTCGAACTCCTGACCTCAGGTGATTCACCCTCCTTGGCCTCCCAAAGTGCTGGGATTACAGGCACGAGCCACCGTGCCTGGCCTTGAGGATTTCTTTAAATAGAAATTTAAAGCAGAAGATAACTCAGTTGGATAAGGTGAAGAATTTGCTGACCGTCATGATGAGTCAACACTGGGATGAATTTCTACGTGATGCTAAGAACTTTAGAAGAATATAAGCAAGTCCTCTGCTCTAGACAGCCTAAGCTGCTACTGAAATCAATACTATTACGGGTGAATTTTGAAGATGATTACCGTTAATATTCACAGCCTACAAATAAGGCCACATAAGCTCATAAAAGCCAAGTAATGTGCCCAAGGTCACACAGCAAAGAGAAGTAGCAGGTAACACGGTCAGGGGTAGGATAGGGTTAGATAGAGCTACAGAGAGGGAGGGCTGGATGCCTCTGGTCGAGAAATGATAGTACCAGCTGACATATATTGATCATTCACCATGCACCCAGCCCCTCACCTGAACTATTCCATTCAACCTGCACAGATTGTGTGAAGCGGGTATTAGCATGACTTCATTTTACAGAAGAGAATGTGGTCAGGAGGGACCAGATGTAAGGCCCAGAACAGGCAGCTGGACTTCAGATCCCATGACGTCAGCCACTATAGGACAGCAGAGGGTGCAACCTGCTGTCCACAGGCCCACTAGAAAAGGAGTCAACATCTGAAAACTGGGACCATTGTCGTCTGGGTGGGACAGCCAACTTCTCTGGGAAGATGAGAAGAATCAGCTTCTTTAGCCTCTGATCTCATTCGTCAGCTGAAGCTACCGCCCCGTCGCCCTCGAGGGGACAGCATCAGCGAAAGTGCAGGCTCCAGGGTCAGCCCTCCCTCCTGACTGTGTTACTTTGGATGAACTCTTGTTTCCATAGCACGATTTATAAAAGAGGGGGTCCACTTAGGGAGGCCGAGGCAGGCAGATCATGAGGTCAGGAGATTGAGACCATTCTGGCCAACATGGTAAAAACCCATCTCGACTAAAATACAAAAAATTAGCTAGGCGTGGTGGCATGTGCCTGTAGTCCCAGCTACTGGAGAGAGGCAGGAGAATCGCTTGAACCTGGGAGGCGGAGGTTGCAGTGAGCCAAAATCCAGCCACTGCACTCCAGTCTCTGCTTTGAGACAGCACAAGACTCCGTCTCAAAAAAAAAAAAAAAAAAGGTGGAGGGTCACAGTAGTGCTACCTCACAGGGTCCTTGTGATTGAAATGTGATCATTCATTAAAGGCCATAAATCCCAGTTGCATGGAACATGATATGCACCCAATAAATGTCACCCTCCAAGCACCCACTCTGTGCTAAGAGGGCTGTTGCCATGGTTCCTGCAAATGTGGAGCCTTCAAAGTTCCCACTGGCCTGATGAAAGGGCAGAACGGGGTCCCCACTCTGGGCAGGGTGACTGGCAGGGAGAGACCAGAGGCAGAGGCCACCCAGAACCCTGCAGGTCACTCTCCAGGGCAGCTGCAGGGAGACTAGGAAGGATGGAGGTGTGGTGGCTTTCAAGAGGGGACAACCCGGCTGGGTGCAGTGGCGCAGACCTGTAATCCCAGCACTTTAGGAGGCCGAGGTGGGTGGATTACCTGAGGGCAGGAGTTCGAGACCAGCCTTGCCAACATGGTGAAACCCTTCTCTACTAAAATTACAAAAATTAGCCGCACGTGGTGGCGCATGCCTGTAATCCCAGCTACTTGGGAGACTGAGACAGGAGAATCGCTTGAACTTGGGAGGCAGAGGTTAAAAAAAAAAAAGAGAGAGAGAGAGAGGACAGCCCACAGCTGGGACTGCCAGGGGAGCCCCGGAAAACGCCAGGGCCAGAAGGCCCAACAGGGGGTCGGAGGTGGGAGCTGGTTTCATGGCAAAGGTGCAGAGCTGGTTCTCCGCCTTGTTGATCCACAGGCTGGAAATGTGGGGCCGCCTCCCGGGGGCAAAGCCCGCAGCGAATGGAGAAGCAGCCCGAGGTAGCCATCGCCAGGCCCAGGCGCAGGCCGCTGCAGCACCGTGTCCCTGCAAGGTCCCGCGCCCCAGCCGTCGTGGGAATGGACATTTCGTCCAGCTGTGCTTGGGCCAGCACCTGGGCTCCTGCTGCGGATCCGCCTCGACCTGGATCGCTCATCACTCGCACAGCCCGAACGACTTCAGGGATGGCCGGGGGCTGGCGGGGACGCCCCTCTTCCCGGCATGGCCGCCCCCTACCTTGATGCCAGCCCCGCCACCCACGCCCCGGGTGCCGCCCGGCCGCCCATCTTTTGCGTGCGCGGGCGCGCGCGCGGTGCTGGCGGCCACACGGGGGCGCCGGCGCCCGCCGCGCGCCTCGCTGCGCGGAGCCCGGAGAACAAAGGGCGCCCCGGGACCTCGGCCTCCCTCACCTGGAGCCACCTGCTTCCCGGGCGGCTCGCCCCAGCGCCAGGCCAGCATCCACCCCGGCGAAGGAGTTAATTTTTTCTCAGCGCTGCTCTTAGAAATCTGTTAAGGAAATCGCTCCCCACTTGATGGCTTTTCTCCCCAGCCTGGGGACAAAATACGAGAACTCTGGGACTCTAAAAGGGTTACTGGGTTTGTGGTTTTACGATGTGTGCGGCTCTGTACTCTCCACTCCCTCCCCGAGTTTACCAGGATGCTGGCAGCATCATTTTTCTCCCCTTGGGTTTATGAAAGTGAACTTCTTTTTTTTGTTTTTGTTTTTTTGAGATAGAGTCTGGCTCTGTCGCCCAGGCTGGGGTGCAGTGGCGCGATCTCGGCTCACTGCAACCTCCAACTCCTGGGCTCAAGCAATTCTCCTGCCTCAGCCTCCCAAGTAGCTGGGATTACAGGTACGTGCCACCATGCCTGGCTAATTTTTGTGGCTTTAGTAGAGATGGGGTTTCACCATGTTGGCCAGGCTGGTCTCGAACTTCTGACTTCAGGTAATCCACCCGCCTCAGCCTCCCAAAGTGCTGGGATTACAGGCGTGAGCCACCGCGTGCAGCGAGAGTAAACTTCTTTTCACATTTGGACATAGTAGACACACACTCGGGAACCACTATAGCAAATCAAAGGCAGAAATCAAGAGAAAAGAGGAAGAACTGCATTGTGGAAATCAGGTGATTGCAGGGAAAGGTAACTTCCCCACACAACTCAATCAGCCTTGTCCTAAACTGGCTTTTATTCCCACCTTCTAAAGAGACCGCGCTGACTGTGTGCACACTCCTATGTACATGTGCCTCTTTGTACTTATGCAGATACTTTAATTAGGAAATCCTGGAGGAGGCTGAGTTGCAATAAACAGTCAACAAGCGTCTATTAAAGAGCCTGTAAGGTATAAACACAGCCCCATAAACTGCTCCCACTAGCCAGGTAGTGCCAGGTCCTGGGAATCTCGAGATGGGAGAAGCAGCCCGGGGCCTTTGTGGGTGTTATCATTTAGTGATCTCCAATTAACCCCTTTCCACCAAGATTGTTGTCCAAGCTCCATTTCGGCTGCTGGTCTTTCCCCATGGGCCTGGGTGTCTTGGTTCAGTAAGCCTTTCCCCGCTCTGGCCTTGAGGCTCAAAGCACACAGCTGTGAGTTTCTGAGGATTTGAGGGAGCAGGAATCCTGGAAGGGAGGAATTTAGGGCCCACAGAAACTCCCACTGAGACCAGGGGCTGCTTCCGGGGGGCCCCACGGTCAGAAGGTGATGGTGCAGGCTAAAGTCATTTTCTTTTTTTGAGACGGAGTCTTGCTCTGTGTTCCAGGCTGGAGTGCAGTGGCATGATCTCAGCTCACTGCAGCCTCCACCTCCTGGGTTCAAGTGATCCTCCTGCCTCAGCCTCCTGAGTAGCTGGGATTACAGGCATGCACCATCACGCCCAGCTAATTTTTGTATTTTTCAGTAGAGGTGGGGTTTCACCATGTTGGCCAGGCTGGTCTCCAACTCCTGACCTCAAGTGATCCGACCTCCTTGGCCTCCCAAAGTGTTGGGATTACAGGCGTGAGCCACCACGCCCGTCTAAAATCATTTTCATTGTCAACAGCAGGCATTGTGTTTGTAGAACAAAGACCTGTCCTTTGTATCTCCTGCGCCATTCTCCATCTAAGGAGTAGAATTCTTGTCCCTACCTCCACCCTGGTAAGGCAAGATGCCCATTTAGGGCTTGGGGAGCAGTCCAGGGATGGTGAGTCTGGGGACCTGGAGAAGGAGGGCAGGAGCAGTTCCTGGGGGCCCCTCTAACTAAGGAGGTCTTCCTGGAGGAGGAAGTGGAAAGCAGGGTGCATTCTCCAGCATAGCCCAATACAGCATCTGCCACGGTGAAGGTGTCCTAGAATCCTGCACTGTCCAATGTAGTGATCGGGCCCCAAGTGACTGTTGAGCACTTGAATTGTGGCTAGTGCTACTGAGGAGCTGATGTTGAAGTCTTATTTCATTTTAATTGATTTAACTTTAAATAATCACATTGGCTGATACGTAAAGGTATAGGACAGCGCAGCTCCAAGCAGCGATGAGGGGGTGGGTGGGGGGTGGGAGCAGAAGAGATATCATTGCTAATCTCATCTTCATTTACCCCACCCTGGCTAAAACCACTTGCATAGTTTCTGTCCAGTGAGCTGCGTGCGAAGCCTTGCTGTGGTGGAAGTGGTCGTGATGTGTGGAGGGTGGAGTGGTTGAGAGGCGTGGAGTCTTACAGCCAAGAAATGACATGCCATAAATTGCCCTTAAACAGCAATGGGCCAGGGATTAGAGAACTTTTCCGGTAGACACTCGTTACCAGTAGACAGAGGTCAACAGCAGGGTTCCTAGACTAGGGTTTCAGAATACTTTAAAGAGGACGTTCCCTTCCTATAACTCCAGGGCGGCCTTCGGTGGTGGGTGGGCGCCAAGCTTTCAGCTCCTATGGGTCTCCAGCTGGAGGCGGGGATGTTCAGAGATAGGCCGGAAATCAAAGACACGTTTATTATTAAGATAGAAGGGGGACACCTCAATTATGCAAAAGAAGGTGAGGCCAAGGGTGGGGGTGGGATGGGGCTTGTCAGCAGCCTTCCTAGACTTGCACAGTTAGCCCTTGACAACGTTGGGATGAGAACCAGGTCTTGGGGACCCTGCCTCGGTGCTGTTTCTACCTGTACCACATTACTTGTCAAAAATACCTTGAGACCTTGGCCACTGTCACGTTACATGCAGCTAATTTGTTCAACCAGTTAATTGACCTATCCATTTTCCTTCATAGGTTCAGATTGGCAGGAGCCAAAGGTAAGGGTGTGCTTGTGGCCACAGCGATGGCACAAGCGGCAGTGCTGGGGCCAGAATCCATAATGGCCTCCACTGGAGTCCCCCAGGTTTTAATTGTGAAATTGTTTAAACATTCAGAAAGTTGGGTGAATAGTGCAATAAGCAATGGATACTGTCAACTGTATAGTGTCAAGAGTTAACGTTTTGCATATTTGCTTTATCTGTGTGTGTTTGTGCTCTTTTTTCCTGTGCTACTTGAAAGTCAGTTGTAAACATCAAGACATTTAATCTTTAAACTTTGGCGTGGATCTTATAATAATACAGAAAATTTCCTACAAAATCAAGTTGTCGTAATCTGACCTAAGTGATTGAACAACAATCTCTAATATTCAGTGTCTAATAGTAATATGATCTCCTATCTGGACCGTATTAAAATTTTCCCAATTATCCTCCCTCCCCATCTTTTATAGTGATTTTGCTCTTTTATTTAATTTTTTAAAAAACACAGAATGCCAAGGTTCCCAAATTGCCCTCAGTTGCATTTTGAACAACAAACCCAATTACCTGTTTTTTTTTTTGAGATGGAGTCTTGCTCTGTCGCCAGGCTGGAGTGCAGTGGCGTGATCTCAGCTCACTGCAACCTCTACTTCCTGGATTCGAGGGATTCCTCTGCCTCAGCCTCCTGAGCAGCTGGGATTATAGGTGCACGCCACCTCACCTGGCTAACTTTTTGTATTTTAGTAAAGACTGGGTTTCAGCATGTTGGCCAGAATGGTCACGATCTCCTGACCTTGTGATCTGCCTGCCTTGGCCCCCCAAAGTGCTGGGATTGTAGGCGTGAGCCACTGTACCCAGCGTTTTTTTTTTTTGTTTATTTTTGTTTTTTTTTTCCTTCTTTGTTGTTTTTGTTTTTTGGAGAGGGGAGCAGAATCTTGCTCCGCCACCCAGGCTGGAGTGCAATGGCGCAATCTCTGCTCACTGCAACCTCCGTCTCCTGGGTTCAAGCAATTCTCCTGCTTCAGCCTCCTGAATAGCTGGGATGACAGGCGCACGCCACCATGCACGACTAATTCTGGTATTTTTAGTAGAGATGGGGTTTCATCATTTTGGTCAGGCTGGTCTCACCCCTGACCTTGTGATCCGCCCACCTTGGCCTCCCAAAGTGCTGGGATTACAGGCGTGAGCTACCGCGCCCGGCCTTACCCATTTTTAAATAGCAAATGTGTGGCAGAATTTTAAGTCTTAATTTCTCAAATGAAAGTCTTGGTAATTCTTACAAATTTTACACTTCCATTTGTTACTGAGAGTAATCATTCTGTGAACCACAAATTGCTTCTGTGTTCATCCCCTATTGTGAAGACTAGGCAAATTCAGCAGATGAAACTATAGGTTGATCATTTGAGGCCAGGAGTTCGAGACCAGCCTGGCCAACGTGGCAAAACCCTGTCTCTACTAAAAATACCAAAATTAGCTGGGCATGGTGTCGGGTGCCTATAGTCCCAGGTATTTGGAGGCTGAGGCAGGAGAATAGCTCAAACCCACGAGGTGGAGGTTGCAGTGAGCCAAGATGGCACCACTACACTCCAGCCTGGGTGACAGAGCGGGGGAAAAAAAGTATTAACAATAATAACTAATAACAAAATAGCACAATTATAATAATATACTCTAATAAAAGTTACACGAATGTGGTCTCTTAATTAAAATGTCTCTTTTTGTATTATTTTTTATTTTTATTGAGACAGAGTCTCACTCTGTCACCCAGGCTGGAGTACAGTGGCCCGATCTCGGCTCACCGCAACCTCCACCACCTGGGTTTAAGAGATTCTCATGCCTCAGCCTCCCAAGTAGCTGGGACTACAGGCACATGCCACCACGCCTGGCTAATTTTTTTGTATTTTTAGTAGAGACGGGGTTTCGCCATGTTGGCCAAGCTGGTCTCAAACTCCTGACCTCAGGTGATCTGCCTGCCTTAGCCTCCTAAAGTGCTGGGATTATAAGAGTGAGCCTAAAATATCTCACTGTACTATGCTCACCTATTCTCAGACTGCGACTGACCTCAGGTAACTGAAAGCATGGCAAGGGAAACCGCATATCAGGGCGGACTACCTGTGTATGGCTAGTAATCTTCATAGAAAACACACAGCCTTGTTCATGCGCCAAAGTTTCTCAAAACAATGAGGACCATCTGAATAAAAATGTGTAAGTGAAGCCGGGCGTGGTGGCTCATGCCTGTAATCTTAGTGGTTTAAGAGGCTAAGGAGGCAGGATGGCTTAAGGCCAGGAGTTTGAGACCAGCCTGAGCAACATAGTGAGGCCCTTGTCTCTACAAAACAATACAAAAATTAGCTGGGCATGGTGGTGCATGCCCGTAGTCCCAGCTACTCAGGAGGCTGAGGTGGGAGGATTGCGTAGGCCCAGGAGGTTGAGGCCACAGTGAGCTGTGATTGTGCCACTGCCCTCCAGCCTGGGGGACAGAGATTGTGTCTCGAAAAATCAAACCAAACCAAAACAAAAATCAACTAAGGGTAGGCCGGGCGCGGTGGCTCACACCTGCAATCCCAGCACTTTGGGAGGCCGAGGCAGGTGGATCACTTGAGGTCAGGAGTTCAAGACCAGCCTGGCCAACATGGTGAAACCCCATCTCTACTAAAAATATAAAAAATTAGCCAGGTGTGGTGGTGGATGCATGTACTCCCAGCTACTCGGGAGGCTGAGGAAGGAGAATCACTTGAACCCAAGAGGCAGAGATTGCAGGGAGCTAAGATCGCGCCACTGTACTCTAGCCTGGGCGACAGAGAGAGACTCCATTTCAAAAAAACCAAAAACCAACCAATAAACAAACAACACAAAACAAAAAAACAAATTGCTTATCACAACCTAACTCATTTAATCCTTTTAGTGATCCCATTAAATATCTAGGAGATAAAAACCTGTATTTTCCTCATTTTACAGCTGAGAAAATGGAAAACTCAGAGAACTCAAGCAACTGGCCTGAGGTCACACAGCTTTTTTTTTTTTTTTTTTTTTTGAGACTGAGTCTTGTTCTGTCACCCAGGCTGGAGTACAGTGAGGTGATCTCAGCTCACTGCAACCTCTGCCTCTGGGTTCAAGTGATTCTTGTGCCTCAGCTTCCAGAGTAGGTGGGATTATAGGTGTGAGCCACCACACCTGTTTATAGTAAAGATGATGTTTCACCATGTTTTTTCAGGCTGGTCTGGAACACTTGGCCTCAAGTGATCCGCCTGCTTCAGCCTCCTAAAGTGCTGGGATTACAGGTGTGAGCCACCATGCCCGGCCACAGGTCACACAGCTATTGAGTGAAGAGAGCTCACTTACTTTAGCCTCTCACCTTAAGAAAGCCATTCCCCCTTTGCCTCGAAGTGAGGCGATACTTCCAGAAGGACTCTGTCTCCGGGGAAGCCTTGGCTTTGGGATTCAGGCCCAGTTCTAAGTTTAGAAGCATTGATGCTGTTCAGTAGTGGGATCGATGGTTTTGCTTCACTTAAATGCCACAAGCTCCCTGAAGATGGGCTGGAGCCGTCAGGGGATCCAGCCCCTCCCCTTCCCCAGAAGTAAATACTCTTATCATAGTCCTTGGTCTGTTCTATGTCCTTCCATTAGAGTGCTTCTTTTATGCTGTGGACGTTATTGAGACGTAGCTCAGAGAATGAAATTCCTAGTGCTGCAGGGAGCTCAGATCCACCCGGGAAGGTTCATGAGCACTTCATGTCAGAGCCTTTATTCATCTATCGCTTCCACAGAGTGAAGGAACAGCCACCCATTACAAAACAAATTATTAAAAGAAAAATTCCAAATCTTCAAAGGAGAGAGGCCCGTGGCAGCGAGCGTTCCCACCCCCTCTCTTTCTCTTCCCATCACCAATGGGCCAGCAGCACAATTTGTTTCTTGAAACTTCTGGGGGCATCGGAGTTCTGGTGTCCTCATTTTTCTTCCTTCCCATTGATGTATCATTACTAGAGTGAAAAAAGAAGGGCGTCTTGAGGGCTTTTGAGAAAAAAAAAGGGTGACTACTCAAGACATTTTGTAAAGGGGGAAAAACAGCGAAGAAAAGAGACCTCGGTAGGGGGTGGAGGGACTGTGAATGTGTCCTTGTCTGGCGGTTCTTTCAGCTGAAACCTGGTGCTGGCGTTCGCAGTTCAGTTCAAACTGTCACCTTTAGTTCTTACTGGCTTTTCTGCCCTTGCCCCAGAACCTCAGCAGATTGGGGCTTATTTACCTATTCACACTCCGCGGTGGAAGCTCATTAATAGGCTTTATTAGCAACACCATTCACGGGAGGCCATTGACGAAAGGGGTTCCAGCCACTTGAAGAGGGAAGAGAAAAAGAAAAAAAAAACTGTAAAGAGATTATTTTCTCATTCAGGAGCCTCGCTGGTGTGAAGGTTTTCCTGGACGGTCGGAGGTCACTTGAAGACTACATATGAGGACAGAATTGATTTTTAAAAAATAATCCTAAACATGCTTTTTGTGTTTCTTTTTTTTTTTTCCCAAAACTGAAGAGTTGGCTGTTGTGGGCTTGTGGGTTTCACTTCCTTAGAAATGAGCACTCTTTAGGGAATAAGAAGCTTTTGATAGATGGGTGTCTTTTCATCTCCATAAAAAATACATTCTGCAAACTGTGCCTGGACATTAGAGTAGGTGTTCTTATTTGTCATTTTCAGTGGAAGGCTTCCTTTCCATTCAATGTGCATAAAGCTATTGATGAATGGGGATAGGGACAGCGGCTTCCTGCACCATTAATTTATGTGAGAATGTGTTAACAGCATTTTCAATGGCTGATGGATACGGTGCAGGATGGGAAACGAATCTGTCCTGAGACATTCGACTTTCCCATTGGTGGGGAATATAAAGATGTAAGAGGCAGCCTGCGAGCAGGCAGACACATTCAGCTGCATCCCTTTTCTGAGAACTTGAAAACATACTGCTAGGCTCAGAACAACCCAGGTGGCAGTGAATGGCTAAGTGTCACCTGGCCTGAGGTGTCTGTTAATATAGGCTCTGGGATTGATTCAGGTTAGAGGACCCGACCAAAAACATACCCTCCCACCAAGCGCATGGAGGCATAATTTTGTTTCAGAACCAGTTTTTATTTTGTTGCCATCAAACTTCCAAAATACGATGTTATAGCCTTTTGCTTGAGGCAGTTAAAGGGATTTGTTACTTGTGTGGCTTTTAAGTAACTTGCATAAACGTTTTCTGTGCGATATTGTGAATAAAAATGATTTCCTAATCATGTGGCACCTTGAAAAAATATTTTTGTAAATGTTAAGAAATGTGCAATGCTAGTGACACAGGTGCAAATACGTTTCTAAGGGCAGGAAAAGTCTGTTTTCCAAGTCAGGTTTATTCTCAATGCTTCATCTATCTTCAGGCCTCAAAAGGATTCTAAAGCATTTCTGGGTTTAGTGACCTTTTCTAAAGAAAAATAATTAAGGTTTTAATCTATACCGTCTTGAACTGAGCACGGCTGCTCCGGAGCTGGATGAATAAGGAGGAAGAAAAAGCACATTTAAAATGAATGAATCCGAAGACATGGCTTAGGGAAAAGGGTAAATGGAAATAGGAACTTTAGCCAGTTACAGCTTGGTGTGCACTTGAAGCATCAGATTTTGCATTTATGATTTTGAATCTAGGATTCAGAGGGAGGAATTAGTTTGCTCAAGATCAGCTATTTATGGTAGAGTTGAATCTTTAGATTCCTTTGAATTTCTTTTAATTAATCCAAACATATATTACTAAACACTTTTTTTTTGGATGCAATTTTTGGCTTTTTCTGAGAGAGCCACATTCAAAGTCAGGCTCTCTCAATAGCCAGCTGTGTGATCCTAGGCAAATTACTTAACCTCTCTGATCTTCAGTTTCCTTATTAGAAACTGGGAATATTACTCTGCAGGGTGGTTGGGCAGGCGAAATAGAATCACCTATGCAGTGTGAACTGCCCATAGTAGGGCCTCCATTAATATTCAGTTTTTTCCTCTCATTTCTATTGTTTAGAAAGACAGAAAAATGCAATGTCCTGCGAACATTTCCAGGCTGCTTCCTCTCCTCCGAAAGCTTCAGTTGCCTGACAACCCTCCCGCAGTACCAAAAGCAGACGCATTTTAAAGTCTCTAGGGGGTGTGCAGGGTTAGAGCCTTCGGTCACTTGTACTTAACGCGGCCGCTCCGGGAGCCGCTGGCCAGCCTCGCTCGCCCGGGGAAGAGGGAGGAGGTGGCGCGGGGCGCGGGACCAGGCCTTATTGGGAGGCTGTCGCTGCATCCCCACGGCCGGACCGCGGCCGGGCCCTCGCCTCCCCGGCCGGTGTCTCGGGCGGCTCGGAGGCGTCAGGAGCCGCGCGGGGCTCGGGGAGGCCCGGGCGCGCGGCGCTGATTGGCAGAGCGGGCGCCGCCGTCCAGGAAACGGCTCGGGTTTCAGCGGGGGCGTGACCCGCCGCGAGGAGGCGGCGGCGGCGGCGGCGCGGGCGGCGTCGGCAGGAGAGCGCGGTGGAGAGCCGAGCGAGCGGGCGGTGGGTGCGGAGCGGGCGAGCGAGCGCGCGCGGCCGCCACAAAGCTCGGGCGCCGCGGGGCTGCATGCGGCGTACCTGGCCAGGCGCGGGGACTGCTCTCCGGGCTGGCGGGGGCCGGCCGCGAGCCCCGGGGGCCCCGAGGCCGCAGCTTGCCTGCGCGCTCTGAGCCTTCGCAACTCGCGAGCAAAGTTTGGTGGAGGCAACGCCAAGCCTGAGTCCTTTCTTCCTCTGGCTCCCCAAATCCGAGGGCAGCCCGCAAGCGTCATGCCCACGCTCCTCCGCAGCCTGTGGTGCGCGTGAAGTCCGGGAGACTCAGCGCAGGCGAAGACCCGAGGATCCCTCTTCTGCTTTTGGAGTTGCTCCCCCCAAACCCGGGCTCGTCGCTTTCTCCATCCCGACCCACGCGGGGCCCGGGGACAACACAGATCGCGGAGGAGCGTTGCCATTCAAGGTAATCGCCGCTCAAGACGCCTCGGGGAGCTTCTCCGCCAGCCGGGGAAGTGAGCTCCAAGGGAGCCCGGGACGCCGGGTGCAGCGCCCTCCGGGCGGGGGGCGCGGAAGGACTGGCATTGTGGGGGACGCTCCCTGGCCTCCCTCGGTGGCTGCATAGGTGATGGGGGAGGTGGGTGCGTGCTGACGGCCCTTGTTGGGGAAGTTCTGCCTCTGCCACCTTCATCCAGATGCTGACATCTGTCTCTGGTGCAGACGCCCCCCTCCCTGTCAGACCCTGGTGGGCGCTTTCCCGCTGGCTGGGCGCGTTCCTCCAACCTCAGAGCAGACTGGTGGAGGGTTCGCTTGCCCGTGGCACAGCCCCGCAGGCCGGGTCCCGCGGAGCATCTCCGAGGTGCCCCATCCGCGGGTCCTGGGAGCTTCCGTACCATCCAGGCCCCGCGGAGACCCCTGTCTCGAGAGGGGGCCGCCGGGGTGGGGCCGATGACATCCCGTAGGGGTAGTGATGGCCAGGGGTGGCACTGTTGGGGAGGCGACGGCTCCAGTGCCCGGTTTTCGATGCCGGGGCGCCCCTCTCCTGCAGCCGCTGTCGGCGCTGGAGGGAGCGCAGCGCGCCTGGGGCTAGGGGGCGAACTGGACCGACTTTTTCTAGTTCGCCTGTCTGCTCTGCCGCAGCGGCTGGGAGATGTCGAAAGCGCAGGCGAGTTCTAACTTGCGCGCTCATTCTTTCGGCGACGGGGCCGCGCTGGGGAAATCAGCCGAGGGCCCTGCGTGGCGCTGGCTCCGACCCTCGCGGCCCGCGGACCTGGCGCAGGAGGCCGACCCGGGGGCCGCTAGCCTCGGTCGCTCCCCTCGTAGCCCGCTCCCTTGCAAACCGTTCTCCAGACCTTCTTTCCTTTCTCCCAATTCAATAAAACCTACCCTTAAAGGCAAACCTGCTTTCAAACTCAGGGCACCCATTATGTGTTTGGTGTGAAACGCTATCAACATTTAAAACTCCATTGTCCCCGGGTCCCAAATCCCTGTAAATCTTCCACCGGCCTCGACTCATTTTCATCTGAAAAGCCTGTTTAGTTTGAATAGAAAAGCAATCAGGCGCCCCTCTCCCTCTCCCTGGAATGTCAATTAAAATGCAGATTTCTCTGAGCTCTTTAGCGCCCCGAGAAGGGGGAGAAAAACTGGATATTTCGGGCAAACAAATGAAAGAAGTGCTGTCCCGAAAGGGGTGGTGGTAGGGAGCACCCCCAAGCTGCCTGCGAGTTCTGATTGGACGCAAGCATGAAACTGGGAGGGCATTGGGGTCCTGGCCCAGTTTGCGTTTTTTGAGATTTCAATTTGTTGAGGAATTTCTCCCCTAGACTTGACCCCTTGACAGCTCCCTCTCCTACTCAGCTGGGGAGAGGTAGGGAGGCCTTAAGCGAAGAGATGGGTCTGCACTTTGGAGGAGCCGGGCACTGTTGACTTTCCTGATGTGAAATCTACCCAGGAACAAAACAGCAGTGTTCCCCGTGGCCGAGCCAGCAGTGGACCTATCACCTCTTACGTGGAAGCCCAAAGCGGAGGGCTCTGTACTGGCCTGCCTTCTTAGAGGGCCGGGATTTTGGGAATACGGTAAATTGAAGAGCCCAGCACAGGCCTGGCATGGGGACCACTCCGCAGCCAAGCCCTTCCTGCTTGTCACTCTGCCTGTCTTTGGGGGCAGGCTTGTGCCGAGGTGAAAATGGACGGAGTGGAAGGAGGGTGGGGGGCGGGCGGCCGAGAAGAGCCATCCATCAGAGGGAGGGTGACAACGCCTCCCGCGTGCAGGCTGAGAAGAGAGTTCCCTTTCAAGGGGAAAAATAAACACGCTGGGGCTTTCACTGGGGCTCAGACTCCAGGAAGGATTATGGTATTGAAGGCAGGAAGCCGGGATTGTGGCCGCCAGCGGCATGCTGGGCCTGTGTTCCCAACACTGAGCCTGGGGACCTAATTATCCTGCCTAGGAGGTCGCACCATACTTTTGTCCACTCGGTGAGGAACTGTGCAGACCTGTCGCCTTAGGTCCCCGCCTTCCAGAGGTTTGAGGAGGGGGCTGCTGTGGAGCTCGGACCTGGAAATGGCTGAAATGCAAATTTCTAGTGCGAGCTAGCGGGATGTTGGAATGGCTTGAGATTCAGTGGAGGGCCCTGTCCACCTTTCTCTGCCTGAAGCTAACAAGGCTCCTCTGGCAGGGACAGGTGGGCGAGGAGGCTGGGGAAGGAGCATGGGGCGAAACCTCTGCGAGGACTCAGGATTGTTCCTGAAGTCGTGTTAGAGGTAGAAAATTCCCCTGCATTCTGGAAATGCTTAGTAAATCAATGAGAATGTTTGTGTACTTTCCTCCCACATGTATGTAGAAATAGATCTGAAATTATCTTTTGAGGCTCTTGACTTTAAGAGGAAAGAAAAGTTAGGAGGAAAAATCCTTCGAGCACTCTGAAAGCACATGCACACACCGTGCACACACACGCACACACCGTGCACACACACGCACTGTGTAGACACACAAGCTGCACACATACTTTTCTTGGTTTTGCTGTGAATCACACCATTTCACCTGTGCTATCTTTGAAGCAGAGGTTTTCTTTATTCCTCCTTTGGAAATGGTGTGACATATTCTTTTTCCTCATCCATTTTTATCCTCAGTCAAAGCTAAAAGGAGTAGTTTTTATGATGAGATTTGGAGAGGCTTCAGCAGTGTTGAAATCCTACGTCATAACTTGAAATCGAGTGGGTACATAAAAAATGTGGAGTTTAGAGATTTTTGTATTAGAGGCCTCTCTCCAACCCCTAGTCTTATAAATGTGGTTCATTCCTGCGGTTCACAGATTCTGAAGCCTGAGTTTGATGTATCTCTTCTTGCGATTGTTTTAATTATTTTCTAAAGTTTGTGCATTTTGATGCTACACTTAGTCACAGAGGGTACTGAGTGAAATTAAAGTTATTTGGAATATATGAAGCTTGAAAAATTCTCTTTCCCTTGGCTCAAATGGGTGAACAGAAGAGAAGAGTAATTTGAGTGTCCTCTTCTAACTTATACTCTGAAAATTTAGCCAATAGGTTAGCATATTGAAAGTTTGGTCCAATCACATGCCATGACTATAATTTACACCGTCATTATTAATAAATTCCTGCATTATTCATCAGAATTTGCATCTGCTCAGCTTCCTAATCCTTCTACAGAGGTCGAAGACATTTAGCAGGCCGGGACTGCCATTTAGTCACAGGGGAAGGGAATTCAGGCTTCGAAGTCCCTTTTGGCTCAGCTGCGTTGAATGCGCCGCAGTTGTGTTCACTCTTCCTAAGTGGCTGCTTGGCGGAAGACTGAAATACACTTCTCCATTCGAAAATGAATCCTGACAAGTGTAAACTGGTGGGAATTTTCTGTAGCCTTCCTGGGATTCTTTTGATTTTGCTGATCTCCTTTCTTCCCGAGAGCTCCAGTGAGGGTGGGACAGACTGCTCAGCTCAGCTCCAGCCCAGCAGAAATACGGAGCTGTGAGCAGATGCCTCCAACAGTTTAGCTTTCTAAAGCCCAGCTGGACTAAGAGAAGGGAACGAAGTTGGTTATGTCAACCCGAGCATTTTTAACTTGCTTTTGTGGTTGCCCTTGAAACTGAGGTCACATTGCTTCGCTCGTTGAGGGCGGTGGAGGCGATAGCGGATAGTAGAAGAGCCCACACGTTGCCTCACTGAAGTAGCTGCACGTATCTGAGTCCTGTAGCTACTGTTTTATCTCTGTTTCTTAAAAGTATGCTTTCAAAAAGATTAGCCTAACACATTTCTGTGGACCGGTCTGGTGGAATCACCTGGGATTCTGAGGTGAGGATGGAAGGCTTTTGCAGATAATGAAAAAGAACTGTGTTTGCACGCCTTCGAGAGGCTGAAAAATGGTTTTATCCCACTTGGGCTGGAGTGATTTAGCATTGGGGAAGATTCCCTGACTCGCCAATCTCTTTCCTTTAGTGACTGCAGCAGCGGCAGCGGCGGAGGCAGCAGCGGCAGCGCCTGGGTCCCTGAGCCCACCGCAGGCTGAAGGCATTGCTCGCAGTCCATGCGCGTAGAGGAAGTGAGCAGATGGGATTAACGTCCACATGGAGATATGGAAGAGGACCGGGGATTGGTACCATACCCATGGTCAGCTGGGGTCGCTTCTTCTGCCTGGTCGTGGTCACCATGGCAACCTTGTCCCTGGCCCGGCCCTCATTCAGTTTAGTTGCGGATACCACCTTAGAGCCAGAAGGTAAGTCACTGAATTTCACTTCTCAAGTTTGTTTTGGGATTTGTCTGGGGGCAGATTGTTAAGGCCTGTTTTACAATCAGCTACCCTTGCATTGTAAATGAGGCTTCTAAGAGCAACTGATCACGGTCTCTTGGCTCCCTGCAAGGCAGAGACGATGAGGGAAGGTCCTTTGCAGCAACACTGCAGGCAGAAGGGTGTAGTTTGGTGGTTTCTTGCTGTGTGTGTTTCTCTGTGCTGGGTGAGGGAGGCAGCTGGGAGCTAGCTCACCTTTATCCAGTGCCCAAGAGAGCTGGGGAAGGGACGAACCTTGGGAGGATGACTGTCTTCTCTAGTCTTCCCCAGCAGCCTTCCTGCTGCTCATAAATGTAAAGAATTGCTATTTTCTGACAAAAGGAACCACTAAAAGAAATTGCCAACATCTGAAATGCTGACGTCTTAGTTTCATTGTTTAAGGGGAAAAGAAGGTTCTGAAGTTTAGCATGGAGAGAGAGGCTTGACATCTTAGAATTTTTTTTAGCCTTTGTAATTCATGATACTTAAGCAATGCATCATCACAGAGTGGCAGATTCTATTTTAGGTAAACTCGAAAGGGAATCTGCCAGGGGATCTCCTCCATCTCTGAGAACTTCCATGTGTCACAGGGCATGCACTCATGTCACAGCTTTGGAAATTTCATTTTCAAGGTGTAAGTCCAGTTGTGAGGACTACACGAGGCTGAATTATTCAGCTCAGATTTGGAAGCTCTCTCGCAGCCCTTTGGAGACAACATTAGCCAAGCCTCTACTTGGTGCTGCATTGAAATCTGTCATCAGTAGGGAATATTGGTAGCTGAGTTATTTTTCGAGTGGTAATCCGAGAATAAAACGGCAGATCTCAGCACTCATCACCACTTAATGAACCTGTTTGCGGAGAGCCCACCTGGTGCCTGCCTGGCTTTAGGAACCCACAGCAGTCCGAGTGGTGCCTGGGGTCAGCTGAGCCGCTCTGGGAACACGTCCTGTGTGTGGGGTGAATGAACAGCATGCTTATCCAGTGGGGTAGGTGGGGAGAGGACAGAGAGCCCAGCCTCCTTAGCCAGATCAGGACAATTTAGGAAGGAGGGTTGTGTCCATCTGAGATGAGCGTTCTGAGAGACATGGGCTCCCCAGGAAGACGCCGGGCACGTGTCATTAAAGGATGAGGACCAAAGCACTTATCACCTGAAGCAGTCCTGTGGGACTGGGGAACTTTTGGTTACACAGAAGAATGGCAGCTCTTGTAATTAACAGGTGTGGTCTCTGGGAAGGAAAGCTGGTAGGAGTTTGTGTCTGAGGCTTGTATAGATAGCTACAGCTACAGGTCGATTATGGAACTGCCTCTTGGTGACTTGTGCTAGGACATCAGGATGAATGTAATTTACAGTGGTGATGCATTTTTACAGGGCTTTCATGTAAGAGGGAAAAAGTTCCAGGTTTCTGAAAGTCATGCCTGTACTTCTTTAATTTTGCTAATAATTAAAATGGATGTTTCCCTAATTGCTGGTTTTCCCTTGAGTGCATGGCTCAGCGTAAACCGAGGAAGCTGAGCTGGGATTTCCTACAGTGTGGCCTTTAGGAGCAACCCAGGTTAGGGAAAAACTGTCATTTTTCATTTGGCTTTTCAGGGCAGCGTTATTGTGAGTTTATTTTAACATAAAGTGTAAAATGGTCCCGGAGGATTCGTTTTACTGTATTTAATTCTTGAAGGAAGTTTAAAAGTGTGTGTACATGTGGGGAGGGACAGGTGAGGCAGAGGGAAGAAATAGTGGAGAGGGACGAAACTCCCCAAATGAGTCTTTGTGTAAGAATTTAAATCCAACAATGTGTGTATTGTTGGAAGCAGGCCTGCTCAACCTGGGATCTGTGGATGCATTTATGGGTCAGGAAGGAGGTCTGTGAAGTTCTTGACATTTTAGGGAATATTTTGTTAATGTCCTTTTTAGCATTTTTCTGGGCTTATAGCTTCCATGAGCTCTGAGTTCATTTGCATCCAGCATTATGAGATGGAAAATAGAAGATGTCTTAGAGGAAGGTGCAAAACCTGACAAAGAGGAGGCTTTGGAAAAGCATGCAAGGCCCGGGCCTCAGTTTCCCTTTCTGTCATCTGAGGGTTTGAGAAGATGGTCTTTAGAGTCTCTTCATTAATAGTCATTTATGAAACGGAGTTTTGCTCTTGTTAACCAGGCTGGAGTGCAATGGTACCATCTCAGCTCACTGCAACCTCTGCCTCCCTGGTTCAAGCGATTCTCCTGCCTCAGCCTCCTGAGTAGCTGGGATTACAGGCATGTGCCACCACGCCTGGCTAATTTTGTAATTTTATAGTAGAGATGGGGTTTCTCCATGTTGATCAGGCTGGTCTCCAACTCCCGACCTCAGGTGACCTGCCCGCCTCGGCCTCCCAAAGTGCTGGGATTACAGGTGTGAGCCACTGTGCCTGGCCTAGTCATTGAATATTAATGTTCTCAGAAGTCTGACTATTCCCTGAAAGGTCGTTAGGAGATTTCCATTTGACCTGGACATAAACAGCAATTAGCACAGGGGTTGGCATCCAGTAAGCACCGGGTGCATGGCCTTGTCACCATTGTCGCCAGTGAGCTGGGAACATGGGCCTTCCCAGTTCTGTGGGCTGGCTGTACCAGGAGCCACAGTGTCAAAAACCATCTAGGCTTTTGGAGACAGTTGAGAAGAAAGTTGTTTTTGGATGGAGGAGGCCTGTGGTGTTTCCAGGAAGCTGTGTTTGCTTTCTCTGGGGGCCCCACTGCCCCTTATCTGTTAGTCTAATACCCGCCACTGATTGAGCCCTAAGACCGGTTCTTCTGTTGCAGGAGTTCTGCTTTGGTGTCAAAGGTGATTAGGAAGGTCATTGAATTATATATGAGAAAGGAGTTTTTAACAACTGAAAATCAGCTCAAGTTTAGATTCTGTGCTGTTGAACTGGAGAGAGAGAGAGAGAGAGAGAGAGAGAGTGTGTGTGTGTGTGTGTGTGTGTGTGTCTGTGTGTGTCTGTGCCCCTGCCCACCAGTTCTCCATGGTTAGAACAACTATAGCTTTGGTTGACTGTAAGTTCCACCTTGACCTTCTGTCCACCAAGGTCTTATCTTGTAAGACTTTTTGGTTTGCTAATCTATTTGGAAGCTCAGTTTAGATAATATCTATTGGAGAGGAGAAAAATGTGACTGAGAAGTTCCAGGAAGAAGCCTGGGCCCTAACGCTGGAGGATCCTTTATTTTTGGCTCCTCAGGGAAAGGTGATGTTCAATCATTTTGGCTTTGTATAATATCATATCATATCATATCATATCATATCATATCATATCATATATCATGTCATATCATATATCATTTGTCTTCTGGACACTTCCTGAAATAGTAGCAGTGGGGCTGGGTCCACTCAATTGGCTTAAGAAAATAATCTCTAGAAGATTTTAGTTTTTAATATTTCAGATTAAGTATGATTTTTCCAGTTGGTCATTCATTGCTATTTCCTATTGATCATTCATTGTTATAGGGGACCAGCAGAGGAGTGAAAACATGGTTATCGATTTGAAGTGGGGCAGTCCTCAATGCCAAATCCTGTTCTGCTGATTAACATTATAAATATTTAAGTATAGTCAAGCTTGATTACCCCAGAGGAGGCAGCTCTTACTTTCAAGTTCTTCTTGACATTGTCACCTTCTCTGGTTAATTAAGTCATTGTTGACATTAACTGGCATCTTTGTTTACACCAACCCAGTAGGAGCTAAAATGAAAGGGCTTTTCCAACCCTAAACCCTTTCTCACCCTCCACAGAGTGTGACTCTGAAAAGTAACAACCTGAAAAAAATGTAGTTTATGTAGCAATTTTTTGGCAATCTTCTGAGGGTTGATGCTCTCCTGGACCAGTGTGAGTTGGTCCAAAGTTCAGTAGCAGAGACGTTGAGGTCGGGATCTGCACAGAGACCTCCCTAAGTCAGATTTCTCCAGTATGGTTTAAGTCCTTTGTTAGAAGTATTGTAAATGCCATAATATTAGCCATACACATTTAATAGCAAGTTAAAAGAAAGGAATAAAGAATATATCCGCATACCAAAAATGAAAGATTTAAAATATCTTCTGTTCCGTATTATCTGCATCTTTGTTTCTCAATATGAGTGTTAATATTTAAGAGTTGACTGTAACTTGATAGTTAGCTTTGGAACAAGGACTTATTCTTGGTCAATTAAACTAAATGCAGGCTTATGCAGTTAAATACACAATGAAGTATGCATTCTTTATTAGTGTATAAAGTGTTTCACAATTCATAGGCAAAGAGCTGTGTTCAATATTACTTATAGAGCAGAAATGTGCCAAGCCCAGAGAACTGGTACTTGTATCATTTCTACACTGGATCTCTCCGATTGGAATTTGGGGTATATGTGTGTGTTTCTGTTTTGTCTGTTTATTTTAACCAGTTAAAAGACAGCGCACTTACTATGCCTATAGCCCTGCATTGGGCCATAAATAAAGACTTTATTCCTTTCAAGTCTTTCTGACCCAGTTGAGGGTGAGAATTCAGATAACGGCAGCAATCTAATATGAGATGTTTCTAATATCAGACTTAATGAATAATTACATGGCTGTGAAATAACTGGGGTAGTGTTTAAACTGGAAGTGTTTTGTTTAATGTTCGTAGGCTCAATAAAATGCACCCTACTAGTCTTCCAGTTTGCAGACTGTTTAGGTGTGTGTGTTTAGCCGGGGTAATTGTTAAAAATCCCCTCCAATCTAGCTTACTCTTACATTTCCATTGAAGCTAATTTTAGTCATTAAAGAAAAACGTGGGAAATTGATTTTTGGGTGCCTGCCTGTTAAGCTAGGTAGGAAATACAGCTGGTGTGCTGCTCTCCTGGTTTGATTCTTAGCAGGAGGACGTCTCTGTAGGCAGTTCGGAAATTATGTTTTGGAAGTTTTTTAGGCTATTCCACAGATAATTCTGATCCAGTAGTTTTTATGCCTGTAGTCTTTAGGTTTAATTTTTTTTTCCCCGAGAGATGACTTAAGCCTTTGGTTTTTTTTTGTTTGTTTGTTTTTTTGAGACAGAGTCTTGATCTGCCACCCAAGCTGGAATGCAATGGTACAGTTGTACCCTTACTGTACCCTTGAACTTGGCTCACTGTACCCTTGAACTCCTGGGCTCATGGGGTCCTCCAGCCTCCTGAGTATCTGGGACACAGGCTCATGCCACCATGTCTGGCTAATTTTTTAAAACTTTTTTCTAGATATGGGGTCTCGCCATGTTGCTCAGGCTGTTCTCCAACTCCTGGCCTCAAGTGATCCTCCAGCCTTGGTCTCCCAAGGTGCTGGGATTACAAGTGTGAGCCACCACGCCTCGTCTAGCCTTAAGTTTTGCATTTTTTTCATCTTTTTGCTGTATCCCATATAAGATTTAGAGATGGCTCTAGTTTTTTTAGCTTTCCTAGCATTGAAATGCTTGGTGTTGCCAACCATACCTCACCTTTACCACACCGTCTTCCTCCCTAACTTGCCCGCTTAGTGTAGTTTGGCCAAGAACTTGAGGCCAAGTTTTTGTTTTTTTTTAATTTAACTGTTATTTTAGGTTTAGGGGTACATGTGAAGGTTTGTTATATAGGTAAACTCCTGTCATGGGGTTTGTTGTACAGATTATTTCATCACTCAGGTATTAAGCCTAGTTCTCAATAGCTATTTTTTCTGCTCCTCTCTCTCCTCCCACCCTCCACCCTCGAGTAGACCTCAGTGTCTTTTGTTCTTTTCTTTGTGTTCATAAGTTTTTATCATTTAGCTCCCACTTATGAGAATATATAGTATTTGGTTTTCTGTTCCTGTGTTAGTTTGCTGAGGATAATGGCCTCCAGCTCTATCCATGTTCCTGCAAAAGATGATCTTGCTCTTTTTTATGGCTGCGTAGTATTCTATGGTATATATGTACTACATTTTCTTTTTCCAGTCTGTTACTGATGAGCATTTAGGTCAATTCCATGTCTTTGCTATTGTGTATAGTGCTGCAGTGAACATTCATGTGCATGTGTCTTTATGGTCGAATGATTTATATTTCTTTCAGTGTATACCCGGTAATGGGATTGTTGGGTTGAACGGTAGTTCTGCTTTTACCTCTTTGAATAATCACCACACTGCTTTCCACAATTATTGAGCTAATTACACTCCTGTTAACGGTATGTAAGTGTTTCCTCTTCTCCGCCACGTCGCCAGCATCTATTATTTTTTGACATTTTGTTAATAGCCATTGTGACTTGTGTGAAATGGTGTCTCATTGTGGTTTTGATTTGCATTTCTCTAGTGATGTTGAGTTTGTTTTCCTGTGCTTGTTGGACGCATGTGTGTCTTCTTTTGAAAATTGTCTGTTCATGTCCTTCGCCCTCTTTTTATGTGGTTATTTGTTTTTCTCTTGTAAATTTGTTTAAGTTTCTTATAGATGCCGGATATTAGATCTTTGCCAGATGCATAGTTCGCAAATATTTTATCCATTATGTGGGTTGTCTGTTTACTCTGTTGATAGTTTCTTTTGCTGTGCAGAAGCTCTTAAGTTTAATTAGATCCCATTTGTCAATTTTTGCTTTTGTTGCAATTGCTTTTGATGTCTTTGTCATGAATTCTTTGCCCATTCCTATGTCTGGGATGGTATATTGCCTAGGTTGTCTTCCAGGGTTTTATAGTTTTGGGTTTTACATTTAAGCCTTTCTTCCATCTTGAGTTGATTTTTTTGTATATGGTGTAAGGAAGGGGGTCAGTTTCAATCTTCTGCATATGGCTAGCCAGTTATCCCAGCACCATTTACTTAATAGGAAGTCTTTTCCCCATTGCTTGTTTTCATCAGCTTTGTCGAAGATCAGATGGTCACAAGTGTGTGGTCTTATTTCTGGGTTCTCTATTCTGTTCCATTGGTCTACGTGCCTGTTTTTGTACCAGTACCATGCTGTTTTGGTTCCTGTAGCCCCACAGCATAGTTTGAAGTCAGGTAATATAATGTGATGCCTCCAGCTTTGTTATCTTTGCTTAGGATTGCCTTGGCCATGCAGAGGCTAAGTTCTTTTAAGCAGAGTTCTGATTGAACAAGATGCTGGACGGACCATTGTGGTGGTCCCTTATGTCTTGAAGATGTCTCCTTCTGTAATCAACAAAAGTCACACTTTTTACAAGTTTCTCTTTCCTCGCCATGATTTATATGTGGTGACTGACTTCTATTTATATAACTTCAAACTCTTACCATTTACATATTCATACAAATGTGTATTTAATCATTGGGACAAGCCATGGTCATCCTTGAAGGGTGTGTGTCAAGTAAAATAGGCATGCTTTAGATTTTCAGTAATTTCAGTTTTGGGAAATTTGTACCATGGCAGAGCTTTCAGATGCTGAATATGTCATTTTCTCTGCTTTGGAATACCGGAAGTAATTCTGTACCATGGTGGAACTTTGGCCACTTAAAAATTTGATTCTTTTTGACAGTACTGAGGGAGCTAAGCTGTGGTATATTCTTTTCTTTAACCCTTTGTCTAACTAAAGAATGGTAAATTCCAATTCGTTTCAGAATGGTATGCACACATATTGAATTTCAGGTTATACTGAATGTGTTTTACGAGGAGGCTAAAAATAGCTTATAAGGAAAATGCTGATAGATTCAGGAATGAGAACAAGGGACATATTTATTTGTATGATTTATGTAGCACCTTTCTTGGAGACAACTCAATTCTGAGCTCTAACATTAATAAACTCCATATAAATTGTCATGCTTATTTTTGAACCTTTGAGCTCCTATATTACTATATGTGACCCGTTTTTATTGCTTTTTTATTTTTTAATTTTAATTTTAATTTTTTGAGACAGCAGTGTTTCGCTCTTCTTGCCCAGGCAGGAGTGCAGTGGTGTGATCTCGGCTCACTGCAACCTCTGCCTCCGGGGTTCAAGCGATTCTCCTTCCTCAGCTTCCCAAGTAGCTGGGATCACAGGTGCCCACCACCATGCCAGCTAATTTTTTGTAGTTTTAGTAGAGATGGGGTTTCACCATTTGGTCTGGCTGGTCTTGAACTCCTGACCTCAGGTGATCTGCCCGCCTCTGCCTCCCAAAGTGTTGGGATTACAGGCGTGAGCCACTGCACCTGGCCTATGTGACCCATTTTTACACGTGACAGTTTACTGTTAAATTTTCCATAGTGACCGGTGGTAATATTTTAAAAGTATCTAGACATTGAAAAGGCCAACTGTATATATCTATGGTGTATGTATGTGCTTGGGGGGATGTGCTATAAATTGAATGTCAAGATCATTGCAGTGGTTAAGTTTAGAGTTTAAACTCTTTGAACACCCTGAAAGTTCAGATTGTCAGTTGATAGTGGGATTGCCCCCAAAGATGTATGGCTGCCTTAAGGAGCCTTCTTGTCCTGCTAAGCCTCCTGGATTGCCACTAATATGTATTGCATTTCTACCTGGCTGCAGTAGACACACAATTTAATATATATCGTGGAAATGTTTCAAATTTAAAACCACTCAAAGTTTTAAAAGAATAAGAATCCCCTATGCATTTAATCTAAATCCTGTATCTGCCATTCTTAAAAATAGAATGGAGTAAAATCATTCTGAATGGTGCGTGGTATGCTTTCTGGAGACATAAACTAACAGAGGGAAGGTGACCTTGGGAGGTAGATTCGATTCTCTCATTATCTGCTGATGCCGTGACTTCAGAAAAGTTAGATAGCCTCTCTGAGCCTCAAAGATAGTCTCTATCTTGAAGGGTGAATGTTCAGATTAAATGCAAATGAAATTTAAATCCCCTACTGAAGTTCCTGGCCCAGAGTAGGTGTTCATTAAATGCTGATTTCTTCCCTGCCCTACTTCCTGTCAAAGTAAATCTAAAACCAATATTTCCTGGACCAAGATGTTTACTCTGTAGTATATAATGATAATTGTATGATGAGAGGCATTTACATTAATTAAAATGTAAAACTAGCTCTAGGCCCTGGATTAGTCTGACCCTTTTTATTATCCTGGGCTTTTGCAAGTCCCATGGATGGGATCGGCCTGCTGCTTCCGGTCCAAATGGTTCAAGGTTGACATTGTTTTCCCCTCTGTTGAAAAAAGTCAGTTGCAGCTCTGTAATAATAACAGCAGACACATACTTTATGAGGAACAATGTATTTGGCAAAAGAGTTTTCTGTTTGAGCCTTCAAAGTACAAAATACCCTGTCACATTGCCATTAGGCCCTGTAAAGAACAGTGGAGAGAGGTTATGAGATCAGTTGGGGTGGGGTGGGGTGGGGTGGGGTGTGGTATGTTCTGCTTTTGGCCAGGCTGGAGAGGGGCGCTCCATAACATGTTATGGTCATCTTTGCCATGTTTGCCTGTAGTAACCTCCCCTGAACACTCCTAGCTGAGATTTTCATCTGTGTGGAAGGGACCTCAAAGAGGTGATGGGACCTACAGTACTGAAGTGGGCAGGAGCCGAACAAGCATTTGCATATGGTATCCCTGTGGAGGTTACTGGATGGGACAGGCTATGAAGTGAGGGCAGTGTGGATGAGGTCATTTTTTAAAAAAAAATTTTAAAGAATAGTATTTTATTGAATAAGTTTTATTCACAGAAAAATAAGCTATAATCTACAATGAATGCCAGATTATACAGCAGAAAGCAATTTTCTTAGTTTTCTACACTGATAGAAAGGTACTTACTAAGTGAAAAAAGCCATAAAATTATATTCAGAAATATAGTACTCTGTCTAAAAATATTTCACATGATTATTCACAATACTAATACAATGAGATCAGTTATTCAGTCAGGTTAGAGTGTAACAGTAATGAAAAAAATGAAAAATCTAACATAAATTATGTTAAAACCTTTGTTACATCAAATCAAAAATGCAAATTTCTTACTAAATACAGAAAATCGGTAAAATATATAGTAATTTAAACTATTACATTAATGATATAGAATAAGTGGTAAACTCCAGAAATCTATAGGCATATCTGCAAACTTCAGACTTCAAAATAGAATCTTACCACTCAAACATTAATGTAGCATTTGTCTAACTTTTTTTTTGTTTTGTTCTTGAGACATGTTTCTTTTTCATTTTATTTTTATTTTTTATTTTTTTATTTATTTTTATTTTTATTTTTTAAGATGGGGTTTCACCATGTTGGTCAGTCTGGTCTTGAACTCCCGACCTCAGGTGATCCGCCTGCCTCAGCCTCCCAAACTGCTGGGATTACAGGTGTGAGCCACTGCGCCTGGCGAGACATGTTTCTTCAGCTTGTTCCTTGAGATGATGATGGTGATGGTGATGATGATGGTAACTGGCTACCATTCATTGAGTGCCTGCCATGACTCTGTGCTAGGCACTTCAGCATATATTATCTCTCATCTTAATCATCCAGAACATCTCGGGTATTCCTATTTTCACTTTATGCACAAGGTTACTGAAACTCTTGGGGACTGAGTGACTCCTACAGGGCCTCATCGTTAGTGAGTGGGGGCCCAGGTCTTTGGTGTAAGAAAATTTCCCAAGTGAATCCTTCTCCTTCCTGAGCAGGAGGAATTTTTTTGTGGGAGAATGTGGTGACTCCTCATTTTTTCCTAAATCTGTCATCTGACTATTAAACCTGTAGGGACACTGCTGGTTGATTCTGTTTCTCACACATCCACACCAAATTCTCCTAAAGTCATTTGAAGAAAAATTCCAGGCAATAACAATGCTGTAATAACTATACTTTATGATTCTTCTAGAATGGCTTCTGGTAGCGTGTGACTTACTGGAAAGAGGCTAACCTGAGTGTTGCCAAGGAGACCAGTGGGAGACTGGGTCCTGGCTGGTGGTCCAGGCTGAGCCCCACTGCAGGAGTCCAGAACAAGAAGGGCTGGCTTCCGTTGCCCATTAGCGTGTGAACCATCTCAGCAGAGCCGGCTGTCCCCAGTTATTCATTGTCCTGAATGTCTCTGCTGGTTTGTCCCAGTGTCTGCTAACCCTTAGCTGTTGCCACTTTGATATTATGTCAGCTTTCCTTCCCAGCATTTCTGGTTACGATTGGGTAGGAAGTGAAGGCCTACCTGCGTAGACAGACCCCTGCGCCTGGGAATCCCACAACCTGTGGTCATGGAAATGACAAGCACCAAGGCCTATCCGGCCCTTCTAATGTCACTTTCCTGCAGAGATTAGGAGCAGAGACTAAGAAAGCCAAAAAAGAAAAAATTCCAAGAATGAAAAGGCTAAAGCAGAAACACTTCCTCTTCCTCCAGTCTCAGCCAGGAAGGGTGTCCTTAGGGGAAAAAAAGAAGCCATTGAATGGAGACCACTTTTTTTTTTTTTTTTTGGTGCCGTGACTCGGATGGAGACCATTTTTTTTCTTCTTCTTTTTTTTTTTCTGGACACTTCACTGTCAAAGATGGAGACCATTTTTAAAGCAAGCAAAGATCAGTTTGGTATTTAAAAATTGAAAAAAAAAGTGAACTCCAGTACCAACAAATATGGAGGTGAATCGAGGCTGGTTTAGCCAGCTGAGCTTTGTTCTCGGCCACTTGTACAGTGGTTGTAGAACACTCAGAGGTCCCAGGCTTTTCAAAGTGGGAGTTGAGCTTTGGAGGAAGGTTGTAGAATTCCTTTTTTTTTTTTTTTTTTCCTGAGATGGAATCTTGCTCTGTTGCCCAGGCCGGAGTGCGGTGGTTCGATCTCGGCTCACTGCAACCTTTGCCTCCCAGGTTCAAGCAATTCTTTTGCCTCAGCCTCTGGAGTTGCTGGGATTACAGACATGTACCACCACACCTGGCTAACTTTTGTATTTTTAGTAGAGATGGGGTTTCACCATGTTGGCCAGGCTGGTCTCGAACTCCTGACCTCAGGTGATCCACCCACCTCAGCCTCTCAAAGTCCTGGGATTATAGGTGTGAGCCACCACGCCTGGCCATAGAATTCTTGACTAGAAGGAGACGCTGCAAATTCCCCTCTTAAATTTGCAGCTCACAGTGCGATGACAACTTTCAGAGCTTGGCAGAGGCAAGATGGTATAAACACGATTTTTAGATTGCAGGGTAATTGCTATGGTTTCTTTGAGTTTTTGTTATCCATTTGTTCCCCAAATAATTTTTGAGACCTACTATGCGCCAGCTTCTGTGAGTACTGAATAGCAAACAATAAACAGTTGAGTGAGGGAGATAGGCTTTTGCCAAATAATTGCCAACATGAAGTACTAGGGCTGGGCATGGTGGCTCCCGCCTGTAATCCCAGCACTTTGGGAGGCCGAGGAGGTTGGATCACCTGAGGTCAGGAGTTTGAGACCAGCCTGGCCAACATGGTGAAACCCCATCTCTACTAAAGATACAAAAATTAGCTGGGTGTGGTGACGTGTGCCTATAATTCTAGATACTCGGGTGGCTGAGACAGGAGAATTGCTTGAACCTGGGAGGCGGAGGTTGCAGTGAGCCGGGATCGGGCCTTTGCACTCCAGCCTGGGCAACAGAGAGACTCTGTCTCAAAAAAAAAAAAAAAAAAAAAAAAGTGAAAAATGAAGGGCTAGGTCCAATTAAAGGTGAAGCTACTGTGATGGAAAAGCATGGGCCGGAGGCATGTACCCCAGGTTTAGGAGTTTCCAGGGACTGGGACTATGAAGCTGCTGCTGCTTTTTTTTTTTAAAAAAAAAACAGGGTCTCACCCTGCTCACTTCGTTGCCCAGGCTGGAGTGCAGTGGCACAATCACAGCTCATTGCATCCTGGACCTCCTGGGCTCAAGTGATCTTCCCACCTCAGTCTTCTGGGTAGCTGGGACTACAGCACAGGCTGATTTTTCTATTTTTTTGTAGCTATGGGTTCTTGCTTGTTGCCTAGGCTGGTCTCGAACTCCTGGGCTCAAGCGATCCTCCCATCTTGGCCTCCCAGAGTGCTGGGATCACAGGCGTTAGCCACCACACCTGAGGCTGCTCTTCCCCTTACGGAGGTGGTACCCACCTCGAGTCCCCAGCAAACCCACCTGCATTGCAAGTTTGACCCTTGGCAATACCAGCCACCTTGCCTGCTAGGTTGACCCTTGTCCAGTGAGGTGATTGTCCAGGGCCTAGGCTCTCTGCTTCTTTGCTGTCCCTTGCTGGCTTCAGCTGTTGATATTGATGGAGGTGGAGCAGAGGCTGCTGGGTGCAGGGGTGCAGCTGGGCTCCGAGGCCGCCCCTCCTCCCCTCCTGCAAGGTGCTTGCCCTTGAAGGTGTGGCGGGGAGGCAAGTCAAGGTCATCCCGGCAGCCTCCAGTCCGTACGTGAGTGGGTCACTTCAGTCTGTTTCCTATCTCTTTTCTTTTACTACCTCTAATTGGCAGAGTTTCTTTCCAGGCCAATGTGGAGGCAGGGAGATGGCCGGAGGGTGGCCAGGGGAGCCAGGCCAGATGTGGACAGAATGGTGATTCTGCCCCCTTCCCAAGTGCCCCCCATCACCAGGGATGCCCTGTCCCAGGAAGCCAAAGAGCATGGGAGCTGTGCACAGCCCTTCTGAGATCTGAAGCCTCCATCTGGATGATGCTTTGGAGGGTTGTGAGAGGTAGTGACTCTTCAAAGTTTGTTTGTTTGTTTGTCTTCTTGAAGCTTTTACCTCTATGCAAATATGCAGTTTGGAGCGGGGATGAAAGGTTAACTGTGGTGGCCCCGGTTCTTAACTTGGAATTTCCTGAATTAATGTGGGTTTCGGTCCTCTGGCTCAGGATCCCCCCAGGGAGAGTTTTTCCTTTCTCTACAAAACACCGGAGAAAAGTGATCCCTGTGGCTCTGACCTGCCTTCCTTGGGTCCTGCGGTGCAAAACCAGCTGGGAATGTGTCCTGCTCACCCGAAGGCAGTGTGGGGGAACCTCTCCTCCAGGTCATTCCTATTCAGCTGCTTGCTGCCGCTGCCGCTGGCTCCCTGGACCCCAACTCTGTGCCTTCAGGCCTCCGCATGGGTTTCTGTCCTGGCCAGGCCTGAACTTGCTGGGCCTCAAGCAGCCTGATCAAACCCATTCAAATGAAGAGAACCATCTGTTTCCCAGTCTCCAGCTGCTGCTGCTTCATTTGCAAATGGCTGGGATGCTGCTGAGGGGACCAGGCCTGGGACACATCTGCAGCCTCTGAAGGAGTGTTGGAACCGAGGTCCCGCTGAGAGGAGAAAGGCCGGGCCCTTTAAATCAACTGGCAGAACAATACCCCCAAAAGGTCCCGAGTGGAGAAAGCAGGAGGCAGCCTTGCCCTCCTGGAATAACTCTTAACCTTCCCTTTTCTTTTTTCCTTTTCTTTTGTAGCCGTGGCCACTTTAAAAGTATTTCTTTATTTGGAAAGTACTGTGGGAGGGCCTGCTCTACAGGCTTGGGGAAAATGTCAAATGGGATTTGGACATCGATCTGACCTTTCAGGGACTTATAGGGCAAATGTATCCGCTGGAGTATGCATCATTTATTGAACGTTTATGTCAGTATCAGGGAGGTGAGCTTGTCCCAGGTGCCGCTTCTAGCAGCCACAGGTAACAGTAAGTGTGGTAAGGTGACTGTCCCTGAAAACCTGCTTCTGGAATGCAGTCAGGCTTTGGAGTATGCTCTCTGGAATGCAGGTCCTTAGGCCGTGGGCTGCATGAGGCTCAGCTGTGGGGCTCTTGCCTGTGGTTCGGTGTTTGCAGGGTTATCAGCATGCTGTGGGGCTAGGATAAGTCATCTGAATCCTGAGCCCTGATGGGGTTCTCATCTCAAGGGAATTCTGTGGTGTGTTACCGTGCCCTATATATAAATATCAGCTACTCTCAAGTGTGTTGGATGGATGAATAGTAGATGGTGTTTTAAGAAGCCACAGGCCTCTGTAAATTAATCAAACAGGCATCATACATGGGTGTTGATAACGATGAATCTCATAAAATCTTCAGATGTTTAGTCTCACTTGGGAACATTCCAGAAATCCTCACTTAGGTAACTCTACATATGATGGACAGATTTGTTCACTTGGAAGAAAACCTGTTTTGAAGTCAGAGGAATGTGAATGGAGGCTCTAACGTGGTTGGAAAAAGCAATCTGCCAGCCAGTTAATATCAGCTATGCCCCATAAACAGGAACCCAGGAGTGCCCTCCTGGTCGGGGCTGAGTTGCAGGCCAGGGACCCCCTCACCCAGGTTTCGGCATGCTCGCTCTCAGATGTGCCCCTCACTGTAAGTACACAGAAGCCTTCCTAGGCAGCCTTTGGTTGTGTCCTGTGGTGTCCTAAGGCAGCCCTGGAGATGTTTTTCTCTTCTCTAAAGCATGACTCTAAGGCTCAGCAATGTAAGGCTGTGCAAGCCAACACGTTCACTACCGGCAGAGGTAGGTCTCAAACTCCCATCATTGGACACTGGAGCTGAGCTTGCTGCAGGTGGGTCTTAGACCAGCAGGATCAGGCCTCACCTGAGAACCTGTGGGAAATAAAGAATGTCAGCCCCCACCCTCAGGCCTGCTGACTCAGAATCTTTTTTTTGTTTTGTTTTTTTGAGATGGAGTTTTACTCTTGTTGCCCACACTGGAGTGCAATGGTGTGATCTTGCAGGTGAGTCTCCTGCCTCAGCCTCCTGAGTAGCTGGGATTATAGGTATGCACTACCACGCCTGGCTAATTTTTTGTATTTTTAGTAGAGATAGGGTTTTTCCATGTTGGTTGGGCTGGTCTTGAACTCCCGACTTCAGGTGATCTGCCCGCCTTGGCCTCCCAAAGTGCTGGGATTACAGACGTGAGCTACTGTGCCCGGCCTCAATTTTGTGTTTTCAGTAGAGATGGGGTTTCACCATGTTGGCTAGGCTGGCCTCAAGTGATCCGCCTGCCTCAGCCTCCCAAAGTGCTGGGATTACAGGTGTGAGGCACTGTACCCGGCCCACCCAGAATCTTTGGAAGTGGGAGCGAGGATGCTGTCTTAAACTGGCCACGTGGTCTTATGCACAGTAAAGTCTGAGAAACACTGCATCAATTCCCACTCAAGGCCATCTCCATACGTCTCTTGGGTGGAGTGGGTTGGGGAGGCAGACTATGGCTGTGCACGTGCTAGATGGATGAATAGGACGAGGTGGGAGCAGCACGATGTCTCCATGGGAATTGGGAATTTTCACAGAGGAGCT
This sequence comes from Aotus nancymaae, assembly GCF_030222135.1. Classification (NCBI taxonomy): domain Eukaryota; kingdom Metazoa; phylum Chordata; class Mammalia; order Primates; family Aotidae; genus Aotus; species Aotus nancymaae. Next base: position 9,418,503 of record NW_026988421.1, read on the forward strand.
ACTGGAACTGGGCTTAATAGGAGCCTGCCAGGCAGTGTAGCAGGGTGGGCTCATAGGTAGAGGGAACAGTGCCCATGTGAACAGGCAGACCAGAGTGTCAGAGAGAGAGGGATATGGGACTTGGAGCAACCAAGTCTCAATGCATGTGATGTTCTTAGGGTTTTATTCTGACTTTGGAGTGGTCTGTGCCTTTCTTAAAACATAGAGGTCACATGTGCTTTTGAAAAGATTCCTCTGGAGGTCTGCGGTGGCTACAAGGGGCGCACCACGGGTGATGGGTTAGGCGCATTGCAGAGGACTTGTGGAGGGCCGGGGGAGGCCTGGAGTGGGCCTTTCGGATGCAGTTTTGCCTGTACTTTCTTTCAGGGCTAAGCTTTCCATCAGGGATAGGCTTAATAGGTGAAGGGCTGTGGGGACTGATCAGAAGAGGGGCCAGAGGAAAAGAGGGGCTTCAAGGCTGACTTGGAGCTTGGGTGGCAGTTCAGCTGTGTGACTCCCTTCATCCTGTAAGAGGCTGGTGGAGGAGGAGGAGGTTGAAGGTCACTTGCTTGTTTTGGAAAAGACCTCTGCAGACATCCAGGTAACGTGTCTCCTCCCCCAGGCAGGTGGAAATATGAACCTACAAGCAGGGACTTGAGTGGCATCTGCAGGGAGGAGGAGGTGGGAAAAGCCACAGGAGCCCCGGGGACTGGAATGCAGGGCAAGGACCAGAAGAGCCGGAGGTGGAATTCTGGGCATATCCATGGATATAGGAGGGGCAGCAGCAGGGAAGAAGTTTCCTAGAAAGGCAAGAAGACCTCCTTGACATGTTCCCGTCCATAAGAACCATGCACACCCACATGTGCCTGTACCAGCAGGAAGCAGAATGCTAACCAAAGATAATTAACCCCCAACTCTGTGTTAGGGGTTGAGAAATACAACAGGAGCCCTGCCCCCTCCTCTCACTGCCCGACTTTCCACACTGAGAAGACCTGGCTGGGCGGCTTTGCTTCTTTTCCTGCTTAGTGCAGGAGTGAGGATTTCAGCCAGAAGGTCTTTCTGATGGCGGATGTGTAAGTGCCAGGCGTTGTGCTAGGTGCCTTCTGTGTCCTGTCTCATTCATTATTGTTCCTGCTCTGAGGACTTGCCTCAAGGTCACACGATCTGTAAGTGGCAGAGTTTCAGTGTCAGTGTCAGGTTGGTTTGGGATATATATAAATATACACATGTATATTTGAGATAGAGTCTCGCTCTGTTATCCAAGCTGGAGTACAGTGGCACGATCTCAACTCACTGCATCTCTGGCCTCCCAGGTTTAAGCAATTATTCTGCCTCAGTCTCCCGAGCAGCTGGGATTATAGGCTCCCACCACCACGCCTGGCTAATTTTTGTGTTTTTAGTAGACATGGGGTTTTACCATATTGGCCAGGCTGGTCTCAAACTCCTGACCTCAAATGATCCACCCGCGTCGGCCTCTCAAAGTGCTGGGATTACAGGCATGAGCCACCATGCCTGGCCTTGGTCCGTACTTTTAACACATGGTGGCTACTGCGCCACCGTGCCTTTTCTGAAGAGTCATCAGAGAAGGGACAGAAATGAGACCTTAGGCTTAATGCTAAGGGGACCATGAGAGGCTTGGGGTATGGCTGTCTGATGAGACAGGTGCTTTACTACTTTATTTATTTTTTATTTTTATTTTTGAGACAGAGTCTAGCTCTGTCATCCAGGCTGGAGTGCAGTGGTGTGATCTTGGTTCACTGCAACCTCCACCTCCCAGGTTCAAGCGATTCCCCTGCCTCAGCCTCCCGAGTTGCTGAGATTATAGGCGCCTTCCCACGCTTTACTACTTTATAAGATGAAGAGAGCTGCCTCTGGCTGAGCACTGTCATTCAGGCTCAAGGTATGGAAGCATTTTGGGACCAGATGGTTCAGTTTCAGGACGGGAGATGACAGTGTGTTCATTTTACAGGATGACAACTCTGCAAGGCCACTCTTGACCCTGAGATTGTGTCATGAAAGGCCAAGCACATCCCATCCCGTTCACTTCTTCACCTCCTTGTGAGCCCCCCACATGCCTTTTGATGAAAGGGTTTTCCCTAGAACAGCATGCCCCAAGGAGCCCTGAAGGGCTGAAGATGTATCAGTGCTCTCTGCTACGTCCAGCAAGTGTGTATTTTCAGAAGGTGGGAGGCTCGGGCTGGGCTGGCCAGGCAGCCAGGCACACAGGCTCCTCATTGTACATCTGAGCCGGGGCGTGCGGGGACTTCTACGTAACTTGTAGCGCAAGTTTCTACTTCCTGGGCGCTAACGGCCTGTTGCTTTGGGAAATGCTTTCTGAACAAAAGTCTCAATTTTGAAGTTCTTGCTCAAGAAAGGCTGCCCATATCTAGGAATTTATGCGCACAGTACTGATTCAATACCTGCATCTTGATGGTCCATTGGGACTTTTTTGCTCATGAAATAGGAGTTTAATACACGCGTTGGGACCAGGGAGAAAACCTTTCCCTCTGTGCATTTTTTTTTTTTTTTTTTGAGAACACTATCATCAACATTAAACATATAATTTTTAATGGTTACCATATTGGAAACATTAGCCATGATCCTGTCTGATCACCAGGGACGTGAGCCAATCTGGAGTTTCTGGAGAAGTCCAGGTACTGCCGCAGAAGGAAATACAAGTACAGCCGAAAACATCAGATCACAAACGAGAGGCATGCTGACAAAACAAGGAGTGTGGGTTTCCACTTTGGGTGGGGATACTGGGAGACACAGTGAGTGCATTCTTAGGCTCATTACTCTGTGTGCCTTTTTATTTTCTCATGGGCAGAAACGTAATTTCTTTCAAATGGGAAGAACCATCCACCATGTTTCTCAAAGACAGACTCAAATGATATGAGGGGTGTGCCTAAATATATAATTTTTAATGGTTACCATATTGGAGACATTAGCCACGATCCCATCTGATTGATTCCAAGGTGGAGTTTTTGGAGAAGTTCAGCTACCGCCGCAGAGGCAGCTGTTAGCTGTTGTTACCGCATCTGTGTTACCGACCAGGGAGGTTTCAGTCCCGACTTGAGCGTACCAGACACCCTGACAACTGGTAGAGAGCACTGCAGCCTTTCAGCCTGCATACTTATCTGTTATTTGTTGCTTTGACTTCTTCGTGTCCCCTGTTTTTATGTTGGCAGTATTTCTCGATGTAGAGAACTTTCATCTTTATGCTGTGCGGAGTATTTGTCCCTTCCACGTTCCCTTAAAGAACACGTAGTACCTATGCCTTATAAGGTCTCTGTTGGATGTGAGGAATTTCGTTTTCCTGCAAGCAGGTTCTTGTAGAGGGGAGGCTTTGAGGATGTCTGGACTGTAGCAGGCTGTCTTCGTTGCTGCGTGAACAGCCCTCACGGCAGGGCACACAAAGGTGGTTAGTTCTGACTTCATCGGTGGGACTCCATTGACTTTATTTTTTAATTTTAATTTTTTTTTTTTTTTAGATGGACTCTAGTTCTGTCACTCAGGCTGGAATAAGGTGGTGCGATCTGGGCTCACTGCAACCTCCGCCTCCCAGGTTCAAGCGATTCTCCTGCCTCAGCTTTCCGAGTAGTTGGGACTACAGGCATGTGCCACCATGCCCGGCTACTTTTTGAGTTTTTAGTAGAGGCGGGGTTTCATCATGTTGGCCAGGCTGGTCTTGAACTCCTGACCTCAGGTGATCCACCTGCCTTGACCTCCCAAAGTGCTGGGATTACAGATGTGAGCCAACCACGCCTGGTCTCCATTGCCTTTATTTCCTTCTGCTGATAAGTTCTGATGCCATCGAGGCCCAGACTGTGCTACAGGAAAGAGGGGGCTAAGCTCTTCCAGAACCCGTATCTTGCAGAGGCGTCATCAATTACTAAAAAGCTGTGCTGTTCGTGCCGGATGTCTGTCTGTGCAGACTCCCTCTGTTTGAGATTTTAAGAGATAGCTCAGGAGGGCCGTGTACATGACACATCTCTCTTCTGTTCCTGTGGACAGAGAATTGGGTACTGACCAGTTAAGACTTCTTACTGGGACTGGGCGTGGCCGCTACAGGACATCTTCCAGAGTAAGAGGGTCAGTGGGGGCTACTGGACCAGGGAGGACAGGGGCGGCCAGTTATTTGCCATGTGCTTTGTGTGCAGTGACTATGTAGCGACATTTGCAGCTGGACTCTGCTTCCTCTGTAAAGACACTGGCAGCCCTACAGCCATGACATTTACTCTGTACAAGGTGGCAGGATGTGTGGGAGGGCACCAGGAACGCAAGGCCATTTTACTGCCCTTCCCCCAGTGCTCCCGTTACAGTGCCTCTGGGAGTCCCAGCTGTGACTCCAGGTAGGAGCGCGTACCTGCAGCCCACGACCCTGACAGGCAGTGTCTCCTGCCCTGCCTCTTCTCTCTGCCCCCTCCTTCTTTCCCTTCTCCCCTTTCCCTCTCTTTCTTCCTGTTCCCTTCCTCCTTCCTCTCCCTCTGTTTTCCTCCTTTCCTTTTCCTTCTCCGCATCTCTCCTCTCCTTTCCCCCCTCTCCTCTTTCTTCCCTCTCTTTCTTCCAGGGAAATTTGTTCAGGGATTTCCCTCTTTCTCCCTTTCTTCCTCTTTCTGGAGGAATATGTTTAGGGACTGGACACCCCTCACTTTGGAGGAGGGAGAAATCTCAGTGGGATGTGTTCAGGGTGACCCCACCACATCCTGGGAACTGGGATGATCGAGACGGCGGAAAAGACACCATCCCTGGGAAACCTCAGAAAAGGCTTAATCTGTGAAAAGCAATGGAGTGAGCTTTGCCGTTGGTAGAAACTGCTTTCTTCTTCCTTAACAGTTTAAATCTGACGTCCGTTCTCCGTGAAGTGATTGGCTGGGGCAAGACTCAGGTTTCCCATCTGTTCTCTGTTTGCATTTGGGCGCCATTTCAAAAACCACACGGGAAAAGTTTATAGGCAAACATTATAAAAAGTGACAGTCTGAAGTGCTGCTATCGCTGGTTTGGCAATGGAAAGTGTTACCTGAAATAGCTTACTGTTGCCAAGCCCTTCGCTGTTTCCAGTGTCTCAAGACAACCCTCCCGCTGAGACGGGCGAGAAGTCCAGCTGACTGTGTGCAGTGAAGTCACAGAAGCCACAGTCTTTTTGACTTTTACAAGATTTCCCCCTCCTGGGGCTATCTTCACATACCGCGAGGATTTTTTTCTCTCTGTTTACTTACGGAGAGGTAAATTCATGCAGCTTGTGGCTAGTGGCAATCTGTATGACATCACACCGAGAGGTCATGACTTCTGCCAGGATCTGCTGAGGAGCTTGGAGAGTCAGGCAGCCCCTGCCTCAGTTTCTTTCTCTCCCCAGTCAGAGGTCCTACGAGCTCCCAAGGAATAGCAGGATAGTTTTCTTAGGGAAGGAAGGAGGCCAGGTCAAGGCAGGAATTACTCAGAGGAAATGTGCAGATACCTGTTGTTATTCATATTATTTATTTATTTGTTTGTTTGTTTGTTTGAGACGGAGTTTCGCTCATGTTGCCCAGGCTGGAGTCCAATGGCGCGGTCTCAGCTCGCTGCAGCCTTCACCTCCCGGGTTCAAGTGATTCTCCTGCCTCAGCCTCCCAAGTAGCTGGGATTACAGGCATATGCCACCACACCGGCTAATTTTTTATATTTAGTAGAGATGGGGTTTCATCACATTGGTCAGGCTGGTCTCGAACGCCTAACCTCAGGTGATCCACCCGCCTTGGCCTCCCAAAGTGCTGGGATTGTAGGCATGAGCCACTGTGCCTGGCCCATTTATTTTTTTGGTTAGCTGTGTAAGTACCAATCTCTTTCATTTTTGAAGTATCACAACGGTCAATTTTTTAAAAAGAAGCTGTTTGCGGCTGGGTGCAGTGGCTCACTTTGGGAGATTGAGGTGGGTGGATTGCCTGAGCTCAGGCGTTTGAGACCAGCCTAAGCCACATGGTGAAACCCCATCACTACTAAAATACAAAACAAAATTAGCCGGGTGTGGTGGTGTGCACCTGTAATCCCAGCTACCCATGAGGCTGAGGCAGGAGAATCAGTTCAACCTGGCAGGTGAAGGTTGCAGTGAGCCGAGGTCGCACCATCGCACTCCAGCCTGGATGAGACAGTGGGACTCAGTTTAAAAAAAAAAAAAAAAAAGAAACTGCTTGCTAACATGCTGCTGGTACTTCCCAAGAGTTTGAAACTTCTGGGAGAAAATTCACATGGAAGCAACTGAGCCTTACCCAGCAGGGCTGTGCACGGTGTTGTGGCCGCAGCAGTGGAAGCCAGTGTTGAGCAGTGTCCCAGGAAGGAGACGTGCTGCCTTGTCTGTTTGGCAGTTTTAGGAAACAGTGACAAAGAGTTAACACTCGTGTGAAGATTGCTTGCTTCCTTTTGAATTTTAATTCATATTGTGAAAAATACATGGAAACATATTTTCTGTCTGTGGAAGACTCCGAAAGAGCATTTGTGCATAGCAAAGCAGCTTCTAGAACCTTCTCCCCATTGTGTTTTGGCAGGAGACGAGGGACATGTTGAGCTGTGCACTCCCAGTGGAAAGGTAAAAGTGTGCCACAGCTCTGGAAAAAAGTAAATCCAGGAAATGTTCATATGACTATCAAAGGAATTATGTACATTTCCTGGGGAATTCTTTGCCCCTTCACAGAGCAGGCTATACAGCCTGGTGGAGTCCGGGAGAGGTGATCCATCCATGGAGGGTGGCCAGAGTTAGGGAGGCCCCTTTGCGCATGCAGGCACAGAGGGGATTCGCTGATTGTCCTGGCTCTGCACAGCATGGGGCCAGGTCAGTACAACTGTGGGGATGGACGTGGAGGTCTTGGGGACCACATGTTTGCAGGGAGTGGGCAGTGGGTCAGGTCAACTGCAGCACTCAAACCCAGAAGAGAAGCTGAGCCCTGAGGACGGCAAATGGACCCAAGGACACGGGAAGGGACAGAGCTGCTTCCACTTAGCCAGCTGTTAGGGGCTTGTGTTCTTGGTCCCCTGGCCGGGGTTGTCTTTCATGTGTGCCATCTGTGCTGGGCCCTGCAGGCTGGGCTTGAGGGGGCCACTGGGTGGCTTGGGAGGCTACTGGTGTGGCATTTGGCCCCTCCCCAGCGTGTGGCCCCACCCCACCCCTGCCTCTCTTCTTACTTACATCCTTCTTTGTGTATTGCTTCTCCCTAGCCTCTTTCTCTCTCGTGTTTAGTTTATTCATGCATTCTCCCTAACAAGTGCTTGAGGTCTTCTTCGTACCCAGGGATATCACTGGTATGTTTACCAAAGGCCCTGCTGATGCCCAAGATGGCCCTTTGTGAAATGACCACTGAAGGGATGCGGGGAGGAGTCCTTGCTATCTCAGTTTACCAAGACAGCAGTTACTGGTTTGAGATTTTGAAGCCAGGATGGCTTGATTTTTATGGATAAACATCATCATCTCATTGGTGTATTTTTGGGGGTGATATTTTGCTATCCTTGAAGCGTGGACATCTGGATGACAGTTTCAATCTGGTTTTACTGGGACAAAAGCAATTTTAGTACATCAAGTCATCTTAACTGTCCATTGAGATGGGACTCGTGTAAAATCATTTTGTATCTGGAAATAGAAATCAAGTGTTCCAGCCAGGCGCGGTGGCTCACACCTGTAATCCCAGCACTCTGGGAGGCTGAGGCGGGTGGGTCATCTGAGGTCAGGAGTTTGAGACCAGCCTGGCCAACACAGCGAAACCATCTGTGATAAAAATACAGAAAAATTAGTTGGGTGTGGTGGTGCGTGCTTGTAGTCTCAGCTACTTGGGTTGCTGAGGCAGGAGAATTGCTTGAACCTGGGTGGTGGAGGTTGCAGTGAGCCGAGATCGTACCGCTGCACTCCAGCCTGGGTAACAGTGAGGCTCCATCTCAATTTAAAAAAAAAAAAAAAAAAAAAAAGGAATCCAAGCGTTCTGTGATTATCCTCTGAAAGTCATGGTGCTTAAAAAAATCATGGCAAGCATATTCTGCCTTGAAGAATAACAGTGTTAGTGACAGTCATTGGCTCAGCATGATGTAGTTGAGATGGGGTTCACCTGCACTGGCTTATTGGAGTCTCACCAATAATAAACCAGTATTTGGGAACTCTTACTCTGCAACAGAGGGGATCGCCAGGCCGAGAGGTTAAGCAGGCACGGAGAGGCGTGGAACTCAGGGCTTTATCCTCTTCTCGTCCAGGAGAGCACCCTTTACTAGGCATCTCCGGTGTCCAGCTCCGAATAAGACACAGGTCCTCCCTGTCGCCTGTTCTCCCTTCTAGAACAGCAGGTGTTAGTCCAGCAGCTCAGATACCTCCAGTTTCCGCAAGATTTTGGGGTTTATGGAGTTTAGGTGATGGAAAGGATTCTCAGTGAAAACGCTTTCCTTTGAAATCAGAAATCATACATCATAATTCCTCCTTTGCCAGGAGAGAGATTTTTCTGCATCACAATTGCAAATGCCTTGCTTATCTTTCATTTTTCCCTAATGCAGTCTTAGAGCATTCCACTGCGTGACATAGGGACATGGTTGCACCTTATCTGAGGGTCAGGATGGAGCAGATTGGTGCGTGGGTCCCAGCTGCCTCCCCTGTAAGGGAGGGAAGCTTTGCTGTTGCTGCCCAGCGGCTGCCCTGGTGACCAATTCTGGCTAAGAGGAAAGTACATTCCATAACATTCTTGGTGACTTGCTGGTCATGTGATGTTGTCATAATAGACATTGATCGTTTTATGACCCAGACTAATGCAATGTACATTCATTCTAGCATGGTGGGTGCTGTTTCAGCAGTGAGTTGTTGGAGACCTGGGACTCAGAGGACGTCTGGTCCTTGTCTTAGACAGCTGTAAAAGGGGTTGGGCCAGTAGCCTTTGGGACCTCTTCAGTTTTCATGTTGAATGAATCTGTGACTCTAGGGTGTTGGGAGTGGGAGATGGGCTGAGATTTGGGGCCAGACTGAATCCCTGCCTGCTTCTCCTCCTCCTCATATTTCTCTTCCTTTCTTTTTTCTGTTTGGTCTCCATAGTTTGAAGTATTTCTATCAGTCGCTCAATTGAGCTGCATTTTGACTTAACCAGCCTTGAGGGATCTGCTCTGAGAGCCTTCCAGCTAAGTTCCCGGCATCTTTTAAACTTCACGTTGTCCTTCACATCTCAGCTCAAATGTCTGTTCTTTGCAGAAGTCTCTCTGATCACTTTATACGTCAGGGATTAAAAAACTCTGTAAAGGCGAGACTGCAAATATCGTGGGCCTTGCAGGCCATAGGGTCTCTGTTGCAACGACTGAACTCTGCCCTCGTGACACACAAAAGTAGCCGCCAGACAATAAGGAATGGGTATGGCCGTGTTCCAATAAAGGTTTGTTTACAAAAACAAGCTGTGGCTGGCTTGGCCCGCGGGCCATCATCCGCCACGTCCTGGCAAGAGACCAGCCCTCCCCCACCACTGTGTATGCGCAGGTACCTTGCTTTGTCCTTCCTAACACTTAAGCACACTGTGTTTTTTGTAGGTTTTGTATTTATTGTCTGTCACCCTCACCATAATGGATGCTCCAAACAAGTACAGAGTCTTCGTCTTGTCTCTTCCAGCTTCTGGAGCTTCCAGAATAGGCTGGTGTGTGGTAGGTGTGCAGTAAGCAATTGTTGAGTGAGAAAACAAATGCCGGAAACATAACCGGCCCTTCAGCTGGGCCTTCCTGGCTTGCTTTTGGGGTGCGTTTGTCCATGTTCCATTGAGCTTCTGTTTTACTCCTTTTGTTGTGATTCTCTCTGTGTGTTCACGTGCTAGTTGGCATCTGGGCCTTGGCCTGCATGCCTTTGGTGCTGCCCCTTTGGGAAGCCCCGGGCCTCCCGTGTAGCTGTTGATGGTGGTGGTGAGGGGGAATTTCTCATCCCAGATGCACGTGGCCCTCGCTGCTTTCACAGTGGGACTGAAACAGAGATTGACTTGATTTCAATCTCCCGTGGGAGATTTGTCCTTCTGAGGGGTGTCTAGGCAAAAACAGTTGCCTTTGATCCTGCCCAGATTTGGTGCTGTCCCAGTGCTGGGAAGCTTTGCATTTTCTAGGTCTGGGACTCTGGGTCCCATTCACACTTCTCATTGGAGGGATGAAAGCCCGCTTCATGGGCCCTCGTGGGTGGCCACCCCAGCCAGCAGCTCCGGCTCTTGTTGTTAATAAGCGCCAAAGGCTTCCTCTCAGCTCCAGTGGAGAGGTTGTTTGGGATGGATTCTTGTGGTCCCATCCTGTGCTCATATCTGGGGACTGTGACCTCGTTCAACATGGCCCTGTGTATGCCAAGCAGGATGCGGTCAGTGGGGGGACAGTGGGGGGAGGCACAGAGAAGCCTGAGACCCACACCTTTCCTCTAGGGTCTTGGTGTCTCCCTGGGGAGATGGGATGCTTTCATGAGAAGATGGCGCATCCCGCAAGCTGGCGAAGTGGGCGGATGTACATGGAAGGGGAGGGAGCCACTGCGTTTCCACCCGGGCCGGGTGACTGATGCAGAGTGACCCCCATCACAGAGGGCCCTGCTTGATTTGGGCCTTGGAGGGTGGGTGACAGGGAAGAGAGGGAGGAAGGACTGTCTCCACGGAAGAAGCCCGGGACGTGTGTGGCAGGAGTTGTGAGCAGGGTGGGACTCAGCTTTGTCGTGTGGAGTTGGGCACACAGCACCCAGCGGCTTCATTTCAGGACCCCTGTAAGTGCAGTGGAGACCGCCTTGCAGCTGTCTGGGCGTTTTGCTCTTTTTGTTTCTGGTGTTAAGGCCTCTGGGCTTGTATCGTTCTGAGGAAAAAAAGCATATCTCAGCTTACCCAGCACAGAATTAGGTCTCTAGACCCTCAAAATATTGATCTGAATCTGAGAGCTTATGAAAACTCTGGGTGGCAAAAAATCTTGTAGAAGGATCCATTAGTTTTCTTTGAGTTTGAGACATTTCCTTTTAAGAAGCTTGGCCTTGGGGCAACAGACCAGGTCTAGCACAAATAAATAATTAAGAGTGTATGTGTGTGTGACGCACAGTCGCGCTTAACGTACAAATGTGTAAAACTCGGCATTCTTACAAATAAAACATACCACAGTAACAGATTTTCGCAGGCATCATGGTGCAAGCACACTTTGGCAATCAATTTAAATATTTTCTTGTGAAATAGCCTTCCGCGCTATGGCTTGGTTTGTTTCTGAAGCCCTGTAGGATGTGGAAACTAAGCCAGGACGGATTTTCTGGGGGTGTCCTCTGGTTGCTGTTCCAGATACTTCCTGGCTTCCTGGGACTTGGGGAGAGGTGGATGCCTGCCGGGGCCATTTGCAAAGCAAGAACAGCTTCTCCTGGGAATAAGCAGCCTCCACTGACCTTTGTTGGACGTTCTCTCCTCTCCCTCCTTCCCATCTGTCTCCATCTTCTCTCTCCCACCTTTCTGCAGAGCCACCAACCAAATACCAAATCTCTCAACCAGAAGTGTACGTGGCTGCGCCAGGGGAGTCGCTAGAGGTGCGCTGCCTGTTGAAAGATGCCGCTGTGATCAGTTGGACTAAGGATGGGGTGCACTTGGGGCCCAACAATAGGACAGTGCTTATTGGGGAGTACTTGCAGATAAAGGGCGCCACGCCTAGAGACTCCGGCCTCTATGCTTGTACTGCCACTAGGACTGTAGACAGTGAAACTTGGTACTTCATGGTGAATGTCACAGGTGAGTTGGCCTGCGAGCACTGCGCTCTCTTTTCTCTGTCACCATTATCTGATTTTTATATATATATATATATATTTTTTTTTTTTTTTTTGCCAAGCGCAAAGGTAATGAGATTTCTTAATTGGATGCTAGGTGCACAGCTTCACAGTTTTTCAAATTCTTCTTTGGGACCTGGTGCACCAGAAGGGCTGATCATTAAGAATGACAGAATTCTTGTGCACAAAGTAATGCTTTTCTTAAGAGAGCACACTTTTATTTAAGTAAATACATGCTTCCCCCGCTCCAACTCCGTACCACTGACATCTTTGGCATTTAGAAGATAGGACTGAAATTTGGGTACTCAAGATTTCGGATTCGTTTATTAAAGTTTGAGTTTCTCTCCTTGATTTCCTTCTATGCAGTGAGTGGGACAGAACATGCCCTCTTTGTGGCCGAGTTTAAAGTTCTGTTTTCAGAAGCTTAGTTGATGATGAGCAGGACCACACGGGGACTACGTTTTGTTAGAAATGAATTTCTTTCTTGAAGGGGACCCTAAATGCTGAAAGGTTCATGTTGGAAAAAGAGTCTTTGGGTACTACACAATTGGTAAATTTGTCGGGGGCTTGAATACTGTTTGAAACTTGAAATCCAGTTCTAGTACATCCAATTTTATAGCCTGTTTAAATAGCGTGAAAGCAGAAAACATTGAGAATCATAACGTTGACCAACTGTCATCATGGAGGGAAATTTTAAGCCATTAAAATGATGTTAACTAAACACAATCCCAGGCTCTTTGTGGGGGTTCCTGGGTTGTTGACTTTGCTATGGAGAAGGTCTCAGTTGTCGATAATTGCAACCTTTTTGCTTTGCAAAAACACATCCATGCAATATGTTCTTTTGCATACAGATGCCATCTCATCTGGAGATGATGAGGATGACACCGATGGCGCAGAAGATTTTGTCAGTGAGAACAGTAACAACAAGAGTAAGTAACCGCCCAGCTCCGATGGTCCCTGAGAGAGGAGCATGGAGGGAAGTCCTGCCTGTCACCTGTCTTCTTGTCGACTCTCCTGCGCCATGCTGTGTCCCGCGGCCCTCGCCTTTCCCCGCTGTGTCTACTTTCCTGACTTTCAAACCTGAGAATAAACCAGTGTTGCTGCACAGCCTTCTCTCTCGTTTGTCCTTTCTTCTCGTGTCACTGGTCATTGGCTTTTCAAAGCAGTTACTACTTTTCTTTCCTTGGTGTTTCCTTTTCCCTTTGGCTTCTCCCTGTTCAGAGACACAAAAATAGTAGAACCATGTAATGTCTTGGTTTTCTTTGTAATCACTGATCGTGCTTGGTTTAATCCAGTGGTGTGTGACTGGGGCCATTGCCTGTTCCTGCTCTTCTGGCACGTTGGGCAATATTTGGTTGTCACCAGAGGGGGTGGGGGGCTGGTGGCCTGTAGTTGGGCAGGGGCCAGGGATGCAGAGCACAGCCCCATAACAAAGAATTATCCAGTCCAAGATGTCAGTCGTCCCTAGGGCGAGAAACCCCGGCCTTCTACAACACACACCTCATGCTGAGTGGAAATGAAGGAAGTGTGCCTGGCTTTGTAGACCACGATTGAAAAGGGAGCAAGGGTGATTTGCTTAATGAAGGCCATGAACCCGGGAGAGGCCGTTTACTTGGTGAAGAAGAACAGGATATAGCGTCTTGGAGCTGGGCAGTCTGGGTTTGAATCTTGCTCCACAACTTCTGACTTGCTCATTTCACTTTTGTGCCTCAGTTTCTTTAACAAGAAAGTGGAAGTATTATTATTTTATTTAAGTGGGAGTAATAATAATGCTGTCTTCTGGGGTTATTAGGATTGAATGAGTTCATATTTGTACAGTGCTCAGAAGAGTGAGTGCTTGCAAATGTTTATTCAATAAAGAAAATACAATATACCATTACTGCATTTTCCAATGACATGGCTGGAATGTTCCTAAAGTGTTTGTACATAGGGCATTGGGGTTCTCTGTTTACATGGTATATTCTACATTTTTTTTTAGAAGGATTTTAGTCAATTTAGTACATTTAAAGAAGGCCTAAGTAACATAAGACAATTAGTTGTTAAAACAGTCCAGAGCTTAAATTTTTTAATAACAGTATTTTATTTATTTGTTTTGAGATGAAGTCTCACTTTGTTGCCTAGGCTGGAGTGCAGTGGCGTGATCTCGGCTTACTGCAACCTCTGCCGCTCTGGTTCAAGTCATTCTTGTGCCTCAGCCTCCCTAGTAGCTGGGACTACAGGCATGCGCCACCACACCCAGCTAATTTATGTCCCCCCTCCCCCCTCTGCCGAGATGGAGTCTTGCTACGTCACCCAGGCTGGAATGCAGTGGTGCAATCTCGGCTCACTGCAACCTCTGCCTCCCGAGTTCAAGCAGTTCTCCTGTCTCAACCTCCCAAGTGCTGGGACTGCAGGCGCCTGCCACCACACCCAGCTAATTTTTGTATTTTTAGTAGAGATGGGGTGACCTGACCTGACCTCATGATCTGCCCACCTCGGCCTCCCAAAGTGCTGGGATTACAGGCGTTTGCCACTGTGTCTGGCCTAATTTATGTATTTTTTAGTAGAGAAAGGGTTTCACCACGTTGGTCAGGCTGGTCTTGAACCCCTGACCTCAAGTGATTGACCCCAAGTGATTGACCCGCCTTAGCCTCCTGAAGTGCTAGGATTATAGGCATTGGCCACTGTGCCTGGCAATACTTTGTTTGTTAGAGCAGTTTTAGGTTCATGGCAAAATAAGGAGGAAGGTACAAAGATTTCCCGTATAATCTTCCCCAGCACATGCACAGTCTGTCCTGGCATCAACGTCACCACCAGAATGGTACATCTGTTCCAGTTGGTGAACCTGTACTGCCATCATCAACCAAAGTCTATAGTTGACGTTAGGGTGTATAATCATACAGTCTGCAGCCTTTACAGATTGGCTTATTTGACTTAGTAAGATGCATTTAAGTTTCCCTCATGTCTTTATCATGGCCTGATGGGTCATGTATTTGTAGCACTGAGTATTCCATTGTGTGTATGTATCAAAGTTTATTTATCCATTCACCTACCGAAGGATATCTCGGCCAGGTGCGGTTGCTCACACCCATAATACCAGCACTTTTTGAGGCAGTCGGTCACTCGAGGTCAGGAATTCAAAACCAGTCTGGCCAACCTGGCGAAACCCTCGTCTCTACAAAAAATACATAAGTTAGCCAGGTGTGGTGGTGCGTGCCTGTAATCCCAGCTACTTGGGAGGGTGAGGCATGAGAATCGCTTGAACCTAGGAGGCGGAGGTTGCAGTGAGCCAGGATCATGCCACTGCACTCCAACCTGGGTGACAGAATGAGACTCTGTCTCAGAAAAAGAATATCTCTGTTGCTTCCAAGTTTTGACAGTTGTGAATAAAGCTGCTACAGACATCTGTGTGCAGGTTTTTGTGTGGAGTAGTTTTCAGTTACTGGGAGTGAATGTGAAGGAGTGCGATTGCTGGATTACGTGTAATAATCTTATGGTAAGAGTATACTTAGGTTTCTAGGAAACCACCATGCTGCCTTCCAAAGTGGCTGCACCATTTTGTATTCCCCCCAGCAATGAAAGAGAGTTCCTGTTACTCCATATCATTTGCTGTGCTCAGTGTTCTGGATTTTGGCCATTCTGATAGGTGTGTAGTGGTATTTTGTTGTTTTAATTTAAACTTCTCTGATGACATATGATGTGAAGCATCTTTTCATATGATTAATTACCACCTATGTATCTTCTTTGGTGAGATGTCTATTAAGGCTGTTGGCCCATTTTTTAATTAGGTTGTTTGTTTTTTTACTGTCGAGTTATGAGAGTTCTTTGTGTATTTTGGATAACAGGCCTTTATTACATCTCTTTTGCAAATATTTTCTCCCCCCCACCTGTGGCTTGCCTTTTCATTCTCTTGACAGGGTCTCTTGCAGAGCAGAAAATTTTAAGTTTTATGTTGTCTGGTTGTTTCTTTTATAGATGGTGCCTTTGGTGTTATACCTGAAACGTCCACAAACCCAAGGTCATCTAAATTTTTCTCCTCGGAGTACTATAGTTTTGTGTTTGTATTTATGTGTGTAATCTATTTTAAGATGTGTGTGATCTATTTTTGTGAAGGGTGTAAGGTGTGTGTGTGGATTTACTTTTTAGCCTGTGGATGTCCAGTGGTTTTGCCACTATTTGTTGAAAAGACTGTCTTTTAGCTTTTAGAGGAAAAAGAGAAAATAGATATTGTTAGGTATCTGGGATAAATGAGTTCCTGAAGTGAAGATTTAGATTTGTCCCAGAGTCTCCAAGCAGCTTGGGCAAAAGGGAAATCTTTTGGTTGATGCAGTTTTTACTTTTTGTCATGAGGAAGCTTAGGGCAGTGGTTCTCAAAGTGAAGTCCCTGGACCAGCGGCATCAGCATCCCCTGAGAACTCCCTAGAAATGCAGGTTCTCAGGCTCCTCCTCAGGCCCACTGCCTTAGAAACTCTGAGGGTGATTCTGATTCACACTGAAATCTGAGAACCACTGGCTTTGGAATTTGCACCTGGAGGTTTGCTCTCAATTCTGCCCTGAATGGGAGCTTACCATTAACAGTCTTGTTCGTAAAACAGAGGATAATAAGGTGAGCGGAAGTATCTTCTGTGATTCGTACCAGCCTTCTAAAGAGGTTTTCATTATCGTTCTTTAATAAAAAGCACTGATACAGTGGAGCACGTTGGTCGCTTCTTTCGGCCATTGGCTCTGACATGCGCTGGAGGCAGAGATGCTGAGGGTCCACCCTAGATAGCCTCTATGCTGGCTGCTGGTTCCATCCAGGCCACCATGAACCTGATCAGGTGGAGAGGGTATTTATTCTTACTTTATTGATTGGAAAATTGTGACTCAGCGAGCAAAAGCAGAGCTGTGTTTCAGTCATAGGCCTGCTGCATGAGGGCATCGTAGGGTCACGATGGGGGTGGAGTGAGAATGCTTGTACAGATGTTTACAGCTCTCAAGCAGTACTGCATGTGGGTGCCCTGACTGTGGCTTGAGACATCAGATTCTGTCAGCTTGGTTTGGTTTGCATGCCTGGGAACTGTGTTGTCCTGGTGGTCAGCTACCTGCCTAATAGCAGGTTACTGGGAAACCACGTGAAGCAATAAAATGCAACAGCAAGGTATAGATTACGTAACAGGCAGGCTGAGTAGTTCTGAAGGATTCTGTGCTGTGGGCCTGATGCTTTGCATTGTGAATCCTGTTTCTGACGCCCCAAGGCCCATGGAGAACGGCCAGGGGGTAAAGCACCCATGTGATGAATGCCAGCCAACAGTGTACTTGCCATGCCTTCACCTTGCAAGCAGGGTTCTTTTGTAATTAGCTCTCGAATGACACCAACCCTGCCCCCAAAATGGGTGCTCTGCAGTGATTAAGGGCTGGTGTTAGCTGTACCAGGGAGATACTGCTGTGGGAGGGGCCTCCGTTTGGTGCCTGTGAAACATTAGATGCTATTTAAAGTGATAGCAGTTTTTAGCTGGCTACTTGGCCTCTGCCATCTGTTAGTGTGATTAGGCTGGTCTGATTCACAGGTGCAGCCTGGGGCGGCTGAGATTAAGCAGCTGTGGCCTGTGTGGACAGAGGAATGCCATGGCCGGGGTAATTGGCAAGGCGGGAAAGGGGACGTTGCCATTAAAACAATTTTTTGCCACCTCAAGTGTCAAATGCCTGACCCGATTAATAGGGAAAATTGCAGAAGCACCAAATTCTTTGCATTTTCAGCCACCTGGAAAATACCCATGTGTCCAGATCGGTTTCTTTGGTTCCTTCTGATTGTCTGGAAATGCCACTGGGGTGTGTTTGAATGTTTTTCTGTAGAAACATTGACAAATGATGCTCCAGTGACCCTGTGTTGATGGTGACATTTTTGGGCTTTTCAAAGGTTTTTTTTTTTTTTTCTCCTTTTGGATTGAGACATTGAAAATTTAGTTCTGTATCTTCCAGTTGGAAAAACATATTACAGGTTATTCTCTCTGCTGATATACTAGATTATTGATCTAATTTTGGTGGTTAATATAAGAAGTCAAGCTCAGCTGCCTGCTAAGAGTTCTTTTTAGATTCTGTACAGAGTGCAAAAAGCTTGGGCGCCAAATGCAATGGCAAAAATAATCAAGAATTAAAGGCCGGACATGGTGGCCCACACCTGTAATGCCAGTACTTTAGGAGGCCGAGGTGAGTGGATCACAAGGTCAGGAGTTCAAGACCAGCCTGGCCAATATGGTGAAAACCCCATCTCTACTAAAAATACAAAAATTAGCCAGGCATGGTGGCAGGCACCTGTAGTCCCAGCTATTTGGGAGGATGAGGCAGGAGAATCGCTTGAACCCAGGAGGTGGAGGTTGCAGTGAGCTGAGGTTGCACTACCACACTTTAGCCTGGGTGATAGCTGTCTCAAAAAAAAAAAAAAAAATATATATATATATATATATATATATATATAAAATCTAATAACATCATGTTGTACATGCATTGAAAAACCCAGACATGGGCCAATTTGATCTGACTTTTTAAGTTGGATGCTTCATCACAGATGTGCAGGGCATTCTCTGGTCCAATTTTAGCAGCTGACTAGCTGATGACCTCACACAGTACCAGCACTAGATGTTTCCCAAGTGGAACAGTCCTGTGACGTCATTACAAGCCTGGCTGCCAGGAAATAATGCTGTTACATATGCCCCTCGGTACAACACATTTTCTTCAGAAAGTTGCAATTTCAAATGCTAATTTTTGAAATGCATCCAGGTTGAGGGTTTTGAAAGGTTGGGAATTTATGCTTTTGTATAGGAAAGTATAACTTCACCTGCCTTCCCTAGATACCAGGTATGTTAGTTAGTTATCTGGCAGCAAAGAGGGAGATACATATGCCCATTTGTTAGAGGCTTTTTATGTCTCCAGCTTGCGTTTCAGTGGTTAACGTTTCTGAAAATCTTGAGACTTAGTTTTTGAGAAGATCATGATTGACGAAGAGTTCAGGTCCATTGCTGAACTCGAGGGAAATGATGGAGAGATGGCTGTATCAAGACTCTTGCTGCTAAAGTGGTTCTTGCTCTCCAGTGATGGGAGACAAGGTAATTTTCTATTTTGGTTTCATTCCTGTTGAGACCTGCAGGGAGAAAGGATATTTTTTTTGGACGTAACTAGGGAAAAATGAAGGTAGTTAGCCTCAGATTTCAAACTCATTTCATTGATTAACCCGCTGATAACAGTTTGAAGTCACTTTTGTTCTAATTAGGATTTTTACTTGGTAGAGATACTATCTAAGTTAGTAATGGCAGGCTTCTTAGTTGTGTTGAAATTTCTAGGAATTGAAAAGAACAATATCAACAAAAAAAGAAACCCACACAGGCCTCGCAAATTTTTGGAAATTCCCTTTGTAATGAAAGTATCATCAATAAGTTGGTTTGGGCCAGCACAGTGGCTCTCGCCTGTAATCCCAGCTACTTGGGAGGCTGAAGCAGGAGGATCGTGTGTACGCCGGAGTTTGAGACTAGCCTAGGCAACATAGCAAGACCCCATCTCTACAAAAAATAAAAAATGAGCCAGGTGTGGTGGCTCATTCATGCCTGTAGTCCCAGTTACTCGGGAGTCTGAGGTGGAAGGATCACTTGAGCCCAGGAGGTCAAGGCTGCAGTGAGCTGTGATCGTACCACTGCAGTACAGCCTGGGCAACAGAGCAAAACCCTGTCTCTTAAGAAAAAGAAAAAGCAGGTTTTGGTATTTTTATCACGAAGACTAGAGATGATGTTGCATCCAATGGTTGGACTGAATATCTTTTCTTTCTCAGTCTCCTCCTTGGTCAAACGGCACAGCTGATGATTGGAGAAGTTTCCTTTGAAGGCAGATCTTTGGAATTTCCGTGGGCTAACTGGTCTGCTAGTGGGCTCAGTCCTTTCACTTGTGGTTAACTTGCTTGGTTTTAAAAACATGTATTTCTGATTGAATGCCTGGCTGGTTAGCAAGTTTTTAATGAGATTTCTCAAATAAAGCCACAGACATACCCCCTCATCATCATACCCTCACTCACATCTCCATGTTTTGTCAGATTTGTTTTCTCTTAGTTTATATCAAACTGAAAAAGCACTGCAGGATCGTGGGGAGCTCTGAGACATTTTTCCCTTGTCAGGGGTCAAAGCATTCAAATGTCCTGATTAGTGATATTTTTAAAAGCCCTAATTATAGACTCGAGACAGAGGCTTTAGTGGGGCTTTAGGGAGTTTGAGAGACTTAATCTAGGAGCTGAAACAGGCTGTGTTTTTAAAATTTTTTGCATCAATAAAAATACAGTTGGCAGTCATCAGTGTCCGCTGCTCACATAAATCTTGAACTTTTGACTTAATTACCATGGGAGAGTTCAAAGGGCAGGCTGGAGTGGTTGAAGGAACACTGCTTAGGGAGCTGGAGATGTGCCTGGCCTCAGCGTGGCCTCTGGCTGTGTGACCTTGATCAAATCACTTAACCTTTCTGGATGACATTGATCACATCAGTCATTGGGCCAGATGGTCACCGAGGTCTCTTTTGGTACAGCCTGGTAATATGATTCCATGTTTCTCCTTTAAATCATTAGGCTATGTTCTCTCTTTTTGGTTCCAGAAAGAGAGACAGAGTAGATTATAAACCTTAGATGTTAGCAGTGGGATATGTAAGGGTTTTGGTGGGGGCAGGCCCAGCAGCCTATGGTTTCTCATTAAGTTTAAATTGCAGGGTCAAAAGAAATCATATAATCCTACCATTTGCTGACAGAATCAATACCTGCCTAGCACATAGATACCTGGAAAGTATGTTCGAACTGAAAGGGACCTTATCAGTGCAACTGCTTCATTTTATAGCTAAAGCTTCTAATAGTCATCCATCCATCCGTCCACCCATCCATCCGTCTACCCATCCATCCATCCATCCACCCACCCACCCATCCATCCACCCATCCATCCATCCATCCATCCAATAAACGCTTGAGTGCCTACCCCAGAGGCTGAAGACAACTCCAGCTCTACCCTCTAGGTGCCCTACTCTTGTTGGAATATTTTTCAGTACAGAAACACTGATGTTGGAAGCACACATCTGTCACAAAGAAGGGGCCCAGAGAAAGAGTGGTAACGTCGCTGTGGGATGGGAATGATAAAGGCTGTGTTGAAGTCCTTTGAGGGAAGTTTCTGTGCTTTTATAAATCCCTCTTTAACCCATCGCATCTTAAAAGACTTCTGTTGTCTTCAAGTAAAATTCTACTTACTTAATGTTATTACTAATATGCAATAACTATTACAGTGTAGAAAATAATGAGTAGGTATGCTACACGCTGGTGATGGGATTTTATTGATTGATTGATTGTGACTGGGTCTTACTGTTCCTTTAATCAGATCATTCTTAGTGTTTAATGACCAGGAGAACGTCATTCTCATGGTACCTATTACATCAGAAGGTCTGAGAATGTCAGAGCCAAAGGAACCGTAGCTATCATTGAGGTTCATTTGTTTCTTTTACAGGTGGTTTAGTGTCATTCATTTTGAATGCCATTGGAAGCTTATACCACAGGTCTCTCTTAGTTGACTTCAAGCCCATTCTTCCTATACCTCTAAGGTATATAAAGTTCAGGGAAACTTATGTGTCCTTGGCTTGCAGATTCATTTGATTGATTGATTGATTGAGATGGAGTTTTGCTCTTGTTGCCCAGGCTGGAGTGCAATGACGTGATCTCAGCTCACTGCAACCTATGCTTCCTAGGTTCAAGCGATTCTCCTGCATCAGCCTCCCAAGTAGCTGGGACTACAGGCATGTGCCACCATGCCCGGCTAATTTTTGTATTTTAGTAGAGACAGGGTTTCACCATGGTGGTTAGGCTGGTCTCAAACTCCTGATCTCAGGTAATCCACCGGCCTTGGCCTCCCAAAGTGCTGGGATTATAGGCATGAACCACTGTGCCTGGCCTGCAGATTCATTTTAAATAAGTTTGTTGAGTAAACATCCCTGTTGAGCATCTACTATGGACAAGGCTGATCTCTGCTCTGGTAGATCACTTATTTGGTACATGAGTTCCTTCTCCAAATGAGAGTTGTTAAAGCTGTTTGCAAGCCTTGGTATGAAAGGAGCTTCTTTAGGTAGAAGCGCTGGTCCTAGGTGCCTGGACAGTGTTTCTCTCCAGCTGTTTTGCAGTTTTTGGGAGGCCCTGGCATTTCCATGTGTGGCCTTTCTGACTGCAGAAACATGCAGGGGACACGAGGCTGCTGAGCAAGAAAACACAGTAGGGCTATTCTTACAGTATTATTATTTTTCTAGATCTTGCAGATTCTTCAAGGTTCACGTAAAGCTAATGTATTTCAGGAAGAGTTATTGTAAAAGTATGAGTTCTTCCCCTCCAGTATCAAGTTCATTAAACATATTTGTGAGCTTGACATTTAAAGAGCAGCTGTGTGCTGGTTGATGCTAGCACTCACCAGAGTGGGACTGGTCACACACGTGGGAGTCTGGATGGAGGGTTGTGCCTAGATTTTGTGGAACCCCCGACCTTGGCTCTCTGAGACTCGGATGAGCAGCAGTGTGCCTGTGCCCTGCTGGATGGCTGTGTCTCTGTTTTGCAGAAGCAGATTTTATAGGTGTAGCTTTGGTGATTGAAATTTCACCCCAGGGAAGTGGCTACCTGCCAGAAATTCCAGTGAAATTATTTCACCTTAGTCCTTAAATCATTCCTGAGGCACCAGGACAAAGGTGCAGGTTGCCCGTGTGCTGTTGCTGCAGGTCAGGGCTGCACGGGTGCGCGTGGTCTGAGTCGGTTCCTGTGCTGTTAACAGTCTCAACCATGGCTTGGCCCAGTGAAAGCAGAAAAGAGCAACATTCCTAGTTCCTTCAGCTAAATCCCACTTTTTTTTTTTTTTTTTTTTTTAGGGAACATAAAAATCATGCACATATCTGTCGATTTCTTTTATGTAAAAAAGAAAGGACATTCCACAGGATCAGCTCAGCAGTAATTGATGCTATCTGAAAGAGTTACTGCATTAATATTTAGCTAATTCATATGAATAGGCTATTGTGTTTACTTAAACAAATGACATGAGTGCAGACACCTGACAGCATGAGGTATGCTTTTCATTTAGGTCAGATTTGTAAACGTCTTTGTGTAGCGACAAAGCTCATTATTTGTTTTGTGCTCTCAATGGGTTCCTTTTAGTGGCTGTGGCTGTGGATGGATTTTTCTAAGTAGAAGCATTTAAAATGAAAGATTATTGAAATTGTTTCAGTATACGCCAGGCCCTGAGAGTCTTGTGATGAATAGGAATCAAGGACTCCCTGGTGAACCTTCAAAAGAATAGGTGCGTTTGTGGGCATTCAACACCCAAAGCCAAATGGCTACCCAGGTTGCAAATGCAACTGGATTCAAAGGAAAGAATTTAGTCGCTGTTCCTTCTTTCTCCTCCCTCCTCTGCCTTCCTCTGGACTTCATAGTTTTGCCCCCTTCCCACTGTTTTAGCATCATATAGATGTCACCTAAATCCTCCACTTTGATACTTAGATAAGACAGGGATAAAGATACAGCCTGCCCTTGTAAAGACATCTCAGCCCTGCCCTTGACAACGGGTTTCAAGAGCAAGTGTGAAGGCCAATTGGGGTAGGTGTTTGGATCTACTGATGTCAATTCCTAATTGTACCCCAAGAGTCTGGCTGCTAAGTGAAGGAGATTGTTATCCCCCGGGGTCGTGCTCTACCACCCATAGAACAGAGGAGACTTCTAAATATGCATCAGAGACAAAGCCCCTGACAGTTTTTTTGGTTTGTCATATAAGTTCTGAGAAACGTATGAATGCTGCTCTGGGTTATTTTATTATATTAGAATGATAATTTATACTGTTCCTTTAAAGTAAGGCTCCAGTGGATAAGTTGATAAGGCTTTTGAGAGCAACTTGTTTTTACTAGTGTGTATACGTGATCATGTAATAGGTGCGGCAGTCCGAAATGATACATTTTTGGAGGGCTCAGCTGTTCATATGTATATAAAGTAGCATTTAAAAATGTGATTTGGCATGATATTATTTTCTGGCATCAAGAACAAGAGAGAGAAAGGGCCTCAGACACTTTTTTCCCCCTCTGTTAATGACATGAACTGTCCCTCTCTGGGACCTTCTACTCAGCCAGCTGTATTAGACTTCTGAAAATACTTTCCAAATATAAATATTACCCAAAGATTTTTAAAATAGCCTATCGTTTACCTGCAAAGCAAAATGATCTTACCTGTTTGGAGTGTACTCACAGAGGGGAAGCCATCCGTCGGTATACATTCTAATATTGTTTTCCAAAACAGGAGCACCATACTGGACCAACACAGAAAAGATGGAAAAGCGGCTCCATGCTGTGCCTGCGGCCAACACTGTCAAGTTTCGCTGCCCAGCGGGGGGTAACCCAACACCAACCATGCGGTGGCTGAAGAACGGGAAGGAGTTTAAGCAGGAGCATCGCATTGGAGGCTACAAGGTAGAATTACACTTTAGAAACATTATATTTCTTACGTTTTTGTTTGTTTATTATGATTATTGTTTTTGAGACAGAGTCTCGCTCTGTCGCCCAGGCTGGAGTGCAGTGGCACGATCTCGGCTCACTGCAACCTCTGCCTCCTGGGTTCAAGCGATTCTCCTGCCTCAGCCTCCTGAGTAACTGGGACTACAGGCACGTGCCTAATTTTTTGTATTTTTAGTAGATAGGGGGTTTCACCGTGTTAGCCAGGATGGTCTTGACCTCCTGATCTCATGATCCTCCCTCCTTGGCCTCCCAAAGTTCTGGGATTACAGGCATGAACCATCGTGCCCGGTCCTACGTTTTTGTTTGTTTTTTAAAATGCTCAAAAGTTAGTAGGAATTAGAAGGAATACTTTAACAAGGATTAATACTTGTCATAATTGCCCATGTCAGGGTTTGATATTAAAAAAAATATTATTCTGGACTTGCATGTAATTTTAAAGTACAATCCCCATTTGTGGTGTTCTTCATATGAGGAGAGTTTAATAACAGAAGGGTCGAAAGTTGAGAGTCTGTTTTCTATATGCTTTATAGTGTATAAAACTAAAATGGGTGTGGAATTTGAGAAGCATTGGTATAGTTGCCCTGTCAGAGCGGGATTGCATGAAGAGTGAGGGGACTTGGATTAGAGACTGGAGTATGAAATATGATGCATTAAGAGAGAGTGCGTGGAGATGACAGAGGCAATCTGCTGTCCTCCTTGAAGGATTCTGAAGAGCTCCTCACACAACACCATGAAATTTAGTCTCATCACTCCCTAGAGAGTTTGACATTGACAGCTGTCTCCCTACAGATGCCTGCGCATGCTCCTTCTAGCCTTTGTTCATCCATTTAGCAGACATTGATTGAGCCCCCTGTGTGCCAGGCACTCTCCTAGGCTCTGGAGACATGAGAGGGTAAGGCGTGGCCCCAACTTTGAGGGGCTCCTAGTCCAGTCCAACTGGGGAGGCAGATGAGAACTCTGGCAACAGGAGGGGACACAGGTTTGGTTGAAGTCACAGGAGCATGCTGTACCCCATGGATATGCATGGAAAGGTGATATTGGCTGTTTGGAAGAATAAGGAGAAAGGAGATCGGAAAGGATTCAGGTCTGAGTTGGAAGGAAAATTGTCTCAGAAGGAGAGAGATGGAGTTTCCAAATTATTTAGTATGGAAGGGGAGAAGTAATAGTTGAGCATATGAAGAGGACTGAAGGAAACCTTATGATGAAATTCTCTGATGCATTTGGAACATACGTGGACATATTAGTTACCTGTTGCTGCATAATAAATTGCCCCAAGGTGTGGTAGCTTTCAGCAACATTGATTACCTCACTGTTTCCTGGATCAGGAATGAAGGTGTGGTTTAGCTGGGTCTTCTGTCTCTAGCTGTCTCACAGGACAGTAAGCAAGGAAGGGTTAAGGCTGAAGTCTCATCAGAAGGCTTAATTGGGGAAGGAACTGCTATGTGGTTGCTGTCAGGATTCACTTCCTTGCAGAGGGCCTCAGTTCCTCACTGGCTGTTGGCTGGGGGCATCCCATCTGTTCCATGCCACATGGGCCTCTTCATAGGGCAGCAACTGTCATCAGGTTGAGCAAACGAGGAGGGAGAGAGAGAGAGAGAGAGAGAGGTGGGGGGGGAGGGTGCAGGATCACTGAAGTCTCAGCCTTTTGTAACCTAGTATTGAAAGCGTCAGCCACCCTTTTTGCTTTTTTCCATTATTAAGCAAGTCACTAGGGAGGAGGTTGCCTAAGGACATGAATGCCAGGAGACATGGGGATCACTGGGACCCACCTGGGAAGATGGCCCTGTGGGAGGAATAGAGACACTCTTTAGCTCAGATCTCAGGCCTCTAGAGCCAGGTGGGGAGGATTTCTCAGTAGCAGCAGTGGGATGTCCAGGACTGTGTCTCACGTGTGTTTAACACACCAGCATCACTTTACCTCCATCGTTGCTGTGGGTAAATGAGCCTCCTTTCCACCTAAAAATGCCCCGAGCCCTTTTCTGAAATCCCATAGTTATTCATCTTTAAAGGATTATTTGCTTCTGCAAAAGTTTTTACCTTTTTGTTTTAACACTTAGAAATTAACATCTAGAGGCCAAAATTTAGAGGAAAATGGGGACAGCCTATGAGTAAGTGTCTAAGACGGCATGGTGGGCGGTTAACATGAAACAGTTATGAGGCAGAGCTGCTGGCAGGTGGGTACTGTTGCAGCTTGGAAGTAGAAATACCTCAGTTGTTTTCCACAACTCCCACTTGTTGGTAGAAGCAGGAGGCAGGGGGTAATTTGTCCTTCTGTTAGTTCTGTCCTTAGACCAGATACGATGAGATTGAAAGGTTGGCTCTTTTAAAAGAAATCTTTTTGAAAAAAAAGTAGTTACAGATTTCATGAGGGGATGCTGGTTAGAAGAGTTAAACCACTAAAACCATGGCCCCTGGGATTGTTTTAACCACCAAATGCTTTCTGAAACTCACATAATTGATGCAGTTCCAATGATTTATTTAAATACAATCTGAGTGTGAGACTGGTGGTCAAAATCTTGGTGGTTAACTAATTTCATCAATTAAGACAGCCTTGTAAATAAGTACAAAGAGGAATTGGTGAGC
Source organism: Aotus nancymaae (assembly GCF_030222135.1). Classification (NCBI taxonomy): domain Eukaryota; kingdom Metazoa; phylum Chordata; class Mammalia; order Primates; family Aotidae; genus Aotus; species Aotus nancymaae. Next base: position 9,445,291 of record NW_026988421.1, read on the forward strand.
CTCCAGAGACCCCTGGGCTCAAAATAAATGGAACTGACATCATTATTACGGGGAAGGAGCTTTTTGCAAATCTGAACTAGTGATTACGAATATGCTGAGAGACTAAGAGGGCCTAATGAGAAAATGCTGCTTGATTTTTAGCAGGTGCAGTTCAGTGTTAATTATTGATGCCAACATTCCGCTAGACGAAGAGCACCTATGTTCTAAAAGCAAAATGAGGACTCTCAGCAGAATGCCTTTAGCCTGTGCCCGTGGAGTGCAGATGACCAAAGTGATTTTGTTGTGTCACATTGAGCCATTTCTGGAGGGAAAAGGAAATGGAAGTTCAGTGTGCGGGACAAAAAACCTCATATATATTTTGCTTTACCCCCCACCAAAAAAAAGACAAACAGGGGAAGAGGACCACACCTTTGGATATAGCATGCTGGCCTGGTCCTCGCCCTTTGGTTCTCTTGTGGAGAAAGAGGCTGTGGCTGTGGGGTGGGGTGGCCTGGGAGGTGGGCCCACTAGTTGCAGAGGTGGTCAACCTGGACGGATCAAGGGCTTTTCACGACAGCAGTAGCATGGAGTGTTCATTTTGGAGATGCCAGAAACTCTCAGAAATTTCATTGAGTCCCAGGGGCTTCTGGGGCTTGAAAAGACAGATCTCTCATCTCCTGGGAAGGAAGGTTCCTTTAGTTCTCTGAGGCATCATCTTTGCTAATGATGTGTTAAGCCGGCCCCCAGTCCTGTCCCGGAGTCATTGGAGCTCAAAGAGGCTCATTCCCACCTGTGGGCCTAGTGTTGGGTTTTCCCTCTGATATTTTTTTTGTTATCTACATAAATTTAAAGAAGTGTGCCTCTGGGTTGGGCACAGTGGCACTGTAATCCCAGTGCTTTGGGAGGCTGAGGCAGGAGGATCATTTGAGCCCAGGAGCATAAGACCAGCTTAGGCAACATAGTGAGATCCCCATTTCTACAAAAAATTAACAATTAGCTGGGCGTGGTAATGCTCACCTGTAGTCCCAGCTACTCAAGAAGCTGGGTGGGAGGATCACTTGAGCCCAAGAGTTTGGGGCTGCAGAGAGCTGCTATTGTGCCTCTGCAGTCTAGTCTGGAGGATAGAGCAAGACTCTGTTGGAAAAAAAAAGGTACCTTTGAACATTTTACTTGAGGGAACTATATTGTCATTTTTATTCCTCAGCACTTCCCCAAAAGGAAAGAGACCTAATTGAAACTCGGAGGGCCTGACATCTAACTGATCCATTACTGACTCCTGTCCATTTGCCACTTTATTTTATTTAATTTTTACTTTTTGAGATTTGAGTTTTGTTCTTGCTGCCCAGGCTGGAGTGCAATGGCACAATCTTGGCTCACTGCAACCTCTGCCTCTCGGGTTCAAGTGATGCTCCTGCCTTAGCCTCCCAAATAGCTGGGATTCCAGGCATGTGCCACCATGCCCAGCTAATTTTGTATTTTCAGTAGAGATGGGGTTTCACCATGTTGGTCGTGCTGGTTTTGAACTCCTGACCTCGAGTGATTACCTGCCTTGGCCTCCCAGAGTGTTGGGATTACAGGCTTGAGCCACCCCACCTGGCCCATTTGCCACTCTATTTAATGAAGAAGCAAAATGTCAAGTTTTCCAAGATACATTTTTCCAGAAGGCAAAGATCTGAAAAGCTTCTTCAAACAAATGTTTGTTATTTCCGCAGTTGTTTTTCCTTTATAAATCTCCTCATTCCATAAACTGTGATTGCGCTTTGGTGGCCTGTCCATCTCATTCTTTCTACCTGTTTGTGGATCGGGCACCTTAGCCCCCGGCCCCTGCATTGCAGCTTGTTTTGAAGTGGCACGCAAGTGTGGCCAATAGAGGGAGGAGGGAAGACAAAAAATGCAAAACAAAGTCAAAGAGAATTATGAAATGGGACAGAAAGCTCATTTTCACTGAAATGACCAATAGAACTATTTGGTATTCTGCAGTTCAGTCTTGTTTATCAAAGAACCCATGCTGAGCCATCCTTAGGTGATTAAGAGTCAACTTATTATTTTTAAAGTATGTGAGCAAAGTCTTGCTGGCTGTTATTCATACGTGATTAATATAATAGCAAAGCTGGACTTCCATCATGACTCTGTCTCTAATCATACTTATTCCTGGGCTTTTCCATCAGTCTTGAGCACGGGCAAGTTTTTTTTAGCTTTCTGTGCCTCAGATCCCCTGCCTTAAAATGAGAAGATTGGGTAAATAATCCTGATCCCGTCAGGCTCTGAGAACTGTGATTTAATAGCATAACCGTCACGTAGCATCAGCCATGTCTCTTCTTAAACAACAGCACAGATTTTTTTTTTTTTTTTTTTAAATAAAGGTTACTTTTATGGCTAGATATTTCACAGGGCTCGAGACAGTTATTGCAATTTAATGCAGAAAAGCAAGAAGCTGGCTGAGATAATTAATAGACCACCTCAATTCTTACCTCCCTCTTAGGTAATGATTTAGGCATAGGGGATTCTTAAAAACCATCTTTTATGCCACTTCGAAGTGCCTAAGGACATAGACCAAGAGAGACCACAGGTCCGCAGGCTCACTCAACATGACTGTGAAATTGGCACGGAAGCCCCCAACACCGGGTATTCTAGGGATTCAAATTCCCCTGGAGCCCCTCAGCAGAGAGCAAAGCATTATTAAGTGTGAAGCAAGTACATTTCAGATTTAAGAAAAGATGATTTTAAAACTTTTGTTATAATCACTACTGAAGTGGTTGTTTTGAAGCATAGATTAATTAGATTTACATTTTCTAGATTAGTTACTCAGATGTGATTTTAAAGACTTTTTGTTGCAAATGTTATGCATTTGTTTAGGGGAGAAGTCATGACTAATGTACTTACCAGCATGCTTATACTTTACTGAGATTTTTTTCAGCCAAGACATTTCAGCTTTAATCCCAGACGAAGCAGTCTTTGATGACACAGGCCTATGTTTGTATCAGCCAACATTTATGAACTGCTCCACTGCGTCGTGACTTTCCAGGTGCCTTCCACGGAACAAGTTGCTCAGTCCTTCCACAGCCCACAGAGGCAGACACTGTTATTTTACCCTTTTACATTTGAGGGCTTGCCCTACATCTACCTCATAGGTGGCACAACGGCCATTTGGACCCAGGTGGTTTCGCACCAAAATTTATGCACTTGCTAAACTGCTTTCTTCAAATGTGGTTCCATGTTTTGTAAAAACACTGTCATCATTGAATGAGAAATATAGTGAAAGTAATGGCTCCCCCAAAGCATACAAAGATCTAGCCCAAGGTAGACTGTTGAGAGCAAAGTTGCGAATATGATACTGTTCTTCCAACTTCCCAGAACTTTGTGGATTATGAAGTTTATTCTATCTATCTATCTATTTTTGAGACAGAGTCCCTGTATATTGCCCAGGCTGGAGTGCAGTGGTACGAACATGGCTCAGTGCAGTCTTGACCTCCTGGGCTCAAGCAATCCTCTTGCCTCAGTCTCCTGTGTAGCTAGGACCACAGGTGCATGCCACCACATTTGGCTAATTTTTAAATTTTTTTTGCAGAGACGGGGTCTCACTTTGTTGCCCGGGCTGGTCTTGAACTCCTAGGCTCAAGCGATCCTCCCACCCCAACCTTCCAAAGTTTTGGGATTACAGGCTTGAGACACTGTGCCCAGCTGGTTATGAGGTTTTTAAATTTATTGTGGTAATATGTACACAACATAAAATCTATCATTTAAGTCTTTATCAAGTTTAGTAGGCATCAATGACATTCACAGTGTTGGGTAGCCATCACCACTATTTTCAAAACTTTCATCTCTCCAAACAGAAACTTTGTACTCATAAAGCAGTTAAGTCCTCAAATTTCCCCTCCTCCACTGCACCTGGTAACCTCTAACCTTCTTTTTGTCTCTATGAATTTGCCTTTCTGTGTACCTCTTATAAATGAAATCAGGATATTTTCCCTTTTGAGTCTGGCTTATTTCACTTAACAACGGTCCATCCACATTGTAGCATAAATCAAAACCTCATTCCTTTTTATGGCTGAATTGTATTCCATGGTATGGATATACCACATTTTGTTTATCCATTCACCTGCTGTTGATCACTTGGGTTGCTTCTGTCTTTTGGCTATTGTGAACAATGTAGCAATTGGTGTATAAGTATCTGTTCCAGTCCTTGCTGCAAATTTCTCTGGGTATATGCCTAAGCGTGGAATTTCAGGATCGTATGGCATTTGTCTGTTTGGCTTTTTCGGGAAGATCATGCTATTTTTAAAGAGCTAAGTTCAACTGGCATTGAAGGTTCTGCTGCAGCCACCTTTGTGAGCACCTACAAGCAATGGGCACTAAGAAAACAGCCCGGCATGTTGTAATTCACTTCCGACCTCCTCCGGAGAGATCCAGTGGTTGTTTATTGAGCAGAGGGAAGAGTTTCTGCCGCTGGTCCTGAGGATCAGATCACCTGGTCCTATTCTCTGGACACCTCCTGAAAAGCAAACTTCTTGTATCAGTGTTGGAGTTGAAGCATTAACAGGTGTTTGGCTCCACATCTGCATGGTGGTGAGCAACAGCAAGTACCTCTGTCCTTGATATGCAAGCTTAGTCGGTGTAGATGCATTCAGAAGGGATAGTTGCAAGTCCTCTAGGAGCTGAAAGTGGGGGAGCTGGGATGGGAGAGTATGATTTTATGCTTTTTTTTTTTTTTGAGACAGAGGAGTCTCACTGTCGCCCAGGGTGGAGTTCAGTGGCACGATCTCAGCTCACTGCAGCCTCCGTCTCCTGGGTTAAGGTGATTCTCTTGCCTTAGTCTCCTGAGTAGCTGGGATTACAGGCACCTGCTACCATGCCTGACTTATTTTTATATTTTTAGTAGAGACGGGGTTTCCCCATGTTGGTCGGGCTAGTCTCAAACTCCTGGCCTCAAATGATCTGCCCGCCTCAGCTTCCCAAAATGCTGGGTGGGATTGCAGGCATGAGCCACTGTGCCTAGCAAATTGTATGCATTTTAATGGTACCTCATCTGTTGAATGAATTGATCTGTTCATCGGGTGGGTGCCTGTGTGAAGGCCAGGATTACTAGAGATTGCTGTCTTCCTGGGTAAGTGGGGTACTGATATTGGCAGGAGAAGGGCTTGGGAATATCTATCTGATATAACATGGACACAGCGTTCTACCTGGCACAGAATAAAACTTCCTGTCATCTTCTGGATGTTTATTCTGCTTGTTATCGAGCACCTGGGTATTTGGAAATGTCTGGATTTTTTTGCAATGTGGAAGGTAAATATCCAGGTGACAGCCTGGGTCTTTGACCTTTCACCCTTCACCTTTCACTTCGGTGTTTTGGTGTCAACAGACTAAATCTACATTCTTAGTTGTCACCTGAAGGTAGCCTGGGATTTAATAGGTATTTTACGGGATGAAGGTAGCAGAAGAATTCTGGAAAAAAAAAAAAAACCTGTCCGGGCCACCTTGTATCTTTGTGTGAATAGGGTGTGGAATGTTCGTGGAATCCGTTTTCTTTCTTATTACACTTGGGAGTTTAGGCCATTTCACTTCAATCTGCTTTGTTTCAATATTGAAATATTATTTTAAAAAAATCTTCAGTGAACACAGTTTTGAAGCCCATGCTCTCCTATTATTCTGTTACTTGGCAGATGAAAAATAATGATGAATTCCACGAAGATTTGGCCATGAACAGGAAGGAAAATAAAGAGTTGTGCTTGTGTTGTTCGGTGCAGGATTTCTTTTCTCTCTGACTTTTGTGGTTTGTTTTGCCAGATGCATTGGTTCTGCAGGGGGAAGCTACTAAGGAATGATTGGCTAAGGAGCTGTTATACTTTTTTGTTGTGTGTGTTGAGATTTCTGTTTGTTTGAAAAGTAGAAATGAGAAAAAAGTAAACAATGCCCATAATCCCAATGCTTAATTGTGTAAAGTACATTGCTAACAATTTGATACATTTGTTAGCTGTGTTTATAGTCAGGCTTATACCTTCTGTCCTAGATGTATCTTTAGGGTGGTAAACGTGTCTGCTTTTTCTTTTTTTCCTTTTTTAATAAATTGGAATCATGAATGAACTGTTTTTCATTTTTCAATAACGGTTTAATGATACCTTACCAGGTCTGAACATAATACATCATTCTTTTCATGACTATATACTACAGTGTTTGAATGAACTATCCGTGAGTTCATGTAGGATGAACCAGACGTTCTTAATGTCTCTCTCCTTGATGGATTTCAGTTTTTTGCTCTTACAAGCAGTGCTTGAAGCTGCAGTTTCGTTCATGTGCCTTGAAGTAATTGTGCTATTTTCTGTGGGCTAGATTTCTAGAAGTAGAATTAACTGGGCCAGAAAAATGTGTGCTGCTAATTTTAATAGGTACCAGCAAGTTATTTTACACAAAGGTTTTTCTCAGTTTATGTTCCCATTCTCAATTGGAATCTTTTCTTTCCCTACACGTTCACCAAGTACTGAATAACATTGATCCTTCTAATTTTTGTTAATCAGCTAGTGAATAACAGTGTCTCATTATTGTTTTAATTTGCATTTTCCTGATCGTTAATGAGGTTAAGTCTCTTTTCATATGTTTATTGGGTATTTACGTTCCCTCTTCTCTGGAAGCGAAGATGGTGTACGTACATTTGGCCTAACTGGCAGAAGAGTTGTAGCACTCAAAATCTGAGGAATTTAGAAACACGCGCTGTATATTTTATGTTGGAAGAGTCGTTTCTTTAGGTTTATGCTGAGACTCTGTATGGAAACAGAGTAATGAAAAAAACCCCAACTTTGTGCTTTTGTTTGCCATCTTTATAAAGTTACTATTGTAGTTTCTTAGCTTGCTGTTAAGAAACCACTAATCAATGCTAGGATATCCCCTACGAAAGTGTCCAGCAGTTCCACTGTCGGCGGCTTCCAAGGGGATCCATTTGGAAAATGCTACAGCTCATAAAATTTGGGATTGGTGATAAGTCAAGAGATGAAATACTGGAGCAATGGTGTAAGAAAATAAATATTAACAGCACTACATGGGGCAATATTGATCTAATACCAAGATTTCTGGAAGGACAGAAACACCCTGTTTGGTAAATGTGCTTCTCATTGTAAAAGCATTTGATAAACGTTAACTTATTAATATTTGTAGTGCATCTCCAGGAAGTCAATATTCAGGGAGTACGTGCTCTTGAAGAGCGATCTTGTATGGAATGCCCTGGTCCCAGTGAGAGACTCGAGCTGACCCCATCCCCTGGGGTTAAAAAAAGGGAGCAGCGAGCCAAGCTACATATGCCAGGATTTAATGTCTCAGCCAAGTCAGCCCACGACCCCTCCCTGTGCAGTTCAGGTTCAGCTCCATTTGGAATCCTCTGTATGCCAAATCTGGATCCAGGCACAAGAAAGACATTGACAGTTTGAATGGGGTCCAGGGACAGGCACTAGCCATGATTAAGGGCTTATGGGCATGACATTTGAGCGGGAGCTCAAAGAACTGAATATTTACAGCAGGGATAAATGCTGGATTAAGTGGTTTGGTGACGTGGGGGCCCATGGCTACATCCCTAAGTTACCTGCCACATGACTAGTTCCCCATAGGCAAAGAGGGAATCATTTCTGTTACCCCTGAGAGCTTGAGGTAAAGGGAAGGTCTTCTTTTGGGCCTGTGGGCCTTAAGTAGCATCAAGGAGCTTATACCTGCGTGTCCCATGTTCTTAGTATAACGACGCCATTGTAGCACCCGGGAATCCAGGATTTAGGTAGGGAATTCTCATTGCGCTGGAAGATTTAGCATCCATATCTCCTCCTCCTTCAGAAGACACATTCTGCATGGAAGGTGCTTCTCTCTCCTAAGGGGAGACGTGCTAGCATCTTGTTTGGGTTCTGTCACAAGTCTATGGCTCAGCCAAGAGCAGAAGGTGAATCTTTGATGTAGAATACAGACCCTCCACTGTTGATCAGGTGCCCTCAGATTCATTTTACTGCCAGACATTTTACCTGCGACAGTGAGGATCAGTTTCCCATCACAGCTCCAGGCTGCTAGACTCAGAAACAACCTTCCTAGTTGTCAGGGACTGCAGCAGCCGAGCAAAGTGACTGCCCTGAACTGTCTTAACTCACTGCTTGTACTCTGTTAAGAAGGAAAGAGGCCAGCCTTCACCCCATTGATCCTTCCTAAGACTGTCAGCGACAAGCAGCAACCTGGTTTTAGAACTCAGCAGCGGTAGCTCCGCTCTGTAGTCATGGCTTGCGTGAAACTAACTGAATGGCTGACGTGAAAATCGTGGCTCTACGGCACGCTCCCCGCATCTCCTGGCTCTGTTGGCAGGCTAATCGCTGGCACTGCTTTGCAAAGTGGACAGCTGCTCTGCCCTCCTGTTTTTACAATGGAGTGGTTACGAGATGATTTTCTTTATTCTCTACTTTCTTGAATCACTCATGTGCTTGCTAATGCTCGGCCTGTATTCGTTTTGTTACGTGATTAACACGAAAACACTTGCAATGCCCAGGGCAGCTCAGAAGTTCAGCTGAAATTCCTGAAATGATAGTGAAGGTTAGTAGGTCTTGACTGTTTATTTTTTCATTTCATTTCACTGGAGTGCCTTGTCCAAAATACCTAGAGAGAGTGACTTGGATTCGGGTAGAAGTATTAAAGCCTTGAACCCTGAAGATACTAGATGTTGCATTTTGTGGTAAGGAAAACTCATGCATGTTTGAAAATTTGAACCTATGGAAACATTTGAAAGGCAGGGGGAGAACATTAGAATGATGTCTGTGTATTAACAGAACCTTAGGTAGGAGTCACAATAGCTGATTTTCACATGTGCTACTTATCTTTGAAAAGTCTCAAGAAGTTTGTGAACAGACTGATACACAACTTGAGTTGTGTAAGGATTCATTGTTCCCATATTTGGAATTCTGAGTATGTGTCTCAGGAACATGTCTATCTATTCAGCCACAACGAGAGATGGGGAGGGCAGACCTGTTTCCAGCTGAAACTTCTTGAGACATCCAGACAACCTTTGAGAACTATGAGCTCCTTAGGAGAAATGAATTAGCTAAGGCAGTACAGAGGGCTTGGAGCAGTGCCTGGCATACAGTTAAGTGCTTACTAGTGTTTGTTCTAGATGGTTCTGTGATGCCCTAGAGACTGAGGGTTTCCAGTGGATGGGCAAACTGGTAGCTCGCCTGCCCTTAGCCATTGGTTCCAGGCTGGCTGGTGTTCAGACTCCCTGGCCACTTGGCCTCTCCTGGAGGAACGCTCAAGTCCACGACGGTAACAGACCCACGCTATACACTGCTGAATACTCCTGCGAATCTGAATGTGTCAATATCAGCTTCACAGGTGTTCACTGGGATGATGATGATGGTTTTCATTTGTCACGATTCTTAGTGACAGTTGTCAATCTAGATTTTATGTGATTCTTCTATACCTTCCTTGCCTCCTTCAGCTTCTTTTTAAATTGAGAAAGCACAGTACTTGGTATTCTGTGCTAGGACTGTTAAATAACCACCTTTGCTTTGATCTTTTCAGGTACGCAACCAGCACTGGAGCCTCATTATGGAAAGCGTGGTCCCATCTGACAAGGGAAATTACACCTGTGTGGTGGAGAATGAGTACGGGTCCATCAATCACACGTACCACCTGGATGTTGTGGGTGAGTGTGCCTCTCCTCGCATGGCGGCTGCACACCAGCCTGTTCTCCCTTGACTCGTTTGAAAGTGTGAACGTTAAGTCTTGTTTCTCCCAAAAGTTTCAGGAGAATCGGTTCATTCTTATTCTTTCTACTGTCATTTTAGAAGGCTTCTTCTGTCATCAGACAACATTCTGTTTTCCAGGGAGCCAGGGTTTATGGGCTTTGCATGGGCCTCATGCTTCCCAAGTGTCATCTATGTAAAGTGGACGTGGTCTGACATTTTGGAAGCTGAGATTGCTCTGAAAATGTAAACTGGGCAGGCGAAAAGGGTACAGATGTGCTGTAGGAGACCTTTGGTTTTAAAAGAGAAGCATCCACAGGGCAACTGTAGAAGGCCAGCTGAAGAGTAAAGGAAAAGGTCTGAGGACTGACCCTATAACTGACTGGAAAAACATGAATGTTGAGGGCCCTTTATTTCCATCACAAGAAAGTCATTAGACGGTACCAGTTCAGTGTCTGATCCTGGCAGCCATTTCCTCTGTGCAAAGGGAACCATGTATATGGGCTTATAAATACATTTTTGTCACAGTGCACAGATAAGTAGGCCATTTTAATTAAACATTGAAGACCACCTAGCCTGTTGCCTTGGAAACTCAAATTTCTTCCCAAGTTTTGCCTGTGATGATGGGGCTTCTTGTAACTAATGAATAAAGGCTGTTTCTCTGTCTTGGAGGATTGCTAACATATGGAACTATACCCAAGGCATGTTTCATTGTTGCGGGGTGGCAGGGTAAGATTCCTTACCTGTAGGGGCCGTCTCCGTCCTGACATGTGCCATGACTTTGACCCTGCCACCTTGAGCCCTTCCTTTTGGTTTGCCATCCCCTATATACAGGTCACTGACTTCTGCTACAGACCCAGCTCAGTGCACACTCACGCTTTGCTGTAATGTGACTGTTGGTAATTCTGCAAGCTCACACCACCCACTGTGCCTCTGTAAACCAAGTGTCTCCTACATCATTGCCTGTGTGTGTGTCCCTGTGTCATCTCATATGTGGGTCTCCCTACCTTCCATAAAATATCTTTGAAGAAGGAGACCCCATAGATATTGGAATTGCTCAAGAAGCCACTAAAAGTAATCCAAAAGTTTGATTAACCAAATTGCAAAGATTTAGTTAATTAAAACTGTAGATGAACTGAAAAGTAAAATTATTTTGATCTTCTGTCAAGTTAAGTGGAATTAGATCTACAAGACACTCTGCCTTAGAAAGCATGGTATAGTCTTTACTTCCATTTGCATATAAGCATTCAAGGAAAAAAGTGTTTATTCGAAGATTTGAGTTCCGTTCTTCAGAAGCCGTCATGCGAAATTTGATAGGTCCTTGAAGAATGTTGATCCTATAGATATTCATAAAAGAGTGAGTTTTAGAGTTCTCTTTCCCCATAGAGATATTTGTGGCATGCTTCTTAGTGAGAATTACTATGTTCAGACATTTCACAAAGCAAACAAAAAGAGAAGTGACACTCAAATATGAGAAGAAAATGGTTAACATTTATTTGGCATTGATATAAATCCATCGAGCAAAGAGCAAATGACTTGGCATTTACCTGAGTCCTTGTGTATACCGAATGTGACATAAAACTATTTCTATTTAGGGAAAGAGAGTTAACCTAATTTTGAAATTAAGTAATTTATTGTGGGAAACATAATTGAGCTATAGCAGTCTTTTGGGATCATAGCTTTGCATAGGTCTACAAATCATTCATTTAGCTGGGCTGGGGCCATTCCAGGCATCTCGGAGTCAGATTGCGGCCACTCCGGTCTGGGCTCTTGCTTACAGCAAGTTTTAGGTTGAGTCTTCATGTAAAACATTGAAAAGCCCCTCACCCCACCTCCCCTTTGAGCTTTCTGGCAGCTCATCCCTGTGAAGCCCTGAAATCTCTCTTAGAGTTTAGGGTTGGGATTTGAATTGGGCTGCTGAATAATGGAATTGTGCTGTCTAATGTTAATCCCCTGGCAATCAGTCTTGTTGAAAAGAGCGTATGATTCAGTGGTGTAATGCAGAGGGAGCGTGGAGTGTATGGAGTAATGCAGAGAGAAGCCTGATTATGTCACAAATTTGGGAGATCGCCCAGCTAAACACGGGCCAATAATGACACAATGCTGGTTGGGAATATCCATTAAAGCTCAACTCCAATAATTTTCCAAGCCTTGAACCTTCTTTATAAATAGAAGCCAAAAGTCAGTGGAGTATAAGACATTTTCAGTAAAGATGGAAGTGTGAAATACTCTCATCTCTGCTCAAAACCCTAGTAATTGCTTTGCGAAGCACTAATAAAATGAGAATTGAGTCAGCTAAAGAGGCACATGTAGACGTACAGGGTTGGCAGTCGTTCTGAACATCTCAGCAAGCAGAAACAAAAAGGATTCAGGCGTAAGCGATGAATTTCTGGTAGCCCACAGGCCCAAATGTGATCCGTTGCTGTGTGATAGCAGCTTTACAGCCACCTCTCTGTTTCACAGAAAATCAGAAACCCTTTCCCAGCGAAAGCGGAGTCCTGTTCTTGCCCACATTCTTTGGGGTTTTATTTTTGTTGCTATACTGCATAGATTGTGGTTCAGATATTATGAAGCATCAAGATGGGTGAGATCTTTTTATTGAAATTCTTCCTTGGAAAGGCATTCCCATAAGCACTTTAATGTAAAAGCCGTGTAATTTAAGTGACATTCTTGTGTTCTGGAATTAAACAGCAAGCCATTGTTGTGTGTAAGGGAAATGCTTTCATTTATGGGAGCCCTTTTAGGAGCCTGGCTTGATCCTCATTAAAATTGACACCATTACTTTTCAACTATTTACTGCAAGGGAAAATTAGTGTGACACTCCACATTTTGGTAATTGTGGCGGTAACAAAACGGGCTCCCCTAAGATAGCTGGCTCCGGGAGGTGGCGGGTCTTCACCGTCCTTCGTTGTTGAGCCCCGGATTCTGACTGGGGGCCTGCCACTGTTAAGCTATAATGTAGCGGTGACTCATTTCACTTCCTTGTGTCTGGAAGTGAAGGCACTGGCACTGATGACTGTTAGAGTAGAAAAGCTTGTGCCGTGGAACAAATAGCAGGTTTGTCAGTGGCCACACCTGGGGCCCCTAGTGAATGGGGACAAATTATTTAGCTTTTTTGAGGCCCTGTTTTATCATCAGTAAAATCGAAATGACGATACTTACCTCATTCCTTTGATGGTTGTATTAGGATTTCTAGGGCGGCCTTAACAAATTACAACAAACTACTTGCCTTAAAACCAAATAAATCTATTCTCTTACAGTTCTGGAGCCTAAAAATTCAAAATTAAGGTGTTGGCAGGTTCCATGCCCCTCCCCCAGCTTCTGGTAGCTGTCCTCGGCTTGTAGATGCACCACTCCAATCTCTGTCTCCATCTTCACACAGTCATTGTCTCTTTGTGTATCTCAAAATGTCCTGTCTTCCTCTTGTGAGGAAACCTGTTACTGGATTTAGGGCCCATCCTAAATCCAAGATGAGCTAACCTTGATATTTTTGACTTATTGACATTTGCAAAGGCCTTTTTCTTCAAATAAGGGAACATTTCTAGTTTCCAGGGCTTAGGACATGGACTACCTTCTTGAAGGTCACCCTTCAACTCACTACATTGGTTGTGGGGTATCAGTTGGGTTAGCAGATGAAAAGATCAAATTGGCTTATAGGTGGCTAGCAACAAATGCTGGTTTCCTCCCTTCCAAACCAGGATTCTTATAGCTTTTATTAGTCTCAATCAGAAGTCTTATTAAACAAACAGAATGCCATTTTGGGGCTGGGTGCGGTGGCTCATGCCTGTAACCCAGCACTTTGGGAGGCCAAGGCAGGCAGATCACCTGAGGTCAGGTGTTAGAGACCAGCCTGGCCAACATGGTGAAACCTCGTTTCTACTAAAAATACAAAAATTAGCCAGACATGGTGGTAGGTACCTGTAATCCCAGCTATTCTGGAGGCTGAGGCAGGAGAATCACTTGAATCTGGGAGTTGAAGGTTGCAGTGAGCTGAGATCACACCACTGTACTCCAGCCTGGGCAGCCATCTTAAAACAAAAAAAAAGAAAGGAAAAAGAAAAGAAAGAAAGAAAGAAGAAAGCCACTTTGGGACTGAGAGAAGTGGCCAGAAGCTGACATTGACATTTCCTGCTGAGGTTTCCATCTTTGATTAATGCTGTCATGAAGGCCATCCTGAGACTGATTTGGCTGTTGGAATTGCAGGAGAGGGTTGTGGAGTTTAAGGACTTGAAGTTCATGGAGTTGGCCTCTTTACATCCCCTTTCCCCCGCCACTTTACAGTGGAGGAAGTTCAGGTTCAGCTGGAATAAGTGATTTGCTCATTAAGGGCTTGGAGCAGGCATTCTGCAGCTGGGGCCTCCATCCGGCTGTTCTCCACTCCTACCCATATGGATGCTCTTTGCTCTCCAGGCTGACTTCTTCATTTGATGTTCACTGTGGCATTTCAGTAGTGACTACTGCAGCCCAGCCCTAAGAAGGTGCTGCTGTCACCCCTCCCTGCTTTCGGCTCATTGCTGCAGAAGACGGAATGTGCAGGAGAAACGTGGGAGTCCTTAAAAGACTGGATGCTCTTCTTCACTCATGTAGACGATTTGGCTTTGAATTATGAACTCTTGCTTCTTCTGAGCATTCCAGTTCTGCATTTCCAGAAACCTTCAGGTCCATCAAGCTTTCTACCTGGCATTTGATATTTTGGAGGATGAAGTACAGTGGAGGTGGAAATGGTGTCTCTGGTTTTGCCAAGGCCAGCTCTGTCTTCTCTTTCTCCCCCCACTCCCCCCACCTTTTTTTTTTGAGACAGAGTCTTGCTCTGTTGCCCAGGCTGGAGTGCAGTGGCATGATCTTGGCTCATTGAAACCTCCACTTCCCAGGTTCAAGTAATTCTGCCTCAGCTTCCTAAGTAGCTGGGATTACAGGCATGCACCACCATACCCAGCTAATTTTGTGTTTTTAGTAGAGATGGGGTTTCTCCATGTTGGTTGGGCTGGTCTCGAACTCCCGACCTCAGGTGATCTGCCCGCCTTGGCCTCCCAAAGTGCTGGGATTACAAGCGTGAGCCACCGTGCCCGGCCTAATTTTTGTAGTTTTTAGTAGAGATGGGGTTTCACTATGTTAGCCATGCTGGTCTTGAATTCCTGGCCTGAAGTGATCTGCCTGCCTCAGCCTCTCAAAGTGCTGAGATTACGGTCATGAGCCACCGCACCTGGCCATTATCAGTTTAACTTTCCAGAAATTTGTTCCCTCTGCCTGTCCCCATCCCCTCAAATGAAAACTGTAAGCAACAGGCAGTATCTCAGAGGATGGTTGGGGGCATGTCACTTCTGGATGGGTCAGGCATCACTACCAGCCCTGACTTGCTGGTGGCAGATCAGGATGGCACTGTCAACTAACCCTTGACATAAATCTGTTGTAACTCAGCCCCAGACATGATGGGACACAGCCCGAAAGCACGAAGGAATCCGTACTAGAGCGAAGTCCCCCCAGGTGTGTGTTCAAGAATGTAGCATCTTTTATTCCAAGCACTGACTGATAAGCTCGAATGTGGAGTTGACACCTGGAATGGAGCTTTTGGGAGCTTTTGGCAGCCCGTTCCCAATGGGAGAAGGAGGAATGGCTTAAACTATGGACTGCTTGGGGCAGCCTCTGTCCCAGGAAGACAAAGGCTCCAGTGTGATAGCTGAGCCGGGTCCAGGGGACAGAGGCACGGTGGAGTCCCTCAGACCACAGCTGGAGTGTGAAGTTTGGACTCTCTCCTGGGTTTGGAACAAAGTAGTGGCTAAGTAAATGAAGAAGTGGTGGCCTAGCTAACTAATTAACCAGTTAATTCATTACTGGAGCTGCCAGGATTCGATCATTCCTGCTCGTCTGCTCCTGATGGAAGGCTGCATCTCGGTCCTGGTTTCCATCACACTGTGGCTTCTGGACGGAGCTTTTGTTTCTGTGTGTGATGAGTGGCTGTGGCGGCATCATTTAAACGATGGGATTCTGCATGTGCAGAGACGTCGGTGCACTGAAAGCCTGACCATTGCTTTTTAGGTTGTCACGCTCGTACCTGTTCCCGGCACAAGGTCTCAGCTCCCTAGAGCCCTGTGGGGTTCTGAACTTGAAGCCTCTTGACTGAGAGGCTTCCTGGCCAGGCCTCATTTGATTTTTCATACTCATGATTTCGCTGCCAACGAATTCTTTTCCATGTCTTGCTCTGAGTGTAAGACTTGGTGTCCTACCCTGACGGGCTCTACATGCCAGCTGTAGAGTTGCGAAATCTCACCAGAGGGAGGCAGAAAACCCCTCTATTGAGAAGGGATTGGGGTGGCATGCCAGGTCACGGGTCACAGCGACTGCCTTTCTAAGTGGGCTTGTTTAGTTGACAGGGGGGGTCACAGAACTAGAGTGGGGTTGAGGAGGAGGCACCTTCCCTTTTGCTGCTTTTATGTCCCCAGCAGCCATCTCATCCTTTTCTTATAAACTATCGCTGTCACAGACAACCCCTAAGGGTCTCCACTGTGTGCCAGATGCCCTCTCTGGAGGTTCGGCTGGGAATTACATGGAGAGGGGTGTCAAGTTCTGTTTCCATCCTTGCTAACTCTATGGCCATGGAAAAGGCACAGAACCTCTGAGCCTCGGTTTCCTTGCCTGCAAAATG
Source organism: Aotus nancymaae (assembly GCF_030222135.1). NCBI lineage: Eukaryota > Metazoa > Chordata > Mammalia > Primates > Aotidae > Aotus > Aotus nancymaae. The sequence goes on from NW_026988421.1 coordinate 9,461,605, forward strand.
GGGGTGATGACCCACTTTTTCCTTCTAGCATTATGGAGAGGAGGAGGTGGAAGGAGAGGCAGCACTTTCAGATAATAGTACCATGGGCTGGTGGTTGCAGTTATTCGGTGGTCTCATACTTCCTCTTGCATCTCCAGACACAGCCACGCACCCTGAGCCCATCCTGATGAAAGGAGCGGTCAGTCCCGTCCTTTCCTCCAGGATAGAGATTTCAAAACTTCCTTTGGTAGCTACTGTTTAATGAGCTTTTGATTGCTACAAAGCAGCTTTTCATTCCTGTTTCACAACAGGGATTCCGGGGGGCAAAGGCGGGTTAGTGGCAGCTAGATCACTCCTAATGTACTGACTGGCAAATACAGACTTTCCCGCAGAACTGACTCCAGCAGGAAGCCTTTGGGAGCAGGTGGTATTCTGTGGGCGCCAGCTCCCTGGGGTGGGAGCAGGCACACGCCAGCATGAATGGGGCATGGTAGAACTCTGTGGTGTCAGCTTTTTTGTCACGTTCTCTGCAAGCTACCCATTGTCCTGTGCTCCATCATTGAGGAAGGAAGTCTTATTGATTGTTTTCGATTCTTGTAGGGGGCCTGGGTGAGGTGGCTGAAGAGAGGGCTAATATTTGGTCTGGTGTTTAATCTTGGCATTGCTTTTATGGTGTGGGCACAGAGGATGTAGAAGTGTTACGATCAAGTTAATACTTTACAGTTTTATGTAAGAAGAGGTTACCTGGAGATTCAGGTGAGGATGGGGCAGAGAGAAAGCTGCTTTTGTCAGAGCTTGGGAAGTAAACTTGCCATGAAATGTCAATTTATTGATGACAGTAAGAGTGTGCAGTAGTGTGCCAGAACTTAGTGAGGTTTCTAGCAGCGTGTGCTGAACTGAAATAATCAAAAAACAGTTTAACGAGTTACTTATATTTAGAGTTTTGTGGTTCTTAACATTTCAAATTCCAAAGCAAGAAATCAGAGTTTCTTTCTAAACTGACTTACTCATACGGCTTTATCAACGGCTGCCTTTATAAACCAAAAGACCTCAGTTGGGAAGTTTTATGAGACAGAGTCTCGCTCTGTCACCCATGCTGGAGGGCAGTAGTGTGATCTCGGCTCACTGCAACCTCCGCCTCCTGGGTTCAAGTGATTCTCCTGCCTCAGCCTCCTGAGTAGCTGGGATCGCAGGTGCACATTACCAGGCCCAGCTAATTTTTGTATTTTAGTAGAGACAGGGTTTCATCATGTTGCCCTGGCTGGTCTCAAACTCCTGACCTCAGGTGATCTGCCCACCTAGGCCTCCCAAAGTGCTGGGATTACAGGAATGAGCCACTGGGCCTGGCCTGCCAACTCTTGTTAAGATGCGAGTGTGGAGTGCTGTGTGTTCTTCCCCTTTTAAAAGATATGTCTGTTAGTTTGTTTGCATGGATTCCTTCTCCCTAAGGAGACCCTGCTGTTGTATTCATGGTCTTCGTGCTTGGTTTATTTTCACAGTCAAGGAGAAGGTAGGATGCTGTAGGGTTGGACCTGCAGATAGGATGTGCTCCCTACTTAGAGAGCAGGTTTGATTTCGAAGGGTGGCTTCAGAGGGCCACTGTGCATCTTTCAGGATAGTAGGTCAAATGTGGGTGCCTGTGGGGAAGAGATGGCCGAGGGTGTCGGTGTTGCTGTGTGCGGGTTGTTCTGTTTCCTCTTCTGAGAAGAGACAGATGAGGCAATGTGAACCCCATTGCTTTGGCTTGGAGGGAGAAAATAGAGCAGAGCACTCTCGCTGGGGGTTTCTGTATTTGCTGAGTTGCAGTGGTTAATTCTCTACCTGTGAAGCACGTGGTATGCCCATGCAGCTTGTACGTGGCCGAGAGGGTGACAGTCACTTGAATTAGGCATAAGGCTTTGCCCTCATCGAGTTCCTCCTGTCACCTTGAGGTCAAAGACCATAAATTGAGATGGAAATTTCTAGATCTTGATGGAACTTCAACTTTTTCTTTTTTTCTCTCAGAGCATCTGGAATATGGGATTCCCTTAAACAAGGCTGGCAGGAAGTCTGCCCATCCCAAATACTGTGCATACGCAAATCTGTGCATCCCAAATGCAGATCTACAGTCAGATGGTGCCACAGACATATGCCCCACTAGATCAGGGAGACTGTGGTCTTTTGAGAAACAAGCACTGGATATTATTCTAATAGGGAGCTTTTGGAAATTGTGCTCTATTAGAAAAAGGAAGTTCTCATTTTACTGGTTTAGTGTACCCTCTGGACTGAAACTGAAAGGTAAAGGACTTAGTCCTTTAAATTTTACATTTTGGCCAGGTGTGGTGGCTCACGCCTGTAATCACAGCACTTTGAGAGGCCAAGGCAGCTGGATCACTTGTGGTCAGGAGTTCAAGACCAGCCTGGCCAATATGGTGAAACCCTGTCTCTACTAAAAATACAAAAATTAGCTGGGTGTGGTGGTGTGTACCTGTAATCTCAGCTATTCGGGAGGCTGAGGCAGGAGAATCACTTGAACCTGGGAGGCAGAGGTTGCAGTAAGCCAAGATAGTGCCACTGAGCTCCGGCCCGGGCAACAGAGGGAGACTCCTTCTCAAAAAATTAAAAAGGAAAAAGCCAGGGGTTGTAGTGCACACCTGTAGTCCCAGCTATTTTGGAGACTAAAGCAGGAGAACTGCTTGAACCTGGGAAGCAGAGGTTGCAGTGAGCTGAGATCGTGCCATTGCACTCCAGCCTGGGCAACAGAGCGAGACTCCCATCTCAAAAAATAAGTAAGTTAGTAAATAAATAAATAAATAAATTTTACATTTTGGAGTAAAGAAACAAAACTATTCTGTATATGAGACTGTCACCAAGTGTTCATAGGGAGGGTCCAGGGCTGGGGCCTGACTTGAGGCCTCCCATCTGGCTTAGACAGTGAGAAGAGCAGGGGCATTTGGACTGAAGGCTTTTGTGATCTGGGTGATGGTTTCGAAGTTTCTCTTTAGGTCATGTTGTACTTAGAAGTATCTAGAACCACGATTATTTTCAGTTTCTGAGTTTCATCTCCAAGAAAACAAATGAGCTTGATTGTTCAGCCTCATGTTATTTCTGTCAAAGGGAGGTATTTCTTGTTTGCTCAGATGGGCTGAAAGCTTTTACTTCTGCTCAAACCACCCTAGGAGCAAAACAAGGCATGTGGGAGATGACCATGAGAGATTTTCTAGACTTCTGTAGAACAAAGACTTTTGAGATTGTGAAAGCTGATGAAACCTACCAGCATTTTTACAATGGACATTCTTCCATAAGTGGTACATCTCAATCTCCTTCATTCTTACTAGTGGAGAGTATGTTCTTTTGTCATGGATATCATTTAGGTTGTGCAGATCTTTTGTTTTTCAGTTAAAAAAAATGCTACAGTGACAAGCTTTGTACACATTTATTGGGTGTCTGTGTGAATATTTTTCTAGGACAAATTTGTAAAGGTTGGTTAACTGGATCATTTTTGATAGATTTCAGCCAAACACTTTAAAGCTAAGGGGCTTTACTTACTTGGAGTGGTTTCTGTCTTTGATGGACAGCTCCCCTGTGGTTTGGTTTTTAGCCTCTCTGCAAATCATTTGAGAGAAGATACTCTTAATTGGGAGTTCACCCCTTGTAACAAGAGGGTATACTTAATTCCCGGACATTAAAGAAAAAACTTTTCCAGCACGAAGGAAACATTTTCTTCCCCTGAAGGAAACCCAGCTATGCAGACACCAGCTGATAATCTTGCATTCCTGAAAGATGTTGTACCCCCAATGGCAAGTGGCGGCTGCTGAGGCTGTGATGTGGCTCCCAGGCATGAATGCTGTCAGCTGTGTTTACCTCAGCTCCTCAGGAGGGAGCCTGGGAGACTGACGTCTGAGTTTTACATCAGTGTCAAAACCCAAGCACAACCTAGGGAGGGCTCTCCTGCCTGGTGTGTGTGGGTCAGGAGATAGAATAGCTCTCATTGAGTAAACTGGACAAGGTCAATATACCTTGGTGATTGAGAAGGTGGGTTTTCCATGACCCTAGAAATTGATCTTGTTCACTCGGAGATATTGTCACTTTTGCTATGTCTCCTTTTTTAAAAAAAATATACATGACAGAAAGTACACCACTGTAACTAATCTTGAATGTATAATCAGGGACATTAAGTGCATTCAGTTTATTCTGTAGCCATCACCATTGTTCATCTCCAGAAATTTTTCCTCATCCCCAAACCATGACTCCTTTTAGCAAAAGGAGACCAATTTCCAACCTCAGTTCAGCATAATACTCTCTGGTTGCCAGAGTCTTCAGTTCTGGTGAAACTTGTTGAAGGCACAGAGCTGAGTCCCTTAAACACTTAGGGTGTAAATAACACACAGCCCTGCTCCTGTAATTCGCCCAAGAAGCCCCAAATTGATACCCAGCTGGTAGAAGCCACTCAACCCCAAGCCAAATAATACAGCCTGCGACGTTAATTAAGGAAGGTACTTTGCCTCCACCTGCTTTGGTCTTCCCAGGCCCCGAGCCCAGCCAGCACTTCACTCTCTTCTCCACTTCATCGAGCAAGCACAAAGGCATTAGTGGTGTTTTGCTTCTAGCATTTCACAGGGTGCAGCCTCCATAAGTCACTCTGTGACTTCAGTGCTGGAGGGAGGGCACTTCATTTTCCCCCAAACAAGCTTGTTCCGCAGACTTGACTGTCTCTGCAAAGAGACGTGTGTGTTTTAGAGGAAGTGGGAGCCCCAGCCGGATTCTGCAAGACTTCCGAGAGTCAGATATCCAGACAGAAGATGCGGACACCTGGGTGACCAGACAGCGAGGAGTAAAGAACAAAAGGAGCATGCGCCAAGCCTGTGCGGGAGAAAGACAGCAAACCAGTGACCTTCTACAAAAGTGTGTGTGTGTGCGTTTAAAAAAAAAACACAGGTGACTCCGGGTGCCCAGTATTCCAGTCCACTCCTCTCTTCTAGGAGGTGATGAGCCAAAATACTGGCTGTGGGCACCTGGGCTCTTTCTGAAGGTGTAATTTTCTGGCCATCATAGCCTTCCATTTCTCTACTGATCATTTTTAGTTCTGACCTCCCTTTGTGCTGATCTTCAGAAGCTGAGAAAGCTTCGTGTTTCTGGGAAAACAACAAGGCTGAGAACCCAACGAGATGTAGCCTGTCTGGCTTGAGTGCATTAGGTGGAGTCTTGACAAGGCAATGAACTCATTCTACTAATTGTAATTAGCGCGAGGCCTTTAGCAAGTTCTGGGCTCCTCAGACTTCAGAGGGCTTTGATCGGCCTCCTCCTCCTAATAACCGTGCCTCTTGCTAACTGGTTTAGTGCGTTTTTGTGCAACAAAAGCAACCACCGCCTACTCTTTAGAAAAAAGCGAGGCAGGCTTTAGAAAAAAAGATTTCTCGGTTGTTTTCGCTTGTCCTCCAGATCGCAGAATGTTCTTTGGAGTTGCTAAGAGACTGCCATTTTGGAGGAAGGGTAATTAAATTTTGATTTTAATTTAAAGACAGAGCAGGCAAGGTTATCCAGGCTCCTTAAATGAATGGGGTCCTGAGAGCAGGAGACTGGCTGTTTCCAGATCGATACTGGGAACTCCGTGTGATGTGAGTCTCTTGGTGTTTGGCTGACAGAGAGAGGTGGCTTTGAAATGGTTCTTTGTGGCAAGGACTGCCTAACTTTTGGGGAGAAATGCTCAGGAGATCGGTGTGAGCTGGGAAACCAGCCACTCTGTGCTTGATTAATTTATAGGTGTAATTTAAGAGCCTGGTTCTCCTTCTGATCCCTGGGATGCATGTTTACTGAGCCTGTAGATGTGAGGCCTCTTGGCTCTGTGGACATTTTTTATGGCCTTTGCTATGTCACAGCAAAAGTTGTAGATCTCTTATGAGCAAACATATTACTATGTCCAGAGGAGGACTGGCATGTTATAAAATTTCAATGGTCAATTAACAAAGATTTATTCTTTGTCACTCAGGTGTTTTCTCTCTGTCTCCCCCTCAAGAACTACCTCTTGGAATGAAGCAGGCTGTGCTTTCCTGCTGCCATCTTTAGTTGGGCCATGGCTCCCAGCTACAGAGCAGGGCTTGACAGAGCCCATCCTGATATTTAAACTGTTAGCAGCTGGGCTTTCTGCGCTAGTAGAGTGGACACTTGAAAAAAGGGGGCGAGACCAAGAGTGAGTGAGAGAACGCTGGGAGAAAATGTATTTTTTAAAGCACTTGGGCCCGTGTTTACTACGCGTTTATTTGGTGGAACCTCATTCCAGCAGTGCAGCCAACTGTCCCAGCAGCAGTGGCCGCACCCTTTGGACTGCTTTCCATTCTGTCTTAATTTGGAATTCACGCAGGCACCTTCCCATCACTCTTTTGAAGGCTCTCATCTTGTTCCAGGTCCGTGCACTGTGCATTTGCAACCTGCTGAACTCAGAATGCCTTTTCATATACCTATAGAATTAAAATTGCAGTGGAGAAACAGAGGGGAGCTGTTCATCAGCCGTCCTATTTTCCATGTGTTTATCTGTCTTTGTAAAAAGGAAAATCTGTTTTATATGATATCTGAGAGTTAAACATGCTAGAAGAGAACCTTGCCTAACACTGTAAATCCTTCCTGTCCTTCCTGGTGGAGAAGATGTGATTTTTGTTATCACGTAAAGAAGAGATGAGATATCATTGGGCTTGAGTCTCTTGCCCAGAGATAATTCATCAGGGAATTAGCTCTCTTGTTATATCAGCTTGTTGCAAAAAAGTTGCAGACTTGAGGGGTTTGGTTTGCCCAGGGACTGAGGAGGTTCCTGCGGGGAGAACACATGAGCTCTTGGGTTCATCATCCCCTTTGTTCCTAGTGCCCACTGGGCCAGGCCACGAAGGGGGCCCCGCTCTGCCCAGCCTGCATCCTCATCCACCGTCTGCACCCTGCCATCACCCGGTTTTTCAGAAGTTAGGACGGGAGTCCAGGCGCTGCCATCCACTTACTGCTCACTATTTCTAAGGTTCTGATGGATTCCGAGGGGAGGTGGATCGCTGAAGGGTTCGAGAGGAGGAACGCAGGGCTCGGCAGATGCTGGCGTCCTGGGCCCTTTTCCAAGACGTCCAGGCCTCCTTCTCCGACTTGTTTAAGGGCAGAGAATAAGGTTGCAAAGGAAATCAAAGCCTGATGTGGAGAAACGAAACATGAGACCTACTGACTTTTTAAAAACATTTTAAATAACATTCTCTAAGGTTTCATTTTATACTGAAGGCAGCTGTAATAAGTTTTGGAAGACAGTGTAAGGTTTCTATTACAGAGCAATCCTGCTTGCAGTTTTTCTACCAGAAGTGAGAAAGGGTGGAGGGGGGAGTAGGAGTGGTTAAGAGGTTATTTTGTATAAGGTGAGAAAATTTGAAAAGATGAATTCAAGACTGCAAGCGTGTAACATTTGGTATGCTGTAATTTGCAAATGCAATAACATTAAACCATTGCAAACTTGGGGCGTGTGTGTGTGTGTGTGTGTGTGTGTGTACATAGTCGGGATAGCATTGGAATAACTTAATAACTGGAGCTCAGCGGCACTTTGACCACAAGGAAAACAAGACTGCAGCTCTGTAGTGGGCTCTGCCAGTGTTGCCCCAGTGACTAAATTCCCTGTCGAAGCCTGGCGCAGGCCAGAGATGTCAGGCGGTATGAAAGCACTCATTGTTCACGGGGCATCATTATTTGGTGCTGCATACACAATGTTTGCTTGTGAAACGATTTATTGGAAACAACTATGTAAGAAAGAGGACTTGGTTTGAAACTCAGTCGATCTGGCTTATGACATTTAAGATTTTATTACCTTTGTTTCTAAGAATAGATATTTAGGCCCCCTGTAAATATTTATCTTAAAGCGCACCCACACTACACACACATGCGTGTGCAAGTACAAAATAGGAAAACAGAGTCAGGGCATGAATGGATACCTAAAGTCCACATTTCCATGTGAAGAAGGAAACCTTCTTACTATTTGCTAGGTGCGTAGCAGCATCATTTGTGACCTTGGCTGGCAGGATCTAGCGCAGAGGACAGCTTCCCCCTGTGCTGTGAAGCCTATTGGTAGGAGGTCTGGTGAGGAGAAAAGAGTGTGTTTGTGTTCGTGCATGGGCTTAACTCTGTCCTTCCCACATGGACGAGGCCAGTTGGGATTAAACCAGACTTCGGTCATTGCCCGCTGCGGACAGGTCCCTGGGGTGTCCAGCTGGCTGCCAGGCCTGACCAGGAGGCTGGCTGCGGCCCATTCCTGGGTCAGTGGATGAGCCAGAGAGCAAGGGTTTCATGTGATGTTTGAAGGGACCCAGCTTTGAGATTTTTCTACCCACAAACACCAGAAGTCTTAATTTCTGGTTCTTTGCTCAGCCTACATGGGCAATATAGGGGCAGATGAATGATTTCTTTGCGGCTGCGATATCCTTATCTTTATAATGTGAAAACATGGATGTCTGTAATGTGATGGGAGATTCTGGAATGAAATGTGCTAAGGGTAACCACTAGCACTTTTTCTTTCTTTTAACAATGTTTTTAAAGGCCAGCAACAGGCGTATGCAGTAAAATCAATTTGCACATGGTCTGGCTCTTGTCCAACAAATTCCACTTGATGATGTTTTAATCTGAAAGGCCCAATACAGGAAGGTGTAGATATCTATCGCTCTAATTGGCTGTTTCCAGCCCAGGGCACGGGGATTCTCAGGTACAGTGCAGAGACATCCTTGGTGTGCTGAGCTGGCTGGGTTCTCCTCATTTCCCTCGTTGTTTTTGAACGATGGAGGTTAGGCTAGTGGTACCCACACCTAGGGAAGGAGGAGAGGGAGGAGGCTGGTATGTGCAAGGCTGTCGGGATGGAGTTGTATCGCAAATGGACACGTGGTTGTGTTTTGTGTGGCTTTTGGCAGAGCTACTATGTAGGAAGAGTCCAGTAAGTTTGTGTGACAAGATCACATAGCAGTCTGGTGGTCTGTTATTTAATTCTTTTTATTTTATTTTATTGTTGCAAGAATGCTGAGTATGAGAACTACCATCTCAACCAAGTTGCTTTCTTTTTTATGACAGGGTCTTACTCTGTTGCCCAGGCTGGAGTGCAATGGCAAGATCATGGAGAAACGATCACTGCAGCCTCAACCACCTGAGCTCAAGCCGTTCTCCCACCTCAGTCTCAAGTACCTGCTCCACCATGCCTGGCTAAGCTTTTTATTATTTGTAGAGGTAGAAGTCTTGCTGTGTTGCCCAGGCTGGTCTCACACTCCTGGCCTCAAGCAATCCTCCTGCCTTAGCCTCCAAAGTGCTGAGATTATGCTCAATGGCATGAGCCACTGTACCTGGTCTTCAACTAAATTTTAAGTGTACCATATACACAGTGATGTTGTGCAGAGGTCTCTCGAGCTTGTTCATCTTGCTTGACTGAAACTTTATGCCCCTCGATTGCAACTCACCATTTCCTTCCCTGTCCCAGCCCCTGGCAACCACTGCCCCACTCTTTGATTTTACGAATTGGATGAATTTTGATACTTCATATCAGTGGAATCATACAGTATCTGTCTTTCTGTGACCTATTTCATTTAGCATAATGGCTTTCATGTTGTCACATATCACAACATTTCCTTTTTTTCATGGCTGAATAGTATTCCACTGTGTATATAGCCACATTGTGAAAATTAATCTGTTGGCAGACATGTAGATTGATTTCATTTCTTGGATATTCTTAATGGTGCTACATTGAATATAGGAGTGCAGATCCCGATTTCAGTTCTTTCAGATAAATACTGAGAAGTAGGATTGCTGGGTCTTGAGGAACCTCCATATTGTTTTCCATGGTAGCTGCATCGTTTTTTATTCCCACCAGCAGTGTGTTCCAGTTTCTCCACATCGTTGCCAACACTTGTCTTTTTTTTTTTGAGACAGAGTTTCGCTCTTGTTGCCCAGGCTGGAGTGCAATGGCGCATTCTCGGCTCACCACAACCTCTTCCTCCTGGGTTCAAGGGATTCTCCTGTCTCAGCCTCCCAGGTAGCTGGGATTACAGGCATGTGCCACCACGTCCGGCTAATTTTTTGTAATTTTAGTAGAGATGGGGTTTCACCACGTTGGCCAGGATGGTCTCAATCTCTTGACCTCGTGATCCACCTGCCTTAGCCTCCCAAAGTGCTGGGATTACAGACATGAGCCACTGCGCCCGGGCTACACTTGCTTTTTTTTTTTTTTTTTTTTAGCCATCCTGACAATTGCCATGTGATAGCTCCTTGTGGTTTTGATTTGCATTTCTCTAATGATTGGTGACATTGAGAAACTTTTCACGTACCTAGTGGCCATTTGTATGTCTTCTTGGAGAAAGCATATTTAAGTCCTTAGCCCATCATTTTATGGATATTACTGAACACTCGAGGAGCCTCGTGTGTAGTTACTAGCATACCTGGGCTTGATGGTTTCCACAAAAGTTCTGCAGGGACCACCTCTTAACTGGAGAGCTTTAGAGGCATAAGATGAGAGGGTCTGTTCTTTGTTGAGAACATGTTCTCGAGGGAAAGAGAGGCAAGACAAGTGACGCTAGGAAGTAATTGTGGGATACCATCAATGCCCTCCTTTAGGGCAGTCTAAAACATAAGCCAGGAGCTGGAAACCGGTCTCCTTATGTTTCATTCGGTGCCATATTGGAAACATTTACTTGTGCATTTGGTACCTGGCATAGAGTAACACCCGATATTCATCAAAGAGCTAAATGGGTGAATAAAGAATGAATGAATGAGTAAAATCCACAATAAAGAGATGAATCCCATTGTTAAATCAAATCTGTTCATAACTTTGGGCTTTAGCTTTTAGTTTACTTTTTAAGACAAAGATTGGAAGTCTTCTCGGAGCATCTTAGAAGTGTATTAGAGCCAGGTATAGTGTCTCATGTCTGTAATCCCAGCAATTTGAGAGGTCGAGGTGGGCGGATAGCTTGAGCTTAGGAGTTTGAGACCAGCCTGGGAAACATGATGAAATCCCATCACTACAAAAAATTTGAACATTAGCTGGGCATGATGGCGGGTGCCTGTAGTCCCAGCTACTCAGGAGACTGAGGTTGGAAAATCACCTGAGCCTGGGAGGCCGAGGCTACTGTGAGCTGTGATCAGGCCACTGCATTCCAGCCTGAGCAATAGAGTGAGACCCTGTCTCAGAAAAGAAAAAAATGTATTGGGAGACACGGCTGTTGAAACCATTTTTGGTATTCAGAGTGTCCTTAAAGTGAGTCTTGTCATTTGCCTGTGATGTTAAGCTTGTGGTTGAGGTGAGTCTTTGAGATGATCTCAAATAGGGTAAGTGAAGAAGCTTCCCTTCCCATACTATGTGTCATTTAGATTGTCAAAGTAAAATCTCTTCCCCTATTCATCAGGTGGCTGTGGACAACCAATAACTTGGGATGTAGTAAGTTCTTTTCTCTATTTTTCTGAGTAAGTGTTCTTTTTACAAGGGTCGTGCTCTAGCAGTCTCCTTTGAAGTCATTTCTGTTATTCATGGGGCTGCGGTGTTATTTCAAAGGCGTCAGCCAGCAGGCTTGAGGCTTTTCTGGCATGAGTTCACTGACAGGCCTCTGGACAACACAACTTATTTATTGGTTTCTCCTTCTCCCATCCCCACTCCCCCTTTCTTCCCTCTCTCTACCAGAGCGATCGCCTCACCGGCCCATCCTCCAAGCCGGACTGCCGGCAAATGCCTCCACAGTGGTCGGAGGAGATGTGGAGTTTGTGTGCAAGGTTTACAGCGATGCCCAGCCCCACATCCAGTGGATCAAGCACGTGGAAAAGAACGGCAGTAAATACGGGCCCGATGGGCTGCCCTACCTCAAGGTTCTCAAGGTGAGGACTTTCTGAATCTAAGGGTACCCACAGCTGGGGTCTCCTTCGTGGGTGTGGCCACAGGTTGTTTGATTTCCCATTGGAGTTGAGAGAGGATGATTCTCTTTTTTTGACTAGCCAGCGGAGGGTATGTTAAGGAATTAACAGATCGTTATGCTTGCTAGTAAAATTTCTGAAGGGAGCTATGGAGTAGCGAAAGAACTACTAAACTTGGAGAGAGAATCGTTCAGCTATTTATCAGCCCTGAGATTGCAGACATTTAGGCTTAGCTGCACATCTATAAAAGTAGAGAGTATGATACCGTCTCCCCGACAGGGCGGTTGTGCAGAATAAATGGGGTGGAGTGGATGGAAAGAGCTTTGTAGGCTCAAGGCATTGTATCAATGTTGATTGTTACTCTGATGTTGTTTTCTATTAATAGGATGTTAGGATCCAATTTTAGTAGCTACGTTTTAGAAACAATTTGGATTTCCTTAAAAAAGAAAAGAAAAGAAACCCTGACCTTTGAAATCCATTCACAGGTGATTTAGACAATAAACTCTAGGTCACATTTCTCCACCAGTGATATGTTGAACAAGGAAAATATCTTTCCTGTCTTATTTCTTGTTTGCAAGCCCCATTTTCATAGCATCTACCTCTTTTTTAGATCTAGCATGCTCTTCAGGAGGCTGAGGGCAGGGGCAGCTAAGTCTGTACAGCTGGCTCCTAGCTCCTTGCCTATCACGTCTTCCGTGTCCAGTTGCTCATAGAGAATGAATGTCCTAAGGAGAACATTCTTCCAGTAGAACCATACGTGACCCAACTAAGAACTCTCAGCCAAGGAGGTGTTCTCACCAGCTAACAATCCCAAGAATCAAAGGCACGGGGAAAAAATGACCAACCTGGGGGCCCGCCCGACCTGTCCAGTTAGCCGTTGGTCACACCCTCGTCCCCTTCTCTCTACCAGGCCTTTCCATTGTCTACCACTGGACTGATGTTATTCTTTCAAAACCCACAGCCCTTTAATGCCGCTATTCAGATGTAATGGAGGTTGTTTTGTTGCGGTGTGTTGGTGGTGGGACCATGGACAGCACTAAGACCTTCCTGGTTGGCCGTTATATTGTTCTCCTGTGTCTGTTCCAGCACTCGGGGATAAATAGTTCCAATGCAGAAGTGCTGGCTCTGTTCAATGTGACCGAGGCGGACGCTGGGGAGTATATATGTAAGGTCTCCAATTATATAGGGCAGGCCAACCAGTCTGCCTGGCTCACTGTCCTGCCAAAACAGCAAGGTAACAATGCTTTCGTTTTTGTCTTTTTTTAAAAAAAGAAAGCTGGATATAGAAGCTGAAAAGACTTGGTGCTTTGGGAGACTGCAGGCAGCTTATAGGATAACTCTTGTGGCCTTGGTATATTTATCATAATCTTTCTTCGGTGATGCAGCTGGTATGATGCCAGTAGCCATGGAAAAATGCCCACAACGTTCAAAGTGCTTGCTCCAATTTCTCCCGGAGGTTAGCCTCCGCCCCAACCTAGTTTTTAAGTTGTTGCTTCTGGTTGATCTTGTTCGGGCTGCAAATTTCCCGTCATGATTGTACATTAACACCATTTAAAACACACACCTGCATACCTGTTTGACATGGGGCCATTTGAGCATCAGCAGAATTTGTCTCTATCTACTTCAAGTTTTTAGGGAAATATTGGCATGATGCAATTTGTCCAACAAAGTATCATTTCTTTGGTTGCATCCGGATCCTTATGAGATGCTGTTCTTGACCTTCTTGTTCCAAATTGGAGGGGCGTTCGTCTCACTAAATGAACGTACTACTGGCTGCTACTAAAGGCAAAAGGGTGACTTTTTAAGTTTGTCATGACTCATATCCAAATGTTTATATTACAAAACAACAAAAAAATTAAGCCCAGTTTTTTGGTTACCAAGATGATGCCTGCGTCCATTTCTTTTTGTCAATGCTGTGTAAGGCAAGATGGTTTTGCAGAAGTAAAAATAACCAGAGCCCGGTAACCAAGACAACCTTCCACCCCGATTGGTTCCCACGGGGCCGGGAGGATGGGTGAGGTGTCCATCTGGGCTCATGTGCAGTGGTGTGTTGTCTTAAAACACAGCAGTTTAGATAGAACTGTCCTTTCCTCTTGGCGGGAGTCTGCAGCCAACAGGACCAGAACCCAGCTTGGCCTTCTGGGTGCCATGCTTTTGGAAAACCACCTCTATAAATGCAAACCAAAGCATAGGCCAAGAGAACGGACCTCTGTGGGTTGATTTTTTCCATGCGTTTGATTGTGTGCATGTCTAGGAGGTGAAGCCGGTGTGGTGATGGGCCTGCGGAGGTGAGCTGGTCAGTGTTGTTCCGTGTCTCTTGGGTGTGGGCTTTGTGGATGGGCTGCAGTCGGAATCTCCCAGCGGCCAGCACCCCCTGATGCCCCCGGTGCGACGCCTCGTGGTTCCACAGCCCCCTCCACAATCATTCCTGTGTCGTCTAGCCTTTTCTCTTGCTTCCCTTGTTTTCTAGGCTGCCGGTGTTAACACCACGGACAAAGAGATTGAGGTTCTCTATATTCGGAATGTAACTTTTGAGGACGCTGGGGAATATACGTGCTTGGCGGGTAATTCTATTGGGATATCCTTTCACTCTGCATGGTTGACAGTTCTGCCAGGTATATACTGCTCTTTCTCTCTGGGTTTTTTTCCCTTTTCTTGGTTGATTGCTATGAAATTAACACAGCTTCTGTTATCAGAAATGGCCCCTTTTATCCTTACATAAAGATATAAAAAATGTTAAAAATTATCCCTCAGGGATAAGAAAACTGCCTTGGAAATTCACGTACAATGAGATCCCACACTCACATTTATGATCAAGGGAAATTTCACCCTTAAAACCTGAAGGGATCTCCTATTTTTAGTGAGTCATTGAGGCAATGTATAAATTAGCCCATCCCCCTTTCTCTTAAGGAAGAAGTTGAAATTACTTTGTAAAATGCAAAGTAATTTATTCCCATTTCAAATTCCATTTTGCTGAAATCCCGTATGTGTTTTTATTGCTTTCATCCCACTTTGTATTTTTGACGAGATGTAAATAGAGGGGTGTGTACGGAGGTGCCTGGGGAGCAGCATCCCTGAATGTCGGGTGCACAGAAGCAGTGTGTTGCCTGCCTTGGGTATCGGTGGCTTGCTGCATGTTGCGAGAGAACGGACTTTCAGATTGCTTTCATTGCAAAGCATGCTCCTGCCATCTTGGGCTTGATGTTATTTCTGCCTTACAGAGAAATAAACATCATTGCAGCCCTGTTGCCTAAACACTGCTGCTGTCCGAATCTTTAACCAACATCTCTATTCTAGTGAAACTTCCTTGGTATAAACACTGTCCTCTCTGATGCATCTGCCTCTTTGTCATTTCCTTTGTGAAACTGCAGAGACTGTGGTTTGCTAGCTTATGATGTTCCACTCCAGTTATTAATTCCTTGTTTTTAAGAGTACGGTGCCTACCTGCATGCATATTTTACATCTAGTAAAAATAAAATAGACCATTTCATTTTTGTGCTGTTGCTGCTGAGAGTTTTGACTGTCTTGCAAGTATTTTTCTGATTAAAATGTGTAAGCTTTCAATAATACCATTGCATCCGTTTTTCCTTTTGTTGCAAATCTGCTCTGTGAATATTTGCTTTGAAACAATGAGACGGCTCTTAGGTGGAAGCTTGCTTTCGTTTGCAGTACTGCGTTCTGTGGTGCCTAATTGGCACTTCTTAACCAGTTTGCCTGACAGTGCTAGTAGCACTTAACTAAGAATGCAGTTTGAGAAAAGTACTGTTTGGAAATACACTGCTTGTAGATGGATCATTGAGGACTAAGAAGAAGGCAGACATTGGAAGTTGATAGAAGAATGTGCTAAATTAAGTAATTATGTGTATAGTCACACAGAATACCTTCATGTTTTTTCTTTAAGAGAAAAGTTGTAGTGATATCACAGTATAACCAGATATGTATAACTTATAAGGTTATTAAGGAATATTACATGCTTTATGTATTATGGATCTAATGGTTCTGTGTTATAAGCAATTCGATCTTTATATTTAATGCATTGGTTTGTTTATGGACTAGGCAGTATTAAGGAATTCATCAAAACTTTTTCAGACCAGCCTACTAGATGAATATCCATTTCATATGGAACTGTGTTCGTCCGGGCTAAGTCGCCTGTGGAGTCTTCCTTTAGAAGAGCCCACCCACATAAAATTGTCACTGTCTCCTTAGAAACAAAAGTGGGCATCGTTGATATTTCAGAATTTTTAATTTGGTTTGCATTCACAGACCATCATGAAAGATAATCCTTTTATTGTGGGTAGAGTTGGTTGGCCTCTGCTCAAATGTCTAACAGAATGTGGCCTCATAGCCTGCCCTGTGCAGCTGGGTGTCAACCACTCGCTGGATTGCAGAGGCTAGGGACAGTGACCTTTTGGTGATCAAGTGACGAACCCCTGGTTATTCATTTTCATTTGGGAGAGGCACAGGGAAGGGGCACTCGGCCGGCCTTATGGCCCATGCCTTTCTGTGGGATTCAGTTTTTGGGAAGCCCACCTTACCTTGAGAATGGTCGTCGCCTTTTGGTTCCTTTGGTTGTGCTGTGATGCATCAGTCTGGTGTGCTAACTCTGTGGCCTGCTTATCTGTTCCTCTCCCTATGATCTGCGATCTAGCTCCCATAAGAGAAAAGGAGACTACAGCTTCCCCAGACTACCTGGAGATAGCCATTTACTGCATAGGGGTCTTCTTAATCGCCTGTATGGTGGTGACAGTTATCCTGTGCCGAATGAAGAACACGACCAAGAAGCCAGACTTCAGCAGCCAGCCGGCCGTGCACAAGCTGACCAAGCGCATCCCCCTGCGGAGACAGGTAACAGAAAGTAGATAAAGAGTTTAAAGAAATTTACTCCTCCCCCGTGACCCAGCCAGCTCTTGGATCTTTTGCTCTGCTATCAACCTCTGTGAGTTTCCACATGTGAGTGATTCTGATGTGATGCTTGGTGGTCACCCAGTTAGTGTTTGGAGCTTGGAGAGTCTAGTCATGGAACGTCGCTTGGATCAATGGCGTCCATTTCCAAGGGCAAGAAAGGACAATAGTGTCAGACTCAGAAGACTAATCAGCAGGACTGGAAATAACCGGAGGGAAATCCCCCGTGTGTGTTTAATCAGACTCGAGTACAGAGATCTCTTCGAAGCATTAGCCACACTTGTCTCCTGTGATCGAATTCCCTTTTTGAGATAAGCAGGAACATTCACTTGGGACTTAGGCCACTAGTAGGAAAGGGACTGTTAAGTTCTTTGGCTTATTTTTTAAAGTCAAGATCGGAAACTCATGTCCCGGGGGTGCATCTGAACTACTGCTTGATTTAAAGTGGTCCGTGATGACTTTCTACACTAGATTTTGGCTTAACCCCTTTGGTACTTAAAAAGAATTGTATGCATCTAGTGTGTCTCATTGTTGGAAGTTCACAGGTGTGGCTGTGGATTTATTGGTAGAATATTTGTATGGAACTAGCAACAGATTGTTTTTAACCCTCAGCTTGGTCTTTGGTGGTTGCTTTTTGCTTGCGTCACCTCCTGATGGGTTTAATTTTGCTTTGGGGGAGATGGGACAAGACGGAGCCTCCACCTCTGCTGTAAACCAAAGCCCTGCAAAGGTAGGTGGGACAGGAAACGCTTCAACTCTTTCTGCTTGTTCACAGAGATGGAAGCGGAAGGCAGATATAGATGCAGAGCGTTTACAAAAGCGTTTGAAACTTGGTTCTGATAAAGGTGTTTTTTTTTTTTTTTAAATAGCAAGTGAAACAGCGAACTCATTGGCTCTATTTCAGTGTGTATTTTAGTAGTATTTACAAGGTGCTTGTTAAAATGGCAGATTCCTTTGTCTCAGCCCCAGAGATTCTTGCTCAGTCATCTTGGATAGGGCCAGGAATCTGCATTTTAAACAAGCCCTTTGGTGATTTTAGAATGCACGCGGAGAAACTCCAGGTTAATCCCAGCCATGCCTCTCCTGGGACTTCAGGTAGGAATGACATTTTCTGGACAGGGCATTAGGAAGGATTAGGACCCAGTTGGTCAGCAGTGGTTTTGGCATGGGTCTGGCTGTTCACAACGCAGCTCCAA
Organism: Aotus nancymaae; assembly: GCF_030222135.1. Classification (NCBI taxonomy): domain Eukaryota; kingdom Metazoa; phylum Chordata; class Mammalia; order Primates; family Aotidae; genus Aotus; species Aotus nancymaae. The sequence goes on from NW_026988421.1 coordinate 9,479,550, forward strand.
ATGCCCAGCCGAATGGGTCCTTGTTAATGTCTCTGAAGCCATGTTTCAAGCAGGTCTTTCTTTGTGGAGGCAGAGGATGGAATTTAGAGCGTGTGTCAAGTGTAGGCGAATGACCATATTGTGTTAAGAGCAAGGAAAAAGGGGGCCTGTTGGGTCACTTCTGCCACCAAGAACGCTGTTGTTATTTTGAGTGACATGATTATCTTTCCTGGGGCCAGGAAAGCAAAGATGGGGCCAGTTGCCCAACCTGTTTCTAGGAGAGTCCAGTTCTGACATAACTCTTACATGGTTTCTATTTTATTTATTTTCTGATAGGGAAAACTGCTAACTTCTGGAGGCAGCCTATAATTTGGCATAGCTAGGCCACTGCCCCTGAATTATTTCCTCAACTTTTTTTCTGCCTGTTAAAATGCTTTTCTTTTTACTTAATATAGAAGTGTAAGATGCCCTAAAATCCCCCTGACTCAGCCACAGTCATTGTGTTTTCTTTCCCCAATGCCAGCTGGCTTTTCTTCACTGTCCATCTAAGAATACAGTTTGAGAAAATTAATATTTGGAAATATACTGCTTTTGGATGGATCTTTGAGGACTGAGAAGAGGGCAGACATTGGAAGTTACCGTAAGAGTGTTCTAAATTAAGTAATTATATGTATACTCTTGTGCAATATCATTTATATTTTTTCTTTAAGAGAATTCGGCCTGGCCGGGCGCAGTAGCTCACGCCTGTAATCCTAGCACTTTGGGAGGCTGAGGTGGGTAGATCACCCGAGGTCAGGTGTTTAGGACCATCCAGCCTGACCAACATGATGAAACCCCGTCTCTACTAAAAGTATAAAAATTAGCTCAGTGTGGTGGTGCATGCCAATAATCCCAGCTACTTGGGAGGCTGAGGCAGGAAAATGCTTGAACCTGGGAGGCGGTGGTTGCAGTGAGTTGAGACTGTACCATTGCACTCCAGCCTGGGCAACAAGAGTGAAACTCTATCTTAAAAAAAAAAAAAAGAAAAAAGAATTCAGCCTAAGTTGGTCATTTTTCCCATCCTCCCTTTGTTGCCAGAGGGAACATCAGAGTTCCTCTTTTTCTTCCCTCCTTTCTTTTTTTTTATTCATCATAATTTACTAGGTGCTGGGTGTAAACCGGGTTACTTGTAAGACACAGCCTGTAGTATTCACCAGTGGTTCCAAGGTTATTTGATGATAAATGCTTGTAATCCTAGCTCCTTAGGAGGCTGAGGCGGGAGGACTCTCTGAGCCCTGGAGTTCAAGACCAGCCTAAGCAACAAGTGAGACCCCAACTCAAAAAAAGAAAAGCAAAGAAAATGTAATTGCCTTGTGGTCGGTGGGGCAAAGGAGAATAACAGAAGCAGGGGAAGTGGGGCAAATACCAGTTCCCTGGAAAAATACATTTCTGCAAGATTAATTTACTTGGGGGAATGTTGACACACCTCAGCTCTTTCTATGTGTCCAAGTGGGGTACATTATTGGATCTTCACAAAGAATGTTTCATCAGTAAGCATGGCCCCTTTGGTAGAGAAGGAGATGCTTATCGGGTGTCTGGATAAAAGAGGGTTATTGGACTGGAGCTGGAATGAAAAGCCCCAGAAAGGCCTGTAGATATGTTGATGACAGAGCAAATACCACAGGGATGCCAAGCATGCCTTTACCTGGCGACAGGTGAGCCTCTAATCAGATGTGTCAAGGATGGGTTGTTTCTAGGCATTTATGAGGCCACTTTTTATTCTGTGCTGCTGGCCAACCTCCTCTAGGACACAGGGATCACTCAGTGTCTGCATGGCCCTGACCCTTTCCCTCTCCAACACCCATACACACAGAGCATCTCACTCAGGCCCCTCAATTCATCTTTTTTCTTTCTCTTTCTTTTTTTTTTTTAGAGACAGGGTTTCTCCATGTTGGTCAGGCTGGTCTCAAACTCCCAATCCCAGGTGATCCGCCCACCTCAGCCTCCCAAAGTACTGGGATTACAGGCGTGAGCCACCACACCCGACCCCATCCTTATTCTCTTTTTAGAACAAGAAAAGGTGTGTGTGTGTTTTTTTGTTCTTCTTGTGAGTTTTTCCTTCTTGGCATTTAATAATTTGCACTAGACTTACTGGTGTAACACAGACGTTTCAGTTTATGTTATTTTTTATTTTTTGAGCAAAAATATTCCTTTTTCCAGTACCAAAGAAGAAATTCCTCGCAATCATTTCCTAGTAACCATGAATTTTTTGAGACTTTGTATGCACATGGCTTGAAGAAAGAGAAGCAACTTTTGGGGGTGGTGGGAGGCAGATGGCAAGTGGCATCTCCCGGCGTCCTTGGATGGAGGCTCATGTCACATTCAGTGTCAGGGCTTGAGCACTGCGCCAGACGCTGCTCACTCACTCCCACTCCTTTGGCGCCCAGTGAGTTAAATGAGACCAACAACAGCCAGCCCAGAGAGGGGCATCTTTGTGAGCGTGTTGGTTCTTGTACAGGTCTACTGGACAGCCAGTGGCCAGTGTGATGCAGCGTTTGCATATCTGTGACTTCAGAGGGGCAGCATCACTTTCTGTGTTTCCCACAAATCAGTTAGGTGGTGGGGGAGAGTGTAGGGGTGGGCGCAGGATGGAGTGTAAAAGAAATTGAGGATGCTTGTTGAGGAGACACGCAGTGTTGCCGGGTTTGCTGACTGTGAGCACATCAGCTTCTTTCTCTGGGAATTGAAGCTTCCATAGGGTAGGATGGAGATTTAACTGTCTCATGGTTGGCTTCATCCAGATAAACTCCTCTTCCGTGCAGCTTACACCCTGTCTCGCTGCCATCAGCATGGTACAAGAGGCTGCAGGGGATTTGTTTTTTCAAACTTTTATTTCACCTTCTCAGCTGCTGATACAGGGAGGCTGAAAACCAGAGAAAAATCAAGGGCAGGCCTGGAACGGTGGCTCATGCCTATAATCCCAGCACTTTGGGAGGCCAACGTGGGCAGGTCACCTGAGGTCAGGAGTTCTAGACCAGCCTGGCCAACATAGAGTGAAACCCTGTCTCCACTAAAAAATATAAAAATTAACTGGGCGTGGTGGTGCATGCCGGTAGCGCAAGCTTCATGGAAACTGAGGCAGGAGAATTGCTTGAACCCGGGAGGTGGAGGTTGCAGTGAGCTGTGATTGCACCACTATCCCCCAGCCTGGGTGACAGAGAGACTCTGTCTCTCAAAAAAAAAGGGCAGTGAAGGCCACCTTTTATAACAATACTTTTGAGGCAAATGGCATATTCCTGGGAACATTAGGAATAGGACCAAGCTGAAGGGGGAGGAGCAGAGCAGGTGACCTGGGGGAGGAATGCGTGACTCAGTAGCCAGTTCTCAGGTCCAGTGTTAGTGATCCTCAAACACGCCAAATTCCGGGAAAGGGGATGGATGTTCTACTTCTAGAAGCTCATTTACTCCCTGGCAGCTGAACATCGTGATCTGGGAATATTCTCCGTATTTTGGTCAATCAGGTGGTCAAAACCTCACTGGCTCCAGAAAACATTTGGGTAATTAGAGTGGTCACGGATGACTTAACTGGAATCTGCCCTTTCTTGTGGGCACCTCGCCCTCCCTGCCCCTCTTTCACTGCTCCCTTCTCTCCTCTCTCAGCCTCCAAAGGACCCGACAGTTTGCCTAAGATCTGACCTGAATCTTGGCTGGTGCGATCTCTCCAGCAGAGCCAGCGCATCTGGGGCTGGTGCGTCATGGCTCTGATAGTGTTAGTCACAGAGTTCCAGAGAGACAGAGCCTCACTAAGGGAGAAAAGTGAGTGTCTAAGGAACTGCCTTGCCTAATTATCTAAATTTTCTTATGGAGGAATTCAAAATGCAACTTCAAAAGCCCTTTGAAGCTTTATCTCAGGCACCCACCTTGCGGTGGTGAAAGCATTTAGTTTGGCCATAGTGGAGTGGTGGGCAAGGCTTATATTAGAGCAGAAATGTATTAATGCTGGCCTCGTGTTCTGGTTGGGGAAGGTGGTTCACAGCCTAAGAGTCAGGGGGCCTCTTTGGCAGGCTGTGGTCCAAGCGTGTCTGTCAGTCCTGGGGAATAAACATAAGTATTAATTCATCTCTTCTCCCCTGGGACATCTTCGCTTCTGCTTGCTCTGTTCTCTGAGAGGTCCCCTCTAGATGGTAAATTTAATTCAGTATAAAGAGATAACACTGTCAGGCTGGGCGCGGTGGCTCATGCCTGTAATCCCAGCACTTTAGGAGGCCAAGGCAACCTATAACCCCTGAGGTCAGGAGTTCGAGACCAGCCTGACAAACATGGTGAAACCTCGTCTCTACTAAAAATACAAAATTAGCTGGGCATGGTGGCACATGCCTGTAATCCCAGCTGCTTGGGTGGCACATGCCTGTAATTAGCTGCTTTGGAGGCTGAGGCAGGAGAATCACTTGAACCCGGGAACCGAAGGTTGCAGTGAGCTGAGATTGCGCCATTGCACTCCAGCCTGGGCAATGAGACCTAAACTCTGTCTCAGAAAAAAAAAAAAAAAAAGAGAGAGATAACAGTGTTTCTTGGTGGCCCTTTAAAAAGAAAAGAAAAAAAAAACACTTCCTCACTCAGTCTCCCATATGTACTACGGAAATGTACGAAAAACACATTTACTTAAAAGCTTGACTTATGGCACATGCTAGAGAGATTCTGGAAAGTGAGGAAGTGGAATTGGAGTCTGTGAAAATACATGCTTAAAAAAATGCCTGCCAAGATTCAGGAGTGGGAAAACAGTTTACTAGGGTGTTGTGTTGATTGTTTATAAGTAACTCACTTATCACTAACAAGGGAATACATTAAAATTGGTTAGAAAGGAAACTCCGGAACTGAAGTTTCTAGGTAGGAATTGAAGAATAAGGAAGATTATGATTTTGTGCAAAAGAAAATAAAGATAATTGAATAGTGCTGAAGAAGTAGAAGGATTTCAAAGATGAGCGGTGGAAGTTACTTGAGGGTCCTGATTCAGAGAAAGGAAGCCCAGTTAAACATGGCACCCCCGGGGGAATGGCCTGCCCAGGATCGCACCAAGCCCCCAACACGGGCTTGCTCTTGGAGTCGAAGGGAATGAAGAGAAAGCCAGCCATATTTTATAGCCCCAGAGGGGATTTTAAAAGCATAGTAAAAATGCATGGAGGTAAAATTAAGAAGATGTACCTCAGTAGACAGAGCAATCAAATTCTGTCGTTTCTTAGACTCTGCACATTTTCTTACTCTTCCCCACTTCGTGTTTTTATAAAAGTATTTTCCAGGTTTGTACATTTATTCTGAATCGCCATACTTCATCTGAACAAAATCCTTCTTGTAAACCTCATTTTTAAAATTTTAATAAGAATGACAACAAAGTTGATCAGGGTTTTCCGGTGTATTTATTTATTTTGAGGATTTCCATTGGAAAAGCTATCACATTAAAATCTTGTTGAGACAATCTGTTTGAAGGATGGTGTAGACAGGGGTTTGTGGATACAGATTCCTTTGGCGTCATAGGTGAGCCCTAGAGTGGCGAACCTCAGACTGAATGTTAAATTCTTCTGTTCTGAGGTAACCCCTAAGCCATATTTGTCATTAGGACCCTCTTACTGTCCAGTTTTCCTCCTGCCCTGAGATGATTCCCTGACTCCTGGATTCTTCATCTCCTGCTTACTAGAACCCCAGCCCACCCTGGCAGTTAGCGGAGGGCCTTGTCTAGCAAATCAAGCATGCCCACTAAGGCATATCGTCTGCAGTCAGCCCTTAATGTCCCTGGGTTATCTTCCTGGTTGCACACGTTTGACAATACAGTCATCCCTTGGTATGGGTTGGGGATTGGTTCCAGGACCCTCTAATATACCAAAATCTGTGGATGCCCAAGACCTTTGTATAAAATGGTGTAGTATTTACATATAAGCTGTGTACGTCCTTTCATATACTTAGTCATTTCTAGGCTACCTATAATAACTAATAACGCTGCAAATGCTATGTAAATAGTTGTTATACTGTATTGGTTTTTACTTGTATTTTAAAATGGTTGTATTGTTATTTTTTATTATTAATTCTCTTTCTTATGTTTTTGATCCATCATTGGTTGAACTGACAGATACAGAGGGCTGACTGTATCTCACACATAGAACCACCCCAGGCTCCAAATGCTCTAAGTTATTCAGAGAGAAGTGCCATCATCTGTTCCTTAGATCTGGGCAGCAAATGCTTCTAAAGGGACTAAGAGAAAATATTGCAGTGTTGGTAGCAGACATTAATGGAGTTCTCAGTGCCAGCCTTAGCACTAAGCACTTTATCAGGTTTTTTCCCCTCATTTTATCGTCACATTTATGCTGTGTGGTTGGTCCTTATGCTGTGTAGTTGGACCTGTTCCTGTCTCCTTGTTTTTTCTTTTTTGAGATGGAGTCTCGCTCTGTCACCCAGACTGGAGCGCAGTGGCACCATCTTGGCTCGCCGCAACCTCTGCCTCCCAGGTTCAAGCAATTCTCCTGCCTCAGCCTCCCTAGTAGCTGGGATTACAGGCACGCACCACCGCGCCTGGCTAATTTTTCTATTTTTAGTAGAGACAGGGTTTCACCATGTTGTTCAGGCTGGTATTGAACTCCTGAACTCAGAAGATCTGCCCACTTTGGCCTCCCAAAGTGCAGGGATTACAGGTGTGAGCCACTGTGCCGGCCCATCTCATTTTTATCAGATGAGGAAACCCAGACCTAGATAGGTTGAGTGATTTCCCAAAGCTCACATGGTGAGTGAGAGCTGAACCTGGGACAGGGACCCTGACAGTCTGATCGCACAGTCCTGTGTTGTTGCAGTTGGTCAGGATGCAGCCTGCCTGACGCAGGGTCTCATGTCGGGAACGACGGGCATAGGAAGGGCAGCAACGGGATGGGCTGCTGCCCACATCGAAGGATGCAGAGATGCCATAAGACCTAGACTGGTAGCAGAAGGAAGGAAGGGCTGAAAGCTGCGATCTTGTTTCACTCATTTTAGAAGTCAGTATATTTCAAGCATATGCCCTTTGGTTTCTTTTCCCCTGTTCATGCCTCAGTTCAGATCCTTATTATTCTAAAAAATATTATTGTTAAATAAAGTACTTCTTCTAAAACATAAAAGAATTACATATACATGGTAATAAAATCCAAATGGTCTAGAAAGTTCTGAAATAAAATGTATTTTCTACCCCCTCTCAACTCCTAATCTCTCTCCCCAAAGGTGATCACTACTAAGTCTCTTATATGTCCTTCCAGAAACTTTTAAGTGCCCTTGTTCTCACACTTGCTGTGGGACGGCTGCCTTCCCTACATCCTATTCCGTAAGCCTTGCTGATGAGAGCAGTGATTTTTGGGGACGAGGCACAGAAGCCTGGTGATGCCTCTGCCTGCTGGGTGTAACGTCATCCAGAACTGTGGTCCCTAGCAATTACCTGATCTGTCCCCACTCCACTGTTGATTGCAGCTCACTGTGCACCCAGATCATGGAATCCTGGAAACTGGTATCCAGTGATGAGGGGCTACACTGCAGGCCATGCAGAGAGTGTTCTGGCTGCAAAACTTGCCACACCTTGGCCATTTGCGGAAATTGTGTCATTGCTAGGCCAGTTCTTTTTTTGAGACGGAGTCTCACTCTGTTGCCCTGGTTGGAGTGCAGTGGCACAATCTTGGCTCGCTGCAACCTCTGTCTCCTGGGTCCAAGCGATTCCCCTGCCTCAGCCTCCTGAGTACCTGGGATTACAGGCATGTGGCACCAGGCCCAGCTAATTTTTGTATTTTTAGTAGAGACGGGGTTTTACCATGTTGGCCAGGCTGGTCTCGAACTCGTGACCTCAGGTGGGTGGATCCCACCTCCCAAGGTCCATGTTAACTATGGCCCACTTTTTTATTTTAATACTGAAAACAACTTCCTAATCCTAAAATGATTTTTTCCCTTAATTCATTCTTGGGCATCTTCTTGAGTTTCCAGCCTGCTTTAAGGATAATCTGGGTTTACAAAGGCGAGATTCAAGGCTTTTCGAATAGGACGGGCACACAGGTCCACTGGTTCTCTGTGAGAAGAGCCCAGGACCCACCCTGTGAAAGTTCATCCCACCTAAATTTGTTCACCTGGACTCGGTCTTTGCCAGTGTGGTTGAAGGCGTTTGTAAGCACATCCGGGAATACTGTCCACCTGGGCAGTCATGCAGGAGACAGAGCCCAGGGTGGGCTAATTGGCTGCTTGGAGGTGGATCATGGTTAACTTCACATTCCAGTTCTCTTGGGCCAAAGTCTTGTTCATGGTTTAGAATAAGACAGTGTTCAGGCCGCCTGTGGTCAGGCTAAGATTGCGTTGTAATCCTCAGAAGTGGCCTTCCAGTGTGCTCTGCAGGAGTCTTTTTTTCCATAGAAACCAGCCAAGGGACGATGATATGTTTAAGAAATAATCATTTTATCAGACAGAGACTGAAATGGATCACAGTAAACAAGAAACTAACTCGGTGGAGCCCTGTGCGCTGTCAGGTGGGAGAGGAGTGCTCCTGTGTGGTTGTGGGAAAAGGTATTTTTTCTTTCCTTGATGCTTCATCCCACGTGTTTAGGGCACTGGTTTCTGAAACTGAAGTTGACAAGAGGCAGCCCATTTTCACTGAACGGCCAGGGCATCAACAAGTTTCCAGAAGGACTGGGGAGAATCAAAGAATGGCCCCCAATGCTGGGGTCTTGGCTTAGTTTGAATAAAGGGACTTGGAGCTACTGAATGTCTTCCACATTCAAGTCCTGGAACTCTTTGCTTGAGGATTCTGCTTTACATTTCCAAAGACAAAGGAAATATGGAAGAACTGATTTTCTAAATGTTTTCATAGAATTTCGTAAACACAGCATTGATCCATGATCTGGGCAGTCTGAGAGGAGATCTATTATCTGAGGCTCCAGTACTGGCGCAGGTTCAAGCATAAAGGCACTAATGAAGCCAGGGAGGACTGTCTTCATGTCCTCAAGTGACTATCTGGAGGAATTAGGACAGAAAGGAGACATATTGTGATCAGATGCTACAGAAAAATTTCATAGAAAAACCTGAACATAGGAACATATAATTTAGATGAAATCTAGTACTGCATGGACTGGAGGGCAGAGAACTTGATTCCAGTGGTTTTCTAATTTGGTTTATGACTTCTGCCAGCCCCCAACCGATTCCTTTCTAAGATTTGATACTCTGGCTGGGCTCTGGCTGACTTCCAGCCTTCTCCGGTGGAGCCAGGATTACATCTGTGTCTTTGCATTTTGTATCCAGGTTTCGGCTGAGTCCAGCTCCTCCATGAACTCCAACACCCCACTGGTGAGGATAACAACACGCCTCTCTTCAACGGCAGACACCCCCATGCTGGCAGGGGTCTCTGAGTATGAACTTCCAGAGGACCCAAAATGGGAGTTTCCAAGGGATAAGTGAGTACTTCTCTGGGCCATATCCCAGGATGGAGACTCAGCTATAAATGGGGATATTGGATTAACATTTTCTTTTTATGACCTTTAGCCGCAAAGGTCTTGCTGTGATGATGTCAGCAGGAGTAAGATTGTATTTCTAAATAACTAACTCCTGGGAAAGAGAAGAATGGATTAAAAAAAAAAATAGCTCCCTGAAAGCAGAGATACTTGCCCCTGGCTGGTCCCCAAAGAAGATGGCATCTGGTTATCATTTTTTAAGTGTCTGGGCAATTCAGACTCAGTCAAATGGAATAAAAGTAGAATTATCCAATTTATAAAATAGATCTGACATTCCAGCTTTTGGTTACTAGAACAAGACTGTTCTGTGTTCATTTCTGTGAAGAAATTAGATGCAGAATACAAATGGCCTTAAGCATGTCAACGCAGTGTTGCTGTTCTCAATGGTTATTAATGTCATATTGAGCTGAAAAGCTTCAAATATGGTACCTGACATCTAATTTCTGTGGTCCATAATATTTTCCTAGTTGGATGATACAGAGGTGTGCCAATCAGAGGTTCAGTCAAAATGTGGCCACCTGGGTATTGCTGGGGTATGTATCTCTTGGTCTCGCTTGAAGTCCATGTTCTGGGGCTCTGTTGGGCTGCATTTGAACTCTGGCTCTGCCAGACAGTGGCTGGGCAACCTTGGGCGAGGCACCTGATTCTCTCAAATTTGTTCTCATAAGATGAGGGTGGTGGTTTACACCTCCCAGGACTGAGCACAGTTCTTGGCTTGTGTGAGTTTCCATTTCATTTCCCTTCACCTGGTGGTAACCTGGGAGCTCTGAACTGCAAACCTCAGTGGGATCATTGTGCAGAGCATGGAGTCAATGGGCAGAACTTGAGCTACTAGCCCTCATCCGCCAGGCAGGACCAACCCCCAGGTCCTCCCCCCAAAATGAAGTGCGGTGGCCATTGTAGGGCTGTCCACTCACTTCTGGGGTACTTTTTGTAGTAACAGCTTTGAGAGTATTGGAAGGTGGAAATGCTGACTGTTTCTGCATCCCATACACTGGAATAAGCTCTTGACTTGCTTATGAGCAGCTACCCTGTTTGTCTTGACATTCTCAGTAGCTCCTGAGATTATGTTAGAGACGTGTATTGTTATTTTTTATTATATGTACATACTTCTTGTATGTACATATACACATTTGGAAATGCGAAGATAAGCTTTTCCAGAGACTGATCTGATGAGCTCTATTTGGAAGGGAGAGGTAGCTTCTGTGGCTGGCACTTCTGATTTTGACTCACATGATACCATAATCAGTTTTGTTTCCCATCTGCCAATCTAGACATGTGTACCATTAGCTAGGACTGAATACGTATATAGATATTATTTGGTTAGAATGTTAATGGAAATAATTTCCAGTTTATTTGTATGCTATAGTGAAAAGACCATTCACTCATTCATTTATTCATTTACTCAAGGCATGTTAATTGGATATTTACTGGTGGGGCACCAGAGAAAACACAAAGAATGGTTTCTTTACCTGTAGAATGTGGAGAAACGGGTGTGTCTTGTGAACTCCACCAGCCCTAGTTTGTGTGTGGAATTATATATGTAGGTGGGTTCATATGCACATTCCTATATATATGACTGAATTGGGGAGTTGTCATCATATTTTAAGAAATTGCAGCTTTCGGGTTTAGTCCATAGTTTTAGCCACCTGTGACACCACAGTCAACAGTGGGAGTCTGTATGTGCCCAACTGTTACCTCCCACCCGGGGTACCCTGAGTGTGGAAAATCTGAGTGCTAAACATTTCAAAACACTGTTTAGCGCAAACGTAGGTGGAACAGATTTCCAATGAATGAAGGCTATTTAGAAGCAGTTTATTAGATCGGAGGCAGAAGTTATACAAAGAAAGGATTGTTATGCTTGTAGTAGCAAAGCAGTGGGACATAAATTAGCCATTTTTCCAATGCAAATATTTATTTTCTGCCAAGATGTTAAATTTAATTTTAGTTGTGGATAGAAACAAAATGACCTCAGCATAGCATATGCTGCCCTCAGTCTTTATGCTGAACTTTTGCAAACCATTGTCTACTTAACCGTAAATGCTGTTTACTAATGGGAGCTCCATGCTTTGCTGTGTTACACTTAAGTTAAAGCCACATTCATAAGTATTCCAAAGACTTCTGCATTCTATTGGTTTCTGGGACGCACAAGGACAATATATGGCCATTCATCCAACGTGTATAGACCTTGTAATCTTACAAATTTAATTTGTAGTCACTTTGGATTTTCTTCATTGTGAATTTTATGTAGTTGTAAGGACTTTTAAACTATGTCAAAAAAAGTCCCGAATTTTTTTTTTTAGAATTTTCTTTTTCTTTAGTAAAAAATTACAAATTCCTTGAAATGCTTTTAAGAGTCATATCCTGTAACTTGGCAAGGAATGTGACCATAAAATCCATTGGTATTTGAATAATAATAATTTTAAAGCCATCATTTTACAGGGGAAAAAAAAAAGAGCAGTCTTAATGTTTTTTCTTTGAGCCATTCTAAATTACAGATATTTAATTGGCTCAAGATCAAAAGCTCCTTTCTGGCACTTAGAAAAGCTGACCACCATACTAGCAAGGATACCTTCCCTAAAGAAAATAAACCAAGAATACCAACGTGAAATCTAATAGCTGTTCCACCAGTAATTGACATTCTCTAAAACGTCACTAGGAAAATACTCAGGCGCGTGTGTACCCTAAGTCTCATTAGTTCCATATGATAAGTACTCCATGCTTTAGCAAGCTGCTGAAAGATTTTTATATTTAGTTCTGGAATTTCCCTCGCTACACCCCATCACCAGATGCTGTGTGCTAATCCCCTGTTTACACGTTTAGGCTGACGTTGGGCAAGCCCCTGGGAGAAGGTTGCTTTGGGCAGGTGGTCATGGCGGAAGCAGTGGGAATTGACAAAGACAAGCCCAAGGAGGCGGTCACCGTGGCAGTGAAGATGTTGAAAGGTGAGTGGGGAGGCGGGAGGCTCGCGGAGGGGCTGGGTGGAGAGTCTTATCAAGAAAGTGCCTTTTGTGGCATGCGAACTCCATCATGGCATGAGGTCAGAGAGCACATAGTTGACCTAGGGGTTGAGAAGTTTTCAGTATAAATCAGCATCTCAGACAGACTATTTATCTTGAGCTGTGTGTACTTATAAAGAAAAGCCAGTTTTGTTAGAAGATGGTAGCCTCCTACATGGAGTTACTCTTTGACTCCTGTGTGACCGTGATTCTTCATTCCCTCTGTATTTTTATGTGCTTAGAAATTATCAACTCATATATAATTGGATTTATTAGATAGGAGTTGGCGTGTTGGATTTGGGACTTACTTAAACCTTAACTTTACAAGAACAAGGAAATGTGTGTTTTTGGAGGGAACGAAGAGACTCAGAGAGCAGAAAGCCTTCTCTTTTGCATGAGGAACAAAGCAGAAATGACACTGGTCTGGGAGAGTCACTTAGAAGCTGAGAAGGAGCTAACAGCATCAAGACTGGTGCAGAGCCTCCTGGGACGTGTCAACAATGACCCTGAGATGGAAACGTCCTGTTGCATGGGACTGTGACTATTTCTGCATTAACCTTCCAGCCCTGCTTCATACCCATGTCCAAAGAGCTTAAAGAACTTTTAACCATTAACTTATTTGTCCTGCAGTATTCTTTTATGAGAAGAGTTATAGGGAACAGCCACATTATAAATCCTCCTGTAGGGATCTCGGAAAGAAGATCCCACGCCGAGTGTTTCCCACGTTTCCAGGCAGAGAGCCTGTCCTTGGGATAGGGTGCCGGGCTTGTTGCAGGTGCTCTGGAGTTAGACCTTTTCTTTCTTTTGAGGGTTCTCATTGAAAGGAGAACCCTCCTTTCAATGGGAGGGCCCAAGGGAAAGTAGCAGGCTGGACTTGGTCAAAAAGATGTGCTTTTCGTTATCTGGGTTTTTTAAAAAGCTGTTTATCTGAATGACTCCCAAGGAAAACTACGTTTTGAGATGTTCCCCACCTTGCAGCCTGATGCCCGGAGGAACACTGTGCTTGCTTGCCCCAGGTGTGATGGCACCACTGATGGAGGCAGCCCCTGGCTACGTACCAGGGGCAGGTGTGGGGAGGACCCACACTTCTCATCTCTTTTGGCCTAACTTCTGGTTTTGCTAATGGGGCTCGGAGTTACATGGGCTACTGCAAAAAGGGAGGTCTGGGAGTTCTCTTTCTCTTGTTATGCCCAGGCTGGCAACCTTGCCTTTAGGGTCATAGAAGGCTATGCCCCCAGCCCATTGTGGCATGCCCTTCCTTATAGCTCACAGCTGTGTCTCTCTTCCTCGTGAGGGCTCGTGCTCCCTCCTTCACATACATCAGTGTAAATTTTGCACACACAGTCAGTTGTACTGATCTTCCTTTTGTGACGCTGAAAAGCTGTTTGCAACACAGTTCTTATCCATGCCTATATTTCTTTTTTTAAAAGGAAACCCAGAGTTTTCCGTACTGAATTAGCTTGAGGTGGAGGGCACATGGGAAAGAGTCTTGCCACTGAGGAGAAGCTAAGAGAAGCTAACTGAGCCCGCGCATGTCGGATCTATGTCATTCTTGCTTGAAATTACAGAGCAGAAGTTTATATAGCTTTTCTTAGGATGGGAATTCCAGTGCCCTTTGAGAAGCCACTATAAGTCACGTCCCTTTGCCGCTCAGAATGCACATGCACACACGTTTATGGCCTGGTTATAGGAAGCCCTCTGAACCCATCTCAGAATGCTCCTAGGGCTGCGAGGGGTTGGGTTAGGAATGCTTGGTCAAGAGCAAGTCTGATTGGAAATGGCCCTACCTTTGGTCTCCCGCCTGGTTTCAAGCACCATGAAGTTTGGTGTGGTTTTCTGAGACATCTTAGATATGGCGGAGGATGAGATTATTTCATGGTCTGGGAAAGATTGGCGTCAGCGTGGTCTAGTCCTGACTCCTGGCTCCACTGGCCCCCCAGTGAGCTCTTTGACACAGAGCAGCTCCCTACTCAGGCCTTTGTCCCTTCCCCGATAAAATGAGGGAGATGATTTGGAAAATCTTTTCTGATTCTGAAATTCAGTTTTACGCTGTTTCAACGAAGTCTTTGGCAACGAACACTAGCTGCCCATGAGTTAGAGGAAATGAACTGATTTGTGAATATATCTACTGTTCACAGATGATGCCACAGAGAAAGACCTTTCTGATCTGGTGTCAGAGATGGAGATGATGAAGATGATTGGGAAACACAAAAATATCATAAATCTTCTTGGAGCCTGCACACAGGATGGTGAGTAGGAGGAAAAACTGCATTCGTCAAATACGCTGCAGTTTGATAGAATCGTTTTAGAAATGGTTGGGCTTCTGGATCCTGCTCCCAGAGCGCCCCATGTGCATGTTGAAAGTTCTTTTTAAAATCCCAATTGGAAGATGTTCCTAGCCGTGAACACAAAGAAAGGTCTGTGCCCGTACCTGGGGGCCGGCGGAAAGGAGGGTGCAGAGTGACGTTGGATTCGCGGGCCTGGAGGGGCCTGCTGTTTCTAGGTCGTAACCTGGAGGGGTTTTGGGAAAGGCAGTCTCCTTATGTTTTTGTTTTGTAAGTGCTAAGAGAGATTTCTCAGAATAAGATCCTGTGTTTTGGTTGAGAGGTTCTTCCATTAAAACAGGGATTGAGGAATCCATGTCTTGCTGTGGGTCACAGATGGCTGAGCTCCCAAGAATAGCTTAAAAGAGGAGAGAGCCGTACGAAGGAAAACGTACTTTGCCTTGGGGGAGATAGACCCTGGCTTCTTCCATTGCTGTTTACTGGCACTTTGGAATCAATTTGCTAAGTCATTAGTAAACTTGAAAACGCCTGTCTTTGACTTAGCAATTTCTCTCGTAGGTCTATACAGGAATTGGCGAACTTTTTCTGTAAAGGGAGACTGTAGACATTTTAGACTTGTGGGCCTTATGGTCTTTGTCGCAACTTCTCGTGTCTGCCACAGTAGTGAGAAAGCAGCACTAGGAGGACAGAAATGAATGGACCTGGCTGCGTGCCAATAAAATTTAATTACCCAAACAGGCCGTAGGCAGGATTTGGCCTGCAGGCTGTAGTCTGCCAGCCCCAAGCCTATACCATGGAGAAATGATTGCACACGTGTGTAAGGAAACATGTACAGAGATGTTCATTGCCTACTGTTTGTTATGGCTAAAACCTGGAAGCAAATGCCCATGCATATAAGGGAATGGATAAATAAAGTGTGGTGTGTTTATATGATAGAGTGTATGCAGCTGTGAAAAGGAATGATCTGGATGTATTTTTTTAAGCCCAACAGGTTCCAAAAGGGTAATGTATGGGGAAAGAACACTGCAAAGCTCTAAGAATTTTATTATTCGTTTATGTGATTAAAAATAATATATTATTTATTGACTAGTTAAAACAAACCGAAAGGGTAGAATGGAGAGACCATTGCTTTCCAAGAGGGCGCAGGTGACAGCATGAGAGTGACAGGGAAGAACACGTCAACTGTGTCTTTTATTTCCTACAGCCTTTTGAAGCTATCATGACCAAGGGCTGATTTACTGTTTTGGAGAGATTATAACGCAGGCATTCTATTTTTGTGTCTGCTTTTCTGTATGTTAAAACTTTTCTCTCTTTTTTTTTTTTTTTTTTTTTGAGACAGAGTCTCGCTCTGTCACCCAGACTGGAGTGCATTGGTGTGATCTTGGCTCACTGCAGCCTCCACCTCTTGGGTTCAAGCGATTCTCCCACCTCAGCCTCTCAAGTATCTGGGACTACAGGCATGTCCCACTGCACCCAGCTAATTTTTGTATTTTTAATAGAGACAGGATTTCACCATGTTGACCAGGATGGTCTTGAACTCCTGGTCTCAGGTGATCTGCCTACCTCGGCCTCCCAAAGTGCTGGGATTACATATATGAGCCACTGTGCCTGGCCTCTATATGTTAAACTTAAAACAACCACCACCACCACCACCAAAAGCATTGGCTTGTAATAACTAAAAATTTTTTGCTGAATTGCCTAAGGGGGGGCAGACCCTGGATTCTCTCTTCAGGGATCTTCTCTTCTCAACAGGACCTCTCTATGTCATAGTTGAGTATGCCTCTAAAGGCAACCTCCGAGAATACCTCCGAGCCCGGAGGCCACCCGGGATGGAGTACTCCTATGACATTAACCGTGTTCCTGAGGAGCAGATGACCTTCAAGGACTTGGTGTCATGCACCTACCAGCTGGCCAGAGGCATGGAGTACTTGGCTTCCCAAAAAGTGAGTCCTTTACATTCTACTTGGTTGGGCGGCCTCCAGTTAAAAATGTCTTTAAAGAAAACAGGCACTTTGGATGTGCTCATTTGCTAGATCAAGCCCTCGCATGTCTTGTTCACCTGGAAAATATTTATTGCGTTATTCACATTTGAGTTTAATGAACTCTTTGAAACCAAAACAGCCTTATAAACCTATAGCATCGCTGCAGAGATGAGCAGAAAAGATATGAGACAGGACCATGTGTGATTTCCCTGGGAATTCAGCCCTTCAGGTGGAAAATGGATGGTTTTAAAGGTGGTCCCTTTAATTTGGGTGATTTTCTTTTTTCGTTTTCTTTTTAGCTTCATTTATTTTGTGGTTACTGAGTTTTTGAACATAGACGTTAGGTGTTTAGTGTTTGAGGTTTGATACGGCATTAAATCTTCTAAGAGTAAAGGTCAAACAAAGGGGTATTTTAGTAACCTTGCCTCCTGGAGATCTGCGTTTATTTTGTCTTGTTTGGGGGGTGACCCTCTGTGGTTAGAAGTTGGCCAGGTCCCCTGAGGTGGACTGCCTGCATTCCAGGCATGCCACTTTCCATGGAACTTGAAACATTTCAGTTATTCTGAAAGTAGTTAGACAGGTGCCCAGATAGCCTCGGAGGCATTTTGGATGACCCAAGACTACCTTGTCAGCCCCACACATAGGGAAGCGGAGGGGCAGAGCTGCCTCTTGGGCAGAGGTGGGCACTGCTCCTTCCTTTGGTGCAGTTTATTGCAGTGCTAGGATTCCTTGGGTCCCCAAAGAGGTGAGGTCCTCTGGTGGGCATGGACCCTCTGTCACTGGGGGTGTGGGTTGCTTGAAGGGTCACAAACTCAGGTCTCTGTGTGGCCATGCCAGTCACATGAGCAAGGCCTGTGGATCACTCAGAGTGCAGAGATTCAAAGGCTGCACCTCAGCTCTATTGTCTGCTTACATAGGAGCTACTGCGGGTTCTGGATTTTTTTTCTTTCTTTCTTTCAAACAGGCTGGAGTGCAGTGGCACAATCATAGCTTACTGCAGCCTTGACCTCCTGGGCTCAGGTGAACCTCCCACCTCAGCCTCTTGAGTAACTGGGACTACAGGGATGTACCACCACACCTGGCTAAGTGTTTTTTTTTTTTTTTGGTAGAGATGGGGTTTCACCATTTTTTTTTTTTTTAAGAACAACTTTTAAAAATTTTTTCAAGAGAGTTTAGAGTTTTAAGAATTTTTCAGATTTTTTTTCTATAAAACTCTCCCAATGTATAGATTGTAGGAAACTAATTAAACACAGTTTTGACTTCTGTGATTGTGTCTGTGTGCATGCATTTGCGTGTGTGTGCATGTATGCAGGGGAGTTTACCAATCAAAAAGTATTTGGCATCCAGAGACAACCAGACAGATCCAGAACATGGGACATTTGACAAGATATGGCTTCAAAATGTCAGTGTCTCAAAAGATAAAAACTGCTGGGGAGACAGTTCCAGATAAAGGGGGCTGATGAGACAGTTCCTAAGTGTAAAAGTGGGATCCTGGACTGGATTCTGCAGGGCTGGGAGGGTGGCCAGATCTTAGAAAGGACATTTGTGAATGCTGGAAATTTGAATATAGACTGCATAATATTACTGATTATATTTCTGTATCCATATTGAATTTGGGGGTTGGTGACAGTGGTAGGAGAAATAGGCTGAAGAATTGAGATATGTGAAGTATCAACAATGCCTGCAACTCAGTTTTAAGTGGCCCAGCCATAAAGTGCATATACCGTGTATATATGTGTGTGGGGGTCAGTGGGACAGGACGTGGAGACAGCAAGTGATTGAGTAGGTGTAACAAGCAAACCCAGCAGCCGTGGATACCCACTGTGCCATCCCACCTTTTCTGCAGCTGTGAACTCTTCCTAAATAAGCCTGGGAGGGTAGCCTACCTGTAAGCCTCCTATTTTGACCTTCTGGTCTTGGTCATTCCCTGCCCTACCTGTGTGGGAGACAGGGGAAGTAGTTTTGCACCCAGCAGGGTGGTGCTACTAGAAGAAATGCAGTAGGAGGGCTGGCCTGGTCATTTTATTAAATCCTTCAACCTCTATTCCTAGAGCACCCCGGATGTCTCATGCCCTTGGTCAGGCTCTCCAGCGATGTGGCCAGAATAGGCATAGTCCTTGACTGCTTGTGGCAAGAACCATGGGTGACAGCAAGAGAAATTGACAGTAAATGTGGGAATGAAGATAAGATTGTAAAAAAAAAATATTGAAAAAGGTGCCATGGGGAAACGGTGGGATGCGGTCTTGCTCATGCGGGGACGCTACACTTAGCTGTCACTGCCATAGAGGCCACCAAGGGGGAGGAGTGGGCTTCCTCTGTGCTTCAAAGGTGACTCCCACTGCTGCTTGTGTGGTGAATAGGAAGGCTGAGCCCCTGTCAAAGGTGATGGTGGTTTGGGACAGGGTCTGTTGGGTTCAAAGACACTGAGAGAAGCTGGTGGGCTGATGTTGGACATATGTTGCTCTTGGAATAGTGAATGGATTGATTAGATAGGAGGGAGAGAAGGAGAGATCAACAATGACTTCTGGATTTCCAGCTTGAGAACCCGGATGGTGGTACAGCTTCCAAGTCTGGGAGGGCTTGAGAATCGGGGGTGGGGAAAGGGGCATAGATTTGGGTGGAAAATCTAGAGCTTGTCTTGACCATATCTGAGTCACGCAGGGGAGATAATGAAGAAGCTGCAGGCAGCAGCTCAGCTCTGAGGGTGGGCTAACAGCTGGGAGCCAGCAAATGGAGCTGTGCGTTCAAGCCATGGGCGTGGACAAACTCATCTGCAGACAAGCTTGGAAGGGGAGGACAGAAACCTGAAGTCAGGTCCTGAGAAAGTTCTCAAATCTAGAGATTGACTAATCTCTAGACCAGAAACAGCGGTGGAGGCCGAAAAGGCACAGCCTGAGCAGCAGGAAAACCAGGACGCGGTTCGCAGAGGCTCCAGACTGGAGCTTCAGGAAGGAGGGAGCAGGCAGCAGAGCCTCAGCGCTCAGCCTGGTGAGAAGCATGAGAGTTGGGACCCTGCCCATCCCACCCTGAGGACTCACAGCTGCTTCCTGCTTTGGAGCTGGTGGAGAGAAAACTAAGAGTCAGATGAACTTTGCTAAGCAGGGCAAATGAATC
Organism: Aotus nancymaae; assembly: GCF_030222135.1. NCBI lineage: Eukaryota > Metazoa > Chordata > Mammalia > Primates > Aotidae > Aotus > Aotus nancymaae. The sequence goes on from NW_026988421.1 coordinate 9,499,382, forward strand.
CATTTCATAATGGAAGAACAGAAGTATCCGTATTAAAGTGTTATGGTAATAGTAACTATCATTATTGTTAATCACTGACCACGCTGGGAGAAGCTAAGCATCTTCCAGGCACCGTGGTAGAGCGTTTGACATAAAGCATCTTATATGTGCTTTATGTCAGAACAACCCCTCAGAACAACCTGGAAACAGGTGGGATTTGGATCCCCATTGTATGGGGGAGGACGCCGAGGCCGGTGAGGACGTGGCATGAACACTTTGAGCGCAGATGTGTCAGGATCACTGTCCTCACTTCTGAGAAGGGGACTTGTAGGTCTGAAGAGTGGAGTGGCAGGTCCCAGACCCAAGTCTCCTGGTCCCCGACTCCTGCTCTCAGGAGAACCCCATCTCTCTCTGAACTGAGGCAGAACCAGTGAGATTCCCTGTGGGGGCAGGAGGGGTCTGTTAAGTCCCCAAGTGTGGCCTCATTGCCTCTACATTGAATAAGAGCTCAAGGTAAAAGGGATGTTGGATGGGCCTTTAGAACATTGTATGGTTCCAAAGCCACTTGCTGGAGGCCAATTGGTTCCAAAGCCAATTGCTGGAGGCCACCTGCAACTGAGGACCCAGAATAGGCTTGAAAATGGTGGTAAGATGAAGATTTTAAGAATAGTCCCCTTGGGGGAGGGGTCTGCTTCTGAAAATGGAGGGTTTATTCTTGAAGGTGGAGAATGAAGAACCAGGGAAAGGGTCCGATCCTGGCTTTCCCACGCCCATCACCTTACAGTGGGGAGTCATGGGCTTGTTAGAGACCTGCTTGCCTGAAGGAAGGGGCAAAAGATAACTGTTGGTCACATCGTTACTGATGTGCTGGGTTCATCTGTGCTCAGCGCTGGACAGATGAGATGAACACACAGTGCCTGGCCTCCAGCAGCTTTCAGCTGTGCGTGTGTGTGTGCATGTGTGTGAGTGTTGGGGACTGGAGACAGAGAAGTGAAGAAACACCATGGTGTGTACAGTAATGCAATCAAGTAATAGGGCATTTGAGCCTTACACAATAATTTATAAAATCCTGGCTATTTTTAGTTCAAAGCACACTAATTTTACTGTTTTAACTCACTCCCAAACCCAATTCACTCTCAAAGTGTGAAACCTGAGCAGTTTTGTTTTGTTTTGTTTGAGACAGTGTCTCACTCTGTCTCCTGGCTGCAGTGCAGCAGTACGATCTTAACTCACTGCAGCCTTGACCTTCTGGGTTCAAGTGATTCTCCCACCTCAGCCTCCTGAGTTGCTGGGACGACAGGCACCACGCCTGGCAAATTTTTGTATTTTTTGGTAGAGATGGGGTTTCACCATGTTGGCCAGGCTGGTCTTGAACTCCTGACCTCAAGTAATCCGCCCACATCAGCCTCCCAAAGTGCTGGGATTATAGGCCTGAGTCAGTGCACCTGGCCCTGAGCAGTTTTTTTTTTTTTAAATGAAGCCCCAGCTTCCCCACCTGTAAAATGGGTATAACACTATTCACGTCATAGGTTGCCACAGGAATTCAGTGTCATCAGCCATACTGGGCCCAGGGCATACTGCCTACATCATAGGGGTGTTGGTCTTCCTTCCTTTAGTGACCCACTGACCTTCACCTGTGGGAAAATGGAACACCAAACTGTCCCAGGGCCCTAATTGTATAAAATGGTCAGCTCTCTGTGCTGGAGAACAGGTCACATTCCTGTGGATGATGGGGATTTGGCTTGCCTTTGATTACTTTCTTTTTCTTGGGTGTGGGTTCCAAGTCTCCTCTTATTCAACCCAGAGGCTGGGTTTGATGTTTCCTAGCACCTGGGATGAGGGATGGCTGCACTAGACTCTGGCTCTTGCTGAGAAGATGGTAGAGGGAGCCGCCGGCGGTGTCTCTGTGCAAGCTGAGCTTCAGTGTGTGGTGGGAGCCCAGTGCGTGGGAAGCACATTTTCTGACCACACAGCTTGCCAGACACACAGAGCGCGTGTCGGCAGGAGCACACCACCGGGAGAGTTTGGCCCGGGTCTTGGAAGTTCAATTTGAAGAGGCCTCCAAAACTGGGAACAGGGCTGCAGCCCCAGACGAATCTCCAGGCGGCTTCTGGGAGCTCTCACGTTTCCTGCTTCCAGCCTGGCCAGGGATTGCAGGCTTGCGTGGCTTCCTTGCTTTCCTGTTTCTGGGCTTAGCCTACCCGGGGGGCCCAGAAGTGTATGAACACAAGGAATAGCTGGGGGTCAGGGTGGAATCAAACAGTTGCTTATTTAGATTTCAGGGATCACTTGGCTTGCCCCTTTTTAAATTGTCCATCTCGTGGAGTGCCTAAGATCGGCCCTGTTTCAGCTTTGTTGAATGGACTGATAAGACTTTCTGCTTCGTGTGATAGTTAACCTTTGTTAGTAACCAGTGTCAAAGACTTTGATGCTGATATCTGCTTCTTTATGTCTCATCTCTTCCCAAAATGCAGGATGATGATTAGGACCCTAATTATCATGTATCTTGTGGAAATCTTGCTATATTAAAGTGTAACTAAGATGCAGCAGCTCACAATAGCATATCATTTGTAGAAAGAAAAAGTCATAGGCTGGGTGTGGTGGCTCACGCCTGTAACCCCAGTACTTTGAGAGGCTGAGGTGGGTGGATCACTTGAGGTCAGGAGTCTGAGACCAGCCTGACCAACATGGTGAAACCCCATCTCTACTAAAAATACAAAATTAGCTGGGTGTGGTGGTGTGTGCCTGTAATCCCAGCTACTTGGGAAGCTGAGGCAGGAGGCAGAGGTTGCATTGAGCCAAGATCATGCCATTGCATTCTCTAGCCTGGGCAACAAGAGCAAAACTCCATCTCAAAAAAAAGAAGGAAAAAAAAGAAAGAAAGGAAAAGTTGTAATAGATCTTTCTGCGAACCAAGGGTTAGTGTCAAGACAATAAATTTGCTGTTCTGTAGCAAGTATTTAATATTTCCGTGTGTAGATTCAGTGTAAGTGGCACATTCAGCTGAGGGCAGGTGTTCTGAGAAACTGGACTAGACGGGCATTGTTATGAGAATGTTGCTAGATGGGCATTGGCCATGGTAGAGGCCAAGAAAGGACATGATTGGGCTGGGCATGGTGGCTTATGCCTGTAATCCCAGCACTTTGGGAGGCCGAGGTGGGTGGATCATGAGGTCAGGAGTTTGAGACCTGCCTGGCCAGCATGGTGAAGCCCCCGTCTCCACTGAAGATACAAAAAATTAGCCAGGCATGGTGGCAGTGCGTGCCTGTAATCCCAGCTACTCGGGAGGCTGAGGCAGGAGAATTGCTTGAACCTGGGAGGCGGAGGTTGTCGTAAGCCAAGATTGCGCCATTGCATTGCAGCCTGCATGATGGGGCGGGACTTCGTCTCAGAAAAAAAGAAAAAAGGACATTACTGGTCATTTCAGGAACCTAAGTTATGGGACGTGGGGGAGGTACAACAGGGCTGAGTTTGGAAGCGTGAAGACCTGTTAGATGGACAGCGTGGCAGTCTGTGGAGGAGGAGTGATGTTGGCCTGGACTAAGGGATTAGCAGTGGGAAGGGCATGGTATGGACCCATGAAAAGTCAGTTTGGAGTTGAAATCAACAGGACTTGGGAGGAATATGTAGAATACTGGCGTGTGACTCTTCAATTAAGGGAGACAAAGAGGAATTGCAGCCTTGAATTTGAGATGTCAGGGCAACATCAATGTGGAAATGTAACATAGACAGTTGTAAATGAGAACTTGGGTCTCAGGAGAGAGGTCAGGGTGGAGGTACAAGCTTGCACGTATTTTGTATATGTTAAGAATTAATGCCGTGAGGATATACAGAAATACATAAACTTAATGGAACAATTCCTCTATCTGAAGGGACAGAGAAAGAGAAGAGCCAGCCAGAGATTCTGAGAGGGTAGGAAGAGAGCACCACTCGAGAGAAGGGCATGGGATAAAAACTAAACAGAGGGACCGTTTTAAAAAACAAGCAAGAGATCAATAGCATCGGAAGCCACAGAGGAGGAAAGACTGAGGAGTTAGAGGAGGTCATTTGTGTCTAACGGTTCGGAGGTTCTTCATAAGCTCTGAAGAGAGGAAAGAGGGGGCAAGAGCAGACACCGATTAGAACGTTTGAGAAATGAGCAGGAATGAAGGAGATGTGATGTAGGATTTTAACCAGCGCTTCTGAGAATTCGAGTGTGAAGGGCGGGAGAGCAAGTGTTGAGAGTAAGTGTTAGGATGATCAGATACAAATCTGCATGCAGCTGAAAGGAAGACAGCGGTGTGGCCGGACACCTGCAGATAGAACATGGTTATTTAGCCTACCTTGGCTCTTCAAAATGATCATTCTATGTATTTATTTATCATTTCAAAACAAATCCATGTCATGTTCAGGTTCTCAGATGATCTCAGTTGACCCGTCTTCTTAATCTTAGAGCCACACTGTGTTTCCTTTTTTTTTTTTTTTTTTTTTTTTTTTGTGACAGAATCTCACTCTGTCCCCTAGGCTGGAGTGCAATGGTGTGATCACGGCTCACTGCAACCTCTGCCTCCTGGGTTCAAGTGATTCTCATGCCTCAGCCTCCTGAGTAGCTGGGACTACAGGCTTGTGCCACCACGCTGTGTTTCTTAGAGTATACTACAACTAGTTTTAAAAATTAGCTATATTTTCTATCTGCATTTTAAGAAATGAACATAGTTCCTTTTTGTTCTTGTGGTGTTTTGAAATTAGTTATTTCTCTTGTTTCTTTCTTGATTTCAGTGTATTCATCGAGATTTAGCAGCCAGAAATGTTTTGGTAACAGAAAACAATGTGATGAAAATAGCAGACTTTGGACTGGCCAGAGATATCAACAACATAGACTATTACAAAAAGACCACGAATGTAAGTCGATGGCAGTAATGCAGTGCGGGGCGGAGGGGGCCACGAGGGGGTTAGAATGTTCCAAGAAGAAAGGCCGTCAATATTGAGAGCTGAGTGGGACTGATGGGGGTCCAGTCCCCTGCCCCTGACTCCTGTTCTTTTGCCTTACTGTTCACAAACTCTCAATATGCAAATTTAGGCTCTACTTAACGTCAATTTTAGTAAACGCAAAACACTTATGTACAGAAGAATCAGCAGCCTCTAGGATTTTCTTACGGTTCTCATCAAGAACTTTCATAGCAAAAACTAGAGCTTGGAAGTTACTGGGTTAATTTTTGCCTATTAATTGATCAAGGAGCATCTGTGTGCTATGGAGATAAAAGATAGAATCCATGGAGACGACATTTTATTAATGTGCTCAAATCTGTGCCTCTCACACATGATGTATGGTCCTCATTGGGGTTGATTTCCGCTCTGTTGACCGACCAGTAAAAACCATGAGAATATCAGCTCTTACACAGGGCACAGCCCTATTGGGCCCGCTAAGATAAATTCTTTTAAATGTATTTAGCTCTTACATTTTCTTATACATTTGCAGGGGCGACTTCCAGTCAAGTGGATGGCTCCAGAAGCCCTTTTTGATAGAGTATACACTCATCAGAGTGATGTGTGAGTAACTCTCTTTTCTCTGGCTTCTTCCTGGGATTGAGTTGCAAAAATACCATACGTTCTTCACCTTTCTTCATTCTTCAGTGGCTGCTGCACTTCACACATTTGTAGAAGGTACAGGAGCTGGCCTTAGAAAGGACGGATTTTATGGTAGGCTGGTAACCAATGCTCTGTTACTAATCTGCCTGGCTTCAAAGAGCACAGGAGGTGGAACCGCTGACCTCCTCCCGCCAGAGCGGAAGTCCTTCCCTTGAACATATTCATGGATGTGCAACTACAAAGCTGCTATCTAATTTGCCAAGCTCTTGGCATGTTCTTCACTCCATTAAAGGAGTAATCCTGGAGCTTTTCCCACTTGAGAGTAGTTTGTCACATTTCCCTCTCACCCAGATTTCTGCTTAAAGAGTGGAGCTGTGTGAGAGGTGGTCCATGCAGGGGACCTCCATAGGGTCTACTCTCTGTGTTTCTCCCTCAATAAAAAGGTTTGATCTTGCTTTGGTGTCCTTGACAGCATTCTAGAAACACAGTAGAATATTTCTATTGTGGTACACTTAAAAAACCATTGGGGTCAGGCTCCAACTGATATTTGAGATTTGAAAATTCAGTTGAAGGCTTGGTGTGGTGGCTCATACCTGTAATGTCAGCACTTTGGGAAACCAAGGCGGGTAGATCACTTGAGGCCAGGAGTTCGAGAGCAGCCTGGCCAATATGGCAAAACCCTCCTGTCTCTACTAAAAATACAAAACATTATCTGGGCATGGTGTTTTGCACCTGTTATCCCAGCTACTCGGGAGGCTGAGGCATGAGAATCACTTGAACCAAGATTGCACCACTGCACCCAGCCTGGGTGCCAGAGTGAGACCCTGTCTCAAAAAGAAGAAAAAAAATTCAGTTGAGAGATGTTACCATTGGGAGAAGCAGAGTGAAAGTCACTGTGTGTCTATAATTATTCCAAAGGAAAAAGTTTTGAAAAGATCACCTGAGTCTGGGCATGGTGGCTCACGCCTATAATCCCAGCACTTTGGGAGGCCGAGATGGGTGGATCACGAAGTCTGGAGATCGAGACCATCCTGGCCAACATGGTGAAACCCCGCCTCTACTAAAAAATACAATAATTAGCTGGGCATGGTGGCACATGCCTGTAATCCCAGCTACTTGGGAGGCTAAGGCAGGAGAATCGCTTGAATCTGGGAGGCGGAGGTTGCAGTGAGCAGAGATCACACCACTGCACTCCAGCCTGGGCAACAGAGCGAGACTCTGTCTCGAAAAATCACTTGAGCTATTTTTTATTTGCATGAGCAGGAAGAATTCTGGGGCAGGCATTAATTCTATGCTAACCTAATTGGTCCTCTCAGCAATCCTAAAAAGAAGACATTACGATCCCATTTTTGCTGTGAGCAAACAGCAGGTAGAGGCTGTTTCTACCTGTCTTGTGCCACTGCTTTTGCTCCGCAGAAAACTGCAGCGTGAAACTCACCACCATATTCAGAAGGGTGAGTTTCCAGAGTGACCATGCCATAGCTAAACCTGGGTTTCTCAGCTTGCTCATCCCAGAGACTGAGTCTCCTGAAGTTGGCTCGGGAAGTCCGAGTCTCTGAAGAGTCAAGTGTAAACTGTGGCCTGTGAGACATGTTCAGTTTCTGTTGTGTGCAACTCATCTGGGGCATGTGATTCTTCATTCTGAGTCCAGCCCTGTGCTGGCTGCCTTTGCAGCCTTAGTAAGTTCCAGAGCCTCTGTGCATCAGATGTTCCGCTGGCCACAGAGGGCAGCTGTGATCTTGCAGAGGTGGCTTGCTGGCCTTATTCTACCAACTGCCCATCCTGGTAGGTCACAACCCTTGGATCAGGCACATTGAGAGTTGGAAAGAAGCATAAGGGCCTTAAAACAGAGAAACTGAGATCCTTGCATTGCTAATATCACATTTAAGACAAGCAGCTCTATTCCAGAGTGATGGCAGTTTGCCTTTTTGCCTGTTGATGGAAAATTCCATCAGAACATCCCCATGTCATCCTCATTTGGGGATGCTCTTGGGGTCAGGAAAGAGCACATCTGATGAACGGATGAACGGCAGGAGGGCCCGTTTGTCTTTAAACTTCAGAAGTGAGGAGGTGTTTATGTCTCAGCTGGGCATGTTTAGGTTTCTGCGACGTGGATGGGTTAGTGATGCTGTGCTTTCTCCCTTTGTTGCAGCTGGTCCTTTGGGGTGTTAATGTGGGAGATCTTCACTTTAGGGGGCTCCCCCTACCCAGGGATTCCTGTGGAGGAACTGTTTAAGCTGCTGAAGGAAGGACACAGGATGGATAAACCAGCGAACTGCACCAACGAACTGTAAGGACTGTTGTCTTTCCTGCCGGTGCCGCGGTGGACTTGCCACACCAGTAATACCTCTCCTGATGTATCTCACTTCTGAAGGCCCCTGGTTTTCTAAACATACTCTAAGAAGAACGGCTGAAGCTCTCTGGACTCAATCCAGAACTGAGATAGATAGTGACGCTGACAACCATTATGTGTCTGAGAGAGAGAACACTATTCTGAGTATGGAGAGGGCTTTGGATCTCAGGGTGTCTGGCTGCCTGGCCGAGGGCTCCCGACTTTGCAGAGCCAATGGGCCACGGTGCTGCGTCTCCTGCAGTCTCCCCGTGGAGTGACAGGAAGACCCACGGGTCAGGAAACAAGCTAGAAAGCCATGGGGCCACCCAGTAGGGTGTAGGATTAAGGATGCAATACAGCCTTTCCCCCTTGGTTGTGCCTGGCCCCCGTCTGGCCCTGTCGTGGCGAGTGGAGAATGGGTGTTTCTGGAATTTCTTGAACCATTGAAAATTGCCATTACAGATTGACGCCAGCCACGTTTCCTCAGAGTGAAGGAACCCGTGTCTGGTTACCGAGGCTTCACTTATGTTTTAGTGCAGAGAATTAAAAATGTGTCCAGGTGCCCTCCTTAGAGCACCAGATCTCCTATAAAACCCTGAGCTGGTTTCTAGCAAAACCTACCTCACACTTGCAGTGGAGTTATGTTGTGTTTGTGACGTGTGCCTGGTGCACTATAATCAGTGCTTTGAAAGGAGTCTCTCTGCCTCCTGCCTCAACCCCTCCCCCACCCCCCAGGATTAACTAAGAAGAGTGATTGTCCCAGAGACTGCGGTCTATTGTGTATCATTTCATAGGGATTTTATATCAGTAATCCCATGAGTGCTTTTCGGTGTACAGTGGATGTCTGATGAATGGCCACATTTTATAGCATATTATATAAAGGCATTTATTGTGCTCTTTGTCATTCCTATTGCTTTTTTTTTTTTTTTGACATAGGGGGTCTGTCAAAACCCATGATCAAGATAAGACCTGGGAACCTAGGCCTGTTGAAGAGTTGATCAGGAAGTTAGCGTGCAGCCCAGTGGTGGCAGATTAATTCATAAAAAAACTTAAAGTTGTAGTTTGTAAATTTTGTTGTATTGTTTTTTTAAACTCAGGTAGCTTTGTCAAACGTTAAGACCCAAAAGCGTTGGGCAGATAAATAGTAGAGCTGCTTTGATGCAGGGGAGGGAAGACTGAAGACCAATCCACGGAAATGTGTTCCCTCCAAAGCATCTTTAGGGTGTGATGCCATTGTGAGGTCTGACTGTGGCCCAGGGATACCAGGGAAAACACATAGATGCGTTTCTCTTGATGGCTTAGATGCCTTCCTAACACGTCTTGGTTTAAGTGCTGTCTTTGTAAGTCACAGTGCCTTTCAGAGGAACTGGCAGGGAACCTTTTGGGAAAATTATTCGTGACCTCCTAATCTACTGGCGTGGACAATTCTAATGCATTTTCCTAATTTACAGCATATCTCCATATTGCCTATTAAAACTGACTGCAACCACGTACCTAGTGCATGTGAAATTAATTCAAGGAAATCCATTTTTCCCAGGTACATGATGATGAGGGACTGTTGGCATGCAGTGCCCTCCCAGAGACCAACGTTCAAGCAGTTGGTGGAAGACTTGGATCGAATTCTCACTCTCACAACCAATGAGGTAAGAACCTCCTTCCAGAAGCCCCTTGTCCTTGGTTGGCTCGTGAGACACGTGTAGCATTTAACACGCACACTCCCCTGTTGGCTGCTGGTTGGAGTCTATAGTCTTGTTTAGTATTTTCCCATAGCAGTCAGACAGTTCAACTGTGTGTTCCTCTCAAATCATGATTTTTCTCAGAGCTTCAATATGTGAGTTCTGACTCAGAAACCAAAGATAGAGGGACATGCCCACAGCCATCCTCAGTGTCGCTGGTGGTGGAGCAGTCCCATGTGTGCGTGGGATAGTGGGAATGAGAAAGCAGTAGTCAGTTGCAGCGTTTTGTGTGCATGGGAAGGAGCTTGGTTCCTCTGCAAGTTTGAGTCTGTGCCCTGGTTATTAGTGGGTGAACTGACAATGTTTGTCATCATTTGCTTGTTGGAATACAACGAAGTTTTGTAACGCCAGCTTCTGTTACTACAATACTATCCTATGTGATCCTGTCGAGTAATGGTATGTGCCTTGCAGCCTCTTTCTAGGTGTATGAAAACATAATAAACGGTTTTCTACAATGGGCAACTTACATGATTTTTACATAAAAACATGCTTTTGTTAAAATATTTATTTCTCTAAAATATTTATGATCTTGGTGGCTGATGCCTGTAATCCCAGCACTTTGGGAGGCCGAGGCAGGTGGATCACGAGGTCAGGAGTTCAAGACCAGCCTGGCCAACATGCCAAAACCCCATCTCTACTAAAAATACAAAAATTAGCTGGGGGTGGTGGTGTGCGCCTGTAATCCCAGCTACTCGGGAGGCTGAGGTAGGGGAATCGCTTGAACCCAGGAGGCAAAGGTTGCAGTGAGCTGAGATTGCGCCACTGCACTCCAGCCTGGGAGACAGAGCAAGACTCCATTTCAAAAAAAAAAAAAAGTTATCTTTGCCAACAAAATAAACACTCTTCTGTCACTCATTGTCCAAATTTAGCCATGTTGGTGGCTACTTGAATATACAGATAGAGTGCCTTTTATGATTATGGAAAGCATATGCTCTGAGCAGGAAAGATGATAAACCCATCAAGTCTAGTCAAATCCCAAGACAGAGAAATCGTTAATGGATGTATTTTGAGATATTTAATGAGGAGGCACAATAGTGTTCTTTTACACAGGACACGAACTCCAAACATGCAGTTGTCTCAGCAAGACAAAAGTTAAGATCCTCCAAATATTTTACAAGGAAAATAATACACTTAAGTTCTGATTTAGAAAATAGTTTTAGAGTGATTTTTAAAAAAATAATAATCACATGTAGTGATATGAAGTCTTAGCAGCTTTATCTTGTGTGTCTGACTGTGGCCTGTGCTGGCTAAAGGAAGAGATTGGATTTAAATGAATACAGCTGACCTTCAGAAGTTGAAAGGAAAGGAACAGTTCAAGGGGGGAAAGAAACCAACTTTCTTCTTCTGCCAAAATTGTTGTTTCTAGTGTAAGTTCCTTTAACTGGAGATTTGGAATCTACTGATATCCCTACTTTTTTCCTATCAGATCTGAACATTTATGGTTTCATTTAGAAAGTGGGAAAAGTTGGCTGGGTGCAGTGGCTCAAGCCTGTAGTCTTAGCACTTTGGGAGGCTGAGTCGGGTGGATCACGAGGTCAGAAGTTTGAGACCAGCGTGACCAACATGGTGAAACCCCGTCTCTACTAAAGATACAAAAAATTAGCCGGGCGTGGTGGCACATGGTGGCACACTCCTGTAATCCCAGCTACTCAAGAGGCAGAGGCAGGAGAATTGCTTGAACCTGGGAGGCAGAAGTTGCATTCAGCCAAGATTGTACCACTGCACTCCAGCCTGGGCAATAGGGCGAGACTCCATCTCAAGGAAAAAAAAAAAAAAAGCCTAGGAAAAACACTAAAGTTCTATTTTAATAATCCTATGTCTATGCTCAATGTGATTTATTTATATATTTACATGTAGAGAGGGTCCGTTCATCCTGAAGTTTGTATTTAGTACCCTAAAACAAAAAAGCAGAATGCCATATTGTCTGACGGATATAAAAATCGAAGTTTCTTTCCTTGTGAAAATCATTACCATATGCTCAAGAAAAATGGTTCCATTTAGGACAAAATTTCATTTTTATCATTGTAAGCAAAAAGTTCTCTTTTGATGTGGCGGGCGTGTTTGTTTCCAGTGGTGTGGTTAATGCTGATGTTGTTGGAACTGACACATCCCCCTTCTGGGATGGGGACTCTTTCTCTTGCCAACCCTGGTGATGAATTATAGTGAGGTGTGTGTGTGTGTGTGTGTGTGTGTGTCTTTAAAAATGTCTACTTGCCAACATTCCATGGGCTCTTTTCTGATAACGCTGAGGCTGTTTGTGCTGTGGTCTGCACTTTTTGCCCCCTCTCAGCAAAACCACATGTCATAGAATAGTCATTGGCTTCTGGATGTGTGAGCAGAACTGCCCCACTGTGCCAGCCCAGTGGAGGCAGAGAGACCCACAAGCTCTCAGTTTAGAAAGCTTTTCAGAGCTTCAGAACAGGGGTCGACAACTGCTTTCTGTAAAGGGCCAGAGAGTAAATATTTTCAGCTTCACGTGCCCTATGCTCTCTGTCGCAACTTTGCCACCGCAGCCCCAAAGTAGCCACAGACAATATGTAAATAAATGTGTGTCTGTGTTCTAGTAACACGCTATGGATCCTGAAATTGGAATTTTATATAATTGTATATAAATTTTATGTCCTTTTATTTTATTTTTATTAATTAATTTATTTTTGAGACAGAGTTTCACTCTTGTTGCCCAGGCTAGACTGCAATGGTGCGATCTTGGCTCACTGCAGCCTTCGCTTTCCGGGTTCAAGCAATTCTCCTGCCTTAGCCTCCTGAGTAGCTGGCACTACGGGCATGCACCACCATGTCTGGTTAATTTTGTATTTTTAGTAGAGACGAGTTTTCTTCATGTTGGTCAGGCTGGTCTTGAACTCCCGACCTCAGGTGATCCACCCGCCTCTGCATCCTAAAATGCTGGGATTACAGGTGTGAGCCACCATATCTGGCAAATTTTATGTCCTTTTAATGCTACAAGATATTATTCTTCTTTTGATTTTTTTTTTAAACCACTTACTAGTGTTAAAGACCATCTTTAGCTCTCTGGCCATACAAAACAGTCCATGAGCACCCAGGTCAGAGGAAGCGTCACCCTGGGGTGGTCCAAGAGGCTCTTTGCAAGCACCATGCTGGACGCCTCAGGGAGTAGAGGACACTTTCTGAATCTCAAACCTTCAAAACTTTTTGAAATTTAACTTATATTTTCCTGAAGTTTCCTTTAACAATGCATATTGGATTTAACATACATGAGTATATCCAAGCCTCTTTCGAACCTGTTTACATTTTCAACTTGGAGAGCTTCTGAGAGTAATGAATTACATCTGTTAAATTACCCGCTGAAGGAAGAAGTATTCCCCTTCAATTATCCCAGAAACTACAATAGTAAAATGTAATGCAGAAAATAAATATTCATGGTCTCAACTACTCAAAGGGGGCCTGGGGACCCACAACACGTTACCCATTCTCATTCTACCGGGGCTTGCATTGGAAACCCGGGCTTCAGTGAGGAGGAGGTGGAGACTCAGAGGGTCATTTAGGTCCATGTGAAGTCGAGTTGCTTGCCCAGCACCTATAGCTCAACTAGGATTTATTGTTCTCTACCTGCCAATAGTTGATTTATGATGGGTTCCGAGAGAAAAGCTAAGGGCAGCCTGGAGTGTGTCAGAGGCGGGTCTCAGGGAGGTCTTCGTGGAAGTCAGGTGGGCTGGGTCTCCGTTCACCTTGTCGGGGTCTCCTGTCCTGTCCCGCGTCCAGTACCCACATCTCAAGAGCTTGTGTTTGAAATAAAACTCTTCTCTTCCCTTCTTTCAGGAATACTTGGACCTCAGTCAGCCTCTCGAACCGTATTCACCTTGTTATCCTGACCCAAGATGAAATAAAACGTCTCTCTTCCCTTCTTTCAGGAATACTTGGACCTCAGTCAGCCTCTCGAACAGTATTCACCTAGTTACCCTGACACAAGAAGTTCTTGTTCTTCAGGAGATGATTCTGTTTTTTCTCCAGACCCCATGCCTTATGAACCATGCCTTCCTCAGTATCCACACATCAACGGCAGTGTTAAAACATGAATGACTGTGTCTGCCTGTCCCCAAACAGGACAGCACCGGGAGCCGAGCTACCCTGAGCAGGGAGACCGTGCCTCCCGGAGCTGGTTCTCTCCACTTGTATATATGGATCGGAGGAGTAAATAATTGGAAAAGGAATCGGCCTATGTGTAAAGATTTATACAGTTGAAAACTTAATCTTCACCAGGAGGAGAAGAAGGTTTCTTTAGCAATGGACTGCCACACGCCACCACGTAACCCCTCTCGCCTGCCACGGGTACTGGCTGTGGACCAGTCGGACTCAAGGTGGACGTGCGTTCTGCCTTCCTTGTTAATTTTGTAATAATTGGAGAAGATTTATGTCAGCACACACTTACAGAGCACAAATGCAGTATATAGGTGCTGGATGTATGTAAATATATTCAAATTATGTATAAATATATATTATATATTTACAAGGAATTATTTTTTGTATTGATTTTAAATGGATGTCCCAATGCACCTAGAAAATTGGTCTCTGTTTTTTTAATAGCTATTTGCTAAATGCTGTTCTTACACAGAATTTCTTAATTTTCACCGAGCAGAGGTGGAAAAATACTTTTGCTTTCAGGGAAAATGGTATAACATTAATTTATTAATGTATTGGTAATATACAAAACAATTAATCATTTATAGTGTTTTTTTGTAATTTAAGTGGCATTTCTATACAGGCAGCACAGCAGACTAGTTAATCTATTGCTTGGACTTAACTAGTTGTCAGATCCTTTGAAAAGAGAAATATTTACAATATATGACTAATTTGGGGAAAATGAAGTTTTGATTTATTTGTGTTTAAACACTGCTGTCAGACGATTGTTCTTCGACCTCCTAAATGCCCCATATTAAAAGAACCCATTCATAGGAAGGTGTTTCATTTTGGTGTACAGCCCTGTCATTACGTCAACGCAACGTCTAACTGGACTTCCCTAGACAAATGGTACCAGAGTCCTCTAAAAGATGCCTTAATCCATTCCTTGAGGACAGACCTCAGTTGAGATGATAGCAGAATGTGCTTCTCTCTGGCAGCTGGCCTTCTGCTTCTGAGTTGCACATTAATCAGATTAGCCTGTATTCTCTTCAGTGAATTTTGATAATGGCTTCCAGACTCTGGCGTTGGAGACGCCTGCTAGGATCTTCAAGTCCCATCATAGAAAATTGAAACACAGAGTTGTTCTGCTGATAGTTTTGGGGGAAACGTCTGTCTTTTTAAGGGATTGCTTTCATCTAATTCTGGCAGGACCTCACCAAAAGATCCAACCTCATACCTACATCAGACAAAATATTGCCGTTGTTCATTCTGTACTAAAGTATTGTGTTTTGCTTTGAAACACCCACTCACTTTGCAGTAGCCATGCAAGATGAATGCAGATTACACTGATCTTATGTGTTACAAAATTGGAGAAAGTATTTAATAAGACCTGTTAATTTTTATACTGACAATAAAAATGTTTCTACAGGATATTAATGTTAACAAGACAAAATAAATGTCACGCAACTTATTTTTTTAATACTCGTGTCTTACCACATGGTTTCCTGTGCTTGGAGATGGTGACTGGGTGCTGGTCTGAATTGAGGAGGGGCAGGGCTGCCGAGGGTCTTCCGTGCTACAGACGGGGGTGACTTGCAGAAGGGTTGGTTGAGACCAGCAGTACCTGTGATAGGTTGAGGTTGATCCAGTGGAAAATCGGAATCAGTTGGTTGCAGCCCTGGCTCAATTGCTTACTGGCGCCTTGATGGAATCATCATTCCTTTCTGATCCCTACCCATTCCCCAGAGGAGCAAATGCAGAGCCACATGGTTGAGAGCTTTGCAAACCAAGAGGTGCCCTAAGGATGACAGGTACGGAGTAGGGAAGATGTTGAGAACATCTGAATCCTGGGGACTTTGAAACTTTTAGGCTGTTTTCTTCATGATGTATGGAGAGAAGGATTTGCTTCAATTTTCCAAAAGAAAACTGGGACAAATTTTTGAGTAATTATTTATTTTCATACGGCCAATGATCTGAAGAGGGAAATGGAGTTTTGCCTGTCAGTTAACAAATGCAAGTCTATGACTCTTAAGGGTCTGTTATATCTGCTTGCCAGCCTCATCAGCACCAGGAAAGGGGGCTGAAAACAGGCCAACTTCTCCTGCACTTCAGCCAGGCTCTTAGACCTTTACAGGGCCATTGGTAACGAGTGCTGTCTTTGGGGTCTTCTCTGTTTGCGGCCGTTCATGGTGGAGCAAGGTGTCACCAGGCATCAGGGGAGTGGCCTAGGGTCCTGCTTCTGCACTTCCCAAACCTCTGTCCTTCTGTTTCTTACAGGACAGCAGGGTTCTGATCCCACCAAAGGAATGTGATTTTAAAAATAAAGTACATGAAAGCCATCTAAGTAAAGTGTCACCTGTTAGACACAAGTGTACAGGGTGATGTTCTGCATCCCTAGGGACATTTCCACCAGTGCAATGTCCTTGGCGAGGGTGAGGATTGGACTTGCTGGTACCACAGGTGCATTCAAAGCAAGGACCAGGGCCTTCGCGGGTTCTTCTGTGCAGCTCTCTGGTGCATATGCTGTACTTGAGACACTGAATGGGCAGTTTATAGCCTTGACAGTGTAGATGATAATGGCAGTAAGAACTGCTGTCCTTGCTCATTTCACGGAGCTGGGTGGGCAAGAATCCTGAACGGTCTTTCGGCCATTTGATTTTAGAATTATTTTGAAAGAGACACTTCTCATGAAGGGCAAGAAGGCAATGTGGTCCATGGGAATGACAGCTAATACAGTACCTGCCTTTTTTCTTTTTTCCTTTTTTTTTTTTTTTTTTGAGACCTGCCCCAAATGAGTGTACACAGGCAGGATTTGATAAGAATCCTGGAGCTTATGGCTCTCCTCCCCTAAGGCCTAAGGAGAGCGATGGGAATTCGTTGAAACCATGTGTGATTGTCACCTAATCATGTGATTAGTTCACTTGTGAAGAACCAAAGGACTGCAGGCATCTTGGATGGGTAGTACCTGGCCTGCTGTTCCAACTGGGAAGGGCATATCCAAGAGGCTGCCTCAAAACGTCTAGCTGATGGTGGCCTCTGGCAGGATGGGGAGGCAGAGAAAGAGGGTGGAAGAGTAGCACCTTCACGGGGGTTCTGTGCATTCCCAGGAGACGGGGTACCCCACATCCACCACACAACCTCTCCATGGCTCCTCAGGGAGCTTCTCTGCATCTGATCTTGTGGGAAGTCCCTTAACCCCATACATAGGAACATAGGAAATTAAAACATGCATTTACAGTAAAACGTCTGATCAACTTGAGCTGTTATGAATTGAGGACTCCACCTCCAGTACTGAAAACAAGATATGGGGCTGCTACCCTGTATTTCATCACTGAAGCTTGCTTGTAGGGCTGGGTCCAGAGGGCTCAGCTGGGACACAGGAGGAAGCTGAGGCTCAGCTCAAGGTTCCTGAGGGTCACATGGCTGGGAAATGGTCTAAGGAACAAGACTGCAGCCTTGCTCAGTGCAGGAGAAAGACAATGGACCATGGGCTTGGACCGAATGGGTTGGGTTTGTTTCTTACAGCTGGATGATGGTGGGCAAATCCCAGCTTCTCTCTGGATATTCATCTCCAGGTGAACCTGGCCCTCACCAGCCTCTAGACTTACCATGAGGATTTGCTGTAGGGCTTAGCCGTGGCAGACAGGACTTAATAAATGTTCATTTTTCACTTCCTGAGAATTTTTTTGTACACTTCAGTGATTTTAGTATATTCACATTGTGCAGCCATCACTGCTAATCTAATTCCAGAACATTTTAATCACTCCAGAAAGCAACTGTGTTCCCATTATCAGTCACTTCCCATTTCCCCCTCTGCCACCCCAGCCCTTAGCAACACCCAATCTGCTCTCTGTCTATGGATTTGCCTGTTCTGGACATTTCATATAAATGAAATCATACACTATGTGGCCTTTTGTGTCCAACTTTTTTGAGACAGAGTTTCACTGTTGTTACCCAGGCTGGAGTGCAATGGTGGGTTCTTGGCTCACTGCAACCTCCACCTCTCAGGTTCAAGCGATTCTCCTGCCTCAGCCTCCCAAGTAACTGGGATTACAGGTGCCCACCACCACACCCAGCTAATTTTTTTGTATTTTGAGTAGAGATGGTGTTTCTCCATGTTGGCCAGGCTGGTCTCAAACTTCTGACCTCAGGTCATCTGCCCACCTCGGCCTTTTGAAGTGCTGGGATTACAGGCTTGAGCCACTATGCCCAGCCCCAACTTCTTTCACTTGACATAATGTTTTCAATATTCGTTCATACTGTAGCCTGTAACAGTACTTCATTCCTTTTTACTGCCAAATCCTATTCCATGATATGAATTTACTACATTTTGTTTATCCATTCATCCACTGATGGACATTTAGATTGTACTTTTCAGTTATGAATAGTGCTGTATGAACATTCATGTGCTGTGTTTTTGTGTGGTCAGGTTTTCATTTCTCTTCAGCACATATGTAGGAGTGGAATTACTAGATCATATGGCGACTGCTGGACTGTTTTCCAAGGTGGTTGCTCTATTTTACATTCCCACTAGCAGCGCATGAACATTCCAGTTTTTCCACATCCTTGCCAACACTTGTTATTATCCATGTTTTTTATTATAGCCATCCTAGTGGATATGAAGTATTTTCCTAAGAATTTCATAGCTGAGGAGATAGGATGCAGATCATTGAATAAAGATACATAATGCCTTCCTGGTATTTCCAGAAAAAGATACTTCAATTAATCAGCTTGGCTTCCACACTAATGAAATGGACAGGGTAGCTAAGATGCCTCAGTGGATCTTCATGAAATGGAGAAGCCAAGAAACTGATCAATTCCATGTCTTTCCTCTTGACTGAGAGAGGAAGGAAGCACTGCCGTGTGGTGCAAGGACTCACGGTCTTTCTGGCTTGAATGCTGAGTGCATCTCTGCCTCACATCCCCAGTCTTATACCAAGTAAAGTCACGCAAGCTTGAGCAGTCCATGGGGACTGATGAATACACCATTACTTATGTATGCGGATCCATCAGGGTCCTTCTTACCCAGCCTGCGTTTTGATGTTATTTATTTTTTCATGTTTTTAAAGATGAAAGCAAAGTTTATCTTCTCTCACATTTCATCCCCAGGAGCCTTGAAATGACTTGGCTGTCGACCCTGGGCAGGGACAACAGAAGCCATCCACATCTTAAGTGACATTCTGGAAGGGGTCCCTTCTTATGCCCTTTTTTTCTGCCGGGTTTCTGGGGTTTTTGAATGGGATCCTCTAAATTGCCTTGAAGTCCTGTTTCAGAGGGTCACATGAGGTTCTGTAGAAGACAGTGGATGGGAGGGCATTCAATGTGCATTACTGGGGAATCATCTGCTCCGGACCTTTGAAATACAAGGCAGTGGATTCCTGCCAATTTATAAAGGGATATCCCAGCACATGAAGCTGTTCGGTGACAGAATTTAGCTTACCACGCACATACGGGGAGGTGATTTTTCCATTTGCGGCTTAGAACACTGCCTCCTTTTGGACTGTACTCCTTTTAGCTTTCTTTTCCTCTTGTAATTCTTTTTTTTGTTTGTTTTGAGACAGAGTCTCGCTCTGTCTCCCAGGCTGGAGTGTAATGGCATGATCTAGGCTCACTGCAACCTCTGCCTCCTGGGTTCAAGCGATTTCACTGTGCCTCTAATTCTCTTTTAAGGGTGCTTAACTGATGCTTGCTAGTGTCTCTTAGTAGTTAAAATCCATAGCATGAGGTTCTTTGAAAGGGACAGAGGACACTTACAGATTTAAAAATTAAGAATCAAGCGACTGGGTGCAGGGGCTCATGCCTGTAATCCCAGCACTTTGGGAGGCTGAGGCAGGTGGATCACCTGAGGTTAGGAGTTCGAAACCAGCATGACCAACATGGTGAAACCCTGTCTCTACTAAAAATACAAAAATTAGCCAGGCATGGTGGCTAATGCCTGTAACCCCAGCTACTCGGGAGGCTGAGGCAGGAGAATCTCTTGAACCTGGGAGGCGGGGCTTGCAGTGAGCCGAGATTATGCCACTGTACCCCAGCCTGGGTGACAAGAGTGAAACTCTGTTGCCCAGGCTAGAGAGCAGTGGTACAATCATGACTCACTGCAGACTTGACCTTCTGGGCTCAAGCCATCCTCCCACTTCAGCTTCCCAAGTAGCTGGGACTACAGGCATGCACCACTACACCTAGCTAATTTCTATATGTTTTTTGTAGAGCTGGGATTATGCCATGTTGCCCAGGCTGGTCTTGAACTCCTGAGCTGAAGCAATCTACCTTCCTGGGCCTCTCAGAGTGCTGCGATTATAGGCGTGAGTCACTGCACCCAGGTTAATAAGTTTTAAATCAATGAAAATAATAATCAAAATTTAAAAAATCAAGAAACTGTATTGACAACATTTAACCTGTTATGGTTCCCTTTTTAAACAAGGCTTCACTTTACAAATACTAACCAGGCAAGGTACGCCTAATATGATTTTGAAGGGACAATTAAACACTTTTAGAAGTGCACAGACCAGGCCAGGCACAGTGGCGCACACCTGTGGTCCCAGAACTTTGGGAGGCTGAGGCAGGTGGATCACCTGAGATCAGGAGTTTGAGACCAGCCTGGCCGACATGGTGAAACCCCGTATCTACTAAGAATACAAAAATTAGTTGGGCATGGTGGCGGCATGCCTGTAATCCTGGCTACTTGGGAGGGTGAGACAGGAGAATCGCTTGAACCTGGGAGGTGGAGATTGCAGTGAGCCGAGATCGTGCCACTGCACTCCAGCCTGGGCAACAGAGCAAGACTCCGTCTGCAATAAATAAATAAATTCAGAAGTGCACAGAATGAGCTGGTGAATGAACTACCACGGACTCAAAGGCAGACCGGAACAGGAGCAGCTCGGGATGGTTTCTGCATGGCAAACTCTCTGGTTCCAGGTTTGATGTTGTTACAAGCAAATTGAAATGGGTAGTGTGACAAAGGGGAATATCACATGGCAAAAACAGAGGAAGCCTGAGGCTCTGGAAGTTTAGGATTGTGTATGTTCCGGGGGCCGCCCCATGGAATTTCTGGGAATTGTACAATTAGCATAGTTCACCTGACAGCGTTGGAGAGGCTGAAATAAACTCTTTCTATTGTGTGGGGAAGTCCATTAGGGGTTCTAAATCATTTCTGCAGGCGTGCACTGCAGAGGTTTAAGTGAAGATGGCTGGAACGTGAACACAGGCTCAGGGCTGCCCTTTCAAATTGCTCAGTGACTTGACTTGCTGCCTCTTCTGGAAAGAGGCTGTATCTTTGTACACATGATCACACCAGGAGAGGAAATCAGAAGCCTCCTCTTCTTCCTGGCCTGGTCTTGACTCCCCATGAGACTGGTGCTTGTGCTGCCTCTTGCTGGATTTAGGTTTCACCAAGATGCAGAAATTCCTTGTTGATGGCTGGCTCTCATCCATTAGCAGCCAGAGCTGTGAATGAAAAAGGCAAAGGCAAAACTTCAAACTGAGGGGTATAGGGCATGGGAGAGCTTGTCCTGCCGTTGCTTATTTCAGGGCCTGACCAATGGAGTCCTACAGACCAAACCCAGCTCCCTGCCCGCCTTTCTACTGCTTATGAGCCAAGAAGCATTTTGAAATGGTTGAACATATTTTTGAAAATATAATATTTTGTGATGTGCAAATTATATAAAGCTCCAATTTCAGTGTCCATAAATATTTACTGGGACACAGCCACATTCATTCATGTGCATAATGTCTATGGCTGCTTTCCCACAACAGCAGCAGAGTGGAAAGGATGACCCGCAAAGCTGAAGTTATTTACTACCCATTGCTTTTTTATGAAAGAGTCTGATGACCTCTGGCGTAGACATACAGTGTGCTAGTTGGTTGCCAGGCCCAGGCAGGTGGAGTTCTTCCCCTTGCCTTGTGGGGAAAGATAAAGCGATAACAAGGGCCTGAAACTGGGTGTTGCCTTTAAGAATAGGGGCCCGAACTGGGTGCGGTGGTGCATGCCTGTAGTCCCAACTAGGGAAGGGGCTGATAAGGAAGGATTGCTTGAGTCCAGGAGTTCAAGACCAGCCTCGGCAAGATAATGAAACCTCATCTCTAAAAAAGAGAAAAAGAAAACAGAATGGGGGTCCACTTGAGAGATCCCCACTGAGGGTGGGGATGAAAGTCATGAAAAGTGCCCTTCGGCCAAGTAAGATGTTTTAAGACCATCTGGAGACAGTAAGTGGCCAGCTTGCTGTGTCTAAACCAGCCTTCCTGGCACTGCTTTGCCCCTGTAGCAACATGCCCACAGCTCTTCCTAACAAGATTGCCACAGCGATCCACAAACCAAAGGCTAAATAAACAATGAGGTTCTTCCAGAAGGAGGGGAGGTGAGAGGCTGACATTCGGATTTGAATGCTGCTTGTTTGGCAGGAAGTAAACCGGGTCTCTTCCAGCCAGGGAGCACCTTTGTCCCCTAACACTGTATTCCTCGCTCGGGCTGGAACACGGAGTTCTGGGGGCGGGTTGGCCCTCTGCACAACCTTGTCGGCCGGGTTTTCTTTTGCATCGCCCTAGTGTTCTTGCACACATTAAACTGTCTGTGGATGCAATGACAGGCACGCACCTTTGTTGAGCTCTGAACACAATCCCAGGACAGACTCGTGATGGAACTGTCCTAGTTTGCCTGGACACGATGTAACTGAGACTTCTTTTTGCTTTCCATTATCTGGAGTTAAAAAGTGTCTACAGCTGTGATGGCTGAAGGCTTGAAATGACAGTCACTTTCCCCATAAATCAGCACGCAACATGCCCCCACATAAAAGAGTTTGAAAAAAAATCTACGTATGCAATAAATGTGTGCAGGTAATGGAAACTGGCAATAAGAATGCTTGGATCTGGTTTCAGTTTTTCCCTTGTCTTCTAAATGAGGGTGAAAGCAAATCAAGCACTAAGCTCTTATTTTTCTCATCTGAAAGCAGGTGAATGTGGTCAAGGGCAAGAGACATGAGATGAAGGGGGGACCCCTAATAGTGGAAACCTGGGTGTTCACGGCCTCTTTGGGGAAGCAAAGCCTCAGGCAGATCCCCAGGGTGAAAACCTAGACTCTTTTTAAAGGACTGGGTTGGATGAAGGGGGCAGGCGAGGCTGGAGCCCACATTGTTGGGCTGCTCTGACTTAATGGCACCTGTAGACAGAGGGAGAACATGAGAAGGGGCTCCTGGGCCGGGGGCCAGGCAGGTATTTGTGGTCGTTTGTGTGTGCATGCACATGCACTGTTGTAGACCAGGCTTTCACAGCTTTTAAGAACAATAAAAACATTCAGAATTCTTCTAGTGGCCCCACAGTGGAAGGCCTTCTGGTTATTTAAGCTCTCTAGCACACCCCAAGGGCATCTTAGGAGGAGCCCAGATCATTCCCACAGCTACAGAAGAGCTCAGCAAGAAAGAAAGGTGGTGGAGGTGGGGGTGTGGGGGAATATGGATGGTTCCAGAATTTCTTTAGAGAATTAGTCAAGAGTCTGAAGTTGGCATGAAAGGAGGTTTAGGGATCTGGGGAGTTGACTGGGAGCTGTTTTGCATAGAAAACAAACTGCTTTAATGTAAACTAAGTAGTTTTCTTCATTTAATTTTGGGGGCTGGAGATTGGACAGGAAGTATGAAATGGTTCTGTATCTCCACCTAAATCTCATCTTGAATTGTGATCCCCACGTGTTGAGGGAGGGACCTGTAATCCCCAGGTGTTGGGGGAGGAGGTGATTGGATTGTGGGGGCGGTTCCCCCATGCTGTTCTCATGATGGTGAGTGAGTGCTCATGACATCTGAGGGTGTTAGAAGTGTTTGACAGTTTCTCCTACATACATTCTCTCTCACACCTGCCACGGTGTAAGATGTGCCTGCTTTGCCTTTGGCCGTGATTGTAAGTTTCCTAAGGCCTCCCCAGCCCTGTGGAACTGTGAGTCAATGAAGCCTCTTTTCTTTATAAATTACCCAGTCATGGGTATATCTTTATAGCAGTGTGAAAATGGACTAATACAGCGTATAAAAATCTCCCCAAGCCACCCCTCCCTGGCCTGCCTCTTCCAAAAGGTCTAGTTAGCCTGAATAGTTTCATTTCTAAGCTCTTCTCTCAAGCAATCCACCTGACCAAGGTTCTAGCCACTCCAGGGGTGCTTGCTCCCCAACCTTGCAGGTAAGAAGGAACATGAGTATTTTCCCCTCCCCCACACTTTCTTAAGAAGCCATGCCTCGCCTGTTGGGCTGCTTGGTGCGCCTGGCTGATGAGTGCAGCTCCAAAGCTGAAATGCTATCAGAGTTTCTGCAAAGGGAGTCAGGGGGAGTGGTTAACTTAGCTTCCACGAGGCAGGTGCTTTGACCCAAGGGACATGGTACATTCTAGAAATGTGTAGCCACACCCTGTTTCCAGGGGGGAACAGGCTGTTTGGGTAGAGCTGGCATCAGGAGCGGAAAAGGAGGCTGCCACCTTCAGAGTTGGCTCTTTAAGCCTAGCCAAAGCAAGTTTGTGAAGTTGCTGTCTGAGGAGACCTCTGGGACAATTTCTGGGCTCATTCTGCCCTCCCAGCAAGCCAGCAAATCATAGGTACTGTGGACCCAGCACTGCACTGGGGTGGAAAGTCATATTACTGTTTAATCATTTTTGAAATAGTCCTAAGAGTGTTCTATTCGTTTTCTGAGGCTGCTGTAAGAAACTACTACAAACTTGGCGGCTTAAAACAACAGAAATTTATTCTGTCACAGTTCTGGAGGCCAGAAGTGTGAGATCAAGGTGTCAGCAGGGCCGTTCTGAAGACTCTAGGGGAGAATTCTTTACCTCGTCTGACTTCTGGTGGCGCCACGTGTTCCTTGGTTTGTGACTTCATCACTCCAGTCCGTTTCTGTCTTCACATGACCTTCTCCTCTTGGTGTGTGTCTGTCTTCTGTGTCTCTTAGGATGCTTGTCATTGCATTTGGGGCCCACCCACATAACACGGGATGACCTCATTTTGAAATCCATAACTTGGTTATACCTGCAAAGACCTTGTTTTCCAAAACACCCACATTCAAAATTTCCAGTGGTTAAGAAGACATGGGCATATCTTTCTAGGGGCTACTATTCGACCTATTACAGAGTGGAGGGTGGGAGATTTGAGGCTCGGTGGTCCTCTCCAGGAATTTTACAATCAGGTTAGTGGAGAACAAGGCTGGTACTCATGAAATAATTTGCTGGGTAACTTCTATTTCATCCAAGAGCCTGCTGTGGTGCCAGAGACTGCCTAGAGAGGCCAGGCCCATTCCCAGTTCACCCTGCTGAGAAGGAAACTCGCTGGGGCAGACCTTTCCAGCATCTTTTCTCATTTCATCCTCATAACAGTGGCATGAGATGGGCATCAAGAGGTCAGTTAATGCTGCACAGTCAGGCGGTTGCCACGTGAGAGAGCTGGGATGCGAATTTGTGTGGGCCGATTCTGGATCTGGGGATCTTAATACTGGTAACCCTGACAGCTGCCCAGTAGGCCCTCCCTGAAGGGGGAACTTCAGGGGAGGTGGGAGCCCATACTTCACCTTCTTGGAGGCTAGAACAGGAGACGGAAGGTGAGTGAGCTCACCCAGGCCAGAGGAAGGCTTGAGCGTCACTCCTGGGTGGACAACAGCTATGGGAATAAGCCCTGCACGAGAGGGTCAGTAAGAGAAAACTCTTTAAAAAGACTCTTGAGGCTGGATGTGGTGGCTCATGCCTGTAATCCCAGCACTTTGGGAGGCCGAGGCAGGCAGATCACCTAAGGTTGGGAGTTTGAGACCAGCCTGGCCAACATGGTGAAACCCTGTCTCTACTAAAATTACAAAACAATTAGCCAGGTGTGGTGGTGCATGCCTATAATCCCAGCTACTCATGATGCTAAGGAGGGAGGATCGCTTGAACCTGGGAGGTGGGGGTTGCAGTGAACTGAGATCATGCCACTGCACTCTGGCCTGGGCAGAGCGAGACTCTGTTAAAAAAGAAAAAAAAAAGGACTCTGTGAAGATTTCCCTTCACATCTGCCCATGTGAAGGATACTCTTTAAAGAGAAAATGGTTGTCTGAGCTGACTGGGGCAGGCCTCAGTCTAGGTCCCCATGGAATGGAAATAGTATCCCTTATGGCATCCTAAGGAGAAAAAAGATTTTTCCAGGAGGGTGTTAGGCAGAGAACCTGGGGAAGGCGGGCAGTGACACAATGCCGCTGGGTGGTAGCTGGTGCTGTGAGGTAGGGCTGTTCTTTCTCCTTCTTCTGAGTTTGTCCCTGACTTAGCTCTGGCTGCCATAACAAAATACCACAGACTGGGTGCCTTTTTTTTTTTATTATTATTATTTTTGCACAGTTCTGGAGGCTGGAGGTCTGAGATCAGGGTGCCAGGACCCTGTGGAGTGAAGGCCACCTTCCTGGTTTGCTGATGGCCACCCTCTCACTCTGTACCCACACGGCATTTTCTTGGTTGCAGGGGCATGAGAGATGAAGTGATCTCTCTCTCTCTCTTCCTCTTTGTATCAGGCCACCGATCCTATAGACCAGGACCCCATTCTTATAACCTCATGTAATCTTAATTACCTCCTTACTCCATCTGTTAGTCACATTAGGGGCTTAGGACTTTAACATACGAATTTTGGGGCAGGGGCACAATTCAGTCCATAGTAGCCCTCTCCCTTCCCTCCCTTTCCTCTTTTGCCCTGGTCGCATGTCCAGCCCCCAGACAGTATCCACTGGAGCTACAAGGCTGTGGGCATTGACTCTTTCCTTTCCCAGCCAGTGGGATGACTCCTGAGTAGCCACTGGCTTCAAAGCAAGCACCAGCATCTCCTCCTGGCCTCACTGTACCGACCACAGGGAACCCCCTCAGCCCTCCAGTGAGGGTGAGAAGGGGTGGCGGGTGGCCTGGCAGCCCAGCCCAGGGAAGGCCAGAAGCCGGACTTCAATCCCAGCTCAGCCCTCACCATCCAGATGGCCCTGGACAAATCACGTGGTCCCTTTGAGCCTCAGTTTCTCTTCTATAACCTAGGGTGGTATTAAACCCCCGGCCCTGCCTCCCTGACACAGCTGTGTTCAGGTAACACTGGGAAAAAGCTAGAAAGAGGCAAAACGTGGTGGAGTTCTGAAGAGAAACCACAAGTGTGTGTAAATAAGAAACCGTCATCCCCGGGCCATGAGGAAGCTGCCTCTGCCCAGGTCCCTTCGTGTCTGGGCTTCAGCACAAGGGCGTGAGTCCCGGGACCTGGCGTGTACACCGTGGGCAGGAGAGAGTCTCCCTGGATGCTGCTGCTCCACGTACGTGCTCCACGGTCAGGGGGCTCCTGTTCTTTCAGAGGACGGGAGAACTGCATCTCTCTGTAGATAGAGGCCTGTTTGCCGTTTCCCCCCAGATGTCAGGAAGTCTCAGAGATGAGGGCGTCCTGCTCCCCACAGATGCCAAACAGACACACACAGCCTTCTGGCTTTCCCACATCAAGGGTTCTGAAAGAGAATGCCATCGAAGAGAAAGGAGAAAACTCCACGTCCTTTCCAGGAGATGAGTCCAGTTTGTTTTTAACTGAGTTATGTAGAAGGAGGGTGGACTGCTTGGTAGAAGAAAGTTCTTTAAAAACAGAAACATGGTCCAGGATGAGGTGGCCATTGTTAGATCAGGCAGAAGGCAGAGCTACCCACGGCCATCTTCACATGTGCCTGGAGGGTCACAAAAGGGGCAGAGGGGGAGAAAACACTGAGAATGGCCCATTCCTAACAGAGAGGCTTGCTTTTCTTGCAGAATTTTGTTTTTTATTGACTAGAAATGGGTGTTTTTTCCTCCCAGAGAGCGGCCTTGGTTTACCCTAGCCTCCTCTTGGCCTCCCTATTGCTGGGCGAACTTGGGGTAAGATGTATACCCCTTCTGAGCCTCTATGTCCTAACTTTCAAAATGCAGACAGGTATTGACAAGTGTCCCTGCCTGCCAGGCTTCTGATGAGGTTAAGAAGTGTGGATAGAGCTGAGAGTTTCCATGCTTATGCAAACACAGGGGTGGAGCTGGAGAGATTCCTTACAGAAAATCTCCTGACTCCTGTGGAGTGGAAGAGAAGGCTTTACCCACCTGAATTCACCAGTAGCTCCAGGTTGCCTCTGCTTTCTAAAGAATACCCCTTCCTCCTTTGATGTTCCATTGGCTGAGGGTGTAGAATCCTGGGTGGTGGCGGGTGAGCTCTTAGGGTTCCCCTTGTCTTATTCCTTTTCACAGATGAAAGGAAGGAGGCCCAGAGAAGTGGCCGGGCATCTGCGCTGATGACATGCAGAGGAGTTGGTAAAGGAGCTGGGACGGGAACCCACATCTCCTGACTGCAGTATCCTGATGCTGCCTGAAGAAAGGGTCCTTTCTTTTTTCTCCTTCTCTTGGCCTTTTGAAATTCTGCCTTGATGATGTTTAGAGGCAGCAGAGCTCATATCTCAGATGGTGCCAGTGAGCTGTGCTTTGTTTGGCCTGTGTTATGGTTAAAATATTTTGAAATTGATTCTCCACGTTAAAATTCAGAAGACTTCAGAGAAGCATGCATATTTCAAGTGTTCCTGGTAGAAATGCAGATGTTGGTGACATTGGCTCGCTCTGCCGCATGGCCACAGTCCCTAGAGGGGATTAGCATTTGTTCCTTTTAGATAGGGCACATGAGTGCCACCTGGTCAGCTCCCACCTGGCCAGCTTCACTCCATGATGTGTCTGCCTGGTCTGTGTGGACACTGGAGTCTGTGACTCCTGAGTAGAGCTGGTTGCCCGGCATCACTAATTCTCCCCAGCTCACAGACGACACATCTGGACCACAGGTGATTCCTGTTTTGCTGCTTACTGATTCTCAAAACCAGTTAACCTGGCTTCGGGTAAAATTGAAGGCAATAAGACATCTCCTTCCATAATGGAATTATTTTCCTAATGTCCATTTGAAAATGCAAACTTTCCAGAAAAAATTGCTCTCTTTCCCAGTTGACCTAGTTGCAAAGGAAAGTCTTATTTTCTTAAAGGGCTGAGATCTTGCTGGTGTGGTATGTGGAGAGGCTGGTCAGCGTTTCCATTAGGAACACTTTCCTGGGCTTTCAAACCTAGCCATAAAGATGTGTTTTGGATGAAAATTGGTCCTTCCCCAGTGGAACCTGGGAATCTTTACTTCAAGGACCCTTTCAAAGGATCTTTCACTCTTGAAGCGCAAATACGTGTGGTTTGTGGCTTACTGGACCACGTTTGGGGTTTGGGATTTTGCTGCATGATATTTTACCAACCTTTAATTTTAAAGCCATCATCTCCTATATTTATTTCCATGGTTAAAATAGTTTTTTTTTTTTTTTTTTTTTTCCTGAGGAGAGTGTTGCATAAAAGGGAACTTTGTCCATCATTCCCGGCTGGGGTACAGACTGACACGGGGCCTTGGCAGAATCGTCATGTGGACATCTCTTAAGTGTGTTAATTTATGTTAGTGGACAAAATTAAGTGGGCATGATTCAATTATGTAATGCAATTAAGAGAGCTTTGCCTTTCCAGCGGGGTTTTGCTGGTTACTCTTGTTTTGATCCTTGCCTGGCAGTCACAGGTTTTTTAGAATTATCTGGATTTAATTATCGGAAAACAGAGCTTTTGGCCTGATATGATTACTGTCAGGAAAAATTTTGAAAATCTGCTGTGTATAATCTGTTCACTTTTTTCAAGAGTGGCTGGACATTTTAAATGTGAAGGAGTGGCCTGCTTCTGTAACGCAAACTTAACTCACCAAATGTGCACCCATTTGCTCCATCCATGCCCACCTACCCAAGTCTGCACCTCCTCCCTTGTTCCCTGAGTCAACACCATCCATGCAGCCTCCCAAGCCAGAGATGATAGGCTCAGTCTGGACTCCTCCCTCGCTCTCCTCTTTAATATCTGGTGAGCCACCACTTCCCGTCCATTGTCCTGAAAAGAGTATCCTGAGTCCATCCTCCTTCTCATCTCCCAAGTCTTCATCTCTTGCCTGGGCTCAGCTTCCTCACTGGCCCAGCTGTACCAGTCTCTCCCATCCAGGCCACCCTTTACCCTGTTACCAATCCATTATAGTCCTAAAAAAGTCATATTCCATCCCATCCCATTCTCTTGCTTGAAAACTTCTACTGGCTCCTGTGGCTTGCAGATTAAGTCCAAAGTCTGCAGCATGACTTTCTAACCACCTTACTGGGCCTGATATACACCACTCCCTCTCGGGAAACTTATGCTGCTGTTGCTCTGAAACCACCACTCCATGGACTCACAGGCCCTTTCATGACACAACATTCTGTTCTCTACATCTAGAGTGGTTTCCCTCAGACAGTTTTCATTGGCAAACTCATTTAAGGCCTGGTCTAACGACACGTCCCTCGGAAGGCTTTCCTGGTCGCTTCCAGGTAGCTTCAGCACTTTATCCAAAGCTCAGTGACAGCATTTGTCATCATGTGTTGTGGTTTATCTTTCTTCGAGTCTATCTTCTCCTAGACTATGAACACTGTGAAGGCAAATTTTCAGATTGCTATGAATTTCTGTCCCCTAATACCGTGACTCACCTCCAGAGGATGGTTCATTACTGCCTGATGAATTGAATAATGCCTGAATAATCATATCTAATATTTATAAAGTGCTTGTCATGCACCAGGTGATATTTCAAGTTCTTTGCCTATTTTAATTTTTACAACCACCTTTGAAGTATAAGCACTCTTAGAATTTGATTTGCTCCCGAGAAAACAGAAGCGGAGAAAAGTAATGTGAGTTATCCAAGATCACATAGCCTGGACTGAATTCAGGCCATCTGACCACAGAGCCTGCCAGCCCGGCCGGCTGAATCCTGACATGATTCTATTTCCCAGTAAATGAGTCCCAAGGGTCCAGATAATTTATGGGTAGATTTAAGGAAAAAGTCATAGTAGGCCTTTAAACCCAAGATCCATTCCTGGCCCTGAGTTTTGCATCTCAGACTGTGGACAAAAACTAGCTCTCTGTGGACTTCACCTCCTCGGCTCCTAGGTCTGGGTGATCCTCAAGGGGCTCAGGTAGGAAGGCTGATAAACTGCTGGTCCGCCTTTCCGAGCAAATCATCTATAACCTGAAATCCTGATCTGAAAAGACCCTAATAGGGAGGGTGAAGGCCTCAGGGAAAACGGCAGGGACAAGTGAACCCCTTCATCGTCATCATTGTCATCATCTCGTCACCTTCATTATCTGGGAGTTGCTTTGATGTCAGAAACAGACTTCATGCAAGAATGAGTTACGGTTGTCTGTGCATTTGCTCCAGAGCACAGGGTGACACAGTGTAACTGTGATGAATGACACAGTGTAACCAGACTGTTGCTGATGTTCCCTCAGGAACACCAGTCAGGAGGACCGGGCTAATTATCTCCTTTTTAGAGGATTTGGTTGGAATTCATCTGTCTGGAATGGGTTAGGTACTGTCTTCCCTGGAGGCAGGGACCTGAATTAGGTCTCTTCCCAAATTTTTTCACCCAGCCACAGGAGCCTGAGTTCAGCAAACAACACTCAGAGTTGACCTCTCAAACAGAGGGTCTATGTGGAAATGTCCAGGCTTGCTAGAGACAGGGCCTGGAGGAGCGAGCCTCACCTGGTCGGATGCCGCGCTGCCGCTGAGGAGGCACTTGCTGCCTGTCTCTCCAGCGTAATTCCTCCCTTACTCCTTCCTAATCCCGAGTCCCTGTGTTGAAGACTCAATTGGTTAGGGGGAAGCTGATTCATCTCTCTGTTCCGGGGATGGAGCCAGTACCTGGGCCAGCCCAATGAGCAGGTTCTGGCCTGGTTGGAAATGGGTGTGTCACCTAAGCCAGTCCAATTAGAGGACTTTTTGCTGGGATACAGGACAATGAGACTGTTTCCCATGGAAAGTACCCCTGAATCCTATATCCCTGAAGGCTTATTAGAAATGCAAATTCTGGCCAGATGCAATGGCTCACGCCTGTAATTCCAGCACTATGGGAGGCCGAGGTGGGTAGATCACAAAGTCCACAGATCAAGACCATCCTGGCCAACATGGTGAAACCCCGTCTCTACTAAAAATACAAAAATTAGCTGGGTGTGGTGGCACGTGCCTGTAGTTCCAGCTACTTGGGAAGCTGAGGCAGGAGAATCACTTGAACCTGGGAGGCGGAGGTTGCAGTGAGCCGAGATTGCGCCACTGCGCTCCAGCCTGGCGACAGAGCCAGACTCCGTCTCAACAAATAAAAATAATAATAATAATTAAAGAAAAGGAAATGCAAATTCTCAGTTCTTGCCCCAGATCCTCTGAATTAGAGTTTCTGTGCTAGGGCCAAGGAAACAAGTCTTCCAGATGATTCTGATGAGCATTCAAGTTTGAGAACCAATTCTCTACTTTATTCAGTTTACAGGTAATAAAAACGCAGGTGCAAAGACTTACCCAAAATCACACAGCTGGGGGAGCCAGGCCAGAGCTAGAACTTGGCTTTGCTTCCACCCACGTCCTCTAAGAGCCATCTCTTTGTTTTCATTACATTGTAAAACTATTCCAACAACAGAAATCTCACCTTTTGAAGCTCCTTCCTCACCCAGGCCCTTTACTCCAGGGCTGAAAATAAACTACACATGCGCTGAGGTTACACCAGGTAAAGCCTCCCTCTTCCTCCCATGCTTATGTGCCGTATCACAGACTCCACGGAGACTGCGTTTAGGAGAATTTGGAGTCAGTGAGGACCACACAGTGCCTGCAGAGCCAGGTCCACGTTTGGCCCAGGAATCAGGGCATGCCGGGAGAAGGCTGGTTGCCATCATTCCTGGGGGCAAGCTGCTAGTCTCTCAGCTGGTTCCTGCTGATGGATCTGAACACCCAGTTTTGGTTGCCACCCTGAGGCTCTGCTCCATGCATATGTAAGGGTAGGTTTTTTTGGAGGGGGTGTAGGGGAGGTACAGCTGGTTCCTGGCCAGCGTTACGGCTCCAGTCTGAAAGTCCAGGCATATCCAAGTCGTCTCCTGTGGCTCCCCAATGCCATATTAGGCTGCCCCCTCTGAAGGGCGGAATCTCTGACTCATCCTCTCCCTCCCCCACACCCCCTCACTCCTGCCAGTTTTGGCCAAGATTAGAATTCACTCAAATCTGTGGGTTCTAAGGTTTATGTGCTGTTTCAGTTTGGCAAATGACTTTCTTGTTTCAAGTTAGAAAAATAATCCCTTCCTGAAAGGGGCTTTGAAAGGCTTTTCTTGGTGACCCAGTGTTTTGGACAACCCAAATGCAACGTGGTGATTTCAGTGCACAGAGTCAGAAAGAAGCCCATTGCACTCCTCAAATGTATCCTGGTTTAATGGATGAGAAGGAAGGAGAATTTCTAATCAGAAGGGCAACAACAGCCCCACCTGCCTTTCTTGAGCATGCTGCAGGTGTCCAGCCCTGAGCTAGGCACTCTGTGCAGTTTATTAACCCACGCCCCAGTCCCACCAGGTAGGCAAACTTTTTCCCATTTTGGAGGTGAGGAAACAGATTCACAGGCATCTTGAGCCTAAGGCCAAGCAGCTGAGAGATGGGTGAGACGGGAGCTCAGGTCTGGCCCATGGCTGTGCCCCTGCAGTGTGCCCGGTTCTTGGGAAGAGGCAGAGGGGTGTGCTCTGCTACCTCAAGGTGACCGGAGCTGTGTGTTCTTTACACCACCACACCCAGGGATTTGGAGGATGAATCAGTTAGGGCTTTTTGTTGTGGGCAACAGGATAGGAAATTGAAAATGAGGGGGCAGTTGAGAAGCAGAGAGAAAGCAGGAGAGGGAGGGGGACAAAGGATGAGAGCCCAGGAGCTCTGAGCATTTCTTGGCAGAGCTGATGGAAGGTCTCCCACGGTGCTGGTCATGGAACAGGGCCCCAGTCATGTCCCATCCCGTCTGTCTGCTTATGATCCTGATTCCAGGGAGAGCAGGTACAGTGGGCACTGCTGGGGTCCAGCGCCCATCGCCTGGCTTGGGGAAGGCAGGGCATCTTGAATGACGATCCTACCAGACTGTATCAAAGTGGGAAAGAGGTCATTCCCCAGGAGGAAATCAGGATGTTGTTACTAAAAGAAAGGGGGAAGAGAATGGGTGTTGTGTTGAATGGCCAGAAAGCCAGAAACGTGCATGATACCCCAGGTGCTGGGTGGAAAAGCTAGAAGTTCTCCCGTTCTCTGGCTGTGGGGTGAGACTTTCCCCTCTCTTACATCTGATAGCTAGAGATGCGTCTATAAGTGCAGAAGGCCTGAAAACATTGCTTTGTTGTAGGCTGACTGGCCATTCTGAAAGATGGCTTTGAGTGAGGGGCTAGTTGTGATAACGAGGCTGATAAATGAAAACTGCACAGAGCTGGGGCCCCTCCTTCAAAACAAAGCCCCTGGCTCCCCAGGCTTAGAGTCCTGACCTCTGCGGTTCCCAGCTTTGCTAACTTGCAGCCTGTGGGATTTGCAGGGCCAGCCACCGGGAGCTATTCTCACCAGTGGTGACAACTCCCTTGCTGGCTCCCCAAATGTTGAAGCTCTGGGGCAGGAAAGGCCAGCAGATAGCGAATGGAAGCTGAACAAACGACTCTCCCTCGGCCCGCCAAGAGATGCCCCTGGGATGAAGTGGAATATAGAAAACCCAAGAAATCTCACGAGTCTGAGCTGAACTAGATCTTAGAGATGAGCCAAGCCAACCGTTTTACTTTAGAGAGGGAAACAGGCTGAAGAGGGGCAGCAGTACCTCAGGTTGCATGATCAACTGATGACTGAATGGGGAGGGGACCCGGGGTCTCCAGACTTTCTGGCCTGTCCGAGGGTGTGCTACCCACCAACTTAGCGTCTTCTCCAGCCACTGCTCTGGGCAGCTTCCCTTCCGTTCAGTCTACCAACTGCCATTTATTCAGCACCTACTATATGCACAGCTATGGGCACACCAGGACTCATGAAACCCACTGCCTACTCTCGAGGTGTTTACAGCTAATTGGGAAAAAACAAGGAACAAGTGCAGAAAGAGGCTGCAGGCGAAGGGTTTGCCGCAGGGACTCAGGCAGGTGCGCTTTCCCTCTCCGGCTTCCGACGGACCCAAGCTCTTGGATCTGCGTGTGTGTGTGCAGGTATGCTGAGGTCTCAGTCAGACCCTCTTTCTCTTTGCTTCCCCATTGTGGGGTTGCTGGGAGCTGGGTTATTGGTGACGTGTCTGCAGGGTGGGCTGAGACTGGGGATGTTTACAGAGCTTTCTGGAATCACATGTGTTCTCATCTCGGCTAGGCCCGTTTTTAAGAATGAAGAATGTAGAAATTCCCTAGCAATAGCATTCCCACCTGGGTCTTGGCTGCTCCTCCCGCCCAGTGGCTCCGTTACCT
Source organism: Aotus nancymaae (assembly GCF_030222135.1). Lineage (NCBI taxonomy): Eukaryota > Metazoa > Chordata > Mammalia > Primates > Aotidae > Aotus > Aotus nancymaae. Next base: position 9,534,383 of record NW_026988421.1, read on the forward strand.
TTCTTTATGCCCGTCCTAACCCTCGTCCTAATTCTCCAAGTCCCAGCTCCAAGGGCCTGTCCACCCCTCTTCTGGGAAGACTTGTCCTGTCCCAGGGGTCCTTTCTCTGCAGATAGAAAGTGTTCAGGGCCAGTGATAGAGTCTGGATGTGTATCCCCTCCAAACCTCGTATTGAAACATGATCCCCAGTGTTGGAGGTGGGGCCTCGTGGGAGGTGTTTGGGTCATGGGAGCGGATCCCTCATGAATGGCTTGGTGCCCTCCCTGTGCTTATGAGTTACCTTGAGATCTGGTTATTAAAGCAAAAAACAAAAAATCTGGCACCTCCCCACTCTCTCTCTCTCTTACTCTCTCTCTCGCCATGTGATGTGCCTGCCTTTCCTTTGCCTTCTGCCATGGTTGAAAGCTTCCTCAGGCCTTAGCAGAGGCAGATGCCAGCATTGTGCTTTTTGTAGAAACTGTAGAACCAGGAGCCAACATAAACCTCTTTTCTTATCAATTACCCAGCCTCAGACATTCCTTTATAGCAACACAAAAAAGGCTAACCTAGGCAGCTCAAGTATTTGACTTTGTACACAGTGAGGACCCAGCGAGCTCTTGATAAAGGATGGATCCCTCCCTCTCTCCATAGGATTCGTGGTGTTTGGAAACTTGCATTCTCTTTCTAGGATAACTCCCTGTCTTAGCCTGTTTTCTGTTGCTATAACTGAATGCCTGAGACTGGGTCATTTGTAAAGAAACTTAGAAATCTTCTAGAGGCTGGGAAGTCTAAGACTGAGGGGCCACATTGGGTGAGTGCCTTCTTGCCACGTCACGACATGGTGGAAGGTATCATATGGTGAGACAGCAGGAATGTGAGCATCAGCTCAGGTCCCTCTTCCTCTTCTCATAAAGCCATAGGCCCATCACGGGGGCTCTACCTTGATGACCTTACCTAATCCCAAGTACCTCCAAAGGTCCTACCTCCAATCAGCATATGAAATTGGGGATTAACTTTTCAACATGTAAAATTTGGGGGACACATTCAAATTAAAGCACCAAAACGTCAACTGCCCAGAAATGCTTTATGCGCTTGCTGAACAAGCATCTTGGCTCTATTCTAGAGTCACAAACTCAGCAAAAATGAGAGTGATGCTTCATGGGAGTAGAAGCTGGCAAGGATGTAGCAGCAACAGCAACATGGGAGGTTTAAACTTGAAGGTCAGCCCCCAGCTTTCCCATTGAAAGTCTGTGTGACATTGGACTAACCACCGAACTTCTCTAAGCTTTAGTTGACTTGTCTGTAAAATGGAGGGAATACCGATGCCTGTTTCTCCAGAAGGGTGTGAGAATAAAATAAAAGAGTGTACCTATAAAAGCACTGCGTGAGCCTCAAAGCAGTGGACAAATACTAGCTATTATGATTACATGACCCCTTGAGATGATCTATTTATAAAAAGATAGAATAATTCAGATCTTAGTGTCTGGGTCTCATCTCTATGATAAAAAGAAAAAAATAAAAGGAAAAGCAATCTGGTAATCTGTAGTCTTGTGGTTTTCTCTTAAAAATAAAGTCCCAGTCCAAGACGAAAGGCCTGGGGAATTTGAACTGATTAGGTAATTCTCCTAGGGGCTCTGCAGTCCCTTTCTGAGGAGGGTAGGGAGGCATTTCTTATCTCGGGATCAAACAAAGCAAGTGCTGAGCTTTCTAAGTGAGTGTTCCCCAACCCAGAGAAAAGCCTTTTATGTCATAGCTGATGTGAGTGGTTGCCTGGCTGATGTCATCTTCAGGGTGTGCCTTTTGTTAAGGAGAGAAGCAGAGACACCATCCACATCCGCATCAGCAGAGGCAGAAACTGCTCAGGCAGACACGTTGAGGCTGGCCAGGATGTGCCAGGAACTTTGCCTGCCTTTAAAAAAAAACTTGCATATTCTGAGAGCAGGATGAGGCATTCAAAAACATTAGCCCTGGCCAGGTGCAGTGGCTCACGCCTGTAATCCCAGCACTTTGGGAGGCTGACCCCTCCTGATCACCTGAGGATCACCTGAGGTCGGGAGTTCAAGACCAGCCAAACCAACATGGAGAAACCCAAATTAGCCGGGTGTAGTGGCATGTGCTTGTAATCCCAGCTATTCGGGAGGCTGAGGCAGGAGAATCTCTTGAACCTGGGAGGCAGAGGTTACAGTGAGCTGAGATCAAGCCATTGCACTCCAGCCTGGGCAACAAGAGTGAAACTCTGTCTCAAAAAAAAAAAAAAAAAAAATTAGCTCTACCCTGACTTTTCTTGCATTCTCTTTCTAGGATAACTCTCTGTCTTAGCCCATTTTCTGTTGCTATAATTGAATGCCTGAGACTGGATAATTTATAAAGAAACTTAGAAATTTTCAAGAGGCTGGGAAGTCTAAGGTTGAGGGACTACATCGGGGGAGGAAAATATGATAGTGCTTTTCAAGTATGTGAAAGGGGAATGTCACAAAGAAAGGAACACTCCAGTTCTCTCTGACTCAAGGATGGAGTAACCCTAGATCTGATGTGATGAAGTTGTGGTAGGCACAGCTGTCCCCAGGGAGAAAGGAGGTATTGACCCAGAGGTCACAAGGCTACCAGGAAGGAGAAGGGAGGATGGGCACTGCAGAGAGAATTTCCCCATTAAATCAATGGTAGGTGTGGGGTAGAGGGGCATTTAGACTTGGACTTTTCAGTGTCTTCAATATTTGAGCTTTGGGTTTAAAATCCTAATAGTGCCTCATGCCCCACTGCCCTGTGCGACTTTGGATCTTAGCATCTCCATGTGCTCTGAGTTCTTCCCATAGAGGTCTTGCACAGACAATTATTAGTTGAATGATCAACAAATGATTGGAATCCAGTGGTTATGTGTGTAAGATCTGCGGACAGAGAGCTTGGATTCAAATCATGGCTCACTTGTGTGAGCTTGGGAAAAATTATTAAATTAATTAAACTTCTCTGTGCCCTGTAGATTTCATTTGTGAAGTGAGGATATAAATACACTCCAGCTCACAGGTTGCTGTGGGGTTCAAATTAGGTGATACGTGCACACTGCTTAGCACAATGTCCCATGTAGGGTAAGAACCCAGGCTGGGTACGGTGGCTCACACCTGTAATCCCAGCACTTCGGGAGGCCGAGGCAGGTGGATTACAAGGTCAGGAGTTTGAGACCAGCCTGACCAACATGGTGAAACCTCATCTCTCCTAAAAATACAAAAAAAAGCTGGGTGTGGTGGTGGGTGCCTGTAATCCCAGGTACTTGGGAAGCTGAGGCAGAATAGTTTGAACCTGGTAGGTGGAGGTTGCAGTGAGCTGAGATGGCGCCATTGCACTCTAGCCGGGGTGGCACAGCGAGACTCCATCTCAAAAAAAAAAAAAAAAAGAACCAAAGAAAGCATGAAGACTGCCTCTCGGACTTGAGGCTAAGAGCAAGAGAAGGCTAGCATGGAGGCCATTAAGATATGGTACCTGGGGCGACTGCACTTACCCGCCTCTGTGAAGTTCAGTAGGACCTTATGACTTGCTCCGTCCAATGAAATGTATGTAGCAGTCACATGTGGAGCTTTGTAGCTAAGAAGCCTTGGCTTGGCTGTGTGCCCTTCCCCTTCAGAGGTACCTGTGGAGGCACGGGTTGAGATGGCACCTGGGTCCCCAGGTGACTATGATGGGCAGAGTCCCCTGCTTTCTTGCACTGCAGATGTGATGGGAGCAAGAAATAAACTTCTTTGGAGGTTAAGCTCTAAAATGTTTGGTTGGTTTGTTACTGCATCATAGCCTGACTTCTCCTGGTTAATACAACCATTTATAATTATCCCCAATTTAGGATGCAGGCACCCAAGCAGAATCCTTTTTAGGCCAGAGTCACATAGCTTCTTTTCTGGGAAGAGGCAGCATGATAAAATGGACAGAGCTCAGGCTTTTGTACAATAGGCCTGGATTTGAATCCTATCTGGCCACTTTCCAGCTCAGCATTCATTACCTCTTTTTTTTTTTTTTTTGGTGGAGACAGTATCTCACTCTGCCACCCAGGCTAGAGTGCAGTGGCATGATCTCAGCTCAATGCAACCTCCACCTCCTGGGTTCAAGCGATTCTCATGCCTTAGCCTCCCAAGTAGCTGGGATTACAAGCATGTGCCACCACGCCCAGATAATTTTTGTATTTTTAGTAGAGACAGGGTTTCTCCATTTCCAGGCTGGTTTCAAACTCCTGACCTCAATTAATCCTCCCACCTTGGCCTTCCAAAATGCTGGGATTACAGGTGTGAGCCACCACACCTGGCCTCATTATTACCTTTTGACCAAGGATCCCTGCTTTTCTCCAGTTGGCCCTACCACATGAGGCTCCCCTGAGAGCAGCAGGTGCACCCTCCTTTGCTCCATCAGGCCTGCGGATGGCAAAGGCTCTTCTGCTGCTAGCCCTGTGTTCCTGTTCTGTCCTGCCTCACACTGCCCACAACCAACTTGAGTTACTCCACCTTCAGTGTGCCGTCTTGTTTCTGCTTGGGCCCAGTGACAACGCAGTCTTGCTTTCCTGGGCCATTAGCTTCCTCTGCTCATAGCAGAGTGGCTTGGCCACCTCTTCATGCCTCATCTTTCCAGTTGTATGCTAGGTAAGTTCCTAAAGGCAGAACTCTCTGTTCTTTCCTGGATGCCCAGAGCGGACTGGCGCGTTCTCCTCTGGTTGCACATATGGAGCTGTTTACATTGCATAAAGATGCCCAGCCTCTGATCTGTATCCAGATCTCTGGGTGGGGTGTAAAGCTGAGTGAGCAGAGAGGATCGAGAAGCAACAGAAAAGATGGTTGGTAACCATGTGTTCATGAGGCCGGGAGGTACCAGGGTCCTGTTACTTATATTATGATCACATGAGAAGCTTGATTTTGGATGTGGTCACTTCCATGCATACATACTCAGTATGGACATGTGTGTATGACTGTGCATGGGTGTGTACAAGTGTGCACCTGAGCAGGCTAACTGGTCTGTCTTACAGAAAGACTGCTCCCTGCTTCTTCTGAGCCTTCATTTATATTGATCTCTCAGTAAACAGAAGAGTAACCCTCTCCCCTTCTGCCCTTGTAACTCTCCCCATCTCTCAAGACTAACCATTTCAGCCCTAAACCACTGAATGTAGCACACAGAGGGGGATAAAGACCGTTTGTTTATCTTCTGTTGGTTCATACACAACACTACAACCTTTCTCTCTAGAAATACATTTCGAGAGCTGGGACTATGTTTTAAGCTTCCTCTTTCTTTTTCCTTCTTCTCTTTTACTGTTTATCAATGGCCTCATCTACACCAGGGAACTTGCAGGGTGTTTTTTTATATGTCAGGTCATTAATCTTTGTAACCACCCCATGAGATAAACAGCATGATCACCATTTTACTGATAAACGAGGCTCAGGGAAGGAAGAGTTAAACAACTAGTTCAAATGGCAGTATTGGGTTTTCAAGGTAGGTCTGTCTAACTCCAGATCCTTTGCTGTAAGTCAGTGGTTTTCAAACTTTGGTGTCAGGATTCCTTTACACTCTTTTTTTTTTGAGATGGAGCTTTGATCTTGTTGCCCAGGCTGGAGTAAAATGGCATGATCTTGGCTCACTGCAACCTCCACCTCCTGGGCTCAAGCGAGTCTCCTGCCTCAGACTCCAAAGTAGCTGGGATTACAGGCACCCACTACTATGTCCAGCTAATTTTTTGTATTTTTAGTAGAGACGCGGTTTCACCATGTTGACCATGGCTGGTCTTGAACTCCTGACCTCAGGTGATCCGCCCACCTCAGCCTCCCAGAGTGCTAGGATTATTAGCCACCATGCCTGGCCTACACTCTTTAAAATTATTGGGAATTCCTAAAATCTTTTGCAATGTGGGTTATATCTATTAATATTTATTACATTGGAAATTAAAACTGAGGAAAAAACTTAAAAGTATTTATTTCACATAAAATAGCAATAATAAACCCATCACATATTAACACATGTAACTTTTAGAGTAAAAATTAAGTATATTTTCCCAAAGGAAAGTGAAAAGTGGCGTATAACCTTTTTCTTTTTTACATGTTGCAATACTCTTTATTGTCTGTCTTAACAGAAAACAGCTGGATTCTTGTATCTGCTTATGCATTTGATCTCTTGTGGTACTACATATCATGTAGACTCTGGAAAACTCTACTGTACACATTTGAGAGAATTAGAGTGAAAAAAGCAAAGAACTTAGTGTTGTTATGAAAATTGTTTTGTACTCATAAACCCCTGAAAAAGTTTCAGGGTCCTCCAGCTGTGCCCAGGCAATACTTTGAGAACTACTGCTCTGTATTCCTAAGCTTTGTCTTCTCTTTGCATTTTCCTACCATTTTCCATTATTATTATTATTTTTGAGACAGAGTCTTGCTCTGTCACCCAGGCTGGAGTACAGTGGCGCGATCGCGGCTCACTGCAACCTCTGCCTCCAGGGTTCAAGTGATTCTCATGCCTCAGTCTCCTGAGTAGCTGGGATTACAGGCACACGCCACCATGCCTGGCTAATTTGTTTTTTTTTTTTTTTTTGGATTTTTAGTAGAGATGGAGTTTTGCCGTGTTGGTCAGGCTGGTTTCAAACTCCTGACCTCAAGTGATCTGCCCACCTTGGCCTCCTAAAGTGCTGGGATTCCAGGCGCGAGCCACAGCGCCCGTTTTGCAGCATTCTTGTCTGTCCTCTTGAGTGCAGCCTGGACTTCATGTGTGCCTGTTCATTGACTAATAGATGAGGATTCCATGGTTCTGCCACAAGGATCCTGGAGAGAGGCTGCCTGATGTTCCAGTGAATATTCTATATTCTCTGTACTATACAAGGGACATGGGTGTACCGGATGTTCCTAATCTGGCCTCATGAGACTTTGTGAACTCAGCTTTGTGATGAACCAATGTTCCTAATAAATCAACACCATTTATTTTCATGGGAAAAAAGAGAAAACTATATTATATAAATTTCTCTGGTAAATTGGAGATAAGCAAATGCCCCTTCCGGTTTGGGGAGAGAGAGGGATGAGTGGGTGGAGCATGGGGGATTTTTAGGGCAGTGAAACTATTTGGTGTGATTCTGCAATGGTGGACACACATCATTAGACATTTGTTGAAACTCACAGAATGTGCAACAGGAAGAGTGAACCGTAATGTAAACTATGGAGTTTAGTTAATAACAATGAACCAATATTGGCATATCAGTTGTAGCAAATGTCTCACACTAATGCAAGGTTTAATAATAGGGGGAGGCCGGGCGCGGTGGCTCAAGCCTGTAATCCCAGCACTTTGGGAGGCCGAGGCGGGTGGATCACGAGGTCGAGAGATCGAGACCATCCTGGTCAACATTGTGAAACCCCGTCTCTATTAATACAAAAAAATTAGCTGGGCACGGTGGCGCGTGCCTATAATCCCAGCTACTCAGGAGGCTGAGGCAGGAGAATTGCCTGAACCCAGGAGGCGGAGGTTGCGGTGAGCCGAGATCGCGCCATTGCACTCCAGCCTGGGTAACAAGAGCGAGACTCCGTCTCAAAAAAAAAAAAAAAAAAAAAAATAATAATAATAATAGGGGGAAATGAGGGTATGCAAGGGAGTGTATGGAAATTCTCTGTATTTTCTAATTATTTTTCTGCAAACCAAAAACAGCTCTTAAAAACCCTCCAAAATCATTGGGAAAAAAAAAAAAAAAGAGTCCCCCTTGCCAACCTGGGCCTTAGCCAGAGACCTTCTGTGGTTTGAGCTGGTCCAACCGAAAACTCTGAACTCGAATCCTGCCTGTACCACTCTACCGGGAAACCAGACCCATGCACAGTCATTACCCCAGACAAGACATTTTCTTTGGATTTTTCTCCCATCGACTTTAGCTCCCAAAAGTCTACAGTAGCACAAACTAGGATTTGGAGGGTGTAATTCTGTGGGGAGACTAGTAATTAGAGGATTGTTTAAAAGGCTGCCAGCGTTGTTTAATGAGTTGAGAACTATCCGTGCATCATCACAGGGATAATGGGCCGTCTAACGCACAGTGGAACAGGAACAATGCGTGTCACTTTCTGCAGCCAGGGAATCTGCTGGAGTGAGATCTGGGAGGGGGCCTAGCTCTTCTGTCCAGGCCACTGGGGACTTCCTTTGGCTGGGAACTCCAGAGGACCGTGTTTGGTGACGGTGGGTTCGGTGGGAAGATGTGGCAGACTGGTGACGGTGAGTTGGGTGGGAAGATGTGGCAGACTGGTGACGGTGAGTTGGGTGGGAAGATGCGGCAGGCTGCCGTATGTGAACTGCTGGTTCAGGGCCAACTCCTGCAGACAGGCTTCGGCTTGTGCTGTAACCCCTCCCTCCACCAGTTGTATTTTAAATGCAGCCAAGCTGGAGGAATGGAAGCTGTTATTGCCGTGCTTGGGGAACTGTAAACCACAAGGCTGGGGCTAGGTGCAGTGAGAGAGGTACCCAGGCTCCATCTCAGGTACTTAGACTCAGGCCCATGCAAGTGCACAATGTGCACCTGACAATGACAGCATTTGCAGTCGAGATGTGCCACCTTCCTCACCGCAAGCACACCCTAGCCCTGGTCCTGTGGTCTAACATGCCTTACCCTGATAGCTGTTTTTGTCACCTGTCTTCACCACACCTGGCTTATACATACTCTGAACAATTCCCAGCGTGGATCTCATATACACTCTGAATAATTCCCAGCGTGGATCCCGCATTTCTTATTCCAGTGTGATTTCAGTGCCCATCCTCTTCCTCAACCCCTTGGGGACTAGCAGGCTCAGGAAATGTGCTTGACTCTGGAAGGTTTCTCCACAGCCCAGTGAGCACACAGACTCTCGGATAAAAATGTGCTTAGGAGACAATACGTAGTTGTTCTGAGACTGAAAGCGGAGACCCCAGTGACAAGGCGTGGGGGAGCTTTCCTTAGGTGCTTTCATAAGACTCCGAATTCAGGTGGGGAGTGGTGACGGTGCTGTTTGTGAAGACAGGCATTGCGGTGACCCTCCTAAAGAATTTGGGTTTTTTTTCCCCCTCTTTGCTCAAACTTAATTGGTAATATTATAACTTTCAATTTAATCATTGACTTAAATGAGTTGTATTTTTATCTCTGTAGGAGCCCGGCTGGGCTGCACGAAACATTGGTGGCAGCTGAGTGAGAGAGAAACTTACTAGAGTATTTGGGCTGGCAAGTGACACCACTTCTGCTCCGAGATAAGATGGAGACTTTTTCAAGCTACATTTTAAAATCGTAAAACCCAGGACCTCCTGCTGGAGATGAGCGATAGGTGGGTCTGGGGCATCTGGGAGCTGCGGGAATTACTGAGATGATTGCTGAAACCAAGATTCTAAGTCATTAAGGGTTTGAAAGTTTTCTGCAGGTGCACAATAGACTACTCAGTATCTTGGATTCTTGAGCTGGGGTCAGGTTAACTATTAAAAGAGGACAAAAGTCTTGCTAACAAAACCTGACGTTTAAAGCATACACTGTTCCCGCTGCCTTGGCCATTCTTGCTTTAAGCCTTAGCGCTCTTTTCCTGGCTTTCAGGAGGTCCACTGTTGATTTCATTCCATGTGTAGATTAATGGCAGTTTCCTTCATTGCAATATTAAATTAGCTGGCTCGTTTTCTACCATGAGAGTGGGTATCCCTCACTGCAGCGTCCTCTGTAATAAAAAAAGACACAGCCATAGGATCTGTGGGGACTGACGACTGACGTATTTCTTCTCCAACTGGTGACCCCCTCTGCTAGAACTAAGCGCCAGGCTTGCACGGGAGATTCTTGCCCCTTTTCTTTCTCAGACAGACAGATTGCATTTTTCATTGTTAGAGGCACAGGCGCCATAACCTTTATGTGCCTAAAATCTTCTTTTATAGGCATCTCCTTTCAGTATCTTTGATCTAAAGGATGCAATCACATTTTCCTTGAAGATACGAATCATCTAGAAAAACACAGAGGAAGAGAAAACGCTCTTAAATAACTCCTTGAAACAAATTTAAAACCTACATAATAATTGTTTTGGATTATTCCATAATTCTCCCTCTTCTATCTTCCACTCTCATCTGGTCTTTGAATGGGAGGATTTGGAGCCATAAAGGTTCTGAGCATTATCTAGGCTGTCCACTCTGAGTCTCAGATGAGACACCTCCTTCACAAAGGGAAACTTTTCTTACAGTTAAATTGGTATAGAGTAACTTTTTCAGGATTAGAGGATTTAAGTTTGTTGTTTGTTTTTTAAACCAGAAGAGGCCGGGCACAGTGGCTCACATCTGTAATCTCAGCACTTTAGGAGGCAGAGGTGGGCGGATCCTTGAGGTCAGGAGTTCGAGACCAGCCTGACCAAGATGGTGAAACCCCATCTCTACTCAAAATGCAAAAATTAGCCCAGCGTGGTGGCACACACCTGTAATACAAACTACTAGGGAGACTGAGGCAGGAGAATTGCTTGAACCCGGGAGGTGGAGGTTGTAGTGAGCCGAGATCTTGCCTTTGCACTCCAGCCTGGGTGACAGAGCGAGACTCCGTCTCAGAAACAAAAACAAAAACAAAAACAGAATAAATCCTAGCAATCTTTTAATCAAATTTCCACCATGGTAGTCGGGATTCCTTGTGTTGCAGGTGTCAGCAACTCTGCCCAAGAACAAGACGGACCAATGGAGGGGATGGAGGGGGGCCCTGGGACTGAAGGGTGGGCTCCTGGGACAAACAGCTCCAGGATCGTGGGAGCCGGTACTGGAGCAGAGGCTCTACTGACTGAAATTGCCTGTGGCCCCTCTTGGCAACTGTGGAAACTTGCCCGCCTGAGATCACCAGGGCTGCTAATACCTTTAGGGTTGCAACTTTGTAGCTAAAAAATAATAATAATAAATAAATAAATAAGAAAAGAAATTTCTGGGGAAAGGATGCTCAACTTGGGTCATGGGCTCAACCCAGCACAGGGATGCTAGTAGAGGAAATGGGGGTGTGCTGCAAAACACCAGCCAGGGCATTCCCTTCTTCCAGATGAGAAGCTGGTGTCCTAACTCATCCAAGTGACTGTCCCTCAGGGGAGTGGTAGAGTCATCTTCCCACCTCCTGATACCCCAGGTGAGGCCATTTGCCCTACCAGGCAGGGTGCTTCATCCTCTACATGCTAAAAGGCTCCCAGTCATTCTTTCTCTTAGAAGGAATGAGCTCAGAGTGAAACAGTGAAGCCATGACCCAGCTGGAACCTCAATTAACCAGAAATCTGTTTTTCATTCAACTTTGGAGGAAAATAGAAGAAAGCCTCTGGTTTATTCCACGATCTTACTTTTGGGGTGTATTTCAGGGGGCACATATATATATGGCTTAATCTCTTGCTGTTTTCAAATACCTTTTTTATGCTTTTAAAAATTGTGATAAAATATACACAATGTATAGAAACTCTATACCCACTGAATAATAACTTCCCATTCCCTCTCCCCCAGCCCCTAGCAACCACTAATCTTTCTGTCTGTATGAATTTGCTTATTTCAGGTGGCTCCTATAAGTGGAATCATACAACGTTTTTTATTTTGTGCCTGGCTTATTTCACTTGGTATAATACTTTCCAGGTTCATTTATGTTGTAGCATGCATCAGAATTTAATTCTTTTTTATGGGTGAATAATGTTCCATTGTGTGAATATGCTACATTTTGTTTATCCATTTATGTGTTGATATGCACTTGAGTTATTTTCACATTTTGGCTATTATGAATAATGCAGCTATGAACATTGATGTGTACCAAATGCCTTTTGGCAGTGCTAAGTATTCATCTTCATAAAAATGATACTAAGGTATCCCCACTGACCATACAAAAAAAAAAATTAAGTTTCCCATCAAATGGAGGCTTTGTGGGATCATGGAGACAGCACGGGCTCCAGAATCCTATAGACCGTTCATTAATGCTGGGCATATCATTTCCTAGTTTGTGACATTGGGCAAATTATCTAACCTCTCTGGGCTTTCATTTCTTCATCTAACAAATGGCTGACAGAAAAGGCTGAAGTTGACATTTCTGAGCTGCTTTGAAAATTTGCTGCTTCCTGGCTGGGCACAGTGACTTGCGTCTGTAATCCTAGCATTTTGGGAGGCCCAGGTGAATAGCTCACATGAGGTCAGGAGTTCAAGACCAGCCTGGCCAATATGGTGAAAACCCATCTCTACTAAAAATACAAAAATAGTTGGGTGTGGTGGTGCAAGTCTGTAATCCCAGCTACTTAGGAGGCTGAGGCAGGACAATCGCTTGAACTCAGGAGGTGGAGATTGCAGTGAGCCCAGATCGTGCCACTGAACTCCAGCCTGGGCAACAGAGTGAGACTCTGTCTCAAAAAAAAAAAAATTTTTTTTAGTGCTTCCCAAATTCACTTAGTAATCAAAAGCACTTTGTGAGGCTTTAGAAGAACAGATACCTGAGCCCCGCTCCACAACTCCTGACTTAGAATATGTTGGAGTGAGGCCTGGAAATCTGCATCCTTACCAAAATCTTCAGGCGATGCGGACGAGGCCAGTTTAAAACTCATCACTGAAACGAAGCTTAGGAAGCCAAGTGCACACTCAGAAGCTGCCTCACAGATGGAGCTTGATAAATACTGGTTCTTCCCTCTTGCCCTTCTTTATACTTCACATATGAAGAAAGAGCAGAGGACAGTTGCATTTTGAGGAACACTTGCAACAATGACTATGTCGGGTCACAACAACAAAAATTCTAATAATGGATTGTTTTCCGCTCTGGGCAACTCATCATTGGTAAATGGTGTTGGTGGTTAAGGTTACAAAACCAGTCACTTCATTCATTTGCGGTTTTGATAATGCATTTGGGCATGACTGCACTGTGCGCAATACACATCTGCCAATGGGGATGGTGGGGTGAATGGAGGCTGGCAGAAGGCACTCTGCTATGTTATGTAGAAGAGAGAACTCCTTGGAGATCACTGTGCAAATGTGAGACTTCAATGCAGAGAAGGAACCAGTGAATTTCTATCAAACAAGCCAGATTGATATTCTTTTCTTCTTTTTCTGGGTTCCTTTCAAATTATAAAAGGAGTGGACAAAGGGAATGTTGTAGATGTAATTTGTTCCAGGCTCAAATAAAGCGTGTTTGTGTCTTATGAAATTTTACGAGAAAAATGCAATTCAAATTGGCCTGGAGATGAGAGCTGTCAAGTAGATTGAAAGCTGGATTATAAACCAAGACTAATGAGAGCCTGCACTGAGCACAGAGTTAGGGATGGAGTCCAAGAGAATCTCTGCAAGGTCTTACAGGGGAGGTAAACAGCCTATTAATTAAGATAGCAGATGGCAGTAAATTGGGAGATGTTTCAGATTCCAAGGACAGAAAAAGAAATGAAAGCGTGGGATCTGTATTGGGTAGTTAGAAACCCCAGCACGAAGTCAATGACAGGAAAGTAATAAGAGCTGCAGGTAGTCTTGGAAGCGAGCAGTATTTGGGATACCAAGGGGTTAGAGAAAGACTAGAAATGTTAGTGGAATGGCTAAGAAACTACTGGAGAAAGTGGTTCACTTCGCTGCAAGGCAAAGTTTTCGGGACCCAGAGGGCCAGCTTGGGCATGCAAGCTCAAGCTGAAAGAAACAATTTTTGGGTGGGTATAGTCTTAAGATCTCCTCCAGTGTGTATTTGCAGATGAAGAAGCTGCCTGAGTAGAAGGGACTCAATTGGATGTAAACTGAAGAAATAAATTAGCGCAGGAGGAAAAAAGCAGGTGAGCTGAGATCATCAGTATGATTTGGCTACAGGTGGAAGGCAGAGTGATGAGGTGGATAGAACGTGGGCTTTGGATCTCAGATTTTTGGCCATCACTGCATCTTCCAGTTGACTGGGGGTGGACTTTCTGAGCCTCAGTTTCCCCACCTCCTATAAAATAAGGACGAGATTTCTTACCTTTTATAAATATTATAAATTTGGATGAGATCTGCGTGTAGATTACCGAGACATGGTAAGTTTTGAACACATGCAGACTTGTCCTTTCTACCTGTGTAACGAACGTTATCAGCACATACTTGTGGGAGGGGAAAGTGTGGGACACTTGTGGGACCTTTGGGCAGCACCTATACAAGTGTCCCCATTTCTTTCTTTCTTTTTTTGAGATAGAATTTAGCTCTTGTTACCCAGGCTGGAGTGCAGTGGTGAGATCTCAGCTCACTGCAACCTCCGGCTCCTGGGTTCAAGCGATTGTCCTGTCTCGGCCTCCTGAGTAGCTGAGATTATGGGCATCTGCCGCCATGCCCGGCTAATTTTTTGTATTTTTAGGAGAGATGGGGTTTCACCATTTTGACCAGGCTGGTCTTGAACTCCTTACCTCAGGTGATCTACTTGCCTTGGCCTCCCAAAGTGCTGGGATTACAGGCATGAGCCACTGTGCCTGGTCAACTGACCCCATGTCTCGGTTCTCATTTCCTACACAAAGAAGTCAGCTGTACCCTGTTGTTATTGCAGTGGGGTTACATTCAACTCAGGGGTTGGGTTGTAAAGTCATCGCATCAAGTGAGAATCACATATGGTCAAAATTATCCTTAAAATTCCCTAAAATCACCCATAAAATACAGTACTATACACTCTCTCAAAAAGATTTTTTCAGCCAGCTTTTCCTCCAGTGTTGGAACGGATCATGGTTTCATGTTTTTTTTTTTTTTTTATTTTATTTTTAAGTAGAGCACCAGATGAAGTAATTGGCTTACATTTATGGGTCATGCTATATGAAAATGCTTATTATTATTATTATTATTTTTGAGACAGAGTCTTGCTCTGTCGCCTAGGCTGGAGTACAGTGGTGCAATCTCCACTCATTGCAACCTCTGCCTCCTGGGTTTAAGTGATTCTCATGCCTCAGCCTCCTGAGTAGCTGGGATTACAGGCATGGATCATCGTGTCTGACTAAGTTTTGTATTATTAGTAGAGATAGGGTTTTGCCATGTTGGCAGACTGGTCTTGAACTCCTGGCCTCAAGTGATCTGCCCTGCCCAGCCTCCCAAAATGCTGGGATCACAGGCATGAGTCACTGCACCTGGCCTGAAAATGCTTATCTTTTAACACTGAAATGGCAATTGGTGTGGTGAGATGCTTACACATAGGGTCACCCAGTTGAAGGTGATTCCATGCCTGTGGTGGGCAGATAGAGCTGTGGATCTTTTTGTTCTCTGTCTCTTTAGTCAGTTTGGGCTGCTATAACAAGATATGATAGATTGTCTTAAACAAGAGAAATGTATTTTTCACTGGAGTCTAGAAGTCCATTATCAGGGTGCCGGCAGATTTGGTGTCTGTTGAGGGCTCTCTTCCTGGTTTGCAGACAGCTGCCTTCTGATTGTGTCCTCCCACAAGAGAGAACAAACTCTAGTCTCTTCCTTATCCCATCATGGGGTCTCCACCCTCATGACCTCATCTCAACCTAATTACTCCCCGAAGGCCCCACCTCCTAATATCACTAGGGGTTAGGGTTTCCATATGTGAACTTTAGGGGATACCAACATGCAATCCATAACAGAACTGGATTTGCAACTCTCTTGAACTGAAGCAACTGAGATGGATCAGGCTGGCTGTGTGGGGGCCTGTGGGCCCAGCTTTAGTTGTGGGGAAAGTGGACATAATAGGGCTCCATACTGATCAGCTTCCCTGGGCCCACTGCTCAGTTTGTTATGACAGGGCACAAAGGAGGTGGCTGTGCCAGAGGACGTGAGCCCCAGCCAGAAGCTGCCTGCATGTGGCCCAGTATGAGCTGGGGTGAATGGGGGCAGCTTTTGCATGCTGCATAAACAAGGCCTGATGGCAAGTGCTTACTGAACAGCTACGCGGCCCTTGGACAAGGGGGTGTTCATCCTCTGAGTCTAGAGATGGCTTGGATATGGTTCTGTTTCTCTGCTTTTCATCCAGGGAGATAAACTTTAATAAAACATGGTCAGTTAATACATTAAGAACTCCATTGATGAGAACATGTACACCCTTCGTTCTATAGTAGTGTACTTGCTTTTTTTTTTTTAACTTAAAGATATATCCTGGGGATTATTCCTATTGGTACACAAAGAACTTCCTCATCCTTTTTTTTTTTGTTTGTTTAGGTAAAAGTTACTATAATATAAAATTCACAATTTTAACTAATTTAAAGTATACATTTCCATGGCTTCCAGTACATTCACAGTGTTGTGCAACCATTACCACTATTTAATTGCAGAACATTTCCATCATCTCAAAAAGAAACTCTGTATCCACTAAGCAGTCACTCCCCAGTGGTTTTAATTTGCATTTCCCCAATGACTAATGATGGTGAGCATCTTTTATACGTTTATTGGCTGTATCTTTTCTTTGGAGGAACTGTCTCTTCAGATTCTTTGCCCTTTTTTAAATCGAGTTTTTTGTTTTGTCATTGTTGAGTTGTAAGTTATTTACATATTGCAGATCCTAGACTCTTATCAGATGTATTATTTGGCAATATTTTCCTCACTTCTGTGGGCTGTCTTTTCACATTCTTGACAGTATTCTTTGATGCACAAAAGTTTTTAATTTTGATGAAGTCCAATTGATCTATTTTTTCTTTTGCTGCTTATGCTTTTGCTGTCATATCTAAGAATCCATTGCCAAATCCAATGTCATGTAAAATTACTCCTACGTTTTCTTTTAAGAGATTTATTTTTTTAGCTTTTAAATTTAGACCTTTGATTCATTTTGAGATAATTTTTGTATATAACGTAAGGTAAGGGTCCAATTTAATTGTTTTGCATAGGTCATTCTTTTTTATATCTGTGTAGCATTCTGTTCCATACTTTGTTTAACCAGTTTTATACTCTATTCTATGACTTAGGTTACCACTAAACTTTACTATTAAAAGCAATGAAAACAATACATATTCTTTTATATAACCACTCCCCACATGTCTGCACATATTTGTAGGCTGAATTCCTAAAAGTAGAATTGTATGATCAAATACTGATTGCCTAATGGCTCTCCCTGGAGGCTGACTGGATGTGTATTACCTCCATCACTGGTTGAGAATGTATTTCCCCACACTCTTTAGATCCTTGCAGGTTTTTGCCAACCAGATGGGGAGTTTTAGTTTGGAACCTTCTTATTATGAGCAAGGGTGTACACCTTTTAATATATTTTAAGAGACTGTTATAATTTCTTTGCTATGAGCTTTTCATGGCCTTTGCCTATATTTTCTGTTGGCTTTTGTTTTGTAGGAGATACTTACAAAGCAAGTGATATCTGTTTGTGATATGTTTATTAATTATTTACCCATTAGCTTTATTAATAGCATTATTTTCCTTCCCAGGAAAAAAAATAATGTATTCAAGTGCTTCAGTTTTTCTAAGACTTTTAAGTGATTACTTATGATAGTCTTCCCCATTCCAATATTGTAATACTCTTTTTCTTGTGTTTTTATGATTTCAATGTCTCATTTAATCTTTGATATAGCTGGCATTTATTTGGTCACATGGCGTGAGGTAGGGATGCATTTTCTCCCCTAGATATTGAGGTATTAATAGTTACTTCTCAGGTCAGATATCCTGTTTCCTACAGAAAATAAAGCAGTAAAAGTCAGTCCTAACCTGAGGGAAGTCCAAACTCTCTTCATTGCTTGGTCCAGGCTGGGAAGGACATCTCTGCATTGGAATCAGGGGATGGCCTGTTCTTGGCCTTTCCCACTTGAGGAAACATAGAGCATTGGTTAAGAGCAAGAGTCCAGAGGCAGATGGATGGAGTGAAAGTGCTGCCGTCTCAATACCTAGTTGTATGACCCTGGTCAAATGTTCTAACCTCTTTAATGTCCTTTTTCCTCATCTGCAAAAAGGGATAATATCAATATCTACATCACAAGATGGTGGTGAGAAGTAAACAAAGTCCTGAATGTGAACTGCTCTGCACAGAGCTTGGCAAGGGAACACAGGGGAGCTGCTGCCATTATCATTGTCACCATTAATCTCTCCACCACTATCTGGATGTTTGGTGATGGCTCCAATCTCAGGCCTGCGATTTCTGAAGTCTGGAAAGTGCTGGCTTCCTTTCCTCCTTCCCAGGATAGAAAGCTGACCTTGGGCTCCTCCCCCTGGCCCGGCACCATCATTCAGCCAGTCTTCTTCCAGGGCAGCAAATGACCTCAAGTGTTTGGCCTGGGCCACCCTAGGGGAATTTGGGGCTTTTTTTGTCTGTGTTCCAGCCATTTCTCAGTCTTTAATTAAGTGAAATCAAGTTAAAACACAAATCAAGTGATCCCTGAAGGGAGATGAGATCTCACCAAGAGTTGGCACCGGGGAGTCCTAGAGAATTACAACCAAAGTAGCTTGGCATGTTGCAGGTGGTAAATGGAATTGAGAGTGTGAAAGTGAATATATAACCCCAAACTAATGATTTTCTGGTAGACCAGGACCCCCGGGCCCTGATTCCCTGAGCAGAGCTTCATCTTTGCGAACGTGGTTCCCAGCCCACTCTCTCATCAGGTTGCAGTGTCAAGGGGACAGGAGCCCTGGCTCCTCCTTTTATTTAAAGCTACCTCCTTTTTTGAGGAAGGGGTATCAGACTCAGGGAGGGTTCCTGCTGCAAGGCCACTGGCATCACCCTTGGCTCTGCTCGGAGAAGCCTCCAGGCAGTGATGTTTCGGTTGCTACAAGTCTGGAACTGTATTATACCATGCGTGTCAGGAGAGTAATTGACAAATTGACCCTGGTGGGGTTTTGGTAACCATGACTTTCAGTTATTTTGTGATCCCCCCAGGGGGAAGAGTGGGTCCTTTTCTTTGACTGCAGCACAAAGTAGGATGTATGCTGTCCTATCACCTGTCTCAGCGGCAGAGCAGATCCACTGGCCTTAGGGGACCAAAAGCTGGGGAGGGGCTGAATCTTGTGCCTTCATGCTGTCCTTTCTGCTGAAAGTGAACCCCATACCACTTCAGCCTGGTGTCCATGGCTGTTCTCAGCAACTTCTAATCATTACTTTCAGTTATTTTGTGACCTTTGATGAGGCAGCTACTTCTTTCTCCTCCCAGCCCCTGGTAAGGGATGACACAATTCAGAGAACAAGAGAGTCAAATTCTTGTGTTTTGGGCTTAAAAGGAGAACTGGAAGAGTTGGGCTATGGGGTCCCCATGTTCTCAGGACTGGGGAGATGCCCCAGAAAGGAAGAAAGATTGGGCTTAGCTGGGTCCTCCAGAGGGGACTCTGCATCCTGCTTGTGACCTGGGGAAATGGTGGTAAAACCAGAAACCACGGGCAGGTGGCAGGAATCTGGGATCCAGTGCGTCGGTGCCTCCCACCACCTGGGGTGTCTGGTTCTGGAGTAGAATGATCTGTCCGGTGATCTTAGGGAAGCTGGCCTGAGGCTGCTTGTGAATTTAATCGTTAGGGGGCTTAAGGATTAAACCATTTGAGACCCTCTTTAGAAAACAAAATTAGGAATGATAAATTTGAAATGAGATACAATCAGTGTTTCTTTTGGGGGTGATGAAATGTTCTGGAATTTGTGTGATCATTGGACACTTCTGCAAATATTCTGAAAAACACTGAATTGTCCACTTTAAAAGGGTGAATTTTATGGCATGTGAATTAGTTATAATTAAAAATATATATTGTTAAAAGAATCAGGTAAGGGTTCTAGAAGGGGCTCAAACAGAGCCCAAACTCTGCCTCCCAGTATGGCTAAGAGTGGTGTGGGCAGAGGGCCAGTGGCAGGAGAGTCCTGCTAGTAGCTGCTGCGTGGACAGATGGCCCCCTTGAGGACCAGATCCTCCCCTTTCTCTGGCCTACCTCCCACAGCCAGGCCTGAGTGAGCCTCCAGGAACTTCCATGCAATCCTGGAGGAAACAGAGTGGGAATTAACAGGGATAAGGCTTCAACTTTGTGGGACGGGACCAGGAAAACAAAGAAGCCACATGTCTTGTACTCCTGATTTTGACCGTGCCTGTGTATACAAGCTCTGACTTTGAAGGGCTCAATGACAAGGCCTCCCTCCAGCCCTGCAGGTGACGAGGAAGCCGGGAGGGCTGACAAGAGGGACCCCACTTCTACCCCTGTGCATTTTTTTTTTTTTTTTTTGGATGGAGAAAATGCCTGCAGTCTGGGCAAACAGACGAGGCTCTTTGGAGGCCAGGGATATGCCACGGTCATATTTATAATATAAGGCTTGTTTATCTTGAATCAGACCCGGCTCTCTGCATAACTTCTGTTCCTCACATTTTGAAGATTTGGGACCAAAACACATTTCAGGGAATAAGGAGAAAGCTCTTGTTTGAAAATGAACCAGCAAAATAAATCATTGTGTTTCTGACACAATGCCCACTGCATACTTTTCAATTCTTAGCTTTGGCAGCAACGTTTTTAAAAAGCACACACACAAAACCTATCACATAATTCTTTCTGAAAGGCTTATTCAGCAGGCCTGCCTTTCAGTTCCCAGCCCCCTCTTTCTTTTTCTTCTCTTTTTTCCGTCTATTTTAAACCAGCCCTTCTGGTGAGAGGGCAAGTGTACATACAGCCTTTCATTGTGTTTGTAAAACAGAGCCATATCAGTTGAGAAGTAATGATAACATTTGTAGTTATGCAAGCCGAGATAACAGTAATCAGATCTCTGCTCTAGGCTAAAAAAACCTAGTGGCCAGAAGCTCACAGTGGGTTAGGGTGTTACGTTGAAAGGTGAGGGAAATGTGTATATGTGTTTTTGTTTTAGCAAAGCACATAGTGGTTTTTTTTTTTTTCTCCTAGAGGATCTCCTAGTTAAAGCCCTTCGGAAACTGATCAGTTAAGGAGACCCTTCCCTAAATGGAGATCTGAGCTTCCCCGCTCACTCAACTTCTCCTGGCTATTTTTTTCTTGCATCAAGTGATTTAGGGTTTCCTCTGCTTTCCAGCAGGTAATTTGACCTCTCCAGATTGGAAGGAGCTGAGACTAATGTATTCGCTCAAGCAGGGGCCAGTGGAATGATAGCATCAGTTTGCACTGCCATTTGGATTTTTTGAAAGAAAGGTGTTGTTCTGGAGTTGCCCTTATTCATTCTGAATCTGATTCCCCTGGGGGGTGGGGTTTGTTGCATTTTCCCCCAAATAACATGCAAATATATTGATACCTGGGAGTTTAAATAGTGGCAAGTCCTGGAAGGTGCAATTTTCAAGGAATGCCAGGCCCCAAACAGCACCCAGGCGCGTATGGATTTGGCATAATGGAGACCAAGGTTCTCAAAATGTGAGCTGTATTTAGAGATCACGAAGCTAACTCCTGATTAGGTGGTGGATATCTGAGTTCCTCTGCTAGCTGGTTTCTCTGATTTCATTTTGGGGTTGCCATTTAGTTATTTTGGTGAGGGGAAGTAGCAGCCTTGGGTTCTCCAGATACAGCAAATAATATCTTAGTGTAGACTGATTGTCCCCATCATAGAATGGCTGTCAAGAGACATATCCTGATTCTTATCTGACTTAGGCAGAAAGTTGGATCCACAATAACCATAATTCTCAATAAAACGGAGGCCCACATATTTTCATCTTTTGTTCTGAAGCGTTCCCAACTACATTTGAAATAAAATGCAGGTTTTTCTACGTTTCTTCTGGATACCTGAAGAAATGCTCCACTTTGCTCTCCTTTCCTTCTCATATTTAGCCAGAAAAGAAACTGGAAAAAATCTGAATGTAGACATGGAATTGCGAAAGGCAGCCACATAGTCCGTGCATTGCTTGTGGGTGGGCGCTGGGGGGCAGGGGGACTTGTATAGAGAAATACAGCTCTGTTTTATTTTTCAAAGATACATTTTCTTCTCTGTCTCCAGACAGAAGTTTTTGAATTAAAAATTATACTTTGAATGATGTGCAGATGTTGGCATCTCAAAACCAAACACTGTTGTCCTGTGGGTTGCTAAGCAACCTATGCAACCCAATCAGCTCGGGTTTGAAAATGGAAACAATTCCAAGAGATAAGAAAATGAAGCACCCATCCCTGAGTGTGATGTGGAGGGCTGGGGTAGGATGGACCCTCCCCTTCGCCTGCCGGGGTTAGAAGTGTGGCTCTTGGCCGGGTGTGGTGGCTCACGCCTGTAATCCCAGCACTTTGGGAGGCTGAGGCGGGTGGATCACGAGGTCGAGAGATCGGCGACCATGCTGGTACTAAAAATACAAAAAAATTAGCTGGGCGTGGTGGCACGTGCCTATGGTCCCAGCTACTCAGGAGGCTTAGGCGGAAGAATCGCTTGAACCCAGGAGGCGGAGGTTGCAGTGAGCCGAGATTGTGCTCCTGCACTCCAGCCTGGTGACAGAGCAAGACTCCGCCTCAAAACCAAAAAAAAAAAAAAAAAAAGAAGTGTGGCTCTTCTGGCTTTCATGGCTCGAACACGCATTTTAATTTCACTGTGTCAATTCTCATTATCTGCCTATATGGAATCCCCTTTTTGGTTTTCAGAAATAATTAAGTAAAAAGCCTTTTCACTCACTGCATTTTTGGCATTGATAAAGGCATTTGAGGCATTTCAGACAATTCGGGAGCTAGTATCAGAGCAAGCCTTTGAAGATGTCCTTTAGAGACAGCCCTGACAAACAGTGGCAAACAGACCAATTAACCCGAGAATCGAAGTCCTGGCTACTTTAAACTCCCTTCAAAAGAAATTAGCTCTAATGTTAATAAAGTGGGTGTTAGACCATTTGGGAACATCAGCTTCAGCAGAATGAGTCAATTGGAATGGAATTATTACATCATCTTGCCAAGAGAGGAGCCCGGGGCTGGTGTGAATTTTTGTTACAGCTGCTGTCTGAAAATTAGAAAAAAAATTCCAAATCTTACTTGGAACAAAAACTCCCAAGTGGGATAACACAGGTTTATTTTATATATGTATTTTTAATGTTAGCTTTAGAAAATAAAAAGACTCAGGAAAGGCAGCAAAGGAAGTGCCTGGAAGTGTGTCCTTGAATGTTGGGATTTGTGGTTAGAATGAGGATTGTATTCAAGCCCCAGCCTGCAGTGAGTGACAAGGCTCATCGCTAGTTCGTCGCTTGCCCCGGAAGCCTTGGAGCTCATGTTGGGATGCCTCGCTGATTTTCAGATTTCAGGACAGGAAGACCAAGAGCGGCAGGCTCTGCAGGCGGCACCAACGAACGGCCGAGGCCTGGGTGCACGTCTGTCTTGCTCTGATGCTTTCTCACAGAAGAAAAAAGAAACTTTTTGCTGGGGGAACAGTTTTCATCCGCTGGGGCCACGTACTTCGATTTTGTATCATTTTGGCTAAATGTCCATTTCCAAGGGTTACATCTCACTCCTATAATCTCTTTTTTTGAAGAAAGACATGGACCTTTTAATCAATGCAATTGCTGAGAAGAGGTGAGTCTGTAGCGTTTGCCCTGCCAGCATGACTGTTTGACAACAAAGGGTAGGAAGAAAAGAAATGTGATCGCAACCCCTGGGTGGCTGGGAAGGATGGCAGGAGGGAACGGTGTTCTGTGTGACAAGAAGCTCAGGGCGCTGGCCTTATTTTCAGATGTGGGAGGAGGGATGTGTCTGGGACCACACAACAAACTCCTCTTCAGCTGTGGAGCACAAGCCGCTGGGGCCTGGGTATCAGAAATCCCATCAGAACTCAGCTTTAAGGAGTTACGTGGGTCATCTTCATTGATCCTTGTTGCTCTCCCCACCTTCCCTAGCCAGCAGCCACCCAGGAAGGAAAACAAGGTTGCAGGCGAAGTCACTTGCCCAGAGTCACATGAATGATGTGTGCAGAATCCCAGTTCTCCTGCCTTAGCGGGTCCCACATTCTTCCTGCCGCACAGAGAGTGATTGTCCCTGAGGTGTCCCTGAGCTCAGGGCTTTGAAGCTGGCAATGGTGGGGTCAGGCTCTTGTGTTTGTGACTAGGGCTTTTGCTCACGCTCTGCACAACACGCTGTTCCCAGACTGGCTGTGGGTTAGAGGCTGGGGTCCTTCCTGGTTGGAGGCCTGGGTGGGAAGTGAGACTCTTGCCACTGTGGCTGAGGCCCTGGCAAACCTTAGAGGCCATCTCCTTCCACGCTCTCCATCTCTGCCTTGTCCATGCATGGTCTCTGATACCCAATAAATGTGAGGCACTGACTTGGTAAGAAGAGGAAAAACCATCAGTGCTAAGCATTGACTCTCCCCGTTGCTTTGAGAGGCTTTTAGGTGGTTTTTCTTTGTTAATCTAGGAAAAATGAAGATCCTGTTTTGGATTCGCTTGGGAGAACTGGGCCATCTCAGTCTCATTTAGTATCCTGGCCCGTTATTTTGCCTGTTCTGTGGGGGATGCCCGGTCCTCTGCACAGTGGTTCATCAATTCAAGTGTCCCAAAATGTAGATTCCATTATTTAGCTAAATTCTCAACTTAATGTGTATTTTGAACTTCAGGATGACAGAAATCAATTATTTGTCAATTGAGAGAAAAGTTCCTCTGTTTCTGGGGTTGGGTCTGAAAATTCAGGGGCCCATGAGGTCACGGGGCCAGGCCCTTAAGAGCGGACCTATTCATGCCGATGTCTACTGAGTCCTCCATTGCCCCTCCCGGCCCATGAAGGTGGCGGCTCAGCTGGCCTCGTTCCCTTTTGTAAGTCTGCCCCAGGGATGAAGGTTGTCTGTGCCATGTCGTGGTGCCCCGGAAACATCTGCTACTCTCACACCTATCTAAGAAGCCAGGACTCTGTCTGCCTAGACAAAGTGGGGCACGCATTTTTTCAAGCTTGGCCACAATCTTGGGAGCTCCACCCAGGACATAGTATATCAATTCTTTCACCCAGGGCTCCAATTGTCATTCTCAGATTTTGTCATCTTTCTTCCACACTCATGTCTTAGAGTATGTGTATATGGGAGCGTGGTTTGGGATTCCTCCTTACGAACCCATTATTGTCTCCGTTAACTTCCCTTCTAAATTCCTTTTTCCCAACCTGGGAATCTTTATCTACTATCAAGAGTATCAAGGGCACTCAGACTTCTTGTTCATGCCCTGGTCTGGCCATCTGAGGTCTAATCTTTTGAGGTTCCTTTTCCTTCTGCTTTCTGACTTAAAAAATTACACACACATACTGTTACTGAGATATAGTTTACATATCAAATAATTCACCCGTTGTAAGTGTACAGTTTGATGAGTATTCATAAATTTATAAGTTGTGCAGCCATTAGCACGATCCAGGTTTATAACATTCCCATAACTCCCCACGTTTTCCTGTGCTCATTCTCTGTCAGTCCTGCTCTCATATGACCCCAGCAACCACTCATCTGTGTTCTGTTCCTATAATGTTGCCCTTTCTAGAAATTCCATGTGAGTGGTATCATATATAATACGTAGTCTTAGGTATCTGACTTCTTTCTCTTCTGGGGTGTGTGTGTGTGTGTGTGCATGTGTGTGTGTGTATTTTTAAACTCCCTAGATGATTCTGACTCAAGTGGTCTAAAGACAAGGTTTGGGAAACAAGAGATCCCATTTAAGAAGTCTGGCTTGGCCGGGTGAAGTGGTTCATACCTGTAATTCCAGAACTTTGGGAGACTGAGGCAGGCAGATCACCTGAGGTCAGGAGTTCGAGACCAGCCTGGTCAACATGGTGAAACCCTGTCTCTACTAAAAATACAAAAAAACTAGCCAGGTGTGGTGGCAGGCACCTGTAATCTCAGTTACTTGGAAGGCTGAGGCAGGAGAATCACTTGAACCTGGGAGGTGGAGGTTGCAGTGAACCAAGATTGCACAATCATTGCACTCCAGCCTAGGTGACAAGACCGAGACTCCATCTCAAAAAAAAAAAAAAGTCTTGCCATTGAAGGAGGGTACAGATATGATAGTGGTTGGCAGTGGCAAGGGAGGGAGGGAAAAGTTTGTTTGTTTTAAGATGTAAGAGACTTGAGGGGCTTAAATGCTGATAAAAAGAGTCATAGAGAGAGGGAAGTTGAGGATCCAGGGTGGGGATGCAAGTATAGGGTGAAGAGCTGACAGCACGGGGCTTCTAAGCTGGGAGGGGTTGTCTCTAGAACCTGGGTGAAGATGTTCCTCCTGGATAGGAGGACTGGGCCATCTCTCTTTTGGTAGGAGGGAGAGGTAAAGAATGGGCAGCTTTAGGGATGTGGTGGACATTGGGGACATTTCCCTCCAACAAAGGATACTTGTTTCTCTGTTATCTGCTAAGAGCAAGGAGGGTAGAGAGAAGGAGGATGTTTGAACAGAATACAAGTTAGAAATAATTATTATGGAGAATGGAAGATTGAACTGACCAGAGAGATACATACAGTTGTAGTGCCAGGCAGAGTGAAAGGCCCAGGTGGTGTTTGTGGGTGTGACTGCAGGATGACACTGATCTCTTCGAATGTGGCCTTTACTCAACAATACTGGGCGCGTGTGGTGAAGATGGACCATTGGGTAGATGTGGTATTCAAGTATCACCTGATGACAGCCATGGAAGAATAATGGGCAAGGAATTTGGGATGTTGGTAGGAGAGAGTTTGAATAAATCTGCGCTGAATATGGAAAGTGAAGAGAAGGAGGGAGGGGAAGAGTGAATGGAAAACGGGACAAACAAGCGGAGTATTGGGAGTCACTGAAAGACCAAGTCAGAGGGAAGAGAGGCAGTGATCTGAAAGACAAAGATCTGAATTTGTGATTTCGGAGGTGGGGCACTCGGCAGTGAAGGCCATGGGATAGCTGAATGGGAGTGGAGAATCAGGTCAGTGGAAATGGCTGGTCAAGGATTTGAGCAAGCAGGTGTAGGAGTAGATGTTTGTCCCCTCCAAATCTCATCTTAACATGTGATCCCCGATGCTTGGAGATGGGGCTTGGTGGAATGTATTGGGTCATGGCGGCGGGTCCCTCATGAATGGTTTGGTGCCACCTTTGTGGTAATGAGTGAGTTCTCTATTAGTTCACATGAGAGCTGGTTGTGTTTAAAAGAGCCTGGCACCTCTCTTGCTCCTTCTCTCTCCATGTGATGTGCCTGCTCCCCCTTCCCCTTCCACCATGAGTAAAAAATTTGAGGCCTCACCAGAAGCTGAGCAGATGCTGGTACCATGCTTGTACAAATTGCAGAATTGTGAGCCCAATAAACATCTTTCCTTTGTAAATTACCCAGCCTCAGGTATTCCTTTATAGCAATGCAAAACTGACTAACACAAGGAGGCCGGTCTCCATGCAGAAAAAGCTTCTTATAAGGTCATGGTGGGGCTGGGGGCAGAGAGGAGGAGAGGTGGACTGGCCTTATGGGCAGCTTGGGACAGAAATAGGTGGGGGTAAAGGGTGGAAAAAGCCCATTTACCTGACGGTGGGGGAATGGTGGTCAGGAAAGTTTCAGAGGGTCAAGAATGTCCCTGAAAAAGCTGTATTAAGGTACAGAAGGGACAGCTTTCATTTGACTTGAGGCTATAACCAGGCTCTAGGTGTCACTGGAGTCAGATTCCAGATAGGGCCAACAGATCAAAGCTGGGGATAAGCAGGAGCTTGCAGGCACCTCCTCCCGACTGGTTGAGGTAAACGGGTTGAAGAGCAAATGTCAATCCCAGGTGTAAATTCCCTTCAAAAATTTCTGTAAAATGGTCAGGCCAGCCACACTTCAGAGCCTGGGGAAGTCGCCTGTTCTACAGTGCTGTTGAGAAAGGAATCTTTGGTGTTGCTTCACTGTTCAGTTCTGCCTTCTGCTATTGAAACTTCCTCTTTGTTGCCCTGGATATCTGCAGTGGGTGCTGCCTGGAGGACAGGCAGGTTTAGACAGGACTGTCTTCAGCCAGGCGAAATGGGCTTTTCACTGTCACAACTGTTTGTATAGAGCCATTGGCTGTGATGACTTGTTCTGACGGATAATACAAAATCACTACTGGAAATTCTTTATGAAAGACCAAACAATAAAAAAAAAGCTCTTTGTTTTGTGGAGGATAAATGCTCCATGGCATCCACCTAAATGATTTTTGCTTCTGAAGGTTGAATGCTATTTAACACTTCTGTTTGTCCTTCTTAGGTCAAAGAGCCTTAATCCTTTAAGTACATATTATAACCTCCCACCATCTGAAAACACCATATTATCTGCAACTTCTGGGCAAGGGAGAAAGGGCTATGTCTATCACTTTTTGTCCAATGAATCCATGTCCCAAAGTGACTTTGCAATGGGAGGTGAGAACCTGCTGGTTCTCACCTGGCTGCAGTCCCTGCTCAGCTCCCTTACTGGGGCATCCCATGCTGAGTGAGACGGCAAAGCTTAGAGGTAGGTAGGTATTTGGACTGTATATGTTTATTTTATGCTGAATTTGAAACCCAAATATTACATGCAAATTCATTCCAATTTTTCTGGACTCAAACAGATTCCATTGAGTTCCTTACCACTGTCTTATAGAGGTACACTAAGGAGGCTGTTGTATGTTGAAGGAAAGAATATACCCTTCACTGCATCTCTACTCTGGGACCAAGGTGATATTGATGGGATTTTCTTTCTGATGTCCCTCTCCCTCATTATCCTGGGGACACCCCCCATCCCAAATCTACATGAAAGGCCCAGGTGGTGTTTGTGGATGTGCCAACATGTTCTGCATGAGCTAACATGTTCTTATGTAACCTCCGCTGCTGGTGAGTTGGTATTAGGTGGCCTCTGATCCAGGCTGGGCCCATCAGTCCTTACCTTCGAATGTGAGAACAGAGTACGATGACCAACTTGTCCCAATGTGCCCAGGACTGTCCCAATTTTAGCACTAAAACTTTCAAGTCCTAGAAAACCTACCAGTCCCTAGCAAAGGGAGGCCATTGACTACTCGTGGCTGGAGATAACATCAAAGCCAGTTTCTTTCTGGTGATTGCAGCTCTGAGCTGGTCTGTAGTGAGGGAAAATGTGCTGATGTAGAAACCTTGGTAGAGAATGGAGACTGGGAGAGAGCTTCTAGCTTCACCTCTGCACTCCTTGTGCTCCACGCGTGGCTCTTCAAAGCCACCAACCAGTGCATTTCGCTCGTGGCCTGATTTATGTTAAATGGAACTTTCTCACCTCAACCAAAAGAAGCCTGGTGAGTGGAACACTCTTCCTGGAGCTGTGCTGAACCTTCCTTCTCATTTCATCTAATAATAGCCTGGGAGCTGGACAGCAGTGTGAAACTTTACAAAGAAGTGAGGAATCAATTATTTTAGAAGACAGGGTCAAGGCCAGCATGCTACAAAGATACAGAACTGGGAGTCACACCCAGGTCCAGAGACTCCAAGTTTATGGTCTTATTGTCACACTGCAGCTGCCTTTGCAGCTGAATCTGTTAGTATTGGCAAGGTATTGGCCAGTCTGGCATCTTATTCTAAAAGACATCAGAAAGGGTTAGTAGACCACCTTATGCTCAGTTCTTCAAGTTCAATGTCCTCCTTCTGCTAGGGGAAATTCTTAGCAGAAGCAAATGGTTCTCTCACATTTGTCATGGATCAGCATTTTATGTATACGAGCTTACTTAATCTTCATAGCAGTCCTACGGGGTATGGACTATCATAACCTTACTTTACAGGCAAGAAAACCAAGGTCCAAAGAAGTTCAGCCATTTGATAATAAGTGGCAGAGTTGGGGTTGTGAGCCCCGGCTCAGGTCCCTGTACTCTATCACTTCAGAACATTAATGATGTCCCCCAAAACCAGGCTGGAAATCAAGGTGCACCTCGCTTTCTCCTGCACTAGCTGCTGGCTGTTGGGGGATTTCAGGAGGGTGTTCACCAATTTGACCTTCTTCTCCTTTTTTCCCCCATCTGTGAGGATCAAATGAGAGTCATGTAGATTGGCAGTTTGTGGTTCTGGCTCATGGCGAGGGCTTAATATACGGGGGTGAATCTAGCTCAGGCCTTCTCTAGATGTATCACTCAAATTTCAGTTACAGAGAACAGAATCAACTCACGTTGCTTAAGCAGGTAGGATTTTATTTTGATTTTTTCCCCTAAGTGGTAAATGGCTTATAAAATTGTTTTGAGGCTGAAGACAGAGACTCAGCCTGACCATTCAAGAAGAAATCCCGAATCTAGAGTGCAGAACTGACCACCTGGGAAGATGCGAGCTCTTCTGCGACATCTTCTCAGAAGGCACCCCGGGCAGGAGGCCGCTGCCACTTACACCAGCTCCGGAACAAGACCACGTCTGCTATGATCCACACGAGCAAAATGGGTGCCCCTGCTCCCTAACACTCACCAAGCCAGACGCTAACACCTGCTGCCGAGAAGCTACATGCTCCAAGTCCATTCTTGTCAGTAGGGAGAGTCAACAGAAGCATTACTTCAGCCTTACTTCCACCTTCTTCATCACACATGCTTGCATCTGATTGGCTGAGATGAAATTGCAGCCATACTGGGATGCAGGGGAGTCTGGAAATGTAGCTTTTAGCTTTCTAGCCTCTGCAACTCACATAGGCATGCAAGGGAGAAGGTAGAATTGTTGTTGGGTACCAATGGGTATTGGGTACCAATCTATCATGTTAGGGCTGTCCCCTAGGCCAGGCAGTCTTCAGGACGCTGAATGGTACTTCTGGGTAGAAATGCTAACATTTCTGATGAGGTTATTTGGTGCTCAGATGAGGAGCAATGTGTGGGCATGGCAGAAAACCGATCTCCATGATCTTCCTCTGCCTGCATGGAACTGTGAGTACAGCTGCTGTGCAACGGACACCCCTGGGACATACATCCTTCTCTGCACTTCAGGTGACAGGTGGAGTGGGCAATACATGTGGTGTGAGGTGCTCTGGACCAAGGTTCTGGTTGCCCTTCTCCACCAACAAGGTGTGACATTGAGCACGCTTCCCCCTTTGTAAACCGGCCGGCTGGATGTGACTCCTCATCACACTTAGCAAGCTCTAAACTTACAAGAAACAGATTCATATGTGGTAACTTCATTCCAGAGCAACATTGAAGGAATAAGGCATTTTTTTTCAGTATCAACAATGTCAAAACCACAGTATCTGGGTCTGCGTGGTTTCTGGTAAAACAGAGGCTGTTAAAACTCCATCAGTGCAAATGTGGCCGTAAATAGACAATAAATCGTGATAGGTATATAGGACTGCTATATTTGGACTCAAACTTGTTAACCCTCACAAGATAAAATTCAGTTTGATGGCTCAGCTCTCCAAACTGGGCAAAGGTTCAGAAACGGAAGGTTTGTGGATTTCACTGCTAAGAAAACAGTAGAAGTAGCAATCTAGAATGTCAATATTGAAGCTGAATTTTACTGCTGGAACACAGGCCAAAGTTGGGCCCTTAGTTTTTGGCTCTGTGGAGATCAGACGTGAATTCCTGGATTCTGTTTGCCTGACATTTTAAGGGACTAGAGCCATTTAAAAATGCTGAATATGCATGCAAAAACTAACATGTAAAAGCTAGCATTTAGACTCTGTTAAAAAATTCCGAGCAGGCTGGATGACCTTCCTAGGTAGAGGTCACCTGCTTAAGAAAGTCCAAATTCAGAAAAGTGTGATTGGTGGCTAATACGAGACTATTTCCCTGGCAAAATCCCAAGGATCTTAGAAGCTAGTTTTGTCCTGAGTTTTACATAAATAAGTCTGTTTTGGCTCTCTGGAAATTCATCCTTGATGGGACATAAAGCCCTCCATACCAGAGCAAAACTCTTCTCTAGGAATGTACATTTTCGTGGTTGCCTGTGGCATTCACAGTTTTATTTTCTTAGGAGGGTTAAGAGGCCCTGAGGGCTAGAGAGACCTTTCAGTTCATCCAGCTCAGCTCCTTAGTTGGGGGGCAGGTGGGGAATGAAGTCAGTGTGAGAAGGTCTAGGTCAGGGGGAGGGAGTCCCGACTGTCATCTGATTGTCAGTCCTATTAGACCCCCTCTCCTGTCCTCAGCTGACAGTGTGCCCAGCAGACATTGAGGTTCTGTGAGTCAGTCAACTTCTCCCCATTCCCATCTCACTCTCCATTTTTTTTCTTGCTTTCTTAAGCAATCTATGTTGTTTTCTTATTTTTGTAGCTGGCAGAATCCTTTAAAGATTTACCGAGTGTCCAGCATCTTGGACATTTTCCTCAATTGGCTTTGACGTTGTCCAGCTTAGCTTCATTTCTGAGTCTGATCAGTTCCCAAGTATTGATCCATCCTTTGATCAGATCTCCCCCTCTCTTCCCTCTACCCCACTTCCATACCAAATCATGAAAATGAATGACTCCTGGCTAGACTGGTGGGCCTGGGTTAGTGTGAGTAGCTTCTCTCCCATAGCATCAAGGATGCCCAGGGGAGCTAGTAGTGAGGGGAACCTGTAGATCCCCAAAGTAACGGAGCCACCAGCAGATATTTAAGGCAGGAGACTAGACAATGAGAATATAAGAGAGCAAACTTGAATGCAAGAGTTAGGGGCTCGCTTACAATAAGATTGTTCTTTTGTGTTAACCAGAGTGAGCGGTAGATGGTCAGCTTGGTTTACAGGCCGGCATCCACCATGATCTTAGCACTGTGTGTGTGTGCGCTCACTTGAGTGTGTGTGGGTATGTGTGTACTTGCGCATGCAGGAACGTACAGGAAACATAAGGTATATTCCTTAGTGATGGTTTACAATCCACTTGAACATACACAACGGACCCATGCACCATAGCAGGCCATGGATTAACTGCTACATAACAGTGGACAGGTCTAAACTGGCAATGAGGATGCCCAATTCCAACTCTCTATCTGCTTTTTCAACTTGGCTGTGGGGGTCTCAGTTTGCCCTCCTGCAATGTGAAGGTATCTGAGTCCGCTTGGGCTGACATAACAAAATGCCACAGACTGGGTGGCTTGGGCAACAGACATGTATTTTTTCACAGTTCGGTAGGCTGGAAAGTGCAAGATCAGGTCCAACAAGGTTTGGTTTCTGGTGAAGGCTCACTCTCTCTTGGCTTGTAGACAGCTGCTTGGCCCTCACATAGCATTTACTCTGAGCATGCACACACCCAGACAGAAAGCTTTCTGGCGTTTCTTCTTATAAGGGCACTAAGTCTGCAGGATTAGGGCTCTACTCTCATTTAATCTTAATTATCTCCTAAATGCCTGCTATGCTCCAAATGTTTGTGTCTCACCAAAATTCAAATGTTAAAACCAAATCCCCAATGCAATAGTATTCAGAGGTGGGTCCTTTAGAGAGGGCAGATCCCTCATGAATGAGATTAGTGACCTTATAGAAGAGGCTGAAGGGAGCCTGTTTTTCTCTTCCACCAGGTAGGTGACATCTATGAAGCAGAGAGTAAGTGAGGGAGCCTGTTTGCCTCTTCCAGCCAGATGCCATCTATGAAGCAGAGTAAGCCCTCCAGAGGCTGACTGCTGGCGCCTTGACCTCAAACTTCCCAAACTCCTGAACCATGAGAAAATAAGTTTCTATTGTTTATAGGTGACCTAGCATAAGGCATTTTGTTATAGGAGCCTGAATGGACTAAAACAAAGCCCTATCTCTAAACACAATCACACTGGGGGTTATGGCTTTAACTGATGCATTTTGGGGAGACACAAGACTAGAAGGGATGGGACTAAGCAATTCTTTAAAACAAAAAAAATAAAAAATAACATGGATACCGGAATGTGCACAGAGCATGTGATTCTCTACAAAGCAAACACGGGGTCTGTGGGTGTCAATACCACCCAAGTCAAGAAATAGAACGATGCCCACATCCAGAAGCCTTTTGATTGCCTTCCCCATTGTCCTCCTTTTCTTTCCTGGGGGCAACCAATGTGGTCTACAGAGTTTTTGAAATCTTTCCCCTCTAGTCACCCATGCTAGCTATAACTAGCTCTGGTGTTACTATGCTAGATATAACTAACATGAGTCACCCACTCTAGATATAACCACCATGGACAGAAGATTCCCACAGCCCTAGGCCAGAGCTGTTAAAACACTAGAACTCTATGTTATCTAAGCTCTGTAAATCATCTAACAACAGCAACGAGTACTTAGGGCCCAGATTGTTCTTTTAGCCTTCAGAACGCTGCTATTTTTTAACAACTGAGGATGATCAACTGCATTTCCATATCTTCTCTCCCTGCTGAGTACTTGGCACTGTGGTTCTGAGGTTGTTCTGTGGGTCAGAAAATTCCTGCTTTCATCCCAAAGCTCAGTGCCAAGCTACAGAGCTATTTTTTTCTAGTGGTGTAAAATTGAGCTGGGTGGGTACATCGTGGTGCTAAGCTGTTTCTCAGGGCTGCCAAACTGGGAGTTGGCTTGGGTACTTATGCCCCTAAAAGGTTGCTGCAAACATAGAAAAAGGCCAAGCACTGTGATTTCATGCACACACACACACCCCACTGCCTCCAGGCCTTGAACCACATAATGTGCACACGATACATCCATTCAAATGATATTTGCAAAAGGAAATGGGTTTGAAAATTGAATGGAAAAAATGGGTCTGGATACTGTTCAGAGACAAATGAGTACACGAGGTTTTACTAAAAAGCTGGTTTCCAGCAAGGCTTAGAATCATTTCGCCGTGGCTTTCACTGTATTAGAGGTTTCTAACCTCGTTCAGTTGGTGACGCAGTTGGAGGAACTTCTAGTGATTCACTAGGGGAGTGGGTGACCTTTTCTTGTCTCTTTTCATCTACCCATCAGCTCAGTCCTATTGGACATGCTCCCTGCCTGAATGCCCAAGCACATTCACTCACGTACACACATGTGCATGCGTGTACACACCCCAGCCACGCTTACCATCTCTCCATCACAGCTCCTGCCCCTTCAGCCTACTGGTTGTACATGAGGTCATAGCTGGCCTGATCCACAGCTTGCTAGCTGGAAAAATGTTGAAGAAGATGGTCCTATGGATTTCCTCCTGACCCCTGAGCCTGGAGGAATGGTGGCTCTGATGAGCTAAGTGCCCACTCTGTTTCTTCCCCTCTAGGATTTAAATAATTAATTCTTACCATATGACATCTTCTGCTGAGCAGACCACACACGGAGCTGGAACAGGTGATCACTTAGAGTGCATAGTTTGAGGCCTAGGAAAGTCCCTGGCTTCTCAATTTCCCTCTTTTTCTCCATTTCACCTGCCTGTCTGGTGACCAGAGTCCACCTGCTGAGACCCATTCCTGGGCTGTGGAGGCTTTTTAGTCATCAGGAGTTTCTCATTAAGAGGCATGAGCTCACGCCTTCATGGGCTAATACCTAGTAGAGATCAGACAACACCAGTGAGGAACCTGTGGAGAGGGGTTGCAGGGGGCTGAAAGCGGGAGAGGAGGGCTTCTAGGAGAGGGTGGCAGAGGGCCAAAGACCACTTTGCTTCTTAACAGCTATGGGGAAGACAAAACATCAGAACTTCAGCAGGCAAAAGGAGACATTCTACTTTTAGATAAGCACTGGTCACATCAAAATGGCCCCAACAGGCTGAGAGTTTGAAGATTCACTTGTAGAGAGGAAGGACTGAGGCCTCTGGTTACATTAGGCACAAATGAGGTATTAAGGACAATCAGGTTAGCAGCCAGCCCCGCTCTGATCTCCTGCCTGCTAATTACTTGGTATTTCTATTTCTTTGTGGTGAGAATGGACACCTGCCATTCTGCATTGGCTTAGGCCCAGGTATAGACTCCAAGTGTAGGAACACATTGAAGTTTGCTCAGTGTCCTTGATTTGTACAAAGGGAAGTGCCTGCCTAATACCAAAACGGAGTCACAGAAGCTGGGATTCATCATACAATGGATCCTCCTGATGTGCAAGCCCTTACAAAAACTTGGAGGTTTTTAAGAGACATAAAAGTAAAGTAGTTCTTGAACATTAGTCCATGCGAGACTGCAAATGAAAACAGAGTGAAACTTGATCAAACCTGGTGTTCCTCTCACAGGCTTCCTCGGGGTGAAGGAGATTGCTATAGACTGGAAAATGTAATTTCAAGGGGGCCTGGAGAGAGACAGCAATAAAGACCGGTTTGTTTTATTGCACATTTTGAGGCGAAAGGCTTAGGAAGTGCTTTAATGGATGAAATGAGAGATGGTTCTAGAAGACGGAGCTTGATAAAAGGTGGGCGGCCCAAGCTTTCAACGGGAGAGGTCGTGCTTTATTTAATTTGTAGGAATTCATGGAAATTTTACTATAATTGTCACAAAGTAAAAATGATGGGCTGTTTGAGTTTCCATTTATGAGTGTTGATGAAGCAGAGGTGAAAAAAAGCTGCAGCTAGTTGTCAAATAAACTGGTGTGTTGGTAAGTGCTAACGACAGGCTCTAGGGGTGGATGTGGGGTAGGGTGGGAGTATCCTGACCTTTTGTGCTTGCCAATTTCCATGGTGTAAATACTCCCACTGCAGCTAACTTCAAGCTATCAAAGGGATGTTGCTGAACACAGAGTTGGGAAGAATCTGTACAATATGTGTTCTTGTGAGCTGGTGAGAGCCAGGTCCACACAGCCCTGCTTAAACTACCCAGCTAGTTGTTTCTTTGACTTTGATGTGGGGAAGAGGGGGAGGGGAGAGCAGCTGATCTGGTTATCCTTCCTCAGATGAGACTTGACAGCCAGCTTTAGGATGGCAGGCCAAGCTGTTTTAGGTGGCACAAGACTGGGGCTGGGGGAGGAGAGCCAGATACAGGCCACTCTCTCCTGAAGCTGTTATTCGAAATTCTAATGTTTTAAAATTATTCCCAAGGAATCTGAAATACTTCAGAGAAATTCCAGTAAACCCAGAGGATTCTAAATAACACATGATGCTAATGGCAAAAGAATATTGGGTCTTTAGGGGAAAGTGCCCATTATTTGAAATGGACTTTTTTTAATGATGTGTGAATTGACCCTGGGTAACAGGATCAACAGGGGTTGTGGGGTCATCCTTCTTGTAGCTGGTGAAGATTACTTAGAAATGAATGGCTGCTATTTCCCTTGGAGCTCCTTACCCATGCTCCATGTGTCTAGCATTTTGTTTTAATTTTTTTATTTTATTGCATTTTAGGTTTTGGGGTACATGTGAAGAACATGCAGGATTGTTGCATAGGTACATACATGACAATGTGGTTTGTGTCTAGCATTTTTTAAAAGACCAGACCTGAATTAAAATATTACCTCTCAAAGTACAATCATACTTGCCAGACCAAGTGGGCAGTACTTGTTCCTGTGAGGATGGTCGTCTCCGGTATGAGGCACCTTTTCTTTGAAGTAGGGTTTCAATTCTTTGGTCCTAAGAGTATTGAAAACCAGTCCTTCTCCTCTTGCCAGAAGCCACAGGGTAGAGGATGCCAGGGGAGTATCCCTTGACCCCTCTGTAGAGCAGCCCTGCATTTTGGATGTCCCATTTAGACTTTGATTGAAGAAAGGTTTCTGTAGTGAATGAATAAAACAAGTTAAAAAACCAAAATGCAAGGCCAGGCGTGGTGGCTTATGCCTGTAATCCAAGCACTTTGGAGGCCAAGGCGTGTGGATCAACTGAGGTTGGGAGTTCAAGACCAGCCTAAGCAACATGGTGAAACCCCATCTAAAAAAAAAAAAAAAAAATGCAAATACCTAACCCACCAAAACAAAACAAAACAAAACACAAAACTATAAAAGGGAATATCTGCTATTTAATGGCTTATTTCTGCTTGCTTTTTTTTTTTCATCAAGCTTGTCCCATGCTTGCTAGATACTTACGTCTTTTACATTTAAAGACTAGAAAGTTAGGAAACTCATTATAAAATTTGATCTGTGAATATTTATTACCAAGTGCTAGAGAAATAAGTAAGACCTGGTTTCCCTCTGCTCAGGACACTTGTTATTTAATAAGGAACACAGTGACTTGCAGGAGTTGGAGCCTCATTCAGGAGGCTGTGGGAAGCCATAGTCAGCTTGTGACCAGGGCAGTGTCCAGTCAGAGCTGTGTTTTTAGAAGGCAGTGTGGGAAAGGAGGGTTGGGAAGAGAGACCATGAGGAGGATAAACAATGGTCCATGCAGGTTGAGATAGTGGGAAGGAAAGAGGAGATGGGTGAGTGGTCACCAGTTTCAGGAAGAGAAACACGAACATCAAGAGAAACTGTTTTAAGGGCCAGATGGTGAACCCAATTGAACTCTTAGGCTTGAGAGGAGACAGGAAGAAATTGATGTATTCTCCACGGGTCACTGGTGTTGCTGCACATCTTTTGAGCAGAGGCACAGGTAGCCTTTGTTCTAGACTACCTTTTCAAGGATGTTTGTCTAGTGAACAGCCTTAGATGATAGTGTTTTTCTGTGGGCCAGAAAGTAAGTTTGCTTGTTGTCCCATAAAATAAATATAATATCTCAAAGGTCACTCAGATTTATTTAGAGCCTACTGCAAAAAGGAAGCTCATGCTGCCTGCTGTGCTGAGAGTGATAAAATCTTTGGTCTCTGACCCAGGAGTCTCGTGTCTTCTAACATTCATGAAACTGAGGTCAGAAAGATAGGCCAGCAATGACAATGCCCTCAAGTGAAAATGTATGGGAATTAACGTTTGGCTTTTGAGTAATAGTCAACATGCACTGAGCTCTTACCACTTGCCAGTGACTTTCCTAAGCATTGTGCGTGTATTGTCTCATATGAGGCTCCAATGACTCACCCAGGAGTGATCAGCTCATATTTGAAAGATTATTCCAAAGGGCATTCTTGAGAGGTAGCTACTGCAAGGCATTAACTATCTTTACAATCAAAACCAGAGATTTTTGTTAATAGCATAACAGATGAGAAAAATTACTTTCTATTGATTCATTATATGTTTAATATGTGTGGGTTGGCCTGTGATATTATACAGGCATCTTCCTGCTGCATGAGCGGGTAGAATAATCTATAGGGAGCCCAGTAGTTCTACCCTTTGGAATGATGCCCTGGGCTTGATTCTGAACTGATTCAGTCTATCTAATGTTCTGGAGGATTCTTGCTGCCTGTGTCCAAAGCTTGGGTATTTTGACATTGACCTTGAGTGACCTTTTTATTCAAGTGCAATTGAAGCATCTAAAAGGACAGCTAAAAGTTTGTCAAGTTCACCAAATAGGTTGTACTTTTCTGCTAACTTATTAATAATGTGCATATCTGGGGTAGAATCTATCTGGAAGGGAGGTTTTGGGGAAGAGACTATAGCCCCATCTACAACTAATTGTTGGAGACTCCTGATATTTACTCAAAAGGACATACTAATTGAAAATAACCGAATTGACTTGTGTCAGGCTGCAACTCTCACATAGGAAGTGAATATGATTACTATCTTCATATTACAGATGAGAAAACTGAGGCACAGGGAAGAAGACTGGTCTGCCCAAGGCCGCACAGCTAGGAAATCCTAGCTCCAAGATTCAAAATGTCACCTTTACTTGTTCTGCTAAAGCAAAACGTAGCTGTCATTCCTTCCTCTTCATGAAAAATTAATTTGCAGAAGGAAGAAGTGGAGATTATATATGTGAAGTTTGCTATTTAAAATAGATGACTGTCAGAGGTCTGTATTTTTAGAATTCATTGCCAGGGGCAGATAAAGTTGTGCATAGGCCAGGCCCAGCCCTCTGGCTTTTGCTTGTCTCTTCTAGCTCTAGGGTATCCAAATATAGTTTTTAACATCGATGCCTTTCCCTCTGGCTCATTCTGATCTTATTTTAAGGGCAAAGAAGAACGCTGAGCTTGGCTTGGGTAAAACTGGAATTCACCTGCCTGGTGCTTTTTCTTCTCATAAAAGTCCTGCTTCTAAGAAGGTAGGTTAATGAGACCTCTGTGGGAGATGCCTTCCCAGAGCTATTCTCTCTTCTTCCTTGGTAAGGTTTCAAACACTTAAGTTTGGTCTAAGCCAGTCATGGAAAGTCCATCCTTTTGTTCTGATGAGTGGTTTATGAGGGACACTATAACCCCATCCTGGCCAATGATGGGGAGTAAGTGAGCAATTTTGGACAAGACTTTCCTTCTGATAAAAGGTAGAGAGCATTATGAGGAGAAGCCCCTTCTGCTCCCACCCTTTTTCTTTCTGCTTGAGTGGGACACTGTCATGTGAGGATTCGATGTCCAGTGCTGCAGTAGTCAACTTGTGATCATAAATGGAGACTCACCAACACGTGAGGGTGGCAGAGCAGAAAGAAAGAGCCGAGGTCTTTAGTGGCATAGTTGAGCTGCCTAACCAACTCCCAGATGGCTAACCTCTAGCTCAACTGTTATGGGAGACTCACAGTATAAGCTACCTTCAGTTAGGCACTCTGTTACTTGTAGCTGAAAGCATTCCAAACCAAGTAAGTGTTAATTAGTAACGAACAAAACAAGAGAAGAGTGGCTAAGTCTCTGAAAAAAGAAAGAGTTAACCCTGATGTTCAAGAAACACATTTCCTGAGACCTTGATTAATCCCACAGTCATAAATCAATGGTAAGCCCATAAAATGCAACAAAGTGTTACTAAAAATAAAAAAAAAATGGAAGAGACTTTTTGTCCTAATCAGGGACACTTTGGTTGTAAGTGACTGAAAAATTAACAAAAGGAATGAAAGTATTAGTGAAATATGGAAACATAAGCTTCAGCTACAGCTTGATCCAGGACTCAAATTTTGTTATTAAGTCTTGGTCCCTCTGTATCACTTCGTTCTGATCTTCTCTGAGTTGACTTTACGTTCTAGCTCTGAGTGATAGCAAAAGGCTGCCATCAGCTTTGGGCCACAGCCTTCATCGTCAAGTCCAGCAGTAAAAGAGCAAGTTCCCCTAAAGGTCTCAGCAAGACTCATTATTTCCATAGCTGTGACTGGACTCCATGCCCCCAGGGGAATGTGATGCTTTGATTCAGGCCTTAGTCACCTGCTTGCCTTGGCACATGGTACAGTCAACTTCAGCTGAAAATTCATAGACAGAGGATAGGGTAGAACTTCTTTTCCAGAAGAAATCAGGGACGGTCATCAAAGGGCAGATGAATGTTTGGTTGCAAAATTGGAGATGTTTATTCTGTTCCCTCAGAACAGACTTTAAAAAGTATGTTTTCTGCTTAAAAATCATCTCTTTATTCAAAATTCCTTTTTTTTTTTTTTTTTTTTTTTTTTGAGACAGGAGCACAGTGGCATGATGATAGCTGACTACAGCCTCAAACTCCTGGGCTCAAGCAATCCTCCTGCCTCCGATCTGATGCCTCCCCATGTCTGCCATGACCACTCCCCCCATCTCCTCCAGTGGCTGAGACTGCAGGTACACACCACCATACCATGCTAATCATTTTATTTTTAGTAGAGACAAGGTCTAACTGTGTTATCCAGACTGGTCTCAAACTCCTGGGCTCAAGAGAACCTCTCGTCTTGGCCTCCCAAACTTCTGGGATTTCAAGCATGAGCCACCGTGCCTGGCCTTCATTCAGTATTCAGCATACGTGCACACACCCATGTTTTTAACTTCCATCACAAGTATTAGCAATCAGCCACCTTTTCAGATTCTTTCTCTAGGAGATTTTACGTAAAATGCTCAGAGAACACAAGCCACATAGTTATGAATGCAGAGATGTCTGTTGAGACCCTTGCCAGACTCATAGTGTACATGATTTAAATGCATGCCTTGGAAACTTACAAATTAGTGCAGGGCATACAGCTTCTGGTTTTACTCTCAAGTGGCTGGAAGGACAAATTTGTGACCTGGCAAAGAACTACAGTGATGAACATTTTATCAAGAGTGACAAAGGGCCTTAGCAGAGAAGAAAGCTGGTGGCCTGACCCCATTTGTGACTTCATTTGCCACTCATTCGTTGCAGAAAACAAGGAATGCCTCTTTCCTTGAGAGCTGTAACAAGGCATAGGGTGTGTCTGGAGGGACCACTCCCCACACACATTTGGTCTCTGGGAAGGGCCACTAAAGACCCCCCATGAAGCACTGAAGGCAATGATGTCATTACATACTGCAGTGTCTCCCAGAATGTGGGCCTCACACCAGGGGAGAAATACTCTATAGCATTAGGGACCACACAGATAAGCACTTCTTCACTTGAGTAGCTATTCAAGTATTCATTTGTTTAGATTTATAGGAACTCCACATGGCTAGCATCCCACACTCTGATTTTAGGGCTGTTATTGCTGAAGGAAAGGCTGAAGCAAATAGCTTTCTGGTTATCTGTCTTATGCAGACCTCATTCATCACTGGTGAAGGGCCCAGGTAGAAGACAGACACTTGCGTGGAAGTTGCAAAGAAAGACTGCAGAAGGCAGAAGTTTGGGAAAGATGACTCTTCAAAATGCTTTCCCATTAAAAATGTACTTTGCCTTTCTATTAGTTTTCTGCCGCTGCATAACAAATGACTACAACTTTGGTAGCTTAAAACAGTATACGTTTGTTCTCTCACAGTTTTTCCGTGGGTTAGGAACTGGACCTGGCTTTTCAAGTGCTCTGATGAGGCTCTCACAAGGCTCAGTCCTGGTGCTGACCAACTGAGCAGGCTCATCCTCTTCCCGAGCTGTGTCCTCTTCCATGCTCATGTGGCTATTGGCAAAATTCAGCTCCTTGTGGTTGTAGGGCTGAGGTCTCTGCTTTCTTGCTGCCTGTCAGCTGGGGGCTATTCCCAGATCCCAAAGGCCACCCACAGTGCTTGCCATGTGGCCCCTGCAGAGGTCCCCTTTATAACACGGCAGCTAATTTCCTCAAGGCCAGCAAAGGAGTCTCCCTTCAGTCTGCTAAGATGAATCTTAAGTAGACTAACATTATAGTAGGAGTGACTATCCCATCCTTTTTACTATGTAGTGTAAGCTAATCCAGAGAGTGACTCTCATTATATTCACTGTTCTCACACTCAAGGGATGGGCATATGCAGGGCATGTATGCCAGTGGGTAGGAACTTGGGGCCACTTGGAACTCTGTCTACTGCAGCATTTAATTTCTCCCTGTGATAGTTAATTTTATGTGCCTATTTGACTGGACCATGGGGTGCCCAGATATTTGGTTAAACATTATGTCTGAGTATGTCTGTGAAGCTGTCCCTGGATGAGATTAGCATCTGAACTGGTAGACTGAGTAAGCAGATTGCCCTCCTCAATGTATAGATGGGCCTCATCCTATCTGTTGAAAGCCTGAATAGAATAAAATGTTGAAAAATAAAGGATTCTTTCTGTCTGCCTGCCTGTCTTCAAGCTGAGGCATCAACTTGAATCTTTTCCTGTATTTGGACTTGAACTGGAACTATACCATCAGCTCTCCTGGGTCTGGATTTGTCAGCCACTGTAATTACATGGGCGAATTCCTTATAATAAATTTCTTTCTTTATATCTACCCCCCACACGCATGCACCATGTGCACACACACCATGCACACACACACTTACCATGCACACATCCTATTTGTTCTGTTTCCCTAGAGAACCCTAATACTCTCCTCTCCTTTTTGTTCACTCACCAAATATCCCTTTAGTGTTGCATATGCCACACACCATGCTAGGTAGCAGATATGCAGTAGTGATAGCACAGACCTACTTCCTACATTTATGAAGTTTACATTTAATCAGAAGATAGTTCCCAAGTGAGGTTTGTGTGCTGGGCCCTCCACACAGGGGCTGCAACAAAAAGGATGAGCCGGCTCTCAGTACTGCCCCAAGCAGCTTAGTGTGGCTGACATGCAGGGCAGTGGTTGATGTGTGGTGTGGATGGGCTGTGTGTCCATCATGTATGTGGAGAGCTGGGGGCTGGATGGAGGTAATTTTCTGTTGGGGTTATGGTGGGTAGCTTGGTGTTTGAACTGGCAGACACCTCCAGCATTTCAGTGCAGGAGGGCCCAGGGTAGCGATCTCAGTGAAAGGGCCATGGAGACTAGTCTTGATGTACACCCAAAGCAGTTCTGTGTAGCACGTGCATAAGAACAGCATTGCTTGAGAAAACGTCTGTTGTGCCTCAAAGCATGACATCTGCATGAGAAGAGGCTGGTCTGGGTGCTGGTAGAGATGCTGGTGGGCAGAGGCCCCTGTGAGTGTCCTCGTGGCCCTGCCATGGAGCTGTTAGAGGAGGTGGTAGTTCAGTGGGGAGAGTGGTCAGGAGAGAGGACTGAAGGAAAATGCAGCTGGTCATTTTCATGGTTTTCTACCTCTCCAAGTCATAATTTGTGCATGATAAAGTGAGACAAAGTCCATCTGGAGAATTTAAAATATACAACTCATACATTTATGTCAGTTCAAATTTGAAAATGTTAATTCTTTGGAAAGGTATATGGTTTTGACCAGAATGATGGCATTGGCTTTAGGCCAAGGTGGGGGAGAAG
Organism: Aotus nancymaae; assembly: GCF_030222135.1. Lineage (NCBI taxonomy): Eukaryota > Metazoa > Chordata > Mammalia > Primates > Aotidae > Aotus > Aotus nancymaae. The sequence continues at coordinate 9,578,345 of NW_026988421.1, forward strand.
AGGAGGGTGGTTCCCAGTCATCCTGACTGGGAACAGTGGGGATGAGTGGAGGGAGGGACATGGCTTATCTCTCTCTGATCCCCGGAATCTGTCCTCCTTCCTGTGGTTCCTGCCTGGGCTGGCAAGGGCCTGCTGAGCCTGGGGACCAGGCCTCTGATCATGTCCCCTCACCCCAGGTCCCTTCCTGTCTCCTCCCCAGTGTTTGTCAAAACAGTGCTCCAGCTCATTTCTTGATGACATTTAAAACCCAAGCAAGAGAAAGATGCACAGACCCCTCTTGTTTACTCGGCCCCAAAGGGAAGCCCGGCTGGGCACCTGCCACGCTGGGGGATTTGGAGTTTGAAGCTTGGGCACACCAGATAGCCAGTGAGGGTAACTGGAAGGAGAAAAGTTGCTAGCGCCGGGAATGATCAGAATTCAAATCCCGCTCTGTTACTTGCTAACGTCTTGGTAACCTTGGTTACCTGTGTTAAGCCTTTGCTTCTTCACCTGCCTCAAAGGTGGTGGTTTGGAAGATTTGATGAGACGGGGAACCCAATTGACAAGGCATTGTCAGCTGCATTATATGTACTCACTGAACGTCAGTCCTCGCTCCCTCTTCTCCAATGGGGTTAGGATATTTTAGATCTTTTAAGCGGTAGCATCAATGCTGCACACTTAACGAACACCCTTCATGCAGCTACTCGTTATCTCATCTTAGGTTCAGAAAGTTCTTCAGCACCGTATAGTCTTTTCTGCTAGAGGTGGAGGCAGGAGGTCAGCTGGTGGGAGATGACGGTGAGTCGTGGTTAGCGGAACATAGAACGCCTGAGAGCGGGGAGTCTGCAGTGCCTGTGACTTTGTGGCTTGAATACAGGTGGTTCTGCGGCTGTTTGTGACACGCATGCAAACCTATGTGCCAGACAAGTGACGTGGTTTGGCTATGTCTCCACCCACATCTCACCTTGAATTGTAATAATCCCCACATGGCAAGGGCAGGGCCAGGTGGAGATGATTGAATCATGGGGATGGGTTTTTCCTGTGCTGTTCTCGTGATAGTGACTAAGTCTCACGAGATCTGATGGTTTCATAAAGGGGAGTTCCCCTACCCATGCCTTCTTGCTTACTGCCCTGGGAGAAGTCTCTTTGCTCTTCCTTCGTCTTCTGCCATGATTGTGAGGCCTCCCCAGCCTGTGAGTCCATTAAACCTCTTTCCTTTATAAATTACCTAGTCTCAGGTATGTCTTTATTAGCAGGGTGAGAACAGACTCATAGAACAAGTGTTTCCTCTATGCGTGTGGGCTGTGGGTTGCTTCTCAAGCTCAGCTCAGGATGGTTGGGGCAGAGCTGGGCTTGGTCAGAGGTTTATTCTGATTCCCTGTTGACTGTGCCCATTTAACTTTACTCTTTATCTTACACCATAAAGTTTTTTCCTATTGCTTTCCTCTCCTGGTCCTTACCCCTGAGGTTTGGTTTTGCTTGTTTGCTGCGTCTGGGAGGTGGGGCTTCTGGTTGAGTAGCAGCAGCTGTAAGCAAAAGCTCTCTGCCCCTTGGCCTTTAGCCACTGCACTTATACCTAAGCCTTTTCTTTTTCTTTTTTCTTTCTTTTCTTTCTTTTCTTTTTTTTTTTTGGAGATGGAGTTTTGTTTTTGTTGCCCAGGCTGGAGTGCAATGGCATGATCTCGGCTCACTGCAACCTCTGCCTTCTGGGTTCAAGCGATTCTCCTGCCTCAACCTCCCGAGTAGCTGGGATTACAGGCCCCTACCACCATGCTTGGCTAATTTTTGTATTTTTAGTAGAGACGGAGTTTCACCATGTTGGCCAGGCTGGTCTCGAACTCCTGACCTCAGGTGATCCACCTGCCTCGGTCTCCCAAAGTGCTGGGATTACAGGCATGAGCCACTGTGCCTGGCCATACCTGAGCCTTTTCTTGAGAGCTTGATTGTAGGTTCTAGCAGGGGAGTGCAGGTACTTGTATATCCTTGACTGAAGACTGGTCCTCCTCTATCAGGGATGATCGTCCTCTTTGAGCACACAGCTTCAGGCGGGATGCATACGGAGCAGTGAGGGAGGAAGGGGACACCCGCCTGGACAGTCAGATGGGCCAAATCAACCCTGGCAGTCCATAGAGTGACAGATGTTGCAGTGAGATCACCCTCACATCCCTTGAGCCTTTTCTTGAACTTGAAACTGTTGATCAAGATGTTTGGCCTCAAGAATAGCCTAGAGGATGTTGAAACAGGCAGGGGCAGAAATTTTTTCAGTGAAAACTCTTGGGGTGGAAGCAGGAGAGCAAATTATGTAGATGTCAGGCGAATGGCACTTCATGTAGCACACTGGGCAGAACGGAAAGTGGAATTAGGTGGCTTTGCAGGCCTGTGACCTGTGCAGCTGCCTGGGGCCATGAGAAAAGTGAGGAAATGTGTAAAGTAGAATGAGCGTTTCTATCACCTGAAAGCTGAGCACCTGTCTATGACAGCAGAGACTCCTGGAATGATTTCGTGGGTTTGGGGATTCATTGTTGAGGTTTCCTGCCCAGGATTGCTGATTTTGGGTGAAGCAAAGGGAACTCACTATGTACCAAACACTGTGCTGAGGATAAATAGATGAGCAGGACCAAGATGTCCATGGCCCAGTGGGGAATGCAGACTCCTAAAGAGAAGAGTAAACTATAAAGCAATGTGTTGAGCACAGGAGTTATGGAGCAGTGTGGAGCTGATCTCCAAACTTCTAGGTAAGGGGGTGGAAGAGTGGAGTTACGGGAGGCTTCTGGAGGAACTGATGCAGAGCCAGGTCTTAAAGGACTGACAGAGGATAGCCCAGCAAAGGGTGGTAATGTAGGTGACTCTGTGTGTTTGTGTTTGAGTGTGTGTATGTGTATGTGGGTGTGCATATGCTGTGGGTAAAAATATTCTAGGCAAATGTAACCACGTGAACAGAAGCATAGAGGGAAGAAAGAGCATGGTGCATGAGGGAATCGATCAGCATTTTGTAACTGCGTAAAGAATTTGGTGGCAACTAATGCTGCTGGGAGGACTGATTGCGGAGACCCTTGCAGCTGTTTTGTTGATTAGGGCATTGCTCTGTAGGTGGTAGGGAGCTGTCCACATTACATAGCAAGGGAGACTGACTTTCAGAGAGGTTTGCTAACCTGCCCAAGTATGCACAGCTAATTAGTAGTAGAATTGGCATGCAAGTCCAGGCCTGGCCGCCTCCCAACCAGGGTTGCCAGATTTAGCAAATAAAAGTACAGAATACCCACTTAAATTTGAATTTCAAGCAACAAATATATGTATATTAAGCATAAGTATATGCCCAGCATTATTTGGGACATACTTATACTTAAAAAAATTATTTGTTGTAATCCTAGCTACTTGGGAGGCTGGATTGGGAGAATCATTTAAGGCCAGGAGTTCAAGGCTGCAGTGAGCTATGATTGTACCGCTGCACTCCAGCCTGGGTGATAGAGTGAGACCCTGTCTCTAAAAAGAAAACAAAATTATTCGTTGCATATATAGAATTCAAATTTAACTGGGCATCCTGTGTGTTTATTTGTTAAATCCGGTAACCCATCTTCTGAAGCCTTGCTCTTTCTCCTGTTCCACGATGGTCCTAATGCTCCCCCAACCCAGGAAGGCTTCATAGAAGAGGCGAGGTTTAGCACAAACTGAGGGATGAAGGGGAAAGGAATGTCCAGAATGTATAGAGTTGCAATTTAACTATTTAAAGTAAGTCTTTCATGGTCGCCTATACCAATGAGATGGGATTTAACGTGACCAGCACAATTGTTCCACCACCCATTGCATCCTCAACACAAAGTGGAGGATTCTCCAATTTCACACACAAATGGGGAGGCAAAGAAGCAGATTCTTTGACAACTGGGATTATTTTGTCTTTTTTCATCCATTATGTTTCAGGAGCTTTAAAATCTTTCAAGACAACTTTGGGGGCAAATGGGTATGTCACTTATACTTTTAATATTTTCTATGGTGTGGGAGAAAAAGAGGAATTCCAAATATGGCAGATTGTATTCTCCAGTGCTCTAGCCACTTTAAATACTCTTCAAAGATGTGCCAAGAGGAACAAGAATGAATAGGGGTTTTTTTTTTAAATCTCCCTTATTATGTCCTTGCCTTCTTAAGATCTTAACATGCTTGTGTCAGATCCAAGAAGCTTTTTACTATCATCTTGAAACAGAATCATGAGACATTTACTCTAGAAAAATGTGGACTCTTTCTTTTTCTCTAAGTAGAAATAGCACAGTATGGTTAGCACATGTGTCTCTCCCTTTTATGTGCGCCTTTTGATGAGGCGTCTTGTCTCTCCAGGTCTTTGTATTTGAAAAGTTGAGGCTTTCCTTAAAAACACTGGAGTCCCGCAGAAATGGCTTGGACGGCATTCCCCCAGAAACATGTCTGCCGCGCTGCCTGGCTTAGAGAGGTCAGTGCTCCACCAGCATCAGCGCTCTGACCTCTAGGCTGTGGCCCATCCACCCATCCCTGCTGCATTGCAGTGTTCCTTTTCCCTGTGTTTGGAATTGTTTTCTACGACGGCCGGAAAGCAATGACTCTTTGATTTCTGTTCTTGGTGTTGTCAACTTGAGTGACATCCTCGGCTATTCTCAGCCACCCCCCCTGCACCCCCGTCCTTGTCTGTAAGTTATGTGTATTACTCCCTGCCTCTCGGGATGGTTGTGGGGACTGAACTCCAAATGCACGTCCAACTTGTATTTATTTCCAAGGGCTTCCAGAACAGATTGCTACAAACTTGGCTTTGAAAAACAAACATTTATTCTCTCACAATTCCAGAGGCTGGAGGTCTGAAGTCAAGGTGTCGGCAGAGCCGTGCTCCTCTGAAGGCTCTAGGGAAGAATGCTTCCTGGCCGCTTTTAGCTTCTGCAGGTTCCAGGTGTTTCTTGGCTTGCGGCAGCCTCAGTTCCAGTGCCTCTGACTTTGCATGGCTTCTCTCTGTGTCTCTGGTGTCCTCTCTTGTAAGGACAGGCTTATTGGCTTTAGGATGTGCCCTAATTCAGTAGGATCTCATCTTGATCCTTAATTACCTCCGCAAAGACTCTACTTCCAAATAAGGCCACATTCTGAGTTTCTGGATGGACCACACAGGTCATGGTGCCATGCTGGTCTTTCAGATAATGACGTTCCCTGTGCCACCTCTGCCATCCGGGTGCACGTTAACTTAGCCAGGATTTTATGTAACCTTCTCAATCCCCTTTAAAGAATGGGCTATTTACTCAGGGCCTCAGAAAATGTCTTGGCGATTCCCTTGCCAGGTGGTTCCTGCCAGGTGATCTGTGCCAGATGCTAGGAGCCAGGGGCTAGAAGACAGTAGTCCCAGCTCCGCAGGAGCCCATGGTCTAATGGAGGAGAGTAACACGTAAACAAGTAATTACAATACCCCTATTTATTAGGCTAGTGCGGGCCTAGGACTCCATCCAGAACAGTGCTTCCAGTGTGGTTCAAGGAGCGAGTTCTGTACTGGCAGTGGCTGCTTGTTTCTCGGGCCTCACCCTGCTGGCCTCGGCAGCCGGAGTTGGCAGGTTACTCACAGGTTAATCTCTATCATCGCCCTCATCTCGATCCTTGTCTCCTGTGTTTCTGGCCTCTATCTTTATTGGAAGCATCTCAGCTGGCTTACTGCTACTTAATTTTTTTTCCCTGGTGATGGATTTCTACACCCCTTTTCAAAAGACAAAACAAATTGTTTGTTTAACCTCCTCAGGAATAAGTGGGGTAGGGGTGGCGTGGGAAGGGAAACACACTTATTATTCTTGTGGGCAGGCCTTTCTGGGTATTTCCAAAGAGATTCCTGACTGACTCACCTTATTTTATTTTCCCCATGTATTGAAAGAGAAGTTACCTCTCTAATTCTTCCATATCCATCCCCGTTTCTTCTCTTTCTTATTTTCTGCATCCCCACACACTTTCATGATAGAATGTGGGCAACTTACAGATTTATATGGCTTATTTTTGTATTTTTAAAGAGGTCTGTGCATGGGACATAGTAGGCGTGAAAGATGACATTTGTTGATCATTGAATGAATGTCTTGTTGGTTGAGTGGGTCCAAGGGCTATGTTACAAGCTTGAGCCTGTTTGGCAAGGCTGGGAACAACCAATCTAGGGAACAAATTCCAAAGGTTTGCAAAACCAGTGAGTACCTTGGAATCACATGGGTGGAAGATACTTTCTAGAACTGGAAATGCTCAGTTCCTCCTGAAGCTTCTGATTCCTTGTCTCAGGGGAGAGTTCAGCAACAGTACTTTTCAGAAGCTTCCCAGATACCTGTCACTTTACCAGCCTTGAAATTCTGATGCCCAGGCTGTACCCCAGACCAATCCAGTCAATCAGTTGACTCGGAATCGCTGGCGTGAGACTTGGGTGTTACTGTTTGGGGTTTTAAATCTGCGCAGGCAAAACCAGCGATAGGGTAGGGAGAGCCCTGCCCGTGTCCTGGCCCATCCCGACTCTGATTCAGCAGGTCTGCATTGAGGTCCGAAGACATACATGTCTCACAAGTGTCCAGGTGCTGCTGCTGCTTGTCTGAGAGCACACTGTGGGAACCATGGCCCTATAGCAAGGTCACTTTCCCCTGGGTAACTTGCCATTCTCGTTTTCTTTGTCTGCCCTTTCACTCTCACCACCCTCTCCCTTCACCTCAGTCCTTCCTCCTGAACCTGGGGCCCTGGCATTTCTTCTCTGTCTCCTTGGCAAGGATTTGTCCACTAGCCTCTCTGTCGCCAGCTGGCATCTGAGTCAAGGGGAAACATAGCTGGATCTGCAGGGGAAGAGAGACCTGCATTCACAGCTTGACTTGCTTTTGGTTTTCTTTTTCTGACTATTATCCTGGGCACAGATAACAGTGAGTTTCCATGGAGCCAAATCCCCCTTCCTGTGGACCCTCCTTTCTCCTGGAGAAGGCTGGATGGGCTGGCTTAAGCTCCTAGGCCCCAATGAAGGTACCATTAGCACAGCTCAGAGGTCCAGTGTATCCACACTGGAAGCACTCACTGAGCCTAGCCAGCTGTGGAGTGTTGCCTGCTGGGTAGTTGGGGTAGCTCAGGTGCTCTGGGCTGCACAGTCCACAAATCTGGGGCTTTAGGAAATCAGGAGCACAGGGGCCTACCACTTGTGGATGTTCTCCAGGTTTTAAGACAGACATATGGTGGTAAAATCTGGAAAAGAGATGGGGACATGGAGTAGGGTTCTCTGTCTCTCTTTTGTCTTTCTCCTCCCAGGATTATGAGTTCACTCAGAGCAGGCAATTTGCCATCCAAACTAAGTGGCTCAGAAGCCACTTAGTTTAAAGGACACGATCTTGTAGTAATCATAGAGGTTTCTAGTGCCCAACCCGTTTTTAGCCTGTACAAAAGCAGTGAATGTCAAAGGCTGTGCTCCTGGTGGAGCATAAGCCCCTCTTTGTTAGGTACCGGCTTATCTGGGAGCACTTTACAATCTGAGGCAACATGCCTACTGCTCCTGCCTGTTTTTCTTGGGCCAGGCAAGTCTCAGCCCTGGAACCCTCTGCTCGGGAGTTGGGCCCTGTTTGAGGGGACGCCAACATGAGCTGCTCTCCCAAAGAGGTCGGAGAGGACACTTGGAATGTCTCAAGGCTCCAGGCCACGGGATGTTTTGCTCAGGCATCCTTTCTTTTGGGGTCTTGATCTTCCTTAAGGCCTCCACAGCCAGCATATGGCATCCTTGTGTTGGCCTGCCCAGGGGATCTGGCTTTGCTGTGGCAGAGCCCATCTGTCCTGAAGAGGCAGTGAGGATAATTTTCCTGAAACCAGGCCACAGTTTGTCCTCCAGGAGGGCTGGAACTCAGGGGAAATAGCTTCAAAGAGTATCCCCTTTTTAAGAGAAGAGGGTCCTCCCCTCTTCAGAAACACTTCCCCAGCCAGGGAAGCAGACAGAATGATTGAACTGCTGGGTGCTTCCATCCGGTCACTCTGTAGACATCCACTGCAGACCTGCTGTGCACTCAGTGCTGGGTTCTGCTGGGTGCTTCCATCCGGTCACTCTGTAGACGTCCACTGCAGACCTGCTGTGCACTCAGTGCTGGGTTGGGTGCTGCTGATGCCAAGAAAGATGAAAAGACAGCGTCTCTATCCCCCAGGGCAGCAGTTCTCAAACTTTTCAGTTTGAAGACCCTTTTTACTCTTAAAATTGAGGACTCATAAGAGCTTTCATTTGAGGGTATTTATCAGTATTTATCACATTAGAAATAAAAACTGGGAAATGTTTACCACCATTTTTCTTTCTAAGCAGCTTTATTGTGTTATAATTGATAAAAAAATTGTCCACATTAAAATATAATTTGACATCTAGCATATGTATGTATATATGTATGTGTATATGTGTACAAACACACACACACACACACACACACACACACCCTTAAAATCCTCACAACAAATTCGCTGCTTCAAGAAGTATCCAACCGGGTGCCATGACTTACTCCTGTAATCCCGGAACTTTGAGAGGCCAAGGTGGGTGGATCACAAGGTCAGGAGATCAAGACCATCCTGGCCAATATGGTGAAACCCCTTCTCTACTAAAAATACAAAAAATTATCTGGGTGTGGTGGCACGTGACTGTAGTCCTAGCTACTCAGGAGGCTGAGGCAGGAGGATTGCTTGAGGAGGAAGTTTCAGTGAGCCGAGATTGCACCACTGCACTCCAGCCTGGCAACAGGATGTGACTCTGTCTCAAAAAACTTAAAAAAGTTTCCTAATGCCCCTTTGAACCCCTTCCTTCAGTCCCTCCCTGCTCCCATACCCCCACCAATCACCATGGATCTATGTTCTGTTGCTGTAGATTAATTTGTATTTTATAGGGTTTTATATAAATGGAATCCTACGGCATGGTGTCCTTTTGCTTCTTTCACTCAGTGTAATTATTTTAAACTTCACCAGTGTGTTTGTGTATATCAGTAATTCATTTGCTTCTATTGCTGAGTAGTCTTCCCTTCTATGGATGCACCACAATTTGTTCATTCATTTCTGTGTTGATGAACACTTAGGCTGTTCCCAAATTGAGGGTTTACAAATAAAGCTGCCGTAAATATTATGAGTCTTTTACAGAGACATACTTTTCTTTTTGGTAAAAATCTAGAAGCAGAATAGTTAATCACATAGTAGGCATATGTTTAACTTTTGAGGAAACTGCCAGACTTTTCCAGAGTAGTTGTACCATTTTCCATCTCCCCTTCCTGCTTGTGAGAGTTCTCATTCTCTCCTGTGCTAGGCAATACTTGGTATGGTTCGTCCTGGTATGTCCCAGCCATTCTAATAGGTAGTGGTTTCTCACTGTGGGTCTAAGTTGCAATTCTCTAATAATATTGTGCATCTTTTATGTAGATTTCATGTATATCATCTTTAAAGTGTCCAAGTCTTTTGCTCATTAAAAAAAAAATTAGGCTGCTTGTTTTCTTATTGAGTTTTGGGAGTTTTGGGATTTTTAAATATATGTATACACATACATACACATATGTTTTCTGGATACAAGTCCTTTATCACTTTTAAGTTTTGTGCAGTTTTTCTCCCAGTTTGTAGCTTGTCTTTCATTCTATTAATAGTGTCTTGAAACTGAAAATTTATTTTTGATGAAATCCAATGTATATATTTTTTATGGTTTGTACTTTTTACTGCTCAAGTTTACAAATGTTTACCTAATTCAAGATGCAGCGGACTGAATGTTTATGTTTATTCTGAATTCACATGTTGAAATCCTAACTGTTAAAGTGATGGTGTTAAGAGGTGGGGCCTTTGGGAGGTGATTAGGTCATGGGGTGGAGCCCTCATAAATGGGATTAATGCCCTTATGAAACAAACCCCAGAGAGATCCCTCACCCCTTCCTACTTGTGAGGTCACAGTGAAAAGATGGTTGTTTAGGAAGTGGGCCCTCACAAGACACCAAATCTGCCAACACTTTGATCTTGGACTTTCCAGGCTCCAGAACTGTGAGAACTAAGTTTCTGCTATTTATAAGTCATTTTATGGTATTTTGTAATACTGAATAGACTAGAGACAAGATCACAAGATTTTCTTCTGTTTCCTTTTTGGAAGTTGTATAATTTTAGGTTGTACATTTTGTCCTATGATCTATTTTTATTTTTTAAGTTAAACTTTTTGAGATAATTACAGGTTCATATACAATTGTAAGAAATAATGCAGAGAGATACCTTACACCATTTACCCAATTTTCCTCGTTGGGAACATCTTGCAAAACTATAAGAGAATATCACATGAAAGATACGGACATTGATGCAATCAAAACACATGTTAAAAGAAAAACTTTAGCTGGATTAAATTTAACAGAGTTTAAGCAAAGATGATTTGCAAATTGAGCAGTCTCCAGAGCCAGGGTAGACTCGGAGACTCCACTGAAACCACGTGGTGGAAGAAGATTTATAGTCAGAAGAAGGAAAGTGGGGTACAGAAACAGCCGGACTGGTTACAGTTCAGCCTTTGCTTTATTTGAACATGGTTTGAACAGTTGGCCACCTTTGATTGGCCCAAACTTGGTAATTTGCACAAGAGTAGCCTACCGTCTGTTTACAACTCCATTTAGGTTATAGTTCACGATGTACAGAGAAACCTTAGGCTGGACTTAAATTATTTAAGGAGGCAGCTTTAGGCTAAACGGCTAAACTTGATTTAACACACAGGACATTTGCATCACCACCTGTGTCTATCCTGTTCCCTTTTATAGCCACGCCTACCTCCATCGCTCCACCTCCAACCTTAAAACTATGAATGTGTTCTCCATTGGTATAATTTTGTCATTGCAAGTATGTTACATAAATAGACTTAGGCAGTATATAACCTCCAGGAGCTGGGCTTTTATTACATAGCATAATTCCCTGAAAATTCATTTAAGTCATTGTGTAGCGGGTATCAATAGTTGGTTCCTTTGTCTTGCCGAGTAATATTCCATGGGACAGATGGATCATTATTCATCTGCTGAAGGACATCTGGGTCATTCCAGTTTTTGTGAAAAGAATGTTATTATGCATAATGCTGCTGTGAACATTTATTTGGATATAGGTTTTTCTGTGAACATGAGGTTTTGTTTTTCTGGGATAAATGCCCAAGTGTGCAATTGCTGGGCCACATGGCAGTTGCATATTTAGATGTTTTTTTTTTTTTTTTTTTCTTTTTGAGATGGAGTCTCACTCTGCCACCCAGGCTGGAGTGCAGTGGTGTGATATCAACTCACTGCAACCTCCGCCTCCTGGGTTCAAGGTATTCTCCTGCCTCAGCCTCCTGAGTAGCTGGGGTTACAGGCATGGGTCACCATGCCCGGCTATTTTTAGTAGAGATGGGGTTTTACCATGTTGGCCAGGCTGGTCTTGAACTCTTAACCTCAGGCTCCACCCACCTCAGCCTTCCAAAGTGCTGAGATGACAGGCTTGAGCCACCACACCTGGCCACATGTTTAGTTTTATAAAAACTGAAAACTGCTTTCCAGAGTGGCTCTACCCTTTTGTCTTTCTACCAGCAGTGTATGAATGATTCAGCTTTTCCCAGGCCTTGCCAGCATTTGGTGCTGTCACTATTTTAGCCATTCTGGTAGGTATGTATTGATATCTCATTCTAGTTTAATTCATCATAGATTCTAAATATTTTTTCCTTGTTTTCTAAAAGTTTTATAGCTTTGTTTTGTCTTTAAGTTCATGATCCATTTTGTGTTAATTTTTGGAGAGTTGTGAAGTTTAGGTTATTCACAGTTCATTTTTTGGCCTATGAATGTCCAGTTGCTCCAGCACCATTTGTTGTAAAGGTTATTCTTCCTCCATTGAATTACTTTTGACTGGTCAAAAATCAGGCGAACATATTTGTATGGTTTATTTTTGGATTTTTCTGTTCTGTTCCACTGGTCTACATGTCTGTTGCCCACACTATCTTGATGATCATAGCTGTACAGTAGGATAAAGTGCATCTTCCCACTTTCTTTTCTTTTTCAAGATTGTTTTTAGCAAATTTAGGACCTGTTACTCTTATATAAATTTTAAAATAAGTTTGTCTGTATCTACAAAAAACTTTCTGGGTTTTAATAGGAATTATAGTAAACGAATCAATCAGCTTGGGGAAAATTGTCATCTTCACTATGTTGAGTCTTCCAATCCATGAACACATGGGATATCTCTTCCAGTGTTGATATGTTTCTTTTGTCAGCATTTGTCTTTCCTGCACACAGGTTCTATACATGTTTTGTTAAGTTTATACTTAGTATTACGTTTTCTTTGGAGTGATCGTAAGTGGTATCGTTTTTTATTTTGGTGTCCACATATTTATAGTTACTATATAAAAAGGCAGTTGATTTTTATGTGTTGACTTGTATCCTGCAATCTTGCTGAACTCATGTATTAGTTCTAGCAGTCTTTTTTGTAGATTCTTCGGGATTCTCTGTAGATAAAAACATCATGTGCAAAGGGGCAGTTTTATTTCTTTCTTTCCAACCGGTATGCCTTTTATTTCTTTTTCTTGACTTATTCCTATGACTAGTACTATGTTGAATAAATGTGGTAAGAGCCTACATCCTTGCATTGTTTCAAGTTTTAGAGAGAAAGCACCTTTCACCATTAAGTCAATGATATTAGCTGTAAATTATTTTTGTAAATTCTCTTATGAAGTTGAGGGAGTTTCCCTCTATTTCTAGTTTGCTGAGAGTTTTTATCATAAATGAGTGTTGGATTTTATCAAATTCTTTTATTGTATTAATAGATATAATCATATGGTTTTTCTTCTTTAGCCCGCTGATAGGGTAGACTATATTGATTTTTTTTTTTGAATGCTTAACTGGCCTTGCATACTTAAAATAGATCCCATTCAGGCTTGTGTTATAATTCTTTTCATACGTTGCTGAATTGATTTGATAACATTTTATTGAGGATTTTTGCATCTAAGTTCATGAGAGAGATTAGTCTATAATTTTCTTTTTTTGTACTGTCTTTGTCTCGTTTTGGTATCATGGTAATGAGATCTCCTAAAATGAGGAATATATTCCTTACTCTTTTTTCTTGGAAGAGTTAAATTGTGTTCAATTGTTATTCATTTTAGAAAAATGCTTAGTAGAATTATTCTTGAGTGAAATCATCTGGGCTTGGAGATTTCTTTTTTTTTGGAGCTTTATAAATAACAAATTCAATTTTAAAAATGATTGTAGGACTATTCAGGTTATCTATTTCATCTTGATTAACTCTAGTTTGTGATTTTCAGGGAATTGCTTCATCTCTTCTAAGCTGTCAAATTTATAGAGTTTGTCTATAGTTTTTCTCATTTTCCTTTTAATGAATCTGCAGTGGTATCACCTGTTTTGTTTCAGATATGATAATTTATATTTTCTTTTTTAATCTTTGTCAATCTTGCTGGAGGTTAACCAAGTTTTATTGACCATCTTTTTAAGAACTAGCTTTTTGTTCCATTGGTTTTCTATTTGGTTTTCTTGTTTTCAATTTTATTGATTTCTGTACTTTGTTCTTTCCTTCCTATTGATTGCTTCGTGCTTGTTTTGCTATTTTTCTTTCTAGTAGGAGTTATGTAAAGGATGTTTTACTTGTAAGAGAGACCCGAGAGGAATGGATATGTTCTATTTTAGTGGAGCCAGAAGTCAATTGTCTTTTAAAGATACCCAAATAATAAAAATCTTACATATTTAGACTTGTAATAACCATTTATGATCATCTAAATTCATTCTGCCTAAAGGACATCTTTTAGCTTATATTGTGGTACTGCTGATAACAAGTTTTTCCAGTTTTTGTAGATCTGATCTTGCCTTTGTTTTGCATTCATTTTATTTTTAATTTTAGAATAATTTTAGTCTCACATGAAATGTGAAAAGAGTTATGGGGTTTTAAGAGGAAAATCACACAGGTTGAGGGTCACTTTATCACATGATACCAAAGTTTATGCCATGGTTTCAATCTGTGTCCCCACCCAAATCTCAAGTTGAACTGTAATCCCCAATGTTGAAGGCAGGGGCTGGTGGGAGATATTTGGACCATAGGGGTGGGTTTCAAATGAGTGATTTAGCACCATCTCCTTGTTGCTGTTCTTGTGAAATCTCGTGAGATCTGGTCATTTAAAAGTGTATAGCACTTCCACCCGCCCCTTGATTCTGCTCCTGCCATATAAGCCATGTCTGCTTCTCCTTTGCCTTTCATGATGATTGCAAGCTTCCTGAGGCCTCCCCAGCCATGCTTCCTGCACAGCTTGCAGAACCTTAAGCCAATTAAACAACTTTTCTTTATAAAGTAGCCAGTCTCAGACATTTCTTTTGCTTTTCTTTTTTAAATATATATTTTATTACATTTTAGGTTTTGGGGTACATGTGAAGAACATGCAGGATTGTTGCATAGGTACATACATGGCAATGTGGGTTGCTGTCTCCATCCCCATCACCTATATCTGACATTTCTCCCCATGCTATCCCTCCCCACCTCCCTACCCCCCACTGTCCCTCCTCTAGTCCCCCCACCACAGACCTCAGTGTGTGATGCTCCCCTCCCTGTGTCCATGTGTTCTCATTGTTCAACACCCACCTATGAGTGAGAACATGGGGTGTTTAATTTTCTGTTCTTGTGTCTGTTTGTTGAGAATGATGGTTTCCAGGTTCTCATCCATGTCCCTACAAAGGACACAAACTCATCGTTTTTTTATGGCTGCATAGTATTCCATATGCCACATTTTCCCTGTCCAGTCTATCATTGATGGGCATTTGGTGTATATGTGCCACATTTTCCCTGTCCAGTCTTTCATCAATGGGCATTTGGGTTGGTTCCAAGTCTTTGCTATGGTAAACAGTGCTGCAATGAACATACATGTATATGTGTCCTTATAACAGAATGATTTATAATCCTTTGGATATATACCCAGTAATGGATTGCTGGGTCAAATGGAATTTCTATTTCTAGGTCCTTGAGGAAGTGCCACATTGTCTTCCACAATGGTTGAACTAATTTACACTCCCACCAACAGTGTAAAAGTGTTCTTATTTCTCCACATCCTCTCTAGCATCTGTTTTCTCCAACTTTTTTAATGATCACCGTTCTAACTGGCATGAGATGGTATCTCAATGTAGTTTTGATTTGCATCTCTCTAATGACGAGTAATGATGAGCATTTTTTCATATATTTGTTGGCCTCATATATGTCTTCTTTTGAAAAGTGTCTGTTCATACCCTTCGCCCACTTTGGAATGAGCTTGTTTGTTTTTTTCTTGTAAATCTGTTTTAGTTCTTTGTAGATTTTGGATATAAGTCCTTTGTCAGATGGGTAGATTACAAAAATTTTTTCCCATTCTCTTGGTTGCTGGTTCACTCTAATTGTTTCTTTTGCTGTGCAGAAGCTCTGGACTCTAATTAGATCCCATTTGTCTATTTTGGCTTTTGTTGCCAATGCTTTTGGTGTTTTAGTCATGAAGTCCTTGCCTATGCCTATGTCTTGAATGGTTTTGCCTAAGTTTTCTTCTAGGGTTTTTATGGTGTTAGGTCTTATGTTTAAGTCTTTAATCCATCTGGAGTTAATTTTAGTGTAAGGTGTCAGGAAGGGGTCCAGTTTCTGCTTTCTGCACATGGCTAGCCAGTTTTCCAAAAACCATTTATTAAACAGGGAATCCTTTCCCCATTGCTTGTTTTTGTGAGGTTTGTCAAAGATCAGATGGTTGTAGATTTGTGGTGTTGCCTCCGAGGCCTCTGTTCTGTTCCATTGGTCTGTCTCTCTGTTTTGGTACCAGTACCATTCTGTTTTGATTACTGTAGCCTTGTAGTATAGTTTGAAGTCAGGTAGCATGATGCCTCCAGCTTTGTTCTTTTTGCTTAGAATTGACTTGGCTATGTGGGCTCTCCTTTGGTTCCATATGAAGTTAAAGGTGGTTTTCTCCAGTTCCATGAAGAAGGTCATTGGTAGCTTGATGGGGATAATGTTGAATCTGTAAATTACTTTGGGCAGTATGGCCATTTTCATGATATTGATTCTTCCTAACCATGAGCATAGAATGTTTCTCCACTTGTTTGTATCCTCTCTTATTTCATTGAGAAGTGGTTTGTAGTTCTCCTTGAAGAGGTCCTTTACATCCTTTGTTAGTTGTCTTCCTAGGTATTTTATTCTCTTGGTAGCAATTGTGAATGGCAGTTTGTTCTTGATTTGGCTCTCTTTAAGTCTGTTATTGGTGTATAGGAATGCTTGTGATTTTTGCACATTGATTTTGTATCCTGAGACTTTACTGAAGTTGCTTATCAGTTTAAGGAGATTTTGGGCTGAGACAGTGGGGTCTTCTAAATATACAATCATGTCATCTGCAAATAGAGACAATTTGACTTCCTCCTTTCCTAATTGAATACCTTTATTTCTTTTTCTTGCCTGATTGCTCTGGCTAGAACTTCCAATACTATGTTGAATAGAAGTGGTGAGATAGGGCATCCTTGTCTAGTGCCAGATTTCAAAGGGAATGCTTCCAGTTTTTGCCCATTCAGTATGATATTGGCTGTGGGTTTGTTGTATATAGCTTTTATTATTTTGAGATATATTCTGTCAATACCTAGTTTATTGAGAGTTTTTAGCATAAAGCGCTGTTGAATTTTGTCAAAGGCCTTCTATGCATCTATTAAGTTAATGTGGTTTTTGTCTTTGGTTCTGTTTATGTGGTGGATTATGTTTCTAGACTTGCGCATGTCGAACTAGCCTTGCATCCCCGGGATGAAGCCTACTTGATCGTGATGAATAAGCTTTTTGATGTGCTGTTGCAATTGGTTTGCCAGTATTTTATTGAAGATTTTTGCATGTATGTTCATCATGGATATTGGCCTGAAGTTTTCTTTTCTTGTTGAGTCTCTGCCAGGTTTTGGTATCAGGATGATGTTTGTCTCATAAAATGATTTGGGGAGGAGTCTCTCTTTTTGGATTGTTTGGAATAGTTTCAGAAGGAGTGGTACCAGCTCCTCTTTGTATGTCTGCTAGACATCTTAAACATGGCCCGGGAATCTCCTGGTCTGTGGGCACTGAAAATTTGTTTGGAAATGTGGTGGGCACTCACCCTCTGCATTGTTCTTGCTGGGAACTGCACTCCGGAGCTATTCCTATTCGGCCATCTTGAATCAGGATCTTTATTCAATTATTCATTTATATCATATAGATTCATGAATATTTATGCTTTGAGTTATAATCCAGTTCTATGTTATTTATTTTGTTGCCACCTTCATTTTGAAAGACTTTTTGCTAAATATAGAATTCTGTGTTGATATGTATTTTCTTTTAGTGCTTTAAAGATTTTGCTCTACTGTTTTCTGGCTTGCACTCTTTCAAAGGTTAAATCTTATGCCATTTTATTTTTTGTTCTTCTATACATAACATGTCTTTGTCTTTGGTTGTGTTTAAGATTCTTCTCTTATCATTGGTTTTAATCAATTTTATTGTGATACATCTTAGTATACTTTTATGTTTGAGATTTGTTGAGCTTCTTGGGTTGTGGGTTTATAATGCTTATTATGTTTGAAAAGTTTCAGTTATTCAAATATTTTTCTGTTATTCACTCTGTATCTTCTCCTTTGGGTATTTCTGTGGTACAAAATTGTCCCAGAGCATACTGATGTGCTTTTTAAAAAAAAAAAAAAAAATTCTGTTTTTAAAAACAGTGTTTCATTTTGGATAGTTTCTGTTGTTATGCCTTCAAGTTTACTAATTTTTCCTCTGCTGTGTCTAATCTACCATTAATCCTACCCAGTGTAGTTTTTACCTATAAATGCTTAATCTGGAACCTTAAAAAATCTTTTATGTCTCTATTTTATTTTATATGCTTGAAAGTCATAATAACTGATTTAATGTGCTTCTCTGATAATTCTAACATCTGTGTCAGTTTGAATCAATTTCAATTGATTGATTATTTTCATTATGGATCATGTTTTTCTACCTGTCTGCATGTGTGGTGATCTTTGACTGGATGCTAGACATTGTAATTTCACATTGTTGGGTGCTGACTACTTTTGTGTTGCTATAAGAATATTTAATTCTTGAGCTTTGTTCTAGAATGCAGTTAATTTATTTGGAACATGTTTAATTTGTTTGAATCTTATGTTTATGATTTGTTAGGTTGGTTCAGAGCATGGTTTATTTCAGGGATAATTATTCCTCACTACTGAGGCAAGACTTTTCAGAGTACTCTGCACAATGCCTCATGAATTACTAGTTTTTTTTTTTTTTTTTCAGTCTGACTGGAGGGAACTAGCACTATCCTTAGTCCTGTGCAAGTATCAGCCATTATTTTTTCTAATCCTTTGTATTATGCTTTCCTTTGCCTTGAGTAGTTTTTTAACACCCATGTGCTGATTATTCCTCTTCTGAATCCTTGAATAGGACCCTCCACAGATCTCTGGGCCTTTCTTTTTATGCAGCTCATTTCTCTCTGTGCTATGAGCTCTAGCTGCCTTGGTCTTCCTGGGCTTTCAGCCTTGTATCCTCAGCTCAGGATTTCGACTTCATGATGGACGACTAGGGATAATACTTATCAGTTCTCCTCAAAAGGAAGATCAAAGTTACTGGTGAATGGCCAAATTTTGGAGGAAAATGGAGTGAGGAGAGCCAGGACCTGTCGTAGCATTCATGTGGAGAAGCTGGGGTACACAGGGGAAAAAAAAAACAGCAAAATTCAGGCTGGGATTGACCATGAGGAGCTCAGAGCCCAGCAGAAAGGGTAGGCGAGAGTGCTTCTCTGTGCGCTCACTCCTCTGACAATCTGCTGAGTGTATCCTCAACTCAGGGAGGCTGTGAAGCTCTGACTCAGTTTTTCCTCTTGGTACCACATCCTGTAGATTTTTCTCAAGGCAATTGTAGGGCTCTCCTTGTTTCCTATCTCTCAGGGATCACGGTTTTCCATTGCCTCAGGCCTGTTGTCATGAAAACTATTGTTTCCTATATTTTGACTGGGTGTTTGTTTCAGATGAGAGAGTCAATCCACTCCTGTTACTCTATCTTGTTTGGAAAATCTGTAGAACTTCACACACACACACTCACACTCTTATATAGTCAGATCCCAGTCTAGGGGATTCTGATACACTAGTAGCTCTGAAATAAGTGGTGAATACCCCCCAGCTTTCTGAGTTTAAAAAACAACAACAAAAAAAATCATAACAATAACAAACCAGCACTGGCGAGTCTTACGCACTGGCCAGATTCCTCTGCCACAGCAACTGAGAACTCTGCCTATAGCATGATAATAATTGTTATTACTTATTAGACATTTCCCATGCAGCAGGCCCTGTGGTAGCTATTTTACATGGTTTGTGTAATTTAATTTTTGTAACAAACCATTGGTCAATCTATTCTTATCAGCATATCACGGAAGGGAAAACAGACAGAGGATAGACAAACAAAAGAAAACAAAACTAGCCTTTAGTTACCTCGGGCCAGTTTTTAACCTTGCTGAAGTGTCCAAAATATCCCCCATCTGCAAAGCTCTTACTCACTGATATTGAACAAAGCAGGCAGCTGCTTTCAGAATCATTTTTATTCATTAGGATGATTTATTGGGTTTTACTAACTATGTCCTTGTGTGATTACTTTAGCATTTAGGGGTATCTTTTCCCTTCTTGGTTATGATATTTTTGTTGTTCTTTCAGTCTTTTAAAAGAAAAATTTAAATCAAATATTAAACACAAACAAAAGAACATTTGTTGCATGTGTAGGAAATAAAGACTGTCTCTTTACCCACTAGCCAGCTTACGAAAGAGTTGAGTGCCTTTTTACAGCCATTTCAGGTGAGACTGAGACTGAGGTGCTTTGATTCAGTGCATAGACCTCAGACCACACCATCCCAGGCTTCCAGTTGTTCTCGTCTTTATTCTGAGCAAGCTCTCTAGAATGTTTTATATGATAAGGTTTGGAGATCAAGGCCCCTGTGAACAGGGCATGCTACCTCACATATTCCAGGGACCAGATGCTCTCAGAGGAATCATTTAACTGTTTGCAAAAGAAGGGGGCACTTCCGGCTGTCAGCTTGCAAGATGCATAGTTAATAAAAATGGAAGTATCTCTTCGGGAAGAATGGAGCATATGTTACAGTCTCATGGTAGCAGTATCTCAGTTTCTAGGCCAAAAATCAGAGACTATTTTGGAATTGCGTCAGGTACTTCGCTCCAGTGTTCTAGTCAAAAGCGAAACTGTCCTTGAACGCCACCTTGCTCACAGAAGGGAATATGTGGCATCTTGCTTTATTTTTCTCTCCAAAGAAAGTTACCTGCAGGCATCATAAGCAGAGCTAAGGATGTGTTAGTTTGAGGATGGCACCTCTTTTCCTAAAACTCACTTGGTGAATTTTCTACCTATATGTGGTCACTGCACCATCCTGGAGATGGTGATGGAGAGTCTTGGGGTAAAAAGAATCTTTGAATTCATATGCACACCAAACTCCTGCATATACAATACCAGTAGTTGTTCAGTATGTGTAAGTGCTTTCAGGATTGAAAGCATGAATCAACACAGTTTTTGAATTAGTAACTATTATATATATGTATAAAATATATAAATATACATTTTTATATATTTAGATATATAAATTTATATATTATATGTAATATATGTAAATGATTATGTATAATATATACTATATAAATACCATTATATATAAATTTTTTTTCAATCAAGAGATAAATTGGGCAAGATGGCTCACACCTATAATAGCATATATAATCCCAGCACTTCAGGAGGCCAAGGCAGGCAGATCATTTGAGGTCAAGAGTTCAAGACAAGCCTGACCAACATGGTGAAACTCCATCTCTACTAAAAATACATTAATTAGCTGGGCATGGTAGCTCACGCCAGTAATCCCAGCTACTTGGGAGGCTGAGGCAGAAGAATCTCTTGAACCTGGGAGGCAGAGGTTAACAGTAAGCCGAGATTGTGCCACTGCACTCCAGCCTGGGCGACAGAGCAAGACTCCATCTCGGAAAAAAAAAAAAAAAGAAAAAAAGAGAGAGAGAGATAAAATACTACCACAAAGGGTATTTGTGAGGTTTTCTGACATTAAAATGGGTCCTTAGAGTTGAGAACCACTGGACGAGATCATCTCTAGCCTTTCTTCCTGCTGGATTCTCATGATTCTGTGACTTTTGGGTGAGGTTACTGTATGTCCTGGGCTTTTCATGTTTTCAGTGCTAAGGAATCTATCTCATGTGTGAAAATGTGTTTCTTGATTTTTATATTTTGCGAAGAGTATGTCCATGGATTGTAAGCAGAGGAGCTGTCTCGAAACTCACGGTTGGTTGGTCTTTGTTGAAGCTCTCATGCCATTTTTGAACCCCGTTGGGTATTTCTGTGCTCATTGCTCCACTCATTGCTCTCATAATCTCCTAATTCCCCAACTGTAGGATTATATCCAGCCTGCCCCAGTTCATCCAATGATCTCTGAAACAAAATTATTACACCCATTTCTCCTATTAAAACTTCTATGTCCTTAGTGCAAACAATTTCAGTTAGCTAGGGCTTAGGGGGAATGCAATCTGATTTAATTAATTTATACAAATCCAGGAATGACAGTAACATTTATGTTCTCCTCCCTTGGTTCACCCCCACACCCTGACTCCCTCTCTTCTTGCACTTCGAAACACTGTAAGTTTTCACAGGTGCCAATATTTTTCACAGTACATATTTTTCACAGTATGTAGCTTACAAACCAGGGAGGGCAGAGGAAGAAGAGAAAAGCTATAGGTTGTTGACAGTGGCTGATTTTTTAATAAGATAATTTGCTTGTGAAAGTCAAGGATTCCCTTGTTGGGGTGGGGAAGAATCACAATGATTGCTTATAATCATGTAAATTAATATTGAAAGATGGTGATTTACATTATTCCATAATTGTGTTAATTATTATAATTGTACTAATGCAGGAGTTTTCTGGAGCTCTTTTCTACTCTGTGAAAACGGTGAACCAGGTAGAAATGGGTAACAGAGCCTGATTTCTAGATACAGTTTATCTATCAGGTGGGGAGTGAGGTTGCATGGCTAGAGTGTGAGGGAGTTGGCGGGGGGATGTGAGAGCTTCTCTGTAGCAAGGGCCAATCCAGAGAGGCAGGGGTGCCCAACATCTCAAATCCTTGCCTACAAAACAAGGGTACAGCTTTCACCTGAGGCCTGGGGCTAGGATCCAAGTCCCTGGGCAGTGGATGGAGCATTGCAAGCCAGATTCTTGGTATTAATGAAATATGGCTTAGAAAATTGGAGAAACTTGGGCTAAGAAGCAAAGTCAAGGCTCTGGGATTAGAATGAAGAAGCCATGGAGAGGTTGGGGACAGGAATATTGGAAGCCGAAGCATTAGAACTGGAGTCCATATCCCAGGTCAGCCTAATGGGAAGCATGACCCCAATACAAATCCTTGTACATGACTGGTTGAAAAACAAAGGTACTTTTTGTCGCAACTCAGGTTTGGTTTGATGAGACTCTTGGTCTCCATGGAGCTTAGTAGTCTATTTGGGCAGCCAGCAGTATAAACAGATACTCAGAATGTAACACGGTAAAAAGTGCTAGAGCATCATTACCAACTACATTTGGAAAGTGGTGGAGACCAGGAAAAGATAAGGGTAACTCTACCTAGAGGCTGTTGGGAGAGGTTTTCATGGAGAAAATCTTCCAGGAGTTGAAAGAACAAAAGAGAGCAGGTGAAGGAAAAGACATTTTAGACCGCGACAGGGGAAGAATGAGGAACAAGTATAGGAAGAATGAGGAACAAGTTTGACTATGGATGGGCTGAGTTTCCTGGGGTGAAAGGTTATAGCTCTTTTATTCACTATATTGATTTAGGAATTTGTGTCCTTTCCTACTCTATGGGAGACCATGAGGAGGATGAATTTGAGCAAGAAAACATCATTTGTAGAGAAAACTCATGTTGGAAGCATCTTGACCAGCACACAATCACAAAAAACTTTGACATTAAACATTTTTAATTATAAAAATTAAAGTGCAGGGAGCGCAGTGGGGCAAGTGCAAACTCCTAGGCTCAGGCAATTCACCTGAGTAGCTGGAACTATGCCACCATGCACTGTTTGAGCTGCAATAGCAAAATACCTTATAAACAATAGAAATTGGATAACTTATAAACAACAGAAATTTCTCACAGTTTTGGAGGCTGGGAAGTCCAAGATCAAGGTGCTGGCAGTGTCTGGTGAGGGCCATCCTCACAGATGGAAGCTTTATACTGTTTGCTCATATTGTGGAATGGGGTCATATAGTTCTCTGGGATCTCTTTTATAAGGGCACTAATCCCTTTTATCAGGGCACAGACCTCATGACCTAATCACTTCCCCAAGACCTTACCTTCTAATATCACCACCTTGAAAATTAGGTTCCAATGTATGACTTTGGTGAGGGGTGGAGGGGGGCATGACATTCAGATCATAGCATCTTGTAAGTGGAATAATACAGTATTTATCCTTTTGTGACTAGTTTACTTTATTTAGCATAATGCCTTCAAATTCATCCATGTATCATGGGGCAGGATTTCCCTCCCCTTTAAGCCTGAATTATATTCTGTTTTATGTATATATCACATTTTGTTTATCCATTCATCCAGTGATGAAGACTCAGCTTGCTTCTACCTTTTGGCTATTGTGAATACGCTGCCATGAACATGGGTGTACACATATCTGGTCAAGTCTCTGCTTTGGTTATATACTCAGAAGTGGAATTGCTGGATTATATAGTAATTCTATTTTTAGTTTTTTGAGGAACCATCTTACCAATGTAGGGTTTTTTGTTGTTAAATTTTAAGATGTTGAACTAATTTTAGGCTTTCAGCAAAGTTGCAAAAATAGTACAGAGAGTTCTCAAAAACCTCTAACCCAGTTTTTCCTATTGTTAACATCTTACATAACCAGAGTGCAATGATCAAAACCAGGAAATTAACAGAAACAAGGCAATAAACAGAACTGCAGACCTTATTGGAATTTTATGTTTTCCCACTAATATCCTTTTCTGTTCCATGATACTATTCAGGATACCACATTTTTATTTTTTTCTTCTTCCAACTTTTAGTTTTAGGGAGTATATGTGCAGGTGTGTGTTACATAGGTAAATTGTGTGTTGCTGGAATTTGTTGTACAAATGATTTTGTCACTCAGGTAGTGAGCACAGTAGTTTTTCGATTCTCATTTTCTGCCCATCTTTAAGTAAGCCCTAGTATCTATTGTTTGCCTTTTTGTGTCTGTGTGTACTCAATGTTTAGTTCCCACTTAAAAGTGAGAACACGTGGTATTTGGTTTCCTGTTCCTGCATTAATTCACTTAGGATAATTGTCTTTAGCTACATCCATCTTGCTGCAAAGGACATGATTTCATCCTTTTTTATGGTTTCATAGTATTCCATAGACTATATGTACCACATTTTATTATCCAGTACACCATTGATGGGCATCAAGGTTGATTCCATGTCTTTTCTATTGTAAAAAGTGTTACAATGAACATATTTGTGCATGTGTCTTTATGGAAGAATGATTTATATTTCTTTGGGTTTATACCCAGTAATAGGATTGCTGGGTTGAATGGTGGTAGTTTTGTTTTAAGTTCTTTGAGAACTTTCCAAGCTGCTTTTTCACAGGGGCTGAACTAATTGACATTCTCACCAGCAGCGTGTAAGTATTTCTTTTTCTCTGCAACCTTGGCAACATCTGTTATTTTTTTTTTACTTTTTAATAATAGCCATTCTGACTGGTATAAGATAGTATCTTATTGTGGTTTTGACATGCATTTCTCAAGTGATTAGTGATGTTGAGCATTTTTTCATATGCTGTTGGCCACGTATTTGTCTTCTTTTGAGAAGTGTCTATTTGTGTTCTTTGCCCATTTTTAAAAATGGGGTTGTTTTTTGCTTGTTGATTTGTATAAGTTCCTTATAGATTCTGGATATTAGACTTTGGTTAGATGCATAGTTTGCAGATATTTTCTCCTATTCTGAAGGTTTACTCTGCTGATAGTTTCTTTTGCTGTGCAGAAGCTCTTTTGCTTAATTTTGTCTCACTTGTCAATTTTGTTTTTGTCATTGCAGTTGCTTTTGAAATCTTCATCATGAAATCTTTGCCAAGGGCCATGTCCATTATAGTATTTCCTAGGTTTTCTTCTAGGGTGTTTATAGTTTTGGGGTTTATGTTTAAATCTTTAATCCCTCTTGAGTTGATATTTGTATATGGTAAAAGGAAGGGGTCCACTTTCAATCTTCTGCATATGGCTAGCCGGTTATCCTAGCACCATTTATTGAATAAAGAATACTTTTCCTATTGCTTGTTTTTGTTGAAGATCAGATAGTTATAGGCATGTGGCTTTATTTCTGAGTTACCTAACCTGTTCCATTGCTCTGTGTGTCTGTTTTGGTACCAGTACCACGTGTTTTGGCTACTGCAACCTTATAGTATAGTTTTGAAGTTGAGTAGTGTGATGCCTCTGGCTTTGTTCTTTTTGCTTAGGATTGCTTTGGCTATTTGGGCTCTTTCTGGTTTCAAATGAATTTTAGAATAGTTCTTTCTTTAAATTCTGTGAAAAATGACATTAGTAGTTTGATAGGAATACATTGAATTTGTAAATGTCTTTGGGCAGTACAGCTGTTTAACAATATTGATTCTTCCTATCCATGAGCATGGAATGTTTTTCCGTTTCTTTGTGTCATCTCTGATTTCTTTCAGCAGTGTTTTGCAATTCTCATTGTAGAGATCTTTAACTTCCCTAGTTAGCTGTATTCCTAGGGATTTTATTCGTTTTGTTGTGAATGGGATTGCATTCTTGATTTAGCTCTCAGCTTGGACATTATTGGTTCTGCAAGTGTTACTGATTTTTGTGCATTGATTTTTGTATCCTAAAACGTTGCTAAAGTTGTTTATCAGATTTAGGTGCTTTGGGGCAAAGACTATAGGGTTCTCTACACCTAGAATTATTTAGTCTATGAAGAGAGTTAGTTTGACTTCCTCTCTTCCTATTTGGATGCCTTTTACTTCTTTCTCTTGCCTGATTGCTGTGGCTAGGACTTCCAATACTATGTTGAATAGAAGTGGTGAGAATACGCATTCTTGTATTGTTCTGGTTCTCGAGGGAGGATGCTGTGTTTTATCTGGTTATTTCTGTTAATCACCTCCAATCTGTGACAGTGTCTCACTGTTTCCTTTCTGCCATGACATTGATACTTTTGAAGAGTACTGGTCAGTTATTTTGTGGAAGGTCCCTTAATATGGATTTGTCTGATATTTTCTAATGGTTACAAAGCTATGCATTTTTTTAAAAGCAAATACCACAGAAATGCTGTTGTGTCCTTCTCAGCACATCCTATCAAAGCATCCTGATGTCAATATGTGCTTTTACTGGTCATACTAACTTTGATCACTTGGTGAAGGTGATGTCTGCCAGGTTACTCCACTTTAAAGTTACCATCCTTTTTGTAGTTGGTAAGTATCTTGGAGAGATTCTTTGAGATGATGGAAATATAGTTTCTCTTTAAACTTTCACTTACTAATTTTAGCATTCATAACTGCATCTTGTCTGTCACAATTTTTGCTGTGATGTTTGTCTAATGGCAATTTTCTATTTCCCCCCTCTTTCCTTCTGTATTTATTAGAATTATTCTGTAAGGAAGAGCTGTCCCTTCTCCTTCATTCATTTTTTTACTTTGATGACTAGTATCACTATAGACACATGTATTATCTTACGGTTAAAATAGAATACTGTATTTTTTATTTTGCTCAAACTTTTCCAGCTTTGGACATTTGGCCCTCTTTCAGGCTGTCTCCTGTATTATTATTATTTTTTTTGACAAGCCACTGTTTTTTTCTTTGAGTACATCCTTGTTTTCCGGTATCATAAGATATTCCAAGCTCATCTCATACATCTATTCCCTCAATCCTGGAATCAATTATGTCTCTAAGGAACCCTAGTTTATTTTATTGGAAGATGATGTTTAGAAACTAATATCTGGGTGCTAAGTGTGCTCATTGCTACTAGAGTGTCTTTGCTTCTGGGCCTCTAAACAGACAGAACTAGGAAGCATATGTATGTATACTAACTCATGCATATACATGCATCTGTTCCTCTGTATTTATCTGTGTCTTATATATAAAATAGTCTCAGCTTACTAGTACCTTTGATACCAGTCTAACAACATGGGGTTTATTCTAACTTTTCCTTTTTCCTTATTTGTAATTTTTTTCTCCAACAATGATAAACCTGCCTTTCACAGATTTACAAGAAAAAACAAACAAACCCACCCAAAAGTGGGCAAAGGATATAAACAGACACTTTTCAAAAGAAGACATATATGAGGCCAACAAATATATGAAAAACTGCTCATCATCACTGGTCATTAGAGAAATGCAAATCAAAACCACATTGAGATACCACCTCACGCCAGTTAGAATGGCAATCATTAAAAAATCTGGAGATAACAGATGCTAGAGAGGATGTGGAGAAATAGGAACACTTTTACACTGTTGGTGGGAGTGTAAATTAGTTCAACCATTGTGGAAGACAGTGTGGTGATTCCTCAAGGACCTAGAAATAGAAATTCCATTTGACCCAGCAATCCCATTACTGGGTATATATCCAAAGGATTATAAATTGTTCTATTATAAAGACACATGCACATGTATAGTCATTGCGTCACTGTTTACAATAGCAAAGACCTGGAACCAACCCAAATGCCCATTGATGATAGAATGGACAAGGAAAATGTGGCACATAAACACCATGGCATACTATGCAACCATAAAAAATGATGAGTTTGTGTCCTTTGTAGGGACATGGATGAATCTGGAAACCATAATTCTTAGCAAAGAACAGAAAATCAAACACCACATGTTCTCACTCATGGGCGGGTGTTGAACAATGAGAACACATGGACACAGGGAGGGGAGCATCACACACTGGGGTCTGTTGAGGGAGGGGCAGGGGAGGGAGCACGGAGGGCTGGGGAGATTGGGAGGGATAACATGGGGAGAAATGCCAGATGCGGGCGATGGGGGGATGAAGGCAACAAACCACATTGCCATGTAGGTACCTGTGCAACAATCCTGCATGATCTGCACATGTACCCCAGAAACTAAAGTACAATTTAACAAAAACCTGCCTTTCATCTACTATATACTTATTTATTTGCTGAATTCTAACATACACATAAAACAATATTAAATTGCTAACCCATACCTCTCTAAGAAACACATTCACTGACTAGACTGTCGCATTTCTGTGCAGTTTTTGTCTTTAGCCTTATAGTTTCTAATCAAGATAGTGTTTTCCAAAGTTATTCAGAGTAGTTCTCTTCTTCCCTATCAGCGTGGTTATGTAATACATATTTGTTATATCACTAGGCTCATTTGTTACTGTTTATATACAATTTTGGATTCCTTGTACATCTTGGCTGGTTTTAATTATTTTTTCAGCAGGAAGACAGCATTTGAAATATTACTCTGGTTCTCAGATTAAGTGCTATATAAAACAAAACAAAAACAAAATCCCGAAATTTCACTTCTTTTTCATTCCTGGCAAACCATCCCCTTGACCTCTTTTTTCCTGCCCCTCTCTTGCCCCCAGTTACCAGGCTCTTTGGCTTTTGATTTAACCCCTCTTGCTTACTATTACTGTTTTTTTTTTTTTTTAAACAAATGAACAGATACATAAGCAGCTATTTTCTTACAGTCTTTTTTATGGGCTGGACTGTGTCCCCCTCCCTATTCATATGTTGAACTCCTAACCCCCAGTACCTCAGAATGTGACCTTACCTGGAAATAGGGTAATTGCAGATGTAATTAGTAAAGATAAGGTACTAGAGTAGGCCTTAATCTAATATGACTGGCATCCTCATAAAAAAGGGAAAATTTGGGCTGGGTGCGATGGCTCACGCCTGTAATATTAGCACTTTGGGAGGCCGAGGTAGGTGAATCACCTCAGGTCAGGAGTTCAAGACCAGCCTGACCAACATGGTGAAACCCTGTCTCTACTAAAAAAACAAAAAAAATAGCCAGGGATGGTGGCGGGTGCCTGTAATCCCAGCTACTCAGGAGTCTGGGGCAGGAGAATTGCTTGAACTTGGGAAGCAGAGGTTGTAGTGAACCGAGATGGTGCCATTGCACTCCAGCCTGGGTGAGAAGAGCAAAATGCTGTCTCAAAAAAAAAAAAAAAAAAAAGGAGTGGGCAGGGGCATGCAAATTTGGGCACAGAGACATGCACACAGGAAGAACACCATGTGAAGATGAAGGCAGAGCCTGAAACTGACCCAGTAGTCTTATAGACAGTACTTTGGGCTAAACATAGAAATCGACCCTTCTGTTTTTAAAGGTTGAAACTTATACTTGTTTTATTTGAGTTCCTTTCTTAGCAAAGGACCCTCAGGCCTCTCAAAAGTATAAAAAAATGGAAACTCACTAGGTTACTGCATCCAGACCGTCAGATACCAGACTCCCCTGAGTTCCTGTTTTCCCACACATTGTTAGATTTCTTCCCTGCTGTGTAAACCCCTAATTTTAGTCTGTCAGGAAAATGGATTTGAGACGAATCTCCCATCTCTTTGGCTGCAGCACCTGATTAAAGCCGCCTTCTTTGGCAAAAATCATTGTCTCAGTCATTGACTTTCTGTGCAGTGAGCAGCAGGACCTAGACCGAACCCCTGATATTTTGGTAACAAGATCACAGTGACACTCCTGCAAGCCAAGGAATGCCAGAGATTGCCAGTTCACCACCAGAAGTCAGGAGAAAGGCATGGAACAGGTTCTCCCTCACAGACCTTGGAAGGAACCAGCACCTTGATCTCCAACTTCTGGCTGCCCAAACTGTGAGCCAGCAAAGCTTCATTTATATTTTATAGCCACTCCCCATCCCTCACATTACTGCTTGAGCTCTGCTTCCTGTCAGATCAGCGGTGGCGTTAGATTATTTATTTGTGATTTTCTTTGCAAATACAATTCTCATAGGAGTGCAAACCCTATTATGATTTGCATGCAAGGGATCTAGGTTCCGTGCTCCTGATGATCTGTCACTGTCTCCCATCATCCCCAGATGGGACTGCGTAGTTGCAGAGAAACAATTTCAGGGCTCCCACTGATTCTACATTATGGTGATTTATATAATTATTTCATTAGATAGTGGAATGTAATAATAATAGAAATAAAATGCACAATAAATGTAATGTACTTGAATCATCCTGAAACCATCTCCCCTGCCTCTGGTCTGTGGAAAAATTGTCTTCCACAAGACTGGTCCCTGGTGTCAAAAAGGTTGGGGACTGCTGGTTTAAACCACCCAGTTTGTGATATTTTGTTATAGTAGTCATAGCACAAATGATACCCACCTTCTCTCTCTCTCTCTCTCTCTCTCTCTCGTATGATGGATAATATGTTATGGGTATTTCTTTTGCTTTTTGTTTTTTTCTATTTGACAGTATGTCCTGGAAATCATTCTGTATAGAGGTCTTTAAAAAAATAGCTGCATAGTACTTGTCTGTATGGATGTACCATAGTTTATCCAGCTACTCTTTTGTGTATAAACATTTAGGTTGTTCTCAGTATTTTGCAATTACAAAACATGCTGCAATAGATGATCTTATGCATATGTACCTTCATATTGTTGAAAGTGTATCTTCAATGTAGATTTCTAGAAGTGGGATTGCTGGGTAGAAAGGTAAATGTCCATGTTAGATTAGGAACTGCCAAATTTCACTCCAGATGGGTTGCACCAATTTGCACTCTCACTAGAAATGTACAAGGAGGCCTCTTTCTTTACAGCCTGACCAAAAGGATATGTTGTCATAATTTGAAATTTTTGCCAATCTGATAGGTGAGAAATGGTGCCTAAGAATGTTTTAACTTGAATTTTTCTAATTATAGGTGAGTTTGAGCCTTTTTAAAATTTGTTCAAGGGTCAGTGTTAGACTTGTGTGTGCATGAATTGTCCATGGTTTTTCTTTCCCTTTTTTTTCCTTTGGGATTCCAGTCCTTTGCCCAAAAATTCAAAGAGGGCTTCATATGTTACGGATATTAGTCCTTTGTCCATGGTATATTTTGTAAATATTTTCTCCCAGTTTGTCAGTTGACTTTACATAACAAATATACCCTAAGCAACTTTGAAAATTTTAGCGTATCCAGCTCTGTGAAGCTTTTCTCTTGTTGCCTCTAGATTGGAATCATAGGTAGAAAGTTTTTCCCCATGCCAAGATTAGGCCGTCAACAGTCTGGATTAGGTCATTGATTAGGAAATGGATTGTACCTCTCACTGTTTCATGGGATTCATGCAGTAGTCTGGCCAGCCAGGTGACACACACACCCAGTTGTTTATAACCAGTTTTTGTGACAGCCTCCTACTTTGCATACCCAGTGAACAACTGCATATGATCCACAAATGCTCACTCAAGAGGCTCCAATACATTGCAGGAAGCCCCAGGGGAGCACAATTGCTTGAATTGGAAGGTACCTTCAGATTTTGATGTTAGGATATGTTGCCAGAGAGTGGATAAATGTGTTCTTTTCCATGCAGATGAGAAACTGAGGCAAAGGGAAGATTGGTTGACTTGAAGCAGGGAGAATACAAGGTTTTTTTTTTTTTAACTTTTAGTCTTTAAGTCTGGGTTTATAATTCTAAGAATATAGGTTGGGCTTTCCTTTAAAAAAACACAAAAAAGGAATTTGATCTTAGCACTTGAAAGCCAGTATTCTTTAAAGCCCGTTTCAATCCTCTAGCTTCCTCCTTCAACAAATTAGGGAACCCAGGCAGAGTTTCAGTGATTATATTGAGTGCATTAGGTCATTTGTGCAGTTCATTCAGCCATCCTTATCAGGACTCACTATCTTCCAGGCAATTTCGTTTTAAACTGATGCCTGCACCTCATTCACATCCAGGAAAAATCTCTAGGGATACAGCCCAGATATCAATATTAAGCAGCCACCACCCAAACTTCCCAGGTGAATCTCATGTTCCCAGATTCTAACATGTCTTCAGATCACACAGGGATCCTGCCAACATGCAGATTATATCTTGGTAGGTCTGGGGGAAGGCCTGAGATTCTGCATGTCTAACAGGCTTTCAACTGAGGTGGGTGCTGCTGGTCCGTGTACTGCACTTTGAGTAGCAAGGCTAGAGCTAGACCATCCTGGAAAGCAAGTTCGTGGATGTGTTTGTTGAATGGCTTCAGTTGTTAGGACCGACAGAGTAGTTGACCTGGGGTAGGAGGGCCTGTTCCCTAGAGCCATGCCTTTTTCACTGTGTTTTATTTTATTTTGTATTCCAAAAGCTGAGGAAGGCCTTACCATGAGGTCTGGGGCTATGGCCCAAATCCTTGAAATCCAACTCCGTAGCAAGTGGTAGCTCAACTGTGTAATCCACACTGGTGCCTCAGCGTGCGCTTTTCAGGAAGGATGGATATCCTGTTCCCTTTTGATGTCTCTCTCTGCAGAATGTGCCCTATGATGAGCCATGTAATTGCAAGTTGGAAGGCACCTTAAGTTACCCAGTCCACAGAACAGAGCACACGCTTAGACCCTCTGCAACACCCTCCATCCCCCTAATCAGCAATGAAAACAATGGAGGTTTCATCAACATGAAACAATCTCGGGCTGCCCTGTTTGGTTTTTCAGGATGACCCAATGGTAGCCCCTTCAAACAGCCTGGGAGCTGTTCTGCTAGTTTTGATCCACGGGGTGATTAGTGGTTAATGGGCCTTGAAAGACGTCTTTCTCTATTACTGTTACAGATCACTGATGTCTTGATATCGATCTTTTCCAATTTTCTATTTTATCCTTTGAAATGCTCAGAACACAGCCTGGCAACGCATTGCCCGCAGCATTCGCTTTGTTTAAAACTCATTTCCTTTTGCAATTAATGCAGGGTATATTTCATTGTTATTGTTATTTGGTTTGCTTTTCTTTTAGGCCAGAGGCTTGAAATAAATGAGGACATGCCATTTTAAAGGCAGGTAGCAGATAGATGAGAACTTAGTTTGGAAATAAGTTCAAAACTTCTTGATAAGATATCAGTACCAGGCTCAATCCGTGTATTTACCAAGAAGTTGTCATTCTTGATACGGTAACACAGGAGAAAAAAAGAAATGTCAGATTTGGGAACTTTAGAAAGTTGATATAACTGATCAGGTGAATTATAATTTTGTCGACAGGAACGTATATAATCCAAAGTATTTTTAGGAGGTCTGTATTTATGTTTGGACGGTATGAGGTGGGCAGTATTACAGTTTGTTCAATAGGTAGTGTTCAACCCTTTATCCCTTTGCTCACTTCGAGGCACCCACTGTTATTACTTATGTACTTTAAATGTGCTGGGAGCTGACTGGGAGTTGACAGGGAGGTAAATGACAGGTCCGTGGGTTCTGGGGACTCAAGGTCTCAGGCAGGAGCCACCTATTTAAGAGAGGAAGCCATGTGTCAGAAGTTGGGGAGGTTCTAAGGTTAGATCACAGGCAGCTACATAAAATCAAAACATGACAGAGCTCAATGTCATTGCAACAGGACCTGCCCAGCCCGTGATGACTCCGGCACCAGAATAGATGACCTGTCTTTCGTTTATTTACACTCCAGCTAGAGAAGTTGTCTTGTGTTTGGGGCCATGCTGTTCTAAAGGTAGGTGTGTTTGAAGTCTAGAATTATTCCCTGAGAGGGAAGGTGCCCACATGACGAGGGGCATATGGGAGTGGCAGTTGCGGGCGTCTCCCCTAACGTTCCCTCTGAGGCCTGTTTGCAGCAATTGAACTGGCAGGAGGCAGTCTCTGCAATATTTTATTGTTCTTTTTCTCCTGGTTGAATATACATATATTTTATTTGTTGCCCAGGGGCAGAGGTAAGTTAATTGACTTCTGTTGTGATTCTGCTGTAAAGCCAAGCAGGCTTTATAGATACAAAAAGAGGTATATCCAAAGGGTTAGAAGAGTTCAGGGAAGGAGGAGAGATTCAGCCCCAGCAGAGGGGGCTGGGGAAAGTCTTTTTGAGACAGTGAGCCTGGGGATTGGGCCTTGGAGGACAAGTGTGGCTTGGACAGGTAGTGTGCGGGGAACTTGAGACCCAAGTGGAACAGCTTAAGAGGCACCAAGGATGCTAAACACAGGCTCTGGGAAGCAGACACAGATGTGGGAAAGTACGGATGCATGCAGAAGATGACACTGTGTGATGTTCCAAAGGCCTTCCTGCCATCTTGGGAAGTCTTCTCTTTATTCCAGAGGCTGTATTACAGTGAGGACATGGAATGATGAGATTCTGATGGAACAGTAGAGATGAGGTGGGCTGTGAGTTGTGAGGCTACTGTGGTGCACGTCTCTGTGGGCCTGTAGTAATAGAATAGAATGGATACCATGGGTGTTGAAACAGTGTATTCAATATTTTATCATTTGATATTCGGAAACCTCCCCCCAAAATCGATTGTTTTAATGGTATGAACAATAGGAATTGAAGCTTATGTCATTTTGGGGTTGGGAGAGGGGAAGGGGAGGATCATATCCTCCTGGCTGGGCAAAGGGGCTCTGCTGAGGGAGGGGGCCTAAGTTTGAGATCAGAGAGAGGTCTAGAGAGAAACTCTGTGTGGCTGTACCAGAGACTCCAGTGGGGCTGAAGAAGAATGCAGAGAGATGGCTGCTGCCTGTGCAGCTGAGGTTGCACCCTAGGTCTGTGTCGTGGAGCGTTCTTAACCTGTATTTGTGTCAGGGACCCACTTAGCAGCCTCAGAATAATGTTCTTAAGTACATGAAATGAAGTGCATAAGATGACACAATAAACTGATTATATCTAAACAAAATTACCAAAAACTTACAAGCACAATATATGTCATTTTAATGAAGACATTAAATAACAAGAGCTAGAGGCAGGTCTACTGATTCACGTAATTCTGGAATGGTGATGAGTACAAATGAAACGTGGATATTTGCAACAACTGTCCTGTGATATGAAGTATTTTGGATGTCTAATCTTACTAATGTTGTCATGGTTTGCGGCTTACTTTCATAACTCAGGAGATGCCAAATTTCTATTAGGTGTTAGGGAAGATACGGATGTCATATTTTTGCCGTCCAAGTTCATGGAACCTCTGAATTCTGTGAACTCAGGCTGAGATCCCCTGGAATCCCATAGCCAGCCCATGCCTTTTCCTAGACTTTGGAGGTTGGGAACAGGGACAGAAAAGCAGAGTGGTCAATCATCCCTGCTCACAGCATCACAGATAAATCAAAAACGGTACTCAGACTCTTCTGGTCCATTATAAATGATGGGAAGATGCATTCAGCAGAAGTTTGTGTGGGAATGAGGGAAGACCTGAGGGAGAAAGCTCTAGGTTACAAATGAAGGGAATTAGAGTTTAGGCAACTCACGGCAACTGCGTAGGCCCTAATGGCTGTGGGACAAGAAGATGTATAGGTATGCCCTAATACAAGTAAAGTATGCTCAGAGGCCATATGCATTTATTATAAGGCTTCCCATAACATTCGCTATGAAGAAATAGTATCAGTGAAGTGGAGTTTCAGAGAAAAGCGTTGCATCTCTGGATTTTCGAGATGTAATTGAAGTATCTTTCGATGACGGTGTTCTCATTTAGAAACCTCACCCACAGTCTATTTTGGGTGCAAAAGCCTTGTCCACAGCTTAAATGTAGTTAAAGTTTCTCCTGCTTAATAACCTGGCACTTCATTAAGGATATGAGAAAATGTCAAGAAGACACTACTTTTAAAAGTGTTTAGACTATAAAACTGTAATCTCTGCTGTTATGACAGGCGACAGTGGTCACCACTGAGCCCTTTTCTGTTGACTTTCCCACACAGGATGGTCTAGAAGGCCTTACTCCAAGTGAGAATGATAATGGTCATTTCCTTGATAACCTAGGCACGAAACAAAGTAGAGCTTGGGGCGACTTCAACTGTTTTCTTAGGAGAGAATTTCAAGTGGACCGCGTGGTGCGCCTATGAAATCAGACTCATTTTCCATTTTTTTTTTTTTTTTTTTGACAACTTGAAGCTCAACACAAGATAGTGATATTTCAACATGTGAACTTGCTGGAAATCGAAGGCTATCTGAAAATATGGCAACTATGACTGAAGATTTTAGAATTTAGTGTGAGGAAAATGTGTCATGGTGCTTACCAATAATTGTATTTAGCCCCTTTTGGTCTGGAGAAGAGACGGCATGAAAGATCCGTATGCGCTGGTGATGCATCTTAGCAGACAGCGTCATAAATCAGACTCTTCCTGTTGCTGTTGTCTAGCTCTTGAAAACAGAGCCCTCCACGATACCAAATTGTAACTCTCTTGTGCAGAAATTTTAAGTTCTTTGTGAACTGCAACCTTTCAATTGTGTTCTCCCTTGCCTTTGAGAGTCTAAAGAGCAGAATGACTGGCATTCTTGTTAAGAGTGAGCTGGGACCTAAATTGTTGAGCTGGATGCTGCTTTCAGTGGTTGTCTGTAGGATTTCGTGATGAAACTCACAAAGTTTCTGTGCCCTGTGATAGTTGAGTATTAGCTTCCTAGTGTGGCTGCAACAAATTTCCACAAACTTGGTGGCTTAACACAGCACCATTTTATGTCTCACAGTTTTGGAAAAGACCAGAGTCTGAAATTCAAGTGTTGGCAGAGTTGGTTCTTTCTGGAGGATCTGAGGGAGGATCCGTTCCTGGCCTCCCTCCTGGATTCTGGTGGATTCTGGTGTTTTTTGGCTTGTGGCAACTTAACTCCAACCTCTGCGTCCACCACCATGTCATTCTTTACATGGCCTTCTCCTGTGTCTGTGTCTCAATCTTTCTTTCTCTCCTTTTGCTTATAGGGTCACAAGTGTCTGGATTTAGGACTCACCTAAATCTAGGATGATCTTACCAAGAGATCTTTAATTAGAGCTACAAAGATTGATTTCCAAATAAGATCATATTTATAGGTACCAAGGATTACCAGGGGTTAGGTCTTGATTGTATTTTTTTGGGGGATATTAACCCACTACAAGCTCCCCACAAAGAAGAGGCAGTAAGGTATGGGGCCAGGAGCATGGATTTGGAATTAGAACAACCAATTTGAATTCCAGCTCTGCCACTGTGAGGCTCTGCGAATTATTTACCCTTCCCAGCTACCGTGTTTTCATCTGTGACTCAAAGATATGAGGCTCAACCTATACGTTTTTGTATGATTAAGGAAGAAGAGGTAAAGCATGCACCTAGTACAGTGCCCAGGACATGAGGGAGCCCAGTAAATGGCAGCTAGTCTTACTGTTTTCAAGGCCAGATACAGTGTGGGACAGCCAGAGTTTGGTCTTCTCTGTCCTTGAGTGAAGGTATTGTGTTTTGACTTGAAATGGCTATGATTTGGGTGTTTCCAGTAGGTTATAAGATGCTACAGCTTAGTGTCACTGGGTGAGAAGACTCCTTCCCTCTCTGTTATTGCTCTCCCTTCTGGTGCCTTAGGGGTGGGGCTGACCTCAATCCTGCTCTGTCCTCAGCCACAGCAGTAACTGAGGCTTGTGCTGATCCAGACCCAAGTCTGGAGGTGTTCACATGCGCATGCACACACACACACACACACACACACACACACAAAGAACATGTACTCGAAGGTACAGGTCAGTTTCAGTATGCTAAAACTCAAATACTCAGTTTTAGCCAACTTTCTATAGTATCCTCATGGGTAAAATACTAAAGTTCCAGTCAACAGTTTGGCCTATTTGGTTATAGCTCAGGGTGGATGAACAGGATGAGTGATTTTGTAGTAAACGTCCTGAGAAGATCAATGAGATTTTTCCAGTGTTAGCAGCGGTGCCACCTGGACAAATGATTTAACTTCCCTGTATCTCGGTTTCCCCATCCCTGATAGAGGGACAATTATAGGACCTTCCCCATCTGATATGTGACTTACATGGTTAATGAAGGTAAAAAGCACTTGGGTGAAGGCCTGGAACATGGCGAGAGCTCTGCATATGCAAGTGAATGTTGTTAGTATTGCTGTTACCAAGATTATTCTCCCGAGCGTCAGGACCATGGGGATCTTTGTATCTTTGGAGGGAATATTTCTTCACTTTGACTTTAAAAAGTCAAACCAAAAGGACATCTAGGTTTTGTGTTTTCTCAAATGCCTTTCCCATGAGTCACTTGTTTTGCCAGCTGAGCATCTTCAGAATTGATAATGGGGCTTTCTAGATTAGTTTCCAGGTAGAGGGGATAGGCTGGGGTGAGTAGGGTAATTTGCAGAATTTGGGGCTGAGGTGACTAGGAAAGTAGAAATTATAATCAGTAGAGCTATTCCTTTACTTTAGAATGTAAGACAGCAGCATTTAACTTTAAAACTGGGCTTTAGTTTAGGCTTTAAAACACTCAAACTTTATTGCGCTTTTCAACGGAAGTAAGAGCACAGAAAACAACAAAACAGTCATGTACATACCAACATCAAAAGTAATCATGATCAACTTTGGGAGGCCGAGGCAGGCGGATCACCTGAGGTCAGGAGTTCAAGACCAGCCTGGCCGACATGGTGAAACCCTGTCTCTACTAAAAATACAAAAAATTAGCTGGGTGTGGTGATGGGCACCTGTAATCCCAGCTACTCAGGGGGCTGAGGCAGGAGAATCACTTGAACCCGAGAGGTGGAAGGTACAGTGAGCTGAGATCATGCCACTGCACTCCAGCTGGTTTCACAAGAGTGAAACTCTGTCTTAAAAAAAGCCAGTATGGGCTTGGGGAAAAAAAAAAGTAATCATGATCAAATTAGCTTCAGATCCCATTAAAGGAAATAAACAACGTACTACAGATACAGCTGAAGTTCAATCCTTTATCCACCCTTTCATGGTCAACATGCTACGTACATACCAGGTAGTATTTTCACTACTAATGTTACCGCTGTTATTCAGTGCCTCCAGGCCGCAGTTCCACCTCTTGGACTTGATGTATATGATTCTTGTGTGTGTTTTTAACCATATGTATCTATGTTTCCATAAGCAATATGTATTCATGTGCTTTTAAACTTTACATGAATGATGTTGCTATATATAAGTCTAGTTAGTTCATTTTACTTGTTAAATGGAATTCTCTGATATGGCTAAAATATACTGCATATTTACCCATATACCTCCTAAGTCCCATAATCCAAAATCCACTTGGTATGACTTTGGAATGTTTTCTTATTTATTGCTAAGATGCTAAGTACCCCCACATGCTTTGTTAAATTCTTCCCGTGTTTGAGGCACAGCTTGGTTTTGTTTTCCTTTGCTCAGAGTTGTGATAAGCAGCTTTGTATCCTGCAGTGGTGATGCATGTGTGTGAAACTGTCTATAGAGGAAGGAGGAATACTTGGAACGTGGGATGTGCAAGGAAGAACATCTTCAACTTTATTAGGTATTGACAAGTTGTCCTTTATTTATTTTTTTTTGAGATGGAGTCTAGCACTGTCGCCCAGGCTGGAGTGCAATGGCGTGATCTTGGCTCACTGCAACCTCTGCCTCCTGGGTTCAAGCTATTCTCCTGCCTCAGCCTCCCGAGTAGCTGGGATTACAGATGTCTGCCACCACGCCCGGCTAATTTTTTGTATTTCTCATAGAGATGGGTTTTTACTATGTTGGCCAGGCCAGCCTCAAACTCCTGACCTTGTGGTCCACCCTCCTCAGCCTCCCAGAATACTGGGATTACAGGCATGAGCTACCGTGCCCAGTCCCAAGCTGTCCTTTAAAGTAGTTTTGCCATGTTTCTGCCTTTAGACCCAGAGTGTGGTGGCATTCAAAAACAACCTTACAACCTGGACAATATACTGACAAGCCTGTTGCTAACAACAGTAAAAAAAAATTCTTTTTCTAAAATTAGCCGGGTGTAAGTAGTACATGCCTATAGTCCCAGCTACTTGGGAGGCTGAGGCCGGAGAATCACCTGAGCCTGAGAGGTAAAGGCTGCAGTGAACAATGATTGCACCACTGCACTCCAGCCTGGGTGACAGAGTGAGACCCTATGTCAAAAACCGAAAACCATTAACAACCTTAAATATTTTTTGTGAAATGAGTCGGTGAAACAAGCATGTAGTAACATTTGAACAGAAACATTACAAATCTCACGTTTTTGAATTTCAAATAACAGCCGAACTTACTGCCAAATGTAAATGTATGCCCCTAGTTTTATACCATAGCTTTAATTTTGCTGGGCCTATAATAGAAATCTCCAAACTGGTACAAGTTTTGAATGAGTTTCTCATTTCTTGCTAAAATGCTAAATACCCCACATACTTTATTAAATTCTTCCAGCGTTTGACTTCAAAAAGAGAAGTACTTCATATTAATAAAACAAATCCGGTCTATTGCAAAGAGTTTAATCTTTTACAGCAAAACGGGAGGATGGGGATAATATACAGAGCCCAGCTAAGTGGAAGACATTTCAGAGATGGCCAGGTACGGTTTCTCCTCTTTAGGAATTTATAATCTAGTTGTGGGCAATAGACTATTTGACATGAAATGATTAAGCCAAAGCTTCATAGCAGTGTATTAATAAGTACATGGGGGGCGTGTTTCTGTATTTTATGATAGAGGAAATAAGAAATAAAGGTACAGGAGAGTAGAGTTACCTGGGAAGGATCTTGTGGGAAATTAATAGCCATAGAAGGAAACCCACATAGTGTAATAGGAAATGTCATTTACTGTCTTCACCTTCATTGATTAATAGGTTCAGTGATGTCGAATGATTCTAAACCTGTACATTCTTGAAGAAAAAAAATAGAGCATTGCTGGTGCTGACTACATTTCAGGGTGACTCTGACCTTTCACTTAGTGGAACCAATGGGCTGGCTATAGCCAGAACCTTTCACTCCCCTTTCCACGCTGGGGACAACCTTCTTGCTAGGGAGTTACTGCCAGGGCATCTGAGCCTGTCACCCAGACAGTGTGCAAACCTGAAAGCATATCCTGCCATATCCCGCCGCTTATGTTTTCAGCAGTCTTAGGCAACTGTGGAGCTCAAATGTGGAGCTCAAATGTCACCTAGAATTGGGAAGCAAAGCCACCTTTGCCAGAGGGAGATGGCCAATGGGCCAAGAAATGAAGTAAAGCCAAGTGGTCTGGGGCTCTAGGAAGCTTGGGCTTTGGTGCCTACACTCAGTTTTGGGGGTGGGAGTGTGGCCCTAAGATGCTTATAGGCTTTCTTCCAGGAGGAGAACAAATGGACGTGGAGCTGGTGTACATCAAACACCTCAGAGACACCTGTGAGGTGGGGTGCTGTGCCGGGACCTCACTTAGGGCCACAGCACGAGGCTGCGTGAGGCGCCTGGGCTTTCTCCCCAACTCCACCCCCGTCAGACTCCTACGTGTACACACTTGTCCACTGCTCATTTCTCCACGCCTGCTGTCTGCACTGCTAAGCCTGCTGCTGCGGCTGTCCTAGCCGTTGCTTAAGAGTCAGGGTCTCTTTTCAGAGACAAGGATTTTCTTAGAGTTCTTGCCGGCAAGTTAATGTTTCAGGGTGATTGAGTGATGCGTTCCACATCACGTTTTGCTTTCCAGTATTTTTGCCACATTATGCCATTTCTCCAACAGCATCTTTTCATTGTTTTTCCAGTACTCTTAAAGTGTCAGCACTAGATGACATTTTCAGCCAGAGAATTCTTTGCCGTGGGGGGCTGTCCTGCACGCTGTAGGATGTTTAGCAGCATCCCTGGTCTCTACCCAACTAGATGCCACTGGCACCAACACCCTCCAGTTATTATAACAAAAAATGTCTCTAGACATTGCCAAATGTCTCCTGGGGGGCAAAATTGCTCCCCAGTGAGAACCACTGACTTAAGAGTAAGATCTGTAGCCCTCTCCACGGCCAACAAAGCCCTTAGCTTCCTCTTTGACGTTTCTTCCAGCTGTCTCTCCTGGTTCATTACATCGCTCTGTTCTTTGAGCCAAGCTCACTCCCTTCTTAGTGTTTCTGCTCAAGGCAAACAGTGCAGCCTGGAAGGCCCTTCGCTCAGATCTCTGCATGGCTGGCGGTCTCCTCCTCATCCTTTAGGCTCACGCCAAAGACCTTCTGAAACCCTTCCTATGTCAAGCCACCCACCTAACTACCACAGTCACTTTCTTCCTTTCTGAGTCCTCTTATTTATTTCCTTTATCATGCTTATTCCTACTGGGATAATCTAATGTATTCCTTTGTTTTCTTGTTTATTATCTGTCTCCTACTACGGTAAATTTAATGTAAGTAATTTACCATATGAGAGTAAGCTTCCGAGAATAGAAACCCTGTCTGTTTTGCTTTTTAGTATATCTGAAGTCTTACACCTTATGGGCACTCAATACATTTCAACTGAATGGAATTATGAAAAATATGTTGGCTAAAGTAGACCATGTGGCTGCATTTTATACCAGGTTGAGACTTTACTCAAGGATGGTGCTGAAAATAGACCACTGGTTGAATGGGGCAGACCCACCCGAATGATTTTTAGGTAGTGACTTTAAGTTTTACAAACCCCTAACTTCCAGCACACCTCGTGTGTGTGTGTGCGTGTGTGCGTGTGTGTGTGTGTGTGTTTGTGTGTGGCGCCGTATCTCATCAGTTTTTGTGACCATGCCAGCAGCTCTCTAACATATTGTAGTCCTTCTGGGAGTCAGAGGTCACTCATGAAGCCCAACTTATAACCTCCACTGGTGAAAGATTTGCAAGGGGGGCAGGTTCCAGTTCCTTCTCAAGCTCACGGCTCTCACTGATTCTTTTCTGCAGGTAATTCCCTAAATGAGCTTATAGCTTGTAATGCAAAAAGCAACAGAGTGGCTGTTGTCTGCTGAGCTCTTAGCAGTTCCAACACAGTCAGCATTTAGAAGCTGTGGCACAGGCCCTCTGCGTCAGGCAGAGAATGCTCATCAGTTTCAGGCTGAGGTGCAGACGTGGGAAGGAGAGAGTCGCGTCAATAAAAGCAGCAAAAATGAAACTGCAGCATGGGGCAGTGAAACGGTTGGATTTTATTTTGTTTTCACACATTAAGTTCTGCTTATAGCAGACAAGTACCAGTGGAAATGCTCTGAAAAGAGGCTTTGTGTAGGCGCTGGACGTCGCTCCATCAGATTTGTCATTTCAGGAATGTCGCCAGCTGTATTGACTTACTAGCAATTGCTTTGGTGCCATCTGGCCTCAGGGAGGCCGCGTTTGGGATGGAAAAAGCTGAACAGAAGAAATGAAATTTGTTCATCATGCCATTACTCTTGCTGCTTGTTTAAAGAAGGGAAAAAATGTAACTTCTTGGCGGGGAGGGGGGATGCCATTTGAAAATAAAATATAAGGTTTTCAGGAGTAAGAGTTCCAGAACTCCGAAGTCAGTCGTGATGTTTACATAGAGACTCGAAGGCCAGTCCCCTGCTGTCATATTGTGTATATATATTTTGTTCAATGTAAAACGTCTTTGAGACTCTACTGTTCTGCATGGAAAAAATTAACCCCTTGGATCCTGGCCACTTGAATGGCCTTCTTTTTAATGTCTCTTAGAATGTCAGCAAACCCTCAGCTTATATTCCATGGTAGGGATTTTTGCTTAACTCCAGCTTATAGTAGCCCAGTTGTCACGTGGTACAAACTGTTTTCCTGCACAGAGGGGCATCTCTAGGAAAATCAGATTCAAATTGCTTTCTCTCTCCATGTTTTTAGGCCCTCCCCACTTCATAGTTATTTTTTTCATTTTTAAGCATTGCTTTAATCAATTTACCCAATCTAGGGTGGTGATGAGGCTGTATAAACATCTCAAACATTTGAATTAATATATTTTTCAGGCATAAGGGGAAAAAGCATCATCGTATATTCAGAACCATTTAAGTAATTTGCAGGACCCAGTGTAAAATAAAAATGAAGGGCCTCTTGTTCAAAAAATATTAAGCATTTCAAGATAGCGACAACATTAAGCCAAGCATGGTACCTTCTGAGCACAGAGCTCTGTGTGACTGCATAGACCACACGTTCATGAAGCCTGACCTGTGAGCACAGAGCTCTGTGTGACTGCATAGACCACATGTTCATGAAGCCTGACCTGTGAGCACAGAGCTCTGTGTGACTGCATAGATCACACGTTCATGAAGCCTGACCTGTGTATTTGTTCATTTTCCATACTTACTCCCCTAGGGAGAAGCTTCTAAGACCCATCCCTGACCCTATACTTCTCAACCACCCTGCTGGTGTTGGTTCACTTAGGCTTCAGGACTCAGCCAAATTGCCCCTTTACTCTGGATCCATCGCCCCCAGCCCTATGCTTCCCTTTTGCATTATCCATTTAATTGTCATTAAAAAAATTACATTAATATAAAACATAACTACCATGTGCCAGGTATGGGAGGGGTTCAGAGGTGTTATTTTCTTCATTCATTCATTTCCTCACTCGTGCATTTTTCTCTTTTATTTCACTCCTGATTTCCGGATATCCTTACTATATGAACTCAGCTAATGCTACCTGCCCAGGAGGGAGAAAGTCTGAAGGCAAGGCC
This sequence comes from Aotus nancymaae, assembly GCF_030222135.1. Lineage (NCBI taxonomy): Eukaryota > Metazoa > Chordata > Mammalia > Primates > Aotidae > Aotus > Aotus nancymaae. The sequence continues at coordinate 9,622,721 of NW_026988421.1, forward strand.
TGAGCCAAAATTACAAATAAATAGCTGAGAAAATAAAAGCAACCATCAACATTCTGGCGTGATTTCTTTACGTACTGTTAGCTAACTAAGAACATAATCCATTGAAAGGAACTGCAATGTATTCTAAATAAATTTGGATTTTCTAGTTCAATTCATTTTTTTTTTTTTTTTGAGATGGAATCTCATTCTGTCATCCAGGCTGGAGTGCAATGGCACTGTCTTAGCTCACTGCAACCTCTGCTTCCCGGGTTCAAGCAGTTCTCCTGCCTCAGCCTCCAGAGTAGATGGGATTACAGGTGCCCTCTACCATGCCCAGCTAATTTTTTCTTGTATTTTTAGTAGAGATAGGGTTTTTACATGTTGGCTAGGCTGGTTTCAAACTCCTGACCTCAAGTGATCTGCCTGCCTCTACGAAATTCAGAGACAAGATTTGAATCCAGGTCAGATTGACTGTAAAATTTTTGCTCTGTTATCTGACCTAAATCCTACAATCTGAATGGGTGAAAATGGATAGAGGGAAGTAGGGTGTTCCAGGTCAGGGACAGAGTGAGAAAGCAATGGGGCAGTCGGGTATAGGAAATGTTTCTTGCTTTGTACTTTTTCTCACATTAAGTTCTATTTATTATCTTTTGTCCTTTTTATCTCAATCCTTTGAAGTATGTAAAGAAGGCATAGTTGATTGTCTTATTCCTACAGCATTAGTCCATATCCCAAATTATTTGGAAGAGTTCCAGTGTCAAACATTCTCCACTGCCTCCCCAGGCTCATTCATGCTTGCCAGATGGCATGTCCCTGCTTTTGGTTCAGGAAATACGGTTATCCTAGGTACACAGGCAGGACATTTGGTGTCTGTGCCTCAGTCCTTTCTCCCTGTAAAATAAGCCCTACGATCTCTCCTTTTAGCTCTCTCATTCTAACCTCGTAGGGAATAAATACATGGTCTACAGGAGGAGTTAGAAATAAGAGAAGGCAAGAAACTTTATCAAGTCTTTTGGTGTTTTGATTTCTGTGGGAGAAGAGGGTGAATGACTTGTGGTAGATAAGTGAGTGGTTTTCCTTCCTCCACAGTTTATTTGTAAAACTGTCCCTTGCATTTGATTTGAACCACAGATGTCTTCCAACCCAGCTGGGCCGACTTCATCATGAAAGACAGGGACCAAGAGCCATCACTCTGGCAGAGGATGATGCTAGACTTCTTTATTTACAGAAGTGCCAGTGGACAAAACCAGAACAAGCAGGTAGAAGCTACAGGGAGACTGTGTTCAACTTAGTCAGGGATGAGATGCCTCCCGGCAGCAGCCTCTGATGGTGGAAGTTACCTTGTGTGAATGTGCATGGTGCTTCAAGCACCAGGTGAAGATCTATTGTTAAGGATGTTAGAAGCTTTGAGGGTTTTTTTTGTTGTTGTTGGGGGAGTGGAGCTTCAGGAAAGCTATAAGGATAGGAAGATACCCCTCCCCACTGCCAGGAGTTCTAGAACTCTCCATACATTTAAAGGCTGACAAGTATTATAAACTTCTGTAACAAAGAGCCCTCAATAAGCCCCTGTATTAGTCTGTTTTCAGACTGCTGATAACAACATACCTGAGACTGGGTAATATATAAAGAAAAAGAAGTTTAACGCACTTGCAGTTTCACGTGGCTGAGGAGGCCTCACGATCATGGTGGAAGCCAAAAGGCACATCTTACATGGCCTCGGGCAAGAGAGAGTTGAGAATCAGTGAAAGGATTTTCCCCTTACAAAGCCATCAGATCTTGTGAGACTTATTTACTACCAGGAGAACAGTATGAGGGAAATTGCACCCATGATTCAACAATTTCCTACTGGGTCCCTCCCACAACACTTGAGAATTATGGGAGCTACAACTCAAGATGGGATTTGGGTGGGGACACAGCCGAACTATATCAGCCCCCAACAACATAAATACCAATGAAAACAAATGGTGGAAAAGTCAGATGCCTGAAAATTTCAGATAAACTAGAAAACCTCCTTTCTGTTTAATTGTTTTAGATTTATGGTCCTTTCTTTCCTCATATCAGCCCCATCCCCTCTTATGCTGTCTGATCCATAGTGGGAACAGTTTGGGAAGGGAAGAGAGAGGTTGTACTTCTTCCAAATCTTTTTCTATCCCACATCCTATTAGCTCCTGATATGTCTTGTGTCTCCTGATACTCTGTACCCATTTTAGGGTTCCCTTGAGAAGAAATTCATGCTCCTGGCTGGTAGCTGAGACACTTGGGTCTCCCATTTCAGGTCCAAAAAACAAAAAACAACAACAAAAAAATCCCCAGAAATCCTGCGTGTGTGTTTGTACTCAGGTGCCTCTGCTGGTATGCTGATGGTCAAAGTAAAAGTCCTCATTTGGTGACAGAGGCCAGACCTCGTTGGCTGGTGTATGAAGTCATGTGGACATGTTCAATGCACTGTGAAGTGATTGCTGTGAAGATCTTAGGGTGCAGGAGTTTTCAGTGATCTAACCTTCTGGGGGTCAACCAGGAAGCCTTCAAAATTGTAATTCTTGTTGGAAAACTGTTCTACGATTGTCACATCTTTCCTGATGGCACAGTGCTGTGTAATGAATATGATGAAATTTAAAAAAATTGAGTTCCTCCTAGAACATCTTGGACTTTAGTTCCTGTTGTCCTTAGCAGTGAACAGTGCTCAGGACATGAACTGAACAGATCTGGGCGTGGCTTTTTCGAATGAAACCTTGCCACTACTTTAGTGTGGAGCTAAGTGGGCAATCTCTGGATAAATGGTTCTGAATCCTGGCTCCTCTACTTACAAATTACACTTTGGCAAATTATGTGTAAGCTCTTTCAGCTTCAGTTTCCTCATCTGAATGGTGCTAATAATTCTACCAGCCTCACAGAGTGATGTGAGGATTAAATTGGGTGCCTGGTACAGTGTTAGGTGTAGGTTTACCACTCAAAAACACTCGTGTTTTTATTATCGGCCTGTTGCTGTTGGTCACCCTCAATCCTCCCTGCCCTTTTTAAAATTTTTTTTGAGATAGAGTCTTACTCTATCACCCAGACTGGAGGGCAGTGGTGCAATCTCGGCTTACTGCAACCTCCGCCTCACAGGATCAAGAGGTTCTCCTGACTCAGCCTCCAGAGTAGCTGGGACTACAGGCATATGTCACCACACCCGACTAATTTTTGGCCAGGCTGGTCTTGAACTCCTGACCTCAAGTGATCCCCCTGCTTTGACCTCCCAAAGTGCTGGGATTACAGGCATGATCCACCTTGCCCGGCTATCCCCCCCTTTTAAATGAAGGCAGTATACAGGTAAGACATTTTGCAAATCAAGAACTTGGATACATTGGGTTCTAGGGAATCAGCATGGTGGTGAGGACCTTATTAAAGCCCTCTTGATGCAGCTAGAGAAGGGAGGAGAGAATTCAAGGCTGTGCCTGAAGAAGGCCTCCGGAGATGGCACTGACAACCTCAGATAAATCTCCATTCTGCAGAACTGGGCTCCCAGGTGCACCTCACACTTAAGGACATCACATGGTTCTTATCTAAACTCTTGAGTATGCAAATGGAGCTTTGATTTCACAAGAAGGCTTTCTGGAGCTTCCTGCTCCTGGTCTGTGCAGCAGCGTGAGAACAGGCCTCCCTGTGTATTTTGGCAGGAGTTGGCCGGAACAGGGAAACTGGGTGACATGCAGGACTCAAGAATAATGTTGAAAGAGTCAAGTGATACTTTCAGAATCTCGAAATTTTTTGATTAGGTTCATTTCAAATTTTGGGCAAAGAAATGGTTATCCTTCTGCATGAAGGGAAAATTGTGGGGCGTTAGAGTTATGCAATCCTCTCCTTCATGTGTTAAGTACACTCTTCTACGCAATGAGTATTTCAATTGCTTTCTCTTTCTCTCAGTCTTTATTCGCACCCTGCGAAGTAGAACCCCGAGTACCACTTATAGTTTCCTGCATTTCCCAACCCTCTACTTCCAATTAGCGTTTTCAAGGAGACCTCTGTTCACTGAATGCAGGTATAATTTTGGTCTTAGGAAGTGGCTGACTCATATGATATACTTTCCCTTCATAGAGAGCCCAGCTGGGCTAGCACGAATGAGGAACAGGTGCTGACCTTTGGGATCAATATATTTGTGGTCCAGTGAGTTATAAATATTTTAAAATAAACTGGATGAAACAAACTTTATTCCATTTAGAGTGAAGCAAAGGGTGACTGTGTTCTTTGATTTTTCCCTGGAATGTTCTAACATTATTCCTGATAGGATGGCTTTCCTCTGATATCTTTTTTTTTTTTTAATTTTAATTTTTTGAGATGGAGTCTCACTCTGTTACCCAGGCTGGATTGCAGTGGTGCAACCTTGGCTCACTGCAACCTCAGCCTCGCGGGTTCAAGCAATTCTCCTGCCTCAGCCTCCCAAGTAGCTGGGATCATGGGTGCCCACCACCACGCCCAGCTAATTTTTGTATGTTTAGTAGAGACAGGGTTTCACTATGTTGGCCAGGCTGGTCTCAAACTCCTGACCTCAAGTTATCCGCCCACCTCGGCCTCCCAAAGTGCTGGGATTACAGGTGTGAGGCACCACACCTGGCCTGATACGTTCTTAAAAACAAAATTCCATCTACCAATTCTAATCAAGTTTATCAGAAGGAAACGTTTGTTGGAAATCCAAAGATAATCATGTTTTATTCTGGTGACTTATCTAAGTTTGTTGGATATGACAGTTATGAAATGTTTTCCGGAGTCTGAAGACATGCTTTCACAGATATATTCAGCTTAAAAAAAAGTATCTAATGAAACAATGAGAAAGCGGATTCTAAATTAAGTTTTGTCTCCCGGTGTATACCACTTTCAAAAACTTCTTGGATAAAGTTTAAATGAATTCTTTTCAATACTGATTTATCCTTTTCAATGAATGTTCTGGGTTTCCAAGGATTAGAACACTGGGGGCAGGCTTCCCTTGGTGATAAGAGAATGTGCCTTTTGACATTTATTCAACACGAGTGTGTTGATCACCTACTGTGTGCTAGGAAGAGTGCTTATTCTGTTTCCTCTATTGAGAATGTTTTCTTCCAACTTCTGCATTAAATAAATTTCTTCCTTCCTTTATTTATTTTTTTTGAGATAGAGTCTCAGACTGTTGCCCAGGCTGGAATTCAGTGGTGAGATCTCACTGTAATCTTCACCTCCTGGGTTCAAGCAATTCTCCTGCCTCAGCCTCCAGAGTAGCCGGGATTACAGGCATGTACCACCACACTAATTTTTGTATTTTCAGTAGAGATGGGGTTTTATCATGTTGGCAAGGCTGGTCTTGAACTCCTGACCTCAAGTGATCCACCTGCCTCAGGCCTCCCAAAGTGCTGGGATTACAGGCATAAGCCACCGCACCTGGCTGGCCCATTCTTCCTATCTCTTAAGGCCGAGTTCTCAAAGGGCACTTCGAGAAAGTGCCACACATCCCTTCCTTGCCTGTGTGTGTCTTTGAGCCCATTCACATCTCAGGTTCTAGTGCCTGCCAGTTTCTTGTTAGTTTGGTGTTTCTGTTGTTCCCTAGGGCTGGGGACTTTTTAGAACAGGAAGTTTATCTTTTCTCTTCTGCTTCTGCTGCCTCCCTTCTTTTTCTTCTCCTCCTCTGTGTCTTTTTCTTCTTGGTTTTCATGTTGTACTTCTTGGGTACTCAGAATATGTTTATTGAATGAATGACGATCTTCCAAACAGGCATTGAATCAATGGATTGTCACCTCTTACGATGAAGGATGCTCTTAACAAGTAAGAGGACGAAGGCTCATCGTGGGCCAGGTGCTTCGGCTGCCTCTGGGGAGTGCCTGAGTCCACAGCTCTCCCGAGTCTGGCGAGGCAGCAGACCAGCCGCCGAGAGACCCGACACACACGCCCAACACACACACCGCCTCTGGCAATGGAGGGTGGTCTGCCTGCTGTTACTCTTGGTTTCGTTCAGTTTGGCTGTGTGCTGAAAGAATTAGTGGTTGAGTTTATTTTCATATTGGGTGGTCTGCAACATGGATCACCACAATCCATAAAGCCCCACCAAAGAAATCAACGAACGCCCCAGCAGCGGTGTGAATTATGAACCTAGAAGCGATTCCTGCCTTGGCTTTGCATGTTCCCTTTCCAATAAAGGAGGCTCATGTTAATTTCAGTCCCATTTCTGTCTGAATTATCCTGGTTCTTAATAAGCAGGATATGCAAAACAGATAAAACTGACAGTCAAGGGAGGAGAAAGAAAAAAATAACCTTAAAAGGGGAAAAAAGTTCCTCTTTTTTTTTTTTTGTATTTTAATTTTTAATTTACCAGGGCCTGTTGAGGGTGCAGGGAGAGGGAGAGCATCAGGATAAATAGCCAATGTGTGCAGGGCTTAATACCTAAGTGATGGGTTGTTAGGTGCAGCTGACCACCATGGCACACGTTTACCTATGTAACAAACCTGCACGTCCTGCACATGTATCCCAGACTTTAAAATTAAAATATTTTTTAATTTAAAATTTTAATTTATGTTTTTCTCTGTTTACATGACATTCACAAAAGGATGAGAAAGAAGGAATGTATGGCTTCCTGAAGGAGCTGCGCTGACCACCTCTGAGATCAAAGTCCCCTCCTCCCAACATCCCAGATCCATTTTTCAAAGCTGCTGAGACATTCCTCAGACACCTACTTGACCACCGCCTGACCCTGAAACTGTCCTATCATGGGAGTGACAGGCTAATTCTAGGTTCTACTCAGATGCCCAGTGTGGTCAATTGTGACCTCCATGGCAAGGTTTTAGAAATGGGGGAAATTCTCACCCTTTTAAGCAGCCATTATTGGCCCATCAGCTTCCAGAACAGAAGCCCCATCCTTCTCATGGCATCTGTGGGAAATTCAGAGCCAATCAAGGGCATCAGGCCAAGTGGTCATTCCCCTCGGAACATCCCTGAGCTGGCCAGACCATCGTCCGTGCACCACGTCCTGACTGCTGGTGTTGGCCCTGTGACCTCAGAGCTCTCAGGCTTGGCAGACAGTGGTCCGTGGTTTCCTCAGAGAGCCTCAGACCAGGGGCTGTCTGAGAAGTGGGCATAATTGTAGGAGCTTTGCCTTCATGTGGCAAAGGAGAGTGAAGTCTCAGATGAAATTCTGTGTGTGTATTTATAATAGTTCTGATTTTAATCATTGTAAAGATCTTTGTTATATATGCATATATGCACACATATTTAAAGTACAGATATATGGCTTCTGAGTGAGATTTTATTTAAAGAAAGACTTCCTCAGTTTTAACAAAGAAAAATTCAAAATCGCTGTTATATTTAAAAGGGCTATTTATTCAGAGGAGTCAGAGGAACGTGTAATTTTAAAAGGGCTATTTATTAATCTATTTACTTTTCATTCATTCGTTTAGCAAATAGCTGTAGCACTTTCAAGGTGCTGGGCTCTAAGAGTGTCACAAATATAAACTCATTTAGTCTTCACAAACATCCCAAGAGGTAGGTACTCCTGTTATCTCTGTTTTGCAAATGAGGAAACTGAAGCAAGAGAGGAAATAGAGCTCCTGTTTGTGACTGAGCTAGCCCTCCAGCCCACTCTGTCTGGCTGAGACTACACTCCCACCCTCCAGATGTCACAGTGGTCCTCCAGGTCAGACCTTCCTGGCTGTCACGGGACAAATGGCTTCATCCCTCCCATTTGCCACAGGAGTCAGCTTCACCCTGTGATCTCCAAGGTCCCAATTAACACAGATGTCTGTGACTCTTAAGTTCCATGACTGGCTGCTTGACTTACTGTGTGCTTGACACTGTGGCAGCCAGTGAGAGAAGGTCACAAGGGGAGAGATTGTCAGATTCAGAGACCTGCAGCAGATGTGGGTGTCAGGCCTAAGGCTTGACTTGAGACAGCGCCTGACAAAGGCCAAGCGGCTATTAGATGGTAATGAACGTGGGCCACTGTGGACCACGAGCAACATGAACCAGATGTGACATGGCTTATAGAAACAGATGTCTGCATTCCATTGCCTGTCAGCAGGGATGGGAGAGACAGCAAGTTAGACCTTATCTGAACTGCAGCTTATCACCATTATGCTTCCATTGGACTGTTACATTGAACGACCCTTAGAAGTAAGAAATGATTTACTAACTGCTAAGTAGTCAGTTGTAGTCATAAGCTGTCTGAGATTTTATTAAAAATTACAACAGGTTTTATGAATATAATGAATTAGAGACCAAGTAGAGAATCAGTAAATGTCTCAGCCATTTTTCCTACATAAGGGATCCCTTATATTGTTATAGTCAGGTACCTTACTTATGGGAAGGAGGGAAAGTTCCTTTTAAGAGGCACAAAAAGCTTTCAAGTGACTATGTTTCCAAAGCCTGTAATGAAAAGAAATACGTTTTAAATGACTTCTACATATTAATTCAAATTTTTGTGATGTTACTTCAGTACAGAGTTACACAGAGAATGGTTTTTAGCCTAGACAAGCCTCGTACCATTTTCTATGTGACTCCCAGAAAGGTTGCAGTTGTGCTCCAGTGTGACTTAGGGAAGAGGATTGCAGGGTTGTGTAGAAGATAATGTGAAGGAAAGAGAAATTTGACATTTTCTCTTTAGGCTGAAATCTCTTCCATGGCACTGGAGTTGCACTGGGTGCATTTCTGCAGGAATCTGTCACGTGGCACTTGGGATTCTACAGAGCTTCAGTGTGACTCAAAGAACCTGGGCTCGGAGCTAGCAGATGGGAAGGTGCCATGAGGGGCGGTCCCCAACCTTTTTGGTACCAGGGACCAGTTTCATGGAAGACAATTTTTCCACAGACCAGCAGTGGGGAGTAGGGGATGGTTTGGGGATAATTCAGGCACATTACATTCAAGGTGTACTTTATTTCTATTGTTGTGACATTGTAATAGATAATGAAATAATTCTAGAACTCACCATCATGTAGAATCAGTGGGAGCCCTGAGCTTGTTTTCCTACAACTGGATGGTCCCATCTGGGTGTGATGGGAGACAGTGACAGATCATCAGGCATTAGATTCTCATAGGAAGCACGCAACCTAGATCCCTTGCATGTGCAGTTCACAGTAGGATTTGTGCATCTATGAGAATTTAATGCTGCTGATGTGTCAGGAGGCGGAGCTCAGGTGGTAACATGAACAGTAGGGAGTGGCTGTAAATACAGATGAAGCTTCCCTCACTCACCCCTCTCCCCCAACTCACCTCCAACTGTGCAGCCTAGTTCCTAACAGGCAGAAACTAGGACCAGTCTGTGACTCAGGGATTGAAGATCTCTGCCTTGCAGGGCTGACCTACGAGAAACAGACTAAGAGAGTTTGTGGATGGGTGGGGGATGGTGTGTGGACAGAGGTTCCCATGTGGAGAGGAGGATTTGTGATAATATCACCATCCATAGGAGAGGTGCTCCACCGACACTCAATAGCTGAGCCCTGGGGCCAGATATTCAATAAGGAGGCCAATAATAATAATAATAATGATAAAGATTGTAACAGAATATGAAATGTGCCACACAGGAGTATAACAACCAGGAGGGCCATGGGAACTGGGATTTGGTGACCCAGGAAATTGTTCGTAGAGCGAGTAACATTTGAGCTGGACATGAGGGGTGTGCAGTGGTTTGAAGGGTGACTGGGATAATTAGTGAAAGGCATCCCACCTTCAGGTCTAAGCTCTAAGGACTTCTTTGTAAAGAAGTGAGGGAAAGGGCCATTTGATCCTTCAGGTAACTTTTGAGCATGAGAAATGGAGTTGGATGAAGGGAATTCCATGATTTCCCAATTAGCCTTATTCCTTCATCATTCCCTCTCTCCCCTCCTTTCTTTTTTATTTTTATTTTTTTGAGATGAGTTTTGCTCTTGTTGCCCAGGCTGGAGTGCAGTGGTGCAATCTCAGCTCACTGCAACCTCCACCTCCTGGGTTCAAACGATTCTCCTGCCTCAGCCTCCCAAGTAGCTGAGATTACAGGCACCTGCCACCACACTCTGCTAATTTTGTATTTTCAGTAGAGATGGGGTTTCACCATGTTGGCCAGTCTGGTCTGAAACTCCTGACCTCAAGTGATCCACCCACCTCAGCCTCCCAAAGGGCTGGGATTATAGGCATGAGTCACTGCACCCAGCCTCTCACCTCCATTTTTCAAAAGTATTTATTGAGGGCTGCTGTGGGCCACAGCTATAGGCCACATCCTCATTTCACAGAGGTAGAGCAGTTGGCCCCCAATGCCCCTCCTCCTGTATTCACCACAATGTGTGGTCTCCTCTCATGCTGTACCAAGGCTGGTCTATGGGATCAATACCACTTGGCAGAGGTCATAGAATGCCACTTCTGACATTAGGTTACAAAAAGACTGTAGTTCCATCTTGGGTGTGTTCTTCTTCCCTCAAATCACTTGCTCTGGGGGGAGGCAGCTGCTATGTCAAGAGAACACTCAGGCAGTCTCTTCAATGGTCCACATGCAAGAAATGAAGTTTTCCTGCCAAAATCTAGTGAGGAGCTAAGGCTTGCCAACAAGCCCATGAGTGAGCCTGGAGGTGGAGTCTTTCTTCCTTCCCTTTTCTGGCCTTCAGTTGAGACTGCAGCCCCAGCCATCAGCTTAATTGAAACCTCACAAGAACTCTTGACCAGAACCACTCTGCTAAGCTGCTCTCAGATTCCTGACTGAGAGAAATCTGATATAATAAATGTTGATTGTTTTAATTTGATAACATTTGGGATAATGAATAGATAATGAATATAAAGTCTACCTTCTCTTAATTGTCATTAACTTTCTTGTTCCTACTTTCTGAAGTCTATGGTGGTTAATTGGGTATTTAGTTGCTTAAAGTATTGGCCTTGAATTTGGGCAAGAGAAGTCTGGTCCCAGGCCCCAGGCTTTAGTGAGCCCCACTCTGGCCTTTCTGTTGCCATGCCTCTTTCCAGGGACTGAGAATCTACAGGGCGAAGAGGACTGCAGCCTGTCGCGCCTGATGTACCCCACCTGCTAACCATCCAGGAACCTGGATTCTTTGCCCAAAGGTAGCGAAACCCACTTCCTGAACCTGATGGTATCATCTCTTAGCTTGACCTTCTGAGGGTAAACTACGCTGCTGGTCTGTGGGTGGTGACAGAGGACTGTTCTGTGGATGTGGCAGATCTGTGATGTGTGAGCTAAGGTATCCGATGTGTGCTTCCGAGAGCACCATGGGAGGGAGGAGAGAAGAGGGCAGGCTTCAGATCTGGGCTGGCTCCTCTTCTACATTCTGGCAGGAAACTCAGAATTCTGAATTCAAACTGGGCCTTCTAAGTCATTATGGAGGTATAGTTGTCAAGTGAAGACAGAATGGATTTTATTTAACAAGTTGTTACCATCATTTATGACTTTTAAGTGTTGAGATTTCTGGAATTGGTACCTCCATTTTACTCTTGTTCTGAGCCCTGTCAGTGTTATGGTTGGTCACTGTCACTTGGTGTCAAAGGGATTTGTAGAAAATAGTTATTTGAAACTGGATCTAGTCAGCTTCTGGGTAAGAAACACATTTCGACTTCTCAGAATCTGGGAGAAAATGGAAACGAATCAAGCTTGCATTTTTAGCCCTGTCTGTATCTGTCTACCTAGCAAGATAGATTGGTATCTATCTATTTACCCACCTACCTGCTTACTTACCTGTCTATTTAAACGTACCTTTCTCTTTTAGGACGATTTTTTCTTCTAAGAAATTTTCTCTGCTGTATACATACTTTTTATTTCCCTTATAGCCACCTCATCTATTTCCTTCAGGCCATTCTTCTTAGGGATTGCCCCTTAGCATTGAGCTGGCCAGCCAAAGCCATTAGGCACTTTGGTGACTATGTGGGATTTTTGAATTTATGAACTCAGTATCTCTGCCATTCCCAAGTAGAAGAAAACTTCTGACTTCTCATCATTTTGTATGCTGGAAAAATGCTTCCTTCCTGACTTGATCTTTTACTGTGTCCTATTATATACAGCCTCTATGTTCCTTCCAGTCCAGGAGTTGACACATTTTGGTGGTAGAAGTGATGGGGGATCTATATTTCTGTTTATATTTTTTTGACTTGTGAAGCTCTTTGTTTAAATTATTTGTATGTAGTATTCTAGCCACCAGGGAAAGACAGAGACAGGGAATTATTTTCCATTCCAACTGGAACTCGGATCTTGAACATAAACCATATTGCACTTATAAATGGCCCCTAGAATTTTATCATGCTCACAGGAATCTTATCGCATTCTTGTGTTCTAATGAAAGCCAAAAGACTGGCTGGCCATTAGTAAAATCAGTGACCATTAAACAATGCTCAGGTTACCCAATCCATATCTTCCCTTCCCTAAAGTATTCGATAGCACCATTTTAGTAAATATGATACAGGAAAGCAATTTTCAAGTTATTTCCTGATATCTAAAAGCATTTAATAATCTACAAGTTCAAGATTATTTTTTGGTGGTTTTCTCAATCAGTGTGTGTGTGTGTGTGTGTGTTTGTGTATGCATATATGCACACATATGTACTACTTTTTCTTTAAACTGATGTTTTTTTTTTTTTCTGAACTTGTCCCATGTGCCTTCTGGCCAGGTCAGAATGGGCTCATCTATAAGAAATGGTAGTTCCACAGCAGTTGTGGCATCAAAGTCAGCACAGAGGGAGTGTTCCAAGTTATCAGCATAACTCTAAAAGACACATTTATTTAATCCTGACTCCTAGGACTTAGGCCATCAAGACCCTCCTTCTCCTTTGCCAGCAAAGTAATTGCTACCACATTTAACTCTAGGAACGTGGTACCATTTCCCTGCAATTGTGGTTAACTACGGAGAAATCCTGAGACACATAAACCTTGGTTTCTGTGAGACATATACGTATGTCATTGAAATATGAGCTCTTGCCTTTACAATGGTATCCTTTTAGAGAGCCAGAGTTGTCCGAGGCTCCTTGGAATGGTTCTTAAAAGACTTTGGCAGTGCTGCAAACTTTTTTTTTTTTTCCCAGAGGAGTGGGGGTACAGATTAGGGAAGGAGAGAGATGAACAGGTGGGGGTGGGGTAGCGGGTTTTTTTTTTTTCTTTTTTGTCAGGAATCTGGCATTATTCAGTGGAAGCCATTTAAGCCTATTTTTAGGCAGGGGCCTTAGAGTCTGACCACATTTGAAACACCCTGTGCATGTTCCAATCTGTTGGATGGGTTTCTAGGGGGAACGTCTTCAAAGTGTGGCAACCGATGACAAATCACTGCGTGGAGATCAAAGCTTCAATGCTCTATCTGTTGACACCTGAGAACGTTATCAGAGGGAATATTGAACTGTCAGCAGCAGATGTAAAGGAATTATTTACCCAGTGAATTATATGGAGCTAAAAATACAATCATCCATAAAACCAGTGTCTAAACTTCTGATAGCTTCAGTCTGGTCTTCCTTGCAGCCACCATCTTGGATTTATAGTTACAATTAGGGCATTGATGTGTCTCTTTCATGGTGCAGTTGCATGCATTTCCTCTGGGGGTTGCCAATGGAGCAGCCATTTCCACATTCAATTCACCATTCATTTGAGTTTCCAAAAGAACCATAAAATTCAGGAAGTAAACAGACACTACGGAGAGTATTTCTGTTCCAACATACACATGTGTATGACACCACATCTGTCTGACCAAATTTTTCTTTTGGAAATTTGGAAAGCACATTAATAATAACTTAGTTCTTCTGCATGTCTCACAGTTTCCCAGTAAACAAGCACAAGTTTGTTTTGTACCCGTATAAGGTGGGCTAAGTTTGTCCTTTTAAATGTGCAGGGTAGGAAATTGAAATGGTCGGAAACTACCTGTTTGATAACGTGGGAGAAGGTTAGAGCAAAGAGCAGAGTCTGAGTGCCTGACTGGCTGTCATTGACTCTTCCATTCTACAAATGTTCACTGAGCACTTCTGTATTAGTCTGTTTTCAGGCTGCTGCTAAAGACATACCTGAGACTGGAAAGAAAAAGAGGTTTAGTGGACTTAACAGTTCCACGTAGAAGATGAAAGGCATGTCTTACATGGCTGCAGACCATAGAAAGAGAGCTTGTGCAGGGAAACTCCAATTTTTAAAACTATCAGATCTCGTGAGACTTATTCACTACCACGAGAACAGCACAGGAAAAATCTGCCCCCATGATTCAATAAGCTCCCACTGGGTCCCTCCCACAGCACATGGGAATTCAAGATGAGATTTTGGTGGGGACACAGCCAAGCCATATCAACCTCCAAAGCACCAACTCCTGGGATGAGCAAAATCGGCAGACTCCCAGATTTCACAAACTTTACATTCTAGTGGGGTGACAGACTTCAAATAACCAGGCAAACGTGTAACTATAAACTGTGATAACTGCTATTAAAATTAAGCACAGGATGTTCCATAGGAGCAAAACTATGAAACCTTACTTAGATTCTCACGATAGGGGTGAATTAACCGCCCTTCCAAAAGTGGCATTTAAAGTGAGACCAGAATATGCAGTTGGCCAAGGAAGAGAGAGGGAAGAACTTTTTAGTCCAAGGAAAGGGCATGTGCACAGGCCATGGTGTAGGGATAAGCTTGACCTGTTGAAGGTCTTGGCTGGATCCTGAGTGAAAGATGCAGGGAGTGAGGGTCTGGGCCAGGATAACAGGAGATTGGCTGTGAGCAATAAGTCTGTCCCAAGCAGAGGCATTTCTCATCTGCTGCAAGGAAGAGAATGGGACCTCCTTTCAGTTTCTGTGAAGCTTCTCACCCAGTTTTGGAAAGTAAAATGCCCTTAACACAATTTAGTAAAAATATGTCCTTCTCTACTGAACACAAATAGGAATACCCAACCCAGTGCTGCTAGAAATCACTTTGCAGTGTGTGGGGGCAGGACTTCTGGCTTAGTGTTGCAGTTATTCTATGTCTGTTGTTGATCATACTAGAATAGCCCAAGAAGAAACAAGGCTCATGTTGGAGTTGATCTTCTGGGAAAATTTGCAACAGACCTATTTCAGTTTTGTTTAGATTTCTTCATGTCAATAAAATATAAATATTCCTTCAGTTATTCTGAAATATACAGATTTCAGAAAAAATAATTATTTTTGCTCATATCGTAGGGCCCAATGCCATTCTCATACTTTTCAGACAGAGGCTGTCACTGAGACCATTGCCAAAGACACTCCAGGTAAGAAAGTAGGAATAAAATGTGCTCCACGTAGCTCTCTTCCACCACTGTGGTCAGTTCCACCGGGAGCTTGGCCAGGTCACCTTGGAAGAAGAAGTCATTGAGAGATTATGAGTAAAGAAGCAATCTGACCTTGATTCTCTGAGCTGTCTACTATGTGAAGGGATAAAAGAAAATTTTACTCTGCCAAATGTCCTACCCAAATACTGTTTAAAAGGGCACAACATTGGCCACGAAGAACTCCTTTCCCATTTGTCCATTCAACAGGCATGTCGTGAACTTTGCCATGTGCCACAGACATAGTTTTTAAGAAAAGATGGATTCATAGTACTACAAGACTTTGTTTTATACATAATTACATATTGTAAGCACTGGTTCACAGCCTGAAATGGTCTCTGAGAATATCATTTTAATAGATACAGAGTGTTCTATCAAAAGGATGTGCCAATGTCCTTTTCTAAGGGACCCCTTCCTCACTCCCCCAAGAAAAGATTCCACCCTGTCTCTACAGAGCTTACAATCAGATGAGGACATAAAACCCAAGCTATTCCACCCAAAAGTTAGGTTAGGTAAGCATCACATTGGCAGTTCAGACAGAAAAGAACCAGAGTTCACATATTCCCATATTGCATATGCATGACTTTTAGGATTAGGAAAAAGCCCACAGGTGAGTGTAAAACCAACAAAGATACAACCCCTAAGGCACTCATCCCTCCTTCCCTATCCAGAGTCTGCAAGTTTCTCATCCACAGTCATATGTTCATTGTATCTGTAGCAGTCAATCCCTCATTCTCAAAAAGTCATTTTCCAAATAAAATATGGGCTCAGATGTAGAGATGAGTGGTAGAGATGCAGTGGGCAGGGGGAAATGGTGGGGCAAGGGGGAAGAGGGGAGGAAGGATTGGGCAGAAGGAATGTCAGGTGAGGGTCCATGGGCAGGCATGGACGGGGAAGGAGAAGAAAGAGACCATGGTAGTCTGGGTACGGTGGCTCACGCCTGTAATCCTAGCACTTTGGGAGGCTGAGGCAGGTGGATTGCCTGAGTTCAGGAGTTCAAGACCAGCCTGGGCAACATGGTGAAACCCCATCTCTACAAAAATACAAAAAATTAGCTGAGTGTGGCAACATGTGCCGTAGTCCCAGCTACTTGGGAGGCTGAGGCAGGAGAATTGCTTGAACCCAGGTGTTTGGAGGTTGCAGTGAGCCGAGACTGTGCCACTGCACTCCAGCCTGGGCAACACAGAGACTCTGTCTCCAGAAAAAAAAAAGAAACCATGGTGGAGATAGGAACACAGCATGGTGGGGGGTCATGCATGGAGGAAACCATGGTCTTATTTCATGAGGATCATCTGAGCCCATATTTTATTTGGAAAATGACTTTTTGAGAATGAGGGATTGACTGCTACAGATACAATGAACAGATTGTTGTGGATGAGAAACTCACAGACTCTGGATGGGGAAGGAGGGATGGGTGCCTTAGGGGTTGTATCTTTGTTGGTTTTATACTTATCTACGGGCTTTTTCCTAATCCTAAAAGTCATGCATATGCAATGGGGGAATAGGGAAAATACATAAAATTACAAAACATAAGAATAGCTCAAAATCCTGCTGTTCTGGGATGACGTCTGTGGACATGCTTAATTACATATCATAAGCTTTGTTGCATATTCTGAAATGGTCTCTGATAATATTTTAATGGATGCAGAGTGTTCTATCAAAAGGATGTGCTACAATTTCTTTATTCATTCTCATTTTGTTAGATATATATGTTTTCTTCAAACTTTTGGTAATATGTATAACAATGAGATATAAATACCCTGGAATATAATCCCTCATTGTTTCCTTAGAATGAATTTCTGGATGTGTAATTACTATCCATATAAACATGTTCCAGGCTTTTGGTGCACTACCATAATTGTTAGGGGCTGCTGTTGACCTGTTTGTTCTTAGATGGAAGTAGGCATTTGTTCATTTGGTAAGCTTACTTCTACTCTAGGGATACTGTTTCTCTGCTCTTCTCCCAATTTCCAAAATCAGGAATGAATTCCAGTGCTTGAATGTATGGCTATCTTTGCACTTTTAAAACTACCTGGTGATGGATACACAAAATGTGGTACATCCACACAAGAGATTATTACTCATCCCTAAAAAAGAATGAAGTTCTGACGTGCTACTATGTGGATAAACTTGAAAACTTTATGCTAAGTGAAGGAAACTAGACACAAAGGTCATATGTTATATGATTCTGTTTATATTCAGAATAGGCAAATCTGTAGAGACAAAGTTGATTAGTGGTTGCCAGGGGCTGTAGGGAGGGCCCCCTGGGGAGAGGGAATGAATGAGGAGTGACTGCTTGATGAGTGTTGTGTTTCCTTTGGGGTGAGGAGAATGTTTAAGGGCTTGGTGGGGGGTGATGGTGGCACAGCATTGGGAATGTGCTAAATGCCACCAGGTTCTATGCTTCGAAATGGTTCCAATGGTAAATTTTATGTGACGTGAATTTTATCTCAATGAAAACTCTGGTGTGTGTGATTGCTCAGGGAACCACAGAAGGGAACACATGAAGGATTAATCATAAAGGGTGTCTTTATCTGGCTACTTCCATATCCAGTCCAGAGCTACTGAGAAGAAAAGTACATTCCTTTTGGAAACAGGAGAAACTAGGTCAATACTTTCATTCCAGTAGAAGACAATTACTTTTCTAGCAATTCTCCAGGTAAATTTAAAGACAGCTCATTTCTCATAGCATTTAATTTTAATTTGTCTTCAAAGAGACTTTCTGATAGGACAAGTGTAATTTTCTCGAAATATTTTGTTTAAAGGCAGTCAGAAGTGCCAACATTTCAATATGTATGGTGGTAGGGTGCTGTTTATGTAAATATTACCCCAGAGTCCACGTTACTGACTTGCACGTAGAAGTTGGCCTTCGCAAAACCTCTCCCTGCTTCTTTAATGGCCCATTTCATAAGGGAATGAGTTATTGACTATAAAGTTGGCTAGAGAGTGTCTCTGGGAATTAAAACCTGAATGTAAATTAATAATTAGCTCACCTGGCCTCAATTCTCAGAAGCAAAATATGTTCGCACATCTGTAAGAGTTGCCAAATAGCTTGCTCGTTGGAAATCTCCTAATTATAGGGAAATGCCATTAAATCTTTTTCTTTCAGTATCTCTGAGATCTAAGGTTTTTTTCTTTTTCTTTTTAAATGACAGTATTGGCTTTGGTTATGCATTAGAATTAGTGTTTCTGAATGTTTAAAGTTATTGACATGAAATAATAATATTTTGTCTGAAAAAGTGAATAAAGAAAAGAAAAATACTTCTAGAAAATTTCATTAAAAGGTAGTGATGGTGGAAATGAAGTTTCCATTAGTCTTATTAACAAAACCTAGGGGACTTCTGAAAGGTGTTTTAATAGAAAAATCTAGCTTGAGAGACTTACAATTAAACCCCAAGATGAAAAAAATTAACTCCCTCATCTTTCTAGTTATTAGAATCTTGATGGAGGAGAATGTGTGTGAAAGATGAGTCCTCCTCAAACCAGGACTCAGTCGTTCCTTTGCACGTTTATTTATTCAATAAATATTTTCTGCTCAGTGTTCATCTGCCTTACATCATTCTAAGTTCCAATGATCCAAAGATGATGAGAAAGTTGTTTTTTTTTGTTTTTTTTTTTGAGATGGAGTCACTCTATTGCCAGGCTGGAGTGCTGTGGTGCGATCTCGCCTCACTGCAGCCTCCACCTCCCGGGTTCAAGTGATTCTTCTGCCTCAGCCTCCCCAGTATCTGGGATTATAGGAGCACACCACCACGCCCAGCTAATTCTTTGTATTTTTAGTAGAGACAGGATTTCACTATGTTGGCCAGTGTGGTCTCAATCTTTTGACCTCGTGATCTGCCCGCCTTGGCCTCCCAAAGTGCTGGGATTACAGGTGTGGGCCACTGTGCCTGGCCGAGGGTTTTGACATCATGGTTCTTGTTGAGAACTTAAGGGACATAGATCAGTACTAGTGATACACAGCAGATAGAAATGTGCTCTATAATTAGCACAAGAAATCTTACATAAAGGGCAAATGTGCTTACTGGTTGGGGAGACTGGAGGAGACTTCTTAGAGAAAATGACCATGGGAGTTGTCCCTTGAAGGGTAGTTGGTCATTTAATAGGTAAAGATGAGGAAGGATATTTTATCTGGGGAAAATAGCAATGTATGCAAGTAATAAGTGGCAGAGATTCTGGTCTGCTTAAGGCGTGATAGCTACATGGCGACATGTAGCTCCTGATGTCAAGCTTCATGGAGCTCCTGACAGGGCAGAGTGGAACATGAAACCAGATGGGGAGGGGCAAAGTGGGGCACACGACAGAAAGCAGGAATGGCTCTGGGTCATGAGGCAGAAATCAAGTTCTGGGCATTGTTTTGGGAGCGGCTCATCAGATTGGCTTCTGGATGCTGCTTCTCCTGCGGGGTCTGCTAAGGACACTGACTGTGCCCTTGGTCAAGTGACTTTGCTATACTTGCTTCTCCTTCCCCTGTGACAAAAAAAAAAAAAAAAAAAAAAAAAACACCCAAAAAATAAAAAGCAACAAAAAAACCCCTTACATGGAGGGATAAATATGACATGTGCGAAGAGCGCTTGGAAGTCTTGGACTTAAAAGGTACTTCTTTTATTTAAAAATAAAACAAAGCACTTCTCATGTTATTTAGGGCTGTGATTCTGTGGTGAGCTGAAAGAAGTAAACTATTCTCTGGCAGCGAATTCCCCTCCAGCATCTGATGATTTAAAGCCAAACATGGGAGCGCTACGTTGACACTGGAAAAATTTCATCTCAAACACCTTTTTTTTTTTTGGCGGGGAGTTGTGTTTTACACATTACTCAGACTGGTCTTGGTGGCGAAGACGCATATTGGGTCACAGAGAGTGTCCTGGCATAAGAGGAAGAAGAAGGCTTGAGCAACGGGTCAGAGAGGAGCACCCAGGAGATGTGCCAGAGGCCAGTCAAGCCTGGGCAGGGAGGACGACTGGCCTCAGAGGTGGCATCAGGAAGAGCAGCAAAGCAGGTGCTACCAAGACTAGCGGACTTTCCTTTGTTTCTGAAAGGTCTCTGTATGAGCCAGGAGTCTTCAAAGATGGCAGGATCAATGGTGTCGGTAATTGCTAATGAGTGGCCAGTGAAGATCCAGATTTGCAGTTTAGTTTTTCCTTGGTCCACATGGGATTACTGGTAGGTCTGTTAAAAATTGTCATTTGCCATCCACTCATCAACCCATTCATTTGTCTACCCATCCACCTCTGAACACTGTAGATAAAATGCTGTTTCCAAATGGAAGTGTCATTGTATGCTTGCTTATTAATTGGCCTTACTCTGCCATGTGTGCCTTAGATGGTAACTTCTATGAGACTTCAGTTACCTAGGAAACTGCCTGGCACATAGTAGATGCTAAATAAATATTCCTCAGATAAATGTAGTAGTAATAACTCATTATCATTTTGTAAGTCATTCACGAAACATATATTACTATGTTCTAGGCTTTGAGTTAAATTCTGGGCATACAAAAATGAATGTCATGTCCTTTGCACTCAAGAAACTAACACAGTAACAAATACTTTCAATGATAGTGATATAGATAGAAGGAAAGAAGAAATCACTTCTGTTAACTACCCCTATGCACTAGATATTGTGTGTGTTGTCTTCCATGTGGCGTATTTTTCTTGTATCACTCTTGTAAGGCATAATCTCCATTCTATAGGTGAAGAAACTGAGGCTCAGAGAGATGAAGGGACGTCTCCATTGTTAATGAAAAATGCTGTAAGAATACGTTGTGGTTCATTATACTGGAGGAAGGGATATAGGACTAGTCAAGGAAAAACTCTCATAGGAAGTGACAATTGCACTGAGACTTGAAAGAGAAATAAGCAAGCTGGCACCCAGAGGAGACGGAGGAGGAGACTCTCTAGCTCTTCATTCCAGCAGAGATGCACATAAGAGCAACAGCGGCTTCAAAAAGGAAAATCAGTGAAATACGCAGACCATCAGGAAGAAGGGCCCTACCAGCTTGTGCACCTGAACATGAAAAACAAGTTGCCTGTTCCCTGCATGCCTAACATTCTGTTTCCATGGTGGTGTCTTCCAAGAAATGACTGACTTTGCCCCTGGACTTCTTTTTAAGGACAGGAGTGGTCACAGGGAAGGGAAGACCTGTTTGTCTTCCCAGAAATGGATTATGACCTTAAAATTAGCAGGCTGAGTCAACATTCTCAAGTGTTGATGCCTGCAATCAACAGATGAGACTTTCCTTGAAGAAATCATTATCTTTCAGAATAGGAGAATGCACAAAACGTTCTTAACTCATTAATTTCTGTTGTTCCATTCTGCCTTGGCAGTAGTCTTTGTTTGGTATATAGCCATAAAATATATATCCAAACAATCTCCCCCTCTTCCATCTCAAAATTATGTGGGTCATTGCCTTGCCCTTAACTCCAATTTGACAGCCCCCCTTTGGTGTGAGGAGAAACTAACAGTATCAGGTTTCTTTGCCTTAAACAGTTAATTCATCTCACATGGTTGAGTGGCTCATTCCCAGGAAGTGCCTGCCCAGGCTCAGAACAGGGTCAGACCCAACTTGTTACTGGGGGTGAGGGCTCTGGGCAGCAACAGATGCTCCCCCTTCCTGCCTCTTCCCTCTCGAGAACACCAAGTAGTCAGATAATGAAAAATAAAATAAATGTTGTTTCATGTGTTCAACTTCCATATTAGAAATGCCTGATACACCATAATGTTATGAATTAAAAATGTGGGACTAATGTTAAGAATCTGGAGAGACTTCAAGAAGTCATATTTGGGGGATGATTTCCCCAAGTTTAAAAGAGATAAGTCAATCTAGAAGTTAAAAAACACATATTGTCATTGGCAGATTGAAAACAACAACAACAAAAACAAACCCATCTTATCGGCCTGCTCTTCAGATTCCAGCTCTGGGTTTCAATGTAGATCCTTGCATATCTTTGTGCCCCTGGCAGTGGCTCAAATGTTGTTTCACTGAGGTGTCCGTTGGTATTAAGCCCTCCTGTGTTTGGTCATTTTGATTGGCTTTCTCCTTCTGGACTGTGTTTCTGTAACCAATTTACAGGACTCTATCTTCAATTTCAGCTGCACCGCGTTGTGGCCAGCAGAGCCCAGAGTTTGAGATCCTATAGGGGCTTTCCCTTCACCGTCAAGTTTGCTTTTGTGTCATCACCCACCCCAAGAAGCCCCCCAGAGTCCACCTAGAGTCACTATCTTGGGATCTGTCCCAAATAAAGGGAAACAAGTTGGCAATACTTGAAGAATAGATCAGTCCTGCAATGAGCTCTCCCCTTGGCTCTTAATTTTCTGGGTAACCAGAAAAAGCAAATTGACTAGTTTTCTTTTAGCATTAGCAGGAATTTTGTAACCAGTCAAGATACACACATGTATGTATATACATGTATTTATGTGTATGTGTGCATACATAATCCATACATATAGATCTATACGTATATCTCTATATATGAATTTATGTGTATATATCATACATGTATGTATATATGTATATCTATCTTCCCCTCTCTGTTAAAGACATCTTTGCCAGAAGAGAAACTCTTGAGAAAATGAGCAATGCATTTTTGCCTGGTTAACAGTGGGGATTTAGAATGCTTTCCAACCCTAAAATTTGTAAAAATCAACCCCACCAGCATCTCTCTTGAACGTAACATTAATCTTCCTAAAGCCCCTCCCAATAAGACCCCTGAAAGCGGTCATTTTATGACTTGCACCTTCAAAGTTTTCTGGCTTTGCGGTGATTTGTCTCTCTTTCCCATAGGCTAGTCTCTCCCCATTCAAGTCCTTCTCCCCCCACCTTTACAGACCTGCTGAATGACAATAAGACAAAGTGGACTTCTGCCCCCTCCACCACTTGCCTTTTTCCACTGTCAGGATTTGCAGCTCTGGGCAAGAGGGGGAGATAAAGTGCAGCAACGTTTTGTGTCGCCGCCTCCCACCTCCACGCTGCTGTCCAGGAGAGCATAATGCAGTAATAAAGACACCACTAACATTTAACCCGTTTGATTAAACAAGTGCAAAGGGATGAAGACACCAGAGGACTTTATTTAAAAGTCTACCACTGGGACAGGGGCTTTGGGACAGGCTGGCCCTTTTCTTGTCTGATGCTCAGTCCTGGAGAGAGGGTGTTGAGCTGTTTGGAGCATTGTCTCAGTGAACCTAAATATTCCTCCTCCAGCATTATGTGAAGCGGATGCCTGAGCCTTTCAGAGACTGAGAGGCCACTGAGGGGGGTTGGGGGATTTGCCACTTCAGAGGAAGGGGAGGGAGTGAGCCAGCTCTGGGAACAATGGGGCTGGGGGCTTTGTAACTCAGAACCCTGTGCCTCTCTGAACTCTCCTCCTCTGACCTCCCCAAATTAGAGCAGACAATGGGATTGTGGGAATGCCAAAATCTAAGCAGCTTTGCCAGGGTTTTTGCGTTTCTTCTTGAAGTCTTGTTTCCAGATGGAAGAAAGTCAATGAAGGGAGGGGCTCTTCGTGTAGGGTAATCCATGTTAGGCCACAAGAAATGGGGTGATGGCTCTGTCAGCAAGTGGTGGTCATGATCCTAAGAGTTTCTGATTTTCTTTTAGTCTTTTGAGATCACTGCCTATGCCCGATTCCACAGCAGGCTAGGAAAGACATTGCTTTGAAGCAGACTTAAGTCTGCAGATCAAAAATGCTTTCAGTCATCACTCAATATTGGAAAAATTAAGGAGTGCTGGATAGCCCCTAAATCACTCTTATTATAAAAGCTGACACTTAAACTTTTCCCAGCCAGAGTATTTGGGAGTGTAGGGGGTGGGGGATCCTACTTGGTTATCAGCGTTTGGATTTTCAGTGGGTTTAACTTTACTCTCTTCACATCAATTTCTGATTGAAGAAATACAGAGAACTGAAGTTTCAGATTAACTCCATTCATGCATTATAATGGTTAGTGATGGAAGAGCTGCAGAAGTCTAACTTTATTTGGAGAAGTAGACCCTGAGACTTTAAATGTACCATAAAAGCACCCAACCGCAGTGGAAATTGGGATGAAACTTATAGCTTTGCCTCTGATGTCTTTCCATAGCTGTGGGGTTTGGATTGATCAGAACATCTAGAGCTGTCTTTTTGAGGACATATACTTTCACTTTTTAATTTTTTCCAAGCTAGAAAAATGCCCACATTTTCCAACCTCAAAAGGATATTTTGATTCAGGTCTGCCCAAAATTTGCTTGAGGATGATGAATTTCTTATCTTTGAGGGTTTTGCTACTTCTCGTGAATATACAAGTTTATTTCAGAGCTCTCCATGGTGATTATACTGATTGCGGGTGACTGATAGCAAACTGTTTAATCCCAGTTGACGTGGATTTTCTGCTTCTGGGCAGCATGTGTCTGTGAGTACATGCTCTGAGACTTGAGAAAGAAATTTCTTCCTACTGATAGCCTAAACCAAGTGGGATTAGAGGATAAATCACGTTGAAAATAAACCAGACAATCTCTCCTATCACTGATTTAAAAAAAATCTATTTTTGATATCTTGATCTCTTTCTGTTCTAATTCTTTAGTTCTCTTAATTAAAATTTGATTTATAATTTCAGTTACACTTTCTGAAAAAGGTAGTTGTGTTCTGGGGGCAAGTTTGAAAACAAACCTAACTGGTTCTTTGGTTGAATATATTTGCTAAGGGTGAGGTGTAGTCACTAAAAACAACAAAAAAGAAAACTCCAAAAAGCCAGGAGAGGGCTGGATCCTGGGGAGAGAGAATGTCTACTCTGGGCTTGCCAGGCCCCATCTGGCTTAGCAGGTACCACGCTGGGAACAGCATTTAAAGAGGAGCTTTGCCAAGTGAAGTTGGTGAGAGAGAGGCTTTCAGCCTCCTGGTGTTTTTGCTTGACCTGCAACAAGATTTACATATTGAATGTTTTTCATTGAGCTTGGACTCATGGAAGCCCACACTCCTCCCTATTGCCTTACACTCAGTCCTTGTCACTGACTGCTGTCACCTGCCTGACATCCGAAGGCATTTAAGATTCTGCTAGGCACAGTTGCAGGCACTGGGGATATATGATTGTGGACAAGACCCTTGACCTCATGAGGGTTTTGTTGTAGGATGCAAGACTGAAACGGAACAGCCTAGCAAATAATTACCAACAGCCCTTCTGATAGTGCTGTGTACTCTCTAGAGACTAGTAGAGGGTGCCGTGGTAGAGGGTGATAGAGAAGGAACTTCGCATGGTGCGGAGGGGGAGGGTGATATTGAGCCAAGCCCTGTGACAGGGAACAGCAAGTGCAAAGTCAGGCAGCTGGAATGAGATTCCGGAAGTCCAGTGTGGCTGGAGTAGAAGGAGTGACGGGGAGAACAGAAGAGATGACAGTGGCGGTGCGGCAATGGTCCTTGAAGGCTGCAGTCAGCACCTTCCTGTGGAAGGCACAGGAGGAACCCTGAAGCGGGTTTGGACCAGGTGCCTGTTGACATCCCTTCTAAAGCCGATTCTGAAACCCTGGCTGATGCTTGCATGGGCTGTTTGGAAACTGACTGCCAAGTTTTCCATAAAACAAGATCTTGAGTCTTAAGAGTTCCTTGGAGAAATGATAACGATAATAGTAATAATGGCGGTGGAGGAATCTTGAGAGGTGATACGTTTATGGCCTTGACGGTGGTAGTGGTTCCACAGGTGTATTCTTGTCCCCGAACTCATCGAGCTGCATGGCTAAATATGCACAACTGTTGACATGTCAGTTGTACATCAACAAAATGGTTAAAATGAAAGAAGAAGAAGTAATGTGGCTGCAAGCAAGAGCTCCAGCCCTGTTTTACACACAGAGAACGAGTGTATGCAGACAGTAAATGAACCGGCTGCAATGGCTCAACCAGGCAGTGGGCAGCACCTGAAATAAAGCCCCACTGTGCTGGCTCCTTGTGCTCCAAGTGCTGGACCACGTCTTCTCCCCTGTATTGCCTCATTATTATTCACTTAAGTGGGTGTGATCTGAAAGGGAGCATTGTTTCAGAATCAATAAGGGGCTGAATTCGTGTAGTGTAGTGAACGTCTGCGCTTCAAGCACCTCCTTATCGCCAGCGCGCAGTGGAGGATAGGTCCAAATAAAACACATTATCAGGCTTTGTTGACTTTCCAGGCCCAGCAGCTGTATTAATGGAGCTCTTTATATCCATTCTCTTTATGAACCGGGTTTTCTCGCTTTCATTTCTCTGGGAACTTCTAAATAAAGCTCTTGCTGAAGAATGACAAGGGTGTTTGAGTTGAACAGTTGAACAGAAACCATTTGCTCAGTGGAGTTTTCATACTTGGAAGATGGGAAAAAAATATATTACAAAAAAGACCACCCCCATTCTAAGAAGGAAGGGAGGGGTTTAAATGTTTATTCGGTGGCATTTCGTATCATGACGATATAATTGACGATGCTGGGCTGATGCACTGAACGTGAACTTCATGACAAGGTTTTCTCTAAATGTACGTCTGCAATTAAAAACTTAAAAAAAATTCACAGATGCTTTTGCACATGGAATTCTACTAATTGTCTACCAGATTTAGCCTGTGCATGGATATGGTGCTATAGTAGTTTTGGAAAGAGTTAGATTATCAGTATTATGCCATTACTTAAAACTTTTAATTAAATTCTTACAGTTACCTGCTTTTATTATTGAGTGGGTTATTGTGATTACTGCCTGGTGGGCACTTTCAAGATGAATGTAGTTTCAAATAGTAACAATTCTATCAAATTCAAAATGAACATGTTTAGAAACTTTTTAAAAATCCCATTTTATGGACCCATAAGCCTGATCCTTGCCTTCTGTGTTTCACTTGGCTTGTGTACCATTTAAATATTTTATGAGTCAGCATAAAAAAACAATTTTAAAGTAAAAATCTGTATTTCTAGCTTCTCTTGAAATATCCAAAGATCTAGCGACACTGGGTCTACCCAGGGCCTGTGCCCATTCTGAATCCACAATCTCCACCACTCCCTATTGTCTCCCTGACTCTGAGGCTGTGAGTTTGTAATTTATCATAACTTTTTTTTAAGAGAAATATTTCTCTTTCTTTACCAAAGGTGGAAATACAGAAAGTTACTCAAATGAGTGTGTGTTTAACAAAATGTGGAGTGTGCTGTGTTTCATATGGCAATATCTGGTGGCCAGGCTCATTTGCAATGCTCCCTGGGTCCCTGAATTCATTTGTATTTGTATTTGTCACCTTCATACCTGTGTCCCCTGTGCTTGAAGTACTTTCTCCTGCCTCTTCCTTGAGTTCTCAACTTAATGTCATCTCCCACCCCCACCTTCCCTGACTCCTGTGAGAGATTAGCTGGCTCTGCATGTAGAGCCAGCTACAAGGTGTTTGCCATGCCTTCTTGGAATTCCATGTTTGCACATCTGTCTTTGACTCTAAGTTCAACGAAGTCAGGAACTTTCTTTTCATTGCCCTAACTCTGGTTCTAGGACATAGTAGATGTGCAATAAATAGTTTGTAACAGCACTGAAAGATGTTACCCTAGTCTGGACTTTGAATAAAAATGTAATGTTATTTCATTTGAGTCCCTGTAACAACCTTTTAAATCAATTCATCATAATTTCAACACTGGTGGCTGCTTCTGAGAAGAGGACTTTTTCTTCTTTTAACTCTAGAGCAGAAATTGGTCTGAATAATTGTCGTAGGGATAATACCATATGTGCAATAAGTCAATGGGTTCTATTTACTTGCCAAGTGTTGATGTCAAAACTGCAGATTCTTGGTCTCATGGAACCTTTACTAGTGAGGTAGAAGGATGCAGACAATAGCAAGTAAAAACAGACATGATGCGTTCAGGTATTGATAAACAGTGCAATTTAAACAGGTAGGCTAACTAGAGAATGACTTGGGGAATTGGCGGGGGAAGGTGGGGACTAGAGGCTCCTGAAGGTGATGCTGTCAAGGATGCCTTTTTCCTACTGCCTCCCACCTGCCTGCTGTATGAACTGAGATTCCCCTGGTAAGAAAGCACCACCCTTAGAAGATCTAGAGGAAGAGTTGTCCAGGCTTAGCAAAGAACAAGTGCAAAGGCCTTCGGGTGGGAACACGCTTTGTATATTTGAGGGTTGAGACAAAGCTGAAGTAGCTTGAACTTAATAAACAAGGAACTTGGTGTGAGATGAGGTTGGAGGAGGAGGCAGGGCTAAAGCAGGCAGGATCTTACGGGCCACGTGGGAGTGTGGATTTTTTTTTTTTCTTTTTTTCTGTTCCGAGGGATGCTGGGCCTTTCACAGACATGCAGGCTCCACCTTTCTCTTGGAAGACCAAGTGGTGTCCTGAAGGAATTGTGGGATTGAGAATTAAACAGACCTTCGCTTGAATCTCCTCTCCACCTTCTCCAAGCATGATCTTAAGCAAGGCTTTCATTTCTCTGAGCCTCAGATTCCAGCTGTAAAATAGGATTAATGCCTTCAATGGCATTTATTTATTCCTTTGTTCATTCATCCCACGAATACTGATTGCATTTCTGCTTTGTAATCCAACCCTCGATATCTGTCTGTGAATGGGACAGATGAGGCTTTCCCTGCCTTCATGGAGCTTACAGTCTACTTGGAAGTCATAGTCAATTAATGAAAGCAATACAAGTAAGATAACTTCAGGTGGCAATAAGTGCTACGGGGAAAAGACAGAGCAATAGATAAAGAGTGACTGGGAAGGACCTAGCTGACCTACTTAGGTGTCCCCGTTTTACTTTTAAGGACACTAAGGATCAGAGAAGTTAAATGACTTGCTCAAGGTCACATAGCATGTAAGAGGCAGAACTAGAAATTAAAATCTGTCTTCCTGGTTCCACAGTACTTATTCTTTCCCAGTATTACTTCATTGATGGTTTTACCCTCCATGAAGTAGAGTAATAAAGTATCAACCTTGTTTGGATGACTTAGAGAATTGAGAATTAATGCCTGGACCATCCAGGTACCTGCTTGATGCTGTGCTCTACAGTACACATGCTGACATATAGCTTCAGTGTTTCTCTGGAATTATGTAGCTGCTAACATGACTGGGACGGAGGAGTCAGTTTGCACTGATGTTCTGCTCCCAGTCTGGAGTCCAAGCAGTTCCCTTGCCCCACAGCTTGAAAACAGACAATCACGGTGACTGACTTCATGGCTTCCAGGGCATGTTTATGACCAATACTCTATCTGATACTCATGCCAACCCTCTGAAAAAACATTCTTTATCCTGTTTTTTAGACAGAGACCCTGAGGTTCTGAAGAGTAGTTAAGTGACTGTCTGAGCTGCATAGATATCAAGTGGCCAGAACTGGACTTGAACATGGTCTTCATGGTCTAAATCCTAAGCTTATTCCACCCACCATCTTCCTCTGAGTGTCCTTCCCACCTCCAGCTACTCTCCTCCTCCTCATATCCAGGCCCCTAGAAAAGTACTTTATAATCCTCAGTAACTGCGTTTTGATTTTATGGGTTTGCTAACCACAGGGTGGGATCTAACCTTGGAACTTATGTCCTCATGTGAGTTGAATCAAGTCCTTACCTTTGTCAGGCATTGTGGACACTTTGAGCATCGTCTGGAAGGTGAGAAGGGCTTCTTTGTTCAGGGAACCTTTCCCTAGGTAGCAACTGCTGACTTCATGTAAACAGCACGTTGGTCCTGGTCTTAAGAAACTTGCCTCATTCAGAGCTGATACTACTCTTGAAAGAGTTATTATTAGTAATTTTTTTTCACAACATAAAGTAAGTGAAGAGGATTCTCCAGCGTGTGAAGGGCAGATTTGCGGGGTGGGGTGAATGCTGCTAGGATTCTAGGCTCTGACTCTCTCAGGGGTCCCTCTTTGCCATCTTCCTGGTTGCCCTAGGTTTTTGGGAGTTTAATCTATGCCCTGGCCAGGAGGTGTGAAGTTCTGCAAGGCTGTGCCAGACCCTTTTGTCTGCTCACTCCCTCTTCCTTCGTGCAGCATCTCATTCATGCCCACAGCTGCTGTTACCTCCTCTGAGCAAGGGAGGCGCAAACTTAACTTCATTCCTCCAGACTTTGCCTTTTGCTTGAATATCTGATCATCTACTTGATATTGTCTCTTTGATCTCTTGAAGGAAACACACAACTTGTCCAAACAGATTTTTCACTCCCCAAACCTGTTGTTCATCTAGTGTTTTCTATCTCAGTGAATATCGCCACTACTCATCTCATTACATAAGCCAGGAGATGGGGAATTCACCATTGCCACCTTTCTCTTTTTAAATCTGCACCTCATATCTAATCCAGCAGCATTTCAGCTCCTAAAGAGCTGAGCATGTGTGTGATTCTCTCTCCCCAACTACCACCCTAGTCCAAGCTGCTCTGGGAACCATCTTCCCTCTGTTCCCATCGACCTCACAGCAGCCAGAGTGGTTCTTCCAGAAGACAGATTTGATCATGTGACTCCATGGCTTAAAACTCTCTGGTTGTTTCTTATTTAGAATAAACAGGGAATTTATTAACTTGGCCTATTGGGCCCTATTGAGTCTGACCTTTTCTAGCCTCTGTAGCCTCATCTTATACCACATTTCTCATGCCCTCTCAATTCTAGCCAAGCTGATCTTCTTTTCTACACCATAGGCTCCATGCACCCCATTCCCTCTGTCTAGACTCCTCGCTCGCTTGGATGAGTCATACTAATCTTGCAATTCTAATTCCTTATTACTGCCCAGGCATGCCTTTCCTGGCTGGGCTGAATCCTCTCTTACAGACTCTCGCAACGTTGCACTGCCACTTTGTAGTTCCTCTTAAAGTTACAACTGAGAATTTTTATGTATGTGATTGTTGATCTCCCTCTTCCACTAGCCTGTGACCTCTGTGGGAACGAGGACCCTGCCTACTTTTGCCCCTACTTCCAGTAAAGGAGTTGGCATTCTAGATTGAGTAGAGGTCTTTTTACTGGGGGCAGTCAGGAGTTGCTAATTTCCTCTGCATGTTCTGGATGGTGTGGTAGACTCAATCCCAGATAACTCGGTAGGGGTAACTGGTCTGAACTACCACCACCACCTTCACAACCATGGGCATCTCCACCAGCATCGCATCATCATAATCACCACCACTGACACCATCACCACCGTCACCATCATCATCCTCATCACCACCATCAGCACCACCATCTTATCATCATCATCATCATCATCGCCACCATCATCATCATAACTCCATCATCATCGCCATCATCATCACTCCAACATCATCATCATGGTCATTTTAGCCCTTGTGTCACAGTGATGATAAGTTGGTATTTTTCCATTGTAAAACACAGCCAGTCATTTATTAATTTCTTGGGAATATCAGAGTTCTGATGAAGTTGTCCTCAGATATTGATATTACATTCTTTGTTGAATTTTTAACTAAAAAAGTGCTGTCATTTCCTGTATCACAGAATTTGAGTCTTCAGATTGGAAAACATAAATCCTTCCATGATGAAGACTTGAGATCTCATTCATTCATTAAACAAACATTAACTGAATGTCTACCATGAGCCAGGCACTGTTTCAGGTGCTGGGAATACAGTGCCTTCACGGAACTTGTAGGAGAAGGAAATGAGCAACAGACAAATCAGAAGACATGTTAGGCATGTAAATGTTACATGAAAACAAAACAGAGTGATATAATAGAGCCTGAGGAGGGGTGTTCATGATTGCATACTATGTTAGCTTTTTGCTGTGTGACAAGTAACATTTAAAGCTCAGTGGCTTGTGGCAACAAGGATTTATTTGAGAGCCTCTTGTTTATTTATGGGTTCATAATTCACCTTAGATAATGATGACTGGTAAGTATATGAGCCTGTACTTCTCACTGTGGCTGTCAGCGGAGCAAGTGGTTGAGTGGAACCATGTAACAGCTCTTAGGACCTCAGCTCAGACCTGACCCGGTGTCACTTACACC
Source organism: Aotus nancymaae (assembly GCF_030222135.1). NCBI lineage: Eukaryota > Metazoa > Chordata > Mammalia > Primates > Aotidae > Aotus > Aotus nancymaae. The sequence goes on from NW_026988421.1 coordinate 9,654,783, forward strand.
CATGTTCCTCTGGCCAAAGCAAATCTCATAGGACTGATATTAACAGAGAGAAGAAGCTTCTCTGCCTAAGGTGACAGGCACTGCAAAGGGACCTGGCAAGGTTATGGAAGTCTGGGGAACAAAGAACTGTGACCCATAATCTAGTGTATTTTAGAAGGCTTGGGAAGCCCTCAGAGTAGGTGACATTCAAGCTGAGACCCAACAAAGAGAGGGAATCAGCCCTGTGATGATCTTGAGGACTAGTTCCAAGCAGAGAACTCAGTTGGGAGAATGTCCCATGGCAGGAACAGACTTGAAGAATGAAACAAAAAGAATCAAGTATGACTGGATGAGACTGAGCAAGAGGAGGTTTGGAGAGCTAGGTAGGTGCCCGGTTACATGGTCACAGTGTGGAGGTCTTGTAGGTCACAGTCCGGAGTTTGGGTTTTGCAATAGGAAGAATGGCAGTGGGTGGGTGACACACCTATTTATATTTTCAAAAGAAAACTCTGGCTGTCTTTGATGTCTTTTGCTGGCAGGTAAGGCAAACAGGGCAGGCCAGCTTTGAAAACCTACATGAAGAATGACCTTAAACCTCAGCAGCTTGCCTTTCTGAAAGAGTTAAAGATGATCTTAGTAAATTGCAAGGCAATAGAGCCCTGGCTGTAGTCCTTCTTGCTGTTGCTGAGAGTGTGAGACTCTGTTTCTCAGGGCTGTACCTCCCCATGAGCCACTTGACTTGTCCTGGAGAAAGAGAGAGTTCAGGGTGGGCCCCAGATATGCACACCACTCTGACATGACCTCCTTCTAATTCAGAGCAGAAGCCTCAATAAGGAATCACTTTAGAAGAAAGGCTGTGCTTTAATTTATTGTTTTTTCCCTAAAGTTTAAACATTCTCTGCACTTGAGTGGCTGTTGCTTATGCATCTGACTTATTTAGGCAATTTGCTATTGTGTGTGTGGTCCAATTCAGCCTGTTTCAGTAAAGTGTATGTTAGATGCTTGGAAATTCTCCAGGGAGCATTGTGTGTGTGTGTGTGTGTGTGTGTGTGTGTGAGAGAGAGAGAGAGAGAGAGAGGAGGAAGAGGAGGAGGAAGGGAGGGAGGGAGAAAAAATGGATGGAGGGAAAGAAAGATGGGGAGACAAAACAGGGAGAGGAAGTTGGGGGGAGAGGGAAAAGGGAGGGGGAGAGAAGGAGAGAGAGAAAGGGGGACAAGAAGGGAGAGAGAGAATTCTAACTAGCGTCTCAAGCATGATGTTCACAGATGACTAGTACATATTTAACTTGAAGAAACGATTCCTTTTCTTAAATTTTGGCTATTGTCGGTTATATTGCAAGCACACTGACATGGTTTAAATTAGCATTGTGGAAGCGATACACTGCAGAGGAGTGCGTGACTAAATTATTAAGAGCAGTCTGTGAGGATCAAGCACGAAACCATCTCAGCAAATAGAAAAACTTTATATGGTGCGTTTTGCCAGCTGTGTCCCTGGTCATTGAGCACAATGTGTAACAGTTTGCCTATGAACTATTTTGGGAAAAACAGTCATTTCATCAAGGGTACCACTTAGGTTTGAAATTTTGTTTGGATCCCTTGCCAAGAAATTGGCTTCCAAAAATCAAACATGAAAAATGTTAAGAGAATTGGAAACTAAGGCAGGGAGCTCACTCTCCTTGCCAAATTTTAACTATTACTAACCTGTTAGAAAATACCCTCACAGGTCAGGTGTGGTGGTGACGCGCACCTGTAGTCCCTGCTACTCAGGAGGCTGAGGCAGGAGAATCGCTTGATCCTGGGAGGCAGAGGTTGCAGTGAGCTAAGATTGACCACTGCACTTTAGCCTGGGAGACAGAGCAAGATTCCATCTTAAAAAAAAAAAAAAAAAGAAAATACAATCACATGTACAACATAATTTGTTCCTGTGCTACAGTTTTTATAATGCTCTTATAGATAAGAAACATCAGAAGATTTAAAAATAAAAAGGCTAGGACGAAGTCTTGGCTTTGTCACTTATGAATGGTGTGGACTGGGGCGAGTCATTGCACCTCTCTGGGCCTTAGTTTATTCCTCTGTAAGCGGAGAGTGGTAGTGCCTACTCCCCAGCTTTTTGAGGAAAATAAATGAGATCATCTTCTGAAAGCCCTTTTTAAACTTTCAGGTATGTGTAGATATGTATGATAACTTTTGTCATGATATCAATGAACTGAAGGTCACCACTGAAAACTGTAATTATAGAATTCGGAAACAAGAATTTCAACATTTAAAAAAAACCCTGGGACTATTTAATTGAACAATCAAAAAAAAAAAAAAAAAAACAGCAGGGCAAATGTGTCAACTGTAACCCTTGGGAGGTGATGGGAAGATGGTGGGAAACAGATTGGAACCAAAAAAAAAAAAAAGAAAAAAAGAAAACGAGAACAAATCTGTATCAAGTTTAGATCCAATGTTGTTCCGAATCATGTAAACCAATAAAGCACTTTGAACCCTCATCTTGTTCTCATTTCCACGTATTAGAGGTCCTTCAGCTTAGAACAGAGAGTGAAACACCAGGTTAGGAGCAGCTACAGCTGTGGGGCACTGGGAGGGTGCCTGCCACAGAAGGGGCTGGACCTGAGGCAGGTGTGAGGTCCCAAGGTCAGATATTCCATCTCAAGCACACAGGAGCCTGCCCTGGCTCCCGCCTCCTAGCATGACGTAATCACTCAGGATCTGTTTATTGCATCGATGAACAAATGAATTAATGGAACTGAAAGGAGGAATTGATTGAGGATCTAGATCAAAATCTGCTCATCCCTCAAGTCCTAGCTGATGTCCCATCTCATTGGTGCGCCCATTCCACCTGGTTGGTGTCCTCTCCACCCTGATTCTCCCAGCTTCTGCCATTGGCAGAATCTCCTGGGCTATTCTTTACTTCATTCAGCCTGTATTTAAAAAGAGGTTTTGGATATTTTTTCCCCTAGGATGTCAGTTGCCCTTTGCGCTGAAGATGCTAAGGAGAAGGAGCGGCATCCTCCACTGTCATTGAGCTCACAGCCTGGAGGGCACAGTGGGTATAAACGTCAATAACCAACATTTTCCAATGTTATACAAATGGCCAAGAAGCACGTGAAAAGATGCTCAACATCTTTAGCTATTAACAAAAAGTACATCAAAACCACAATGAGGCCAGCACAGTGGCTCACATCTGTAATCCCAGCAACTTTGGGAGGCTGAAGCAGGTGGATCATCTGAGGTCAGGGGTTTGAGATCAGCCTAACCAACATTGTGAAACCCCATCTCTTCTAAAAAAAAAAATAATACAAACATTAGCCGGTGTGGTGGCGTGTGCCTGTAGTCCCAGCTACTCGGTAGGCTGAGGCAGGAGAATTGCTTGAACCTAGGAGGCAGAGGTTGCGGTGAGCCAAGATTGTGCTACTGCACTCCAGCCTCTGTGACAGAGTTAGACTCCATCTCAAAAACAAAACAAAACCACAATGAGAAACCACTTCACACCCACTTAATAGGATGGCAATAATAATAATGAAAGAAAATAAAAAAACAAGTGTTAGCGAGGATATGGAAAATTGGAACCCTCATGCACTACTGGTGGGAATGTAAGACCGTGCAGCCACTATGGAGACAGTTTGGAGCTTCCTCAGAAATTTAATCATGGAATTAGCCTATGATCCAGCAAGTCGTCTCCTAATACCCTAAAGAATTGAAAACAGACACTAAAAAATATACATGAATGTTTATAGCAACCCTATTTACAATAGCCAAAAGATGGGAACATCTCAAATGTCTATCAACAAATGAATAGAACAAAATGTGGCATAGACATACAATGGAATAGTATTCAGCCATAAAAAGGAGTAAAGTTCTGACACATGGTACAACATGGATGAACCTTGAAAATATTATGTTAGGTAAAAGAAGCCACACACTAAGGGTTACATATTGAATGATTCAATTTACATGAAATAGCAAAAATTGTTTTTTTTAGTATGTTGCCTGTAATATGTGTTCAAAAATTTATTGTTCAAATGCAGGCTTATTCCTTTGTCCTCAGGTAGAACTCCTGGGAATCAAACCTGATGAGTGATCATTTGTCCCAATGCATTGTATATTTCCATAATGTCTCTTTATGAGCAATTTCACTTTAGACCTTTGTAACTGCTGGAAGATTCTTTATAGTTCTGGAAGATTCTTTATAGTTCTCCTATATCACTCATATCATCTTTAAAATGTGTTTCATTTTAGAATTTTAGACTTATAAAAAAATTGCAAAGATAATAGAGTTCCTATATACCTCACACCTAGTTTCCCCTGTTATTGACTTTTTTTTTTTTTTTTTTTTTTGAGATGGAGTCTAGCGCTGTCACCCAGGCTGCAGTGCAGTGGTGTGACCTCAGCTCCCTGCAACATCTGCCTCCCAGGATCAAATGATTCTCTTGCCTCAGCCTCTCAAGTAACTGGGATTACAGACGTATACCACTATGCCTGGCTAGTTGTTGTATTTTTAGTACAGACTGGGTTTCACCATGTTGGCCAGGCTGATCTCGAGCTCCTGACCTCAGGTGATCCGCCCGCCTCAGCCTCTGAAAGTGCTGAGATTATAGGCGTGAGTTACCACACCTAGCCGACATGTTTTATTAGTGTGGAGCATTTGTCATAACAAATGAATGAATATTAACACATTATTAAGTCCATATGCTATTCTGATTTCCATAGTTTTCACCTAACGTCCTTTTTTGGTTCCAGGATCTCATCCAGGATCCCACCCAGGATCCCATGTCACGTTTAGCTGTCGTGTCTCCTGAGGTTCCTCTTGGCTGTGACAGTTTCTCAGACTTTCTTTGTTTTTGATGCTCTTCCTCATTTTGATCAGAAATACTGGTCAAGTATGTCATAAAATGTCCTTCAATTGGGATTTTTTTTCTGATTGTTTTTTCATGATCAGGGTCGGGTTATGCGTTTGGGGGAGGTGAAGTGCTATTCTCATCAGACCATGTCCAGGGTACATTCTGTCAACGAGACTCATGGCTGTTGATGTTGACATTGACTGCCTGCTGAGCAGCATTTGCCAGGCCTCTCTGCTGCAAAGCAGGTTTCTCCTTTCCCTGCTTACATACTGTGCTCCTAAGAAGGAAGCCACTGGGTAAGGTGCACACTAGAGTGGAATGTTATGCTTTACCTCCTTAAGCTTTAGACTAGGGGTCCTCCAACCTCTGAGTCACAGACCACTACTGGTCCAAGGCCTGTGAGTAACTGGACTGCATAGCAGGAGGTGAGTGGCAGGCAGGCGAGCATCACTACCTGAGCTCTGCCTCCTATCACATCAGTGGCAGCATTAGATTCTCATAGGAGCGTGAACCCTATTGCGAACTGTGCATGGGAGGGATCTAGGTTACACACTCTTTTTGAGAATTTAATGCCTGTTGATCTAGGGTGGAACAGTTTCATCCCAAAACCATCTCCCCACTCCTGATCTGTGGAAAAATTATCTTCCATGAAACCGGTCACTGGTGCCAAAAAGGTTAGGGACTTCTGCTTTAGACCATCAAAACATTTTCTCCTTTCTCTTCTTAATGAAGGAGGGCATTTGGTCAGTACAAAGGAGAAGTGTCTACCCAGGAATGATCATCATTTATCCCTTCAGGCTTTGTGAAAGGCAAAGCTTCTCAACAGTGGCACTGTTGAGGTTTTGGGCAGGATAATTCTTTGTGGGGGCTGCTGTTCACTGCTTCACTGAGCAGTGCCCCCTGCCCTAAGTTGGGACAAAAGTGCCCCAAGATGTTTCCGAATGTCTCCTGGGGAGGCTTCCATCTCTAGCCTCTGGTGGAGAACTACTGCCTTACAGTAAGTCATGGTACTCTGATGACGCTGCAAATAAAGATCTAAAAGTTACGTATATGGTAAAACAGAATATTTCTTCCCTGGGCACAAAACTGGGGAATGCCCCCATTCATGAGTTAAACTTGATAGAAAACTCAGGAAATATACATATTTATTTAGTTTCAAAGTACTGCTCAATCCCAGGGACACAGTACACAGAATGAATAGTTGTGCTTCGTGCATGCAATTCATAGAATACAGCATGAATGATGCCACCTGATGTTGTGCAAGGCAATGGCCCTGAATTTTCAATCCTGAAGAAATTCCTAGCATACTTCTCCTGTTGTGTTAGGAGGGATAAGGTTATGCATGTTAACAAACATCCCCACATTTTAGTGTCTTAAAACATCAAATATTTCTCATTCAGGCTACTTGTCCCATGAAGGTCCAAGATGATTCTACTCCTTACAGATATTCAGAAACCCAGGCTGTTGGAGACTCTGTCTTTCATGTTATTCAACAATCTTTATAGCAGAGAAAAGTGAGTGCTGCAGTGTCTTACACTGGCAATTACATATTTCTGGAAGGGACAGTCATCAGACTGCACACTTTTCATTGGTCAAACCAAGCCACAAGGCTATGTCTAACTTCAGGAGACCATGAAGAAACAATCTCGCCATGTAACTGGGAGGAGGCCTCAGGGTTCTTGTGAACAGCCCTAATAACCATCACAGCTTTGAAATACAAAACATGATACTATCATGGCTAAGCTATTATGGAAGAATCAATGTAGAAATAAGTCATGGGATACCATCCTACCTTCATGACAAGACCTCAAAAATATTTGTTGAATAAATGGGCATCTCAAAATTTCCCAGAATTTGTTTCAGGGAGAGAAAGTTACGAAAGGAGGCATCAGCATAGTAGATGTTTCAATCAAGTCTAAACCAAGATCCGGGGTTTCGTTGAGTTTCAACTGTGCCATGACTTAATATTCCGTGGCTAAATATCTATAATGTCTTAATATTTATCCATATTGGAGAAGCTGTTGGAATCAGAGTTTTGTTTGAAGGTTTCTGTATGTGAGTCTCTGGGAGGAAAGATGGAGATGGTAGTGACCCGCCCCCTCCTTCCCAGCCTGCCTTCATGGACCATGAGGTCTGAGCCCTGGTGAGAGAGAAAGCTGCAAATGAAGAGCTGAAGGAGGTGTTTCAACAAAGCACTTGAGAGATGCTGGACATAAGTAGTGTGGCTTGGGTGCCTTGATGGTGATGGACCACTGTAGATTGGAGAGGAGGAGTCACCTCATTCCTCTGTAGATATGCAATGAAATCCCTCAGGGTAGGTATGACATCATCTGGGTGGTGAAGGGGAAGGCATGACAGATGTGCCTTGCTTAGGGAGAAGTAGGAAGGCTGGAGTGAGAAGGTAGGTGGTATGCTCCTGTGGTCTCTGGAAATAACTGCAGAAAACCAAGGCAGATGGCTGATTTCTTGCAGAGAAGCAGATGAAGTTTAAGAGTCAGCAGAATCTGGCCATTAGTTTAATATAATCTCATTTATATCCAAAGGCTTATGAAGCCTGGGGAAACTCCAGTTATGAGACAATTAAAGACAGATTTTTAAAGAGCACATGAAAGGAAGGACTGGGCTAAAACGTTGACTGATAGGAAGCTCTGTTAATGGGAGCTCAGAGAAAGGGTTATTTAGGTGTTTTAGGTTTTGGTTCTCCTCAGGAATGATAGTTTTGTGTGCTGTTGAATCTCAGTGCTTATGGTAATATAGAACTTATGTTAAAAAAATGAGTCTAGGGGAGTTTATTGTCAAACTATTGTTTAGAGAGTGTATATATGTGTGTGGGTGTGCCTGTTTGTGTGTAGAAACACACATATAACTACCACTGAGGTGTGTTTGTACTGCAGTATACGTGTGTGAAATTACCACTATAGGCATGTCTTGGCTTATGCATATTTGCTTAATGTATACCTTTCACTTACAACCCTTCATAAACATAGGTGCCCTGCTATTTAGAAGAGTGTGGTTTGGGACGCCGGGCAGCACCCTAGGCTATCATCCAGCAATGAAGTGGGATTGTTTGTCTCCTGGGAATGGTGAAACATTCCCTTCTCACCCACCAGGTTTCCAAGGCTAAAGTGTTGTTTGTGATGATTTGATGTTTATTCATGTGGTAAGGTTTATTTTCGTTAATTGCCTGTGAGTCAATAGCTAGACTGTATTCTACCAAGAGAAAGCAGCCCACTCTCTAGTATATACCTTTCAAGTTTACTTAGGTGAAGAAGGAAGACCCCAAAGAAATGTCTTTGAAGTTATCCGCCTCAGAAGAAAGACTATGTGTGTACTCAGAACTACCATTGGTGGTGTGCATAACAACCCGAAATGAAATTTGCAACATAATGGACCTAGGACGATTGGCTAGGAGAAGAAGGTGAGGATAGAGGCAGGTGGGGGCATGCATTTGCTTTGTTCAGTGAAAGATGTAAGTATTCTTAACATTAAGAAGCAGATGGGGAGAATGTAACTATGGATCTTAATAAGGTAGGAGCAACTAGAAGAAAACAAAATTAGAATGTATAAGTTTCTAACAGGTGAAAAGTTTACCTAATGGAAGGCAAGAAAGGAAAAGAAAAAATACACAAAAGAAAATATAATAAATGGAGAAAAAAGTAAAATAATATGACAGAAATAAATACTAATTTATTTCTGTAACCATAATTGCAATACATATAAATTGACCCATCAGATTGGTTACAATATTAAGATCCAGGAATATTTTGTCAGTAAGAGAGTAGTAATGGAGGGCAATCTGGTTAGGGTAATAACAAAAGGATAAAAAAATATACAGTTGACCCTTGAACAATGTGGGTTCGAACTGCATGGGTCCATTTATGCACTGAATTTTTAAAATAAAAGTTACACTGAATGTGCCTGCCTCTCTTGCCTCCCTTTCTACTTTTTCCACCTCTTCTGCTTCTTCTGCCTCTTCTACCTCTGAGACAGCAGGACCAACCCTTCCACTTCCTTCCTATCCTTAGCCTACCCAACATGAAGATCATGAGGATGAAGACTTTTATAATAATCCACTTCCAATCAATGAATAGTAAATATATGTTCTCTTCATTTTCTTAATGACATTTTCTTTGCTCTAGCTTAGTTTAAGAATACAGTGTATAAAATATATATAAAATATGTGTTAATAGCCTGTTTATGTTATAGATAAGAATCCCAGTCAACAGTAGGGTATTCGTAGTTACATTTTAGGGGAATCAAAAGTTATATGTGGATTTTTGACAGCGTAGGGAGTCAGTGCCCCAATCCCTGTATTGTTAAAGGACTGACTATAGTAGGGAAATGTGAACCAAAAGAAAGCTGTAATAGCAGTATTTATATCTGATGAGACATAATTAAGAACAAAAATCATTTAAGGGCAAAGAAGGATACGATGTGTTTCTAGGTGTAGCAATAGAATAATATATAATCATAATGAACATAAAAGTACCTGATAATATTGTCTTAAAATATGTAAAATGATAGTCAATGATGGGAAGAAATAGGTAAGTCAACAATTGTGGACAAAAATTTTAAAACAGCTTTCTCAAATGGTTAGGTTAAGCAGACCAAAGACGAGCAAAGATATAAAAGATCTGAATAATACAATGAGCAGAGAAACTAGTAGATATGCATGGAATTCTATATCTAACAAACATTAAAGGTACATTTTATTTTGAGAATGGATTATTCATAAACTATCTACAATTTATTAGGCTACCAAGAAAAGTTCTGTATTCCAAAGAGTCCTGTTTAATGCATCATATGTTCAATGATAAAGAGGCAATAAAATAAGGAATCAGTTGCAACAGAAAGCTAAAAAGTAATCCATATATCTGAAACCTAAATAACTGGGTTAAGCAATAATTAACAGAAATTATGAAATATTTATAACTAAACGACAAAGACCAACAACAAATTATGTTCTAATTAAGAAGTTAGAAAAGGAACAAACTCTCCCAAACAAGTAGAGATCTAATAAATTTATGATAAAATTTAAGGTACACTAAAAGTAAGATTAACAAAACCCAAATCAAGTACTTTGAAAACGTCAATAAGAGAAGCACTTTCTTTCTGGCAGTACTGATCGAGAGAAAGAGAAAATAAGCAAATATAATTACAGAATGAAAAAGAGGGAAATAAAATAGACACATCTGAGAAAAATATTATGGAAGAATAATATGAAAAACTATCCAATAGATTTGAAATCTACACAAAGTGGAAACTTTCATGGAAAGTTTTCCATGAGAACTATATTTCTGGAAAAATACAAAATGCCAAAAATAGTGAAAAATAAACTGGAAAAATGTAATAAACCAATAAGCAATAATAAAATTAAAATGGTCATCAAGCTTTTTTCTTCCACAAAAGCCCCAGATCCAGTGGTTTTATAAGTAAATTCTGCCAGTTTTTTTTTCTTTTGTTTTCTTTTCTTTCTTTCTTTCTTTTTTTTTTTTTTAATAAAGACAGGGTTTCACCTTGTTGGTCAGGCTGATCTTGAACTCCTGACTTCAGGTGATCCACCTGCCTTGGCCTCCAAAGTGCTTGGATTACAGGCGTGAGCCACCATGCCCGGCCTAGTTTTTTTTTTTTTTAAACAACTTTGGGAAATAGAAAAATGAAACATTAGAAATCATTTTATAAGACTATTGTATTTTTAATTGCAAATTCTGCTGAGGACAGTACAAAAGGCCAATGTAACTTTTGATCACATATGTAAAAAATACAAAATGAAATACTAGCTAATGAAATTTTTAAAAGTGAAAGTAACAAACAGATGATCATGGAGAGTTTAACCGAGAAAAGCAAAGATGGTTCAACCTCAGAAAATCTATTGCTAAATTAATCCAAAAGAGAAAAAATCTCTTGATCATCTTAATAGATACAGAAAAAGCATTTTAATAGAGTTGAATATTTATTTATGTTAAAAGTCTCTTAGCACACCATGCCTAGAAAAGGACCTTTTTAATGTGGTAAAGATTTATGCTCCTAACCTACAGTAGTCAACATACTTTAGACTTTGAAATCATCTTCTTTAAGATTAGAAACATATGCTGCTGCTGCTTAATATAGTGTCAAAAGTCCTGGCCAATTCTAAGATAAAAACAAATAAAACAATGTCAGTCTAATGGTTGGGAGGAAGAGTATTAAATTTTCATTTGTTGATGATATGATCTCAATGGAAATCTATCAAAATCAACAGAAAATGATTAGAATAAGGGAGCTCAGGAAATTTGTAAGACACAGATCAACTTGGGAAAATTAGTTGCATCTCTTCATTCCACCAGTAATAAATCAGTAAATAAAAGACAAAAGATGCCTTCATAATGGCAAAAAAATTATAAAATATCTAGAAATTAACAAGTAATATACATAGCATCTATGGATAACATTTTAAGAAAATATGAGTAAGGCCAGGTGCGGTGGCTCATGCCTGTAATCCCAGCACTTTGGGAGGCTGAGGTGGGTGGATTATGAGGTCAGGAGTTCAAGACCAGACTGGCCAACATGGTGAAACCCTGTCTCTACTAAAAACTATAAAATTAGCTGGGCATGGTGGCTCGTGCCTGTGATCCCAGCTACTTGGGAGGCTGAGGTAGGAGAATTGCTTGAACCGGGACCAGAGAGGCAGAGGTTGCAGTGAGCAGAGATGGCACCTCAGCACTCCAGCCTGGACTACAGAGCGAGACTCCATCTCAAAAAAAACAAAACAAAACACAACAAAAAGAAAATATGAGTAAATGGAGAACTATACCATGTATATAAATGGGATGCTTTAAGATTATAAAGATATCAATTCTCTTTAAACTAATGTACAATTTCAGGGTGATCCAGAACAAAATTCTGGTGGATTTAGGAATGTGAGGAAGTTATTCTGTATACAGAAGAGTACAGGTCCATGAATAGCTAAGTTACTTTGGAAGAGAAGCAAAAGAAGGCAGATTTTCATGATCAGCTATTAAGATATAGTGTACAACTATAGAAATAAAAACTGTGTGCTAGTGGCACAAGAACAGAGAAGTAGACCAACTGAACAGAAATAACTTATAACTGATTCCTACATACATGCAACTTGAGATGATAAAGGTCCATGGGCAACAGGACACATTATTTAATAGAATGTGTTGAGACAATTGGCTCACTATATAGAGAAAAACAAAGCTAGAGCTTTACCTCACACCCATATACAAAGTAGATTCTTGATGGATGGAAGACCTAAATGTGAAAAGTAAGAAAATATAGGACCTACAGGAAAGGAATAACTTTAACATGACCTGAATATAACACACCATTAGGTGAATAGTTGATGATTCTGATTACACAAAGCGTAAAGAGTTTTGTTTTAAAAAGACAACACAGAAAAAGTTAAGACAGATGAGAAATTAGGAAAATATATTTGCACTGCCCAGGACCACTGAGAGAACAATATCTAGAGTGTAAGGATCTCCGCTGATACACAAGAAAGAGAGAAAACTTTAAAAATGATGACAAAAGGATATGAACAACAGTTCCTAGAAAGGAAATATGGATGGCTAAAAAATATATAAAGAGATGGTTAAACTCAGTAATACTCAGAGAAATGCAAATTAGATTAAGAATGGGATAACATATTCTACCTATTTTAATTGGTCAAAATTATATCCAATTTATATCCATGGGTTAGCAGTATATGGGATACTAGAAACTCTTGTGTCCTAATGGTGGGAATGGGAACTGGTCAGGTATCCTGGGGAGCAACTGAGGCAGGGCTTACTTATATGATTAAGTGTTTCTGCTAAGAACTCAGAATTCCACTTGTGGGTAATCTCAGAAAAAAAAAATCTTCCCATAAATCTAGAGGAAGACATGGATGCCCATATTTGCTGCTTACTGTTTGTGTCATAAAGGAAATGGAGTTGACCTGTGTGTCCATTTGATGAGAAATAGTTCAGTAAAATGTAGGGGATGGACATCATGAAATAAAACCCAGTAGATAATATCAACAGGGGCAGATCTTTCAAACATACCACTGAATTTAAAAAGGGAAAAATGTGATCCTTAGTCCAATGCCATTTGTATAAATTATAAATATGCACACAATTCTACATTTTATAGAGATACCTACACATTTGAGGATACATATTAAGTGCATTAGAACTGTTGCCTGTGTGAGGAGGAGATTGGGAATAATAGATTAGAAAAAAAAGGCAATACACAAGTGAAGTAAAATAAGAGAGCAAATTTTCCTGGACCAATGATGATACTAGGCCATAAATCCAGGCATAAGATAAACTCAGCTATCTGCGTTTGGTATCTAGAAAGCAATGACTCTACATTTGTACATTTCTGTCCATGTATATCTTCCTTCCTTCCTTCCTTCCTCTTTCTTCCTCTTTCTTCCTCTTCCTTCTCTTCCTTCCTTCTCTTTCCTTCTCTTTTCTTTTCTTGCTTGCCACCAAACATGGACAACTTAAAATGAAAGGTTTTTAAACTTTGAAGTCATTATTGAAAGAACTAAATTTCTCGTGGTTGTAATTTAGGGGAAACGAGTGGTCTACATCCTTCATTTAGAGAGGTCCAGTCTGGTGCTCATCACCTGTTCCCAGCACCTGGTTTTACTTGGCCTCCCATTGTAGCCTACAGAAAAATTCTGCAGAGACCTTCTGTTTGCAGAATCAAGGTTTTAGAGCCGGCACTCCCACCCCCACCTCACCTCCATAGACTTTCTGACTTTGATTGATGCTTTTCCTCCCATCAAGCTGCATCAGTTATATTAGCAACTTTATGGGCTGATATCTGACCCCCTGGCAATCCCGCCAGGCAAATGTAGGTTGTCACAGGCAACGAGGTTCTCAGACAATGTCCAGGCTTCCCAGATAATAACTTCTGAAGATTTATTTTTTTTCATTAAGAGTCTTGTTAGTTTCTCTAAATTTTATTTGCAACATGGTACAAAGCAGATTAATTGAAAGTCAGTGATTTTCTCTTCTGAGATGGCCTTTATCCCCTCCTCAAGTAAAAAAAAAATAAAAAGTACGTATGGGGCCTCTGATAGGCTAGCTCTTCTAACTCCTGCCTTAAGCTTAGGTTACAATTATCCCGGTGTCCTATTTTCAGAAAACCCTCGGACGTAATATTTTCCCACCTCCGTTTGGCCCCCTCATGAGGGTACTTCCATTTTATAGCGACCCCACATCCTCTACCCTGCAGGTTTCAGCTTTGGTTATTATTTTGTTCTGTGAGGACACAGCATCCGGAAAAGCACCTTTGTTCAAATAAATGTACGTGGTCCTGAAGCCTATTAATAGTTCCCCAAGCAGTCTTTATTTCTTTCCCTAATCAATTTCTGTTATATCAACATTGCGAATGATGATGCTACTGTGGAACTTTGTAATTCTAGGTATTTAGCAGATTTCCTAATAATAACCCCATTTGTTATTTTGGGCACACATGGAGTTCGTCATCATATACTTCATCTCAAGAACTCAATGTTTTTCTTATAGGTCTGGTGTTGACTTAGCCTCTGTCATTCAAGTAAGGTCAGTAGTAGGAGATGCTATTTCACAACAAATTGCCAATCTCCTGAATAGTAGAAATGTGTCATTAAGGCAGAATACTCCATCTATTAAAGTATTAAATTTTGTTATTCCTCACTATGGCAAATTCAGGGGTTGTAGAGGTCAGAGCCTTTAGTAAGCACAGTTGTGTTGTATGGGCCTTGGGTAGAGTCATTGAGAATCTTGATAGTTTCCAGTTCCATTTATCATGAGCACATCTTTGTATCTAATTACATTTATAAAAATATATATAGAAGAGAATGTTTGAAAGGCACCCTCTCCTCTATTCAGTGGCATGGCCTTGAATAAGTTAATTTACCTCTCTCTAAGACTTAGTTTCCTACCCTATGAGGTGAAGATTCCCTCATTCATTTAGCAAGCACTTACTAATAACTATTATGTGTGAGGCACATAGTAGGTAGGTGCTTGGAATGGAATTGTCAACATGAGAAGCAAGATCACTTCTGTTGTGGAACTTATATTCTTGTTGAAATTTAAAGTAGAAACAGGGAAATATAATAGTGATACAGTACAAATATAATAATACTTATAGAGCAGTTATAAAACTTATCCAATGGAGATGTTGCAAGGATCAAATGGAGGCATGCACCTCTGTAGTTCTCAGTATGTAGTATGTGCTCAATAAGTGGTAACTAGTTGGGTTGAAAGAAGAACCATAAAGGCCGACACTTTTTCCATCCTTGTTGAGAGACCAGTGGGCATCATGGCAAGGATGGTGCCAACAATCTTGAAGTGGTGCTGGCATGCCCATTGAAACTTTTTCCTGGTAACGTGTTAGGGGAGAAGCTCTACTACCTGTTGGCTTCCTAAGACTGAGTAAGAGTGAGTGGGAACAGATATGGAGGTAGGTACAACTACCAGTCTGTGTATTAGATTCCCCCTGGCACCTACCCTCTCACCCTATCTACTGCACTCCACCCAGAGAAGGCACCGGGATTACTTCCCAGCAAGTATCAGAAGAGTTTCACAGCCATGGTTTGGGGCTCGCTTATTGATGCATACATGCAGCAGGGTGGGCAGGAGAGGTAACAGGGAAGCATGCCCCGGGCCAGTGCTCTTCTCTCAACTTGCTGAGAATATACTTTATCTGGCCCAGCCTCTGCTTCCTGGGGCTAATAGTAGGAAATCTCTTGGGATCCCTCCAGCTGAGACACATTACAGTTCTAAATTCAAGGAGGTTCTCATCTTCTTCATCCCTGCAGGATTCATGATTTGGAAAGGAACAAAAGCTCCTCTGATGGTTGGGATTGAATGGGCCCGGCCATTCACCATGGCCTGGACCAGTCTGTCTAAAGCCTTGACTCTTCCTCTGCATTGTACAGAAGTTTAGGTCAGGTTCTCTGTTTTATAAAACAACATCCTTTGTAGCCACTTGATAGACTGAGACTATCTCTGTTTGCCATACTTTGTGGTCCTTTTGGAAGAGGCTGTGAGATAGGATTGAAAGGCACATAGAAGGAGGAAAAATAGAGGTGGTGTGGCACCACAAGTCTGCAGAAATCAACTTTGAATTCTGGAACTACTCAGTGGAGCAAAAGCCAAGTAATTGGAAATAAATCAAGATGACTGAACACATTTCAATATTATCCTTATTTAAATATTTGTTACATTCATTACAGCACCGAGGCCTACTGACCTTTTCCTGGGGACGCTGATTCTTGGGTTGTTGGCTTTTGTTTCTCTAACATAACTAATCACTTGAACTCCCTGGCATTGCTCTTGGCAATGAAGCTTGCAGGGTAGATACGTAGGGGAGACTCATGCCTTCCCCGGCTGCTGATCTGTGCCTGAGCTGGCTAGGTCTGTGAGCCTCGAAGGTCCAGCAAGCCAACACAAACACGCTGATTCCCCTGAACTCATTAAAAAGAGTTTTGTTGGGTTAGAGAGAGTTGCAATTATTGCTCCTGGAAAACACAGCCAGATCTAACAGTTCAGATATATCACAACAGACTAGAAGTGAGTGTTCCTTTTTAAGAGAAACAAAACGCTGACTCCTGTAGGAATCCTATGAGAGATAGATTTTAAAATATTCAGCACAAAAGATTTTCAGGTTGGGTGTTCTGACTGGTACCTGGGATGTGAAGAAGGTAAATTCATTAACCAGATTGTATTTCAAGCCAGAAGAGGAATGTCCTACGTAAACATGATTTAACAGCTCCATCACCTGGGGCCACGTGGCCTTCTTGAAGCAGCTGTGTCAGACATCCGAGTCAAGTTGGGGCATGAGTGACCTCTCAACATCTAATGGAGCATTTACTCGTTGTAAGTTTATCCTCCAATTTTTAAAAAATAGTCTTTGCCGACATACAGCCTTCATTAAGCTGCCAGAGACTTAAGATAATCGCAGGAAGCTCTGCACAGATAAACCCAATATGGTAGTCAGGGAAGAATGGCACTTAGTCAATTAAATCATTAATGGATATTTGAAATGCCTTCATAATGGGGCACAAATGCAGTCCACGCATTAAAATAAAGGAGAAAACATCTTATCTCATTCCATGGTTCTTGTTGGGGCCAAAAGATTCTCCCTTGAACTTAACTCTGTTTATAGATGGCAAGGAACGAGGTTTATTTGAACTGGTTTTGTTTTGAGTTTGTGTGGGTTTTTCCTCTCAACTACAGAATGGTATTCTCTGAGTTTCTGCAACTCTGAGCCTGGTTTTTCCTTTCTGTAGCAGTGCCAGAGTTTATCACCACTCACTTCTGGATAGTGTTAATGCTGCAGTCACTTCCTGTCTGCAAAACAATCATTACATTCGCCAGAGTTCTGGGTGTTACAGGCCACGTGGGGGATTGTTACGCTGGAGGTTGTTACCTGAAATGGCTAAAAAATGTTTGTAAAAATGTACCGTAAGATGCTCACACTGTTTGGAGAGAAATACTGTTGTAAATTAAACATGTGCCCATCAAATGGGAAGAATAAAGCAGACCTCTCAACACCAAAGGAGGAAGCCTGGTTGTCAGCATTTACCTAAGAGTGCAGTGTGGAGCCATCTCTTTCTGCCCCACTGCAGTGGGAATTAGCTTATAGATGGTGGATGGGAAATAACAAAGGAAGTCAATTACCATAAAGCAATGGTTCTCATACTTGGGCAAATATCAGAATCACTAGGAGAATGTATGAAATCTTGGCCGGGCGCAGTGGCTCACAGTTGTAATCCCAGCACTTTGGGAGGCCGAGGCGGGCGGATCACAAGGTCAGGAGATCGAAAGCATCCTGGCTAAGACTGTGAAACCCTGTCTCTACTAAAAATACAAAAAGTTAGCTGGGGCCGGGCGCGGTGGCTCAAGCTTGTAATCCCAGCACTTTGGGAGGCCGAGGCGGGTGGATCACGAGGTCAAGAGATCGAGACCATCCTGGTCAATATGGTGAAACCCCGTCTCTACTAAAAATACAAAAAATTAGCTGGGCATGGTGGCGTGTGCCTGTAATCCCAGCTACTCAGGAGGCTGAGGCAGGAGAATTGCCTGAACCCAGGAGGCAGAGGCTGTGGTGAGCCGAGATCGTGCCATTGCACTCCAGCCTGGGTAACAAGAGCGAAACTCCGTCTCAAAAAAAAAAAAAGTTAGCTGGGCATGGTAGCATGCGCCTGTAGTCCCAGCTACCTAGGAGACTGAGGCAGGAGAATCACCAAAATTCAGGAGGTGGAGGTTCCAGTGAGCCAAGCTTGTGCCACTGCACTCCAGCCTGGGAGACAGAGCGAGACTCTGTCTCAAAAAAAAAAAAAAAGAAAAATCTTGCATTGTGTGCCCAGTCTTCCCAGAATTTCTGGTTCACTTGGGCAAGGGTAGGTTGGGCTCAGAGAATCTGCATGTCTGACTGCTTCCCAGGTGATGCTGCTGCTGCTGGTGGTCCAGGAAACACATTCTAAAAACCATTAATATTAGATAAAATAAGGCACAAAGGGCCTTGTCAGTTGAGGTCAAAAGGGAAGGGGACTGAAATTCCATGCTGGGCATAATGCTTTGATTCTCTTGTCCTGTTTGAAGGAGAAATGAAGGATAATTTTGTTGTTTTAAATGCGAATGCAGACATTCCTGACTTTGTATAAGAGAACAAAGCGATCTGTATATTAATGAATCCTGTTTGCTTCCTGATCTTTGCTATAAAGTCAAGGATGTATTCCCTTAAAGTGAAATTCCCTGGGAGAGCAAAAACTTAGGTAAGAAAATGACTTAATGATGTTATGTTCATGACAGTGTGATGCAAGGTCCCAGGGTTGGTGCATTACCTTCTTGATACTGTGACCTCTCCTTCCAGCCTCTGGGTGCATATTTATTCTGCCTCAGCACTTGCCACTTCCCTTATCAAAAGACATTTCTCCTGTTCCTGTAGATTGATTCTTTATGACACATCTTAGAATTTAACTCTTCACTTGTCTATGAGTTTGTTAATGCCTGACACTAGTAGACATGTAATGGATGACTTAATTTGTCAAAATTGGCACCTTGAGAATGCCTTAAATTTAAGTCCTCATATTATATGATGTGACCTGGATTATCAATCCCCAAACACAAAATTGCCCAGAAAGTGCATTTCTGATCAAGGTGAAACTTGTGGGACTTTTCACTTGCCAGTGTTTTCAGATAAGATTTAAGTAAGAAAATCATGCAATGGTGAAACCAACAGATACTTATACTGCTTAATTAATTATCTTTCTTTCCTTTTTTTTTTTTTTTATTTGAGAAAGTCTTGCCCTGTTGCCAGGCTGGAGTGCAGTGGTACAATCTTGGCTTACTGCAACCTCCGCCTCCTGGGTTCAAGTGATTCTCCTGCCTCAGCCTCCCAAGTAGCTGGGACTAGAGGCGTGTGCCACCACGCCCAGCTAATTTTGTTTTTTGTATTTTAGTAGAGACAGGGTTTTACCATGTTAGCCAGGATGGCCTCAGCCTCCCAAAGTGCTGGGATTACAGGCATAAGCCACACACCCAGCCTTAATTATCTTTTTAAATTGATGCTCAGGAGTTCTACCGGGAACAGTTTGAAATAGGACTTGTCTATGCCTCCAAAATGAGACGGGGTGGGAGGCAGATGGGAGGGGAGGAGGCAGGGAGGGAGGGAACTCATGAATTATTTCCTTGAAAAAGTTTGAAAGAAATTCGCAAAATGTAAATGATTCATTATCTTAGTGATCCAAAACATGTCAGCAAGTGTCAGGAATACATATCATGTTCTGAGGTTGTCGTTAAATATTGGATTGAGCTATAGATAAAATCACACTTCTCTGACTGAGGCTTAGAAATTGGAAAAGAAAAAGAGTCAGATATAGTTGAGGGTAACTTTTCTTGTGCAAGGGAAAAAAAAAAAGGAAATGAAGTAAGGCTTTTCTGTCACTTCAGGGTTCCCTCTTTGGCCCGAAAGACTTATCAGCTGCTGGCACTTCTAAAGAAGACAGCAATTGTCATTTTCCTCCCTCCATTGTGACTTGCTTTTTTATCTCCTTTTCATCTCTGCTTCTTCTCTTCTCTGTCCCTTTTATAGAAGGGCTGCCATGAAACTGGCCTCCTGGCTTTCCTCCCCTGTCCCTGCAGGGAGCCACATGTGACAATCCTCGCTCACTGCCCTATCCACCTGTTCTGAATAGTCTCACCCATAACGCCTTGGGCGCCCTGTGCTTCCTCGTAAATGTGCTCAAAAGGATAATTGTGGTTTCTCAGTTACAAGCTCGATATGAGGTGACAGTTTAGTGGTCAGTCCAGCTGTATTGGGAGTTAAAATTATCCACGCTTGTCTGCACTCGTGCTTACCCAACTGTGCAGCTCCACCTTTTTCCAGCTGATTTAGCCTTCTGTCCCCTGTGGAGTGCACAGCCTGAATCCCTGGCCTGCTCAGAAACTGGCTCCCTTTGCCTTTAGGAGTTTGTCGGGCCACAGGGATAATGAAGAGGTCTGGCGTGTTCAGATTTATGTCTTTGATGCATGGCAAGAAACCATTGTTTTTAATGTGACAAAATAACTAGTTGTTCTCCTCGTAGGAGGAAAAGTATTTTTAAATTATATTCTTTTCTCTGAGTGAGTTCCTTCCCTATTTGACCTCTGAATTTTGCTCGAGGTAAAATTTCAATCTTTGAATAAACCTTGTTGTATAATTATTATCTGGTTAAGAACACAGGAAGAAATGGAAATATTATTAAGAGGTCTATGGATTTGAGTTATCAGGAACTTTGTGGTTTCCAGTACTGCCCTTCAGATTCCAAGAGTGATCCCGCGTAGGCTCCAAGTGCAGCACTCTCGAAGATTCGTCGAGGAGGAGTATTTTCGTAAGTTAGAGAAGTGCAGACTTTCAGCACCGTCATTGTGTGCCATCCAAAGGGTTTTTCCCTTACCTTCCTTATTCATCTGTTCAACTGCACTTTTCTTCTGGAAATCCACTGTGCATTTTAATCAGGAAATGAGAAGCAGCACAGGGTATAGGTTGTGGATTAAGCTACACCGACTCCCTGGGTAGGCGAAGCCTTTGTGCTTTTGCAGAATATCAGGGCTTTGTGCGCAATATCCTGGAATCTCTGGATGAACGTAGCCCCACATCCTTCCACATGTTTTCCAAGGCAGCAATCCTCCAATATTTTCTCAATTTCTCAAGGAAAGAAGTAAAATTGCCTTGTGTGATATTCATTCCTTTAGTCATAAGACATACCATGTGTTCAACATTGTGCTAAGCAGTGAAGTTACAGAAATGAGTCAGACAGCTTCTACCTCCAAAAAATTTGCTTTCTAGTGTTCTGGGATGCAAGATAGAAGTACATACAGGGAAGAGTTCTCCCTTCCCAAAGAGGAAATGGACAAACTGAGTTCGAAATGGAAAAGTTGGGTTGGGAAATTTCCTAGAGAAGCTGATTGTGCCATGAAAGATGAGGAGACAAGGAGTGGCATTGCCAGGCGAAGGGGCAGGATGAGCAAAAGCTTGGAGCCTGAAGTCACCTGGTGTGTGCAGGGAACAGCAGAGAACCTAAAATACTGCATTGTGTGTCTATTTGGGGAAGGTGGCTGGAGAAATAGTAGGGGTCAGAGAGTAGACAGCCTTGACGCCATACTCATGAACATTTCTTACTGTGTAAGTTTGAGCTGCTGAAGTGGCAGACAATTATTTGTGCACTTAGTGGAAGAAGAAGAAGAAAGAAGATTTTCCTTTCGGTAGAGATCTCATATCCTCTTTCACTCTAATGAAACACACAGTCTATTTTAGGTTACTCTGTAAACTAGAGAAAACACAATCAAAGTCAGAATGCATTGCATCCCCCTCCTCCACAAACACTGGAATTCCAAAATAGAAATTGCATTTCTGTCAGATTCTCTGTGCTTCCAACGCTGCCTGTGTCAGGAGTGAGAACTGTGTAAAACTGAGAGCAGTGGCTGCAATTATGATGGAAGCTGATGCACCCTTCATGGACTTGATCACAACGTGCCTTGACGGGGCCCAAGCCAGTCTGTGTCTACACATAGTTAGAGCCTGGCTCCAATCCTAGCAGATTTAATAGCTCTCCATTTATTTTTCCCGTCTTCGTCAACATGCTTCTATGTAATTGTCTTCGCATCCCGTTACCATTTTCTTGAATCTTCCCTGAAGAGGAAAACCAACACACCAACTCACCATTCCAGCTAAACGTTGGCAGATGCCTTGTGAAGTTTTATGAAACGTACATTAAGCAATTCAGCTAAAAACCTGTTGTAACAAGCCATTTAATTTTAATGAACTATCCCCACTGAAGGGGTTTTGTCATATTTACACTAGGTCTTTCACTAGTTTCTTTGTAAGTCCAAAAAAGAAAAAAAAAAAGGCAAGTCACTGCCCAGGAGAAAGACAGAAACACAAAGGGCAATGTTCCTTGCTTGAAGCTATGCATTGTATACACGGTAGATGAATGACGAGAGGATATGTGAGCCCTTGAGTCCAAACTGTCTGTCAAGAGTACTCTCTTGTGGTTGAGGACTGGTAGACCATGGAACCCAAAAAGAGATGCAACCAGAAATGGCACTGATGCTTGCCTCATGTTAGTGGTCTTCCAACGTTGGTTTGATAGTTTATCATAATTCACTGTGCATGAGAAAAATATTCAAAAGTTAAAAATCCCGTTTTTGTTTTTTTTCTTTGACAAGATAGGTGTCTCCCTGGAAGCATTATTATTCCATTCATCACTCAGTTATTAGTCATTAGCAGCAGAATCAATGGTATAAACCTAGTGACCCAACACTTCTGGGTTGTATTCAGCCCAGAGATGGGTTCATTATTTACATAAAAAGGCAATGGTTTTGGAGTGGGCATTGGTCATGATTCTTGTTATGTTTCCTATCAAGGTGTGTATCTTAGCAAAAGCTGACTCTCTTAGCAGGAGGCCATCAGTCTCTTTCTAGTTTATACAAGGAACAACATTCCAGGCGCACAGCCAGTTGAATAGGGGTCTGTGTTATACAAGGTCTCAGCACCCAGGGAAGCATTTATGTATGTGGATGTAAATTTCTGTGCATATATATTTGCAAACTGTGCCTTGGCCTTAGTGCCCCTGAAAGTATAGCCTGAGACAAAGATTTGTGTGCAGATGGTTTATTGAAAAAGTGGTCCCAGGGAGCAGAAGGGAAGGATGGAGGGAGTGAACAAGGGAAGGAGGGCAAGTCAGTAAAGAGATAACGTTACAGAGTTGACCACTATGTAGTGAGTGGTGACCGATGCACCATCCTAAGTGATTTCCTAAGGAGCCTTAGGAAGTGTGCTCAAAAATGTCTGCAGAAGCAATGTGGAGGGAGGCATCGGCCTACCACCTCCCCATCTGGCACTAGCCAAGGTGGTCCCAAGGGCTCTAACTCATCTGCAGTTCCTGGATGTACATGCATGTGCTGGGTCCCACCCCAGGGCATCAGAGAAGGACCAAGGCAGAAAGAGGTGTGAGGTGAGGGAATGGATAGGCACCATGAGGCTGTCCCTAAGTGAAAGTGGTCTGAGCCTGCACTGAACTGGTCATTGCAGTGGTACCTGGAGTAAGAGGTTGAATGAGAGGACTTGACGAGGTGCACATGCAGGAGGTGTCTGGCACTTGCTGTAGTCTATCCAGTACCTTCCAAAACGTACAGTTACTGGGATTTGTGGTTGGCTAATGTCATCATTATATCCTGCCTTGGTCTAAGACTGCAAATTAATTGAAGAGAAAAGCCCTGCCACCTCTCATGGTCTGGTTGAGGCCTTTGTTTTCTGGTGAGATTCTGTTCTCTAAGGTTATAAGCGCTTTCTTAGAGGTCTGACTTTAGTCTTGACCTAAAATAGAAAAGATACGTTTTCCCCAATGCTTTTTAAAAATTGAAGTATAATTTACATTTAGTGAAATGTATAGATTTCAAGTATTTAGTTCTGTTTTGACAAATGCAGATGCTCATATAACCCACATCCCTAGGAAGATATGGAATATTTCCATCATTCCAGGAAGTATCCCTGTACCTTTTCCCAGTCAACCCCCCTACCCACTCTGGAAGTAGTCAATGGTTTGATTTCTATCACCATCTATTAATTTTCCCATGTAGAAAATTCTATTAGATGCAGCCATCTGGTATGGACAAGTTTGTCTCTGGCTTCACTCAACATAATGTTTTCACTCAGCATTCGACATAATGCTTTGGGAATTCATCCATATTGCTGCATGTTTCTGCAATTTGAACCTTTGTATTGCTGTCTAGTATTCCATCGTATGAATCTACTACAATTTGTTTATTCTTTCCGCCGTTAATTGACACTTGGGTGGCTTCCAGTTTGTAGCTGTAGGAATAAAGTTGCTATGAACAAGTCTTTTTGTGGACATGTGTTTTCATTTCTCTTGGGTAAATAATTAGAAGACTTCTGGGTCATAGGATAATATGTAGTTATATTTAACTATATAACAAAAGAGTTTGTAACATTTGACGCTCCCACCAGCAATGAATGAGGGTTCTGATACCTCCATATCTTTGCCAATATCTGGTATTACCAGTCTTTTCCATTTTCGCCATTCTGCTGATTATGTAACAGTATGTCATTGTCATTTTATTTTATCTTCCCCTAATGACAAATGACAGTGAGTATTCCTTCATGCACTTATTGGCCATTTGAATATTTTCTTTGGTGAAAAGCCTATTCAAATCTTTTGCTTATTTTTTTATTGGATTGTTTTGTCTTTTTATTATTGAGTTGTATGAATTCTTTACATATTCCAGAATCAAGGTCTTTATCAGATATATGTGTTGCAAATGTTTTCTTCCAGTCTGTGGCATGCCTATTCATTTTTTTTGACAGTGTTTATTGATAAGAAAAAATGTGAAATTTTGACTTTGCTCAATAATTGTGTTTTTTCTTTGATGTGTATTGCTTTCTGTCCTCTCTAAATAATATTTGCCTACTCCAGGGTCATAAGGATGTATTCCTAAGTTTTCTTGTAGGAGCTTTGTATTTTTATGAGGCATATGCTGGATTATTTTAGATAGTCTATGCCAGTTTATATTTTTTTACCAAGAAAAGGTGGTAGTCACTACTTGTATTACTCACGAACACTGATGGAGACATCACCTCCCAGATTGATGCATTATGGAGACCTCTGAAAATCCCAACTAAGTTCTTATATTTACATTAAGATCTGTCCCTGGATGGTGTATGAGTTGGGTTTAGGATGAGAGAGAGGGGATTTCGATATGTTCTTTGCATTTACATTTGGCAATGCTGTTTAACTAATCCCAGTCCATATGTGCATGTCACCATATGCAAGGTCACTGTGCTGTGGAAAACTGACTTATGTTAAATGCCTGTGTTGACACTTCTTTTTCTAAATGAATGGGCTTTTTATTTAACTGGTGGCTGCTGACTTTGTGGGGGCTGCCAGGTCATTAAAATGATGTTTGTTTGAATTTGGCAGAATGAAAAATTGGACTTATATTTACTTTTTTTTTTTTTGGTTCCCAAATCTGTTCTCACCACTCACCCTTAACAATACTCTTTTGATTTCATGAAGAAGCCTTTATACAAAAATAATGAAATGCAGCAGAGGTTCGTGGCATGTTCTAGGCTTCGTTGGTGTGCAGTGTCTCTCCATTCTCCAGCGCCTGCAAATAAAGAAGGTAGAGAGGCCCTGGATTGAACAAAGAAATCAAGAACAAAAGTATGTTTTCTGGCATTGTGCATTAATTGTACAGATTGTCATTAATTTATGCATGCAGGCAACATCTTAACATTTGGGTCGTAAGGGAAAGAGCACTGGAATCAGGAGGTTTGAGTTATATTCTCAGCTCTGCCTCTTAATGGCACACTCGTTTTCGGCATGTCATATATATTCTTTGAGTCTTGATTTTCTTATCTGTGAGTTGAAAACAACCATAGGTAGTCTGATAGTCAGAGTCGGCTGAGCTATACCGCAGTAACCAATACAATTCCACATCCTCATGAGTTAGTCACAAAGCCTCATCTTTTTTCCTTGAGAAAAATTTATTTAATTCTTGCGCAGCTCATGCTTGTGTTCTTCACAATCCTCTTCCATCTGGTGAGGACGATCAGAGTCTAAGTCAGAGATCAAAGCTCTCTTCATCTTCTTGCCAACTCACCAAGGGGCTTCCAAAGTTACCCTGACGGAGAAACGGGAAGATAGAGGAAGTACGCTTCCTGTTATCTGCCTGGACTTGGAAGTGCCACTCATTATTCCTGCTCTTGTTTCATGTCTAGCAAGGGAGTCTGGGAAATGCAGGGGAGCCCGTGGATTCTCTGGTGAGTGCTTCCTGTCTCTGCCACGTGTCTCATGTATGTTCCATGATGCTCAAAGGAGGTGACAGATTAGAGCACATTGTAAATCATTTGGGACTTGTAACAGGATTATATTACTTTATATGCTATTCAAGACCTGAGCTCATTTAGGTATGTTTGCCGGCATTTATACACATTCACCATTTCTTATTGTTTCCTGGCTTTGGCGTGGAAGCAGCAGCCTTGTTTTCGAGGCTCTGCAGATAGGTTCTTTATTCTTCACCTTTTGCACCTAAACAGCATGGCAGACATTTGATTAGCCCGACATAGAACAAGCAATTGGAATGAGTGGAAGATTTCAATATAGAAGAGTTTTAAAAGAAATGAAAGGGTCTGTAGACATTTGAACCAGCTGCTAACAAGCTTTGCCAGGTCTGCTTTAGGGATGATTAAGATGCCTCCATAAAAAGCACTGTCGTTTGCATGTAAGCTGTGCGCTGAAGCCTCTCTTGAGTGGCTTACACATGACTCCCTGCAATCTTGTTTGTATTATTGATTTGTTTAGTGAAATCACCACTCAAAGAGAGTACAAAGGGAGGCTTCAATGCAGCCTGAGCCAAATTATTATAGTTCTAGAATGAGTGGAATTTGAAATAATGAGGTTTTATTTTACTTTGTCCTGGAGGTTTCTATGTAGCATTGTGAGAGAAAAAATAAATATTTGTTTTATTAAAAAAACACACAACTTTCATTGTGTTCAAAAGTGGAGTTCAAAAACAAGTCAGTAAGGCAGCCTCATGGTACACTGAGACTTGTTCTGTTGTTAATTTTACCGTTCAAGGCATTTAACTCAAAAGAGTTGACTTTTTTCTTCCTCACTATTTGGCTCATTTAATTTTGAACTCGTTGCTTATAAACATAACCACAAAGTCACTGTCTTTGTTATTAATTTCTTGTTTGATTTTCTAAAGCTCTGAACCATGGAATTTGTGTGCAGTGTGTATACTCAAAGTCTTTATGAGGCAGGGTGATTCATGTATTAGTGGGTATGCCTATGTCCGTAACCCAGAGAAGCCTCCGTAGACTAGTTGCAACTATTGCTCGTGTTTTCTTTCTACACCACATCTATATAAAACACAGCACACGGAGCATGTGTTCCTGGGTGTGGACAGTGAGGGAGATATGTGTGATCTTCCTGCCCACTATCCATTTCTTCTTGGAGGTTAGGTGGCATCCTTCCTACCTTATGTGTGGACTTGGTGGGACTGTCAGTTGAGGTGCTCTGCCCTCTCTTGGTCAAGATAAGAGTAGATAATAATTCTAACCCAGTCAGAAAGGTCTCTCCTGAAAATGTGCATATTGACTACATGGGTGGAAGCTGTTGGAGTTGATTCTTTTTGACAGTTGCCCCCTAAAGATGCTGTCATTATTTCCTTCTACCTGGATTCCTGACAGTATTTTGATTCTTCCTTCTCAGATGCCTGGTATTTCACCCCTTTCTTCAGTTCTGTGTGTTCCCCCATATCTTCCCCAAAACTTTTTGCTTAGATTACCTCTCGTTGGTTTCTGTTACCTGCAAGCAAAAACCCTGTTTTAGTGTATTTATTTGCATCTGCCTAAGAATTAAAGAATTTCAATTGGCTAGAAACTTAAAGATAAACCCAAAATGCACTTAAAATGAGATCCGATTGGTTGGTCAAGTTATTTTACTGTATAATAATTTTGTATATTAAAAGTGGTCAAAAGAACCATTAACTGACGATTGAAAACGTTATCCCCCAATTATCATATTTAAAGTACAAAGATTCCTCTTCATTGAAGATTTATGCACTCAACTACTTAATTGACATTGCCATGATCCTATCTTAGGGGCCTCAGACCCAAAGTGCCCAAAACATGACTCTGAATTTTCCCCAAATTTGTTCCCTAGGGACTCAAGCAGAGGAGAGTTCAGGGTAAGAAATAAGTCCTTGTTTTTAATCTTTTGCAACTTCTCACCTGGCATCCTTACAAGAAAGGTGATACCCAATAGAATAATTTAGAGCCATATTTTCTCCAAAAGCTTCTGTCAATAATTTTCTTCATTGTCATTGCATTATTAAATTCAGAAAATAGGAAAAAAAAATTCTTAATCCTAGCACCCAGAGATAGCTCCTGTTAACATTTTAGGGTGGTTCCTTTGCATCCCAACTTTTCATTTTGCTTTTCACTTAACATTGCAAACTAATTGGTCTCTGTTTGGCAATGCGGTCTTCATAACCATCTTCTAAAGAGCTGCATATTATTCTCTTAAGTGGCTGTTCTATATTTACTCAACAGTTTTTCTTCTGGACACATTTAGACAGGTTTAGTAAATATACAATACTCGGATTTTATACTTACCCTTTCCCTGGTAGAAGAAAAATTTAGACAGAACTAAGACTTGCCATAGTGAGGGATTTACGAAGCATTTGCAGTTTGTTTTGGTTTTTTGGCTACTAAAGACAGGATTGCTCAGATACAAATGCTTATTACAACATAAATATGTACACTCCCCAAATAGTGGGAAGCTTTAAAATCCAAATCTGATGCTTACCCATGAAAATTTGAAAGGACAATAGATGTCTTTGTGTGTGTCACTTGTAGCCTCCAGGATTGGTAAGATTTTTATAACTTGTCTTTAATTTCTGCCATTGAGTTTATTGGGTTTAAGTTTTGGATCACAATCCCTTTGGATTTACTTCTGCTCCTTCCCCTATATTTCAGCAGAAAGTGATTGTGTTTGGGTTTCCATTCTTGGAGGGCTATCCTTGGTCTGAGCTGTTTTCATTTATTTTATTTAAAAATTACAAAGACATTTCTAGTTATATTTGGTTTTGCAATTCATTCCTCCCTCTGTTTTACAAAAACCATAAAACCCACATTGTCTAAATATGCTGCGTTGAGCAAAACGGATTCAGTCATCCTTGGAGAACAGAAAAGGATGGAGCCAGTATGTGTTATAAACATTTCCAGGGAGATTGTCTCTTTCCCAGAATTGGTTTTAGTCGAAGGCTGCTGACCAGTTGTGCGATTTCATCTGGGGTCGTTGACCCTGAGCCCTACTTGAACTTGACTCTGGATGTCATGTGGGCATCTGTCCTCATCATGTCTTCACCCTGTCTCCTCTCAGCTCTGTACTCTCCACTCCTGCTGGTCTGGCCCTGCTGTTATTTTTTAAGAATCCGAGCCATCAAAAACCAAGTCTTTGGATTTCTGAATGAACATTTCTAATGTTAAACTTGGTGGTTTCCTGTCACAAAAGCACAGACTCGGTGAATTCTGATTGTTCTGCAATGTGGATCTTTCTTTTCCAGTTAGTTTAAACATCCTCATTCCCTTCAATTGCAACATTTGATCTTCCATGTTCAGAATCTGCAAATTCTCCCAACAGTTTCTGTTCAACAGATTATCACTGACTGGCCTTTTCTTTTTCAATCTGAGGAAAACCAAGTGGCAAATGTGGGTTTTCTGGGGATTTTCCCCCCATTTGCCTTCATCTTTAATTGAGGACTATAATAGACAGAGCTGAGCGAGATTTTCTCATACAACCTCTTACTTCTGGTAGGCAGTTGTGCTCTCAATGTTGTTGGACAGAATCCTGCTTTCACTGTGTGAAATTACAGGTGTTACCATCTGGCCAGGTATTAATGGCAGTTGTGGTCCCAACCCGACTTAGGAGAGAATTTTGAGAGAATTTGCGTCTTGTCCCCTTACAGAGACCACTTCACAATCCTGCTTGCCGTCTTCTACCTCTTTCCTTTCCCTGCCCAGTGTTAGGGATGGAGAAAGAGAAGGAGGAGAAACGTATAGGTGTAATGCTCACCACTATGGTATTCATAGGTTGGAAAACTGTCCATGCCCAGTGGGCCCTTAGGTGACAACTGGGCATACTCCTCCTTTGGGAGTCAACTTTGAAGACTGAGCCCCAACTTTGTATCACCTGTAGTGCTTCTCACAGTGCTCTGGTGAATGTTTCCTAAGCCTGCCCTTTTCTGCTAACCTGTGAACCAGTGGAGGATGGAGAGACATCTCTACCAGCAAATGTTTGTTGAGGAAATAAATATTTGTTGAGTCATTGCCGAGTATCTCCCAGTCACCCTATGGTAAAGAGGAAATGGGACTTCCTGGTTTCCTTTGAGGAGCTTCCCAGACATTCCATGGGCTTTCTTTCCCAGCAGCCTCCAGTGTCATTTTCCTAGGGCAGCTGCAACACGTCACACAAACTGGGTGGCTTCAGACAATGGAGATTGATCCTCTCACAGTCCTGGAGGCCAGAAGTCCAACAGCAAGGTATTCTCAGGGCCACTTTCCCTGCAAAGGCTCTGGAGGAGGATCCTCCCTTGTCTCTCTCAGCCTGTAGAGGCTGAAGTGTTCCTTGGCTTGCACCTGCTTCACACCAATCTCTGCCTCTGTCTTCACATGAACTTCTCTTCTCCCCATCGCCACCTCTTTTCTGTCTTATAAAGGCACCTGTCATTGGATTTAGGGCCCATCGGTATAATCCAGGATGATCTCATCTTGAAATTACTAACTTAATAATATCTGCAAAGACGCTTTTCCCAATAGGGTCACATTTGGAGATTCTGGAGATTGAGATGTGGATATGTCTCTTTGGAGGCCACTATTCAGTCCTCTGCGTCCCCCATGTGAGTTGTGCAGAGGGGCCCGAGTTTCAGAGGTTCACAGTCTCATCTGAAAGACCACACCCTTGGCTGGATTAAATTTGGGTTCTGCCAAGTAGAACATTCAAGGACCAGGATGGTTTTGTGGTGCCTCCTCCAATTCCAACCACTCTTTCCTATTTGTGAAGAGTAGCTGTAGGACTCTGACTCTCCATCTGCCTTTGTTTCCAGTCAATGCCACTAGTTCTCATGTGGAGTCTCATCCCCAGGAAATGGAGTCAACAAAGTCAGACATCCTCAGTAGTTGCTAGTTACATGTGAACATGCAACTAAAAAAATGCCTTCTCGCTTAATAACTCATTACTTAATGTGTTATTTACGTATAGACAGTTTGGTAAAATCTCTTTTACTTTAGTCAATATTTGAACTGGTCTAAACATTGGTGAAATAGTAACATCCTGCTCTTTTGCAAAGATAGTTTTTGTTTTATGTCAAATCAAGGCTCCTTCAGCAGTGAAATTCTAAGTACACCACAGATACAAGGTGGACAGCTTCTTTGGAGAAGCTGTCATCTTTTGCTTGTTTCCCTCATCACTTTAGTAATTATTTATTCAGCTTAAGTCAAGTCCCAACAATACTGATTCAACCATTAAATGGGTTTTCAAGATTTGGTTCATGAGGAACTCCCTGGAGCCACCTGTGACCTGCCGTAGCAATAAATAAATCTGAGTCTACCATCTCATTATCATTTAAAAATCTGGGCTTTTGTTCTTCAGACTGTCAAGGGAGAGGAAGAACTGGTTAGAACTGTAGGATGAGGGTCCCAGCCTCTTTGCTAACTGGTAAGTGCCCTTCAATATGTCACTTCAACTGCTCTGGGCTTCAGTGTCCCCATCTCATATGCATCTAAAACTGCCAACACTCCTCAGGTATGAGCAATCAAATGCTTCTTGTGACTCTAAGGTGCATTTCTAGCTCCAAAGTTGTATCTGTGATTGATCTCTTAATCTCAGCTGCTTACAAAACTAGTTTGAAGGTAGGAAATTGATAATCTGCAAAATTATCCACCGTTGTCCATGTATTCAGTCCTTCTCCAGAAAGCAGAATTTGTTTTAGAATGCAGTTTAGAGCTTCACATGGCTTCAGATGGGAAAAATCTTGGGTGTCCTTACTCAGTTCTTAGCTAATCTGCTTCTTCATCTGGGTTTTTCATATGTGAGATGGTTTCTCACAAACAGGAAGTTGTCTAAAACTTTAGTGGGAAGGCTGTATTAATCAGTATACTTCATGCTAGCTGCTTTGATAATAGTCCCCCACTTCTCAGTAGTATAACATTAAATTTGTATAGCTTGCTCACACAAAGTCTAATGTCGATATTACTGGTTTGTTGACTCTACTGGGGAGAGTGCTTTTTCTCTGAGCTGTGCCCAGTCTTCCTCCATCTTTTGATTTCACTTCACAGTCCATCCTTATGGCCTCAAAGAGGGAAGGAGGGTGGAGAGGGAAGAAAATGGCACTAAAATTGATGTGGTCTCAATCAAACTGCAAAGGATGTTGGGAATGCAGGCTTCCTGGGTAGCCAGGAAGAAGAAGCAGGTTTGGTGAACATGCCATATTATCTTTGCCACAGAAACTGCCTCCTACTTTGAAGGCAGGAAGAGATAGAGGGCAAATGATTATCTTTAGCCCTCGTAGTATAGCTGGATATATTTCAGAATAAAATTTGTAATTTCCATTGTGCTCCTGAAGACATTTATCCAAGCGTGCCCTGTCATCAACCTATACCACAGTGACATTATTTAACCCAAGACTGTGGTTTTATTCCTTAATTTGCATCAGGTGCTCCCAGTGCCTCATGGAAAATAATTTGGGTGACTGACAGGCTCTGCTCACTGAGGGTTACACTTCCCTGTAAAAGGGCAGCCAACCACATTGTAAGAGGTCAGAAGGGTAATAATTATGATAATGGTCAACATTTATTAAGTGCCTACTATATACTTAGTACCATGGTAGGCATGCTTTAGACCTACCTTATTTAACCCTCTCATTTAATCTTCAGGCTTCACTCTTACTGTGTAGCTTGGAAATGAACTATGCAGGGTGATTTCTAAGTGCTTTTGAGGAAAAGAGCAATTATAATTCCTTTAAACGGGATCTCTTTGAGAACAGTCATTATTTGGATGAATAAGTTCTGACAGGTTTGTGAAAACATTAGTCACATGATCACTGCATCCCATCTCAAGTGACTTGGTGGAGGCCAGGGGCTGGCCTGTCATCACTTCTGTGAGCAGATGTGGGCAGTCCCATCTGCTCTACATTTTCATTGTTGCCTGCTCAGCTGGCAAGTTTGTAGGCAGAACATTGTGGGATGGCCCTGCCCACCTAAGTGGATAGAACTGTCTGTTAAAAATAGAGGATCAGGGCCGGGTGTGGTGGCTCACACCTGTAATCTGAGCACTTTGGGAGGCCAAGGCAGGCAGATCACGAGGTCAAGAGATCGAGACCATCCTGACAAACATGGTAAAACCCCGTCTCTACTAAAAGTACAAAAATGAGATGAGTATGGTGGCATGTACCTGTAATCTCAGCTACTCAGGAGGCTGAGGCAGGAGAATTGCTTGAACCAGGGGGCCAGAGGTTGCAGAGAGCCGAGATTGTACCACTGCACTCCAGCCTGGCAACAGAGCAAGACTCTGTCTCA
Organism: Aotus nancymaae; assembly: GCF_030222135.1. Taxonomy (NCBI): domain Eukaryota; kingdom Metazoa; phylum Chordata; class Mammalia; order Primates; family Aotidae; genus Aotus; species Aotus nancymaae. The sequence continues at coordinate 9,688,231 of NW_026988421.1, forward strand.
AAAAAATAAAAATAAAAAAATAAGAGGATCTCAGGATTCTCTTTGGAGTTTCTTTTTCTTTTTTTTTTTTTTTCAAACCCCACCTCCCAGCCATTTATTGGCAACTAGAGACCTCTTCCTTCTTCACCTGGTCTACCACTTCGGCCCAAGAAGCCAAAAGAAAACCTATTTAAAATAAAAACAAGCTAGGCCCAGTGGTTCATGCCTATAATCCCAGAACTTTGGGAGGCAGAGACGGCTGGATCACTTGAGGTCAGGAGTTCGAGACAAGCCTGGCCAAGACGGTGAAACCCCATCTCTACTAAAAATACAAAAATTAGCTGGGTGTGATGGTGCACACCTGTAATCCCAACTACTTGGGAAGCTAAGGCAGGAGAACCACTTGAACTCGGGAGGAGGAGGTTGCAGTGAGCTGAGATCATACCACTGCACTCCAGCCTGGGCTACAGTGAGACTATGTCTAAAAAAAAACAAAACACTCACAAAAACAAAAATCATCCCCCTTCATAGTTCTCATCCAATTCAAATCTGCTCATGTATGAGAGTGGAGGTTGACAGCTTTTTCAGGCAAGGATAATGAAATAAGAGAAATGGGTCAAAGTATAAAGAGTAAATAGTGCCTCCCTGTCACATATAACCTTGCCTCTCTCCTCAGCACCCTGATAAAAGACTCCACCAAACCCAGCCTCTTGGTTTTCCTAACTTATCCCTTCCAAATTAAGCAAAGGATATCCCACAAGTAACTCGGACCTGACTTACAATGAAACAGGGAACATATCCACCACCATAATACAGGGCCACACCAGACTGGTACAAATGTTATCCTACATACTCCTCAAGGGTCCATCATTCTTTCTTATTTATTTATTTATTTATTTTAAATAAAGAATTAGATCCAACTTTTTGCATAAAAGAAAAACCTCAATCTCATGCACTTTTTTTTTAAAAAAAGAAAAAGGAAGAAAGAAAGAAAAAAAAGAAAGAAGAGGAGGAAAAAGGAAAGAGAGAGAATGGGAGTATTGCTTTCTTGCCCAGGCTAGAATGCAGTTTAAAAATGGGTATTGAAAGCCTCTTTTATACCAATAATTATACTTAATGATGTAGACAGGAAGGAATAAGGGAAGAAAATAACAAACAAGCAGCCAACCAATATTTCATTTAAACCTATGAAATACTATGCGATTACTGAGGAGTGATTTACTTCCAATTATATAGTCACTTTTGGAATAGGTGTGAGGTGGTAATGTGTGTTTTGTGTATTTAAAGTGGAGAGTTCTATAAATGTTTATTAAGTTTACTTATTCCGGGTCTGAGTTCAAGTCCTAGATGTCCTTGTTAATTTTCTGTCTCGTTGATTTATAGAATCGTTAGCTCTTCTTGTTACATTGATCCTTTTACCATTATGTAATGTCCTTCTTTGCCTCTTTTGATCTTTGTTGCTTTAAAGTCTATTTTATCAGAGGCAAGAATTGCATCTCCTACTTTTTATTTATTTGTTTATTTTTACTCTCTGTTTGGTTGGTAAATCTTCCTCCATCCCTTTGTTTTGAGTCTTTGTGTATCGTTGCATGTGAGATGGGTCTGGATGCAGCATACTGATGGGTTTTGGCTTTTTGTCCAATTTGAATATATATGAGTTTAATACTGCTATTTGATGCTAGCTGGCTGTTTTGCCCATTAGTTGGTGTAAATTTTTCAGTGTGTTGATGCTCTTTGCTTTTTGATATATTTTTGGAAAGGCTGATATTGGTTGTTCCTTTATATGTATAGTGCTTCTTTCAGAAGCTCTTGTAAAGCAGGCCTGGTGTTGGTGAAGTCTCTAAGTACTTGTTTGTTCGCAAAAGATTTAATTTTTCCTTCGCTTGTAAAGCTTAGTTTGGCTGGATATGAAATTCTGGGTTGAAAGTTCTTTTCTTTAAGGATGTTAAATATTGGTCCCCACTCTTTTCTGGCTTGTAGGGTTTCTGCTGAGAGATCTGCTGTAAGTCTGATAGGTTTCCCTTTGTGGGTAACCTGACCTGTCTCTCTGGCTGCCCTTAGTATTTTCTCCTTCATTTCAACCTTAATAAATCTGGCGATTATGTGCCTTGGGGTTTGTCTTCTTGAAGAATATCTTTGTGGTGTTCTCTGTATTACCTGGAGTTGAATATTACCCTGCCTTGCTAGGTTGGGAAAATTTTCCTGAATGATATCCTGAAGAGTATTTTCCAACTTGGATTCATTCTCTTCGTCACATTCAGGCACAGCTATCAAATGTAAATTAGGTCTTTTCACATAGTCCCATATTTCCTGGAGACTTTGCTCATTCCTTTTTATCCTTTTTTCTCCAACCTAGTCTTCTCGTTTCATTTCACTGAGCTGGTCCTCGACTTCTGATATCCTTTCTTCTGCTTGATCAATTCGACTGTTTAAACTTGTGCATACTTTGTGAAGTTCTCGTGTTGTGTTTTTCAGGTCCATCAATTCACTTATATTCCTCTCTAAATTGTCCATTCTCGTTAGCATTTCATCAAACCTTTTTTCAAGGTTCTTAGTTTCTTTGCATTGGGTTAGAACAAGTTCTTTTAATTCACAGAAGTTTCTTATCACCCACCTTTTGAAACCTGCTTCTGATAATGGAACACACTCATTCTCCATTAAGCCTTGTTCCATTGCTGTTAAGGAACTGCGATCCCCTGTAGAGGGAGAGGCATTCTGATTTTGAGTATTCTCTGCCTTTTTAGGCTGGTTTCTTCCCTTCATTATATATTTATCCCTCTGTCATCTTTGTAATTACCAACTTTCTAACTAGTTCTCTGAGCGGACGTCCAATGTGTTGATTCCCAGCGCCGAAATAGGAGCAATCCACTGCGTCGGCCAAAACAGCGGTGTTAAGATTGATGGTGCTTTTCTGCTCGGGAATCTCTGGACTCTGCACCAAGAACTGCCGTGCCGGCCACAAGAGTTGCCCTGGCGACCTGTGGGGCTCCTCCACTGGGAATCTCTTGGTCCGTGAGCAACAAAAATTCCTCTGAAAGTGTGGCGTTCTCTTGTTCTCTGCACTTTCACTGGGAGCTACGATCCCGAGCCGCTAGTGATCAGCCATCTTGGATCTCTCTCCCTCTTTGGAGTTTCATTGTTTAGGGAGCTGTGCTTTGGGGGACCTTGCTGTGGCTCGGAAAGGTGGTATTGATGGGCTGGATGCTTTCATAGATGAAATTAACAGCTCTAAATACCCCTCCTTTTCCTAGAAGTAGGTCTGACTGGCTCTGGAGCTTCTTCAGCAATGATGTGGGCTCCATCTTCATTTTATTCAGATTTGTCCTACACAAATGTGTGTGGTTGGGAGAATGTCTGAATCCTTCCTTCTCCCCTGCACAGCCCTAAAAATGGCCCAGGGAATTTTGTGGGGCTGCAGTGGCTTGGAGTTAGAAGGCATCAGCCGTGGGAATGGACACCTAGTCTTTAGAAGATGGGCACCTCTAGTGCAAACAATGTCCTTATTTGGGGTGAGCACTCAAAAATAATTTTAGAACAGCTCTTAGCCGGAACTTTATGCCACCAAGATAAGGGGAGATATTTCCTTGCATCTGAAGAGCCCTGTCCCCATGATAACAGAAGCCCTAGGGTTTAGAGTTGAGGTCAGAATCTGGGCTAATAACTTTATTAATTACAACTCAATAAGCCATTAGGATTTCAGATGAAAATAGGCTAAAGCAAAAAGTATTTAAGGTGTACAGTCATGGCTTTTAGTTTCTGAAAAATAGATTAAAAATTTCTTGGTTCCATTCAGTTGTCCAAGGGGAGGAGGGGAAAGGCAAAATGGCAAATGCTTTCAGGTCTTTGTAGGAGAACACACCAGACTTGAGCATATGCACCTGACCGCATGTGGACATCTTCTCCCAGGAGTTTTCCTCAGCTCCGTGAATGTTGCTACGGTGGCTTTATGGTACAGCCCTGGAAATGGAGCTGCCAAAGGAGACAGACTCCGTTTTCTATACATTCACAAGGAGCCAAGCTGCTGGGCTGGGTGTTGTGAAGAGCAGTCAACCCCAGCAAGACAAGATTAAAGAAATGCCAGAGCAATTGACACTTCCTCCTTCTTAAAGAAGGGAGTTGGTGGGCCACCTTTACTTTTTAGGGCCACAAACTCGGTGAGAGTGACATAAACCCTTCTCTCTGTTTTCTGATCATCATCCAGGTTCTGTCCTTGGTCTTAGCCTCACGTTCTTCTGCTCTGACACCACCAGGGCCAATTTCCCTGCCCCAATATATGTCTTGGGCCTGATGTTTGTAGGATAATCAAATAGAGTCATGAAACAATAATAAAGCGTGTCAGTAAGGTTGTTTGACTTGAAAGTCTTTTGCTAAATAGCCATAGTAGCCATAAACTGCTGGAGGTAGGCTAATGATGATCATAAAATTTATTACCGAAAGTATCTATTATCTTCCCAAGAAATGCCCTTTCTTTATCACGGTCGTGCTGATTACATTTCCATAGTTAAAATTTCATCAAGGCCTGTGTTTTGCTCAAAGTCCCGTAACTCGCCCAGAGCTGAAGCCTGTCAGCTGGAAGCTCCTTTAGGGAATTTGATTTTATTAATACTTTACGGTTAGTGGCCTTTAATTAATGTTAAATGAAAATGGGATTCTAAAAGCGTCACAGAGGACTTTTCACTTGGGTGTCAAAATAATTTACAGTGATTAATAAGCCTTAAATCATCATTACTAGAGATGGTTTGAATTCCAGTTTGATCATGAGGTACTGACTAGAATATGTTTATAATTTTTTAAGAAGTTAGAAATGTAGCACTGTGCTGAACACCCTTGACTTAGAGACACTGTGAGGGGTGGCTGTTAGAACAAGGGCTGTGTTGGTGGCCTCCTCTGTGTCATTATAGGATGCTTGATTAGTCTTCATTTATCCATCCCTTTTTTCCTTTTATCCACCCTGTTCAAACACACACACACACACACACACACACACACACACACACACGAGTACACATACCCCTACTCTGGAAAAAGGTGGAGTAGAAACAAAAGCGATTTAGAGCCATCATCTCTTCTAATTCACACAGTAACTCCATGATGTAGGTCTTCCTCTTCTCAGTTTATAGATCAGGAAACTGAGGCTTACACAGACCCAGTGTCTTGTATTGTTTTTCATGGATTAGCAGATGAAACTTCAACACCCTGCTTTCCTGATGACCAGGCTCATAGTGGCCTGAGATTCAAGGCAGGTCTCCACCTTCATGAAGAGCTAGACGCAGATCAAGAGATCAGGGCACATGTTCTGTGAAACATATTAAGCAAGTCCAATGGAGAGAGTCTACATCTCTGCGGTCACTGTGGCACTCCCGCAGATGGGCACCCTCCCTCTCCGGAACCCACAGGCCAGCAGATGCAGGGGGCAATGCTGTTGGTGGTGGACTTTTAAAAATAATGACAGAAGTCCTGAGTCCACCAAGTCAGGACTGGATAATTTGTTGCAAATCAATAATTTCTTAACATTCTTCAACATGGCCACTATAATGTTCTCTTTTCCATATTGTCAGATAACACATTTAAATTGCTCTAAAGCATCAGATGGAAGAAGAGATGCAAGCCAGTGCTGGCTAATCCTTTCCTGGACCTGCCGTGTCAAATTTTAGCCCTGCCTGCTTGGCTCCTGACCCTACACCCTCTCCCGGGGGTGTTTGGTCCACTCCAGCCTTTACTGCAATTCTTTTCTCTCTGAGGGATGTAGAGCTCTTCACTGGGGACCTGAGCTCAAGCAAAAATAGGACACTAAATAACAAGAAAGCAATACCAGCCACTTTTATTAGGCAGCTTCTAGTGCCAGGCACACTGCTAGGCGCTGCAGGTTCATTATCTTATTTATTCTTTGTGGTAGCCTGTTTCTCATGTGTCTGTTTCTCCTGGTGGATCACCTGAGGTCAGGAGTTCAAGACCAGCCTGGCCGACATGGTGAAACCCCGTCTCTATAAAAATAAAAAATTAGCCGAGTGTGGTGGCATGTGCCTGTAGTCCCAGCTACTCAGGAGGCTGAGGCAGGAGAATCACTTGACCCTGGGAGGCAGAGATTGTAGCGAGCTGAGATCGCACCGCTGCACTCCAGCTTGGGCAACAGAGTTAGACTCCAGTTCAAAAAAAAAAAAAAAAGCATGCAAAGGCATCTATGGCTACAGCTCCCCTTCCCCACTCAGAAGATCATGAGTTGTTAATGATCTTTCTTCCTCTCTCCAGGATCCTGGAGCCTAGAGAGGTAGACGACAAGAACAATGAGGCTCATGTAACTGGGTTTCTCTGTGTCCAGGTCTGTAGGTAGATGCGTCCTGTCCTTCCTACCTGGTTCCCAGTGTCCCCACTGCTGCACAAGACAGGGTGGTATTCCAGAGCAACTGACATTGCCAGAGCAATTGATGGTGTTGCCCCATCTCACCCCATGAGGGAACTGGGGCTCTTGTCACAGTTGTCATTTAATTTCCCTTTGTGTGATTAATGGATTAATGTCTGCCTCCTCCCATGACTGTGACTGTAGGATCCAGAAGGACAGGGACCTTCCTCTTAGTTCATGGAGATGCTCCCCAGGGCCTGGGGACATCTGTGGCCCTTAGCTGGCCCTCAGGAGTAGTTTGCTGAGTGCCTGAGGGTGTGAGTGAAGGAGTGAATGACGGGGCTGTCACTGGGGGTAGCCATACTTGGGCTCTTGGCTGATTCTTTCTGAGCACCTCCTGGGTGCTACGTGAGGTCAGCTAATGTCATCTCATTCCCATGCCTGTTCTTTTGAAGGCAACTCAGTTATCTGCAGAGAGTAATGCAGAGAGATTACGGGGCTTTGGGTTTGCAGCAGACTGACCACAACTTGTGGCCACAGCGTATCTCCCAGGACATAGGAGCTGCAGAACCTCAGAGCTGAGTAAAGTAAACGTCTCCATAGAAACTGCCTGCTTAATTGGTTGAACTTTATGATGGGTGCTCCTGCAGAGGCCTTGTGATCACAAACCGTGTTCTCTTAGGCCCTGGGAGCTGGGGGTCCTTGTGATCAGAAACTATGTTCTCTCAGGTCCTGGGAGCTGGGGTCAGCCGTGACAGCTTGCTCTGCGATACTCCCAAGCTCCTTGTTGTGCAAAGCACGTCTCCCTCTGTCTGTATGTGTGCATGTGTGTACATCAGTGTGCATGTGTGTACATCTGTGTGTATGTCTATGTGTGATTGAATATGAACCTGTGCTTATGTGTGTGAGTGTGACTGTGTGGTGAGATGTATGTTTCATTGTGCACACAAGTGTGTGTGTGTGTGTGTGTTTGGTATGGCTATATGTGTCTTTGTGAGTGGGTGAGTGTGTCTGTGTGCATGGGTGAATGTTTCTTTGTGTGGATACACATAGCTTTGTACATGTATATTTATAGAAGTGTGTGTATCAGTGTGTGCATGTGTGTCTTTGTGTGTCTTTATATGTGTTGGGTGTGCATGGGTGTGTGTCTCTGTGTGCATGGGTGAATGTTTCTTTGTGTGGATACACATAGCTTTGTACATGTATATTTATAGAAGTGTGTGTATCAGTGTGTGCATGTATGTCTTTATATGTGTTGGGTGTGCATGGGTGTGTGTCTCTGTGTGCATGGGTGAATGTTTCTTTGTGTGGATACACATAGCTTTGTACATGTATATTTATAGAAGTGTGTGTATCAGTGTGTGCATGTGTGTCTTTATATGTGTTGGGTGTGCATGGGTGTGCGTCTCTGCATGGGTGAATGTTTCTTTGTGTGTGTACACATAGCTGTGTGTACATGTATATTTGTGGAAGTATATCAGTGTGTGCACGTGTGTCTGTGTGTCTGTGTAGGTATATGTGTCTGGGCATGCATAGGTGTGTGTGTTTGAGGGAGCATCTGCACATGTGTGCCTGTGTATGTGAGCATGTGTGTTCATGTGTGCTCATGTGACCCTATCCGCTGCCCCCCCACACTGCCAGGGAGAGGAGAGAGGCCAGTCTGTGCTCCCCATCTCTCCACATGTTGATATTATCGCCTCAGCTTCCCAAGTCTGGCAGGAGACTCAGAATTAAACACAGACGCTCTGGTGCCAAAACAAAATCGTGAAAGATTTGAAGCCCCCATTCCCTAAACTTTCAGCCTATCAAACTGGGAACAAACCCGGCTTTGTTTTCCTTCCCGCATGGAACGGGGTAGCACAGTCTGGAGCCGCATTGGTTCTGATAGAGGAGCTGACTCCAAGCCAGGGAATTTAAAATTGCTGAAACCCAAAGCAGAATGGAGACTGCAGGATGTGATGGGCAGAGAAGAAAGCATCTGTGACGGGGAAGAGGCACTCTTAGCCCGAGTTAGGAATGACGAGGAGGCGGCAGCCTAATTTTTGAGAAATACAGAAGTACAAAGAAAACAATAAAGGGGGTCGGGGCAAAGGAGCCAGGCAGGGGTGGGCACTGACCCGAATGTAGTACCAGCTCGGTGGGTGGTGAGCACAGATGAACAGAGGCAGAGGGATGGGGTCGGATGAAAAGTGTTCTCGGATGGCTGGAGAAATGAAAACCTAGCCAGCAAGCCACTTCCCCAAATCACAGGGGTATCTGGGCCCGGCAGCCCTGTGCTTGGGTCTCACACTCCCAGGCCAGTGCTCCCCTGCATGTTGAAGCCACTTGCGGGAGGAGACACCCGGCTTCTCCTGGTTTCCACGTGTGTCCTGCTGCCTTGCTATCTCATTAGCTCACTGTTTGAAAACAAGTTTTCCTCTTTTCTTTGGAGTCTCTGCTCTTGTACAGGCCTTCCCTGAGTTTTCTGGCTTCATTTTAATAATAGTGTTGGGCACGGTGATGGCAACCAGGTTATGTATTCCCTGGTTTTGACTAGAGTTTCTTTTTTAAAATTTTTTTTCTCCCCATTTCACCCAGAGGCAATTGATGACAATAGTTCTCCAAACCTGCCAATCCCAAGGTGGCAGGCTTCTGGGTCAGCTGTGGCTCTGAAGTAGGAGGGGTTTGCAGGAGGATCACACACAGCTGTAGAAGGAACAGAATCAGAGTGCAGGAGGGAGACTTGTTCCGTGGACATGAGTGGGTGTCCTCTCAAGCGGAGCCCCAGAGTCTGGTAGAACTTGAGGCTCTTCGCCAACCCATGAAGTGCAGACGGTAACGCTTGCTGCCGTGTCCCTGAGACAGTGTAGGGCTTAGTGCCTGGTGTCTGCCATTGCACTGGGTCACTCCCACCCGGGAGTCACCCGGCTGGGGACTGAACCTCTCCCGCCGCCACTCCAACTCTTCCTGAGACACTCACCTCCTGGAAGGCCACATCTGTTTGCCAAGGACGGAGGCACCTTCTTTGGTCCAGAGAGCTGCAGGCTGTGGTTTATTTCACTGGCGACCTCTTCATCACCGAGACTATTCCATATAGCCCTGTGGTACCCGTGAAAGCCAAACTTCTAAGCTTCTCAAGTTCAGATGATAACTTCTCTCTGTTACCTTTTGTCGAGAAAACTTTGAATTATAAATCTCCTTTATGGGGGCTCATAAAATGAATTGGGGTGCATTCATATAGTGGAACACTCCAGAGCCATTGAAAAGAATGCGGCAAAGCTGTATAAAGGAAAGATATCTGTGATATCATCTTTATTCTTTTATGTTGTTGAGTGACAAAAGCCAGCTGTAGAGGAGGAGCATGAATTGTTTTATTCCATGTTTATTACATAATGAGTGTAGTGTTGGGAAAGCCATATACCTAATTGTTCACAATGGTTATCTTGGGGGAGTGGAGCTTGCAAACTTGGACTCTTTGCTTTATGCATTGCTTCTTTCTCTCTCCTTTGAATCAGCATGAATAATTTTTTAAATTAGAAAACCTTCTTATTAATATGGAGGTAAATATTGGGGCAATCCAAGATGGCAGTGTTCTCATGGTGAGGCCCATGTTTTATGGGAAGAACATGAGGGTAGGTAGGAGTTTAAGAAGCCCAGCTTTTCTCTTAACCAGGGGTTTTTCATGTTTTTTTGTACCCTGATCCCACAGGACAGTGCAATGAAGTTTTTGGCTGCCTTCTCAGAACAATGCCTTAGGTGCGTAACATGAAATATACAGAATTACAGAAGAAGCCAAATATATTGAAATATAGTTATCAAAATACTTTTATAAAATTTTGAGATATAGTAATATATGTTTTTTAAATGCATTAAAATATAAGATCTGACTGCAGGTCTAATAACTATTTAGCTGAATATTACATGAAAATGTGACTTCTACTGGTGACAAAGTCGGATGTGCTAGTACTACTGTGGTTTGTCACCTTCCTTCATAAATGAAGAAAATGCTAGATTATAGTTAGAGGTAGTGAAAATGGAGATGCAATTTCCCATCCAGTAACATAGACCCCCGTTTAAATTTCCCAGCCTAACAACTCATGTTATTAACTGGCTGGGAAGTGTTGAATCATGTTGTTCCCACCCTCACAGTCTCAACTGTTTCATTAGTAAAATGAGGGGCTAAGTGATGGCAAATGTGTATCAATCTTACATGTCAACTGTGATTGATTGGTAGTGACTTGGTGAGGCATGTTGAGATCACCTCTGAGCTCAGTTGGAAAGAATGCCGTGAATGATTGGTGATGTCTGCCATGGGCACTAGATGGGAGAGAGGGCAAAGAGTGTGCATGGCAAACACGTCCATTCCTTCGCTAGATAAGCCTGTGGCCCCTTTCCAGCTCTGATATTCTACTAGGTCTGAAAATAATTATTCTTTTCTGACTCTAATTTAAAATATCTCCTGTCCAACAACAATAGCAATAGCACAAGTGATGGTTAGCCCTTCCTGGGGGCTGTGTGTGTGTGTGTGGCATTGGCACCACTGACTCTACCCCGTGGACCAAGTCTTCTGATAGACTTTTTATTAAGCAAAATTGTAAGCATTACCTCCAGTTTCAATGATAGAATGGTTACTGGGAACAGATTGTCTAGAAAGAAAACACAAATTAGTAAACACAGTCTTACAAATGAGCCATCTGGAGATTTATTTACATAAGAAAAGAGGAAGGCCTTGGTATTTTCATGCTGGGGTTTGTTTCTCCTGCAAGTAGCCACAGGGGTGTATTTATCATGAGCACACATTGAGCTTTTTAGTGAAGATCACTGAAAGCTTGAAAAAAAAGAAAGCAAAACAATGCTCATTTGGTGGGTTATTTGGGAAATGGGAAGGAAGAAAAGAGAGGAAGACACACACACAAAGTTTCTGAATGAATTTTCGCTTATAAGATTTCAAAATAGTTACAATATTTCACACCCTGCTTTTGAAATTATATATTATTCCCAAAGTGCTAAATGAGAAACATTTTTCTAAAACAGTGTCAAAGGTGGAGGCATTCAGCCATCAGGCAAATACAGAGGGGCCGCCAATAATGCTGAGGGGACAAAAACCATGTCACCATTTGACCAGCAGTGAGAACAGTGATCCTTTGACCCCAGAGAGCTCCCTGGGCGTCAGACCAGCTCTGCAGAACTTAACTCCTCCTGCAGCTTGTCCTTTTATCCACTAATACTAAATGCCAAAAAACCCCCTAAAAACCCCAGTTTGTGATATATGTGCTCTTGAATGCATCAGAATACAGATCCAGCTGCACGTCTGATAACTACTGTCATTTAGAATTAGCAATGAGAATAAGTGATATTTTGAGAAATCTGCAATAACTGATTGATACATGAACACATCTGTGGTTTCTACTGGTGACAGAGTCGGATATGCTACTACTAATGTGCACAGATACGCTCTTTCACTGTGTACTTACTGTGCATCAGTGAAACAGCATGCCTGTAAGTGCACAGTGAACTGGTTCTCTGTTTGTAGGAATTTCAGCTACGTGACCTCTCCTGGTTTACGCTGGTACCAAGCCACCAGGAGTGTTAGAGCAAGGAAAGGAAGACAGCACTATTATAGTGAACCCTAAGTTTCTCTTCAAAGAATCAGTATGTCAGTATGTTCAGCTCTTTTATTCTTTAATTCTCTATTTTGAAGTTGAATTTCCTTGTAATACCAGTAAACAACCTTCTCCGCCGGTTCTAATCAGTAGTTCACATCTGTTTCCCTGCCCCTGGCTCCATCCTGACTCAGCCTGGTCACCTGCTCCAGTCACCTGCTCTGGTCACCTTGTTTGACCTAGGTCACCCCTGGCTACCTGCTCTGATCCACCTGTAACTATCCTTTCTGCCAAAATACCCACCCTGCCACTCCAGCTTGGACCCCTCCTCTCTTTAAAATAGCCAGTTGGGATTAGTCTAGCTTGTACAGTCTAATCCTAGCCAATAGGGGAATGTCACAGTAGTGGGGATGACCTCTGTCAGGCATAAGTACCCCTTTCCCACTTGTCCAAGCGTGCGGCCACCATTGCTCCATCCGTTAGCTGGACCCTTTTATAGAAGTAAATTGCCTTGCTGAGAGGATTTATCCTCAAGTGCTATTTGTTTTGTGGCATATAAATTTTACTTACAACAGCACAGAGAAGATAAAAGAGGGGCAAGGAGGATCTCATAGGTGACTGAACTCACCAAGCTCACTCAGCCTTTTCCCTCTGTCCCTGTGTTAGATGAAACCACACAGGTTCAAGTCGTGTCACCTGCCACACCTGCAAAGGGACAGCCTGGGTAAAAATAGCCCCAGTATGTCCGGGCAAGCACTATTTGGCCAATAAAATACGAATTAATAAGACAACAGTTGGACTGACTTTACAGAAACATAGCTTTCTGCTCCTGGACTGGGCTGGGTTGTAAAGTATCTTGAATGTTTGCTCTGGAAATTGTATAGCTCAGGGCAGCAAATCTTTATAGGGGCAAGAAGAGGCAAGATGGAAAGGGCTGAGCAGGTCTGCTGCCTCAGGGCTCCCAAAGTCAGAAATAGCTGCAAAGAGGACAGGAAGTGAAGTTTGAAGTTTGAAGAGTGAATGTAGCTGGAAGGCAGTCAGCAATTGAGAGCCATCAGCATGGAAGATAATTACCTGCTGACAGGTCTCTGATGTGTACCTGGATGGGGGTGTGTGTGTGTGTGCGTGCACACATGTGCAAGCTCTGGTTAACTGTGTCTTTGCAGGTAACTTAAGAGCATATTCCATACCCTGTATCTGGGCAAGAGGCAGAACCCTAAATCATTGTATTGTGAACAAATATTCAAAACTTGAAAATGTGGAAGATAGGAAAAAAAAGTGAAATGTGGGAAATTTTTGGAAGAGATAGAACCAGAGAAGTGCTCTGTGTCAGTGCCTGGCTTGGAGATGTTTCTGAAATGGCCTGTGCAAGGGTGCGTGATGAGCAGACCAACTGATGAAAGGGAATTATATAAGAAGGAAAACAGGCAGTATAGATGGCGAACTCTTGACCGGGCTCTGAGGCTTAGGCCCTCCATCACTCTTTCACCGTAGAAACTCACTGGGGACCCATTTTTCAGATGAGCATCCTGAGGCTGAGAGTAGGTAAATTGCCTAAGATTGTACAGCTAGTGAGAGGCAGACCTGGGATTTAAACCTACAGAGCCTGGCTCCAAAGTCTGTCTTCTTAGATGTTACTTAGGCAAAGGTCAGCTCAATCCTATGGAAATGACAAAGAAATGTGTGATAAAGTAGAAGGTGAGCTGGAGAAGAAGAAGATCTCAGCTCTTGAAACCAGGGATCTCCCTAGCATTGGGAAAGTCATTATTTTTGTGTGCTGTTCCTGATATTATCATCATTATGGGAATTGTCACCAAGAAATGGGTTCCCTACTCAATGCACATAGAAAACAACACTCTGGCACTGGCTTTTGACAAAATAGAAAGCTTTATTGCAAGGTTGACTAGCAAGGAGACAGGAGGCAACCTCAAATCTGTCTCCTGGAGCTGCAGTCTGGGGGCAGGTTTTATAGGCAGAGAGTAATTATGAGGGAGTAAGGAAATGCAAGGAGACGTGACCTGATTGGGCGATGCAGAGAGGCGGTGCTGGCTCCTTGACTCTTGAGTTCATACTGCGACAAAATGGGGCACCCCTCACGTCTTAATTTGGTCCCCACAACTGGGTCCGGTACTTCTATTCCACATGTGCTTGAATTTTTCTTTCCAGCCTGCACCTGGGTCATTCATCAGGCTTGCTGGGTTCATCTGCACATGGTCACGTTACTGTGACTTGTAACCTTGGGGATCTGTTGCAGTTACGTCATTGGGAGTTATCAATACCACTATGTGGAACAAGAATAAGAAAATTGTTGCATTTTGTTTCTCAAACTCTCTAGAGGGATTTCTGGAGCCCTGAAAGTGACTTCAGACAGTAATGAAATTTGATGGCCTCCTAGCTCGGTGATTCTAAATATGGAAGGACTACTGATAACGTCACAAAGTTTTGCAGATGCTCATGGCCTGTGGTTCAGTATCCAATGTTGATGAAATATATAATGTCCAAAAGTACTCTAAATGAAGAACTGCCTTTAAATGAATTTGTATGTTACTGTTAGGACATCATCTATACATATTTGAAAATAGTCATATACACAGAAGTGATGACATAATTTTTCCTTTCTTTATTTTTGAGATGCAGTTTCATTTTGTTGCCCAGGCTGAAGTGCAGTGGTGTGATCTCGGCTCACTGCAACCACTGCCTCCTGGGTTCAAGCGATTCTCCTGCCTCAGCCTCCTGAGTACCTGGGATTACAGGCATGTAACACCATGCCTGGCTAATTTTGTATTTTTAGTAGAGATGGGGTTTCACCATGTTGGTCAGGGTGATCTCAAATTCCCCATCTCGTGATCCAGTCACCTTGGCCTCCCAAAGTGCTGGGATTGCAGGCGTGAGCCACCATGCCCGGCCAACGTGCTGGGATTGCAGGCGTGAGCCACCGTGCCCGGCCAACGTGCTGGGATTGCGGGCGTGAGCCACCGTGCCCGGTCAACATGCTGGGATTGCGGGCGTGAGCCACCGTGCCCGGCCAACGTGATTTTTCGGAACATGGTCTCTTGCTTCCTGGGCAAGTGAACTCATAGGTCCCTAGAGGTGAGTAACCATTCTTCTAGGTATTTCAATCTTAAAATGAGAGAGGAATGGATGCTTTTAAAGTAGGGCAGTTGCTTATCTCTTTAGCATCAAAAGCACCTATTGACTTTCTGTATAATCTGACCTTTGATCATGCAACCAGTATGATTTGTTCAGGAATAAAAGTTGAGCCAGAGGAAATGGTGGCCTAATTTGACTAGTAAGTATGTCAGGCCAAGAGTCTAGCTCTCGGGGGAGGTAATCGATACTACTTTTTCCCTGAAGTCATTGCAGAAGACATGGTTTCTGAGTCAGGTTAAGTGAAGACATCAGTTTGGGGCCTAATTTTTCATTTGCACTTCCTATTATTGAGAGCCTCCATTGGTTCTATTATGATGGTAGATGGGAGAAAGTGATCCTTGGCAAAATGAAGGCTGCAGCTCTACTGAAGAGTTACATAAATGCATTCTTCCCTACCCTCCCACCACCAAAAGCACGATTGGCTGTGCTTTATTCACTCTGCTCTTTCAGTCCTGATGCCAGGAGCAGCAAATTCCACAGACACTTGGTAGGGTTTTATCTGATTGTCCCTCTCAGGGACTGACATAGTGTAACTCATTGCTGATGGAAATGAAAGGTAATGTAATACCGATATTATGCTCCTTTTCCATAGGGGCCCATAAGCAAGAATCATGCTTATTATCCATTCATCTTTTTCTGAAGTTTGCAAAATTTAACCAGCCAGAACAAATTTGTGTACCCTGTCATCATTTTAGAACTGGCACTGGAATTTTCCAACATTCCTGATATTTTCAATTTCAGTGCCAAATATTTTTCTTTTTCCTTAGAAATGAATTAGCTCTTCAATTTGCAGATACAAAGGAGGCAATATTATGTCTTCCTATGTCTTAACATATGGAGCCTACCCATGGAAGGCAGGGATGTGGGTGGTTTTCTCTCACTTCTGCTGTTATATGAACTTGAATGAGATTACATTAAGAGTAGCAGTTCTGTCTTCCATTGTCAGGACACTATTGTGCATTTTTGCTGAGCTTTCAGAGACAGTGCAAGAGGCAAAGATTCAGCAATACTTGTGAGTAGAATCTAGTAGGCTTACAGTTCCAACTTGTTTTGGGGCTCAACTTCTGGAAGACAGCCTACAAAAATAGCAATTTACAGGAAAAAAAGCTGGTCCTGAGGCATTTGGTCGGGGCAGACATTAGTTTCATTTAGGGCTTAAACCAGCCCACAGTTAATTGTAGGTCTCTTGCATTAGCTTGTAGGAGCAGTAAAAGCATGTAATTCGAGCTAATCTGATGGGCAAATGAACTAGGTGCTTGGTGCCAAGTGAGACCGTGAAACAAAAGGACACATGTGTTTTCAGGGGAAAAAAAACACAACCCAACACAACATAGTTTCAACTGTTGCACATGTGAAACTCTGGAAAATTCTTTGGAAGATTTGTCATGTTAGAAAAGTACCTTGAGAGTGCAGTGGCTGAAACTCTGGAGCCCAGAGCCTCTCATTACCTGAGCAGTGAAGCATGTGGCCTGGAATAATTGGTGGGGGAGCTTTCAGAGAAGTTTTATTTCATCCACCTCTTAAGGTCTGCTTTAGAAAGCCCATCTGTCATGCGGGTCTTGGCATTTAGTTTGCCTGATTCATTAGAATCAGCCCAGGTTCCATTCCTGTCAATTCTCATTTAACTGGTCTGGGGTGGGGCTCAGGAATAGTGCGTTGGGAAAGTCTCCCCAGATGATTGCAATTTGATGATGGTCGTTAGGATTAAGAACCCTCAATCTAGTAGCAGATATGGCTTAAGGAAGTGAGCTGATGGTTGATGTTAACAGACTTGATTAAAGTTACCTGAGAGGGAAGCGGTGCAGGGCCAACTGTGGGGATGTAAGTGAATATTTGGCACTTTGAAATGATGCCACCTTTGTGGTCCACCTAGGATTTGTGTTCCTGGGGAATTAGTGCACTGGTGGTTTTTCTAAGGCCATTCGTCCATAGACTGACTTCCTCAAAGCATATGTGTAATGTGACCTTCACCAAGACTGGCTCTCATTTATTCCACGCTAGAGCAAGTCCCTCAGAGGAGACTGACCCTTGACTCTTTTTTAAAGATTGAATCTCAGAATAGTCTTCACTGAAGGGAAAACAAAGAGAATGAAAAAATGCAAAGAATGCAAATATTTTTTATTTTTTATTTTCTGCCTATGAAAGCACTTGACCCTGAGCCTCAAGTGGGGACCTATTGTCCTTTTCCTGGCATGGCTGTCCTCCTGGGAGGCAAGGCGTGTGTTCTTGGTAGTAAACTGGTTTTAGGATAGCAAAACAACCAGGCAGTTTAATCATGTAAGTAAGAAACTATCCATTTCAACAAATGGAAATCCATTTCAATAATGTATTAAATCAGTAAGTCAGTGTGCCTTGGATACACCTGGCTAATTTAAACCCGTTACGTAAAAGGCAGTATTAAAATCAGACCTTTCGTTATTACCATGAAAAGAAAAATTTTACAAGGGCATTAAACAACTACCAAAAATGTGTAACTTGGACTAAACTATGGAATTAGAATCCTCAAAAATCAGGAGCAGAAAATTGAATGGTAACTCAATCATAAGCTGTTATATGTTCTGAAATGTGAGAAGTCTTTAACGTATTACTGATTAATAGGGTTCATCAGAAAGGACGCTGAAAACACAGGGAGGTCTTGTCTGTTGCAGACTAAATACGAATCCCATGTTAGAGAAACAATGAGTATATTGTCTTTATACTGTTGATATTATATGGAAGGTGGAAATTGGTGAACAGGACTAAGTCATAATTACTATGACTTCATATTGAATTAGCAAGTCATTTGTAAGTGTAAAAACTGTGATTCCACTGGCGACCATAACTAACAGCCTCAGTAGGGTTCTCAGGTGTGTGGTTAGGGATCTTGGATTCAGGTGAGCCAGGTATGGGAAATAGAATGGTAAACATGATTTCCTAACAAACGTTGAAAATATTAGCAAAGACATGCAGAGACAGCTCTGTGAGTTAGTAAATTTAATAATTTTTTTTTGCCAGTGTTTTAATATACATGAGTTTCTCAGAGGGATCTGAACAACTGGCCTTAGAGTGCCCCATTCCAGGATGCAAGAGCAGCTCACTCCTCCCTTCCTCATTCAACAAATGTCCTCAGAACACTTCTGTGCCAGGTGACAGCAGAGGCAACATTTATGGAAGCAGAACTTTATAGTGGTCAGGGTTCTTCAGAGAAACTGAACTGATAGGCTGTGGTGCATGTGTGTGTAGTATCATATATATATATGTACTGTAGGTATATATAGGTATATATGTACTCTATGTA
The DNA here is from genome assembly GCF_030222135.1 of Aotus nancymaae. Classification (NCBI taxonomy): domain Eukaryota; kingdom Metazoa; phylum Chordata; class Mammalia; order Primates; family Aotidae; genus Aotus; species Aotus nancymaae. The sequence continues at coordinate 9,706,559 of NW_026988421.1, forward strand.
CTATATGTATATGCAGTTTCACATATGTATGTGTGGCGATATGTGTGTGTGTGTATATATATATACACATATATAAATATATATATATATATATAGTCATGCATCAGTTAACAGAAGGGATATATTCTGAGAAATGCATCGTTAGTTGATTTTATTGTTGTGCAAACATCATAGAGTGTACTTACACAAACCTGCTACACACCTAGTCTGTATCATATGACTTATTGCTCCTAGGCTATAAACCTGTACAGCATGTTACTGTACTAAATACTATAAAAATTATAACACAATGGTAAGTATTTGTGTATCTAAACATACAGAAGGTACAGTAAAAATACAATATAAGTGATTAAAAAAAATGGTATACCTGGCTGGGTGTGGTGGCTCATGCCTGTAATCCCAGCACTTACGGAGGTCAAGGTGGGTGGATCACCTGAGGTCAGGAGTTTGTGACCAGCCTGACCAACATGGTGAAACCCCGTCTCTACTAAAAATACAAAAATTAGCTGGGTGTGGTGGTGTGTGCCTGTAATCCCAGTTGCTCAGGAGGCTAAGGCAGGAGAATTACTTGAACCCAGGAAACAGGTTGCAGTGAGCCGAGATGGCACCACTGCACTCTAGCCTGGGTGACAGAGTGAGACTCCATCTCAAAAAAAAAAAAAAGGTATACCTGCATAGGTCACTTACCATGAATGGAGCTTGCAGGACTAGAAATTGCTTGGGGTTAGTTGCTGAGTGTGAGTAAATGTGATAGCCTACAGCATTACTGTGCACTTTATAAACACTGTACACTTAGGCTACACTGCATTTATTAAAACTTTTTTAATTGTATTTTAAGTTCTGGGGATACGTGTGCAGAACGTGCAGGTTTGTTACATAGGTATACACGTGCCACGGTGGTTGGCTGCATCTATCAATCACCCAGTCATCTACATTAGGTATTTCTCCTAATGTTATCCCTCCCCTAGCCCCCCACCCGCTGACAGGCCCGGGGTGTGATGTTTCCCTCCCTGTGTCCATGTGTTCTCATTGTAAAACATTATTTTTATTTTTTAGTTACAATAAGCTAGTTTTTTACCTTTTCAACTTAATTTTTTTTAAATTTTTGGCTTTTTTTTTTATAATGACACTTAGCTTAAAATATATGCATTGTGCAGCTGTACAAACATATACAGTATTCTTTCTTTATCTTATTCTATAAGGCTTTTTCCTATTGTTACTATTATTTTTTTTACTTTTTAAACTTTTTCCTTAAAGATAAAGGTACAAATACATACCTTAACTTAGGCCTACTCAGGGTCAGGATCATCAATATCACTCTCTTCTGCCTCTACATCTTGTCCCACTGGAAGGTCTTCAGGTGCAGAATACGCACGGGACTGTCATCTCCTATGTTAACAAGGCCTTTTCTCAAATACCTCCTGAAGGACCTACCTGAGGCTGCTTTATAGGTAATTTTTTTTTGATGAGTAGAAAACTTATTCTAAAAAGTATAGTATAGTAAATATATAAAACAGTAACATAGTTGTTCATTATCACTGTCAAGTGTTATGTGCTGTATATAATCGTGTGTGCTATACTTTTATATGACTGGCAGTGCAATAAGTTTGTTTGCGTCATTATCGCCACAAATGTGCAAGTAATGCCTTGCGTTGTGACCTTACAATGGCTATGACATCACTAGGGACAGGAATTTTTCAGCTCAATTCAAATCTTATGAGGCCACCATTGTATATGCAGTCTGTCATTGACTGAAATATCATGTACCACGTGACTCTCTCTCTGTATATGTATTTATACATGTCTTCCCAGAGAGAGAGATTTATTATAAGGAATTGGCTCACGCAGTTGTGCAGGTTGGCAAGTCCAAAATCTGCAGGATAGACCAGCAGGCTGGAGACCTAGGGAAGACCCAAGTTTCAGTTCAAGTCAGAGAAGGTTGTAGGCTTGGAGAATCCTCTCTGGCTCAGGAAGGTCGGTCTTTTTTCCATTAAGGTCTTCAACTCTTTGGTTGAGGCCTACCCACTCTAAAGAAGATTAAAGGATGATCTCCCTTACTTGACAGCTACTGATTTAAGTGTTAATCTCATGTAAAAAAAATACCTTCCAGAAGCATCTAGAATAATGTTTGACCAGTTATCTGGGTACCATAACCCAGCCAAGTTAACACGTGAAATTAATCCTCATGGACTTCTGGTTGCCCACCTTGCCAGTCCATGCTTAGCCCTCTTGCACTGCTGTTCTCAGGGAATATTTGCTAAAGCTCCTCCAGAGCTGGTCAGACAAGTGAGTTATCAGGAGAGGTTCAGCAGACAAAAGAAGGGGCTCTGATCTTTCACATGCAATTTCCTCCCAAGAGATATAATAGAAATTTAAAAAGAAAAGTTAGCAGTACATATGTGGAGTTCAGAAAACAGAACTCTTCTGTTACTTCTGTTGTCCAGAAAATTATTCTCATGGCTAAGTCCGTCAGAACCGCAGCTTGACTCTCAGCTAAATATCCATATTTCCTGTCCCTGTTTCTTAACTGGGGTCGGGGCAGGGGGTCTCTGATGGCCATTATTTTGACACAAATGGCACAAGTAAAAGTGTGGTTGGTAGTAATTGTGCAACCTGATTAATGAAATGGTTTCTCATGAAATATATATCGTTGACTTAATTTTTAAAAAAGACTGCCTGATAATATTTTAGCAATTTGAGAACATGGAGAAAAAAAATGAGTAGGCCCACCATGCTGGCACAATGATTTATACTTTTATATAGTCTCTTCTAGTCCTTCTTCCATATAAAGACATTTGCTTACATCATTATAGCATACATTTTAATATATTTATTATAAGAATATATTTTTATTCTTTCCCTATTAACCTTATATCATAAGTACATCTCCATGTCTGTTATACTTAGTCTTTATGGAGGCATAACATTCCATCAAAAAGATGTACCGTAATTTAATTAACCAATTCCTATTGTTGCATGTTGAGTTTGTCTCTATTTTTTTTTTTCCCGCTATTATAAATCATGACGCTGTGGTTTGCTTTTCTTTAGAGTAAGTTCCTAAAAACGAGGACAACTGAACCAAAGAACATGAACCTTTTTTAACGGTTCTTTTGATGCCTGCTATTTGTGTTGGATTTGATTGGATTATGTGCATTTCAATAGGGTTGCTGTTGTTGTAGCTTTCTTTTTTGTTTCTTTGGTAATGGCCTTGCATTCCCACCTCTCATTTCCAGCACTGACCTCTGCAGCCAAGGCAACACATAGAGGATCATCACAACTCCCTCACTGCTACAGTCATATCTTTCTGACAAAAATATCCTTCAAGGCTAAAAATGTTCACGCCCAGTCCTAGCTTGAGAGAGATTTATAGCTTGGAAAATCCTGCAGCCATTTTTCAACTGAGAGTGGAAAAAAAAATACGTTTCACACTTAAAAGGCAGGTTGGGATTTATTTTTGGTTCTTTGATAATTCAGGGAGACTTTGAAATGCTTAATATCTCATTGTTTATCAACATAATTGAAGAGTTCCCAAGTTGAGAAGTTTAAGAAATGGTAGTTAGAACAAACATTTACAAGACAGGGGCTAATGGTACTATTATCACTTTGAGAAGAGATGATTTGTATTTTTTGTTGCAATATTTGGAATTTCCTATTGGATGTCAGCGTGGCAGAGTGGTATTTTGCTTGGTGGATTCTATTAAATGTGTTTTCAATTCTCATTTTGGTGCAAGCAAGTAATACATTTTAAGAAGTAAATTTAATAATTGGTATTAGGCACGGTGTTAAGGTAGAGGAGTGAATCATATTTTAGGAGAATTATTTATAATTGAACCCATGTCTTTTTGGACATCTCATATAAATGGAACCATATAGTAGATGGCCTGTCGTAACTGACTTCTTTCACTTAACATTATGTCTTAGGGGTTCATTCATGTCATAGCATGTATTAGGTCTTTGTTCCTTTTTATAGCTAACTAATATTCCACTGCACAGATGGAATATTAGCTATAGCACTGTCTAATAGGCCACATTGCATTTATCTCTTCATTAGTTGATAGACATTTGCACTTACTTCCACTTCCACATATTGGCTGTTAGGAATAATGCCTCTGTGAACATTCATATATAAGTCTTGGGTGGATATGTTTTTATTCCTGTCGGATACAAGCCTAGGGGTAAACTTACTGGGTGGGTCATATGGTAACCCTGTGTTTAGTTTCTAAAAAACCGCCCACATGCTTTTGAGGTTCACAGATGGAGACGGATGAGAGATCAGGCTTGGGATCAGTGGGCAAAGAGGATGATCCAACGTGAGGATAAGAAAGTCAAGTGGCAGATGAGTTCTTTAGTCCAGGGAAGTTTTAATGTGGATGGGTTTTTTTTTTTTTTAGCTGTTTGTTTTTTAAATTTTTTTAAATTTTACTTTAGGTTCTAAGATACATGTGCTGAATGTGCATGTCTGTATACATGTGTCATGGTGGTTTGCTGCACCTATCAACCTGTCATCTAGGTTTTAAGCCCAACCTGCATTAGGTATTTGTCCTAATGCTGTCCCTCCCTTTTCCCCTACCTCCCAACAGGCCCTGGTATGTGACATTCCCCTCCCCACCTCCCTGTGTCCATGTGTTCTCATTGTTCAACTCCCAGTTATGAGTGAGAACATGTGGTGCTTGGTTTTCTGTTCCTGTGTTACTTTGCTGACAATGATGGTTTCCAGCTTCATCCATGTCCCTGCAAAGGACATGAACTCATTCTTTTTTATGGCTGCATAGTAGTCCATGGTGTATGTGAATGTGGATGGTTCTTTATAATAAACTGTTCACTGCAGTACTCTTCAGTTTTTAAGAGTATTTGTGAAATCTTAGAAGGATGCTGATGTTCTGAAAGATTTGGCTTGATCCACATATGAATCTTGCCGTAATTCTAAAATGCCTAATTTACTTGTTAGGAATTAGTTTTTGTAATGGACAGCAAATACCACAACCTCCCAAACTTTCTCAATAAATACCCTGTTGAGCCTTCTAATAAAAACAAATTCTGTGCTTTCCTTTAGTTAAATATGTTAAATTAATGTTGATGCCTTGAGACCCAATAAGGAGAACCAATGGTTCACCAAATGTTTGAACTCTCCCTGGATTCTGCTGTGTATGTGAGGGTTATAATATAATTCGTTTATTTTAAGTAAACCCCTTTTAATTATGTGGGAGGCGGTGTTTTGAGAACACTTCTGAAATGGACATTTAATAAACTGGAGAAGATATACTATAAGCATGTTAATGTGACTATCAGATGATTAATTTTTTACTTTTAATCTTTCAATAAGAGTATCTTAGGAATTTGATTGCAGTCTTGATATTAAACCTAAGATGGTTAATTCAAATGAATGTTGGCCATGAGAGTCTCTTTTCCTCTTCTTTAGTAGAAAGATGATATTAGCTTGTGTAATTATATCCCTAGGTAGCATTAACCACAGAATTGAAGGTTTGGTTTCCTTCTGGCAAACAAACCTCGGTTTTTGACTTGATGCTGGTACAGCTCTGTTGTATAATCATGCTACATGTGAAGGGTGGAAATTAGAGTGTAGATTGCTGATTTATATTCCATGAACTGAGTTTTCCTGTGCCAGGCCAGAAAAATCTAACCATTGCTGAAGTATTCAGTTTTTTCGTGGCTTTGACAGACCTTGTAAGTGATCCACGAGGCAGGTTTTGGTACATTCCAGCACAAGGTCTAATTATGGATGTAATGATTGGTGAACATTTAAAGCGAAAGCCTAAATACTAAACCTGGAACTTCTTGTTTTTAAATTAAAAGGTCAGTAACCTGATGTCAGGCAGCTTGGGTTGTATCTCTAAGAAATAATCAAAGTCAGCAAGAAAAAACAAACCCAGACCATTTCATTGCTTATAAGTGAAGAAATCCAGTTGTCTTACATGTTGTAACTGACACGACTTGACATGCTCATTTTTTTTTAAGTCTTTGGGTTTTGAATAATAATTGCTTTTTGCAGAAAGCCTGTATTTTCTGTACTCTGTGGTTACCAAACTGTACTTGACTTTTAAAAGAGAGTCAAAGGAACATATCCTTGCGAGAAATTGCTGCTTTGTGGAGTACAAATGAGAGGTTTCATGATCTTTGAAGCCAGGAAGACCAAATCTGGCTTAGAAACCCCATCACCATGCTGTGTTTTATATTCTTCATTGCTTTCCTAAATTGAACTGTCCTTGTGTTGGAGCTGAAAAAAGATGATATAGGGGAGAGGCAGGGTTTGGTTAAGAGATTTTTCCCATCTGGTTCAGAAAGCGGAGAATTTTCCTTGACCATTTCGGTCTAGCTGGAGGGAAAAATGGCAGGTTGCCCCAGCATGCCCCTAGACCAGGACTTCTCACTGGGGACAACTTTGCCCCACTTGGGACACTGAACAATATCTGGAGATATTTTTGGTGTCACAACTGAAGGTGGGGGGATGCTACTAGCATTTGGTGGTGAAGGCCAGAGATACTGCTGAACACACTACAGGGCAGAGGACAGCGTCTCACAATAAACAGCACTGAGGTCAGAGGCTGCCCTGAAAGCGTTACTCCTTAACAACAGGTGTGATGTTTCCTGCTCTGCTGTTCCCAGAGGGGGCAGAGAGCAGAAAGTATCTTTCTTCCAACAAAATGTTCTCTTTATTTGGCACCTCATCTCTTGGCAGCACTCTTAAATAGCCCATTGGAATAATAAGACACACGAAGCAAGCTCCTTACCTGCAGGAGAGGTGGAGAGCCGATGGAAACCACACACGCTCACACACACACACACACACACACGCACGCATGCATGCAGCTGGTATCTCATGACTTTAGCTTTTTCTCCCACTGCTAAGCACGCTGCTGGCAAGATTCTACAGGCCTGGATTTATTTTCTTCCTTTATTTATCTAATGTTTCATAAAATGTGTTTGCCCCAGGTTCTTTCTTCTTCTTGGCTGTTAAAAAATATGTTTTTGGTGAGGAATTCTTCTTTAAGCTTTCACCTTTCTTGGAAGGAAAACACTTTGACGAACAGATTAGAAAGTTGTCCAAAGTCATCATAACCTCTGATCTGTTTGGAACCTTGCTGATGTGTGAGTAGTTTGGTTTTCCTTAGCTGTGTCTGTGGGGAAATGGAATGACTCTCACCAATTTTCTAGAGTCAATATGTCCTTGCTTTCGGGGGGTCGACTGTGGTCCATGAACCAGTGTGTAACCCAGGCTGGTCATTCCCCTGCTTCTGAGCCCCTACTCTGCCAAATGAGCATCATTGATTCCTGGGGTTATTCCAGACAAGAATGAAGTGAATAAATGACATTCATACTAACATGCTCATGGATCCAGCTATTGTTCCTCTTCCACTTTTAAAATGCCCTGGAGAGAATGATACAGGCTAAAAGGATGATTGTCCACTGAGTTGTGTCAGAAACTGGTGGTGGGTGGGGCAAGGAGAAGTTTTGGGACCTGAAGTTCTTCTTCATCCCCTTAATGAACTGGGCCAACCCTGCTAATACTGTCATAATTGGCAATATCTATTGCATACTCATCCTAATCACTGTGAAGAATAGGAAGGTGAATCAAGCATGTTTTCTGCCCTATGCTTTGTTACAATTATCTTATTCAATTTTAGAACAACCCTATCAATGGAGAACTGTTATCATCATCTTCGTTTTGCATATGAGGAAACTGAGTCTCAAGAAATCAAATCATCCATCAGATGTTACAGAACTACTAAGGAACTGTGTGAAGATTTGAACTTGGGCAGACGCTTCTATAGTTTCCGGATTCTGCCATACAGTAGGAATGTCACCTGAGCTGAAATTTCATCCACACACAAAGTGAAGGCATATTATATAAACATTTAACCTACGATTTCATACGCACATGCTGGGCAAACTCACAATTAAATTTCAGACGTGTGTGAAGTGCCTGAGGAGACTCTGCCCTTCCCCAGCATGTTCAGTGGTGCCTCTAGAAAGTGGCTGAATTTTGCTCAATGAATGACTCTGATACTTAAAGATACTTTTCCTTCTTGGGCCCTAAATGTGAACCATCTGCCTCACTGTGGTGCTCAACTGAAGAAATGCAGCCTGCTTCAATTCTGGAGGGAATCTAGCTAGGTTGCCTTTATGGAGACCTGGCCTGTCTCTCCCCTAGACACAGGAATGGTCGGAGCCGCAGCATCCAGCAGCCCCAGGTGGCTACTGGACCCTCAAAATATGGCTAGTTAAGATGTGCAGTGTAAAATACACATTGGGTTTTGAAGACTTCAGACAAAAAAAAGGTAAAATACCTCAGTAATTTTTATGTTGATTACATGTTGAAATAATAATTTGGATATACTGGGTTTACATAAGATATATTATGAAAATTAATTTCACCTGTTTCTTTTTATGTTTCTAATGCATCAAGCAGAAAACTTAAAATTCCATATGTGGCTCTCATTATGTTTCTGTTGGACAGTGGTTGGCCATTTAGAGCATTTTCAAGGAAAATATGACTACATATGTTAACTTTACAACCTAACTCGCCCACCCCAACTGAAAATGCAACTCTATTGTAAGGGTCAAAATAATTCCAGGGAGCAAGTGCTGTTGTATTTCTACAAATGAGAAGTACAGTGTTTTAGTGGGATTCAATTATTAAGGCGAGTTCTTGTAACCAGTGATGATCAGACTGGAAATTGAATTCAGGTTTTTCTGAATTCAACTCTGGGCTTGTTCCCTTGTGGTTAATGAGAAGGAAACCCAAAGAAATATGGCTGCCCTTTTGGCTAAGTACACGTCAAAGCCACAAGCCCACCAGATGAGAGTTGTTTTTTTTTTTTATCATTAATGTTTATTTAAACAACAGAGGTTGCAAAAATTCCAATGGATTGAGGGTTCTGGTTAGTTGGTTGTGATTTAATCCATGTTTCATGGAGTATTTTAATTTTTAATTACTTGATTTTTAATTTCCTTGTAAGGATTAGGGAACATAAAAGAAATAGCTACTTTAAAAAAGACAATTAAAAAAATTGTTGGAGGAGCTTATGTCTGCAGTTTATCACCCCAGAATGGGTTGTATTCTTTAGTCACCAACAGAGGGGACAATGTTTTGGGGACGGCATGTCATTTTGGTTTTGTTCCGTGGAAGGATAGAAGTTAAGACGGTTTTTTAGATGACTTCTTTTTTTTTCTTTTTAGACAGAGTGTCGTTCTGTTGCCCAGGCTGGAGTGTAGTGGCGCAATCTCGGCTCACTGCAACTTCCGCCTCCTGGGTTCAGGCAATTCTCTGCCCCAGCCTCCTGAGTAGCTGGGACTACAGGCATGCGCCACCACACTCTGCTAATTTTTATATTTTCAGTAGAGACGGCATTTCACTGTCTTGGCCAGGCTGGTCTTGAACTCCTGACCTCATGATCCACCCACCTCAGCCTCCCAAAGTGCTGGAATTACAGGTGTGAGCCACTGCGCCTGGCCCTTTAGCTGACTTCTTTCCATTCCCTCACTACAACCTGCCTAAGGTGTATGTCCACACAGCATGAAGTGCAGTTGACTGCCTGTCTCTCCCCATCCCGCTCCTTCCCGTTCCAGGCAGAGAACTGACCTCCTGGGAAGCAGCCCATAGCACCTCTGTAGATACATACTGTGGGTCCCACACCAGCTGTGCAAAAGCAAAACCCTGCCATGACAAGGCTGCGAATCTCCATTTTTAACAAATTCCTGGGGCCACTTCTCATTTACTCTTCCTAAATGTAGCTCCAGCAGGCCCCGTCTGTCCTGCAGGATGCACGCAGCAGCTCTCTGCTCCTATGTGATTAACGCGCTCCTTTGCTTGCCTGACCTAAGGGCACCACCTCACAGCCTGGCAACTTTTCCAATGCTATTTCTGGTAGCTCTTCCAATTGTACCTTCTACTTCAGCTACTTGAAATGGCACACCCTGGTGGGCGGGGTGGTACTAGAAGAGCTGTCACAGTTCAAATTGTTCAGCCACCAACTAGTGGCCTTCTCTGAGCTCAGGAATTTCCAAGCAGAGACCTCGTGAAGGAGTGTGGGGATGCCTTCCTGGGCAGAGAAAATGATGTCTGGGAACTCTCTAGGACCTGGGAATGCTTGTGCTGAGCAGAGCTCTTTCTCAAGTGGTGTTTAGACATTGGTGTTGATGGCTTTCTATGTTGTTTTTGCTCAGGGCCCAACTCTAAGTGGAAGAAAAGTTTGTTTTAAATTATTTTATTGCAAAATTGAGGAGTGTTACGTTCCTAGACTCAGGATCTCCAAGGGGCAGAATTCCTCTCTGTTACATCCTATTTTGTGCTCCTCACACCGTGGACTTGTCTCTGCCTGGGACAGTTGCTGCCCCTGGTGATCTCCTTGGCCCCAGAGGATGTAGGAGAGGGTCTGGTTCCTTGCTACTTCCCGCAGCCCATTCTTCTGCCTTTGTTGTCATTTGTCAAGATATGGACTCCATGGCACAGCTCTGAGACATCATCTGCTGCTGAGGAATGCACTATTTCGCTACCTGATTTTTGGGCAGTCTGTGAAGCAAGCTGTGACTGGCTTGTCACAGGTGACACCTCCTCTCCATTCTTCTTACCTGTTGCACTGTCAGAGGCAAACTCAGCCATAGAATCTCATCTCACAGGTGCCCCTTTCTCTCTGCCTGGATACCTGAGCACACAGGACATCAGAGCTCTGAGCACAGCGTTTGCTTGCTCCTTTGTTGGTTGATTCATTCATTCACTCTTTGTGTACTAAGTGCCCAGCTCCTCCTGCAGCCACGATAATGACTTTCTTTCTGCCTCAAAGAGTTCCTGAGTGCAATAATTCCTCTGACTTTTAAAACCCATGCCTCCTTCAGGCAGTAGAAACACATGTTCTCTTTTATCATTGGTTAAAAAAAAGAAAACCTATTGTGACTAAAAGCAAATCAAAGCAATGGTAATTTTAGATTGTGTTTCCAGCTTATGAGTTACTCTCTGTTCCCTCTCTGAACTCCACCATGGACTCCTCCACATGTGAGAGCCTTCAGAGTGGGACAACCTGGATTTGTTTCCTCTTCTCCAAAACATCCAGAACTAACTAGGAAATGTCAGGGCCAAGGTGACCCAGTACCTGGCAGGCACTGGTTAGTGGTGGAGTAAGGACCACTTCATTTCCTTTTTCTACCCAGATAGGTATTGGATTGGTAAAAAAAAAAAAAAAAAAAAAAAAATAATAATAATATTTGGAATGTCTATACCATGTCTATCCACTCACTATTTTTGGGTCTTTGTTAAACTTTTTTCATGTGTTTCTTTCATCTCCTAACTAGATGAGAAGTCTCTAGAGTACAGGCCATGCCCTTTCTCTTTCTCTCTCTTTTTCCATGGAGCCTAGCACCATACCTTGCACTTATTAGATGCCCAATCTATATGTCATGATCGTTAGGAAAATAAGCACTTAAAAAATTGATGCTAAAATTTCCCACAGATCCTCCATTTGAAACAACAACAGAAAGCCTACTGTTTATTTTCCCCCCAAATATTCCCGTTTTTCTTAACCAAGAAAGGGTACACTATGTCTCTGATGAGGCATGTTTGGTCCTGTGATGCCCATAGGTGTCCGCTTTCTTGCTGCTGTGATTTGGAAACTGGAGCCAAGGCTATCTCATTGGTCTTAGGGGGCTTGGCTGCCCGAAGTCTCCCCAGCTCCTTTAAAGGGAGCAGCATCCTCCATGAGATGTGGATAGTACGGCTTCCTCAGGTCCATCTGGGAGAAGAGCTTTGGCTGCAGAAGGAAGCAGGGTTGACCTACCTCTTACGGCAGTACTTGGCACATCCCTGTGGAGAGGCCAGCCTGTGACCTTGACTGGCAGCTGGCAAGACACCTTACATCTGTGCTTTCTATGACCCATCCATGCTCCAGCTGTCTTCCCAGGTGGGAGAGAGGGAGACAGAGGAATCCAGCCAGGTCTCTGGTAACTCATACAGGTTTTCCTTAGCTGGTACCCCCTGTCAGGTTTCATGGCAATAGAATGTCTCTCCTGGTCCATCTCATTTTTCTTTTATTGTCTCAGAGCATTATCCTGAATACTGTCTTTGGAACTTCAGGAAAACCTCCCCAGCACCCAGGGACTAGAATGAGAATGCTTGTCTTAGCATCTAAGACTAATAATAGCTTATATTTATCATAAGGAAAACATTCAGCCTGGGCTAGGCACCCATTGCTTATATTATTTATCTTCAGTAATCTTTTGAGACAGATAGGATTATACCCATTTTATCGTGTAAGAAACCAGGACTCAAAAATTGAGCAGTCCTCCTTGAGTCACATCCCTGGTGAGCAGGTAGGCTAGGATTTGAACCTGTGTCAGTCTGACTCTACAGCTCTTGCTTGTTTCTGGATACTTGACTAAAAAACAAATTAATACTATAAATAATATTGCAAAGAGATTGCTCAATCTACTAAAGAAAGCAAATGCTTCCGCAGTATAGAAACAAAATTTATAGCTAGCCAATTGATATTCACAAATCAGATTACATTTTCCATAAAGCATTTACTAAAGGAGCTCTATGTGGCAGTGATGTTAGCAAAGTATGAATTATTTTAGTACTTGAGAGTTATTAAACTACTTGTCATTAAAAATAATTACTTATTCAGACTTTCTTCTAATTCAGACTGGCAGTTTCCTGGAAGTACTTGGAGTTAGTACTTACTATCACTGGGCCACAAAAACAATCACTTTGGCTTGTCAATAGGCTAAGTTGGTCGTAAGCGCTATTTATCAAACATTCTGATGGGTTTAGCTCCCTCCCCCTCAGAATTAATCTCGATCCTTTCCAGTTTTATCTCATCCATTGGTTTGCTAAGTTTTTTTCCAGGTCGTACCTGGCACAGAATATGTGCTCAATGAACATTTGTTGAATAAGTGAAGCAACGTCCTCATTTGCAGCATTAATCAAATGTTGAACAGGACAGGGCTGAGAATACACAGCTCAGTGTCTTTGGTCTCTACCACCGTATGGATACTAGCCTCAGACAGTCACAGTGACTGCCAGACCAAAGCCAGTGCCCTTGTTCAGTCTTCATGTTTCTCTTTCTCTTCACCTCCGTACTTCCTCCTTGGTTAAGTTCCAGGACAACATTGTCACCTTTTTTTAATTTTTATTTTTTATTTTGAGTCACCCTTTCTTGTCTCTCAATCTTTTTTTGCTCTCCTTCTCCTCTGACTACCCCATAAATGTTGGGACACTTCCTAGCTCTTCTCCTGGCCCCTTTATGTTGTATGTTCTGTCCACAGAATGAGGTCTCATCCACTTACATGACTTTTGGGACTATACCAAGGGTGATGGTTCTCCCTCCATCTCTCTTGCAAATTTCAGGTAAACGTTTTCAGCTGCTTACTATCTTCTAATTGCAAAGTCCTACCGAAAAAATGTCTCCAAAACCAACTTACCATTTCTCTCTCGCCCCAAACTGGAACTACCTTTTGTATTTTTCTAGCTTGTCCCATGGCATTGGTAAATCTCCTAATCTAAAAACATCATAATTGGGTAGAATGCTTTTCTTTACTTCTCTACTCTCCCATTACCATCTAGTCAGTCACTAAATGTTACTGATTCTACTCCAGAAATGTCCCACAAAGCCAGCCTTCATCATCCTGCTTTTAACAGTGGTTTCTCAGACTGATTCATCTGTCCCAGTTCTCTTTTCTATGAAGTTCATCCCCGACTCCCTGCCAGAAAAGAGGATCATTCATGTGACAGAGGATGGGCCAACAGCAGTCACCAGCCTCAGACTCCTCCTGACTGAAGGCAGTCAATGGTTGACTTTGTATCTCTTCTAGACTTGTTAGTGACCAATGAGGAAGTAGCTTGGGACAGGCTTCAGGTAGGGCAGACACCATAAAACAAAGACACAGAAACAGGTTGACATCCCTGGGCTGGTCTCTCACCTCCTTTCCATGGTGTGGTCTTCAGGTCAGCGTCCAACAAGCAGTGAAGACAGAGCAGGATGCTCAGTGGGGCTTGCAGCCTGCTTCCTGGACCCGACTCTTATTACTGACTGGTGCACATGGTCTTCCAGATGGAACATTTTTTTTTTCCTTGGTTAAAGGTACTATATGGCCACTGTGTGCATGTGAATTAGGGTGTGTGAATGTGTGTGTGAGCATATGTGTGTGTATGCATGTGAGTATGCATATGCGTGAGTGTGAGAGCATGTGTTTTAATAAGAAAATTCAGAATAAGGAAAACCCAACTCCTATGGCCTAGAAGAGACTAGGTCAAAATGAGAACAAGATTTAATCCATTAGCAAAACCTAAGAAAGAACACAGTGCTTCTAAACAGGAACCACTGAAAACCTACTTAAAAAACTCAGTTCTCTCCTTGTTGTCTATAGGACTGAGTCTGACCCTTTGTCCTGGGATCAAAGCCTCTAACACTGGACCTTGGCCCATTATCCAGCCTGATGTCTATCCATTCTACCTGCTGCAGCCACACCTGGTCTTTGGATTTTGTGTTGTGGCACGTTGCATGGTTTCCTTTAAACATTTTGCCCTCCTCTTCCACCAGGTACATGCCCTCTTCTTAACTCAACTATCAGTCCTCTGTGAACTTGACAGAGAATATGGAAGGATGCCCAGTTAAATTCCAGTTTCAGATAAACAACACTTTCTTTAGTATGTGTCCCAAATAAGTTATTCATTCAAAATTCAGAATTAACTGGGACTCCTGCATTTTTACTTGCTCTGACGCCTTTACCTCTGGCATTCCTTCTGCTTCAGTGTTCCCAGGGCGCAGGGTCCACAACTCCCTATAGCTCCTCTCCCATTGTGGTGATTTATTATTTTGTCAACTGTCTTTCCAACCAGAATATATATTCCTGAGGCAAGAACTATGCCCACTCACTCACCCACTCTGTATTTCTCAATCAGGTGCCATCTGCCAAGTGCTGTGCTAGGTGTGAGGTACCAAGACAAATATGATCAGGTCCCTGATCTATATCAGGGGTTGGCAACTTATGACCCTCTGCCAGATCCAGTCTACTGTGTCTTATGCTGGCCACGGACACTGCCATCCTCATTCCTTTGAGTACCGCGTGTGGTTGCTTCCACGCTACAGTAGCAGAGAATGTGGTCTCTTGGCCGACATAGCCTAATATGTTTACTATCTGGCTCCTTATAGAAAATATTTGCCAACCCCTGGTCTAGAGGATCTTACAGTCTAGAGAAGGAAGGCAGACATAAACAAATAAGAGTAAATTCATCTTTCATCTCTGAAACCTCACATATATCAACGTGTGGTCTAGCGACCACCTATACGAGAACCACCTGGAGTCTCACCCAGCCAGCTCTGATTTCTGAGCTTGGAAAATCTGCCCTTTTTACAAATCTTCCAGGTGATTCTTCATGCTAAAATCTGAGCATTGCTGACTTCAGCACATACCATGTTTTCTGGTGCGTGGCCAGCC
Source organism: Aotus nancymaae (assembly GCF_030222135.1). NCBI lineage: Eukaryota > Metazoa > Chordata > Mammalia > Primates > Aotidae > Aotus > Aotus nancymaae. The sequence goes on from NW_026988421.1 coordinate 9,722,006, forward strand.
CTGATAAATGTTTGAATCAGTGAATGAATGGGCAGAAAGTGTCTATTCATCGATAGTATTTCAATTCTGTATAGAAACAACAAAACCACTGGAATTGTTCCATAAAGTTATGATTTCAGCCTTTAATGTGGACTTAGCAAAATTTACCACCAATTCAGGTCACGTTGCTGCTGAACTTCCTGTAGAGAAAATGCACACAAGGTCATTCTCCCCAGTTGTCCTGTGCAATATCATCATCCTGATGGAGCAGGTGAGTGGCTGCCTCCTATTCTTGAGTGGCTGAGTAGAGCCATCCTTTAGTATGGACAGCCGGCTCCCACCTCAGGCTCCGTTGCCCGGGGCTGTCCTGCACTGTATCACTCACAGTCACATAATCAAAATAAGCAAACTTGTTCCTTCATGTCCCCAAGCTCAGAAAATGTTCTGTGTCCTTGTGGTGCAATGTGATGGGCCGACAGAAAATAAATAAAAACCTATTCAACCCATTAGTATTTGGAAGGCAAACGTTTCCTAGTGAAAATAAAGTCTGCAATTACATGTTGAGACAGATGTTCACACTTGCTACTCTTGTTAGAGCACTTAAGAAAATAAATTCAAGATAAGAGAGGCATGGGCATTCCTGGGGCCTGTGGGTTCTCAGCTCTTCAGGCCCTTGCAAACAGTCTTCAGTGTACAAAGGGAATGAAATATTGAAATAATTTCCCTAGCAATCCCACCTAACTTTTCTCATTTGAGCCAATAATTGAGGCAAATGGGATTTTAAAATATTATATAATCTGTATAATTATCTATATAATTAATTACTTTAATGGCCCTCTTTGTTTTGTATACAAAGATCTAATGTTCTGCTGAAGTGCTGGCATAGGTAGATGTGTTTGGACTGTACCTTACGTGGAAGCAATGAACTCATCCAGTTTGCACTTTCTTCTCCTGTCTGGGTTTAGGGGCAGCCACATAAATTTAACTGCAGTCATCCCAAGATCGTTGAAATATCTGGGCTTCGTTGAATGCGTGAAGTTTTCCTGTGATAGACATCAACTTTCCCAGTCCATTCTTTTTGTTTGACACATGAATTTAGCGATTGTAGATGTGTTTATTCGAGTATCATTGACATATTTTAAATAAAATGACATTGCATGAGGGATTAGTTTGAGTGCATTTAAGTAAATGAGAACTGCTTTCTCGCTGACAGGATTTAGAGAAAAAAATAAACTCCCAGATCTCCCAAATATTACTATATTTATAATCTTTGATTTTCTTTTAAATCCCAAAAGCCTGTGCTTTATAACTTCTTCAATTCATATATTCCATATTTGTTAGATGTATTATATTCCAAGCAGTATATACTACACCTTCCTATGCTTGATCTTATTTCATGTTAAAACTCTCCTCTGCCTATTTATTTTATTTTCATATTCATGAGCTCAACATTTAATTTTTTTCTTTTAAATATATTTGTAATGACTTCATGTTTCTATTTTTGTACTGCTGTCGTTTGTCGAAACACACCCAGGAGGGAAACCTGAATTAGAAATTGTCTTCTCACATTTTTTTTTAGAAAGGAGCCTTAAAATTGGTTACTAATTGCACCAGCATGGGGCTTATTAGCAGGTTAAAGCCCTATGCAGGTGAATCCTTAAAGGAGGCCAAATGAACTTATGTGCAAATCTGAGGTTTACCAAGAAAAAAAATAAATCCTTATGTAATCATGCTGAGATCAGGTGGTGGTGTACATCCAGGATACAAAATAAATATAAAAGGCAGGACCCCCTTTCCATTCAGCTGTGTTTTATTAATAAACCTCTATCCATCATAAGTTGCTGGGAAAGCTGGCCAGATGTTTGCAGCTCGCCCCTCTTGTCGCCTGGGTCACTCCTGCAAGAGTTGCAATTTAGCTAATTTCACTACTACAGTAGCTTGATATAATTAAAGACTCAGTAGGGTGTGTTTTTAACATTATTAAGTCATTAAGGATTTTTAAGGAACCAGGAATGTTCCTTCATCACAATAAAGAGGGCAACATTCTCGTAACACAAAGAAACCAAGGAGCCGCTTTTTAAAAAGAGTTAATGTACTCAGCGATGAATGCAATTCTGACATCAATTATGGAAATCAATAAAAAAGACTGCCGGGTCCATGGCGCTTTCCTCGCCCTTTCTTGATAGAAGGTAAGGCTGCAGCAGAGTCAACAAGACTGTGCTTGCTTACCCAAAGCAATAAATTCTCTCTGTCAGAGTTGCATTTTAAAAGATGTTGTAAGCAATCCTTTTTGGTGCTGTATTCTGTTTCCAAGCCCAATTTACCTAATTCCCGAGAACAGCAAAGGCTCAATAAAGGATTTTTCCTACCTAAACTGCTTTTAAAACAGCATATAGATATTGATCCAGAGATCTTTCAACAGCTCAGTCCTGTGAGTGAAATATCAGGCAATGGAGAAAGGCTGGAGCTGAAGGAGAATTTAGGAGCAACCAAGTTGCTGAGACAAAAATGAAAAACAGTATAGTAGCACCAGAAGACCTTTAAATAGATTGAATGGCACAGAAGACGTTCAGAACCTACTTTCCTGAAGTTAGGCCATGTTCAAGGTCTGTTTTGGTTCACAACAACCCATGTCAGGGATGTGTTCTACCCTAGGGAGCTGGCCTGCTGTCATCCTGCAGACCTTCCTACCCAGCACCTTTAGTGGGCCTGGGCTCTCTTTAAGCTTTCAACAGCCCCTCTGGGAGCACCAGGGGAGGGTGTGTGGAAGACCTTCCACGTGCTCCATGATCGTTTATTTAAGCTTGGTTTTACTATTTAAGTACTACAGCAGTTAACGATCAGACTCAGAGACAAGTCTCATAAATCAAGACAATGGCCTTTAAACTCCCCACTCCCTCGGTTCCAGTAACCAGGAGAGAATAGCGCACCACAAGAACGAGTCTAGTGCCTCTCACAGAGCCATTTGTGGAACCCCAAATTTGCCATCGACAGGAGGTAATGGGGGCGGGTGTGGTCGGAAAGAATCAGGGGCCTTCTGTGTAGTGGTCGTGTTATGCCCTACTCGGGGGACCTAAACCCCTTGTTTACCCAGATCTGGAATGTTTCAGGCATTCTGAGGGAGCTCAAGAGGCAAAAAGGACCCAAAAGAGAGTCACAAGACCACGATTGAAGGTTTCAGGAGCACCAGGTTTCAGCACGCAAGAGTGCTGTGCATGTTCTAGCTCAAGGATGTGTAGTGTGGCCTGGTCAAAGGCTGACTTGTCATTATTGTCGGCAGAGAAATATTTGAAGGTCCAGGAGAGCCAGGTGAGGACAACACTGTTTTGTTTCTGTACCGCCTGGGGGGGTGCAGACCATGAAGTATGTCCATTAAGCCAGGGAGTGTTCACTATAGCAATCCAGGCATGTGTCTGAATGAAACTCCAACTGGACCTTGGACTGGATTTGGCAAATTAAGGATATATATATATTTTTTCCCTTGGGTGCCTGACCTAAGACTAAATTCACCTCATGGGAATGCCTGTTTCGGGCTGTCATGAAGAGGATCGTCCTGGTCTAATTGAAACCTTGGTTTCTGACTTGATCCAATTAGCATGCCTGGTTAGTTGAGTTCCTTTGGGGACTAGAGGATTCGAGTGACCAGAGGCAATGGAAAGTTCCCATTTTAAGCTGAAAGTAAACCAGATGTTGAGTATGCGACTGGCTGTCAGTGTTGATCCTGGTTCACATGAGATGGCTCCTTGCAGATGTGTGGGCTAATCAAAGCCAATTGGCCGTCTGGCTTTTTATAGACCTGGTCCTCCTGTCTAATCCCCACCCCTTACCAATGATGACTCAGCCTTTAAACAAGCTTAATTGTAGTTCAGTTTAAAGATTCACTGATCTTTTACTGAGTACCTACTATGTGTCAGGCACCATGCATGAGACATTTGAGGTATGTGTGAGATGCTCTCCATAGCAAGGTCTTTAAGGCCACACACAGGACCTGGCAATGACCTAGCTCTTCAGCCAGGTCTTGTGTCACCCGATGCCTTTTGTGCCACAGTCACACTGGTCTCAGGACCTTTGCACGTTCTGCCTGTCTACTTGGAATGTACTTGCTTTTCCCACAGCCGCGTGCATCCCATCTTGCAGGACACAAATGCCTTCCTTGAAATACCCCTTCTAGAGTGGATGCCCCACCCAGTGGTCCAAGAGACAACAATAGTAGTAGTAACTGTTACATCTTAACCCTATTTTATCCTATTTTTAAAAATATCCCTTATCATAATTTGCAATTATTTTCTGTTTCTTTGCCCAGTAAAGCATATTGGCTAAGAGTGTGAGCTGTAGGGTCAGATTGCCTTGACTCAAATCTTGACTGCAATTCCCTGGCTCTGTGTCTGTCATTAAGAACCTCAATGCCTCAGTTTCCTAATTTGTAAAATAGTATTGATAACAATAGTTTCCTTGTCATGTCACTTAAGTCTATTAGTTTCTGTCTTATAGTCTAGATTATTTGCTTACCACAACATTAACTTACCAATGAATACCGACAGAAAGTAATTCACAAGACTATCTCAACAACTTGTATTCTTAAACTATGATTATTAAAATAGCTATCTTAATCAAGTGGAGCAATTTACAACTATAAAGTCTGTAAATTGCTCCACTTGAGGAGATTTTGCTTGTCTATAAAATATATAAAACTAATCCAAGAATTGGGAAAAGACAGTTACTTTCCAAGCTCACTAAGCACAGCCTGAGGTTATGCTTGGCCCATGGGTACAGATGCGCAAAACATCTGAATTCAAATGGTTCAGCTTAATCCTGGAAAAATTGTCCATTTTCTAGGATTTAATAATTTACTAGTTCAAGATAATGAGAAGAGACAGGGTAGTTAACACTTCTAAAACATAACAGGTGTTAACTACACTAATGAGCCATATCTTACTCTCATTATTAAAAACTGTAATGGGTAGTATGATGAGTAGCTTAAAACAGAAGAGCACAATTTAAACAACTTAGGAAGCATTGCAAGAGAAGTGTAAAACATTGTAGGCAATAGATAATTGTTTTACAAGAGAAGGTGTATGTGTAGACTATTTTTGAAAGGCAAATCTTGTGGTGAGAAGAGTTCATTTAGTTAAGAACTGAGAACTGATGTGGTTAGCATGTGATCATATGGAGGCTGTGGTCATGGGAATGACATGACATATTTCTAATATTTTCACAAGGAACCTAGAACTTCCTTTGTTCCTTAAGGTAAACATCTTAAGTAATCCGTGTTGTGACTCTAATGATGCATATATTAACATGATATCAGATAATGAGGAGACTCCAGCTTTCTCTCTCTGCCATTAACTCTCAAGTAGCCAACATGGTTGGCAGTTGGTATTCTGTTGAATTAAAGAGTCCAGTTAATTGAGTTTCCATATGTGCCCTGTACAGATTCTGAATATGCAGGGCCTACACCCAATAAAATTCATGGAACATTAATGTTCTGCTGAACAGAATTCCATTCTTAACTCGGGAATTATTTTAGGTGCTTGTAATTTCTTACATTCATCATTGTGAGCACAAGCAACCATTTTGATAATGTGGAACTGGTTAGTAGATGTTTCCATTTGACATATTGGACAAACCCATTGTAGCTGAGATTGGATATAGAGTAAATGGTGATAGAATAGTTAATGCTTAGTGAGGTAAGAACTAGTATTAGTCTCAATGTACACGTGAAGTAACAAGACCCAGAGTGGAGAAGTAACTTGCACAATGATAATCTTTGTAAGTGGTGGTACTGGGATTTGAACCTGGGCAACCTGGCTTCAGAGTTCCAATCTTTAAACCACTATACTATGCTGACTTTTGGTTTGGGTGGTCATTTTTGTGGTGGGTATATATGTTAAAGAATTGGATGAAAATTTACTTGAGTTAGCAAAATGTGATAATGACGTGTGTCTATTTTTACATGATATATACTTGTATGTGTGTATATGTTTGTATGGGCCAGACTTTCACCTTCTTAAATGGGTAAGATTATATTTCTTATCTTCTGTCTGGAAATACACTATTAATTATTGAAGATTTTGGGAAGGCTGGTTTGCAAATCTATGAGAAATTATTGAGGTAGAAGACAGCGAAGAGGTGAAAGCACCTTTCCATAAGACATGCCTACTATTGTGACATGTCATTTAATCATTGTCATGCCAACACTCAGAAGTCACTGACCCTTTCCAAGACAATGACCTGACGACCTGGAAGTCACTCTCCTTTTTCTAAAAACTTCTGCATACTCTGTCCCTTGATTTACATGTAATTAAAAATGGATATGACTGCAGAACTGCCTCTGAGCTGCTACTCTGGGCATGCTGCCTATGGGGCAGCCCTTCTCCACAAGAAGCAATACCTCTATTGCTGTTTCAATACAAGTGCTGTCTAACACCACTAGCTTGCCCTTGAATTCTTTCCTGAGCAAAGCTAAGAACCTCCCAGGCTAAGCCCCAGTTTTGGAGCTCACCAATTTTGGAGCTCAATGCTGGAAACAGCATTGTTGTGATGCATGCCAGTTGTCATTTACAGATTACAAGTTTTGTGAATTCTTAGAATGATGGTTACCATCTTTATGTTTCTTTGAGTGTTTTTAAGTGAACTTTAATTGAAGTAGAACATATATATAGAAAAGTGGACAAGTCATCAGTGCATAGTTTGATCAACTTTTGCAAAATAAGGACACTTATGTAATCAGAATGGCTATAACCAGGCCCTAGATCAAGAAAGAATATTAACAACTCTCTGGATTACCTCCTCTTCCTAGGCCAACTCTCCAAAGGTCAATGACCCTGACTGGTATTGCCATCAGTTAATTTTGCTTGCTTTTGAACTTTCTATAATTGGATTCATACAGGAGGTGTTCTTTGGTGTATGCCTCATTCTGATGGTGAAATTCATTCATGCAATTGTGTGTAGTGGTTAACTTTTCACTGTAGTCCGGTGTTGCATTTTGGGGTTTGGTGTTCTATATACATCAATTGATATACAAATATTCTCCAGATCTCTATATCTATCTATAGTCAAGTTAATTATTTTGTTAAGATCTATGCCCTTACCTTTTTTTTTTTTTTTTTTTTTTGGTGTATGGTTGTTCTATCTGTTACTGAGAAAGGTGTAATAGCATCTCAGTTATAGTCTCTATTATAGTCTATGAGTATGAAGTCAATATTCTCTTAATATCTTAGAAATGTCTGTTTCACTTCAGTTTTGTTTTCAATTCTAAATCTTTTTTTATTGAGGTATAGGTTACATACAATAAAGTGCACACATCTTAAGTTTATAGCTTTATTCATTTTTATATATGTACACACCTGTTTAATCACCACCCAGATTAAAATACAGAACATTTCTAGTCTCCCAGCAGACTTTTCTGGTGCTCCTCCAAGTCAGTAACTACTTCCCCAGAGGTAACCAGACAGTCTGACCTCAGATTGGTAGGTCAGACTAGTTTTACCAATTTAAAATTTTTTCAAATAAATGGAGTCACACAGTAGGTACTCTTGTTTCTCTCTTCTTTTGCTTAGCATTCAGTCTGTAAGCTTCATCTATGTTGTTGTGTATAGCAGTATTTTCTGTTTCTATTGCTTTATAGTATTCCATGACCTGATATTGCCTTGATGTATCTGTTCCGTTGTAGATGGTCACTTGGTTGTTTGCAGTTGTGGGGTATTGTAAATGGTACCTCTGACAAAATTCTCACTTATGTTTTGGAGGACATAGTGTAATTCTTTTGTGTATATATGCCTGTAAATAAAATTGCTGGGTTATCAGGTAAATGCATCTTTAGCTTTAGTAAACACTGTGGGAGAGTTTCCTTTATGATAATACCATTTTATACTCACCAGCAGTGCCCCATATTTTCATAAGCACTTGGAATTTTTTTGCCCTTCTGGTGGGTGTGTACTTTATTTAATTGTGATTTTAACTTGGGTTTCTTCAAATTATGATCAATAATCTTAAGCAAGTTTACATGTGCTTGTCTTTTGTGAGTGCCTTTTGTATCTTTTACCTGTTTAAGAAATTGGTTTGTAAGTCTGTTTTCTTGTTGCTTTCTAGGAGTTCTTTATATATTCTGGATACAGGTCCTTTGTCAGATGTTTATATTGCAAATATCTTCTTCCAGTATGTTGCCTTTTTACTCTATTCCTATTTTATTTATTTATTTAATTAATTAATTTTGTTTTTGTTTTTTGAGACAAGTTCTTGCTATATTGTCTAGGCTGATCTCAAACTTCTGGCCTCAAGCAATTCTCCTGCCTTAGCCTCCTCAGTACCTGGGATTACAGGTGTGAGCCACTACACCCAGACTTAATGTTTTATTTTGATTTCTTTCATGTATTTTTATTTAGCTTTTACATTTTATTTAGCTTTCTTTCAACTGTTTATTTTTTTAAAAAATACATATTTTATTGTGTTTCAGGTTTTGGGGTACATGTGAAGAACATGCAAGATTGTTGCATAGATACATACATGGCAATGTGGTTTGCTGCCTTCCTCCCCATCACCTATATCTGGCATTTCTCCCCATGTTATCCGACCCCAACTCCCCACCCCTCACTGTCCCTCCCCTAGATCCACCCCACAGACCCCAGTGTGTGATGCTCCCCTCCCTGCATTCATGCGTTCTCATTGTTCAACACCCACCTATGAGTGAGAACATGCAGTGTTTGGTTTTCTGTTCTTGTGCCAGTCTATTTATTTTAATGAAGTTCAATTTATCATTGTTTCCTTCTATGGTAGTGTTTTTTATATCCTGTTTAAGAAATGTTTGCTTATCCCCAAATCATATTATACTATGTTTTCTTCCAGAAGCTTTGCTGTTTTATATTTCACATTAGATTTAGGGCCAATCTTAAATTAATTTTTATATAGGATATGAAGCCAATTTTTCCACGTGAATATCCAGATTACTTGGAAAAGTTTACTGAAAGCAACATCCTTTTTCCATTGTACTTCAGTAGCCCTTCCATAAATCAAGTGATCATAGATGTGAGTGTCTGGTATAGTGTCTTACTTGATTCTATTGTTTAATTTGGATACCCTTGCACCAATACATTGTATCTTAAATACGGTAGCTTTATAATAAACCTTGATGTCTTCTAGTGTATATTCTTCAATTCTATTGATCAAGATTGTCTCTCAATTTATGATGATTTTCATTTCAATATGAATTTAGAATCAGTTTATTAACTTCCACAGAAATATTTGCTGGGATTCATTTAGGATTGCATTAAATTTATCAGTTATTTTTGAGAGAACTTACATCTTAACTATATAAAAGTTTTCTAATTTGTGAACATGGCAGTCTGTTTATGGAGGTTTTCTTTAATTTTCCTTAGCAATGTTTTGTAGTTTTCACCGTAGAGTGCTTGCACGTCTACTTGGTTTATACCTAAGTGTTTGCTGTTTTTGGATGCTGTTGAAATGGTATAAAAATACTTTAATTTTTATTTTCTAATTTTTTAGCTTTACTTTTGAAGAATTTTTTTTTGTTGTTTTTTTTGCTGCATAAGAAATTCTAGTTTGACAATATTTTTTCTAACATGTAGAAGATTTTATTCGAGTTCATCTGGCTTCCTTTATTTATCCTAGAAAGTCAGCTGTTTGTCTTATTGGTTTTTCTTATTGGTTTTTCTTTTTATTCCTTCAAAGATAATGTATCTTCCCACCCGACATTTGTTAATATTTTCTATTTTTCATTTGTTTCAGCTAATTTACTGTCATGGACCCAGATGTGATTTTTTTTCTTCTCTGCATCTATCCCCCTTCAAGTGCTTCTTAGATCTATGGCTTGATGTTATTTTGGTTTGGAAAACTCTCAGCTGTTTTCTCTTTGCATATTACTTCTGACCCATTTCCCTTCTCCTCCCCTGCTGGAACATGAATTACATATATTTTAGTCCTTTTTATCATGTCCTATATGTCTTTCACATTATTTTCTTTTTTGTTTTGTTTCGATTTGAGATGGAGTCTTGCTCTGTTGCCCAGACTGGAGTATAGTGGTGTGACCTCAGCTCACTGCAACCTCTGCCTCCTAGGTTCAAGCAATCCTCCCTCCTCAGCCTCCCAAATAGCTGGGACTACAAGTGTGCACCACCATGCCTGGCTAAGTTTTGTATTTTAGCAGAGACAGGGTTTCACCATTGTTTGCCAGGCTGGTCTTGAACTTCTGACCTCAAATGATCCACCTGCCTTGGCCTTCCAAAGTGCTGGGATTACAGGTGTGAATCTTTCACTTTATTTTCTGTACTTTCTAACCCCTTTCCCCCCATTCTTTAGTCTTGACTGTTTTCATTGGTATCTCAAAGTACTCGAATTCTCTCCTCAGCTATGTCTACTCTTCTGTTAGGCTCTCTTTTGAGTTCTGAGTTTCAGTTACTTTATTTGTCTAGAATTTCCATTTATTTCTGTTATAGAATTTCTACTTTTAAAACATTTTTTTTTGTTCTCTTGAACATATTAATTACAACTATTTTAAAATCTGTGACTGATAATTCTTTCATCTGGGCAAGCTATAGTTCTGCTTTTATTGTGAATTTTTGGTCTTGATTGTTTCTTGATTGTGTAATTAGGTCCTGCTTAATTATATGCCAGGAATAATATTTCTGTATGGATTCTGCTGAAACTTTGCATGTTATTTTCCTTCAGGGAGAGTACACCCTCTGTTCTTGGGCAAGCAGCAGAGGGGCAGATTACTTGTCTATTCAGGGACTAATTCTCCCCTAGTTTTTTTTTCCCATTTCTATATTACTGGCTTCTGGAGTTCTCAAATAAATGCCTGAGTGTTTCCTAGAGTCCCTACTCTTTGTGGGTCTAAAATTCAATATTTTGCCTTTTTATCACTTGGATATAGACAAAAATTATACTCTGTTCTTAAGTTCCTCTTTGCGTGGCTTCCTAGCTCCTTTTTAGGTGCAACTTAACCAGAAGATGCCTCTAGGAGAAATCACTAAGTTTGGGGCTTACTTCTCTATACTTTGCTTCTCTCTGGGATCTTAATTCCTGAACTCTGGCTGCCTTGACAACCCTGAACTCCAAGTTCTGTCTTCTTAGTGTGAGAATGCCTCAACTCTGCAGCCGTCTGTACCTCTCAGTAACCTGTTTCCTCTTTGCTTCTCAGCTTCTTGCTCCATGCCAAAAATTGGCAAGTGCTCCGAGGAGAAAAAGGTGGGCAGAAATTTGGGGTCGCCTTAGTGCTGTCCCTTTTCTCTGGGGCATACCTTCTCAGGTCCTGACCTTGGCAGTTCTCTGATTCCTTTAAACATATGGGTATTTTAAAAATGTTATTTTATCTAGCCTGCTAAGATCTAAGATCTACTACAAGTGATTCCATCAGAACTGGAGGCTTTTGCCACCATTATACTTTAATAAACACTGCCAAAGTCTGTAATCAACATTTAATAAAATAGAACAATATATGACTACTTTTATGGTATTTTTTCTCTATCTGTTGGGGTACATAATAGCTCCTGGAATATCCTAATATAAAACCACCTGTAGTGTGGGTTTTGGTCTTGCTTATGTTAAGATAGAAAAAAGAAGATTAAAATATTAACTGTTTTTTTGGATAAAAGCCCCTTGGTATCTGGAAATGCTAACATTACTGCAATGAGGTCACTAGTTGCAGGAAGGGGTGGCACTGTTGCTGAAGAATTCACCCCATCTCACTTTGCAGTTCTGCCACATGCAAGTGTGCTGTGGTGTAGCCACTGACAGAATTTATAGGCAGAGACTGGCTCCATTGCTTGAAGGTAGCATCGTCCTTCTTTCTACAACAGAGAATCTCTGTGGCTCAGGAGGTTCACAGCTGTCAGTCACTTCTGCAGTCATCAGAAAGAGAAGCTCCATTTTAAATTGATGGCATTTTAAAAGCTGTCAACTAAGGGTCAGAAGGGTAGGAGGTGTGTCTCTCTTGTTTAGAGAGCATACCACCTTGAGAAAATGCCCGCTTTGGATTTATCAAAGGAAGAAAGTGGCCATTTTCCCACATTTCATTCTTTTGATAAGTATTATATAGTAACTATGTGTGCTCAGGTACTCTGAGTGTTACGTAAGGAGTCAAAACATTATCCGTAGCGCCACTAGCAACTTAACACTCTAGGGAATAGCTGAGACTTAGCTCACTAGTCAAAGCAGTTTGTTGTTAAGGGTGAAAATAATTATTGTGGGAGATAAATGCTATGGGAGGTTTGGCAAGGGGTAGATCTGTGAGATGTGGAGGGATCTGAGGGGCTTCCTGGGGGAAGCAGGTCTTGTATTGATGCCAGCTCTCAGCACGTAGAGCCACCGCTTCCAGGGTTGAAATGAGACCTCCTTCTGCTTCATATTTTCCATTGACTCTTTCTTCCTCCTTTGATTCTGTGGTCTGAACAACATTTGACAGCAAGCGCCACTTTAGCATTCTGTGGTTTATTCCCAGGCAAATCCATCTTCACTGCCAATGAGTGTTGTGGGATGTTTTCCAAACTTTCTTTTTCCTTAGATCAATTCCTTTTCTCTCCAGAATAAACACTCACCTGCACGTGTGCCCCCGTATCACACCTCCCTCCTCCACGGGAGTCAGCAATTACCAGGGGATGAATGAAAGGCAGGGGCAACCAGAGAGAGAATAGGGGTCCAAGCTGTTCAGGCGCCACTGCTCGGAGCTTTGAAGGGGTTTAAATAAATTAGTGTTGTTGAGAGAGATTTCTTTATAATCATTTCCTCCCTTTTTCTTGTTGGCTCCATGAATTTTTCCAGAAGGCAATGGCTAAGACTTTATGGAAACCAAATGATGGGTTACATGAGAGAAATAGAAGATAATTGATTCAGAATATTAATTCATCCCCTCTCTGTAGTATATTAGAGAGGGTTCCTCCTCTTGCCCTTGGGACCCAAAGGGGGTTTGTTATTTAAGGCTGATATTATTATTTTTTTTCAAGCTATTTGGCCTCAGAAATAGTAGTTCTAATAGGTTAAGTCTCCAGCAAAAAGACAGCCTGTGTTTAACGGGACAGTGACAAGCTGGGCATGAGGAAGGCAGAATTGTGGGCCTTCATGGAAGACAGAGAGCAGGAGAGACTGCTTATTGTAAGCCCATTCTTCAAGGTCTAGCCCGTTACGGGGTACACAGCAAGTGCTCACGTTACTCCATTGAACTGACTGTGGGAACTGGGTTGCATTCTTGCACATGATGGTCCTGTACTGTTGCTTAAGTACCTCACCTGCCTGAGAGTGAATGTCTCCTGGACCTATTCCCCACATTGGAGAGCAGATAGAAAGAGGGCTGCACTACTCAGGAAATTCCCAAACCCAGCATCCTCACTACCTCCTGGGTTTCAGCAACCTCTCAAGAAGCCTTTGGGGACATAATGGAGAAATGGGAGCTGAGAGTTGGAGACTACCTCAAGAGTTGGTCTTAGTGAGTTGAATCCAGCTGGAAGAGGCCTCCAGAGTGCATGCAGCTCAGACTTCAGCCCTTGCCGTCACTCTATTCAACATTTTAACTGATTGTTCAGAGTCAGCCATTGATAGCATCTTTAGAGTAGGGGTCTACTCATTGTGTGCAGTCTCATTCTGTGAAGGGCCACATAGGAAATATTTTAGGTTTTGCAAAGCTGTATGATCTCTGTTGCAACTACTCTACTCTGTTACTGTAGTTCAGAAGAGCCGTTGGTTATACATAAACAAATGAGTGTGGTTATATTCCAATACAATTTTATTTTTTAAAACTAAAATTTGAATATCATCTCATTTTTACTGATCATGAAAAGTGATTATTCATTGGAGTTTCTCCCCCAGTGATTTAAAATTTAAAAGTCTGCTGGGTCCAGTGGTTCGCACCAGTAATCCCATCACTTTGGGAGGCTGAGATGGGCGGATCACTTGAGCCCGAGAGTTTGAGACAGACTGGGCAACATAGTGAGATCCTGCTTTTACAAAAATTAAAAAAGTTAGTTGGATGTGGTGGCGTATACCTGTAGTCCTAGTTACTCAGGACACTGAGGTGAGAGGATTGCTTGAGCTCAGGAGGTGGAGGTTGCAGTACGCAGAGATTGCACCACTGCTCTTCAGCCTGGGCAACAGAGCAAGGCTCTGTCTCAATCAGTCAATCAAAAGTAAAAATGTAAAGTCATTCTTAGCTGTGGGCTGTACAAAAGAATGTGATAGTGTGGACTTGGCCTGAAGGGTATGATCTGTAGACCCCTGGCATAGACAGTAGGATGAGCTGAGAGATTCCTGTTACAGTTGATGATAGGCTCGAGATTCCCAAGAACCCTAAGCAACTTAAATAATGGATCAAATCTAATAAAGTAAAGTGTGATGGGATTCACTCATTCATTCAGAAAATATTCATTCAGCATCTGTTGTATATCATGCCCCGCTCTTCAGCACTGGCAACAGAGTAGTAAACCATCTAGCCAAGGTCCTGCTCTCAGGAGCTTATGTTGCTTTGTACTCTGAGGACAACTAGTCATCACAGCTCTTTCTGGGCCCCTAAGAGAGAAACACCTTTTGCCTTTGGAGATGTAGATCAAATTCTGCTTTTAGGTTCAGAACCAAACCCACAATTACAGGATGAGGGCCGTCTTATTTGGGATCTCAGTGGACTCAGTATGAGTCAGGGGTGTGTTGCAGCTGAATTAAGGGTAACATGATCTGAAGATGTGTTAATGGAAATAAAATGTTTAAAGCCAAGGTCACGATCTTCCATTCTTCCTTTGGGCTGATCAGACCCTACCTTGAATGCTGATCTAGAAATGGCATGTTCCCTCTTTCAACAACTGTTTATTGGGGGCTTACTTTGTGCCAGCTGTGAGACTGGGCAACAGTGTCTGAGGAATACTGTAGCAATTGGGGCTGGGTTATTGTCAAAGGTCTTCTTTTTGTTTATGATGTAATGGTACAGGTAGGAGAGAAAAGTGAATTCATAAAAGTCTGGAAAATTATGTGGGTTACAAAATCACAAATAGTTACTGAGCGTATCTAAGGCATGCTTCTGTGAAATGAAAGAGGTTGATACAAGGGCACAGCTGTGTCCTCCCACCATGAGTATCTCAAGGCTACCATCGCAAAAGAATAAAGAACTGGACAGGTCCTGGGTCAACCAATTTTGGCAATTCCTATTTTCTGATAATAGCCTTTTAGAAGTAGTGAAGGCCCTATGTTATCTGCCATTGGGAATATTTGTTATTTGAGACTTTCTCATTACCATTGTAGGGTGGACAATAATGTTTATAATTACAACTTTGAGAAACAAATATATCATTAAAAATTCAATAGTGTTTAATATCGTGTTGATATAAAACTGAAATGTTTAATTACCAAGTATCCATTTAGTCGCAAACCAACTCAGGTCACAGATTGCCACTTTCCTTGTGCAGGGCTATAGAAAGGAGTAACTGGTAAGTAAGTAAATAAGCCATCTCTTGCTCTGAAAGATCTGAAATATAGTGTTTTCAATCCAAGTATCTTCTGGAAGGACTGGTAGAGTGTGAGTGACTCTGAATATCCGTCATTTGAAAACCTAGCATATTTCACCAATTCTAAGATATATGTATTTTTTCACCTCAATATTCTTGAAATCATGATGCATATTATAGTCAATGGTCTCTTAAGCTTTCATAATCTTTCTTTCTTTCCCTCTTTCTTTTCTTTTCCTTTTTTCTTTCTTTTCTTTTCTGTCTCTCTGTCTCTCTCTTTCCTTTCTCCCTCCCTCCCCCTCCCCCCTTCCTTACCTCCCCTACCCCCTTCCTCTCCTTCCCTCCTCCTTTCCCTCTTCTCTTCCCTCCTTCTTTTCCCCTCCCCTCCCCTCTCCTCCCCGTCCTTTCCTTTCTTCTCTTTCTTTCTTTCTTTTGTACTTTCGTTCTTTTTCTTCTCTTTAACATAAAAATACGTATTTGAATTAATAGCAGTGTACATTTGATGCAGTATTATATTTTAAACTATTCTACTCTTAATGGTGGTAACTTGGGGTAGTTTTGCAGGGGGGTTCATGGCCATAGTCTCTGTCACCCCTTCCCAAAGCTACCCCAAGTAAAAATAAGAGTATTCTTTAACATGGAAAACTGATATTTTCTCTATCTTATGTAAAACACTAATAAAGCCATCTTTATTTTTACTTACTAGTAACAAAATCTCAAACTAAAAAACAACAGTGTATTTGCTGTGCAGATGCAACTTTAAGCAAAGTTTCTCTCCCCATTTAAGACAGGCTGCTGATCCTATGATTCTCCTGTATTGGAAAATCCATGGTGCCACTCCAAAAGAGATGCAATTTTATTTTGGGTATATCTTTGCATTTTTAAATGAAACAGCCTCCAAATCCCCTTTTCACCATCAGCATACTTCCTTGAAATACACAAAAAAGGGCTAGATGCAAGCAATATTGTCATTTTCGATCCAGGTGACTTCTTGGTCACCTGCTAACTCACAGACTTACTGGATGTGAGTTTCTAGCTACACTTTCATCTAAATCAGGACAAGCAAGCTTACTAACTTGTTGGCACAAGGAGTATTCTGCGCTTGGTCGAGAGGTAGGGAGACCCCACTCTCCGAGTTAGACCTCAAGCAGTGAGCAGCACGGTCACTGTGCCTGGGATTTAACTGCTTTCGACACATTTTCCTTCTGTTTTTCATTCTGGGTAGCTCCTTTCAGAGTTCAAAGACTCTCTTTCAGGGCTATAGAAACTGGGTGATATATGACTGTCTCTAAGTTTGTCCTACTTTCTGCTTTTAATAGTAATCAAACCTCATTCCTCAATTTAATTTGCCTAAAGAGGGCTTGGATTCCCACTCCAAGGGATTTCTTGTGATGTCAGGGAGCTGTAACTCTGTTTCTTTGCCTCCACAATGGAAGGAAGAAAGAAAGTCCACAGGCTTTTATAGAATAGATTGTTTTCTTTGTCTTTTGCTTTTGTTTTCTTTATATTTGAAGTTATTTTGTACCATTTAATAATTATCTGCTTTCTTTTCTGCATCTTTGGTCGAAAGCTTTTTGTAGGAATAAATAGAAAGTAAAAGACCCGTGGAAGGGTCTGCTTAAACACATAGTCTGCAACCTTCTATTACTTTGCTGTATAGCATTTCAATGTCTAGTATGGAAAAAAACCAGCAATAGCTATAATTTGAACACTTGAGTCTGTCAGTTCTTTTAGCTGCAATTTGTTATTAGGCAGCTCTGCACAATTACAAATACAGCAAAAAGTATGCAGTGAATTCAAATTAAGGCACTAGCATTGATTTTGGTATTGTAAATGATAGTGAACATTCCAGATCATTTTCTTTTTGTGAATGTTTAGTTAATATTTCTAAGAAGTTTTGGGGGATTCTTGGTTTTTTTTTTTTTTTTTTTTTTTTTGCTGTTTTTGTTTGTTTGAAAACCCAGAGAGGGACCACTCTGAACCCTTCCCAGAAGTATTCATGGTTACCTCAGTCTGTGAATACCTCCACCCAGAGAAGCAGTTAGGAATCAGCTCGGGAAGCTTTGTTTTCATCATTGAAGGCCTCTCTCAAGTACATGGAAGCTATTCCTCCTTACAGCTTTTTGCCTAGGAAAACATTTCTCTTTACTGGAAACTCAATTTTGGTTTTTTTTTTTGGTCAGAAGCAGAGAATCATGTCACCTTTACCTACTCTCCGCCACTCACTTTTTCTTTCTTCCTTTCTTTCATTTGGCACCAAGAGTATGGCAAAAAGATCATTTTTCCCAAGAACAATTTATCCAATTGTAATATATAGTTTATAAACCCTTGTTTTTAAAAAAATTTTTTGAGACAGAGTCTCACTCTGTCACTCAGGCTGGAGTGCAGTAGCGCAATCTCAGCTCACTGCAACCTCTGCCTCCCGGGTTCAAGTGATTCTCCTGCCTCAGCCTCCCGAATAGGTGGGATTACAGGCATGTGCCACCACTCCCAGCTAATTTTTGTACTTTTAGTAGAGACCAACTTTCACCATGTTGGCCAAGCTGGTCTCGAACTCCTGACCTAAAGTGATCTGCCCACCTTGATCTCCCAAAGTTGAACTCTTTTAAAAATTCTCATTCTCAAAATAATTATTTTCTTCTCATAAAAGTAACATTTATTGTAGAAATGGCTAAAAATCTTCCCCCAAAAGCATAATGAGAGAAATAAATATCACCCAAATTCTCACTTTTCAATTGCTGAAGTTTTGGTATACCATTTCCATTTGGTATTTTTTTCCTCTGGGAAAAAAAAATTTTGTTCAGTTGAAATTAATTGGTAATGTATTTATGTTTCTCTTAACAAAATTTTGTCCTTCCATTTGCTGTTAAAATCATTCATGAATGTGACTTTCGATGGCTGCCTACTATTCTATCATTTGTTAACCATGTTTCTCACTCATTTCACTACTGGTGGCTGTTTAGGATGAACCCAATTTTTACTTCAGTTTGTAAAGTGAACGTACAACGAGTACCCTGGGACTTAATGATTGTCAGCATTTCATCTCTGTATCTTTCGTTAGTGCAGGAGCCCACCAACATTCTGGTAAAGGTCCACATAGGAACCATTTCAGGCTTTTCACGCCACATAGTCTCTTACAACTACTCACCTGTTACCTTGCAGGGTCAAAACAGCTGTAGACAATATGTAGATGAATGGCCATAACTGGGTTTCAGTAAAACTTTATTTACTAAGACAGAATTTGGTTCACAGCCATAGTTTGTCAACTCCTGTCTTAATGTGTACAATTTGATGCGTATAGGTTTCAAAACATTTTTTTTTCAGAATTAGGAAGGTAATTAATGAGAAACCAATTGCAGCATTGGCACTGGCACTGGCAGCAGTTGCCAGCCAGCCTGGAGAACAGAGAATGTTTCCAAGCCTGTGGCTTTCTTGGTGGGGTCAGACAGGCCATCTCCCAGGCTGTAAAGCCCCAGGGAAACCATCGCCTGGCCCTGAGCAAGTCCAACTGTGACATTATTTACCCACAGGTCAGCTCTGTTTACCAAGAATAATTGTAAAGAGCCTCACCCATGTTTGTACCTGCGTATGCCAGATCATCACTAGTTCTAGCCTCCAGCCAGCCAGGTAACAAGCCAGAAAAGAAAGCAGAGCAAGGGGAAAAATGTGGTGAAACTAGTCTGACTGTCTTTATAGAGCTCAATCCTCCAGTTCTTAGTGGCTGGGTTCCACCTTCTCAAACCCAGTTCCTTTGAAAGTTTGAAGTAAAACAAGCTGATGAGAGTCACTGAACCTCTGATTTTTTGATAATTTCAAACCCCTTTGTAGCTGTTGTGTATGTGCCTCAAAGGGAGCGAATGTTTGTGTGTTTCGAAGCAGTGCCAAAAATTCGTGTTTGTGCATGTATACACACACGGAATTCTGGGTGAATTCTCTCACTCTAGGAATAATCAAAGGGTAGGTTAGAAGTAATGGTGTTCATATATTTTCATGGGTGAAATTTAGAGTGGGAAATATTTAGAGAAGTGCAAATAGTTGGCATTAAACCCCCAATCAGCCTGCTTTCTTCCAAGCCGGGAAGAACATTTTCAGATGACCATGCTTTGAGTTAGGGTAGCGTGAAATGTTTCCTAAAACACTAGGAGGTAGTTTCTGAGCATGTACTGCCATTAAAACAACTATAATATTGAGTAAAAAGCCAGACAGGCCTTTTATATTGTAACCTGAGATGTGATTTTTTTTTTTTTTTTTTTTTTTGCCTGTATCAGGGTTGTCTCAGATTCTCTGGCTGTGAACTTCAACTTATTTGTAATTTATTGCTCACGAGGAAGAGCTAATTTGGGGTTATTATATTTTGTCTTGAAGCTGATATTTGAGCGAGTAGCAGACTCAGCCCACCCACTCTAGGGTTTGCCAACGATAGATTTGCTTCTTTATCCTGAAAGTCAGTTGAAGAATTTTAGAGGGGAGAAGACAAATGTCGGTAGAAAAATGTTAACTTAATAATATGGGCAAAGATCAGATTTCCCTCTTTCTGGCTGCCTCCTGCTTGGAATCCTTTTGTTGACTTCTTGAAACTTCCTGTGATTTATAGAACCCCTTTCCTGTAGGCCGAATGCCTTTTGATTAAGAAGCGAACCACAGCTCCAAAACCACAGAGACAGCTGGTGTTTGAATTACTCAGAACACTTACTGCTATTTTCCGCTTTGTTGTGCGAAGACACATCATTTTCATGCCACAAGTTGCCCCAAACACAAGCCGGCACACCACTGCCCTAGACAGCTGCTGCTCCATCTTCTGTGCGCTTTTGACCCTCAGAGTTCTTAAAGAAGACAGTCTTTGGACTTCTTAAATGCGTGGGTGGGTGGGAGGGTGGTGATGTTCAATTTTGTGTGTTCTGGATTCTTTCCCACTCTAAAATTCAGTGATTATTTAAGACTCTGGGATCCTGCCAGTATCATCTAAACTACTTAGAATAATGATTCCAAGGGAGGGGTGGGGGAATCTGTGTCCCTAGAGGACCAAATCAGGGTGTGGGGTGGTTGGGGTTGGTGGTGGTGGTGGGAAATGGGCTGTGTGCGTGTGTGTGTGTGTGTGTGTGTGGGTATGTTTAAAACAAATCAAGGATTACCCCTATTGGTCAGATTTTTGATGTAGTTTTAATTTCAAATAACAGTAAAAAAGAACGTGATGTTTTCATTGGTCAAAGGGGAGTGTAGGCAAAGAAAGGATGGAAAGCACTCGTGGAAGATGACTAGACCAAGCTCTACAAGTTACATAGAACTTGTACATTTTAATATGTATTAGATGAGAAAATACATATTAATATGTATTGGATGATCTCTGCTCTCAGGCCCTTCTAGGATTCTGATGTGTCTACATTCACCAGTATTGGAGCCCTTCCTAGATACAGACTGACAATCAGAAGGACTCAGTAAATGCGTCAGTGGCACCTGGGACGGAAAGAGGATTGAGGCACAATCACTCAGGAAGGTAAGAAGGGCCTCGTGTTATCACTGGGCTTCCAAAGCAGATCCCAGCAGCCTGGGACATGAGCAGTTGGGAGGTAATAGTCTAATGCAGGGTTGCCAGACTATATATCCTATGGGCCAATCTGGCTCACTGACAGTTTTTATTAATAAAGTTTTATTGGAACACAGCCATGCCCATTTGTTTACATATTGTCTCTGGCTGCCTTTGCACTACAGTGGCAGAACTGAGTTGTTGAGACAGACTGTATGACTTGCAAAATGAGAATGCTTTCTGTCTAGTCTATTATAGAAGAAGTTTGTCAACTCTTGCTCTTGTGTGTGGGTCAGAGGAGGATATTCTGGATGGTCCTTGAGAGGAAAGACCATGCGTAGTGAGAGAGCACGTGAATGCACTGTGCTGCGGGGTAGGTGGGACAAGGGAAAGGAGAAAAGTCTTACATGTGCCTGTTGGGCTCTTTATTCCTTGGATATTTTTCACTTGAGCTTCAATAGTTGTGTTTTGTCATGGCTTGGTGGTAAAGGGAAGTTGCCAGGGTGACTGTGGACAAATTCATCTGTCATCTATTTGCTCCTACCCACACAGCTTTGGTCAAATGAAGAGGGAATCCAGTCTGGAACTTGTACAGAATTTTGTGTTTAAAGTGAGGTGTACAGACATGTTCTCAGGTGATTGATGTGCTGAGGTCATCATTTTATTGAAAGCAAACAGAATGGAAGGCATACCTGAGCAGGGATGCCCCCCACAGCTACTGAGTGTCCTGGTCATCAGCCATGCACATGCTCTCTGCTGCTTGGCCTCTGTGACCCAATGGGAGGAGGTCGGTGCAGGGTGTGGAAATGTGCTGCCCATCAGCCCTAGCCTGGGCTGTTCAGAGGCAGGTCCACAGAGGAAGATGTGGCTTGGAAGGGCATCACTCTGGCTGAAGGGAACATGTCGTGAGTGTCCCTGGGTAACACCAGGCAGGGATCCCTGTGTGCAGAAACCCACGTGTAGAGTTCTCAGTGACTCCCACCAATGATACCATCTTTGAAGAGGCCCTTTCCTGGGGTGAGGGGGTGCAGGGAGACTGCACAGCCATCAGAAGCATGTTTTCCAGGCCTTTTGTGTTGCTTCCCAGTTCCATCTCTTGAAACGTGGCAAAGTCCCATGAGAAGGAGGCAATCGTCCCTTTCTGCTCCATCAGCAGTGGAAGTGGAGTTTCTTGGTCCTGCTGTGCCCACTGGGATGAGACACAGGAAGCCTTGCAGTGGGTTCCTCCTTCCTGATCAAAAGACTTGATTACCTGAGGGGTGGAGTGGGGATGTCATCCTGGTGTGATTCTTCTGTTTGATCTTTTTGAATTTTTTAAGTTACATTTTAGAGTGCTAGCCAGGGTAGAGCTAACCAAAGGTCATTTTTTAACCCAGTAAAGGGATCTGTTGCAGAACTGCCAGACCTCAGTCTTTAGCACTATTTTCATAAGCAGGGAAAAGCAATGGTAGTTGGGGGATTGGCATTTACAGCTGAGCAGTTTTTCCCATGGCCAGCCACCCTCAAGTCTACAGTGTGTAACTTGCTTCTTTCGTTAAAACAGAAGCTGGGGCCAGGCGTGGTGGCTCATGCTTGTAATCTTGAGAAGTATTGGTGGGCAGATCACGAGGTCAGAAGTTCGAGACCAGCCTGGTCAACATAATGAAACCCTGTCTCTATTAAAAATAGAAAAAATTAGGCATGGTGGCGGGTGCCTATAATCCCAGCTGCTTGGGCAGCTGAGACAGGAGAATCGCTTGAACTTGGAAGGTGGAGGTTGCAGTGAGCTGAGATTGCGCCATTGCACTCCAGCCCAGGTGACAGTATGAGACTTCATCTCAAAAAAAAAACAAAACAAAACAATAACACCAAAAAAAAAAACAAAAACAAAAGAAAGGAAGCTGGGCCAAGTGTGATGGCTCATGCCTGTAATCCCAGTACTTTGGGTGGCTGAGGAGGGAGAAGAGAATTGTTTGAGCCCAGGAATTCAAGATCAGCCTAGGCAACAGGGGGAGACCTTGTCTCTACATAAAAAAAAAAAAAGAAAAAAAGCTAGGCATGGTGTCACACGCCTGTGGTCCCAGCTACTCAGGAGGCTGGGGTGGGAGGATTGCTTAAGGCTGCAGAGGGCTGCAGAGAGCTCTGATTGCGCCACTGCACTCCAGCCTGGGTGACAGAGCAAGACCCTGTCTCCAAAGAAAACAAAAACCCAGAGGCTGTACATTCATCCATAGCAGGCAGTCCACTAAAGTCACATGGGAAAGTTTGGCAGCCATAGCATCATCTTTCAGCATCATCTTGCCTGCTTCCTTTCCGGCAAATTCTCTTTTTGGGGGATAGGTAGCCCTAGGCCATTTTTTTTTTCCTGTTGGAATTGGTGCTGTGTCTAAGTCATCTATCTTACTTGGCCCCAGTACAATTTTGGAGTAATGGTATGCACTTGGGAATAGATCTCAGCCTGGTCCCTGGGCTATATTTGGAACATACCACCTAAAAATCAAATTCTGCATGGTCTTAGCACACCTGACTTGATGCAGATCCTGGTGAATCCTGCCTGCTACACCTTCAGATGCTTCTGGTGTGACTGTCCCATTCACAGTTCCCTTGCGGTAGAATGCAGGTCTTCTGTCCCATTAGCTTTGAAGCCAAGGCAGGTGCCCACGAGTCCTCCCATAGGTCTGGCCTGTAGGCCAATATGGTATAAGGGGAAGTTCCTTGGTCTAAGAATAACAACTACTTCTTCCTAACATCCTTTCCTGCCCTTTAGAATTTAAAATGAGTTGTGCTTTTCTTGTCTACAAAATGGAGATTCGGATTCTTACATGGCTTATTCCATGAGACTTTTGAGGCATTTACCTTTCTTATACGGTGCATTGGTGAAGGGGAGAAGTGAAGTGGAACACAGAAAGATGTGTAGAGAGCTTCATGGTAATGATAAAGGAAGCTTGTAGATGGAAAGCCACAGAAAAGAATCCATAAAGGCAGATAAGCCTCAAGGGCCAGATGCTGTCATATCTGGGCAAGACGATCATTCCTTGAACGTGTGGGCAATATAGTTAAGCATGGTTGGGCAGAAAAGGTAACAGGTGCTCTTTGGTGCTTTTATTGTTTTGTTATGTGTGCCACACTCTTCAGCCAGAGCGAAACAAACATGTGTCCTGGTTATTTAATAACAAGGGAAAGGCCACACACCAAATCAGGGTGAAAAGACAAATAGAAGGGGAATAAATGCTGTCTTTTGACAGGTGGCAAGTACCAGGAGGGGCAGGGTCCAGGAGGGGATTAAGGTGAGGGATTTAGTTGCAATAAGGAACTTTCCAAGCTTGAGATCTAAATCCAAGGGTGTTGCTGGGTGCTGAGCACCTCCTACTTCCCATCTTAGTGGGAGTGAATGGGAGAACGTCTACCTACAGGGAAGGGTATCCAGGATGACAGACCTGACCGTGCTGTTGGAGGTGGAGGTCTGATTTGCTGGGCAGGGGGAGGTTCAAATGAGCTGCAGAATAGGAGGGGATCAGAGGGCTCCTGGTCATGGGGTTTTGAGTTATGGAGCAGAGCTCTTAGCTCTAGGGAGTTGGGGTGAGTCAGAAGACACTGGGATGGAGCTGGGAGAGAAGGCAGCCACAAAGAAGCCTGGTTGCTGCCTTGATCCTCTGCCAGAGTTGTGACTTCCTTCTATGGGCCAGCTGGCCAGGGGGCAAGGGTCACTGGGCAGAGTGTCAGGGGCTGGGGCCAGCACACCCTACATCCTGAGAGCCCCTGCCTGAGGATCAGCGATCATTGGCCTAAAAAGAAGCTGCCTTCTCTGGGGAAAATTTTTTTTCTTTCAAGTGGTTTCATTAAATTTTTTTTTCTTGTTCTGTGATTTGGATGATTTTGACAATAGACGAGTTATGCTTCAACAGCCCTAAACTCCTACTAGCAGAGGATGGATGAGACCCCAAGGATGTCTTCTTCCTTGTGCATTTATTTGTTAAGAACTTGATCAAATGATTTCCATTCACAGACACAGCTCTTATTGTCATCTGGCCTTTATGTTTCTCTCACACAAATCTCCTTTAGAATCTCTTGCATTTGCTGTTTGAATTGTTGTAGAACTGTCCTGGTAGGAATACAAGCTACTTCAGAAGTTTGCCTTGAAAGTTTATCTTGAAAGTAAGCAGAAATGGTTTCCATGAGTAGGACAGACATGCAGAGAGAAAAGCGAGGAAGGCAGTTCTATACCACTTCGTGGAATATATGGTGCTTCTTCCCAGGCCACAAGAGGATCTGGGAAACATTGGAACTGGTTCTGACCATGTGAGGCTTTTGCTTTTCCCATGGCACAGGGATAGTAGAAAAGCGAACCTGGCAGGAGAGAGTTGCCCCCAGTGAATGCTCACAGACCAAGAAGGGCAGAGCCTTTGTGGTTGTAAGAACCCAATATTTATTGGCTTGAGTTTCACAGAAGATGAAAATGGAAGCAACCCAGGACCTCTGCATGATTTTATTACTAACAAACAAAACCATCTCCTGTTGCTTTTTTTCTTCAGAGGACAGGCTCCGAGGGATCAGGTGATTTGGATTAGTTCTAATCATGCCTGGGCATAAAATCAGGCTCAGATTAAGCAGTCGCTAAATTCATAGTTAAAATAGGCAACAGTTAAGGATTAGTATGATGCTTACCAACTTGTACCCAAGGATCAGTCTTTCTTTAAAGATTCTTGCAGAATCATCTAGTATGTTTGCTAAAAATAGTTTAAATTCCAGATTCCATCCCAGACCTAGGGAATGAGTCTCCAGGGAGCACCCTGGAATTGGTACCATCCTGAAAGCTTGAGATATAGTTCTTTAACCTGTACGTATATTCTTTAAAAACTGAAAAAGTTCTTCTACACTGTGTGCTTGATTCTTTGTGGCTATCATCAGTGATAGGGACACTTTAGTGTCCTCTCCCACTCTTGCCTATCTCTGCTTACATGCTTGTAATTGAGTAGATACACGGATTGTTTTCTTTCAACTTATCTTCATGTGGGCACCTGGGCAGAGAATCTGTACAAATATCTGATCTCCAGATTTACTCTCCTCCCTTACTTTTTCTTCCATGTGGTTGGAAGAAGTTAAGATCCTGGGCATGAAAGAGTGGGGAATAGGAATCTTATCTGGACTTCACCCTCAGCTGCCTGTTCCAGATTTCTTGTTCAGATTCTGCAAGGGGACTTTGCTGTGCATGATGAAGAGCTTCTGGGTTCTCATTCTGATATTGCTTCCTTTGCATGTAGGATGCTCAGTGATCCTGCAAAAAGGGAGGTTGATGAGGAAGGAGATGCATAAAGGAGATGGAGGAAGGGCGGCCCAACAGAAAGTAGGGATGATGGTCGTGGGGAAGATGATAAGGAGGGATGGGATGGCATTGGGATGGGAGCTGGTGAGGAAGGGAATGGATGAAGAGGAGGCCCCAATAGGGGAGGAGGGCTTATGATGGTGGAGAAAGGAAAGATGGTGGGGGGATACTGAGGAGGAGGCCAATGAGCATGGAGTCTGATGGGGAGGGCTGCTGTGGGTACAGTGGGAGGGCCTTTGGGAGAGGATGGCTATGGAGCAATCAAGAGCGGGGCCAACAAGAGACTGTAGGGGAGAGGGACTCATGGGAAGGGGGATAACAAGAGGGGGACAAGTGGGGAGGAAGGGTTATTGGAAGATCAGGATCTAGTTATTTCCAGAACCCTAAACATAACAGCATCAAAATCTGTTAAAACCTTCCCCTTAGCCATGACGTTATCTTTATATAGAAGATGATGTGAGTAATAAAATATTTCAATCTCCAAGAAGGCCCGTAAGTACACTGTGGCCCTGCCACACAGCCTGTCTAAACTGCGACCACCACACTGGCACCTGGTGGAGTTTGCTATAATTACAGGCAAAGAACCTAAAGGAAATGAGTTCCTTGAAGACTGAAGTTTTAAAAACTGAAATAGAAAGTAACAGCAGTGTGACACATTTACTTGTAGAAAATGTATAAATTCTGAGCATAATACTAGATAAGAAAACTATCTTTCTCAACCACACATAATTTGAAGTGTTTGCTTCTTTTTGTAAGAATTTGTAAAGAATAGCAAGCAAGTCAATACTTTCTGATGCTAGTTCTCATTTCTACTTTTTGGAAGTAGATTTCTGTTTGGAGTTTAACTTCCTCAAGCTCAAAGACACTGTAAACATGTTCTTTTATACTTTGAATAACTAAAGGAAGCTAATAACAGCTCATTAAAGACATCAAATTATTGTTTCTTAAGAGCAAATGACAATGAAAATGAGAGCTATAGATTGATATTCATTTATACAAAATGTCTTCTGAAGTTAGTGAAAGAAGTTGACAAATATATTTTCAATTATAGAAATGAATGATAATTTTATTTGTTAGTATTAGGTTGCTAACTGTGTATGGATTTTCCAGTTTGATGTAAACTTATGCATGGAGAATGTTTTCTGGAGTTGTAATATTATGCCATCATTTTGGAAAAGCTCACATGTTTTCACCTTAGAGAGATGCTTTGATTCCCATCCCCTAAGAACTGAGTTTGGGAAACTGGTCTTCAGAGTAAGTGTACAGTAAAAATCAAGGGAAGCTCTGGTCAGTTCTTCCTGATGCTGCATAATGCCCAAGCAGAATCCATCCTCCAGCCCCTCTCCCAAACCCCTACCCCCTCCCCAAACCCCACCCCTCTCCCTGACCTCCACCCCCTCCTACATCCACAGTCCTCCCACTGCTCCATGATGGACCAGATCCCAGACCTGGACTGTTCACCTGCTGTAGCACCACCCCCTTCTAACCACCCTGCCTGAGTATAAGAGCTTACCTCTCCCGGGCCTTATGTTTTGGTTTTCATCACCTCTCTGGCTTCCCACCCTTGCATGCCTTTTCCTTTTGCCATCTGCAGGCTCAGCTTCCTGCCAGGTTCTGAAAATCCTCCCACCTGAGATGATCTTAATTGCAAGCATGACTCTAATAGGAATTGTGGTTTTATCAGAAGAATTCCCTGTTCCCTAATCACCCCCTCATGCCTCGGTTGGGATGGTCTTTGATCTTGTCCTCCCCTATCAGGCATGGAGGACCAGGGAGAGAGCAGTTCAGGCTGGAGATTGTGTGCCATGCTGAGGAGCCTGGAGTTGGCTCTCTGAAGGCACAGCAGTTGAACTTCTCTGAGCAGAGGAGTGCCATAATAGAAGTGGTTTACTTGAGGAACTGAGGGCCAGTCCCAATGGTGTTTCCATTTCCTTCCTGAGCTTTCTGTCCCTGCCACTGCCCAGCTCTCATGGCTGGTAGCCATTGACCTTGACCAGTAGATTCAGCACAACACCAAAGCCTCAGAGCCAGTCCTTGCCCTGCGTTTGGTAAATGGGTGGATGGGGAGACGGGAGACCCATGCTCCTGTCTCACTTGGGATCCAGTTCTCCAGGAAGGCATTTTCTCATTAGTTCCCAGTTCTTATAGTATGACCTTCCTATCTTTAAATTGAAATATTCTCAGGAACAATTTCCCTGCCTGCTTTCACACCTGCTTGAACTACTGAGCCCTGTGGACAAGACCCTCTGAGGCAGAGTGTGGATGTGGGCTCGTAGTGTATTTCTGTCTGGTTTTTCTTATTTTTTCCCATATGGGTAGGTGAGGGCCTGGTGGGGAGTTCTTCCCTCAGGGCTGCTCCAGTGTCCTAGGGAAAAGGATGGACCAGGACAGATCATAAACAAGGGTGGCTGGACCCCAACTCTGAGGAAGGGACCTTTGACATTGGACCAAGGGGAAAGTGTGAGGCTCAAGGCTGGAGCTGGAGTCAGAATTTAGGCACATGGGAAGGTGGGGGAGGGTAGTATGAGGTGAAATGGCTTGGACTATGGGCTGCAAAGACGGGAATAAAGATGATATGTGTTTACTGGGTGTTAACCTTATGATGAAGGAGTGGTTGTTCCTTTTAAAGGTGTAGTGCTGGGCTGCCTGGTTGATAATCATGTTTATCATTTTCTTCCTTGTAGATACATTTCTAAATTGACTTAACCTTTGACCCACAATTAGTGCCCAGCCTAGAGTCTAACACGCAGATGGTATTTGGTATACTTCTAAGGATGTGACATGAAGCCTTTGGGAGCCTCGTCTCATATTAGACTGTCCTTCCCAGTGGTCTTCAACTGATCCACAGAAGAATTGTCTTCCACAAAACCATCCCTGGTACCCAAAATGCTAGGGACTGTTGATATAAGCCATGAAATTCATTTTATATTAAAAAGGAGGGCATTATATTTATTTTTAAAAAAGAGTGTTGGGTCCAAATTGGATTGGAACCATTCAGTTCATAACCCTCATCTTTGCCTGGCCTTCCTCTGTTCAGTCTGCACATAATAGGTGCTCAGCACCCTTACCTGTAGCAACTGAGATCTGACTGTTTTACTTCTCTAGTGATTCATAGTCTTAACTGAGAACTCATGGAGATTTGGTGCCTTCAAATTGATGTAGCAAGTACAATTTTCTTCTGTGTTTTTCAAAAATAAATCTTTTCCAAAAGCATGCACTCCTCTGTATATCATGAGTATGGATTCTTTACTGAGTTACATGTTGACTTTTGACTTTTTACCATCCTCGAATGATTTCTCCCAGACTGCTGGTTGCTGATCACCTGGGAGCACGAACTCCCTGTGATCCCTTCTGTGGCTGCTGAGCTGAGAGATTTCCCTTCAGGTTTTAAGCTGAGGAGCTCAAGTTGATCTGCCCTGCTCCTCACCAGAGTTCTGCATCTGCTGGACGTTTTCTTAGGGTAGCACTGTGGGAAACAGGAGAAATCTTAGCTCCTCTGACACTGGGGAGAATAATGGAGCCCTTGATCGTTGGAAAAAGTCTGCAGAGTTTCTCCTGCGAAACTCACTTCATGAAAGGCAACCCTTCCCCTGAAATATGCAGCTCCCCTGACCTGGGGCCCTCCTAACACTGCCCCCCATTGCCCTTTGACCTCACAGTCCTGTAGCAGAGGCCACCACTAGTACTTTTTTACCTCGACCCTGAGTGATCATCTTTTCTTTTGCATCTTTAAAAAGTAGACCAATAAATAAGTAATTAAAATTATGGCAAATGATATGAAGGAAAACATAGGAAGCTGTGAAAAAGTGACAGAAAGTCTTCCTTTTAGACTGCACGGTCTGCACAGGCATCTGGGAAAACGCAACATTTAAATTGGGATCTAGAGATTAAGCATCCCTACAGGTGAGGAACTGGGGAGAACGTTGAAGAGGGAATAATGCATGCAAAAGGCTTGAGGTGGACAGATGCTTGATGCCACTGAACAGGACACAGGGGTACCACTGGGTCTCCTGTTCAGCCTACCTTCTTAAGCTCTCCAGCATCACTTTTATCCAAGAGAAAAGTGGTGTTGGGGAGCTTAGGAAGGTAGCGTGGTGTCAGGTCCTGTAAAGCTCGTGTGGTAATTTTTATATGTGTCCAGAAATTCTTTGGTACTCATTGCTTCAAAAGGCAAATTCTAATTCCTCTCTTCTTAAGTGTAGTTGGCACTTAATGACTAGAATGTGGTGGAAATGATGGTGTGTGGTTTGAAATTAAAACAAGACATGCACGGCAGCCACCTCCTTGCTTCCTCTCTGCTCATGTGCTCTGGCAGCAGCCGGCCACCATGTAGTGGGGATGCTCAAGCAGCTCTGTGAAGGGGGCCATGTGGCTGAGGCTTCCCACCAACAGCCAGGTGAGCAAGCCATTTGGAAGCAGGTCCTCCAGCATGTCATATCTCAGAACATCCTGACTGCAACCTCATGAGAGAGCCTGGGCCAAAACTATCCAGTGAGCCACTCCTAAATTCATGACCACAGAAACTGTGAAATAATAAATGATGGTTGTTTGAAGCTGGCAAGTTTTTTGAGAAATTTGTGATGCAGCAATAGATAACTGGTACACAGGCCATGTTGAAGAACTTCAAATTTTATAAGTGAGAAAGGAAGTCACTGAAGACTTTTGAGCAGAGAAATTATATTATCAGATTTATTCCTTTGAAACACTTACTCTGGTTGCTGCATAAAGAATGGTTTGGAAAGAAGAGACGAACACTTCTGAGGTTGAGTCGGTCAGAATGCATTTGGATGCAAATGTCTGAAACATTTATTAACTCATCTTTTAAGAAGCTCTGGTTTAAAATAGCTTTCAGGGTACCATAGTACCCCTCTTATGCATGGGGATACATTCCAAGATCCCCAGTGGATGCCTGAAATCTTGGATAGAGCCAAATCTTATAAATACTATGGTTTTTCCTATCTATACATTCCTATGATAAAGTCTAATTTATAAATCAGGCACAGTAAGAGATTAACAGCAATCACTATAATACAATAGAAATATTAAATCAGCATACTATAGTTAAAGTTACATGAATGTGGCCTCTCTCTCTCTCTTTCAAAATATATTATTGTGTTGTGTGTAGATAACCAAAACTGCAGAAAGCAAAATCACTGATAAGGGTGGACTACTGTAATTAATTCAGTAATTTATCAATATCATTAGGACCCAAGCTCTTTTTTTTTTGTCCCTTTTCTGCTTGTCTTGGAGTGTTGGCTTTGTCCCCAGACTAACTTCTCCCCAGACTAACGTCTCTTGTGGGGACAAGATGGATGTCATGATTCCAGATGTCACATCTGGAAATGACAAGAAATGACCAAGTCCAATTAAAGCAAAGGCCATCTCTCCCCAAGTTTCTTTTCTTTGGAGTGTGGGAACCTCTCCCAGAAGCTCTCAGCAGGTTTCCTCTCACACATCATTGATCCGAATTGCATCACACACTCATGGCTAATCCATCTCTGGCAAAGGGAAAGGACCACCATGATTGGCTCAGGCTAGACATGATGGTGGTCTGGAGTAGGACTGTATCAGTGAGATGGAAAGAAATAGATGAATTTGAGATATGTTTTATAAAAACCAAGAGAAATAAAAGAACCATGCATGGCTCTTAGATTTTTGGCATGAGCAAATAGGAGTTGTTATAATTTGATGTGTCCCCAAAGATAACGGATTGGAAACTTGATCCCCAATGAGGCAGTTTTGGGAGGTACGCCCCAGTGGGAGGTATTTAGGTCATGAGACTCTGCCTTCATGAATGGATCAATGCCTTTATCATGGGGGTGGGTTCATTATTGCAGGAATGAGTTCCTTATAAAAGTACAAGTTCAACCTCCTCTCACTTTCTCTTTCACTCTCTGCCTGTCTCTCTTCCCCTCTCTTTGCCCTGTTCCGTGGGATGACACAGCAAAAAGACCCTTGCCAGATGTTAGCCTCTTGATTTTGCACCTCTCAGCCTTCAGAACTGTGAGCCAATGCATTTATGTTTATTATAAATCATCCAGTCTGTGGTATTCTATTATAGCGGCACAAAATGGACTAAGATAGGGGTATAAAAGTATCATTTTTAAGATGAAAAGCCTGGGAGAGGCAGCTTTGTCCAGTGGGGAAAATCAAGATATTGCTATTTCTATGGACAGGGCTCATCTGGCTTAATTAGCTAGTTATCACCATACCCCTGAAGGATGCAGGACCTTGGTTTCAAAGATGGAGGCACTGTGATAAATGTCTAACACCATAGAAAGCTGGCTAGGGGAGTACATTTAGTGAGGGAGACTTTTCTAACTAAATCACAAAGGCTGTAGCAGTGTTTTTTACTAGTAAGGCTTGCTTTAATAATCATTGTTGGAGACATTAATTGAGACTGTAAATTGTAGCATGGATTTCAGTGGATGTCTTTGGACCATTTCATCTGAACTGGACACTTTCATTAACTCTCTGGCGTTCAGATGCATTGCCTTACAACTTCTATAAATAATAATGACAAGAGCATTTGCCTAGAGGTTATACTTTCTATTTTTAAAGCTCTTTGCCACATTAATGCATTGATCATAAATGTATAATAGCTACTGCTATAGTTTGAATGTCTCCTTCAAATTTCATGTGGAAATTTAATTGTCATTGTGATGGTATTAAGACGTGGGACCTTTAAGAGGTGATTAGGTCCTAAGAGTTTTGCCCTCATGAATGGATTAATGCTGTATCGTGGGAATGAGTTGGTTAGGAGTGGACTCCTGATAAAAGGATTTTCTGTGTCTTGTACACACACTTCCTCACCCCATGATGTCTGCCCATTGTGTTATAATGCAACAAGAAGGCCCTCATTAGATATTAGGACCATGCTGTTGGACCAACCTCCGGAACTGTGAACCAAGTAAACTTTTTTCTTTATAGTTTACCAAGTCTATGGTATCCTTTTATAATAGCGGAAAACAGACTAAGACAGAAAATTTGTACTGAGAAATGGGCCTGTTGTTATCACAAATACCTGAAAATGTGGAAGTGGTTTAGAATGGAGCAGTGTGTAGAGGCTAGAATAATTTGTAGAAGCAAAACTAGAAAAATAATAGATTGCCATAAATAGAACATCTAGGGTAATTTGTGCAAGGGATAAGAAGAAGACAAGAAAAGTAAAAAAAAATTGGGATTTCTTAGAGTACTTAAGTGGTTATAATCAGAAAGTTGGTAGAAATCTGAATGGTAAAGGCCATAATGATCAGATGGAAATGAGGAACAAGGTATTATAAACTGGAGTAAAGGCCATCCTTGTTGTAAAAGAGCAAAGACCTTTGCTGAATTGTGTCCCTGTGTTAAGACTTTATAGAACACAGACCTTAAGAGTGATGAGTTAGGATATCTGGTAGAAGAAATATCTTAGCAGCAAAACACTCAGGATGCTGCATGGCTACTTTTAACTGCATGCAGTGAGATGTGAGAAGAAAGAAATGGCTTAAAAGACATACTTTACAATTAAAAGGGGAGAAGGATGGAAAGATTTGGAAACTTTGCAGGCTGGCCATGTAAAGAGTAAAAGCATATCTTTAAGAGAGCAACTCAAGAGTATGGCCAAGTGGCCACTGGCCAAAGAGATGACCGCGGATAGGAGGAAGTCAGGAGCTATTCATAACGGTTATAGGAGAAAGACCCTAAAGTCATTTCAACAATCCTTGAGGCTGCCCCTCCCATCACAGATACAGAGCTCCAGGAGGGAAGAATGGTTTTAGGGGATGGATCTAAGGCACCCCACATCAGATTACTGCCCAGAGCCTCTTTGGGTCCTTGATTCTTGCATTCTGACACAATGCTCCTTGGTTACTCCAGCCATGGCTGAAGGGGGCTCAGGGGTGGTTTACCCCATGGCTCCAGAAAGATGAGTTATAAACCTTGGTGCATCCATGTGGCGCTAATTCTGCAAGATCACAGAATCCAAGAGCTGTGGGGAAATGGTCTCCTTCACCTAGATTTCAAGAGATGTTGCAGACAGCTTGGGGGCCCAGGCAGAAAACTTCCACAGCTGTGGATCCTCCACAGAGTCCCCACTGGGGAAATGTGTAGCAGAGTCATGGAAGTGGGGCCACTCCCAAGACCATTAGAACTGTAGGGTCACCAGCATGCAACTTTAACTTGGAAGAGCTGCAGGCACAAGACTCCAAACTGTGAGAGCTGCTGCGTGGGCTGAGCCCAGCAAAGTTATGGGGTCAGGGCTGTCTGAGGCATTGGGGGCCCAACTCTGACTCCAGTGTGCCCAAGATGTGGGACATTGAGTCAAAGGAGATTATTCTCCAGCTTTAAGATTTAATGCTGGCCACCCTGTTGGGCTTTGGACATACTTGAGAACAGTTACTGTTTTCTTCCTGCCTATTTGTTCTTTTAGAATGGGAATGTCTATCCTTTGCCTGTCCCACCATTGTATTTTGCAAGTGGATAACTTATTTAATTTCACAGATTTACAGCTGGAGTAAATTTGTCTCAGAATGAATCATGTCTTGAATCTCACCCATATCTGATTTAAATGAGACTCTGGACTTTGGACTTTTGAGTTGATGCTGGAACAAATTAAGAGTTTTGGGACTATTGAGATTCAACGAATATTTTTTTGTATGTAGGAAGGACGTACACTTTTGGGTTGAGGGCAGAGTAGAATGTTATTGAAGATCCCCTCTAAAACTCACATTGAAATTTAATTGTCATTGTGAGTGTATTGAGGTAGAACCTTAAGAATGTGATTAGGTCATGAGGGTTCTACTCTCATGGATGGATTAATGTCATTATCATGAGTGGATTAGTTATTGCAGAAGTGGGCTCCTGATAAATAGACATTTGGTCCCCATTTTCTCTCTGCCTCACTGGCACATATTATCACCATATGATGCCCTTCTGCCATATTGAGATGCTGCAAGAAGGCACCCACCAGATACCAGCACCATGCTCTTGGATTTCCCAACCTCCAGAATTGTGAGCCAAATAAACTGTTTTTTTTATAAATTACCCACTCTGTAGTGTTCCATTATAGCAGCAGAAAACGGATTAAGACAGCTACCTAAAAGGAACAAGCTCATCACGCTTTCATACCCTATATTGTTTTTCATG
This sequence comes from Aotus nancymaae, assembly GCF_030222135.1. Lineage (NCBI taxonomy): Eukaryota > Metazoa > Chordata > Mammalia > Primates > Aotidae > Aotus > Aotus nancymaae. The sequence goes on from NW_026988421.1 coordinate 9,757,374, forward strand.
CAGTTAAGACCAAAGCTGCATGTGACAACTTGGTTTGACAAACATATTGAATACCTACTCTGTGTCAGGCACTGTCCTAGGTGCTGAAGAGTTTACTATCACAATAAGTGCACAATCAGTATTGTGGACTATTGAATGAATGAGCTTCAACTTTTTGCCAACGAGTTGATAAGAGTGGCTCATAATCCATGAAAAAGTGTTGGTTTTCCTTTTTGGAAGTTTCCTTTTTCAAGAAATAATAATAAAAAAAAATCACCTTGGCTCTTGAGTCCTGAAATTTTACAAGGAAACTGACAGAACTGAGACCTGATTGGATTTTACTGGGTGTGAGTCTTGCTTCTAAGTAGGGTGAAATATGGTTTCTACAATTATGTAGAACTTTTAAATCAATTTGAGGTTTGAGATCCTAAGAAGTAGTTCCAAAAGCTTGAACATAAATTGCGGCAATATCGGATTTGCTTCGCTGAAATGACATGCTTAAGTCTGCAGATCAGCTGAATACACATCACCAATCTTAATTTTTTAAAATTTACTTTAAGTTTTCTGAATTTATTTGTTCTATCTGAAATAAACTTGATTATTTATTTGTGTTTTTTTCATTATTTGTTTCCTACTGAGACACTTAGAGCAGTGCCTAGCACAGAGAATGAACACAACAAATATTTGTTGTCTAAATTGATGAAATCTCTCTTCCTGCTTAAAGGTTTTCTGACTGTTTAGCTCTTCTTGCCCCAGATTCCAGTTGCCCTAAATATGATATAGTAAATTACTAAGTACTTAATTTTTAAAAATTGACAATTTAAATTCATACCAGACTGCAAGATCCTAGAGGCCATGGACTAAAATCTTGTACTTCTTTTAAAGCCAGTCTCTGCACTTTCATAAAAGGAGTCCATTAGATACAGATTGATGAAGATGTAAGGCAGGTAAATCTTCTGGGAGGGCAATTCCTTTACTCATCAAGTCCCCAGGAATAGCAGAGGCCTGTGTCTCATGAGGAGAAATGTAAGTCTAGTGTCCAAAATAAAACTCACTAGCCACAGGAGGTTGACTCATTTATAGGCAGTGGCATTCAGCTTTGCAGCTATGTGGCTTTGTATGTGATTGAGTAGTGTCATAAAATTGTCAGTTTTGTTGGGTTTGTGGCTTGGAACTGAAGTTTGCTGCCAGTTTACACCCTTGGGAAATGCACAATGGAGTTATACTTATGTGTTTTAAAGAAAAACCAGCTGGGTGTGGTAGCTTACACATTTAATCCCAGAATTTTGGGAGGTTGAGGTGGGAGTGTTGCTTGAAGCCAGGGATTTGAGATCAGCCTGGGCTACAAAGTAAGATGCCCTCATGTCTACAAAATGAAATTTAAAATAATCAGCTAAGCTTGGTGGCACATGCCTATGGTCCTAGCTACTCAGGAAGCTGATGCAAGAGGATTCCTTGAGCCCAGGAGTTGGAGGCTGCAGTGAGCTATGATCATGCCACTGTACTCCAGCCTAAGTGACAGAATGAGACATTGTCACCAAAAAACAAAAAGAAACACCAACAACCAAAAAGATGCAGAAAACGTTAAGTCATAACGTGTGCTCTCCACTCAATAAAGATGAGAACAGATACTGATGGCAAAGAAATTTCTGGGTGGACACAGTTGGAGGGAGAAGCTAAGGACAGAGTTTATTGCCACAGAATTCTGGTTGTTTTGCTGGTGAAGTTGTGTGAAAAGAATCAGGATGGATATGATCAAAATTAAGACGAAGTTGTTATTAAACATCTTTGGGACTGTTTGGCTCATTGTTTCTGTATTCAGTGTGAGACAGTGGTTACATTGTCCTCAAAGAAGAATTCAGTTCATACAGGATTTGCAATTGATGGGTTGTCCAGAATGCAGAACGGTTTCCAATAGCTGGATTGTCAGTAAACTGGCAAGGTCAAAATGTGGTTTTGGGGTCCCATGGCTCTCACTCTCTAAAGAGTCACCCTTTGGAGCAAGAGCCAGGATGGAGAATTACAGTTACTCTGGCTAGCTTGCGCAAGTTAACTTACTTTTGGAGGCACTCAGAAAACTGTCAAAATGGCTTCTGGTAGGTGTTAAAGTTTTTTTTGTAACTAATTTAGGACTTTCATAAAAGTTGCAAAGAGTGCAGATTTTTAGTATATCCTTCATCCAATTTCTCCTAAAGCTAGCATATTTTATAACTATAGTATAATTATTGGAACATGGAAATTAGCACTGATTCTCTTCTATTAATGAAACTAAAAACTTTATTTTAATTTAATCAGTTTTCCCACTCATGTCCCAGATCCCACATTACATTTAGTTGTTGTTTCTTCTCTGTCTCCTCCAAGCTGTAATGGTTTTTCAGTCTCTTCATGACCTTGACAGTTTTGAAGGTCACTGATCAACTGTTTTGTAGATTACTCTCAGTTTGGTTTGCCTGATGTTTTCTCATGATTTCAATGAGGTTACACATATTTGTTGAGAATACCACAGAAATGATGCTGTGTCCTTAGTACATCATACCATGGGGTTCCTGGTGTTGATATCTCTTGTTACTGATAATGTTGACCTTTATCATGTGGTTAAGGAGGTGTCTGCCAATTTTCTTGACTGCAAAGTCATTATTATTTCCTTCCTAGTTAATATATATCTTGGGGGAAATACTTTAGTGCTAAGACAATTCTGTTTCTCTTCTTTCACCCATTAATTTTTGCATTCATGGGTGTCTTGGAACTGCAAAAGTTATCACTGTGGAGTTTGCCTATTATTATAATAAAGTTTCCTAGTTCCCTCTTTCCTTCTCCATTTATTAGTTGAGATTCTACTCTAAGGAAAAGCAGTCTTTTCTTCACCATCATTATATGCATTAATATAAAGAAATCAGTATGGACTGAAGGACAGTTACTTTATCAATGGGATATAGTCCAATGCTATCATTATTTATTTTGTGGCTCAAATTGTTCCAGCTTGGACCATTAGGACCTCCTTCAGGCTCATTCTTATGCTCTTTCAACAAGTCCTTATCATCTTCTGAGCAATCGCTGGTTTTCTGGCACCAAAAGATATTCTCAGTTCATCTTGTACTCTCATTCCTGCCCCAGCCATGGAATCCCTGAGTAACTTTCAAATGGGAATGACTATGGAGCACCAAGTCATCATTTTAGCCTTGGATTTCAGATGCAGTTTATTTAGAAATTAATAAACCCATTGGAGACTAGACGACCTATCGTATGGCTCTTGAAATCCATCCAGTTGCTTCAAAAGATAATAATAATGTGCATGAAAACTTGAACTGAGTTTCGAAGGTTGGAGATGTATTTCACAACATAGATGACAGAGAGAGCTTGTAGCATAGGAAGACAGGAACAGAACATGAAGACCTGATTTGGGTCATATCTAGCACCTGTTAACTGAGTGTCCTCACACAAGTCCCATTACAACTCCACACAGGGAACAAGTTTGACTGAATATATGACCCACAGAGTTACTGCGGGGATCAAATGATCCTTGCATGAAAATGCTTTACAAATGGTAGAATGTCCTAAAAAGGTGAGGTGTTAGTTTTATGACTTCTATAAGCACTTATTCCTCAAAATAACGATGGAGTTAGAGTGGGCCTGAAAGCTCATCCCACTTAATACCTGTGTTTTGCAGGAAGAGGGGCCGTGTTAAGTAATTTGCCCAAGTCTCTAGGGTGATAGAACCGACTAAAACCAAGGTCTAATCTCTATTCAGCCTTTTTTTGCTATTTAAGCAATTTTTTTCATCATCAAGCCTGGTCAGTTTTACCTTCAGAAATATTACATTTTTCCTGTGTTCATTTTCACTCTTACACTTAGCTCTCTAATTGGGATTCATTTAGCTCTCTAATAGGGCTAACTCATTTCTGCAAGAAACAGCACAGGGTAAGATATCTCTGTTCTCAGAAAATTACTGTCTGAACCTGGTTCTGAAGAGTGATTTCATTTCTGCTGCTGAAGGAGACTCCTACATGCCGTGGCTCTGACTGAGTGATGCTGGACATCTGGATGTTTGGAAATATTTAAATCAGTTGTCCCCAACCTTTTTGACACTGGTTTCATGGAAGACAGTTTTTCCACAGATGTGGGAGGGATGGTTTCAGGATGATTCAAGCACATGACATTTATCATTAGATTCTCACAAGGAACACACAACCTAGATCCCTCGCATGCACAGTTCACAGTAGGGTTTGTGCTCCTATGAGGTTCTAATGCTGCTACTGATCTGACAGGAGGTGGAGCTCAGCATTGCTTGCCCACCTGCTGCTCACCTCCTGCTATGCTATGGAAGAGAATTGGAGAAAGAATATTTTAAAATCATTTGTATTTTCATAGTATCTTAGATCAGGGTTTTCTGTGCTCCTCCCCCACTGGAATATTTGTTGAGAAGGGACGAGGAACTTCAGAAACACATGTTTCATAAGGTCCTGATTCTCAGATATTTTCCAGTTGAAGCCAGTAGTGGCCACCTACTGTAGCTTGGTGTGCAGTACCACTGTTTCCATCAGGCAATTGCTTTCTCATCCCCCGTAGATCTGGGCAGTTGTCAGCTGTGATGTCCTGCCCACCCTCTGATTGCAGATATGAATATATGACCACCAGATCTTGCTAATCTTTGAATCCCATCTCTTTCATTGGTAATTGTGCAGGACTTTCATAATATTTGTGTTTCTGGATCTAGCTATACCTGAGCTGGGCCCTAGGACTTCATAATCAAGTGAACTGATAAATTCCTCATTTGCTTAAATGAATTGAGTTTGGTTTCTGTTTCTTGCAACCACAAGAGTCCTTGGCCCTGTCTCAGGGGCTGTCCCACTTACCTAAGTGCACTGCTAGACAATCAATGAATGCATATTGAGAAAATGAGTACATTGAGGGTAAATATAGTGTGGGTTTTTTCAGCCCAAGTATGTGAGTCTGTAGTTCCAACTTTTTCTTTGAATGGTCATTTATCAAGGTACAAGAGACAAATAGGGGATGGAATGATTTATTTTTAATTATCAGTGAGCAGTGACATAATTCAAAGGATGAAAAGAAAGACAAGCAAAGTATCTGAATAATTCACAAACTGAATAATTAGCCCAAATGGTTAGGATTATTAGAAATTCCACTGTTCAGGATTCCTTTGTTCAGCCAATAGCTACAATCTGTCTCGTTTCATTACATCAGATTTTTAATGAGAAGGGAAGGAGAAAAAAAAAGACACTCATTTGTTAGACTTCTACTGTGTGCCAGACTTTAGGTTGGGCAGCAGGGTGGCTTCATGGGTACGACTTGTGCCATCCCACAGGTTGCCATGCTTAGAAGGGCCCTGTACTTCTAAGTTTAATGCTTTACTGTCACCGACTTGAAATTCTTAATGATTTTTGAAGTAGGGTCCTACATTTTCATTTTTCACTGGGCCTTGCAAATTCTATAAACAGTCCTGCTAAACAGTTCGTATGTTTTCTCTCTGCTAATCCTCTCAGCCACCCAAGGACATTGTGGCATTACTCTATCTTTCCAGAAGGAGGACCTGGATGCATGACTAGCTCAAGGTGACATTGCAAAGTTGGAATTGGAGCTTAGGTCTGTCTGGCTCAAGAGCCTCTGGGGTTTGCTCTGCCTCCTCTGCTCACACGCAGGTAATAAGAGGGAGTCTTGCATTTGTGGCCCATGTCTGATCCTAGGGAGATCAACATGGAAAGCATGAGACAGAGTGAATTTGAAGATTCTCTAAACACCAGATTTGTAATTGGACTAGAAACCTCTCAAGTGCTTTTAATTCATTCATCTGGCCGATATTTTTTGAGGGCCTAGTATCTTTTAAGCAATTTACATGCATTTATTTATTGAATAATAGATATTCATTGAGCTCCTGCTCTTTTCCAAGCCTTGCTTGAGGCTCCAAGAATATGGCAATAAAGTAGGCAAGATCTCAGCTTTCAGAGAGGTCACACTGTCAGACATGCGCCTGAGTATGTGTGAGACAGAGAGGGTTAGAGGGGTGGGGGAATTGACAATCAATAAGTTAAGAGCAAACTGGATACTTTAGGATGTGATGATTGCCATGAAAAACATACGGTTTTGGACAATGCAGGTTTCAGCTGCACAGTTCCACTTTTATGTAGATTTTTTTTTCAACCGAATGCCAATTGAAAATACAGTATTTCTCATCTCAGGATGCAAAACTTGGTGTAAGGAGGGATAATTTTTCATATACATTGGTTCTGCAGGGCTGACTGTGGGACTTGAATATGCATGGATTTTGGAGTATTCAGGGATGCTGGAACATCATTCCTGTTTATACCTAGGAACAACTGTATACATATTTGATTGAGTTAAGGTGTGTAGGAAATCCCTCATTCAAGGAGTGGATGTTGAAGAATTCAGCTACCGGGGAAGGCAGCTCAAGCACCTTCAAGCCAGAAGCAAGGATGAATGCAAAAGTCTTTGGGGCGGCAAATAACTTAGCATGTTGTTTTGACCCTTACCATAGCTGTTTGAGACAGGTATTGTATTGTCTACCTTTTGCAGATGAAGAAACTGAGACATGGGGAGGAAAAGAAATTTACCAGTGTCACAGTTAGCAGGAGACTAAGAATTAAATCCTGTTTCCAGAGCTGGTGCAATCGATTGCTTCACTCTGCCCTCTCTGGAGCAATAAGCTGATGAAGGAGTTTGTTCTAGATGGTGACAACCTTGGGAGGGACAGACACATAGACCTGAATTGAGACATCTCTGGCCACAAAAATATTTATCACAAATTTGAATCACATTTTCCAGGGTTCTGCTTTTTTCCCAACATAATTTGCAAGCCAGGGACGCATAAATCCTGGTGGATGGTTGCATTTGATTTGTGGGTGGAGGTGGGGATTAGGTCAAGCATGTATCCAGCAGACTATTGTTCCACCTCACCTGAGTTTACTTGCTCTTTTCTTTAAATCTGAGAGTTCCAGCACCCTGGGAGATGACACTCTCAGCTCTAACAGGACAGCCGTTGTCAGTCTGGAACCACACGCATCCAGGGGGATGCTCCTGGTACCCAGCACTGAAGCAGGGGCTGAACCCACTGTCACCTCAGGTTTAAACCAGGTCCTTGGAAAGCCCTGTCACAGAAACTAAGTGGATTAGGAAGCCCAGCTAGGCTGCTGATAGGCGTGACCTTGTTTTTACCTTTAACCAAAACCAAAACCAAAAAACTCAAACTGCTACCAAAATTCCACCTTGCTCCAGGTCTTGTAGAAGAACTGTAGAGGAAAGAAACCTATGAATTCATTGCCTTGCCTGAAACTACTTTGGCTGGATTTTAAATTGAGTAATAATAATTATAATAATTATTTAAATATAAGACATATTCATCTAAATGGCGAATATTAACAAGCATGACACATTAACAAGATATTAAGATGATTTAGACCTTCAATCTATACTTGTGACGTAGCTAAATGCACTAAAATTTGTATTGGTGTTTGTTTCAAACCAGGAATTTCAGTGCCTTATATGATTATTGGGTCAGATCATTGCTTTATTGCTTTTGTCTATAAGATTTACTAAAGAAAGCATGAGTAAAATGTGATTTTTAAAGTAAGTTGTAAAAATCCACATGTCATAAAGCTAGAGTGGATTTCCATATGTAAAAATAGCTATTTTTGATAGTTTGAGGAAAGTCATCATATCTGGTATTTTAAATAATAATACTGGGCTAATGACAATAGCCCAGAGAGCAGTTGCCTTTTGATGTAGTGCAAGGAAAGAAAGAAGCTCTAAAAGTTGTATACAAGACTGTGTCTAGTAGGGAGCTGTTTATATTTTCTGGTATTATTCTTGAGTGGGTATTAATTAAAATAACCTTTAAAAAATGTCAAATGTATGTGGTCTAGTTTGGCTTTTCTAAAGACAGAGAGGTGTTTGTGTCTAGTTAGATTTCCAGTTTGATTATGTTTTATTGGGGTTGAATCAATGGTGTCTCTTTAGTAATAAACTGTTCTTGAAGTTGTATTTTGGATGGGATCCTTTTAACATTTGTAACTCTGCTGATGGGTGGGTGGATGTCAAAATGTATTTTTTAATGAATGTGCTTCCTTTTGTAATCTCCCCAACCCATCCACCAAATACATCATCATTATCATCATTCCTATTATTAGGATTGCTTTGTAAGTGTGTGCCAGGTCAATGCTGAAGGGAGATTCTGCAAAATGCACCCTTCAGTGAAGGTATCTGGGTCCCTGCTGTCAGTGTGACGCTGGCCAGTTGAGGAGTCATGCCTCCAGGCGGATGGCAAACTTATGTCCCCCGCTTTTCCTATCTCATCTGGCTCCTTCTCTAGCCCTAACAACTTTCTCTTTACCGTGTCCTATGTATCGAGATGCAATCCTGCTCTTACTTTGCTCTGTGTTGATAATGACACAGTGACCTTGCAAATTACCAGTACCCAGTTGAACTGAGTTTTGAGTAATTGGCTCTGATTACAAGCTCACACGACTTAGCGCATGCACAAGAGGTCTGAAGCTGGTCCTATCCGTGAGAAATGCCTAGTGGCTGTTTTTCACATGTGAGGTATGGCTCACCCCCAGCCCCAACACACACCCTGATCTCATAAACAAAAGGAAATCTGAGAAAAGCGTCACCATCTCCTCCCTCAGCAGAGGGAGTCTACAGAAGTGCTCCGAAACTGGCACCCTTGCAGAAAATGGAACGTTCCGCTGAGCTTGCCTAATTAACCACTTCGGAAAGTAAACTGGCAACAACAAATTGGGTCAAAAACAATTTTCCTGCATATTCCTTAAGTTGCTTTCTTTTCTTTCTCAGAGAAATGAGGGAAAACTTGCTATAAAAATGGGGGCTCTTCTTTTCATGAGCATTTAAAAACACACCTGCTCTCTAATTGCACAGGCTCTGAAAACGCTGTACTAAGCAAACTCTGTCACAATTCAGAAATACCTATGGGCTTCAGGCCTCTATAGACTGTCCTGATTCATTCTCTTCAGAGGATCACAAACTGAGTCTGAATTATGCCCAGAGTGATTCTTTCCCACGGACTCTGCTGTTATTGGGAGAGCCCTTGCCCAGTCACGCAGCATCAGATAAAGGTCATCTTCTGTTGTTGGTGTCCACATGTTGATAGTACTCGCATGCTTTCTGCTCCAAAGACAATAGTTTTCTCTGATTAAATCATGTTTCTTTTGCTGTGGAAGTTAATGTTCAGGCTGGGACCTGGCAGGAGAAGCACCTTCCACTCCAGGAAATGTAGGGGTTTGTGTTTCTGGGTCACCAGATGATGTCTTCCCTTTGCCATGCCTGGCACGCAGCCTTTGGTGGAGACCGTGTGAGCACTGACATGTTTAGTAACTTGAGGAAGAGATGGAGCAATCAGTTATCTGCTCCGATATCGCTTAGTAAACGGCGTGCCCAGAGTGGCCATCTTGAATTGATTGCCCCAGCGACACACGTCAGCAGCGAGCTCCGTGCCAATCCTGCATGCCAGCAGATGGCTCCAAATGAGGTCATTGTTTTGACAGCTTCACAAAAGAACCCTAAACAGCTTGAACAAACCCTCACGCATGCTGGATCACCCAGAACAGTTGTGAGATGAAAAATGAACTCAGACCAAAACTTTGGGAAACGTGAAACACCACTGAGGATTTCTCTCTGACACCTCACATCCATGGAAATCCCGAGTGAGGCCACAGAGACTGGCCCGATGCCCCTCCCAGCCCCTCCTCTGCCCTGGGTGTTGGAACTGCTTGGGTGGCAGTGATTATCTGATTAGGGGGAAGACAATTATTTCAAACCTCAGTGATTGCAAGCTCCATTTAGAATCATCTTGGCAGTCTGGATGCTGATATTTCTGGAACACTCTGTGTTTTTCACCAATTCCAAGTGTGTATGTGTAGTAAGTCATGTGACCTGAAAGTAACACTAGAAATTCATAGAATTAGACTGTCCACTGAGACTACTTATCATTTCGGTTGGGAAATTGGAGAGACATATATCTTTCTGGGCTCCTCGTGAGGATGACCACTGTGTCTTGGCTTCCAGAGTGTACACCATTATACAACAGTCCCTCGATGGAAACACTCATGTCTTGAATACTAATCCTTCTTAGTATTCAAGGGATATTTCCCTGATTGAGATTCGTGTGCTCCTGAGAACTGAGGTCAGAAGCGGTCACATTTTCTGCCGCCTTCTTGATGTGGCAAAAATAGCTCTGGGTTATAAGAATGTTTTCTACACTTAGGTTCTAATTCTGGAAACTCATGAAGGCAGAAAGTCAGACTTGGGGTTTATATTAGAAGTACCACAAACTAGGTGGCTTAAAAGAACAGAAATGTATTGTGTCATACTGCAGGAGGATAGAAGGCCAAGATCAAGGTATAAGCCAAGTTAGCTCTTTCTTCAGGGCTCAGTGGGAGGTCTATTCCATGCCTGCCTGTTTGCTTCAGTTCATTGCTGGCAAGACTTAGTGCTCCTTATGGAGCCTAACTCCAGTCTCTGCCTCTGTCTTCACATGACATTTTCCCTATATGTCTCTGTGTTCAGATTCCTCCTCTTTTACAAGGACACTAGTCACTGGACTGGGGGCCACCCTACTGTACTATGACCTCATCTGAATCAATTACATCTGCAAAGATGCTGTTTTTGAAAATAAAGTCACATTCACAGGAACTGAGAATTAGGACTTGAACTTATCTTCTTGGGAGACATAATTCAACCCAGTCAGTCCCAAGTCCATCCTCAGCATCAGCTATCATTTGCTATCTGTGGACCATTGGCTGATGGTGATATTTCTAGGCCTGACTTTCCTCATCCATGGAATGAGAACATTGACTTGGAAGATCGCCAATGCCATGGTCTTTGATTGGATGATCCTGTTTGGTGGTTGTTGGAAACAGATGCTCGGTGCAGCAAAGAAAAATCAGCACTGAGACAAAGGATATCTCAGCAAAGAAACTTTTACTTCCTGAACTACAGGAAGGGAGCTCTCACTAGCCATCTTGCCATGAGAGTACAATGAACAAAGGAAAAGCAGACATATCTATCCCTTATGCATTTGGGGTCGTCCTTACTGCTGCTTCTGATCTCCGTTGGCTGGAGCCAGACCTCACAGTCTAAACTTAAACCTGATTGGCTAACAACTTAAAACTTTTTTAAACAGGTAAGGGGCATAGGCTGCGAGCTGGGACACGCCTGTGAGCACGTCCAGCGTAGATATCTTGGTTAAAGTACAAGGACATAGAATATACTACGTGCCTGTAATCATGGCATGTTTAACAGCTACATAGGATAGGGCTTAACAAAGAGTTATTAGCAAATTTATTCTTTAACATGAAAGGAAACTTCGAAGAGGAACTTTACTTCCCACAGTGGTGTTGATAGATATGTTCCTAGTGCACTTTTATGGGTATAGGGATGAAAATCAACACAGGAGGGCCTCAAATTTCAAAAGCGGATTTCAAGTTCTTTCAATAGTTCACTTTCTAAACTGGACAATGCTGGCGAAGTGAGTTTTACACTGAAAACCGTCAAAATACGAGGTCCTCAGACCCACGTGTGAACTTTTACTGTAGGCATTCTTGACCTATCATTTTCTGAGCTAGTACACGTATGTTTTTCATTTCTCTCCTTAGAATCTAGGACTTGAAGAAAAACTGCATGGTTTTAGAGGTGAAAAATCACTCATAGACATTCTGGGCACAGGACTTGGCCTTATTGGCGATGCCTGGGGAGGAAGTCAGAACTGAAAGATACTGACTAAGGCTGATGAAAGCCCATGACACCATCGGTCTGTGCTCACCCAGGTGATTCTCTGCATTTTCACTCTGTAGGGACATTCCTTGTATCATGTTAGCTTTTCTCTTGTTTCCTTTTACAGTCCAGGGATTGCAAAGCCCCATCTGAAATGTCTTAAGATGACATCATATCATGTAGTCACTTTCTACCCCTGCTTCCCTCACCAGTGCATGACTTATCACAGTGCTTCATTATTCTAAGAACTACGACCCAGGTGTATATCAGTCAGGCCTGTGAGTATCAGGTGCCAGCCACACACAGATGATGACGACATAGACCCTCTCCTCAAGGAGCTGCAAAGGTATGACATCAATGCATAACTCAATACTCTGCATACAAGGATGGAATCATGCCTAGGCAATTATGGGAGCACAGAAGACCAGGACCCAGCCTAGCCTGTGCATCCAGGAAGCCTTCCAGGAAGAGGTGATGGATGATTTTAGGGGGAGGAGGAGTTGTCAATGGGTTGAGTAGACCCAGAAGACATTTCATCTAGAGGAGAACTGAGAAAAAGCAAAGGCAGGAAGAGCAAGCTGAATGGGTGTGTGGCTCAGAGTTGCTGGAGGGTAACTACTATACTTTCATCATTCATGATTACTGGAAACAGGGACAGCAGGCAAAATGTGCCTTCTTTGCATAGCACTTCCTAGAGATCAGACTTTGCGTTAGAGTTGATTGCAAAGGAGAGGCTAGGCCAGCACCTAGTCCGGCTGTGATTTACTTATATCTCTCCGAAGCTTGGGTATAACATGGAAGAGGTTAAAATACATACAACTCTCCGTCTTTCTTGGTTTTGAGACACTTAAGGAAGAGTGTGGGTTTGGACATTACTCAAGGGGGAGGTTGGTGGGCCAGACCAGATCCAGGCCTGCAGAACCTGCCACACTGGTGGGTGTGACGACTGCAAATAGGGACAGCCTGCAGTAGGGGTCTGGCAGCTACATGTCACCAAGTCTTAGCCAGACTGGGGACAGCCACATCCAGCTGAGGGTGTTTTGACATCCCGTGTGTATGGCTCTCGGGAGAAGTCTCCTTGAAGGGAGCCTGCTGGGGTGGGTCATGACCATCCTGCCTCTGGGCTTGGTCTTTAATGTTGGCATGGGCAAAGCTGCACCATGGAAAAGGGGAAGCCTCGAAACCCCTCAACTAATTAATACTGCTGGAGACTTTGTCTGCTTGATCTACCCAGGGGATCCCCAGCGGATGGGGATCATGTCTGTCCTTGACCCCCTCTCCTAGGCAGGTCATCCTGTCTGTCCAGAAGCCTCCTTATCCTTTGAAGAAACCTTAGCTGTTCTCCAAGCCCTATCCCACCTGTGCATCCTCGGTGACTCCCTCTACAATTCTTGGAGAAATTAATGGTCACATTCCATGTTTGGTATTCCCCTAGTATTTTGTTAATAATAATAAACACCTTCTTGACAAGGTTGTTCAAACCTCGTGCTTGATGTAACTGCTGCGTTTGCACATTTTCTCATATCCGCCTGCACTGGTCATGGATGTCATGAATGTGAACCCCCAAACTCTCCCCATGCAAGGAACATAATCATTGATGGCTTTAGCTGCTGTGCTCTGAATCTATCACCACACCGAAGTGGCAGCTCCCAGCTGGATGCTGAGTTTGGCAGGGATGTTACAGCTGAAGAACGTGGGATGCCTCTGGTGGGCAGCTCTGACTCCAGCGTGGCCTCTGGGCTTCCCAATACTTTGCTAGAACTAACAAGCAGGCTTAGACTCCTGCAACCCAAACTGCATTTCTTTTTCATATCCTCCACAGGGAAACCCTGCGTGGGATTAGAGGTCTTGTGGCCCCAGCGCTGCTCCTTCTACCCAGCCACGCAGGCTCATCCCTCCCTTGGCACTTGTTCCCTGGGGAGAGTTATTCCCATACTTGTCTGTTCTTCCACCAGACTCAGGGCCTTGTAGTGTCTTTATCATCTTTGGAAACCCAGTTCTAGCTCAGTGTCCTGCATAGAAGGTGCTAGATAATTGCTTTCCTAAGGAACGCATCCAAATATATTTAACAAGGTCTTTTTGGGCTCCAACTCCTTAAGAAAGCCTTGCTTTCCACCCCTACCTGCTCACAGTGATTGCTCCATCTCTGACGACTGCACCTGCAGTCCTCCTCTAATGGAGGACTTCATCATTCCCTAACCAGCCTATATGGCCTCTGCTTTGGTTTCCAAATAGAGTTGATTCAGTCTGTTCCAAAATCAGGGATGGAGTCTGTGTTCTTCTTTAGTATTCACACACACTCAGTGTAGTTGGGATGCCTAGTTGGCATTTGACCTTTTTTTTTTGTTGTTGAGACGGAGTCTCACTCTGTTGCCAAGGCTGGAGTACAGTGGTGTGATCTCTGCTCACGGCAACCTCTGCCTCCCAGGTTCAAGTGATTCTTTTGCCTCAGCCTCCTGAGTAGCAGGATTACAAGTGCGCACAATCACACTTGGCTAATTTTTGTATTTTTAGTAGAGGTGGGGTTTTACCATATTGGCCAGGCTGGTCTCAAACTCCTGACCTCAAGTGGTCTGCCTGCCTCGGCCTCCCAAAGTGCTGGGATTAAAGGTGTGAGTCCCCATGCCTGGACTAAAGTCTTATTCTTTTAATGTATATATCACAGATATACATTCAAGACTTAAGCAGATATACAGTGTGTCTGTGATATGTACGATACGCACAGCATATACAGGTGTGCAGTCACATCACGGGTTAAGAAAAACGTCTTAAAAAGCTCTTTGTTGCGGGTAATGATGAAAACGTTGGAGACACAGCTCTATGGAAAGGGGACTGTGTTTACCTTGTTCACTGGTGTGTCCCCTGAATGACCCAGGATACATTATGGCAAAGAGTTGACAACCTTTATTAATTACTCTTTATTAGGCAACTAATTTACCAATTAATTTCTGCTTGTGGAGTGTGCAAATGATTATCAGATCTGGGGAGGGTTTTAAAAACTTGCTATAAACCACCATGACACACGTTTACCTATGGAACCCGCAAATCCTGCACACGTACCCCAGAACTTAAAAGTTGAAGAAAAATAAAATAACAAAACAACAACGACAATTGCTATAAATAGATCAGCTACTATAGTAACGAATCCTGAGCAAAATGCCACTCACCATTTTTTTAATTCTCAGTGACTGTATTCATTTGAGACCTAGTCATTCTCGTGTTTGTCTCCTGGAATGGTTCAAATGGAAACATTAACTCAGATATTTAAAATCATTAGACTGCTGTTTTTATTCAGAGAAAGCATCAGAGGAGAGTTGTGGTAAAATATTATCATGAAAAGAAATGTTTTAGAGAGGTGACTTAGTCTCAAACTGGTTTTCTTTTGGGAATTGACAGCTTATAAAGGAGGGG
Source organism: Aotus nancymaae (assembly GCF_030222135.1). NCBI lineage: Eukaryota > Metazoa > Chordata > Mammalia > Primates > Aotidae > Aotus > Aotus nancymaae. The sequence continues at coordinate 9,772,524 of NW_026988421.1, forward strand.
CTGAGGGGTAGCATTCTGCCAGGAAGGGGCTAGGAGTTTCTAATTTTATTTCAGCATCAAATTGTACCATTGAATAACCTTCAACAGCAAGCTCATAGCTTTTACTTAGATTGTGCTTTTGGCTGGGAGGGCATAGCTTCTTAGGGAACACTAAAGTCCCCTCCTATCTTTCTTTTTTCTTTTTCTTTCTTTCTTTTTTTTTAAGACAGAGTCTTGCTTTGTCACCCAGGCTGGAGTGTAGTGGCGCAATCTTGGGTCACTGCAACCCCTGCCTCCCGAGTTCAAGTGATTCTCCTGCCTCAGTCTCCCGAGTAGCTGGGATTACAGGCGCCTGCCACCATGCCCGGCAAATTTTTTTGTATTTTTAGTAGAGACGCGGTTTCACTGTGTTAGCCAGGATGATCTCCATCTTCTGACCCACGTGATCCACCCAAGTCCCCTCCTATCCTTCCATGCCTTGGAGCTATCGCTGCTCATGGGATGTTCCCTTATGGGTAAAGATAATTGTACCTACTTCATTACTGTCATTATTTTCATTTCACAGATAAAAACTGAGGCTTACACATTTAAATGCAGGGGAGACATCTGGTAAATATCAAAGCTAGGATATTAACCTAGGCCTATCTAACTGCAAAGTCCAAGCTCCTCTCACCATATGTTGCAAAATATGAATATTGGTGGAATTTAAAGACAGCAGGTTTGTCACCTTAACTTCTTTAGAATTTCCTGCCTCTGCACCAAGTTAATTTCAGGCGAAGAGGCCTGGAACATCATGGCTGAGACTCCAGTTAACTGAATGATGAGGCCCCACCAGAAGAGCCTGCTTCATGTATTTCTTTATTCATCCTCACTTGGCACTTAAGTGTGGGTAATAGTTTAAAATTGATAAACATAAGCGTAGACAAGTATCTTAATTACTGTTAATCATTTCTGTCCACACTTGGAGTTCTATTGGCTATCTTAGCTTTGCGGTAGATGCTTTGAATTACACAAATTCAGCTTATGAGACACAAACTTTGCAGGAGACTTATCTTTTCCCATGTGTGTGCATGGTGGGAAATCCCGCTACTGTTGGTGCTTGGAGCGGATTCAATTCTTACTGATCCTGAGTATGGCAACGTCATTTGTAACTTAAAAAGTCAGCTTTCTAAACAAAGGCATTTATTGATGACTCTTCCAAGTTCATTGGGATGGAATGGAAGAAGTAGGCAAAATAAAAGTACATTTGTGGAGTTTAAATTTTAGCCAGGGCAACCATACACATTTGCTGGATATTCACAGACTTCAGATCCTGATCTCTGGGGGAATTCTGGATCAGTCTGAGTTTGGTCAAGAAAATGGAGTCAATCTAAGTATTCTGGAAATGAAGGGGTTTAATCTAGGACTTAAGGTTCCTATGAGTATTGTAGGAGCTGGAGTTGCAAAGGCCAGGGGAGTTATTGCAGAAAACCAGGGAAGCTGCAACCAGAAGGTTAAGGAAATAGACACTGAAGACCTCACACTTCTCAAAAACGTCCAAGGGAACTGCTGTATTTCTCACAGATTTCTGAAGAAACTCCCTTCAACCAGTTGGTCTGCAGCAGCAAAATGAGTGCTCCCCAAGCACTGGCTGAGAAGCCACTGTGGACCTCGTATGTGCTCACCGTGCAGATCTCATTGGCAAACTCTGACATGGAACCACACAGGGAAAAAGATTCTGGGAATTGTAGTTTTCCAAACCTTAGGAAGTGTAGAGAGTGATACCATGTTGACAAAAGGCCATTCAGCAGTTGTCCCTCGAGTGTCTCCAGGGCGGTCCTCAGGTTGGCTTTTGATGCCATTACTCTTCTTAGTGTGACAATTACAGGCAAGCTTGATTGACAGGTCTAGGAGCATCTCTTTCACATCTGATTTTCCTGCCTCCAAGGCTGTGATCTCTCCTGAAAACTCTCCTGGCCTCTTTTCCTTCTTAATCCTGCCACCAGGAGGTCTGCATCTACTTGCCTCGGTTTTCACTTATCTCTCAGCTCTGGGCTGATTTGTTAAGTGTTATCCATCAGGTATGGTCTCGGGGACCATTCTTTTCTTCTTGTAGGATAATTAATGCATTGTAGAGCACCATGCTGGTCACACAGTAGGTCTTCAGTAAAGGCAAGTTCCTTTCATCCCTATGGCAGATGTTTGGTGTTTTTGTTCATCCATTATCCACTCACCCTCTACAAGTCATAGCAGCTCCCTACACTTTGGGGGCCATCCTGCTCCCATTCCATATCCACGTGTCAGTGCTTTGAATGGGCTCTCCACTGTTTTGCTCCCTTACTACTCACCCCTTCCACCTGCTTCAGGGATGGTCAAGGGACCTGGCCTTATTTCCCATCTGCTGGTCCTAGTGATTGGCTGAGAGATGAGCCCATGACTCAAATTTGTCCAGGGAGAGTCACATCTGGAAGTTGTATGGGAACTGCAGGAAAGAGGAGCTCTTTTTTTGCTGTGATGATTAAGGTGTTGGAATATAAGCCCAGGGATACTGGAGGTCTCTTTTTCTCCAAGAGTCAAGAGCCTGCCTGAAATGAAGGTATTCCAGAGAAAGCAGAGTCCAGGGATGGAGAAAGAGTTCTGACAACTTTCTTGGGCCCCTCAATTCAGTGGAGTCTAAGGCTTCCAGACATTCATGCCCCAGGTAAAACCCTCAGTCTTGACTCTCAATTCATAAAGATTCTGGAACCAAAAGCAAGTCATTCTGAGAAAGCCAAAGAGAGGAGTTCCGATCAAGAGTAATGTAACCACTGGCTGGATCAGAAAAAAGCAGGGGCATGTTTAGAAGTTGATTTAGATCCAACTCATTAGCATGGGTCTCTCCTGCTCTCAAACCTTTCCAGAATTTTCCCAGACTCTGTACCTAAACTCTTTAACCACCTTTTGCTCCAGCTTTAATAAGACTTGCTTTTAAAATCATATGGTATTCAGTATTTTTCCTCTGGTAATTAACAGTATAAGACCATGTCAGAAAATGACTCTACATTTGTTAAGACAGTGTTGAGTATTCTTTGTCATAAGATAAAATTGATTTTATTTGCTTAAAACTATGAGTCCTTGCTAATGTATTATACATTATTTCAAACAATGCATTTCAATTATGAGAGGGCTACAGTAGGCTTGATTAGATTCATGAATATAATAATCATTTATTGTTATGTTGCCATTGAGCTTTTGATTTCAAATAACTGGGCTACAAATACATTTTTAGAATACAGGCTTCTGGAATTTGGGCATTTCTTGCTTCTCTAGTTGAGCATTTGTTATCACAAAAGACTTGATCTATGTATGCTCTGTATGTACTAAATAATTCAAGTTCACTGTTTTAAATATAATGTGTAGAAGAGCCAAAAGGAACATGCTTTTGAGATGCAATCATAGACATCCAGTGTCTGGCTCAAGAGAGGTGACCCTTTTGTGCTGGTCAGACCACACAGCAGCACAGCGTGGGTCAGTTGCATGCACAAACCACAAGGGTCTCTGCCATGGAGCCAAATTCTAAGGACATCGATGAAGTGGAGCAGCCTAGAGAAGAGCAGCAGGATATTGGGAAATTCTGAATGATCGTTGACGAACCCAGAAATATTTACTCTGGAACACGGAGGGCCAGAGGAGAACATGTGGTCACCCAAACGATGATGAGTCCCCTTAGTTTGTGTGGTTTTGAGGGCAAGACAAAGCTGGATGGGAAAGATAAATGGGGAGAGCGTTGGAGTCCAGGATGGTTGCAGTTGGAGGATCCTGCCTGCCTTGGCCTCCAGGAGGCTCAAGTGGCAGTGCAGTTAAGAGCTCCAGCTCTAGGGTTAGATACCTTGGCTAGGATCCTGCTTGCTGTGTAGTTGTATGATCTCGGACAGACGCCTCATTTGTTAATTGAGATGGTGATGGTACCTACCACATAGGGATGGCTACAGGAGTTAACCGAAATGAATGCAAGCTGAAATTTATGCAGAGTATGGCATAAAATATGTATAGGGATCACACCTAACCCAGGGCCAGGCATAGTAGGCATAGGTGCTCAGTTGTTTGTTGACTGACTGACTGAATGAATGAATGAATGAATCAGTGAATAAAAGAAATGAGTGGATCATCCCCAAGATCTTGTTCATCTTTGTATCTGATGTCTCATAAAAAATAGCAGGACTTGCTTTCTCTTTGATATACATCACCTCTGTTTCTATGGGTTTTAAGAGTAGTGTGTGTGTGTGTGTGAGTGTGTATGTGTGTGTGTATATATATTTTTAAAATATTATCTTTAATATACCTCTATATAAATATTAATAAGTTGGAAAGTAAAGACAATTAAGGAGCAGGAAAGAAAAAAACACACAGTTATCTCACCCACCAGAAATAACCACTACTACTGTTTCCTTCAGGCTTTCTCCATATAGAGCTGACCCTTGAACAACACAGGTTTGAGCTGTGCTGGTCCACTTACATATGGATTTTTTTCAGTAAAAGTTATACCAAGCATGCCTGCCTTTTCCACCTCCCCATCCACCTTCACCTCATCCACCCCGAGACAGCAAAGACCAGCCTCTCCTCTTCTTCCTCCTCCTCAGCCTATACACCGTGAAGACACGACAAGAATGAAAACCTTTAAGATGATCCACTTCCGCTTAGTGAATAGTAAATACATTTCCTCTTATGATTTTTAAAATAACATTTTATTTTCTGTAGCTTACTTTGTTGTAAGAATACAGTATATAATACACATACAAAACATATATTCATTGACTATATTATCAGTAAGCTTCCAATAACAGTAGGCGTTTAGTAGAGTTTTGGGGGAGTCAGAAGTTACGCACAGATGTTTGAGTGTATGGGGGTCAGCACCTCTAACCCCTGTGTTGTTCAGGGATCAGTTGTGTTTGTTTACGTAGCTGGGTCACACTGGGTACAGATTTTGTCTCCCAAGTGAGTTCTGTTCTTTTGGCTCAGCATTACATGATAATTGAGTTGCTTTTTGAATTGCTTTTTAGCATTGACGTATTCCTGTTCTACTTCAGTCTTAAGCATCTGTTGAGCACCTACACTGTGTTAAGGTCTAGAAACAGAGAGGAATGAGAGGTTGTTCTTGTCCTCTCTGTGTGAACACAGGTGGTAGAGGTTGGGTTCCTAACAATGAGTAACTGGAGGTTAAACAATTAAACACCCCGTCTTTACCATCTTCATTGAAACTCTGGCCCCAAACGTGTATCATCAATAGTTAACATGTGTCTCTTTTTACCCTTGGACTAGAAATCTTCCCCTGAAGAACCAGTTCCTCTGCCTCTGAAGCTCGCTTCTCCCCCTGCAGCCACCCGGCTTACTAGGAGCTGCCAGGGTGCACACTGAGCTACTAGACACGTTCCCAGATGAGGCTTAATTAAATCCTTTAATTATTAACCACTCACCACGTTTGCACCAGCTCTTAGCCCCAGAATCGCTTAGGGGAAGAAGCCAGCCTCCTATCTGCCCAAATTACTGCCTCAATTAGAGTTTTATCAGCTTCAAAAAAGTTTAATTCTGAAAACGTTTTTTGAACTCCCGAGTGTTGAGCTTTGTGTCAGACAAGTCTTGAAGCCTTGGAAACGCCCTTTGTCCAAATCGATAAATGAAGCCTGGATGTCAGGTGGAATTCAAATATAGGATTAGCTTAATCAAACTCATTGATGAGAGTAGCATTATCAAAGGTAATCGGGCAGCATAGTTTTTATTGCTTTATTCACAGACCTAAACTCGGTGGCCCTATGAAACCCCATGCATATCTTCATGCTTGCACGGGGCAGAGCGATTCAAGCTGAAAGGGCAGTTATAGAGGGAAGGAAGAATTGAAAAACCTGGAACTGAATTTCTGCCTGGTCACAGGTTAGCTGATGACCTCCGTATTCTCCTTGTCTGGCCTCAGCTTTTTTATCTCTAAAATAAGCCTGCTTCCCTGGGGTGGTGTGAGGACTAAATGAGGCAACAGAAGGGAAGGTGCCAGTTCAGGTGTAGGAGCAATGGAAATATGAAGACTGAATTGGCAAAAGGTGTGGAGGCCAGCAGGGGGACAAGAAACCTCCATGTCTTGTGAAAGAGGAGACCATGTTGGGCCTTATTTTATAACCTGCTCTTGAAACGTACATTATCTTTGGCAGATAGTGGTGGAGGTGGCAGGCAGGGATGGTGTGGAAATCTGTTTTCTTTGAGACAGAGTCTTGCTCTGTTGCCCAGTCTGGAGTACAGTAGTGCGATCTTGGCTCACGGCAACCTCCACCTACTGGGGTTCGAGCAATTTTCCTGCCTCAGCCTCCCAAGTAGCTTGGACCACAGGCACATGCTACCATGCCTGGCTAATTTTTGTATGTTTAGTAGAGACAGGGTTTCACTATGTTGGCCAGGCTGGTCTCGAACTCCTGACATAAGTGATCCACCTGCCTCAGCCTCCCAAAGTGCTGGGATTATAAGTGTGAGCCACTGCGACCAGCCTGAAATCTTTATTTCACAAATGAGGAGGCATCCTCTGAGTGCCTAAAAGGTCACCACTGCTCCACATTTCCCCACTTGCCCCAATAAAATGTTTTAAAACATAAAACAAAGTGTGACCTGTCAGTCCTGGATGTCCTGTCCTCTTTCTTCCCATGAGTAACCAGAAGACAGGCCTAGAGCTGGGGCTGCCATAGAGCCCTCCCTCCCCCTGGTTGGCTTCCTCAGCGTCTTCTGGGGTCACACGATGGTTGCCTGTCTGACACCTCAGGGTATGGCATTACAAGTGAAATAAAAGCTATTTCATGGAAGCACAGAAAATATTTGGCAATGCCAAGCACACATATGGTACTCAGAAAGTTTTTTTGTTTTTTGATTTTGTTTTTTTGTGTTTCTTGAGACAAAGCCTCACTGTCACCAAGGCTTCAGTGCAGTGGTGGCAATCTTGGCTCACTGCATCCTCTGCCTCTTGGGTTCAGGTGATTCTCATGCCTCAGCCTCCCAAATGCATGGGATTAGAGGCACCCGCCACCATGCCCCACTAATTTTTGTATTTTTAGTAGAGACAGGGTTTCACCATGTTGGCCAGGCTGGTCTCAAACTTCTGACCTCAGGCAATCCACCCTTCTCAGCCTCCCAAAGTGCTGGGATTACAGGCATGAGCCCAGAAATAGTTTTAAAATAATAAATTTCATCCTGTACTTGCCTCATTGGTGTTCTGGTCTTGGAAGCCTTCCCTGGCCATTGTGTCTAAATGGCAAACTCCCTCCTTCACCTAAGTGGTGTCTTGGCATGCTCCAGTCCTCCTGTCTGACTTAATTTTTTCTCCGTGGTACCTGTCCCCGCTCTTACATCTGAGAAGATTTTTGGTCTATTTGCTTTATGTGTAACTCCTTCCCACCAGCCTTCTCCAGAACATAAGCTCAACACGACTGGGCTTGGCTGTGTCCTCTGCTGTTTCTCAGCCCTGACACAGCATCTGGGGCATGGCAGGTACTCCATAAGTATTTGTGGAATAAATAAATGAGTGTGAGAAAGTTCTAGAATCTTCCAAAGTCTGTAGGTGATGGTGTCTGCCTTAAAGACCCTTTGTTTATATAAAAAACACTTGATTGGGGATAATTATTCTCTGGATATGATAATGAGGGGTATTTGCCCAAGCTTGTTCTAAACCCTACTTAGAAAAATGGCTCGTTGATTCTACAGACATTTCATGAGTGTTGTTTGTCTGTCAGGTATTGTGCTGGGTGGGCACTTGGGATTTAAAAACAAAGTAAATGGGACATGTCTCTGCTCCCAGACTAATGGGTGGGGCAGACAGGTAAGTAGATCATTAGAGTAGAATGCACAATGATTGAGGTTGTTCAGACAGCTGAGGGGGCCTGGAAAAGAAGCCAATAACTTCATCTGGAGGCAGTGGGAGAGGTTTTAGAGAAGGGAAAAAGGAGAACTGAAGACATTTCAGGTTAAAGAGAAAAATGTACAGAGGCAAGACATCACTAAAGGGCAGGTGTGCTATGTGTGGCTGTGCAGGTTGTACACTGCACAAGTTTAGGTATATGTGTGCATGTGGTGGGCAATTCACATTATAGTCTATGTGTGGTGGCCCTGTGAAAGGACAAGGCAAGTTCAGAGAATAGAGAGAATTGCTGGATAGAGAGGGGCTGAAAGGGAGGGTAGATTTATTGAATGTGAGGGAACTGGTGGAGCGGGTGTGATGCAGGGGGGAACGTCAGAATAAGAAGGGTTTCGTCAGCAAGGTAAGGAGTCTGAAGTTTACTCCTTCGGCTACTGAAGACTAATGAGACAAAAAGCAGAGACAAGGAGGCTCAAAGTAGACAAGGATGGGGCTAAAGCCTGGGGAATTTTCCTGAGCTGAAGGAGCTTTTGTAAGGAGGCAGCAGCTTCAGACGCAGGCAAGGTACACCTATTGGGCACTTGAGAGCTTTACATAGAGAAGATCAAGGTCAGCGCCTGTCGAGGTGAGGACTTCTAGGTGAAGACTAATAGGAATCAGGACTCAGGATTGGAGGCAGAGTAAGAATTAAGGCAGAACAGTGCCCTCAAAGCAGTGTGAAGAGAATTTCAGAAAGGCACTTTGCAGTCACAAAGTCCTGCAGAAAGAAGAACTAGAATGAGGCCTGAGAATGGGCCTTGGAAGTGTCCATCTGGAAATTTCCTGGGTCACGCCTGTAATCCCAGCACTCTGGGAGGCCAAGGAGGGTGGATCATCTGAGGTCAGGAGTTTGAGACCAGCCTGACCAACATGGTAAAACCCTGTCTCTACTAAAAATAAAAAAATTAGGTGGGAATGGTGGTGGGCATCTGTAGTCCCAGCTACTCGGGAGGCTGAGGCAGGAGAATCACTTGGACCCAGGAGGTGGAGGTTGCAATGAGCTGAGATTGTACCATTGCACTCCAACCTGGGCAACAAGAGCAAAACTCCATCTCAAATAAATAAATAAATAAAAATTCCCTGGGGCCCCTTGGCAGAGTAGTGGGTAGCAGTCAGATCGGGAGGCGCTGAACATTGAGGAGAGTTGAAGATAGAGAGCAGAAACGGGGGCATCTGAGAACTCAGGCTCTTCCTGGTCCAGCTGGGAAGGACACTTTGCTACCTGGGGTGGGGGCCAAAGGCCTCAAGCTTCAGTTCTCATCTCTCTTTCAGCTTGGAGATTTCTGTGTGTGACTATATCAACCATCATTCATTTAGCCATACATTCATATACTCACAAAATACATAATTGTTTCTTCTCCACCAGGCTATTCAAGGAGGAAACTGGACAATAAATCTCTATTGCTGGTACAGTCTTCCAAAGCTCATCCCAGGGTGTTGAAAAGCTGAGGTGTGGGGACTGCTTGAGGCCAGGAGTTTGAGACCAACCTGGACAACATAGGAAGACCATCTAAAACTATGTTTTTAAAAAATTGCCCCAGCATGGTAGTGCACACGCTGGTACTTTTAGCTGTTCAGGAGGCTGAGGTGGAAGGATCCCTTGAGTCCACGGGTTTGAGTCTGCAGTGAGCTATCATTGTGCCATTGCACTCCAGCCTGGGCTGGAGTGAGACTCTGTCTCCAAAAACAAAAAAGAATAAATAAAAACTCGTTCACTTAAACCTTTTGGATAGGGATGAGGGTTAGGGAGACTATATAATAGGGTCATGGAGGCAAGAGTGACAGCTGTGGCAGGGACAGGGAGTGACAAGTGTGTGTTCAGGTAGGCAGCTCTGGGAGGGCCCCACGGAAGTGGTATTTGTGCTGAGACCTGAATGAGGAGCAGGAGTCTGACCTGAATGATGAGCAGGAGTCTGCCCTGCAAAGGTCCAGGGAAGAATATTTCAGGTAGAAGAAACTGGACAAGTCCTGAAGGCAAAAACAAGCAACAGAAAGAAGGCCTACTGCTATAGCTTAGCCAGCCAGGAAGATCGGGGGGTAAGGTGATGATGGAGAGTTAGGACAACGGCCTGGCAGATTATGTTACGGGGGCTGGATTTATTTTTATTTTATTTGTTTATTTTATTTTGGTCGGGGGCTGGATTTATTTAAGTGCAACGGGAAGCAGTCGGAGAACTTAAGCAGGAATGGAAATTCTGCTTTGGAGTTAGTACCTTTCTTTGCCATTTTCAAAAAAGTCTTCAAATTATAACCGATTCATTGAATTATCAGGATTGCTCTAAATGTTCTCTTCATGCTAGCCAAGAGAAATCCTCTTCCTTTTCCTCTTTGACAACCAATTTGGCCTTCACTGGGAGCCAGCTCCGTGTCGTGTTATGTTGTGGGTGTGATAACAGGGATGGGATACGGGAATGACTAAGAATTGTTCTCAAGGTGCTTATATGATCTCCTTGTGGAGACAGGACCTGTTTCCCCATCATGAGTGATTTTGAGATGAAGAAAAGCTACAGAGTATAGCCCTGGAGCTGAGGACTTAGAAGTAGAGAAAGAAGCAGGAAGTTCAGTACCATAGTGGTCAGGCTTTGGAGGCTCTTCTTCCAGCCAGTCAGGCCCCTGGAAGGGCAATGCTGGAGTGGTCTGCAAGATACATAGCGATGGTTCATGCAATCAACCACAGTCTAAGTCCATAGCCTGAGGTCAGGAGCCCCTTGGCCGGTGGGTCATGGAAGCAGACTCCTTCCTGGAAGATTGAATAGCCTGTCTTTGGGGTCTTCAGCTGCCCTGGAGATAAACGACCCTGAAAGTTGGAGGCAGACCGCTGAGACCCCTGGGGACTGGTAAGCAGATTTCGGAACTGATTTCCCTGTCACCTCCTTTATTATTGCCTTCTCTTCTTCTTCTCCCCTCTGCCTCTTCTCCTCTTCTCTCTCTCTCGTCTCCTCTTCTTCCCTTTCCCTTCTCTCTTTCATTTCCTCTTCTTCCCTCTCCCTCCCTTGATTTCTTTGCCTTTTCTTCCTCATCAGTATGTCATGGAATTGCATTTCTTTGATCTCTGCTATTTCTTGAACTCCCAGGCTCTCTTCTTACTTTCTTGGACCTTTAGCTCCTGGTCTCCCTCTCCCATGCTCTGGAACCTTCCATGCCAAAGTGAACGGCCATTAGACCCCCTTGGTCCATAGGCTCTTGACTCCTCTCTAGGGACCTTTTCTCCCCTTTGCTTCAAGAACGCTTTGCCAAGGACCTCATCTTCACTTTGACCACCACTCCCACTGAAGCGTTCAGCTCAGGAGGACCATAGCATTCTTTTATGTAGGAGAAGATAACCCTAAGCTGTTACCCGATTGTAAGGAATTTATTTTAAGATACAAGTCAAGAATCCTGAATCTGAAAAATCCAAAATGCTCCAAAACTGAAACTTTCTGAGCACCAGTATCATGGTTAAAGGAAATGCTTATTGGAGCATTTAGGGTTCGGGGTTTTTGGATTTGGGATGCTCAACTGCTAAGCAGAATGCAATATTCTCAAATCTGAAAAAATCCAAAACCAAAAACACTTTTGGTGCCAAGCATTTCGGATAAGGGGTATTCAACCTGTAGTATTCACATAGAAAATGCAAATATGTTAATTTTTTAAACCAAAAATATAGTTTGTGTATATCTCAGTAAATATTAATTGTTATGTATGTTAATTGTTGATTTGGTGAGGGGAATGATGGGGATTATAGGGCTAAAGCCTCTCTCTCCATGCCTTGGTTACACTGTTGGCGTAAATTCATTCATCTGACCTTCTGAGCACATCCGTAACTACCTAGATCTTACAGTCCTATTCTCATAATTCTTGTTCTTTTATTTTACCAAAACTTCTACTTCTTTCACAAATTCCAATTTTATCACTCACGTCTCCATTCTGCCTCCTTTCTTCCTTTAATGTTGATATTCCATTCTTGATATTCTTCTCAGTTTCTTTCTTTTCCTGCCTGATCTCACCCCCACCCCACCACATGTTGTTGCTATACGAATGACTGCTACCATCCAGGGTGACTCTGAGTTTCAGATATATATACATATATGTGTGTGTGTGTGTGTGTGTGTGTGTGTGTAATACTGAGTAATAATGCCATCTGTTATATATAAATGATAATGCAGTGATATATTTTTTCTAACTGTGTTGTCCATTTTGTGTGCTCATTCTTAACATTTCCCTCTGGATGTCCTATGGCCACTTCAAACCTAGAAGGATACCAAGCCCTAGCCCAATAAGAACTCATTTTCCCTTTCAAATCATAACCTTTCATCAACCTCTCTTCTCAGTGAACTGTCAGTTATCCAATGGCCCAAGTCAGAAACTAGTTATGATACCTGTGTTAATTCCACCTGTCTTTGCCATCTCTTCTCTCTTGGCCTCCTACTACAGCCACCTTGTTTTGGGTTTTCATTCCTGTCTTGGATTATTAAAATGGGCTCTGATGTGGTTTTCTCTATCCCATCTAATCCTCCGTGTTGAGCTTCCAGAGTTGCCTTTCTAAAGCACTAATCCCATCTGGTCCCTCTCTAGTTAAACAGCTACCCTGGCCCCATCACCTTGGTTAGCTCAGCCCTCCAGGCTTCCCACACTTGTCCCTGCCTTCCTCTCCAGCTTCTTGCTGGCCTCTTGGGTTCATGCTTTGTGCTCTAGCCATGCTTGCACTGCAAGCCTAAAAGATGTGACATGCTCTTTGTTTACCACTTTATCACTCTTCTGACTTGGAGTGCATTTTGGCAATACTCCTAGTACCTCTGCCTCCTCCAACACAGAATTATCCTTAAATATTCTGCAGAGGTGACTATATCACCCTCACCTGGCCTGATTACGGGTGTTTGTCTCTTGGACTGGGTTGCAAACACATCAAGAACGTGGATATGACCCTATTTTCTTTTTCTTTCTTTTTTTTTTTTTTGAGATAGGGTCTCACTTAGGCTGGAGTGCATTGGGATGATCATAGTTCACTGTAGCTTTTGATCTCCAAGGCTCAAGCAATCCTCCTGCGTCAGCCTCCTGAGTAGCTGGGACTACAGGCATACATCGTTAGACCAGCTAATTTTAAACTATTTTTGTGTAGAGATAGGGTTTCATTACGTGGCTCAGGCTGCTCTTGAACTCTTGGACTCAAGTGATCCTCCCATCTTGTCGTCCTAAAGTTCTGGGATTATAGGCATGACCTACCATGCCTAGTCCCTACTCATTTTTGTAGGGCATATTTTTGGCAGTTCATTCTATCAAAATTAGATGAATAGATGTGTCATTTTCTTGTTTGAAAGCCAGATTTGTAGATTTAACTTGGGCAGATGATGCCTTGTCTCCCAGCGTCAGACTCCTTATGGAAATTGATTGAATTCAATAATCTCTCTCTGCTCTTCCAGCATTGACTGTAGAAACCAATTCAATAGAGTTCTGTGTCAAGATAAAGAAATATTTGGCTTGCATGCTGCTTTTTTTCTTATAAAGCTTAGAATCTTCAGCTTGAGCTCTGATTTATATGTACTTAAACACCATGGCAGCTGGTAGTAAAAGGCAAAGCCTTGATGAGGCAATGACTTGTTTTTTAATTAAAGCTTGTCACATGACTCCATTCTTTCTAGTCCTTTACTCTCAAATCATCATTTATTAAGAGTTCTTGAAAATGGATATAGTTTTCTCTTGAAAGAAGACGGGAGGGAGGAGTGAGCAAATGGAAAAAAATGACTGGTCCAGATCAGGCAGCCAGCCGTGACTGTATTTTTGAAGGTCACCTTGGCACCTTGGATTACTATTCCCCTTCCCCACCCCTAGCCATGAGCCAGCAAAAACGGGGGCGGGGTGGGGAGTGGTGTTGGGCATGACCCTGTGGCTGGCCAACATGGCACCTAGGAACGTTACCACCACACTAACCCTATGTGCCACCTGCTGCAAACCACAGCTGCAAACGCCTGGCAAAGCTGTTTCTCACCCTCCCTTTGCAGCAACGTCGTTCTCGTTACTATTTCGCAGGTGGGAGAAGCATGGTGAGTACCCGGAGTACTCCTGGCGATGATGGATGGTGCGTGGAGTTATTTGTTACGCTGCAAGTGCCTTGAAGCATCTTAAAATGATTAACTTGAGGAGAAGTTTGACACCATTCTGAAAAGTGCCAAATAATGAAAATCACTACCTTTCTCTTCCTAGTTCTCCTCCCAGACACATTCTGCATTCTCAGTTCGGGTCTAGCCTCACAGTTTAGTGCACCTTACTTACAGAATTTGTCTTCTCCTTCCTGACATGTTATCATGTTGTATACATTGGAGCCACTGACATTAGCTTCTCATCACCCCATGGGTCTTGAAATCTGGAGCTGGGTTCAGAAGCAGGGATGTTAAGTCACGCTGTCATGTACCCTAGACTTTAAAGGCAGATAGCTCCCAAGTTGATGAGGTGTTTATTCTACAGAAAGCACCAGTCTGTGATAGTTGGGGACCACAATTCTCTTCCCATTGAAAGAATTAATTTCCTCTTTGTAACAAGTGAACAATTTGAAAAAAAAAAATCTTTACTTGTACATGCTAACATTGTATTCTTCAAAGATTATAACAAGTAATCATTTATTGAATATTTGCAAGGTACAGCCATGGGGTTTCTGTAATTGAATTACAGTGGATTGTTCCCTCCTGTTTTGCAGACTTCAGCAACAGCTGGATTGAGGCTCTTGTCTTGACAGGCACACCGTGCATTGGAGGAGGCAGGTGTGTGCAGAGCCTCATTATCTGAGGATATTTGGTTCTAGAAAGAGTAAAACATCTTAGATCAAGACAGGAATTGCTATTCCACATAGTGAAAAACCAGTCAACATGATGAAAGCAGGCTTATTTCAGAATAGGCAGAATATAAGTTATAGCGTGAAACCGAACTGATGTTTTAGTCTGAATAGAGAATGAATCAAGTGTTAGGGCATTTAAGGCATACTTTGTTCCTGACAGAATTGTTTTGTAGGGCCAGTATCTTTCCCTTCACGTATGACTTTCAGAGCAATAAGTAACAAAGAAGATCATTTTGGCAAAAATATCTGAGGCCATTTTCATTTCCTCCTGGGACCCTCATCCTTTGCTGTGGTCATCTCTGTTTCCAGAAAGCCTGTGTGTCAACCTTCATGGTGTTGATTTCTTCTTTTCTTCAATTGCTAACTGGTCCTATTTTACCATTTTCTCACTTACCAGTGACTGTGGCTCTGATATGAACTGTTCTAATTGCATAATAATGCCATCATTATATGTAAACGGCAATGCAGTGATGTATGTTTTTCTAATAGTGTAGTCCATTTTTTGTGCTCATTTGTGAATATTTTTGTGTTCCAATAATTCTTCCTTACCCATAAAACCTCATAATAGAGATAAACTGAATACCAAATATCCTCCCGCGAGAAGGAGCGAGAATGCCAGAGTAAGTGGTTGGGCTCATCATTAAGTGGTACCGACACTTGTGCCCTGGGTCTGAAGGAGAAGATACGGTTGTTTGCATTTGTGTCACACTTGCTAGAGTCTCCAGAGCACTGTAATATTCCTTATTCTTTCTTTGCTCATAATTCTCTGCAAGGCCAGAGCTGATGGACCCGTGTTATAGATGAGCCTCAGTGGGTGAAAGTAACTCACCCAAAGGCACGTGCTTGGCCAGTGCCATGGCTGGGATTCCAAGAAAGTATCCAATTTTTAAGAGTGTTGAGGGAATGTAGAAGGATGGAGGAAGCTTGGGTGAGCAGAGAAAAAGGAGGAATCCTAGGTAGAGGAGTGCCTGAGGTAGACATGAACTTGGGATACATCGAATAATGAGAAATTTAAACAAAATAGTAGATGCAGAATATATAAAAGGAATTCTGAACTTACATCAGATGATTGGGCTTTTAGTATTTCAAAGAAGAATCTGGGCTGAAACACTTTGCTTTTTTCATGACTCCCTCAACCCTGGTTAGTTCCATGGTCCCTCAGCCTTTATCTCCTGCAACAGAGGCTGGGCCAACTCTTGAAGTTAAATGGGAAATAGTTTTTTTTACCCTGCAGCAACCAGCCTGCCGGATAGCATCTAGATAAGGCACCCTGCACCTTTCACTGTGCTTTGCACACAGCAAATGGTTTTTGGCAACAAAACCCTTCAATGTAGAAAGAACTTAGAAAAAAAAATCTTTTGAATTGTTATTTTTCCCTGAGGTCTTAAAGGAAGAAAGGAAGTTTACTTAAAGGGGAACACTTTTCCACAGACTCTAGGAGTGAGTAATTTGGGCTTGTAAAACCGTATTCCAATGACAACCTGCCCCAAATGTCTTGAAAATCGCTTTTGACTAGGGAAACTGGTTCCAGGAAGTCACTGTTGATTTATTTAAATGACTCTGGCTGGATTACTCTGATGTATTGATCTAGGGGATGTGGTCAGGAGTCCGAGGACAATACCTGAAGTCAATCCAACACATTGTAAGGGTTTATTTTATTGACACTTTGGTGAGAAGCCCTGAGCCCAAGCTGCTGCATGGGAGTATGGGGATGCCTGGACCAGGAATCCTGTCCCTCCTCATGCCCTCCCAGGTGCCTGCTGCTCCTGCACACTTCCCTTTCCACAACCTGGTCATAGCTCAAGCTTGTAATCATTTCCAATAACATCTTTACGCGTTTCTGGGTCTTGGATAGCCCAGGGAAAGCCCACAGATGTCTCCTTTCCACTTCCCCGCAGAAAGCCAGACAGGACCACATCTCCTCCCTGGGCTGGTCTTGCTTTCTGCCAACAGCCATCACTCCCCTGGCCTCCCTCAGCTACCTGGGCTCAGCCCCAAGGCAGGCCTGTACATGCCGGCGAGTCTTCCTGCAGGCGGCTGAGTCTGATGCCCAGGGTGGGCAGTTTCTGTCTACCCACATGGGGCAGACACCATACCTGAGCCCAGTCCCATCCTTGTGGGCTGAATGGATTCTCAGGGGCCAGGCCTTCTCTGCTGTGTGGAGCAGTGTCACCAGCTTCCCTAGCCGTGTGCCATCAGAATGGTGGGGAGTCCAAGGGGTAAAGCTTGTCTTCTCAATATGTCAACCCCCTCCACCCCAATCAAACAAACAAAAAAACCCAAAACCAAAACCCCAGCCCACTTGGGACAGACCACAGAGGTGTGATGAATGTGAGGTTCTGCTGCCCAGGAGCCAAGAACACGGGGAGAGAGAGCAGAGTCCCAAATGAGGCAGGTAGCTGACAAACACAAAAGTGGTCTTTGTGCAGCCCTGTGGAAGCCAAACTGGGAAACTGTTCCCGAGGCAATGCCCAGAGCAGGAGTACTGCCCAGATCCATCTGTCCAAACTCTATATTCTAGACTAATCCTTAGCAAAGGAATGAGGCCCTGATGCCGCTGGGGCCCAGGAGAACTTTTTTAGCCATGTCCCTCAGAGAAGCATGGAAGCCAACAGTTTCATGTCTTCTGACGTCTGGCCTCTGATTTGAAGAGCCCTGTTATGAAAAGGCCAGTATCACCTAGAGAAAATGGAGGAAGCTACCTTTAAAAATGACTGTTGTGGCTGGGCATAGTGGCTCATGCCTGTAATCCCTGCACTTTGGACAGCTAAAGCAGGAGGATCGTTTGAGGCCAGGAGTTCAAGATCAGCTTGTGCAATACAGCAAGACTTTGTCTCTACAAAAACATAAAAAAATGAACCGGGCATGGTGGCATGTGCCTGTAGCCCTAGCTACTCAGGAGGCTGCGGTGGGAGGATCACTTGAGCCCAGGAGGTTGAGGCTGCAGTGAGCCATGATTGTGCCACTGCACTCCAGCCTGAGCAACAAAGTGAGACCTCGTCCCCCTCATCCCATCCTGACCCCTGTGAAAAAAAAAAGCCTGTTGCAGCCCTTAAAACCCCCCATCAAAACACAATGGAGCATAGTGTGTTATACTCAAGCCTTGTAACATTCCAGGCAAGTAAATCACACAGCCATTCAAGTAAGAGTCAGGTGAAAATTTTGTGACTGAGTTCGGTTAGACCTATTTTTACTGGTGTAACCTTGACATACAGAGATGTAGTAAACATAAGATCTATCCTGTTTTCTCAACCTTCCATCATTGAATTCGGTGGCTGAAAAGAAATTTTAATAGGTTATGTTGTCCACAGTCTTTTAGTCTAGACAGAAATTATTACTTTTTGGAAAAACATTTATTGTAGCTCAATCATTGGGCCAAGAATTGTGCTGGATGCTAAAATATTTGCTCTTAGTAGTACATAGTCTGTTGAGGAAGACAGACACATATGCAAATAATTACTATGTTTTACAATAAATGCTGTCATAGATCTATGGTCAGTCCAACCAGATACCCATCTCCTTATTTTTCACATTTTCTGGCTAGTGAGATTGCTCCTCTCTTCCTAGGAAAGCATGCAATCACAGTAGCAGGCCCAGTGAGCTTCATGTATACTGGACTCATTTCTAGGTCTCCTGATTATGGCTGATGGGTTACTGGGTTGAAGCAGGCTCCTTGCAAGGCCAACACACATTCCAGCTCTCTTGTGAATTTATTTGTCACAGTCGTCTAGATGAGAAGATATGGATAAACTTCTTGGACCCACCCAGTTCATAACTCATCTGGGAGAATGAGGCTCATTGGTAATCTACTGTGTGATGCCTGTAATGAAGACACAAGGAGTTCTGTCTCTACCAAGTGCATTGCCCTTAATGACTCAAGGATTAGTTTTCTTTTTTTTCTCAAAACCTTGAAAGAAATGCTTGAGTCCTTGTAACCTGTAAAGTAAACGTTGTTACTGAGGGAAAAGCAAATTCCCTGGTTGCATGGACTGCGTGGAAAATTACGGTGAGATTTGCTACAGTGCATTTCTCTTCTCTTTCTGCCATTTTGAAAGCAGCCCAATGTGAAACCCTGCTGAGATGCTAACCAATATATCTACCCTTGGCTGCAACACGATCATTGGCCAGGTACAGCCCCTTCTAAGAGATGGATCTTAGGCAAAACCAGGAACTGGGCTATCACAAAGCACAGCCCATCCCAATTCCTGGCCGCCTCCCCATGGCCATTTGTTGACATCTCCATAGTTGTGCTGGATTGGACCTAGGGAGATTCATCACCCTTTCTCTTCCAAAATTACCAAAGGTATTTATGATATTGCAGTAGAAGGAGGGGGAAATCACATTTAACGTTCCACAGAAAACTTTCCAAAAATAAAATCCAGAGCATTATTGGTTCATTCACTGAATTCCTGGAGCGTGCATCTGCAGTCATCTCATAGTTAATCACAAACAACCTAGATGGTACAGGTTGATAGTGAGGTCTTCAGATCTGTAATTTCCATTGAACCTCTTGGTTATCACCGAGGAGCTCATCTTGGTCACCTCTTTCAGTGACCTGCTCATAGCTCAAGCTTATAATCATTTCCAATGACATCCCTTACAGGCATGTTTTCCCTTAGAAACAATTGTACGGGCTTTATTTGATTGTTTCCCTAACAAAAATCCTAAATGTTATTTCTGAAGAGAGAGTATGAGATTATTGTGATTTTCCTGTGGAAATCTGAGAAGCCTACCTTAATTGACACCAGCAAAATACTTGGCACAAGGGATTTGCAGCTTCAGCTAGGAGCAAATGAAAGGCTCGTCTCTGTTGTAAAAAATTCATTTTTGGTGAATGGTCCAATTCATAGGCAGAGCCAGAAGCTAGAGTTCCAGGGGGATGGTTACATGTTGGGTTTTAATTGATTGTCTTCTTTTTTCTGCATAAAGATGATTGATTGTGAAACTTTTTACATAAGGAAAATAACATGGTGAGATTTTCTAAAGCAGTTTCTCTAAGGAGAAGTTTAAAGTGCTATGCAAGCATTTAAATGCTATAGCACTTTATGAGGTAGAACACTTTAGACCGCTAATTATTACCAAGGCTAATGAGATATCATTGGGTCAACTATAGAGCAAGTTCATAGGCTACCTTATTTACCAGGGAAACAAATCTGTGGCAAAATAAAGTGGTTTGAAACAATGATTTGAAGGATTTGTGTGGCCCCTACCCTTGACCAAAGCCAACTAGAGCAATTTCACTTTTGTATATGATCAATGCTGGATCTCCTCTAAGACTTAATTTTTAAAAAGGATTCTGCTTAAAAATGTTTAGTAAACAATTCTCTTTAGAATATTTTCTTCCTCCTTCTAAAATTTTTGTATTTCTTGGTTTTTCTTTTCAAGCACGTATGCCAATTTTTGAAATATGCAATTGAATACACTCCCACACATTCTTATACTTTGTGTAATACCCAGCCCTTTTACCCAGGTCACATGGCTTGGGAAACATGGCCTACTTTAGGCTGTGGATGGATGAAGCATGCAGACTGTGTAACTTGGTTAGCAAGAAGGTGGAATGCATGTTTTCTCTGTGTGTATGGACCATACTTTGCTAATAAGAGTGCCCATGGGTCAAGAAAAGAAAGAGACAATTTCCCCTCACAGAGAGAACATCATTACCTGAGAGTTTTATTCATTAGTAAATTAGTGAGATATGACTCCATAAATCAAAAAGTTTTGACCTCTTCAAAATTGTAACCTTTGGCAAAGCCTCACTTATTCTACAGATGTAGCCATTTCTTTTTTAGAATTATCCTCTGAATCTATGACATTAAAATCAACCTTATTGGGAACACAGTACAGCTCTCTGATGGTGCAATGGATTTTTGGGGACCTACCAGAAATCACAAGGAAAAACACTGGGTAAATGAGGTGGTCATCAGCTTGGGTAATTAAGTTTTCTTTTCTTTTTTGAGGAGGGGGTGGTAATTAAGTTTTAAGTAAAAATATATGGTGACCAATTTTTTCTCTGGGCCTCATTAACTTATTCTAAAGAATTTATATTGAACAAAATGAATTCATTGTTTCAATCACTGCTTATTGAACGTCTTCCCCAGGTAGGCAGATATTTTTCTTCATTTACTACCTCTTACTATTCTTTAATTAAAAACATCTTGCCCTTTAGCCAATATTATCCATTGCTTTAGAATAGTTACTTTATGTCATTCATTCAAATGAAAACCCAACTGTTGCTTGAAGGGTCTCAAATACTTCTTTAAGCTACCATCTTTAAAATGCAGGCTCTAGAAATTCTATTTGCATTCCATAATATTTGGGAGGTTGACCACAGTCTGCAGTTATTCCGAGCTATTTTTAGAGTGTAAGTTATGCCAGTGAATTATTTACATTGGTCAAATTAGCTGGCTACTTGCCAGGTGGCCTCTTTCCTTTTTGATATGTTGACAACACCTTCGTTTTGTTGCTTCTAAAGGGGCCTCGGCTTCTTGGGGCACACAACTATCTCAAGCATCTGCTTATGTAAGCCATTGTTTTTCCTCAACAAAAGTCCCAAATACACGCTAAATGTTTTTAATCCTTTTTTTAATTCATGATATTAACCATGCTGCCAGACTCCTGGGGTGCCAAGCATATTCGGCTAGCCAAAACACAGAACAGATTCTGGGAGACCAGTAAGGATGTCAAACACAGCAGCATTCTCTTTGTTTCATAGAACTATATTCTTATTGATGGTTTGCTTTAATTTTCTTTTTTGTCAAATAAGCTGGCAAGACAGGGGGCTATTTGAAACGTAGGGAGGCAGACAAGATTTCCAAACCCATGGAATGAAATGAGATGGGAGATTGTGAAAGTGCAAAGCACAGAGCGGTGAAACGGCTCAGTAGTGTGTTCTCGCTGACCAAGTGTTT
The DNA here is from genome assembly GCF_030222135.1 of Aotus nancymaae. Lineage (NCBI taxonomy): Eukaryota > Metazoa > Chordata > Mammalia > Primates > Aotidae > Aotus > Aotus nancymaae. Next base: position 9,794,101 of record NW_026988421.1, read on the forward strand.
TAAATATCAAACCGGGAACGTTATCCAAAGTTTCAACACATTTCAGTATATTATATACTACATGCCATATTCGTCATTTCAGAACAGCTTGAAAAATTGCACAAAGTTCAGTAGGTGACCCAGTCACTTTAGAGTAATAATGTAGCTTTAACAGTTCCTCCACGCCTCCCTCTTTCATGTGAGAACCTGATTTTACTTTGTAAGTTTGACTTTGTTAATCCTCACAGCTTCACTGCCTGGTTGACACACTTTCCAGTGTTTCAGATCTCTTTCTTTCTCTCTCTCTCTTTTTTAAATTAGGTAAGTGTACAATATCAAGGACTACATTTTAGAAAATAGACGCAGTCTTTGACTTTTGTCCATTCTAATATGATCATTAAGTAACCTCGGAGGAAAATGGAACACTTTGAACAGGCGATGAGAAGCAGATGTAGCTTCAGAAGTAACATTTAAAAAAACATGCATTGGATATGACATCTTTTCACATTTCAGAAATCGCCAGTACAGTGGATTGTTTAAAATATATGAAGTGAGATTTAGCAGCTGGGGAACACTTGTTTATCTGCTTCATAGTGTTAAACCCCAATAAATATTTTGAACAGCAAACTGGTATGTAACATTACCAAATAACTCTTCCTATTAAATGAAACTCAGATCTCATGGCACAGTTGAGTTTTGTAATATCAAAAGATTATGGGCCACATGTTAATTTGGAGTAACATATAATCACATAATTGTTATAACTGTATTTCAGAAGTTGTTAACTTTAGTATGCAACTTTATTACATTATGGTAAGACATACCCTAAGCCTGGAAGCAGGGCCAATCAGAGAGCTCCAGGTTATTGGTTAGAACTACGTGGTTTGATTAAACACATCAGTTGAGGGGAAAGAATCAGAAAGCCTAGTTGTTGTTTTATAATCAGAATTACTTCCTTGGTTGACCCGATACTCATTTTTTATCTTGCTGGGAGGGCTTGTTAGGAGCTAGGCTTAGTGTAATATCTTGGATCTTAGTTCTGCCCAGAGATTATTAAAGGAGTTGGAGGCTGCTGAGCTGACTTACCGTAGTTGAGCTGTGAAGCCCTCATGAGGTTGATGGACATCTTGTCCATTTTGTTTTCTCTGACTCTTCTATGACGATTATATAAATCTCCTCACCTGAGGCCTATTGCACAATGGAGGCATCATAACCCGAGAATTGTTGAGGGAAGAAACCAACCATATGCCAATAGCTTGAGCCTCAGGTATGAGGTTCAGGCCACAAAATTGGATGTGAGAGATACAGCTTCTTTACTTTTCTCTGTTCAGGTTCATCTCATTTACCCTGGATCTTGTCTAAGGAGCTGATGAGGGAGCACTAGCCCAGGGCGTAGGTGGGCATGTCTGGTCCTTGATGCCATCTCTCCACACTGGTACCCGCTAATTCCTTCCTCATTTGGGCTGGCTGTTCGTCACCAGTTGCTGTAGCCTTAGCTCCTTTACCTGCATTCTCATCTGCAAGGCACCCTCGGGTCCTGGGCTCTCTGTTGCTTTCTTACTGCAAAGGGATCATTGTGTGGCTTGAAAGGCGTTTGAAGAATAGAAAACTTATGGGGCTAAGTTCCCATCTACCTAGAAATTCCACACTGGTATCCCCTCCCTCCCTCCTTTCTAGAGCTATTCCTAGGAAACGGATCACAGGTTTCCCCTGCTGTTGGATCCCACAAGCTTAACTGGGAATTGATTCCTTCCCAGGACTTGATCAGGAGGGTAGGTTGGGGGCTTTACCCTTGTGTCCTGCTGACTTTTACCCTCTTATCTGGCCCCACTGGTCCTCAGGAAGTCCTATCCAATTTTTCAGGGAACAGAATTCTATTCTATTCATGATATGTCCTCCTTAATCCTCTATCTATATTATTATGCCCTTTCCTTCCTCAAATTATGTAAGCTTTTGCAAGAAAGGCAAAGATTGAGGGTGGGAGAAGGAAATTCTGGGAGAAAACACTGGTAACTATTTCTAAATATTAAGTTATCACACATTTATGGATGACTTAAAGCCAGGCAGTATGTTCACCAATATTATATCTCATTTTTATCTCATAAAGTGGACATCTTTAGCTTTTTTTTCTTTTAAATAAGAGGAAACCTAAGCTCAGAGGGGTTAAGTAACTTGTCTGAAAAACAGTAAGCAGGAAAAATCAGATAGGAACCAGACTTTTCTGAATCCAGAGCCCAGAACCTGTTCCCTAAGACAACGGAATCCCCAGCGACTCAGATCTGACTGGCTTGGGTATGGCTTGGGCACTAGGATATTTTTTTCAGTGATTCTGCCACAGCCCAAAGCTGTGCCACCCACAAAACAAGCACTATTGCAGGGCAATCACCTTGTCTGATGCCACCCCTTGCAGGTGGATCTTTGGTTCTCATTCCTTCTTGTCTCTGAAAGGTAAGTGAGCTTCTCAGAAGAAACTGGGGCTGGGGGAAGCATGTATGTTAGGATTTTGAAGCACAGGAAATACTGTTTATCCTATAATTTTTTTGTGTGTCAGATGACTCTCAGATATTCACAGATTAGTGTGAACTTCTAATCATCTTGGAATCCAGTGGGAAAGAAAATCTTCAGAGAGTACATGTTCAGATTTTGATATACATTCCTCAAACACAGAGACAAGGTGAGGAGCCATGCTAATCACTGTTGCTTGGAAAATTTATTTGAAAAAAACTTTCTTTAGAACATTTTTTGAAGGAGTTGAGGAGTGAAAGAGCATTTTTTTTTTTTAACCACTTCCAATGAAGCTCATAAATGATCTTTTTCCAAAAAGACTAATTTCATAGCAGGCTGGAGAAGTCAGTAAAGGCCTTAAATAGTTTGAACTTCTTTAGTTTTCACTTAAAGGCCACACTCAATTGTAGCCCTTGTTAAAAGTTAAGCCGGGAAATGTCTCTGAGGAGAAATTCAAGCTTTCCTTCCAGCTTGGACTGGTCATGAATGGTGATTATCTGACTGTAATTCAAATCATATGTGCGGTCCTTGGTTTTTGCCCTACTCAAGATTATTTTTCCCCTTTTAAATCGAGCAAAATAGTCATTGGCTTAAAGACAAACCTGTTCACATAAAGAAACAGTGCTGGAAACGCAATGGTGTTCCAAGACCTGAAACTACAAACTAGATTTCTAAATCTCCAATAAAGATGAGGCTCAGTCCAAATGCATTCATAATGCATTCATAATCTCAATTCAGCCTTCCCCCAGTGACCCATGAATGAATACATTTCAAAACATGAAACTGAAATTGTCAGAAAAGTACAAATGTGGACAAAAGACAGTGAAGCACTTTATTTCTGTTCTGTGTTCAGGGACTCACTTTATTTACAGATGAGGCTAATTATGCCTTTGTTGCTAAACTGCTGAATGAAGAATGAACAACCTGTGTGTCTCTAGGAATATTTCCTGGCATCTCGACGCTGGATGTCATTTTGGACAGAGTGAGTGGGTACTTGGCTTTACTCGTGTGAGTGTTTTCCATGTGTTTTTGGCATCTTTGGAGACAGAGCATTAGGCCACATGAGGTGGTATGGCCGGGTAGGGAGGGCTTGTTACTGAGAGTCACCAAGTGGGGTGGAGCTTCTGCACGTCCCATACTGGTAGTGAGCTTAGGAAACCTGCATAGCACTTGGGTCTCAGTCTCCTTCTCTGTAAAATGGGAGACAATAGTGCTTACCTCACAGGGTCATTGTGAGGCTCAGACGAGGTCACGTGTGGAATTAGCAGAGGATCAGAGAAACGCTGGCCATTGCTGTTATCAGGGGTCATTCGGAGGGTGCTGAGGACTGCAAAGGAAATAGAAACGTGCCTAGAAAAGCGCTGAGTGAGGTGAGTGCTCCAGCCCCCTCCCTGCTCCGCAGGTGCGCAGCCACCAGGAAACCTGTCAATGACTTGCCTCTTCCACACTTTCCTTTTCATTTGACTTCAGCATTTTCCTCGGTTTTCAAAATTATTTTCACTGATATAGACCAGATTTCCTTAGAATCTTTAATGTTCTATCACTTTTAAGACCTTGTTCTAAAAATATATTTTGTATCTTGTGCTAGGAAATTATTTCTTTTTACTGGCTCGCTCATGTAGTATCAACTGGACTTTCTAGAACTTGTCTCTAGTGGTATTTTGCATTCCCTAGCTGCTGGTTCAGGCCAAGGCCCCACACAGCTCCCGTGCCATGTCCTGTCTCTGTTTAGCATGTTCATGTGAGATATGCCTATTTGGATGAGTGCTCACGATCCTCACAGGTTTATATGGTTAAATCAACGAGGCAGGAACTGTAGCGTATCTTTTGGAGAGGGCCTTATGCTGATGTATTTTATAATAAAATATAATGCCCAGGGTTACTTTTTAAATTCACCTGCATGGCAAAGTATTCTTCTGACAGCCTGCCTCAGTCAGCATGGGGTAGCTGTCACCAAAGGAAGAAAATATCACCTGGTTCCTCCTGTTCACAAATTAGGGTGCAGACATGTGCCTCCTCAGCTGCAGAAGGAAAAGGAAGGAATGCAAACGTATTGACAACAGCAACAACTAAAATATCGTGAGACACAATTCGAGAATGTTAGAGCTGCCTGATTTTTTAATTTGTAGGTTTAGAGGTTAAAGAAGCAGGCCAAATTTGGTTATGGTTATGGTTTTTGGAAATAGGAGGGGAGGGAATTAATGGAGGGGAAGATGAAGGGGAGCAAAGGAGTAGGTTTTACAGGGCAGCCTTAGAAAGCATAAGGAGCCGTGGATGGAACCCCATGCTTTGGGAGGTCTGCCCTCCCTACCTCTTAGAGAGGGGGTCCCAGGTCTAGAGTCAGGTCACAGGCCAAGCCTCCTGTGGAGAGAGCTGGGGCTCCCTGCCAGCCTGTGTGCCCAGGAGAGGGGTTACAACTTCTGGGCATGGGCTTTTCCTGATCTCAGTAGGTTCAGTAAAGGTTTTAAACTCAGAGATTTTCCCAAGGCGAGCATCAAGTTTCTTCTCTCCTTTGGAATCCTGATGGAGCGAGGAAGTAAGAGTCAGCAACAATGGGGTAAAAGAAATATCTCTAGTCTTGGGACACTTTCCATGAATGTTTTGACAGTGTTGATGCAATGTCAATTCAGGCTGGAACCTTGGGCAGTGCTGCTGCTTGTGGAGTTTTGAGAATGGGAAGAGGCACAGGGGTTAAAGCACCACATTTTACAGAAAAGTGCTTCCTTGGGAGGTGTTTTACCTCTTTTGGGTCACTAGGGCACCTTATAAAACATGTTTTGTTTTTTTTTTTCAAGTGTGTTAAGACACAAGCCTGGGTGTTTCCTAAATTCTTTAACTTATCCCTGGAAGAAAGCTTGGGTGTAATCTCTAGGATTTTCCAAAATGAATCTCAATGCCCTTTGGATAAGCAGAGAACCAGGGAGTCAGCAGAATAAATTTAGCCCTTAATTCCTCTGCTGTAGAGTCAGCAATAGCCACTGGGGCCAGTGGTGAGGATTTTCAAAAAATCTAATTTAACACAACGGATACATTCCAAAGAAAGAGCGAACATGCCTGGGTCGTGTTTGTTTTTAAAAAGAGAGCCCTGATTTTGTTAAAGAATGACAACCGAGGCGTCTGCAACCTCCAAGGAACATTTTTGTGCCTTGTTCCAAGCAAAATTTTCCAGCAAATTTTAATATAATTTGTCCCCCCTCCCATCCCAGATGAGAAAAACCTGCTTCCAGGATGAGAAGTCAAGTTTCAGCAAAGAATAATCTCTTTTTGCAACTCAGTTATGAGTAACCGAGAAGTGGTTTTTGCATTGTCAGTGCTCAGTGTGTCACCACGGAGGGGCCATCAGGCTTGGGAGGGGGAGTGTGGTCCTCATGTGCCTGCAGCTGCACCCTCTTCTGGAGGCGGCTCCACAGGCCACGTCTCTTCAGGTGAGTGTCGGCTGGCATTCTGGTGTGGCTTCTCATGCACGTAGGTATCAGGATACCGAACATCTGCCAGGAAGAAAAAGCTTTCGGTCTCTTGGAACAGATGGATGGAATACTGTAATGTATCATTGCCATTTCTAACTGGGCCTTTTGCACACACACTTAGGTAAACTCATATCTTCTCAATTGAAAACACTTTCAGTGGTGACCATGGAGGAAAATGGAGAGGGGAGTTTAGTCATCTCTTAAAAGCTTGAAATGAGACTAGATAATGCTTAAAGTTGGGGGAAAGATGGGCCCCGTTTTCTCTTATGATAAAGAACACTTTTAACAGAGTTCTGAAAGCTATATTGTACTGAGGATAGTTAATGCTGGCTACTGTTCTGAGCATTTATGTGCCTAATATTCTTTACTCCTTTCACTCTTGATATCCTGATTGAATCTCAGATAGGCTCAAGTTTCTGCAGCTAGTAAACTGAGTCAGGGTTTAAATCTGGGCTTCCACTAAAAGCATTTTGCTGGGTCTGAATATACATTGGTGAGATAAGTACTAAGCACCGCCAGATCATCAGTGGACCTCTGACACATCTGCTGATCTCTGAGTCCTTCTGTTTTGTTGGGAGGATTGTTCAGGGTCAAACCTGGCAGTTCGTCTATTAGTAAGACACACATCCACAGAGGGGGCTTTCGAGACTTCTCGTTTCCATTTGGCCTTGTAGGTGAGCCTGGATTTTCTTGGCTTCATTTGACACAGGCCCACTATCCAAACCCAGCATGCCAGATTAGCCTGGTTAGAACCGGGGCAGGTTACGCTTAACCAAGGCTGTGTCAGTTGACATGGCCTTCTCCAGGAGAAAAGTCACAACCTGGAAAATATGCTCCTTGTGCCATGTTTTCTTTTCCCCATTTCCAACATTTGAATAATTTATTAAAGAAAGGAGCTGTTCTTTCCCTTGTTTTCCTAGGACATTATGTTCTTAAAAACTACAAAACAATGCAAAAGCCAAGATACTAGGCCCAGACCCGGTCACCCACAGGCTACCCCAGATAGAAGTCTGATGTTCTCTCTTCACCAGATGCCACGTGTCCCAAATGTCATATGCAGAGAAATTCGCCACCTGAATTAAGAGACGCAGTAGCTTTGATTAATGGATGACATGAAATTTGCTGAGTGATTATGTAAACAATCCATACATGTAATACAAATGCAAAACATATAAAAGAGCACCGAGTAAAGAGTCCCTCAGAGTCTAGTAAATTGCCTCGTTGGAGGCATACCAACGTGAAGGGTATTATTTTTCTATTTATTCTTAAGTATTATTTACCAGTCTTGTTTTCAGTGATACCAAAGTAATTTGGATTAAAATCTTTGTAGAGTCATCATCCAGGATTAACATTTGCTGTGGGGTGTTGAGATTGCATGCTAACCTCCAGCCGAAGATCCCCAAGCACGTCATATCTATTGATGTTTTTTGAACACCTACTGTGCTCCAGGGTTTATGACCAAGCAGCAACTTGGGTCGTCAATCAGGTCAAACAGCTGTCAATTTGATTTTGGAAAATTGAGCAATAGGCAAAAATTCCACTTGGAAACCAGAGAAGTTAGTTTGGAAGAATGGGTGAGTAAAAAGCCAAGGAAACTCTGAAAAGAAAGCTCAATCAGAAAAAAAGTCCCACCAGGCTTCCAAACATACTGGAAAACCTCTGTTATCAAAGCAGGTTGGTACTGGCATGTAAATAGGCAGACTGACAAAGCAGAGTAGAAGATCCAGAAACAGCCCCACGTGCATGGAGAGACTTGTATATGAGAAGGGTGGCATTGTAAATTTGTGGGGGAATGAACTTCTCTACCAGAGGTGTTGGGATAAGTGGATAGCTACTGGAAAAAAACAAAACCGGACCTGTTTCTCCTCCATATATTGGGTTAAATTCCAAGTAGACAACAGATTTAAATATAAAAACTGAAATGATAAAAATAATAAAAGAAAATATTGGCAAATGGCTTTCTATCCTTGGAGATTATGAAGCTTTCTAAATGATGGCTCAAATCCAGACATGATAAGGGAAAAGATTCATAAATTTGGTTGTTATCAATATAAAAAAACTTTGTATGGAAAACAATCAAAGAATAGCAACAAAAAAGAAAAACCACCATGAATAATATATGAAGACAAATGACAAACTAGGAAAAAGAATATTCACAGCTACATTAGAGACAAATTGTCAGTAGCCCTAATGGATTTGAAAAAGCTCCTTACAATGGAGGAGAACAACTACAACAATTCTGTAGAAAAATGGGTTAGAAACATAAGCAAATAATTGACAGGAGAAGAAATCCACATCTCTCTTAATAGTATGAGAAGATCATCAACTTCATTAATAATATGATAAATGTAAAATAAAAACTATACCAAGGTACCATTTCTCACCTATTAGATGTCAAAACCCCAAAGGTTGACAACATGCTCTGTTGGCAGAGCTATGGGGAAACAGATACTCTCATTCAACTCTGGGAGAAATATGAAATGGGACAATCCCAGGGAGGAGACGGACACTAGCGAAATCATATGAGCATTTACCCTATGACCCAGCAATGCCGCTTCTAGGAATCACCAGGATACCTTGGCAAAAACATGAAAAGACAGATATACAGGCTATTCATCACAGCACTTCTATAAGAGCAAATGACTGAAAACAACCCAAATGTCCACCAACAAGAGACAGGTTAAATAAACTGTGGGACATCTACATGATTGAGTATGTACTATGCAGCTATGTAAAGAAATGAGGATGAATCCTGTGATAGCTACAGAGTGACTTCCAAGGTATGTTAAGTGAATATAAGGGAGAAAAAAGAATAGTGTGCTGTTATTTATCAAAGAAAGTGAATATATATGTGTGTATGTGTGTGTATGATTATCTATATCTATAAATATATAAAGTGAATATATGTGTGTGTATGTGTATGATTATATATAAATATATTTTAATTATATAATTTATAAATTAATATTATAAATATAAATATATAATATAAATATATATTTATATTTATATTATAAATATATATTTATAAATTAATATATATATAAATAAATATATATTTTTAATTATATAATTTATAAATTAATATTATAAATATAAATTTATAATATAAATATATAATATAAATATATATTTATAAATATATATTTATATATAATCATACACATACACACACATATATTCACTTTATGTATTTATAGATATATATAATATATAAATATATGTATTATATAATATATATTTATATAAAATATAAATATATTATATAAATATATATTTTTTAGTACAAGCAAATCATATATATGTGATTATATATGTGTATATATGTGTAATATATATGTGATTATATACATGTGATCATACGTGTGTATATAATATATATAATATATAAATGTATATTTATATATATTATATATAATGTATAATACAGACATATAATCATACACACATATACATGTACACATATATGTATGATCACATGTATATAATCATATATATATGATATATATTACACATATATACACACATATAAATACATAATCACATATATATGATTTGCTTGTACTAAAAAATAGAAGAATAAAGCATATCTTTAAAATAACTTCTTTTTGAGGAAGAAAGGAGTAGTGTGGAGAGTTCAGAGGTGAAAGCTAGCCCTGTTAATTACATTTTGAGTTTCAAATTTGATCTTGGAAATCAAATCAAATGCAAATGTTTTACGTAATTATGAAACTAAATTATAAAATTAAGATGTAAAAAGGTAATCTCTAAAAGTTAAGAATAAAATGAAACAAATAAACCTAATTCTGGATTGAGCTGATGCCATAAGCAGAGACAGGAACTCCTGCAAGTGACTTTTAAATAAGATAACTTGACTGCATGTCCCTGGTGAGTATATAACCTAAGGATAAAAAGAACTTCAAAAAATATTAAACAATTTTTAGTAATAATATTTTGGTGTTAATGCTTATGCTATTATTCTGATACTTTTCCAAATATGGTGTGGGATAAAGCAAATGAATAATTATGTTTGTGTCACTGAAAAATGGGATTTTTGTGGATATAGATTAAGATCAAGGAATTCAGGTAAAATCTTACAGTCTTGATTTTGAATTAGGAGTATCAGTATGAACTTGATAGATTTTTCTCAAGGTCTGTCCACTCAAAAGGCCTAGAAAGAATGACCAAACCAGTAGTAATGGGAACACCTATCACCCAGTTTGTGGTTCTACTGAAAGGAACCACAGCTTATTTGCAAGATGGCAGATTCCAGGTCTGCGAGGAAATAAACAAGGTGAGCCTGGGGCAATTGCCATAACTGAAAGCCAGGAAGCTATCGAAGACTAGAAGAAACATGTCAAAAAGACGCAGGAGACAACTTGCAAAAGCTCCCTCAGGGTAAATATTTTAACATTAATAAAGATAAAACCTAAGGTGGATTGAAACACATCAAATATGTTTTAATCCATGAGTTCCAAATGGTGCTAGAAAAATCATCAATCACTCTTGCAGAATGCTAGGGTACAACTGGTTAGTTTGAAAATTGGTAAATGAAAGAGGAAAGCTTACCTTATTTCTATAAGAACCCTACCTTAGGAAACAAAAGAGCTGGTGAGAAGAGTTTTTCTTTAGAGATGTGTAATAGCCAATGAACAGGAATGATGGCAGTAAGGAAGCCAGTGAGAATACATCCTCAGATATAGAGGTTACTACCTGGGAGATAGAGTGGAGAAGAGAGGGCCATTTTGCAAACCTTAATAAATTAATGGAAATGGAAGTGACCATCAATGGCTGCAAATATCACAAACAGAGAAGCAACCTAACTGTTGGAAGAACATAGCTCTACCCGTGAAATAGTCTTACAAGAACAGTCCAACCTGAATCTGATCCAGAGCCTCCATCTAACTGCCAACTACAGGAAGAATGGGGGCCAGAGGAACAGGTTAATTCCTCAGGGATGGAATCAGCAAAGTGCAGACCATGGAAAATTCTACAGGGTAAGTGACCCAGTTTCTTCTACAAAAAATTTCAAGGATATAAACAAAGACAGATAAGGAGGAACATATATAAAGAAAAAAAAAAAGCCTTACAGACTAACAACAAATTTATTCTCATTGTATGAACCTAATTTGAAACCTTCTTTGCACAAACAATTTTAAAACGCTTGAGATCATCAAGGAAATGTGAACACTGGAACATGGTCTAGCTCCTCGGCAATATTAAGGTATTAAGGAATTATTGTTAATTCTTAACAGTGTAAGAATTAGGTGTGGCAGTGTTATTGAGGTGTTTTTGAATATCCTTTTCTTTAGATATACATAGTGAGATATTTATAGATAAATTGCTGTGCAGAATCCTTTTGCTGTTGTTGTTTTAGAGATAGGGTCTTGCTTTATTGGAACTGAATCATTTTCTGAGTGAAAATAAAAATAAAAATAAATTAAAAAAAATAGAGATAGAGTCTTGCCCTTCAACCAGGATGGAGCTCGGTAGTGTGATCATACCTCACTGCATTCTTGACCTCCTGGGCTCAAGCGATCCTCCTGCTTCAGCCTTCCGAGTGGCTGGGACTACAGGCATATGCCACCATGCCCAGCTAATTTTAAAAAACTTATTTATTTTTTAGAGACAGTGTCTTACTATATTGCCCAAACTGGTCTCAAACTCCTGGCCTAAAGTGATCTTCCTACCTCAGCCTATCAAGTACTGAGATTACAGGCTTGAGCCACTGCACCTGGCTTATAGATGAATTGATATAATATCTGAGATTTACTTCAAAATAGGAATGGGGAGAGAGATATGTGGAGTATAGGTAAACAAGATTGGCTGTAAATGGATAATTTCTGAAGCTTGACATAGTACATCCAGGTTCATTAAACGACTCGCCCTATTTTTGTAGACATTTAAATCTTCCATAATAAAAAGCTAAGTAAAAGTAGAGGGTAGGTTTTATCCAGGTATAATTGATCATTTGCATAAAAAATACATTTGGACTTTCAAATTTCCTTGAAAGATAGCTGAACTTTGACTTAAAAAAAATATATTCAAGGCCGAGTGTGGTGGCTCACACATGTAATCCCAGCACTTTGGGAGGCCAAGGCAGGCAGATCACTTGAGGTCAGGAGTTCAAGACCAGCCTGGCCAACATGGCAAAACGCCATCTCTACTAACAATACAAAAATTGGCCAGGTGTGGTGGTGGGCACAGTGGCAGGCACCTGTAATCCCAGCTACTTGAGAAGCTGAGGCAGGAGAATCACTTGAACCTGGGAGGCAGAGGTTGCAGTGACCCGAGATCATGCCACTGCACTCCAGCCTGGGTGACAGACAAATATTCCATCTCAAAAAATAAATAAAAATAAGTGTGTGTGTGTGTGTGTGTGTGTGTGTGTGTGTGTGTATTCAGGTATTTATGTTTCAGCTTATTATCATTGTCATAATTTTTTTTAAAAGCCAGATAAATACAACTTATCTGGGAGTTGATTCTGAAAGGGTGATTTTTAGCACATTTTAAAATTTACTTTTCACAAAAACTTAGAATTGTCAGAGATAAAATGGGCATCTGATCAACCACCTAAAGACCCAGCTGTGATCATTAGAACCCTTCCCTGTTCCCCTCTCCCTTCCTCCATCTGTTTTATTTTTTGAGGGGAAGTATTATTCTTAAATGGCCATTGATAAGATTGTAATAATTGTCAGTATCACAGTTTTGGGGGAGGCGTAGAATAATAATTTTAGCTATAGAATGCATCTCAGCCATTCCTTGGTTGAACTCATTTTAAAATTGAGGTTTAGGCTGGGCACGGTGGCTAACATCTATAATCCGAGATCTTTGGGAGGCCAAAGCGGATGGATCACTTGAGATCAAGAGCTCAAGACCAGTCTGGCCAACACAACAAAAACCTGTCTCTACTAAAAATACAAAAATTAGCTGGGTATGGCAGTGCATGCCTGTAATCTCAGCTATTCTGGTAGCTGAGGCTTGAGAGTCGCTTGACCTGAGAGGTGGAGGTTGCAGTAAGCTGAGATCACATCACTGCACTCCAGTCTGGGTGACAGAGTGAGATTTTGTCTCAGAAAAAAATAAATAAATAAAAATAAAAATAAAATAAAATAGAGATTTACACATAGATTTCATCACCCTATAAATAGAAATGTGCCTTATTTGTGGTAAATGGCCTAGAACTGTGACTTTTTAAAGCTGATTGTTGTGAGGTTTGAGCAGTCAAGTCTTGCCTCACTTTCTTGGCACCTCCAAAGGCCACGGCTGCCATGGGAGGTGAGAAGTGACAGGCTGCCGATGGAGGGGTTCCGATTGTGACCCCACCTGCAGTGTCTCCTGCTGTCCTCACTGGCCTGGACCCTCGGACTGTTGGGTGGGAGCACTGACTAATAACATAAACTCTGTCAGGAAGGTGTTATGATGACAAGCTCAAGAGTGGACATAAACTTTCAAATTTGCCTGCATAATCTGAGCCTTTTATATAACACAGTTATGTAATTTTCATGAATGATGTGCTGACCTACTTTACACTTTAAAGATAATAGTTTAGAAACTACGTAAACCACCTGGGCTGTTACCAGTGATGAAAGGTTATTTGATGGTAAGGTCTTTTTCTGTTCATTTGCCAAACAAAGATTGACTGTGCATCAACTGTTTACAAAACAATGAACTAGGTGCTGTGGGAAACGTATAAAGTCTGTGATCTTAACATGGTCAGCATTTAATAGGAGGAGTGCAGGACAGCACTTTTAAATTTGTTTTCTAACTAAGTATTGTTCAGAGAAAGGGATATGAAATTTCAGATGAATTGATTTTCACAATTTCTGGTCTCAGTGGGGACAGATCAAGGGAGGATTCCTAGAAAAAGTAATAGAGTCATGTGTCACTCAGAGATGGGGGTATGTTCTAAGAAATGTGTGGGTAGGCAATTTGTGCGACCGTCATAGTGTGCCTACACAAACTTAGATGGCACAGCCTACTGTATACCTAGGCTACGTGGTAGAGCCTATTACTCCTAGGCTAGAAACCTGTACAGCATGTTACTATAGTAAATACTGTAGGCAATTGTAACACAATGGTGAGTATTTCTGCATCTAAACAAATCTAAACTTAGAAGTACACTAAAAATAAGCATATTGTCATCTTAGGGGCCACCATTGTGTATCTGGTCTGTTGTTGACCACAGTATAGTTGTTTGATCTGTGACTGTGTTTGAGACGGGCTTTGAAGGTTGGCAGGATTTGGATGACTGAGTTGGAGTGTGTGTGTCTGTGTATGTGCATACTCGTGCTTACATGCAGTCGCCTGGGTGGGAGAGGAATGGGTCTAGGAGGAGTGTTTCTGGTGAGAGAACCAGCGTCAACAGAAGGCTGGAAGTGGGAAACTGGGGCCAATGTCTAGAGAAGAGTGAAAAGCGTTTGCACCTGGCTGTATCCATCCTTTGGCTTTTTGAAACATTGTATGTGTCTACCAGGACTGCCTGTGTCTGTACTATTTTTTCAAAAGAGCTCACTAATTATTTATACCATAATGGGAAGCTTCCTTTGGGGTGTTCATGAGAATAACTTCTTCCAATTCTACAGTGATAGATAGTGAAATAATTAGATTGCAAATGGGCAAGAAATATGATTTTTTTTTGGTCTCTTGGCTGTTGGCTTTGTTTTAGTGGTAATTATTATTTTTGTTATTTTGAGACAGAGTCTCGCTCTGTTGCCCAGGCTGCAGTCCAGTGGCACGATCTCAGCTCACTGCAACCTCTGCCTCCCAGGTTCAAGCAATTCTCCTGCCTCAGCCTTCCAAGTAGCTGGGATTACAGGCGCCTGCCACCACAACCAGCTAAATTTTTTTTTTGATATGAGGTTTCGCCATGTTGGCAGGCCTGGTCTTGAACTCCTGACCTCAGGTGATCCACCCCCCTCGGCCTCCCAAAGTGCTGGGATTACAAGCGTGAGTCACCATGCCTGACCTTGTGGGGATTTCTTTTTTTTAAAATTTATTGCAGGAGCTTAGAAAATGAATAAATTTGTATTGAACTGATTTGATTACAAAATATTTATTTACTTTACAAAAGAGATGGTTAAAGAAGATTCCTATGAATAGCCAGTTTCCCTCATTGTGTTTACAATAGAGTTTCTTTTGCTAAAATTTGGTTTACACTAAATTTTCAGGTCCAAGTGCATATAGTAAGTCACACTGTATCAGCAGCATGAAAATTAACAATACATTTTTTGTCTCCATTAATTTTTATGTTAGACATTCACAGGAGAGGGTCATTGTTCATGGTTGGGGTGCACATGCCAATCCCCTGAGAAAGGAAATGGTAGAGCTTCCATTTGGATTTGTTTTTATGAGAAAAAATAATCTTGCTGATATTTAACATAGGGATTGATGGTAGTACATGTATATAATTTTAAAGTAAATATACACATATCAGGGTTGTATGTTCATAAGGTTGTTTTTGGCTGGCTTGTGTTTTGACTGATAAGCACCTGGGGAGTTATATTAATATATTTGAACATCAGATTTGGGTGTGGGCCAGCTTCAGCGCCTCGTCTTTAGATGAAGAGTCAAGGGAGCCATTGAAGGATTTTAAGCGGCGGAGTGCTTGATCAGAGGAGCATTTTATTTTTATTTTTACTTTTAAAAATTTCAGATTCAGGGAGTGCCTATGCAGGTTTGTTACATGGGTATTGTGTGATGCTGAGATTTGGGCTTCTCATGATCCCATCCCCCAAGTAGTGAACAGAGTACCCGAAAGGTATTTTTCCAACCCTGGCCCCCTCCCTCCTTCAGCCTTTTGGAACGCCCAGTGTTTATTGTTCCTGTCAGAGGTGCATTTTATTTTTTTTTTGAGATGAAGTCTCACTCTGTCGCCTATGCTGGAGCGCAGTGGTGCGATCTTGACTCACTGCAACCTCCGCCTTCTAGGTTCAAGCGATTCTCCTGTCTCAGCCTCCCAAGTAGCTGGGATTACAGGCATGCACCACCACACCAGGCTAATTTTTTTGTATTTTGTAGAGACGGAGTTTCACCATGTTGGCCAGGCTGGTCTCGAACTCCTGACCTCAAGTGATCCACTTGCCTCAGCCTCCCAAAGAGTTGGGATTACAGGCATGAGCCATCATGCCTGGCCTAGAGGTGCATTTTAAAAACATTACTTAGGTTACTGTGTGCAAGAGTGAAAGACCAGCTAGAAGATGAGACCAGTGCTACAGGGTTTCTACAATCATGAGAGAAAGTTGGGACCACAGGTGGCAGAAGCTATGTTGTGCTATCAGCTTGAGATTGCATTTGGTATAATTTTTTTTTTTAAACTACTTTCTGTGTTACATTTGCCCTGGGGCTTTATGGCACATGTCTTATTATCCAGCACTATAAGGGGATGAGTGTTAGGATTAATGAAGACTTGCCCTAAATCAGTTTATTTTCTGAGAATTTGAATAAAGTCCATTTAACAGTGAAATTTCACTTGTTTGCTGAAAACGGAGGCATGTGGAGCCCGTGTGCAGTGCCTCCAGCTGAGGCTCTGGCAAGCGCTGATTGAGCAGAGAACTTTCCTGACCACCCCATGAGAAAAAGCTCCCACCCTCCACACAGACATACAGGATTTTGCTCTTATATCATCGTACTTGTCACTGTCTGAAATGACTACAGATCTGTTTTCTTGCTTACCTGGGTCTTTCCAGCTTGGATGTGAGGGCAGAGACCATCAATCTCCAGCCCTGGAATAGAATCTGACATGTAGGAGACGCTCAATTTTTTTAAATGCTCAAATCTGGACTTGCCCATGAACAAACATCAATTATCCTCATATGGAGGGTTGTGAGGGGACCCGCTGGTTAGATGGCAGAGTTTAGCATTCATGCCCCAGGCGCTGGAAAGTTTTGTGGAGCTTCTCATTTGCCAAACAACTGTCATGTTCACAAATATTTTTCTGATCATGGAAGAAGAAAAAAGCGGAAATGAGAAATAGATGTGTGGTGCCCAGATGGCCACTGCTCTGAGCACAAGCAAGAGGCTGTCATGGCCCCTAGACAGGTCCAGGAAGGGCTGGAGCGGGAGCCTATTACTCAGGAAAGCTACAAGGAGGAAAAGTGATTCTTCTTTTTTTTTTTAAATCATGCACCAGTTATGCTTTTTGCTTCTAGTTGGGTTTTACTTAATTTTTTTCTTTAGGGATAATTTGAGGACCAAGCACATCGTCTTCCTTCATTCTTTCCTTTTTCTGTCTCTTCTCCCTCCCTCCCTTCCTCCCTCCCTCCCTCCCTCCCTCCCTCCCTTCCCTCCCTTACTCCCTCCCTCCCGCCCTTCTTCTTCTCTTCCCTTCCCTTCCCTTCCCTCCCCTCCCCTCCCCTCCCCTTCCCTTCCCCTTCCCCCTCTCCTTCCCCTTCTATTTCTTCCTCTTCCCCTCCTGCCCTGCCCTGCCCTCCTCTCCTCTCTTCTCCTCTCCTCTCTCTTTCCTTTCTTCTTCTCTTCCTCCTAGTTCTATTCCCTCCTTCCTTCTTTCCCTCTTTCTTTCTGTTTTTTTCTTCTTTAGATAGAATGTTTTATTAATTTAGGTGGATTATGTGTTACTAATTAAAATAATATAATGGCTAAGATTTATTGAGCTCTTAACACAAGCCAGGTATTATTGTGCTACATACTTTAAAGAGGCTCAGTTCATTGAAAGCTAACAATAACTGCCTGTGTATTGCTACAGTTAGCTCCATCTTACAGATGAGGAAACAGATTTTTAGAAGGTTAAAGTAAATATGCTCAGTTTCACACAGCTCAGATATCTTGGGTCTGAGAATTAAACTCTGGCGAGCTCACTCTAGAGTTCATAGATAAAACTAACACACTACACTACTTCCTCCTGTAATGTTATTTAACTTTCACCTCCTAGAGAAAGACATTGCTGCTGCACACTGAAACAAAATTGTAACGCCATCATCACACTATTCAGTGTACTAGGATACTGGAGGCTTCGCCTGGACTCTGAGTTCTTGGGGGAAAGGGACTGTACTGTGTCCATCATTATGTCCTTAGTGACTCCAATATCATAAGTACTCAGTAAGTATTCATTCAGTGAAAAGTAAATGACCTCATTTCTCTCTCCTCCCAATCCTCATATCATAGGAAGTAGTAGCAGAAGGGATTTGAAATTTATTTTGGCTTTCAGGCAATGTCCAAGCTCCGAAGTGCATGGCAATATGTCTGCTCTGTCTCCAAAAGCTGCTGCAGGATCCTGGTGCATCGTTAGGTGCATCTTAATGAAACCTTATCAGAAGAGTAGTTCAAAAGGGACTTGCCGACAGGACTAAGTCCTGCTCTATGGTTAAAAGCATGAAAAGCAAGTCCCAATGAAACAACAAAGATTGTATTTGTTTTCATGCAAGTGGCTTTTCCTGCTTGTTCTTCCTTCACCATCCCACCATTTGACCCCAAACTGGGGCATAAAAGCTGGTAGACATGGGCCATGGGGCATATATCCATAGCAGAGACTTGGCTCAGCTGATGGGTTCTAGTCAGCCATTGCTGCTGGCGTCATCCTATAGGACAGAATAGTAGGGGTATCTAAAGACCTCCTGCATCAAGATTGGTGGTGATACCAATCTTGCTTTTAGTCTAAGGGCTTTTTATCTGGGATCCCACAAGCAGTGATTGGGGTGATGAGTCTGCTCATTAGTTCTTTAATTTCTCAACTTATTCAACAACTATTTTTACAGAGTGGTCGGATGGGTTAAAAACTCTATTAAGGAACTGATTGTGACATGAGACTTCTCCTAGACCTCACTGAACTTGCAGCCAGTGTATGCCACCAGGCTCTGACCTTTGGGACATCTATGTGGCAGAGAGCATTGGGCAAGAGAGATCCTATTACAGCCCAAGAAATCTTGAGGGATTGAGAGCCTAACTTGGTGACAAGGGGTGACAAGCAATTGGACCCAAGGCACAATTTACATTGCATTATCAAGGGGAAGGGTTACATATTGGTTAAAAAAGAAAATTGCTCCTCAATTACTTTTGGAATTGCTACAGCATCGAGTGAAGAAGAGTCGTTGCTGAAGCAAGAATTAGAAAATTGGTCTTGACTCTGCCAATGACTTATGTTTTATGCCTTGTGCCTAGTAGATACTCAATAGACATTTGTTGAGTATTATATTAAGGAAAAGCTTGGGCAAGGTACTTAACTTCTCTGGGTCTCATTTTCTGTAAAGAGTAAATGATTTTAAATCACACGAACTCAAAAGTCCATTGCAACTTTAAGTCTGTGACTGATTCTCTTTGTAAAAAGACACACGGAGGAGAAAAATATCACAGATGATATCTGGCGAGGAAGGCATTCTTTTAATCAACAACTTTATAAGTAGTTGGATTATAGGTATCTGAGGACTTTCAGAAACACCAAAGTTCCCAGCAACGATTCAAGGGTTGCCGCAGTCAGAAGTGGCTATGTTAATTTAGTGAGAGGCAGAGTTCATAGCTCAGAGTGAGGATTAGACTCTGAGTTTAAATCCTGGCCCTGCCACTTATTACTATGCCCTTGGGCAACTGTCTTCCCGTAAGCCTCAGTTTATGTAATGTGGTGATAGCAACACACCTTTCCTCATACTGTCGCTGGAAGGGTTGAATGAAAATGGTGAAAAACACTTGGCACAGAACCAAGCGTGGAGTGGAGGCCAAGCACACATCTGGGAGAACAGACAAAAACATGTTTACTCTGTACCCAAAGTTGTCCAGAAGACTTAGCCAAACAATTAAAGCAATGTGTGCTCTCTGGGGTTCTCCAGCTACTCAAGAATGGGGAAGAACACCTCAAAGTACCTTTCATGAGGCATATGCATTAGGAATATCTGCATTCATTTGTTCTGACTCCGTAGTTATCAAATGATAGTGTGGATTTTCTTATTTCTGTGAGGGAATGCACTGACTGGCTGATGTGGCCATTCCAGCCTGCTAACAGTTTACCCTTTCTCGTTACAAACCCAGGTGTTGGCATCCTGGTTATTTATCGGTCTTTTGGGAGTTTAGCAAGAAAGAGTTTATCACCCAGGGTTTGCCTTACTCTGGGTAGGAACCAGATGTGCTGAAATGAAGTTCCTGGAGCAGCAAAGTAGGTGGAGGCACATTGTGGACTGAAGTCCTCAGCCTGGTGGGATTGCCTGAGGGATACTTGTCTCTACTGGAAGGCACTGAGACCAGGTGTGAGCCCTTTCACCCTCCACCTGCCTTTTCTAAAGTGAAGGGTACCCCACTGAGGCTGCTTGAGTTATGAAGGCCCTAAAAAATACAGCCTAGGTGTTGAGTCTTGTTACCACTGGCTCCAACCATCCAAATGCAAACTTAAGCATGTTCCATAAACGAAGCAGGAACTCTTACTTTGGACCATAGTTATAATCTGGTATCAACTCTGTCAACTGGTTCTAAGCCAAAATAATTGCACGTTACTATAATTATGGAATGAATACAGAAAACACATGAAATATTAAACAAGACTGTAAACTTAGGGAGGATTGCAAATTCTGGGGCAATGATTTGGAAGGCACCACTTGAGGTTCTCTCTCATATCCCTCATTTGATTTAATCCTCACAAGTCTCCTGCCAAAGGATTTAAAAGGAAAATATCCTCATTTTTATAAACGAGGGATCTGAAGCTCAAAAAGGTTGGGAAATGCTCCCAAACTCCTTTTCTTATTAAAGAGCAGAACTGAAGTTAATCTCAGGTCTTTAGGGTCAAGCTTGGCCCTATTTGTCTTTGCACTATACTTTTGAAGCTCTCGTGTACAAGTGTGTATTGAAATATGCTGGAGGCGTTTTTGTGAGTTTTATGAAAATGTCAGAGGAAGAATCAAGAAGATCCTTTTTGCTTCTGTAAAAAGAGAATGGAAATAGAGGAGGCTGGGGTGGTATAGTAAGGAAAAGGCACAAGATATATTTTAGCATGTCCTCAGCAAGGTTGAGTTTATTGTAGTACCCGATATCCTGAGATGCCTTAAGGTTCATAAATGTCCTTCTTGCTTTGCTTAGTTCTTCAGGTAAAATTCATTCAGAAGGTGAATTAAATAAAGAAGACTTAACACATGCTTACACGTTGATTTTTATTACTTTTGTGGGTTAGTATGAAACAGCACATTGCCACCGTAGGTCCTCTTACACACCCTTCTTAATTAGCAGGTGACAACCCTATTCCAAGACAAGTTTCCGATTTCACCCACAAGAATCCTGCAAGCACACATTCTGCAATAGCATGGTTTCATGTGTCATAAAACCAGTGACATGCTCATGGGAGAACTGGTATGGGTTTAAATACAAAAATTTCCCTCCCACCCCTACCAATTGTGAAAGTATGAATACATTTCAAATCAGTTGCTGCCTCCACCAATGCAGACATGCTCACCTGTGACCAGCACCAGTTCGAGGCTGGGCTATTCAAGCCCCATGTTCATCATTTCAGTCCCACAGATCAGGTGGATGGTGGGTGAGAGGGAGATGCCTCAAACACGCTGGGAGAAGCCCGATAAGGACACCGTAATGGCCGGCCCTGTGTGTGTTCAGCACTGTCCATTGTAATTATGGGAGCGGATTCCAAGTGCAAGCTTTGGATCCAACAAACTGTGTAGGTGCAATTAAGGAAGTGTTGGCTCTCCAAATCCTGGTGTTGGCTTCTGGAGCCCTTGCTTGCCAGGATGGAATTTATTTAAAAAAAAAAAAATGGGGTACCTTTCATATAATATAGCACAGTGTGGCTTTTTCTCTGGGTTAGAAAAACCCAGAAGGGAGTTGAATATTCCAGATTTGCTGGTGAGCAATGCATGTGGTCAGTGCTCTGGAAAACAGAGAGGCAATTTTTTTTTATGAGCAATCATTTTTTCCTCAGAAAAATTTCTGGAGGAGTGTTCTGTGGCTGCAGGTCCCTCTGTGCCACTGCAATAGTGTTTTCACTGGTGCTGTGCGTAGAAGCCACGTATAACTCGTCTGCTGCCTGGATTCTTGGGTGTCTCCACTCACTCCCCCTAATTCAGGTCAAGACTGTGCTTTTGTGGCAGACAGATCAACATTTAACGCATGTTGAAGATTTCAAGGGAAGATTTCTTGTCCTGTGGGAACAGAGCTGAACAATCTTCACTAACCATGATTTTTTTTTTTTTTTTTGAGACAGAGTGTCATCCTGTCACCCAGGCTGGAGTGCAGTGGTATGATCTTGGCCCACTGCAACCTCTGCCTCCTGGGTTCAAGCAATTCTCCTGCCTTAGCCTCCTGAGTAGCTGGGATTACGGGTGCCCACCACCACACCTGGCTAATTTTTATATTTTTAGTAGAGAAGGGGTTTCACCATGTTGACCAGGTTGGTCCTGAACTCCTGACCTCAAGTGACCCACCTGCCTTGGCCTCCCAAAGTGCTGGGATTATAGGCGTGAACCACTGCGGCTGACCCCATGATTTCTTTTTGGTACTTTATCTGCATTTGTTTATTGAACAAATCCATATTTACTGAGCACCTGCTGTATGCAACAACAAAAATAATAGCAACAACAATAATCACAATAGTACAAAAGTGTCCTAATCTTTAAATGCTTCCAATATTTCAGGCAGAATGCCAAGTGCTGGACACACATTATGTCATTTAATCCATGTAGCAAAATGCTAATCTCCACTCCACAGACAGGGAAAGTGATGGTGAAGCACAATCTTGGATGACACAGGAACTACGCAACTGACTTAGACACAGATGTCGCCTTCAGGGAGACTCTTATTCCTCAAGTCTTTATTGAGCACCTATTATGTTCCAAGTGCTTGTCCAGTTACTGGAGATATGGGTCTCCTGTGAGACAACAGAGTCCCTGACCTCAAGAAATTTCCCTTTTAAGAGAATGTGAAATGTGCAGAAGCAAGCTGTTTCAGTCAGCTCAGGCTGCTATAACAAAATATCATTGACTTGGGGCTTACACAAGGAAGATTTATTTCTCATAGTTCTAGAAGCTGGCAAATCCCACCATCTGGTTGCCAGCTGATTCAGTGCCTGGTGAGGGCTCTCTCCCTGGCTTGCAGGTGGCCGCCTCCTTGCTGTGTCCTCAAGAAGTAGAGAGAAAGAGCTCTGTTTCCTTCCTCTTCCTATGAGAACACTAATCCCATCATGGTGTTCCTGCCCTCATGACCTCATCTAAACCGACTGTAGGAGAGGCAGAATTTGACCTCTTCCCTCTTAGCATTTTTGGCTGGTACTGAGAGTTAAATTGAGAAAAAACAATTAACAGGAGAAAAGCATATAAATGTATCTAATATAAGTTTTACTTGACTCAGGAGCCCTCATGAGTAACTGACAACCCAAAGAAGCAGTTAGAGTTGAATGCTTACATACTGAACTGGACAAAGAGTGTAAATTACGGAAACATTACAGGACAAAGGGGCTCGGGCTAGGGCAGTTGATGATGGAAAGGTAACTCGGAGGGTTTATCTGAACAGATTTCTCCTGGACTTGACTCAGCCTCTTGTGACCAGAACATTATTTTCCTTCCGGTATAGGGAGGCTATTTTTTCCCACGAGAGTTTTATCTACTACTTTTAGGAAGAAGCGGAGGCCAGAGTGTGACCCTTCTTGCGTCTGCTGTTTTCTTTTCTTTTCTTCTCTTTTTTTTTGAGACAGAGTCTCACTCTGTCAGTCAGGCTGGAGTACAGTGGCACGATCTTGCCTCGCTGCAACCTCTGTCTCCCAGGCTCAAGCAATTCTCCTGCCTCAGCCTCCCAAGTAGCTGGGATTACAGGCATGCGCCACCACACCTGGCTAATTTTTGTATTTTTAGTAGAGACAAGGTTTCACCATGTTGGCCAGGCTGATCTCAAATTCCTGACCTCAGGTGATCCACCCGCCTTGGCCTCCCACAGTGCTGAGATTACAGGCATGAACCACTGCACCCGGCTGCGTTTGCTGTTTTCTTAAATGCATTTAGCTCAAAACAATCCTCTTACCAAGTGGCATATTCTTGCACCCTTCACTACTTATCTCCCAAAGTTCCCGCCTCCTAATAGAATCACACTGGGATTGGGATTTCAACATTTGGATTTTGAGGAGGACACAAATATTCAATGTGTAAAACAATTCTACAATTGAATGACTCAAAACCTAGTCATCTTGCATGCAAACCACATCTCAAACCTCATTTGTCAAAAGCAGTGTGCGTAATTCAGATGCTGTCTGTCTCCCGAGGGTGGCTCAGTAGCTCTCCAGAACCTTCCCTCTTGCCCCTGTCTGTTGTCTTTCTATCCAGCCTCTTTGAGATCCTAAATTTAGAATATTGTTACTTTCTTTCATCAATACATTTTAATTTTTAGAGTATAATGCTTACATATCTTTTGGTAAAGATATTCCCAAGTATTTTATTCTTTCAGATGCTTTTATAAATGGAATTGTTTTCTTAATTTTATTTTCAGATCGTTCATTGCCAGTGTATAGGAATAGTTTCATTTTTGTAGATTGGTTTGTATAGAAAATCCTGGCCAGGCATGGTAGCTCACACTTGTGATCTCAGCACTTTGGGAAGCTCAGGCGGGAGAATCATTTGAGTCCAGGAGTTCAAAACCAACCGGGGCAACAGAGCAAGACCTCATCTCTACAAAAAATTTAAAAATTAGCTGGGCGTGGTGGCACATGCCTGTAGTCTCAGCTGCTTAGGAGGCTGAGGTGGGAGGATTGCTTGAACCTGGGAGGTCGAGGCTTCAGTGAGTCCTGATTGTGCCACCCTGTACTCGTCATAGGCAACAGAGCAAGACTGTGTCTTCAAAAGAAAAGAAAAAAGAATTCTGTAAACTCAATGAGAACGTTTATTAGTTTTAATTGGTTTTGCTGGATTCCTTAGGATTACCTATATACAAAGTCATGTAATCTATGAATAAATATAGTTTTATTTCTTTCCAATATTGATGCCTTTTATCATTTTATTACCTAATATCTCTGGCTTGAATCTCCAATACAATGTTGCATTTAAATGGTGAGAATAGACATCCTTATCTAGTTCCTGACTTTAAAGGAAAAACATCCAGTCTTTCATTATTAAGTATGATGTTAGCTGTGGACTTTTCATAGATGCTCTTTATCTGGATAAGGAAATTCCTTTCTATTCCAAGTTGCTCAAGTATTTCTCCCATACAAAGTGTTGAATTTTGTCAAATTCTTCTTCTGTGTATGTTGAGCTGGTCATGTGGTCTGTTTTTTTTTCAATTCTATTGATAGAGTGTATTACATTCATTCATTTCTGGATGTTAAACCAACCTTGTATCCCCAGAAAAAATTCCACTAGGTTATGGCGTATAACTGTTTTTGTGTTGCCAGATGCAGTTTACTATTATTTTGTTGAGGATTTTTGCATCCATATTCATAAGGGATATTGATCTGTAGTTTTTTGTTTGTTTGTCTTGTGTATCTTTGACTGGTTTTGGTGTCAGGATAATCTTCTTTAGAGGTTCCAGTCTTCATCCTTTATTTCTCTCCATTCTAGCTTCCCTAGGTCTCCAGGAAATCTTAAATCCTTATTTGTGAATATCTGTGGGTGGTGTCTGATGCAGGCACCTTTGCAGGAGATCCTTGTGTCAATGCCCCAAAGTTCAACCTGGAATTGCTCTGTAGCCACTCTTGTAGCACTTTGTAGATTGATCTCAATAGAGGATGAGCTTTGCTGATTTTCTCCTCCAATAATTATCTGATCTTAAAACTAATCTGTGCATGAAAATTTCCTGGGAAGCCTTTAAAAAATAAAACATTTTTTTCCAGACCTTTAGAATCTTTGGAAATGGTGCTCAGGAACCTGTATTTTAAAAATCTCCCCAGGTGATTCTGATGAGTGTCCAGGTTTGCACTCACTGTTATTGAACATGGAGTCAGAACCAGGGCAGGTCTTCTCTGCTGGGCTCTGAACACAATGCATAATCAGTCAATGCTCTCATCTTCCTTGATCTGTGGTTTGCGAACTTTTAAAAACTTGATTCATAGCATGAGGTGCATTTTACATCCTGACTCAGGACGGTGTGTGTGTGTGTGTGTGTGTGTGTGTGTGCACGTGTGTATATGTAAACTGAAACAAAAATTTTATGCAATAACACCTACCCTTATAGAAAATGCATTCAGATTTTTTTCTTTGCTATTCTGTCTCATTTGTTCATTAAAAAAAATTGACCAAACCGACATACTAATTTCACAACTCACTAATAGATGTTGACTCACAGTTTGAAAAGCAGTATCTTAGAATGCGTCTCAGATTCCTTGGCATTTCCTTTAGTCACCTTGGTTCTGAAAGCCTCAGTTTCCTCTTCTGTGAAATCAGGTGGTTATTAGGTCAGATAATCTCTAAGCTCTTGGATTCTATATATTTGTTGAGTAGTAAGTGTCTCTTTAGTTGTTTGTTGGTTGTCTATTCTCTTACACTGGATTAATATGTTGTACTTTCCAATCTATCATTGGTTTAATCTCTATACCCACCCCAAGTACCCCATGTGCCTTTTAAACTAGAAAGGCCAGAACTGTCTCCAACAGATGTAGCATGTACCAACTTATAATTCAGTAAAATTCATCATCCATTTTATCTGCTGTTTGCTCTGTTTGAAGCATTAATAACAAAAAAGAAAAAGGAAAAGAAACCACTTATTAGCATGCTCAAGTAATGTTCTCTTTATTCAATCATTCAACAAGTATTTATTGGGTCCCTGCAATATGTGTAATAATCTATGTGTGTTGAGCAAATAGAGTAGTCTTGAACAATTTCTTTTACTGGTGAATGATTTTTTAAAAATTCACACATGGAGATGGAAGAAGGAATGAGGGCAGGTAGAGGTTATCACATTGTGTTTTCATTGTGTAATGAACTTTCAGTCTTTGTGCCAAAACAGATGGTGGAATGGGGATGAGGCTGTAAATTGTATAGTCTATCAATGGGAAGGTGCCGTCTCAAATTATAGCTTGTCTCCCAGTAAAGACAGTCTCACAAACGTTCCTAGGTTCTAGTGCTGGAATTTTTTTTAAGTGCAAGTGGCTGAAATCCCAACTCAAACTGGCTTAAGCCATATGTGGATTTTTTTGATTCACATCCCAGAAAAGTTCAGGGTACCAGCTAAATTCAGGATATGGTTGATGCTACAGGGACCTGGTGTCCTCCCATTTCTTGGTTCTGTCTTCCACCGAATTGACTTCCTCCAATCTGGTTGTCCCCAGCAGCTACATATTCTCAAGATAGCAACTCTAGACCTAGCAAGCTCTTGGGACTGAGGTGAAGAGTACCTGCTGCTCTCCTTGCATTTTCACTTAGAAGTGACATTGAACCTCCCTGATGGGTTCCCTTGCCTGTTCCTGAACCAATTATGGTGGCCTGGAAAATGCAATGTGCTGATGGGCATGGGCCTGGGTCATGTATCACATCCAAAAGTGGATGTGGGATTCCCTCTAGACCACGTGGCCTGATTGAATGGGCAATGGATGCCCAGTGAAAACTGGAGACTATTGCTGAAGAAGGAGATATGACTGCCAGGAAGGACAGATCCATCTATATGGAGCCACAGTGTTTTGAGACAAGAGGAGGTCTAGTGCAGTGCCCTCAATTTACAACATGAAAAACAGGACTGTAAAAGGAGAAGTGACTTATATAAGGCCTTTCCCCCTTCATGACTTTGGCTTTGAGCTCTTCGTTCATTCATCTATTCATTTAACAAATATTTATTAAGAATATATCAAGTGCCAGATACTGTCCTAGGTGCTTGGGATCAATCAGTAATAAACACAAAGATCCTTGTCTTTGTGGTGCTCCCATTCTAGCTTGGGTAAGGAAGGTAGGGAGTGCTTAAGGAGATACAATTTGATATACAGTGGTCTAGACAAGACTTGAGAAAATGATAGTTTAGCAAACACTTGAAAAAGAGGAGAGAAGTTGGCCAGGTAGATACCTTGGGGAAGAGCATGGCAGGGAGAGAGCAGCACCATTCAAAGACCCAAAGGTGGGAGTGTGCCTAACTTAGCTGAGGAAAAGCAAATAGGCCAATGTGACTGGAGTGGAATGAGGAAGGGGGAAAGAGGCAGAATATGGAGGACAGAGAGGTGAGGAGAAAGGAAGATCATATAGGACTTTGAGGACTTTAGCTTTTCCTCTGACAGAAATAGGGAACCAAAGTAGGGGTTTGAGCGGATGAGTGCCATCGTCTGACATTTAACAACTCTGGTTGTTTTGATGGCAACTTGGGAGCAAATGTATAAGTAAAGGGATGACATAGGGGTTATCACAGTAATCAAGGCAAGAGTCAAGATTGGCTTTGACCAGCTTCACTGCAGGCAGTGAGATGTGGTTAGGTTCTGGATGTGCTTTTGAAGGGGTGAGCCAAAGGGAGGTTTCAGGACAGATTGGATGTAAAGTGGGAGAGAAAGGGAAGAGTCAAGGATGAGACCAAAGCTTTTGGCCTGATCAAGTAGAAGGATGGAGTTGTCATCACCTGAAATGGGAAGGCTGGTTTGGCAGAGATATCAGTTTTGTGCA
This sequence comes from Aotus nancymaae, assembly GCF_030222135.1. Lineage (NCBI taxonomy): Eukaryota > Metazoa > Chordata > Mammalia > Primates > Aotidae > Aotus > Aotus nancymaae. Next base: position 9,822,548 of record NW_026988421.1, read on the forward strand.
TGTAATGTTTGAGATGTTTATCAGACACCTATGTGGAAGTATAAGAGGCAGTTGAAAAATGAAGTCGGGAGTTAGAAGATGAGTCTTGAGGAATATTACGGAATTTGTCCATAATATGTTCACTAAACTATCATTTAGTTTAGAACACCTGTCTAAAGTCCTATCTAGACCACCCTGTATAAAATTGTATCTCCTAAAGCATCTTCCAAACTCCAGACTTCATTTTCATGATTCTAAACATCACATATGAAGGATATGAAAACATCCTTCATATGTGATGTTTAGATCTATGAGGCTAGATGAGATTGCTGTTACAGTAGTCATAGGTAGAGCAGAAAAGCAGGCTAAAGACTGATCCCATTAACTTGGGGGCACACTAACATGAAAACTCAAGAGAAAAGAATCAGAAAAGGAAGCTGAGATGGGGAATAGTGGGTCAGAAGGAAAACCAAGGCATTATGGGGCCTGGATGCCAAATGGAAAAGTGTGTCATGGAAGAAAGAGTGATCAGCTGGTTGAAATGATTTTTATAGGTCAAATAAAATGGGGGCTGAGAATGGAACCATTGATTTAGCAATGTATAGATGACCTTGGCAAGAGCATTTTAGTGGAGAAGGTGGGGCAGCCTAATTGGAGAATTTAAGAAAGAATAGAAGGTTTAGAGATAATAAGTTGGCTAAAAGATTAATCATTTATTTGCTTGTGGGTTTGCAGTTTGGTCAGGGCTCAGCAGGGACTACTGTTCTTTGCTTCACATGGCAGAGGTGGCTTGGTCCTTTGCAGAAAAAGTTAATGGACTCTTGCACTTGGAGTGCCTCATCATAGAAAGTTGACTAAATAATGTCACCCACCTGGTACTCCCAATTCATTAGCAAATTTTTTAAATAAAATGGAGATGATTTCAGTGAATCCATTGTTGGTTGATGACACTGAGCACTGCCAGAGAATTCTATGTCTCCATCCTGGATGAGGCTACCTTCTGGGATCTTGATCCCCTGGGATACTGATGAGCTTTGAGCAGACCAAAGCATTTGACTAAAGTGACAATTAAGATGTGTGAATGGCCACCTTTCTCCTAAAACGCACTGAATTAAAAAAAAAAAATCAGTTGTAAGTCTTTGTCCCTAAAATTTTGGTTAGGCCTCTGACACTTGGTATCTGTCATTTGCCAGGGCATGTTCAAAGGATCAGGTAGCAGCAAACGAAGGCAGAGCTCTGGGGAGTGGCCCCTTCTGAGAGGCCTGGGCTTTGTGGTTGTGCTGCTCATGGTGGTTTTCATGACACCCACACAGTGGCGTCATGGTTTCTGCTAGTCATTTTGCCCATGCCTTGTAAGTTGGGCTCTGCTCTGATCGATGTTTCTAAAACCCTGGCCTGTATTGGGTTTGAGCTTCACTGATGGCAAGATACAGAGAAAAAGAGTACAAACTTGAGGGTCAGAGAGACATTTGTTCAAAGCCCCCACTCACTCACTAGCCAATTGTCTTTCACAAATTCTAGAATCTTTCTGAGCCTTGGTGTCTGCATCTATAAAACAGAGTTAATACCTCCAAATTGTCTTCTCAACTTCATAAACTATTAAGCACTTGCCTATGTTAACTGTTACTGTAGTATCTAATATAGGTGTGTCTCCTATTTCTGTGGACTGTTTTAAAATATGCATGCACCTCCCACCCCCCACCCAATGCACACATACACTCTGTCAATACTGGGAATGAACCAAAATAATTTTAACTTTGAACTATTTCCTTCTTGGTTGAATGAGTCATTGCCCATTATCTTTATGATACAATAATGCAAAATGCCACTAAAAGGAGTCGGTGTTTGTTTCAGTGGACGATTAACCCTTCAGGTATGATTTTCTTTGTGTTGCTATTGAATTGCACATTAATTTTAAATTAAGGAAATATTTAAAAGGTAATAGCCAAGAGAACAAAAATGCTCTGTTAGTCCCAGGGCAGTCATGGGAACTCCTGGCAGACCTGAATGGGATGACTGTGTAGTTACAAGCTGTGGGTCGCTGTTTGTGCAAGCACTTACCAGGTGCCTGTTTACATCTGACTGTAATGAAGGCCTGGCCCCTTGAGGGTCATGGCCTGCAGGAGGAAGTCACACCAACATGGTTGCAGAACTGAGTCCAGGCACAGAGTCCTGGATGCTGGTTTTAAATATACCATCTTCGTTTTCTTTCTTTTCTTCTTGGATTTCTTCTGCAGGGTTTTGATCACACCTTTTAGACATTATTAAAGGCTGTTCTTTTTCTCTACCTGAGATGCTTCCCCAGATGAGTGAGCTTAGCTTTAACTCCCATCTCTGAATCCACGGCTTCAAGAGGGGATTTTCTAAAAAGACAAATCTGATTATGTTTCTTCCCTGTTTAATATTTTCCCTGGCTATGGCAGTTTTACTTTGTAATTTAATTGTTATTTTAGTTAAAGTTATACATTAACATAATTTTTTAAAAGGCAAAGAGTGGTTCTAGTTTATAAGGAAAAACAATTGCCTCTATCCTGTTCTTCCCTAACCCCAGGAGGAGCTATTTTTCATTCTTCCACAGGTTCTTCTTACACTTCCCAACACACACTTACACTGTGGTTGGCAGAATAGTTGTCCTTCCTAACCCAAAGGTATCCACGGCCTAAATCTCACAACCTGTGAATATGTTAGTTTATATCCAAAACCAGTGGAATCACAGCTGCTAATCAGTTGACTTTAAAACAGGAAGACTATCCAGGATTATCTGGATGGGGCCAATGTAATCATAAGGGACCTTAAAAGTAGAAGAAGAAAATAGAAGTTAGAACTCAGACTTGATACATCATCACTGGCTCTTTGCCATGAGTCAAGCAATGCGAGCAACCTCTAGTAGTTCAAAGAGAGCAAAGAAACGATTTCTCCCCAGAGTCTCCAGAAAGATACAGGACCCTACTGATCCCTTGATTTTGCCTGGATGCTCACTCCAGTGAAACCTGTGTTAGACTTCTAAACTGAAGAACACTAAGATAAATTTGTGTTGTTGTAAACTACTAAATTATTGGTAATTTGTTATGGCAGTGATATAAAGTTAATATACACTTCAATTTCTTGATTTTTTCTTTTTAGTTCTCAGATTGTCTATTGGCCTGTTGTTGAAGGCAAAGATGTAACTTACACATGCCCTCTTTCCACCCTTCCACCATTTCTTTTCTTCCACCCTCCCTGATAGTTAACATCATATTTTAGTTAGAATATTTAATGTGAAATACTTTCTTTGTTGTAGTATGTATTTTGAACTGAGTCATGTAGTGTACTATGATTATGTTTCTTTTCTTGTACAGCTTTTTCTTTTCCCTGGAGCTAATAATTATCTTCTTTGTTTTCTTAGTCTTTTACTGCTTACTACAAATATAACCTCAAAAATTTCACTAGAAGTGTAAATATTCTCTCAATATGTTAAAACTCATCAGCTGATCTCTCAGTTGTATCTTTTTTTGTGGAGGCATTTTTTTGTTGGTTTCCATTCTGAAATTCTAACCCCGAACGTCTGTTCACTAGGTTTGCTATGTGGTGGCCAAACTGTATCTCCTGATTAAAGAGATTCTCCTTCTTCTGTGTTAGGCCCCCTGCTTCTTGGATCCCATTTTTATTTCCTACTTTGTGACTGTCCTAATTTTTTCTTTTCTTTTTTTTTCAAATGGAGTACATGCTCTAAAGCTTCCTAAAGGATGCATGAGAGATCTGTTTTAGGAATGAATGTTCTCAAAATATCTTTATTTTACCCTTAAACTTAATTGAGAGGCTGGAAATGGAATTCTAGGTTGGAAATCATCTTTCCTCAGAACTTTGAAAGCTTCGTCCCCATCTAGTAGTTTGAGAATCCTGAGGCTTGAGTTTTTAAAAATAATTTTCTCTCTTCAATCCTTTCTTCTGGAACATGTCTATTTTCTAGGATGTTGGACCACCTAGAATTATGTTCTCATTTTTTTCCTCTTTATTTCCTGCCTTGCTAGTTCTTTCTTCTTCTTCATTAACTACGTCTTCCAAAATTTTTATTGACTCTTTTATTTGTTCTTGTTTTATGTCAACTCCTTTTACATAACCTCTGATTGTTATTTCATGGGTTAAATAATTTCTTTTGCCTTTCTGAGGATAGCAATTGCAGTGTTCTTTTATTTAAAAACATCGCTTTGATTTCCCATGTTTATTTTTAAATTGTGTTTGCTTTAATTTCCTTAAGATGTTCCTTAAATTTATTGTGCTCCTTGATTGTTTATATTTAAAACTGGTGTGTGTGTGTGTTGTCCATTAGTACATTAACTATAGGTTGATTCAGGTTTATCCTCTGGGAACCCTAAACCTTCAGCACTTCTGAATTTTTCTGTCAGAATGGCTGATTTTCCAGAGAGGTGGCCTCCTGTCTTCTACCCAGGAGGCAGGCATATTGCTGTCAGATGTTTTCATTGCTGAGTGATGGAACGTAGCTGCAGTTCTCCCTGCTCACTATGTAACTGCCAGTTATTTTTTTATAGCCAATATGTGACTGCTCCATAAAGATTCCCCTTGGATCTTTTTTAAAACTATTTCTGTGCATCCCTTTCCAGGTATCAGATGCTTTTGCCTTCAGTAGTGGGGACCTATGTCCTTTTAGAGAACTCCCTTAGGATACCAGATCACTTTGCTGATACATGCAGAGTTGCAGTTCCTGAGAGTTTACACTGGCCCTCCCCCAACACCGGACAGCCCTTGACCAGTGATTCTCAGGGTGAGAATATGAATGTGCAACAACTTTGACTAGGGATGGGACAGCTCCGAAGCTTTGCTTAGCTCTAGGGTTCGGTGAGGCTTTGCCTGAAGCTTCCCCTTTGTTTGTCTTCTTCCCCTTGTCCTGCTTCCTGTGCCTCGTTACTTGTCTTCCCAGAAACCTTGATATACTGCTTGTCTTTATCTCAGGCACTTCTCTGGAAAGCCAATCTAAGACATTGCATTTTCAGTATAGTACTCATGCTTGAAGTCACTCTTCAGAAAGTCTGATTCTAAATATCTGACAGCCTGTCAAGGAGAAGAAAAGTTACACTTAGAATGTGTAGCTCCTGTGGATAGATCTTAGATCTTGGATAGAATTTATCAGGAGGCAGAGTTCAATTCATTAGAGGACTTCCTACTTATTTCCTATAGTAGTAGTAAGTTCTCAATCCCTGGAGGAACACAGCAGAAGCTATATGCTTGCTTGATGAGGTGTTTGAAGATAGGGATTCAGACAATTCTTGGGGAGGCTGACCTCAGATTTTGTGGCATTTGTATTTTAACACAGGACATCCTTAATGAAATCATAGATAGGTAGCAACAGAAAACCCTAATTGAGCGAGCAAATTTTTAATTCTGAAGTTTTGTTTCAGTACCACGTGGTGCTTTTGAGACTGTGAGCACAATTAGAGCCTGTAAGATTTTTAGAGAGGTGCCCATGTGTTAATTTCCCAGCACCAATTATGGCTTGATTAAAAGAGTGCCTAAACAATTGCAGTACAAATGCATTGACAGCAAATGCTTTGTGTGTTCTTGGCATTTCTGTGCCTCACTTTCATTACCAAGAGTGCAAGTCAGAATTACACATTCACACGCCTCCAGAATCACGTGCCTGCTGCTCATTGTTCCCAGGATCTGTTTGTCATCTCTGCACTGTCAGTGTACACACACCGAACACAGTTTGCTGATTCAGCCCCATGATTCCAATTGTAGCTCTCTAACCCAACAATGGGCCATTGTTTTCAACTATGAAGATGGCCAGGCTGGGCCCAAAGGCAGAGTGCTAGTGATTTTATTTTGTAGAGTTATGAAGACTACAGGCTTACCGCTCTGTCAATACAGATTGAGACTTGAAATTCAAGGTCAGGGGCAGGGATACTATTGTCTCCCTCACCTCAAGTTGTCCCCATGGCTGTTGGGACATTTAAGCAGGAGAAGTAATTCTGTCAGCACATGGAGGTTTTGGGCACTTGTTACTCAGGTTTTTGAAAACCTGGGCCAAGGAAACACAAATAACACAGTCCTTTTAACCTTTACATGAGAAGAAGTTTCTCTTTCAGAAAATAAATATTACTATCTCCACCTCCCTTCTTTTTTTTTTTTTCCATTACAAAACAGCATGGTAAAACCTCTAAATAAGCAAGCAAATAAACAGAGAGTGGAGAAGTTAAGGCTGCATCTGTGTCAGCTGACTCAGGGGGCACCAATACCAGGAGCATTTATTTGCCCCAATCCCTGCACTAGATTCTGATTCTGGATACCCACACTAAGGAAGTGTCTGTGATGGACAGATTCTAAGGTGATCTTAGTGATGCTACCTGCTGGTTGATCATTCCTTTGTATAAATGCTTTCCTCTTGAGTGTGAGCAATATCTTTGACTTGCTTGAATATGGCAAAGGTGGCTGAGTGTCACTCCTGTGGGCAAGTTACATTGTGCAAAATTTGTGTGGGCATATGAGAGCTAGAGACTCAGGCTAGAGACAGAGAAATTCAAAATAAGCCATTGTAGCTGGGACCAGGTAAGCAAGGTTGGGGGAATGGTGAGGGACGAAGGCAGGTGGGACCTGATGCTAACAACTTTGGATTCAAGGAAGCCTGTATCTCAAATGGTGGTGGCCCTGATGAAGTAAGTGACCTTGCTGAGGAGACCCATTGGTAAGGGACTGCAGGCAGCCTCTAGGACCTGAGGGTGGCTTCTAGCTAACATCCAGCAAAAAGTCAGGACACTCAGCCATAAGAAAATGAATTCTTCAAGCAACCTGAATGAACTAGGAACCAGATTCTTCCCCAGGCGAGCTTCCAGATGAAACTATATCCCAGTGAACACCTCAATTGCAGCCTTATGAGACCCTGAGCAGAGAAGCTGTGCCCAGACTCCAATCCCACAGAAACTGAGATAATAAATGAGTATAAGGTTATGGTAGTTTGTTATGCAACAATAGAAAATGAATAAGCCGCCTTTGATTCTTTCGTCATTTGTGAAGGGGTTTGTTTCCACATTTATCGCTCTCTTTTCCTGACCCCACTTCATACTTTTTCTTGCAGAGGTATGTTGAGATCAGAGGAATGTGAGATCTACTGGGAACTCCATTCACGTGCTTTGCAGTAACCTGCAAATGTGCTCATGTCTCCTCCCATTCTTCCCACGTTTTCTCCAACCCTGGGTCAGCTCCTTCATGCCTTACTGGGCTCAAACCTCCAAGACCACTCCAGGACCTTGATATACCCTGGGGTCCTTGTACATTCAGTTGCTACCTCTCTACCACTTCCTTCCTCAGCCTCTCTAGAAAGCTCATTTTCCCTTCTCTTAATCAAATAACAAACACATATGACAATCAATGAATGAAACAACTTCTCTTGACCTTGCCACACTGTCAAAGGGTAGTTTTTTCTTTCTCATTCTCTTCACTACAAAGTTCTCTAAAAAGTAGATGCCATGTGTCAATTCTCCAACCTCATTTGTGTCATCTCTCCCATGCTGTGACCTCCATTTGTCTGTATCACTTCACAGAATGCTCTTGGTAAGCATAGGTCTCTAGTTGCCCAATTCTCTTTTCAGTCCTCACCTTGGATGAGGGGTCTGAGTCACTGGAAACTTCCTTCTTGAACACTCCTCTGGCTCATGGGAAAGCACTCTCAGGGGTGGCCCTGTGTAAAATAAAAGTTTCTTTGTGATTAATTAAGGAACTTACACTCCTAAATTGTATCTACTGCATTTCTCTGGTATAGTTAATCCCTATGGAAATTTTTATAGGTGATTCATTAATTCTTAATTATCTACATTAAACCTTGTGGTGTTAATACGAGATTTCCCCCTAATATATTGTCTATTTTGTATCTCCTGCTATTAGGAAACTCTGTTAATTAAAAATTTTAAAATTTGCAAATGATTCTTCACAGTTTTCTGTTTTCACAAGGGGAGAAAGAGTAATTTGCTGGGGAAGAGGAGAAAGAGAAAGACCATGTATGAAAATAGACAAGAAAAGAAAGAGATTACACTGACATTCAATTGTTGACAGATTGCTTATATCTAATAGTGTTATTTTTTCCAACTGTCCTCTTGGCATATAATTTTATTCTATAGTTTCAGGGTTAATTTTGCTTAATTTTTTTTGTTTTTTAAAATTTTTCTTTGTCATTTTGCTTAATATTTTGATATTTAAGACAATTTATTTTAAGAGTTTAGGCCTATGTAATTTTCTCAATCTAAATTTATTTATAAGCAAATACTTATCCCTTGCTATGTGTGTGACATTCTGTACATCTTGTGGGTGGGCATCATTAGTTCCAAGTTGTGAATGAAGAAAAAGATCCAAAGAGCTCCAAGCTGGCAGACAGAGGCAGAATTCCAATCCAGATGTAACTCTTGTGGCAGAGTCAGGACTGTTGCGTGTTTGCTCCAGGTTTTACTTTCACTAGGTATAGTGGAAGACTACATTTCCCAGAATTCCTGGCAGTGAGCTTCTATCTCTGTGACTGTGTTCAAAGAAATGTACGTGAAGTGATGTAAGGAACTTTCAGGGATGGTCTTTAGAAACATCCCATGCAATCTTCCACACTCTTTCCCCACCCCCTTTTGAAGTGACATTGAATGATGCAAATTCAAGATGGGACAGCTTGGATCCCTGAAGCACCACCTGGAGGGGAGATGAACAGGAGAGCTTTCCAAACCTTACTGAATTTTGCATAAATGAGAAATAAATTATCATGTTTGACTGCTAAACAAATATTGGTTATAACAGCACTCCAATTCTAGTATCTATTTCTTAACTAAGTAAGCAATTCTAGATATTATTTATCGTATTAGTTGACTACAATTTCTGTTGCGGCATCTAGAATTAAGGAAACTGATATTATTCTCTTTGATGAGGTGACATGAACAGAGACCTGAATGAAGTGAGAATGTGAGCCATGCCCATATCATGGGGAGAAGCGTTCCCTGAAGAGGGGACAGGAGGTGAGAGTGTGCTCCTAGTGACAGGAATAACAAGAAGGCAATTTTGGCTGGAACAGAGTAAGCAAGGGAAGAATGGGGAGGAATGAAAGCAGGTAGGAACGGATCCTTTGACACCTTCCAGGCCCTGCCAACAACTTTGGATTTAAGGAAGGCTACATCTCAAATGACTTGAGAAGAATCAAAGTGACTGAATAGAAAAGATCAATAAAACTAGGAATTGGATTTTTAAGATAGACAAAATTGACAAAACTTTACATAGACTAATGAAGAAAAAAGAAGACTCAGATAAATTGTAAGTGAAAGAACATAACAACTGATGCCACAAAAATACAAAGGACCTTGAACAATTATATGCCAATAAATTGGATAACCTATAAGTGGGTAAATTCTTAGAAACATACAACCTATCGAGACTAAGTCATGAAGAAATAGAAAATTGAAACAGATCAATAGTGGATTTAATCAGTAATAAAATATCTCCCAATAAAAAGCTCAGGCCCTGGTGGCATAACTGGTGAATTCTACCAAACATTTAAGGAAGAATTAATGATAGTCCTTCTCAAACTCTTCGAAGAAGAAGAAGAAGGAGAAGGAGAAGGAGAAGGAGAAGGAGAAGGAGAAGGAGAAGGAGAAGGAGAAGGAGAAGGAGAAGAAGAAGAGGAAGAAGAAGAAGAAGAAGAAGAGGAGGAAGAAGGAGGAGGGGGAGGGGGAGGGGGAGGGGGAGGGGGAGGGGGAGGGGATGACAACATGTTCAAATCCAGTTTACAAAGTCAGTATATTCCAGGTACTAAAGCCAGCAAGGACACTACAGAAGAAAAAAAAATCACAGGCCAATATCCTTGATGAACATACATATAAGCATCCTCAAAAAATACTAGCAATTCAATGGCATGTTAAAAAGATCATACACAATGATGAAGTGGGATTTATCCCTGGGATACAAGGATGATTCAACATATGTGTCTTGTTCTATTTTCTGTTGTTTGTAACAGAAATCCTGAAACTGGGTAATTTATAAAGAAAATGAATTTATTTTTTACAGTTATGGAGGCTCAAAAGTCTAAGATCAAGGAGCCACATTTGGTGAGGGCCTTCTTGCTGTAGGGGACTCTCTGCAGAGTCTCAAGGGAGCATATGGCATCATATGATGAGGAAGCTGAGCTGCTCATTCAGCTATCTTCTTCCTCTAAAGCCACCAGTCCCACTCCCATGATACTCAGTAATCTACTAACTCTTTATTAATTCATGAATGAGTTAATCCATCTATAAGGGCAGAGCCCTGATTCCCCAATCACCTGTAAAAAGCTCCACCTCTCAATACTGCCACATTGAGAATTAAGTTCCAATATGAGTTTTGGAGGGGTACCTTAGAAATATGGAAATCAACGCATTTGATATACTGTATTAACAGAATAAAGATTATAAAAATCATGTGATCACATCATTAGATGCAGAAAAAGCATTTGACAAAATCTAATGTATTTTTGATATGAATTATCAACTAGGTGTAGGATACGTATACCTCAACATAATAAGGACGTATAAAACAAGCCCACAGCTTATATTACATCAGCAGTAAAAAGCTGAAGGCTTTCCCTCTAAGACCAGGAACAAGACAAGGATGTCCACTGTCACCACTGCTAGTCAACGTAGTATACTGGAAGTCCTAATCATAGCAATTAGGCAAGAGAAAGAAAAGCCATCTAAATTGGAAAAAAAGAAATGAAATTGTTTCTGTTTGAAGATGACATGATCTTATATATAGAAAACCCTAGAAACTCCACCAAAAAACTTTGAGAAGCAATAAGCAAATTCAGGAAAGTTTCAGGATATAAAATCAACATGCAAAAACCAGTAGCATTTCTATACACTAACAAACTATCTGAAAAAAAAAATCAAGAAAACAATTCCACTTATGACAACATTGTCTTAGTCCATTTAGTGTTGCTATCAAAGAGTATTGGAGGCTGTGTAATTTATTTAAAAAATTTTTGTTTGGCTTGCAATTCTGCAGGCTGTGCAATATTCATGGCATAGGAATCTGCTGCTGGTGAGGGCCTCGGGCTTCTTCCACTCATGGCAGAAGGTGAAGGGGAGCTGGTATGTGCTGAGATCACAGAACAAGAGAAGAAGCAAGAGAAAGGAGAGAGGAGTAGTCCCAGTCTCTCTCTCTCTTTTTTTTTGAGACAGTCTCACTCCGTCACCAGGCACCAGGCTGGAGTGCAGTTGACGCGACCTCGGCTCACTGCAACCTCCGCCTCCCAGGTTCAAGCAATTCTCCTGCCTCAGCCTCCCGAGTAGTGGCACTACAGGCGCGTGCCACTACGCCCAGCTAATTTTTTTGTATTTTTAGTAGAGACAGGGTTTCACCATGTTGGCCAGGATGGTCTCCATCTCTTGACCTTGTGATCCGCCTGCCTCGGCCTCCCATCCCAGGCTCTTTTTAACAATAAGCTCTTGTGGGAACTAACAGAGTGAGAACTCACCCTTCAGAGAGATTAATCTATTCATGAGGCATCTACCCCCTTGAGCCAAGCACCTCCCATTAGGTCCTACTTCCGACATCAGGGATCAAATTGCAACATGAGGTTTTGGGAGGCAAACATCTAAACTGTGGCAAGCATCAAAAAATAAAATACTTAGGAATAAATTTAACCAAGGAGGTGAAAGTTCGTACATCGAAAACTGTAACGCATTCAAGAAAGAAACTGCAGAGGGTATACATAAATGGAAAGATATTCTGTGCTCATGCGTGTTTTTTTTTAGATGGGCATTTGCAGCCATTGGCTGTCACTGTCACGGTTTGTCCATAATGACCATAGTGGTTATTGTTCATTGAGCACCTACTCTGTGCAGGATTTGGAGCCTGCTTCTAGAGCCTGTGTTCTTAACCATTGTGCTTGCTGTCCTTGCCCCTGTCTGGCAGAAGTACTCAACAAATGATGGTTTGTATTTTTGAGGTTGTATGGAATGGAAAATTATTTGAGGCCAGGAAACAAGTATGTGGGGTGCAATTTAAAGTCAATCATTTATTCTTAGAAGTTAAGCCTCCTGGAAGCAGTTGGAGACACAGTTCCCATCAGCACCTGTACAAGCCACGCCGTTCTCTCGGCCTCATCATGTCCAGGAGGGAGCTGGCCATTCTCAGCAATGCTGTGTTGTCTCCGATGATATCAACTGACCGCCCTAGGAACCCCATAGCCTCCCCGACTCCAGCCTTATCTCTGAACAAAACACCCTCCTCCACACATCAGTGAACTGCTTGTGATGCTAGTTCTGCTCCTCAATCAGGCTCTATTCATCTGTGACCCTAGACGCGAGCAGAGGAGCGCAGGGCAGATCCTTCTTTCCACCTGAGTGGCTGCGATATGAAGACTTGCTTTGGAACACTGGGGTGCCCTGAGCGTCTCTGTGCTCCCTGGGCCCTGCACCGCTGCATGAAAGGCCCTTCTTGTTCTGTGAGCGGCCGACTGTGAGATAACCACCAAGGTGCTTTTCATGTGACTGCATCCAGGCGCTCCCGTCTGCATTGTAATCGCCAAGTTAAAGGTAACTCAATCGGCAGATAGGCCAGGAGCCTGGAACTCGGGCCTGTAGCCCTTTATCCCAACTTTAAAAAAATTGAGATGGAAGTAGCTTTAATTGTTAAATTCCCCCTGCTTTCTTAAATATCTCAGCATGCAATTTGGCAAGCAGCTAAGTTTATTTCTTAGTTGGAGAGAAACCAAAGCCCCTGAAATTTGAGTCATTTGCTTATGTCCTATTATTCCAGAATCATCTGCTCATACTCATGGCTTCACAGTTGATTCAATAAGGCATGGGATGAAGATCACAGGATGCCTTGTTATTATCTCACTGTGCAGTTCCTGCCTTCTGCCATGCTCTATTCACTCCTAGAAATAGCCAGGAGCCAGTCAGGGATAAGAGAATGTGCAAAAATTCCCAAAGAGACTGAAGGATATAGTAATACATACGTTGCTTTTTACTTTACTTTGGATGTGGATGTTCCCGGCAAGAAATGGCTGACATGGGAAAACTTGACTGGGTGAATGTGGAAGAGTCACATGCCTCTCTAAGATTACATCCTCCAGTCTGCAATGGTAAGGGTGTGACCAGAGAGTCTCTGCCACGTTGAGAATGGAAAATTATCTGAGGCCTGTTTTTAACAGTCCTGCAGGCCAGCTTCTGGAAAAAAGCATGCATCTTTCAATGGTCACATTGGCACCTAGGTTTGCTGATCATGCTGGCTTGCCTGAGAATGAAGGAATTCCTGGGATGCTAATGTCAAGACAGTATTGGGCAAATCTGGACACAAGATTTTAAATCATCCTAGGCAATTTTATCCTACCTTTCTAAATACATTTATCAGTAAAAACTGCAGGATTTGTGTAACATGCAAACACCTGTGCTTTATTAGTGGTTACTGAGTGTATCTTTCAGACTGTGGGGAATGTTCAACAGGAATGATAGTGGCTCCATTGTAAGATGCTAGAACTGTGGTTCTCACAGGAAGTAGGAGTGAGTAAAACATTACTATTTGGGACCTAGGATGTCAAGTGTCCTAAAAGAAGGATTTCATCCGAAACTCTGATAGCCTCCCTGCTGAGGAATGTTGGCTGTCGCCAGGTTTCTCCCCCGCCTCTGGTCTTGATCCTCTGTTGGTTGGCGGTCCAGCCCATTGACTGAACATAGCCATTCTTGGTGGCATGAGGGTATGGAGGGGTGGAAGCTGCTCTGTTAAGAGAGGTGGCACTTCTACATTTACTCATTCATTTATTTTAGGAAATGTTTATTGAGCACTTACTATGTGCTCTGGGAATAAAGGGCAAATAAGGCATGGTTTCTTCCCCATGTAGCTTATACTCTAGCAAGAAATGCACCACAAAAAACTGATGACTGCTAAGAAAGAAGAAATTCAGGGTGATGAGGAGCCTAAAGCAGGGCAACTGTCCTCATCCAGCGAGGAAAGAAAGAACAAATGAAATGACTGCTTCTGTGGCTCTTCTTGAATGGCTAAGAGGCATCTCACAGTGAACAGGTCCAAAATAGTGCACTTGGTTGCCCTAAGTCCTGCTCTTTCTGCAGTCTTCCCACCACAGCGGAGGGCACTACTTTCATCTCCTTGTTCAGACCAAAGTGTTTAGAGTCATCATATCTCTCCCATTCTATACCCAACCTGTCAGCTGATTTGGCTGAATAAACTTTATTTATTCAGGATGCAGCCACATCTCCCACAATCCCTGGTACTCCCCTAGTCCAGGCTTTCATTCCTGTTGGTCGAGTTTTGCAATAGCCTTCTAAGTGTCTCTGGGTGTCTACCCTTGCACCCTAGCAGCCCATTTTCAGTGTAGCCACTGGAGGGTCCTTTTAAATGACAACAATAAGAATGGTGAAGAGAGGAGGGGCAGCAGCCTCCACTGCGGCTTCAGTCTCCCATTTTTACCCTGCTAGGGAGACTAGATGGTTTGGACCAAGGAGGAATTCCCCACAGCGCAGCACAGCAGCTGTGGCGGATCATGGCCAGACTGCCTTTTAGGCCAGACCCTGACCCATCCCTCCTCACTGGGCAGGGCCTTCCTGCAGGAATTGTAGCAACTCCAGCCAGGGGTTTAGGGACAGAACTCTGATCTCCCTGGGACTAAGCCCCTGGGGGAGAGGGGTGGGTGTGGTCTCTGCATCTCAGCACACTTAGTCTTTTCTTCTGCTGACTCTGAGGAATCAGGACAGTCTAGGCGAGTGGGATTCCCCACAGTGCAGTGCTCCCCCTCTGCCAGGGGGCAGCTCGAGTGCTTCAGTAAGTTAAGTCTCAGATCCCGTGCCTCCTGACTGGGTGAGACCCCCCCAGTAGGTGTCACCAGATACCTTATACCAGGGTATTCCTGCTGGCATCAGGTTGGTGGTCCTCTGGGACAAAGATTCCAGAGGAAGGAGCAGGCAGCAATCTTTGCTGTTCTGCAACCTCCACTGGTAACACTTGCAGGTGTGGGAGGGACCCAGGTGAATAGGGTCTGGAGTGGGCACCCAGCAAACAGCAGCAGCCCTGTGAAAGAGGAGTCTGACTGTTAAAAGAGAAACAACCTAAAAGCACACCAACAACAGCATCAACAAAAAGTCCCTGCAGAAACCCATCCAAAGGTCAGCCTCAAAGATCAAAGCTAAGATGAGAAAGAATGAGTAAAAAAATGCTGAAAACTCAAAGAGCCAGAGTACATCTTCTCCTCCAAATGATGGCAACACCTCTCCAGCAAGGGCATAGAACTGGGCAGAGGCTGAAATGGATGAATTGACAGAAGTAGGCTTCAGAACGTGGGTAGTAACAAATTTGGCTGAGCTAAATGAATGTGTTCTAACCCAAGGCAAAGAAGCTAAGAACTGTGATAAAACATTACAGGAGCTGTTAACCAGAGTAACAAATTTAGAGAGGAACATAAATGACCTGAGGGAGCTAAAATATACAACATGAGAACTTCACAATGCAACCACAAGTATCAATAACTGAATAGACCAAGCAGAGGAAAGAATTTCAGAGCTCGAAGACTATCTTGCTGAAACAAGACAGGCAGACAAGATTAGAGAAAAAAGAATGAAAAGGAACAAACCAAAGCTCCGAGAACTATGGAATTATGTAAAAAATCTGAACCTACAACTGATTGGGGTACCTGAAAGAGATGGGGATAATGGAACCAGAAGTTTGTTTTCCAACCAAGTTGGACATCATCCTGAAGAACTTCCCCAACCTAACAAGACAGGCCAACATTCAAATTCAGGAAATCGAGAGGATCCAAATAAGGTATTCCATGAGAAGATCAACCCCAAGACACATAATCATCAGATGCTCCAAGTTCAAAATGAAGGAAAAATTGTGAGTGCAGCCAGAGAGGAAGACCAGGTCACCTACAAAGAGAAGCCCAACAGAATAACAGTAGACCTCTCAGCAGAAACCCTACAAGCCTGAAGAGATTGGGGACCAATATTCAATATTCTTAAAGAAAAGAATTTCCAACCCAGAATTTCATGTGGCCATACTAAGCTTTGTAAGTGAAGGAGAAATAAAATCCTTTTCAGACAAGTAAATGCTGAAGGAATTAGTCATCATCAGCCCTGACTTGCAAGAGCTCCTGAAGGAAGCACTAAATGTGGAAAGGAAAAGCTGTTATCAACCATTGAGAAAACAGACTGAAGTACAAAGACCAATGACACTATGAAGCAACTACCTCAACAAATCTGCAAAATAAACAGCTAGCATCATGATGACAGGATCAGATTAACACATGACAATATCAGCCTTAAATGTAAATGGGCTAAATGCCCTAATTGAAAGACACAGAATGGCAAGCTGGATGAGTCAAGACCTATCAGTGTGCTGTATTCAAGAGACCCATCTCATGTGCAAAGGCAAACATAGGCTCAAAATAAAGGGATGTAGGGAAATTTACTAAGCAAATGGAAAGCAGAAAAAAGCAGGGATTGCAATCCTCATTTCTGACAAAACAGACTTTAAACCAACAAAAAATTTAAAAAGATAAGGGCATTACATAATGGCAAAGGGACCAATTCAACAAGAAGAGCTAACTATTCCAAATATATATGCACCCAATACAGGACCACCCAGATTCATAAAACAAGTTCTTAGAAACCTGCAAAGAGACTTAGACTCCTGCACAATAATAGTGGGAGTCTTCAATGCCCCACTGTCAGTATTAGATCATCAAGACAGAAAATTAAAAAGGATATTCAGGACTTGAACTCAGCTCTGGATTAAGTGGGTCTGACAGATAACTACAGAACTCTCCACCCCCCAAAACAACAGAATATACATTCTGTTCAGTGCCACAGGACACTTTCTCTAAATCAGTCACATAATTGGAAGTAAAACACTCCTCAGCAAATACTAAATAACTGAAATCATAACAGTCTTTCAGACCACAGCACAATCAAATTAGAACTTGAGATTAAGAAACTCACTCAAGGCCGGGCGCGGTGGCTCAAGCCTGTAATCCCAGCACTTTGGGAGGCCGAGGCGGGTGGATCACGAGGTCAAGAGATCGAGACCATCCTGGTCAACATGGTGAAACCCCATCTCTACTAATACAAAAAATTAGCTGGGCACGGTGGTGCGTGCCTGTAATCCCAGCTACTCAGGAGGCTGAGGCAGGAGAATTGCCTGAACCCAGGAGGCGGAGATTGCGGTGAGCCAAGATCGCGCCATTGCGCTCCAGCCTGGGTATCAAGAGCGAAACTCCGTCTCAAAAAAAAAAAAAAAAGAAACTCACTCAAAACCTCAACTACATGAAAATTGAACAACCTGTTCCTGAATGTATCCTGGGTAAATACTGAAGTTAAGGCAGAAACCAAGAAGTTCTTTGAAACCAATGAAAATGAAGAGACAGTGTACCTGATATGGTTTGGCTGTGTGTCCCCACCAAAATCTCACCTTGAATTGTAATAATCCCCATGTGTTACATGAGGAACCAGGTGGAGATAAGTGAATCATGGGGGTGGTTTCCCCCATACTGTTCTCATGGTAGTGAGTAAGTCTCAAGAGATCTGATGGTTTTATAAATGGGAGTTACCCTGCACAAGCCCTCTTGCCTGCCATCATGTAAGTTGTGCCTTTACTCCTCCTTCGCCTTTTGCCATGATCGTGAAGCCTCCCCAGCCATGTGGAACTATTAGTCCATTAAACTTCTTTCCTTTATAAATTACCCAGTCTCGGGTATGTCTTTATTAGCATCATGAGACCAGACAAACACAGTAAATTGATACCAGTAGAGTGGAGTGCTGCTGTAAAGATACCCAAAAATCTGAAAGCGACTTTGGAACTGGGTAACAGGCAGAGGTTGGAACTTGGAGGACTCAGAAGAAGACAGGAAGATGTGGGAAAGTTTGGAACTTCCTAGACTTATTGAATGGCTTTGGCCAAAATGCTGATAGTGGTATGGACAATGAAGTCCAGGTTGAGGTGGTCTCAGATGGAGATGAGGAACTTGTTGGGAACTGGAGCAAAGGTGACTCTTGTTATGCTTTAGCAAAGACACTGGTGGCATTTTGCCCCTGCTCTGGAGATTTGTGGAACTTTGAACTTGAGAGAGATGATTTATGGCATCTGGGGGATGAAATTTCTAAGCAGCAAAGCATTCAAGAGATGACTTGGGTGCTGTCAAAAGCATTCCATTTTATGTATTCACAAATATATGGTTTGGAATTGGAACTTATGTTTAAAAGGGAAGCAGAGCATAAAAGTTTGGAAAATTTTCAGCCTGACAATGCAATAGAAAAGAAAAACTCATTTTTGTGGGGAGAAACTCAAGCCAGCTGCAGAAATTTGTATAAGTAACAAGGAGCCAAAAGTTAATTTCCAAGACAATGGGAAAAATGTCTTCAGGGCATATCAGGGGCTGTTCCTGGCAGCCCCTCCCATTACAGGTCAAGAGGCCTAGGAGAAAGAAATGGTTTCATGGGCCAGGCCCAGGGCCCCCCTGCTCTGTGCAACCTAGACACTTGGTGACCTGTGTCCCTTGCCTCTCTAGCCATGGCTAAAAGGGGCCAAGGTACAGCTCAGGCTGTGGCTTCAAAGGGTACAAGCTCCAAGCCTTGGGTGGCTTTCATGTGATGTTGAGAGGCTTTCAACAGATGTCAAGAATTGAGATTTGGGAGCCTCTGCCTAGTTTTCAGTGAATGCATGGAAATACCTGGGTATCCAGGTATTGTTACCAATCATTACCAATCATTGCAAAAAACACACTCTCTCTTCCTTTGGGCTCACATTCTCACGTCCTTTGGGTTTCTTCTGATCTCTGCTGAGCAAAGCGGCCTTTCCCAAGTTCCTTAAATATAAAGATACCCTTCTCACTATCTCTGTTCTCAGTGCTTAATTTTTCTTTGCATCACTTATTGATACATAGAGTATCTTTTGTCTTTTTTTCATATATCATCTTTACACCTCTTACAGAATGTGAGCTTCATGTGAAAGAGAGCTTGCCCTGCTTACTAAAGCAGACCATGGAATGTAGCAGGTGCTTGGTTAGCATATGTTGAAGGAATGAAATGGAAAGACAGGAGAGAAGTAGTTGTTCCAGTCAGTGGAAAGAGCACACTTGACCTTACAGGGCCTACACTTTGTGCATTTGAGAACTTCTGCCTTTGAAGACTCCAAGATCATCTCAAATTAGGACTGGCCAGAAGCTTCTAGACACCAACTGGCAGGTCATAGAGCTTGGATAGCAGAAAAAAAGTCAGATATGAGGAAAATACAAAGCCTATACAAACCTTTCATCCCTTTCTTCCAGGAGTCCCAGAATTTTCAGGAGGAGAACTTCCCAATTCAAATTATATAGGTTAAAACCAGAAGGTGCAGAAAGATTCTGCATTAGGACCAGGGGCTTTTGTGAACTTGACTCTGACTAGATGGGCTTGGAGTTGACTTCCTTATAAACTGATTTCTCAGAGATTATCCCAAATGGGGAAATGCTGCTTGCCATGATAAAAGTAATGATTTGTGCATGCATCATACATGAATAGTCATCATGGACCAGAAACTGAGTTAAGTGTTTTATCTGGGTTGTCTCTTTACCCAAAGTAGGATTAAATTAGCAGAAGTGGGTACCACAATTCTCATTGTTTTTACAAGTGAAGAGAAAGAGGCACAGACCAGTTAACTACCCCAGCCAAGATCACACAGAAGAGCAAGGATGTGAGCTTGGATGGTATAATTTCAAAGGCCACACACTAAATTGTCACACTGTCTAGAATGGCCTTTTTGCAGGAGTGGAATGCAACTTTAGAGCATGGAGATTTAAGAATCATCTGGATCATTAATTGTTGAAAGAAAGTGGCTTGTCCCCATCCACACAGCTCTCAAAAGGCAATGTTTCTACGTCCAGACCCAGCATTTGAGGCCCTTCCCATTGTACTTGTAACCTTTGGCTGCTGGGTAACCCTTAAATGGGCAACCATCTAAAGTAAGTTAAGACAGTTCTTTTATCTTCAAAGACTTTGAAATCTGGGTCACTTTTCCAACAAGGAGACTGTTTCTTAGCATCCACCACATGTGGTAGCAATAACTTCGACTTTCTGAACACACTTGAAATTTTACAGATCTCCGAGTAATTGCCCCATCATTTGGTAAACCAGTATTACCAACCAGTCTCTGAGGAGTAACTCAATGCCCATTGCTTGTCATAGCTCTGAAACTGCTGCAGCTAAGCCAAGAGAGGTCTGCAGGGCACCTGCATCTACCAACATCCTGCCTCACACAAGGCAGCCACAGCAGGGATTATGAAGAAACCATCGTGTATGTAAGGGGAAAAGTGTTTGACTCAGTGTGTCACTGTCAGAAGGACTTGGCCTTGCAGATGGTCATTCCCTCCATGAAAAGAGAGCAGAGAACCTTCAGCAGTGGCACCCACCTGGCTGTACACAGCTCATCTCCCACTGCTGTGGACAGTGATGGGCACAGCACAGGGAATGCACTTTGGGCTCCTGGAGCCAGTGGAACATGACTGGAAGGGGTGGGTGTTGGAGTCAAATGGTTCCTAGCTCCCATCAGAGAGATTTTCGGCATATCCTTGACCTTCTTTGACTACTAGTCTTCTTATCTGAATACAGGAAACAAATAAAACCTTAGAAGTTATTGCAAGAATTAATTTAGGCTATGTGGCGTGGGGGTTGGCAAATATTTTCTATGAAAGGTCAGATAGGCCTTGCAGTCTGTCTGGTTTCTGTCACAACTACTCAATTCTATTGAGTTCCAAAAGCAGCCGTAGACAATATGTAAATAGATGGACATGGTTGTGTTCCAATAAAACTTTGTTTACAAAATAGGTAGGAGGCTGGATTTGGTTTGTGAGTTGTACTCCTGATGTAGAGCATCTGGACCAAAATCTGGCACATGCTAGGTACTAAGTAGAAGCCATTATTATTGTCAATATTATTACTACTTCTACTACTGTTACTCTGCTGATTCAACCATTTATGGCTGGGTGATTGTAAGCAATCATAATTGATTGATGGTGTAAAAATAAAGTAAGATATATACATATAATTATAACAAAAATAATCAAAAGTAATAGAGTTATTCTAAACAACACTTAGAGAAGGCTTACCACATACCAGTCTTCTAAGCACATTACACATATTAACTCTTTAGCCTTTTAAGCACATTATACATATTAAGTCTTTAACCACAGGTAGATTTTATTGTTTTCCCCATTCTGCAGGTGAGAAAACTGAGACAAATAGATCTTAATAACTTACCAAAGCATGTAGCCAGGATTTGAACCTAGACAATGTGGCTTCAGAGCCCATACTCATTTCTTTGCTTCCTCTTCAAGTGTGAGGCCTTTTGAAGATTTGGGGACTGTGGCATTGCTCAGCCTGTTGAAAGATTGAACCACAGGCCTGGTCAGGTCCTCAGCTTGGGAGGATTCTTCTCCAACAGCACTTAGCTCCCTGTCCTTGACTCTAATTGCTGGCCAATGTGGGAGATGTTTGGGGCACAGCTAATTACGTCTGAGCACCTGGGCAGCTCTCATTTACTGGTGCTAATTAAATGACTTCAGTGCTCGTGGTACCCATTAACTAGCTGATTACTTTTTCTCTGCCACTAACAGTGAAATTACTGAGCCTGGAAAAGGTCTGTTGGGAAAGAAATAACTCTTATTTGGGTGGGATGATTATTTCATTTTTACTATATATTATGTTCTTTAAAACAAACCTTTAGACATCATTTCATTTTGGAAACCTCTTTACCAATCCCCAAATCCAAAATCTGGCAGATTTTGGTGATGATAAAATTTCCACTTCAAGTAAAATTTTAATTTCTCGAGGATTTATTGCCATTTTCCATGGCTGGGCGTATTTCCCTTTGAATTTAGAGCACTTCTCCTTTGAATGTCTCTCCAGAGCCCAGGATGTTTGTGGACCTTAGAAGCCAGGGAATTGGCTTTGCTGTCTCCCCAGTGACCTCACAATAGCAAATTAAACCAGGAAAGCAAAAACAATCAGTTCCTTGCTGGAGACACGTAACATCAGCCCTGGGAAAGGAGGAACAGCCGTGCCCTCCTGTTGGCAGCAAGTTGAGCAGCATAATCTCATGGGTCTTTTTCATGTATGACATGTGATTCATATATATATATATATATATGTGAGTGCAGTTCTCAGTGAGCCAAGCCAGTGGGGGGAGAATAAACCTTGCTTTCTTTCCATTTGATTCCCATATTTATAGGCAGGGGTCTTTGGGCTCTTTACATTCTTTTGTCGAACACATTTGGAGAGATTATTTTTCTGAGCATGGTGGGTATTCTCTTTGAGGTCACACAGTCTGCTGTTTGAAAAACCAACCCTGGGCGATCTTCCTCTGCTTGATTTATTTGGAAATATCTGCGTTGCATCCTCAGTGCCACTCACCCATCAAAGCTGGAGAAATCTGCTAGCCAAAAGCCAGATGGCATTTCTGTGCCAGTACACTCCCAGATGCACCAGGTGGCGGGGAGAAAGATGGAGGCAACGTTTATGGAGGAGATCAACCCAGACGGGAGAAAAGGGAGTCCTCTGGATAAAAATAGCTCGGTATGAACTCCCGTCCCCCACTCCTTAATGATTTCTCTGCTGACGGTGTTTGGCTCTCAGAGGAGCAGTGGGCGGTGAGGATGGTTACTCAACTGGAGAGAAGCGAAGGGAACCCGCCTGCCAGGTGGGTTTCCCAACCCTGCACGGCTCTAAACTTCCCCACATGTGAACAAGTGTTTACAGTTTTAAAGATGTGTTGAGTAATTGCACATGCGAGATATCTCCCCTTTAATGCGCCCAGCATGTTCCAAGGCTTTCTACGAGAACACCCTGGTTGACAATGAAATTGTTTGCCTTCTCTGTGTTGAGGCTTAAGGAGGTGCTGGTTTGTGTTGAGATATAATTGGTAGCACTTGTGCCTTTGTAGTCCTTTTTTTAGCTACTGAAAATTACTGCCTTAATCCATTCTTTGCTTACCCGGATTACCATAGAAGCCCCACGGAGCTCCCCTTCACATCAGAAGAACAGAGTGACAGTTCTTAAAACTGATTTTGATGCTCACATAACATTTCAAGATGCTGGGTAGAAAACAAAAACAGTAACAGCATCAATTCTCTTTCAAGTTCTCTCAATTTTCAAAAATTTTGAATCACTGCAAAATCATATAATTGTTCTTTTGCTATTTAAAAGTCATCAAAAACCCTCCTGTTTTTACAGATGGGTTTTTCTGATTCTCTCCCCCACCTCCACCCCTTCTCTTAATTATTCCTTGCTCTCTTTATTTTCATGGGAAAATAGCTGGTGTCACCTCAGGGAGACAGGGAGGGCATTCTGCTTTGCTTGTTATTTTTTATAGAGTTCTTTGTCTTCTCTCCAGCTTCCAGCAAAACATAGCCAAAATAGTTTGGCAGATCACTTTGCGTTAGTAAAACTCTCTGTGTCAGCCATAACCAAAACTTGGAGAAAAGAACTAAAGTCAACTTGCAAGCATGTCTCGCGATCCACAAACATCTTACCCTCGGTTCTCAGATGGGATTCTGTGATTAAGCAAGACTGATGGGTGGCTGAGATGTCACCTCCCTGCCAGTCCTTCACTTGCCCCAGGATCTCTCCCCATCTCAGCGGCAAATGATGGAACTTTACAACCTGGCCGCTTCCTATCAATTAGTTCCACGGCTGCATATTTCCAACTTGAAAATCTTTTTACTACTGTTTTGCAGTTTTCCCAACTGAGCACTTTGGCATCTGAGAAAGAGACTCTGAGAGGCGCAGCCCTGGGAGGACTGAGCCCTCCCTCCTAGTTGGCCAGCTCTGTCCCTGCTCCAGACTCACTGTGGACGACACCTTCATTCCTCCTGCAGGCCTTCTGTAGGATGTTAGACAGGGACATCCTCACCTGAGAGATGTGTGCTTATGTGGAGAAGACCTTACGATTTCCAAAGTCTTTCCAACATTTGAGTCTGAGCTTCTGTCCGGCTGGAATCAGATATTAATTACATTTAAATGAGACGTAAAATCTTACTAACCGTTCTTGCTTTCACCCAAACCTTTTCCATGAGGCTGCACTACCTCCCCTCCTCCTAAGCCAGGGTTAGGGCAGCCTGTAGATGAGTTTTTCTGCTAGTTGGATGGTCTGGTGGCAGCGACAACCAGAGAAGCCCCTTTCATTTCCTCCTACTGCATCCCACTCTCATAGCTGTAGCGGTGGAATTGGGATGCTTATTATTCCAGGAAAATTAGTTGTTCCTCTGCCGTTTTGTGAGATTCTTGAGGATAGTTTTGTGGTTGCTCACTTTTGTGCAACTCTCATTTTTGTGTAGAGTAGGTGCTCAACAAATACTGTTTGGCTAAATCCTATATTCTCTCTGAAGTGGTGCCTCTTTCTGATTGGCATTAATCCTAGAACTGGCAGTAAAGATCAAATCCCTGCAGCATGGCATAGAGGTGCAAGGGCTGTATGGGAAACAAGAAGTGTAGGCATGGCCTTGGAGGAGCAGTTGGCACCAGGGTGCTCCCACACGGAGGATGGCGGTGACGCATGGGCAATCCTGGAAGGTCTAGAAAGAACAGAAGAGTGCAGGCATCCATTCATTCACCAGCAGGTGTTGGGTGTCTGGGGCGGGGGAGCAGATACTGGCTGGGGTCCTGCAGTGAACAGGAGAAAAATAAACCCTCTCCTTCTGGTGTGTACCGCTTACTAAGGGAGGCAGATGATAACCTGTGTAATTAACTTCAAGAAGTGCTGCGAAGGAAAGGTACTCCCTCCCCAGCAGGGGTGCAAGAGTAGTAGATGGCTGAGTGCAGTAGCTCACGCCTGTAATCCCAGCACTTTGGGAGACTGAGGTGGGCAGATCATGAGGTCAAAAGATTAAGACTATCCTGGCCAACATGACGAAACCCTGTCTCTACTGAAAATACAAAAAATTAGCTAGGTGTGGTGGCATGTGCCTGTAGTTCCAGATACTCAGGAGGCTGAGGCAAGAGAATGTCTTGAACCCTGGAGGCAGAGGTTGCAGAGAGTATGCCACTGTACTCCAGCCTGGCAACAAAGCAAGACTACATCTCAAAAACAAAGCAAAAACAATAGAGAATAGTAAACCTGAATCCAGGGATTCTTGGACAAGGAAAAAAAGGGCAGATGATGAACACAGGGCCTTGGGCTCAGAGCATCAGAGTGGGTACTCAGGATCACGATGGGGGCCCACAGCAGAGATGGAGTTGTAGCAAGGGAGGCTAGATACTGGATCCCAGAAATCCAGGTTGGAGCTCCTTAAATCTCTCTTGAGCAGGTAAGGATTTGTCCTGAAGGAGACAGGGCCGAGCTTAAAGTTTGGAGCCAATTTCACTCCAATCATTCATTCATGGAGCAGCCACCACGTGACTGATAATGTCATAGGCAAATAGCAATATCAGTTCAGTTCTTGTTCTTGCAGAGTTTTCACTCCAATGGGAAAAACGATCAACTAATAATTGCACAAATGTGTCTAATTATAGACTGCTGAATGTGCTATGAGGAAAAGGAACAGAAGCCACAGCGAGTAACCAGAGGGTCTAATTTAAAGTAGATTTTTACTGAGGTCTCTCTCAGGATGCAAAGTTTGGCCTAAAGGAGTTGGGCTGATGAGAATTGGGTGGAAGAGCACTTTAGGTAAAGCAAACAACTTGTGCAAAGGGCCTGTGGTCTGCAGAAAAATGTTCCCCCCGACCACACAGGTGTTCACACCTGAATCCCTGGAGCCTGTGAATACTTTACCTAACATAGCAAAAGGAACTTTGCAGTTTAAGGTTATGGCCCTTGAGATGGGTTCATAGCCTGGATTATCAGGGGGCCCCAGTCTAATCACATGAAACATTAAAGGGAGAGAAGCTTTCCCAGCTGCAGCCAG
The DNA here is from genome assembly GCF_030222135.1 of Aotus nancymaae. Taxonomy (NCBI): domain Eukaryota; kingdom Metazoa; phylum Chordata; class Mammalia; order Primates; family Aotidae; genus Aotus; species Aotus nancymaae. Next base: position 9,848,403 of record NW_026988421.1, read on the forward strand.
AGAAAGATGTGCCAACCGAAGAGTCAGAAAGATGCTGCATTTGAAGATGGGCTGTACACTGGAAGGCAAGCAGCTTCTAGATGTTTGAAAGGCAAGGAAACACATTCTCTCCCACAGCCTCCAGAAAGGAATGCATCCCAGCAGACACGGAGACTTTGGCCCAGGGAGACCCATGTGGGCTTCCGGTCTAGAGAACTGTAAGATAGGAAATGAATCCAGTCTTGGTACATAACAGCTTGGTACATTCCAGAGACCAAAAGGTGGTGGCTGATATGGCAAGAGCATGGATATGAGACAAACACACCATTTAAGTGATTGAAACAGGGAAGGGACAGACATGATGATCTGATTTCTGTTTTTCAATTCCACTTTAGATGTTAGGTGGAGAAAGGATGAGGGGCAAGCATAGAATGGAGAGACTAGTTAGGAGTCTATTTTAGGAGCCCTCGTAAAAGGTGATAGGAGCTTCAATGAGGGTGGTATCAGAGAAGAGAAAGTAGCATATGCAGTTGAGAGCTGTCTGGGGGAGGAATTAATCAGATGTGATGATTGACTGGATTCAGGGAGCAAAGGAAGAGAGGAATTAAGCATCCCCCCTCTCTCCCCGTCAGGCTTTTGACTTGATCATAGGGTGAGAGCAAAGGTCTAGGAAGCTGGGCAGAGGTAGGGTTCACTACACCCAGCCACTGCACAGATGTCTCCACCTGCCACCATCAAAGCTGATCACTGAGAAGCATCTGTCATCTCAGAAGACAATGGGAAATCCTCCAGAAAGCCAGGGAAATGCCTACGGCAAGATCCACTGATTGGGACTCTTTTTGAAAGTATGAGTGATAGAAAAACCAAAGTATCTTAAGTGTCTTAAGTCCAAAGATAATTTATGCTTATTTTTAAGCTGGAAGTCCAGAGGTTACATCTGGCTTAATCTGGGCTTGGTTCAGGGTTCAGATGATGTCACAGGGCTCATCCCTTGGCCTCACTTTCTTTAAAGGGCTCCATTCTCCATCCCTGTATGCTGACAGCCCCAAGTCCAGCAAAAGAGAGTAAGTGTCTTTGTCCTGGAATACCCAGTAAAATTACTGAGATCCATTTTGGTTGGACCAGCCTTAATCTATCTCCACCACCATCACTAAGGGCACCCTAGGACAGGGAAAGGAAGGTGCTGGTTGGCTTTGCCTGGGTCGGGAGTTCCCCTTAAGCTATGGCCAGAGAGAGAGGAAGGGGTGGAGGCCCAAAGAGAAGTCAGGGACGCTCCCTGCAGGAAACAGGCTGGATAGGCACAGAAGGGCCAGCTCCCCAACCCCTCACACAAACATCCACAATCCCTGGTTACTTTACTGATTCATAGCAAAAGTGTGTGTGACCCAAATATACGGCTTTTTGACTGAAAACCTTGTGTAAAACTAAAGCAAACTGAGTTCATCATCAGAGCTATCTCTTCCCTTTGCTGTTGCTGTTCATAGTCACCGTGTGAGCAGAACAGAAGTGCCAGGTTGGAGGGTTTGGGAAGGGTAGATCATACGAAATGGCGGGTGGTGTCAGGGAAGAGACTGACTTGGAAACTACAGATGAAAGCAGCGCTCTGGGGCCACTGAATGTGGGGGCAACAGAACATTCTGGGGCATCGGTGGGCTGTCCATCTCAAGTGTTGGGCACATCTCTGAGGAAGAGTCCTTGTTTCTGTGGCTCCTTCCCATGGGAAGAGTAGTGTCCCAATGGCCAACTTGTCCCTTGCTTTCATCCTGGCTCTTACCTTTTGCTGCTGCAGCCACAGCCGTGAGTATCCTCAGGCTTCAGAATAGGCTCACCTTTAGTGTCCTCTGCTGTGGCAAGGAGAAGATCTGGTCGGACCCCAATGAGACCAATGAAATCACCAATGCCAACTCCCATCAGCAGATCCGGAAGTTGATCAAAGATGGGCTGATCATCCGCAAGCCTGTGACTGTCCAATCCCGGCTCGATGCCAGAAAAACACCTTGGCCCACTGGAAGGGCAGGCACATGGGCATAAGTAAGTGAAAGGGCACAGGCAATGCCCAAATGCCAGAGAAGGTCACATGGATGAGGAGAATAAGGATTCTGTGCCAGCTGCTCAGAAGATCCCGCAAACCTAAGAAGATTGATTGCCACACGTATCACAGCCTGTACCTGAAGGTAAGGGGAGTGTGTTCAAAAACGCGAGGATTCTCATGGAACACATCCACAAGCTGAAGGCAGGCAAGGCCCGCAAGAAGCTCCTGGCTGACCAGGCTGAGGCCTGCAGGTCTAAGATGAAGGAAGCGCACAAGCACCGTGAAGAGGCCTATGGGCCAAGAAGGAGATTATCAAGACTTTGTCTAAGGAGGAAGAGACCAAGAAATAAAAGCTCCCCCTCTGTCTGTACATACTGGCCTCCCTGATTACATAGATCAGCCATTAACATAAAACAAGCCTTAAAAAATGAATAAATGCCATATAATTTCTAACTCTTCCCCTATTCAGGGAGGCCATGGGAGTTTTGGTCAGCCTCAGAGGGCTGTGTGTCTTCAGCAGATATTATTTGATGGACTAAGCAGGTCCTGGAGCCAGAGGATCCACCTCTTGGCTCTACTGCCTTTGGGTGGGCTCAGGAACTCTGAGTAATTGAGAAAGGCATGGGGAATATTCTGAAGGTTCTCTAGAAGGCAGTGATGTGTGTGTCACATCTTAGAAAAGGTCCTAGAAAAAATAATGCTAAGACCTGGGCACACAGGCAAGGGACATTTTATTTGATATGGCCCATGGGCAGTTCAGACCAAAGCAGATACTGTCAGGGCCCTGGCTATAGTCCCTCAGCTCTCCTCATTGCTTCCTATGCTCACAGTTTGCTACTGCAAGCAACTAACGCTCCCCGCTGATGGCATTCTGTGGCTGGAATGTGCTTGTCCCCATTCTAGAACTGGCTGGATTGCTGGGTAGGTAACACCATCAGAAGCAGCTCTCATCAGCAACGGATGGGGGCTGAGGAGTGAATACGCAAGCTCCCGCAGTGCCCTGTACTCTGAGGAAGACAAGAGGCTTCCTAAGCTCCCCCAAGCTTCCCCAGTGCCCTGTACTCTCAGAAGCCCCAGTGAGCAGAGATGTGCTGGTAAACAAGCTCTTTGATAGGAGAGGAAGTAGAGAAAGGGTCTCAGTGATCCACTAAATCCCCCTCTGCCAGCTAGGACGGGCATTGCTGTGTGTGCCCCTCTCTGATTATACAGGCAGCCTTGCCCTTCACTACAGCGTTGTTGGTTCCCCAGGGACCAGCACCCCTCAGACCCTGACTCAGGAAGCCTGCCTACCTGCCATGGCAGCCCTGGCCTGCTGGGGAGGCTATTATAGCTGAGCTGTGTCTCCCTGATCTCCAGGATGGGGTTAGGCTTCTCTCCAGCCAGCTCAGGCTGGCTCCGGCAGCCCCTTTTTGATTTGGCCCCAGCACTGCAAGTCACGCTCTGAGACTCTTGGGTGATGGACTGAATAGACGAAGCAAATGGTTCTGAGTTCCATTCTCCACTTTACCTTCCCCAGGGCATCTCACTTCTGGGTTGCCTTTATCTTCACACCAGAAGAGCACTCTCCAGGCTTTACTGTCAGTAGGATTTTTAAAAATGGCATTTCTATGGTGAAACAATGTCCCTTGTTTGGAAATACACAGAGCTTTATAAAATATGTTCCTGTGTTTTCCTGGATCAGGGCATATTGTAGAGTCTAGGGATTTATTTACAATGAAGAAATTGTTTTTGCAAATTGTGGTTAAACAAAGGGATTGTTTTTGGAGAGCCGAGTAAAGGAGACATTGTTTTTAAGTTATTTGGGACACAAGCTGGAAAGGGATGATTTTACAAGGAATCGCGGGGAGGCAGTCAATAAGCACAGTTGTCCATTTCTTTGGAACAGGCAAACTAGGACTGAAACACTGTCACCTCTATCATTCTTCCTTTCTTTCTCCAAGCTTATTTCATCTTCTCTGCTTCAGTCCCTGCAAATGAGCATATATCAGTGGTTCCCCCAGCAGGGTCCCCCTTACTCAGGGTTCGATTGCACTGGCTCCTCCAAAGCTCAAAAGTAGATTTGCGGCAGGACCTTCCTTATCATGCCATGAGGCTTTGCTTCCAAAGAGCTCTCAGCGCTTTGGAGATAGAGTATCTTTTTTGCCTGCACCAAGTCCCCAAGCAGGGGAAAATGGAGCATGTCAGAGTTCATGAGATGAAAATAAAGGCCAAATCCAAACTCTTTCCATTGTCACAGTCACATCGTAGGAGCTTTCCCAAGTGGCAAAATAGGGCACAGAGGTGACAAGCCTATTAACAAGACCTGCTTCTCTGGAGGATCCAGTGAATGGCATATCTGCCATTGGGAAGATACGTCCTGACTTATTTAAGGCAAGTTGTATTCTTCCAGGCCCTGAGCTTTATGAATTTAGAATTTTACTTTTGGGGGAGCAGAACAAACTACAGTGGTTGGGCATGTGGAGGTGGGACTGGGAGATGGAGGTTGTTTGCCTAAATAATCACTCCGTAAATGACATTTCAGCACCGTAAGAGATCTTGGGAAGAATGTATTGATCTTCTGGATCCCTATTAGAGTGAAAATATCATGAGGACGTATGAGGTCCTGAGTGAAGAACACCCAGACAGTCTGCAGCATCTGTGGTGATGGGCTGACTGCTGCCGGGAGGCATGCAGGTGTGTGGGTGGGAAGTGTTGAGCGGGCTTGCTGATGGAAGCAGTGTGTAGGCTCCACTCCACTTACCTGGCAATTTTTCCAAGGACAGTGGACATCTTATTCAGTAACACTCATGGATAGTTCAGACCCATAGCAAATGCCATAGTCCCTCACCAATCCCCATTCCCTTCCAGGCTAATGGGTTTCTATGGTAAACCACGGAGGCTTCCTTCCCCCTGAGGGTGTTCTGCAGCTGGGAGTACATTCGTCCTCTTTCAGGGTGGCTGGAATCCTGAGTAGGTGACACCACAAGGAGCAGCTCTCACCAGTGATGGATAGGTGTTGGGGGAGAAATGGGCCAGCTCTCCAGTGCCCTGTGCTCTCAGGAGGACAACTCTGAGGACAATATCATCGCTCAGAAGCCCTCAGCAGGTAGCAGGTGCAGGTAAATGGGCTTTTGGGAGAGGATGGGCCCAGGTAAAGCCCCCATTTGTAGCATTTGTCAATTTCTGTGGTGTAAATACTCCCACTTTCACTGTAGATGAATTTAGGTTACCAACAGATGTCCCTGAACTTGGAGTTGGGAATGATACACACACCTGACCCTTGCAAGTCAGTTCCCATGGCTCTCACATGTCCCTGCCAGAGGGACTGAGGCCCTGTGGCCCCTGGCCATAACACGTCGGTGCTGGCATCTTTCCTTTCCCCGTCTCTATGCCCCGCTACTATATCAGTGCTCCATAGATCCCCTCCAAAATAAACTTGTACCCAAATACTCATTTCAGGATCTGCTTCTGGTGGCCTACAAATTAGACCCTGATATGCTCAGAATCTGGTGTTCTTTGAAAAAAGTGGGCAGACTGCCCCACTGGATAGAGAAATGTGTGTGCTCCTGAGCAAGGCCCAGCCTCTCTTTCAGCCTCGCTCACCTCCACAACCTATCAGCTTTCTCTGGTGTCCTCCCTACACCACCGAGGTCTTGCTCCCCAGAGGTTCGACCCCCGGCCTCACCTCCACTTGTGCCTCTCCGTCCTCCACCACTTCTTCAGGCCAGATTCCTGTCCAGCCTCTGCTCAAAAGTCACTCCTGGTCTGTCTGGGCAGAATGAACTACTTCCTTCCTGTTTCACTGACCTGTTTGAACCTTGATAACAGCATTTACCCACATTTGGCTGCTGTTAGCTTTGCTTGGGTTTGTGACTCTCCCTCCTGGCTCCAGGAACCTGGAGGGCAAGGACCATCTGAGCAGTGTCTGCCCAGAAGCTGGCTGGTGGCTGTCAATAAATATTTGCTGAAATGAATGGACCCAGCACTGGCTAGAGTTGTTCACCCACCAGCTCCTGCTTCAGTTTTCTGTAGATCACCGCTGAGAGCACTCCCATCCTTGGAGCAGGCTGGTGTGGTCATGGCTCCGTGCCCTAGGAGGGCAGTTCTATGTGGGTGCTCATTGCTTCCATCCTAAAGGGGAAACGATACCAAATCTCCAAGGAAAATTTTCCAGTTATACTAGGGATGTGTTCAACATAGCAAGGAGAGGTGAGATAGAATGTAGTTTCCCAAAATTTCCCTCTGATGAGAAAATAAGGTCACCTGGCAGTCACCGTAGTCTAGTGAACACTCTGATTGGCAAGGTTGTCAGGGGGCACATTACTTTGTTCTTTCATCCATTTGTTCATCAAATATATATCAAGAGCCTGGGAGTATTCAGGGATTAAGAGGCTCTATCTGAACAGCCTGGCCCCAGACTTGGTACTTTCTCTGTTACTGGCTGGGAAACTTTGGAAAGTCATTTAACCCCCTAGAGCTCAATCTCCATGTCTGTAAAACGGGGATAATCTAGTACCCACCTCTTAGAGTTTGGGGAATGTTTGAATGCGATGCTGTATATGAAATGTTTTGTGCTTATACCTGGTACAGGTAAGCATTCAATACATATCAGCGATTGTTAAAATAAAAATGTAGGTCAGGCTTTGTGCAAAGCTCAAGGAGTAATCATTTGAATAAGGTGCAGCCCTTGTCCTTGGGAAGTCCACAGCCCTGGGAGAGAGACAGATAGCAGACCCAAGATCTCAGGGCAAGATGCAAGGGGTCTGAACACAAGATTTGCGGGGGTCTCGGGAGGGCTGGGGAGATGACACAGCAGTGCCCCTCCCCCTAGTCAGGAGCTATTTTTAAATTTCTCTGGCTTCTGATAAAAATGCTCAGTTTAGCCAGGCTCAGTGTCTCATGCCTATAATCCCAGCACTTTGGGAGGCTGAGGTGGGTAGATCACGAGGTCAGGAGTTCAAGACCAGCCTGATCAACATGATGAAACCCTGTCTCTACTAAAAATACAAGAAGTAGCTGGGCATGGTGGCAGGTACCTGTAATCCCAACTACTCAGGAGGTTGAGGCAGGAGAATTGCTTGAACCCAGGAAGTGGAGGTTGCAGTGAGCTGAGATTGCACCACTGTACTCCAGCCTGGGCAACAGAGTGAGACTCCATCTCAAAGAAAAAAAAATAAAAGCTCAGTTTAGCTAAAACTCTCACTTTTATATTTCTACTCTGACATAATGGAGGAGGCTAGCTGGGATAGAGATGATGTGGATGGAGCAATTAGGACATTAGGGGAATACCAGAGCCTCCCCTGCCATCTTCCGCCATTGCGACCTCCTCCTCCCATAAGACAGGAAGATGGAGTAAAAAGGTCTCAGAGTCCCCCCGGCTGATGTCTTCAATCCCCTGCAATTTCAAGGAGCAACTGCCAACTCCTCCTAAGGAACACTTCTCGCTCAAATGAACACTTGGGCTTTTTTCCAACTACTTAAACTCTTTGATTTGTTTAATCCAGGAAATGAATTGTAAAATGGGAACTCTCTTACTCAACTTCTATTATCTCTTGGCTCTAAAAATGTTAGAAGTCACATTCCATGTCACTCTTTTAGGTCTAAGGAAACAGTGGTCTGCAAACCAGGGTGATTTGGCTCTCTAGGGGGCATCTGGCAACATCTGAAGATATTTTTGGTTGTCATGACTTGGGGAGGGGTGGTTGTTCTGCTGGCATCTAGTGGGTGGAGGTCAAGGATGCTGCTAAACATCCTACAACGCACAGAACAGCCCCCACCACAAAGAAGTATCCGGTCCAAGATGCTGTTAGTGCTGAGGGTGAGAAACTCTGGTCTAAGAGAATGAAAATTAGGGGTGTGTGTGTGTGTGTGTGTATGTGCATGCGCAGGCGCATGTGTCTGTGTGCATGAAAGAGCAAGAGCCATGGATTGGCTGTGAAGGGGAATGCACTATTTTCCAAGGTCATTGAAGGTCATGGAGCAGGATGCCACTTTAGACTTCCCTATATCAGAATCGGATTTACTGGTGAATTCAACTCCACAGTACAAAGTCATATTCAGTTTCTAACGAGAGTGGCGGGGAAACAGATCTGTGAAATGAAGCCTGAAGTTGACCGAATGACATTTATGAGGCATCTGAAGCTCACACTTCTGTCCAGTGATGTAACTCCGATGATAGCCAGAGAAATCCAGACTTCAAAATTCCAAACAAAACAGGGAGTTGTGGCAGAGGTCAAGCGGGTGGAACAGAAAAGAGCCTGGTCATTATAATGGATCTCCTACTGTGACACCAGCAACAAGCAAGCAGCGCTAAAAAATAAACAGGACCTTTTCCTTCCAGGAGTCACGAACAACACTAATTGGTTTGGCGATACCTTAGTGACCATCTGGGAGGGAGGCCCCTCGCCAGGCTCTGGATGTCAGGCGATAGAGGGTCTGCGGTGGCTGTGGTAAAACATGTGCTTCTTGGACCTCATGGTCCCGGGCAGTCTGGGTCACTGCTTCCCATGCAGCACTTGCAAAGCACGTGGCCTGAAGGCCTTTGCCCGCTTTGCAGAGATCTGGCAATGACTCTCCTTTTGAAGTGGCTGAGCATTCCAGGGTGTTGGATGCCGTGCAGACTTCTCATCACCAAGGGTCTTCCTGGAGTCACTATTTATTTTAACCTCTCCCGTCTGCAGATTCTGAATTTCAGTCTCCAGCTGTAGGGTATTTCCAGCATGGATCGTTCAGGAGGAATGCAGCCAGAGAGCCGATGACCCTTAATGTGGAACACACTTTCAGAGTACCAAAAAGGCCTCAAAGTGGCTTAAGGAACCCAGCTCCAAAGACACCATGGCACCCAGATATTTTGGAAGAGCCTAGGAAGAAAGCACAGGGCTCCATGGGATAAACTCTACCTATATCCAGTCTGATCATTTAGATGAGTGGAATGATCACCATTTGTTTTGTTTTGTTATTATTATTATGATACTTTAAGTTCTGGGATACATGTGCAGAACATGCAGGTTTGTTATGTAGGTATCCACCTGCCATGGTGGTTTGCTGCACCCATCAATCTGTCATCTACATTACATATTTCTCCTAATGCTATTCCTCCCCTAACCCCCCACCCCCTGACAGGCCCCTCCCAGTGTGTGACGTTCCCCTCCCTGTGTCCATGTGTTCTCATTGTTCAGCTCCTACTTATGAATGAGAACATGCGGTGTTTGGTTTTTTGTTCTTGTGTCAGTTTGCTGAGATTGATGGTTTCCAGCTTCGTCCATGTCCCTGCAAAGGACATAAACTCATCCTTTTTTATGGCTGCATGGTATTCTATTGTATTTATGTGCCACATTTTCTTTATCCATTCTATCATTGATGGGCATTTGGGTTGGTTCCAAGTCTTTGCTATTGTGAATAGTGCCGCAATAAACATACTCGTGTATGTGTCTTTATAGAAGAATGATTTACAATCTGTTGGGTATATACGCAGTAATGGGATTGCTTGGTCAAATGGTATTTCTACTTCTAGATCCTTGAGGAATCGCCACACTGCCTTCCACAATTGTTGAACTAATTTACACTCCCACCAACAGTGTAAAAGTGATCCTATTTCTCCACATCCTCTTCAGCATATGTTGTCTCCAGATTTTTAAATAATCGCCATTCTCACTAATGTGAGATAGTATCTCAATGTGGTTTTGATTTGCATTTCCCTAGTGACCAGTAATGATGAGCATATTTTCATATGTTTGTTGGCTGCATAAATGTCTTCTTTTGAAAAGTGTCTATTAAGATCCTTGGCCCACTTTTGGATGGGGTTATTTTTTTCCTGTAAATTTGTTTAAGTTCTTTGTAGATTCTGGATATTAGCCCTTTGTCAGATGGGTAGATTGCAAAAATTTTTCCCATTCTGTTGGTTGCTGGTTCACTCTAATGATAGTTTCTTTTGCTGTGCAGAAGCTCTTAAGTTTAATTAGATCCCATTTGTCTATTTTGGCTTTTGTTGCCATTGATTTTGGTGTTTGTCATGAAGTCCTTGCCTATGCCTATGTCCTGAATGGTATTGCCTAGATTTTCTTCTAGGGTTTTTGTAGTGTTGGGTCTTATGTTTAAATCTTTAATCCATCTGGAGTTAATTTTTGTATAAGGTATAAGGAATGGGTCCAGTTTCAGCTTTCTGCACATGGCTAGCCAGTTTTCCTAACACCATTTATTAAATAGGGAATCCTTTCTCCATTGCTTGTTTTTGTCAGGTTTGTCAAAGATCAGATGGTTGTAGATGTGTGGTATTACTTCCATTTGTCTATATCTCTGTTTCTGTACCAGTACCATGCTATTTTGATTACTGTAGCCTTGTAGTATAGCTTGAAGACAGGTAGTGTGATGCCTCCAGCAATTTTTTTTTTTTTTTTTTTTTTGCTTAGGATTGTCTTGGTTGGCTATACAGACTCTTTTTTGGTTCCATATGACGTTTAAGCTGTTTATTACAGTTCTGTGAAGAAGGTCAATGGTAGCTTGATGGGGATAGCATTGAATCTATAAATTACTTTGGGCAGTATGGCCCATTTTCACAATAATGATTCTTCCTAACCATGAGCATGGAATGTTTTTCCATCCGTTTGTGTCCTCTCTTATTTCCTTGAGCAGGGGTTTGTAGTTTTCCTTGAAGAGGTCCTTCACATCCCTTGTTAGTTGTATTCCTAGGAATTTTATTCTCTTTGTAGCAATTGCAAATGGGAGTTCACTCAGGATTTGGCTTTATGTGTGTCTGTTATTGGGATATAAGAATGCTTGTGATTTTTACACATTGATTTTGTATTCAGAGACTTTGCTGAAGTTGCTTATCAACTTAAGGAGATTTTGGGCTGAGATGATGGGGTCTTCTAAATATACAATCATGTCATCTGCAAATAGAGACAATTTGACTTCCTCTTTTCCTAATTGAATACCCTTTATTTCTTTTTCTTGCCTGATTGCTCGGGTTAGAACTTCCAATACTATGTTGAATAGGAATGGTAACAGAGGACATCGTTGTCTAGTGCCAGTTTTCAAAGGAAATGCTTCCAGTTTTTGCCCATTTAATATTATCTGTAGATTTGTAATAAATAGCTTTTATTATTTTGAGACATGTTCCACTGATACCTAGTTTATTGAGAGTTCTTAGCATAAAGGGCTGTTGAATTTTGTCGAAGGCCTTCTCTGCATCTATTGAGATAATCATGTGGTTTTTGTCTTTGGTTCTGCTTATGTGATGGGTTATGTTTATAGATTTGCATATGTTGAACCAGCCTTGCATCCTCAGGATGAAGCTGACTTGATCATGATGGATAACCTTTTTGATGTGCTGTTGGATTCAGTTTGCCAGCATTTTATTGAAGATTTTCACATCAATGTTCATCATAGGTATTGGTCTGAAATTTTCTTTTTTAATTGTGTCTCTGCCAGGTTTTAGTATCAGGATGATGTTGGTCTCATAAAATGAGTTAGGGAGGATTCCCTCTTTTTGTATTGTTTGTTATAGTTTCAGAAGGAATGGTACCAGCTCCGCTTTGTACATCTGGTAGAATTTGGCTGTGAACCCGTCTGGTCCTGGACTTTCTTTGATTGTTAGGCTAATTGCTGCCTCAACTTCAGACCTTGTTATTGGTCTATTCAGGGATTCAAATTCTTCCTGGTTTAGTCTTGGGAGGATATAAGTGTCCAGGAATTTATCCATTTCTTCTAGATTTACTGGTTTATGTGCATAGAGGTGTTTGTAGTAATCTCTGATGGTAGTTTGTATTTCTGTGGAATCTGTGGTGATATCCCCTTTATCATTTTTTATTGCATCCATTCAATTCTCCTCTCTTTCCTTTATTAGTTTGACTAGTGGTCTATCTATTTTGTTGATCTTTTCAAAAAACCAGCTTCTGGATTCATTGATTTTTTTTTGAAGGGTTTTTTTGTCTGTATCTCCTTCAGTTCTGCTCTGATCTTAGTTATTTCTTATCTTCTGCTAGCTTTTGAATTTGTTTGATCTTGCTTTTCTAGTTCTTTTAATTTTGATATTAGGGTGTCAATTTTAGATCTTTCCTTGCTTCTCATGTGGGCATTTAGTGCTATAAATTTCCCTCTAGACACTGCTTTAAATGTGCCCTGGAGATTCTGGTATGTTGTGTCTTCATTCTCACTGGTTTCAAAGAACATCTTAATTTCTGGCTTCATTTTATTATTTATCCAGTAGTGATTCAGGAGCAGGTTGTTCAGTTTCCATGTAGTTGTGTGATTTTGAGTGAGTTTCTTAATCCTGAGTTCTAATTTGATTGCACTGTGGTCTGAGAGACTCGTTGTTATGATTTCTGTTCTTTTGCATTGGCTGAGGAGTGATTTACTTCCAATTATGTGGTCAGTTTTAGATTTAGTGTGACATGGTACTGAGAAGAATGTGTATTCTGTGGATTTGGTGTGGAGAGTTCTGTAGATTCTATGAGGTCCGCTTGGTCCAGAGCTGAGTTCAAGTCCTGAATATCCTTGTTAATTTTCTGTTTCGTTGATCTGTCTAATATTGACAGTGGCGTGTTAAGTCTCCCACTATTATTGTGTGGGAGTCTAAATCTCTTTGTAGGACATTAAGAATTTGCTTTATGTATCTGGGTTCTCCTGTATTGGGTGCATATATATTTAGGATAATTAGCTCTTCTTGTTGCATTGATCCCTTTACCATTATGTAATGCCCTTCTTTGTCTCTTTTGTTCTTTGTTGGTTTAAAGTCTGTTTTATCAGAGACTAGGATTGCAACCCCTGCTTTTCTTTGCTCTCCATTTTGCTTGGTAAATCTTCCTCCATCCCTTTATTTTGAGCCTATGTGTGTCTTTGCACATGAGATTGGTTTCCTGAATACAGCACGATTGGTCTTGACTCTATCCAATTTGCCAGTCTGCATCTTTTGATTGGGGCATTTAGCCCATTTACATTATGTGTGAATTTGATCCTGCCATTTTGATACTAGCTGCTTGATTTGCCCGTTAGTTGATGAAGTTTCTTCAAATGGTCTTTACCATTTGGTATGTTTTTGCAGTGGCTGGTACTAGTTGTTTCTTCCCATGTTTCGTGCTTCTTTCAGGAGCTTTTGTGAGGCAGGCGTGGTAGTGACAAAACCTCTCAGCAATTGCTTGTCTGTAAAGGATTTTATTTCTCTCTCACTTATGAAGCTTAGTTTGGCTGGATATGAAATTCTGGGTTGAAAGGTCTTTTCTTTAAGAATGTTGAATATTGGCCCTCACTCTCTTCTGGCTTGTAGGGTTTCTGCCAAGAGATCTGCTGTGAGTCTGATGGGCTTCCCTTTGTGGGTAACCTGATCTTTCTCTCTGGCTGCCCTTAGCATTTTTTTCCTTCATTTCAAACCTACTGAATCTGATGATTATGTGCCTTGGGGTTGCTCTTCTTGAGGAATATTGATGTGGTGTTCTCTGTATTTCCTGAATTTGAATGTTGGCCTGCCTTGCTAGGTTGGGAAAGTTCTTCTGAATAATATCCTGAAGAGTGTTTTCCAACTTGGTTTCATTCTCCCCGTCACATTCAGGTACACCAATCAATTGTAGATTTGGTCTTTTCACATAATCCCATATTTCTTGGAGGCTTTGTTCATTTCTTTTCACTCTTTTTTCTCTAATCTTGTCTTACCATTTTATTTCATTGAGTTGATCTTCAATCTCTGATACCCTTTCTTCTGCTTGATTGATTCAGCTACTGAAACTTGAGTATACTTCATGAAGTTCTCGTGCTGTGTTTTTCAGCTCCATCAGGTCCTTTATGTTCTTCTCTAGGCTGGTTCTTCTAGTTAGCATTTCATCTAACCTTTTTTCAAGGTTCTTAGTTTCTTTGCATTGGGTTAGAACATGCTCCTTTAGCTTAGAGAAGTTTCTTATTACCCACCTTCTGAAGCCTGCTACTGTCAGTTCTTCAAACTCATTCTCCAACCAGTTTTGTTCCCTTGCTGGTGAGGAGTTGCAATCCCTTGGAGAAGAGGCGTTCTGGTTTTTGGTGATTTCAGCCTTCTTGTGCTGGTTTCTTCACATCTTTGTGAATTTATCTATCTTTGGTCTTTGAAGTTGGTGACTTTCAGATGGGGTCTCTGAGTGAGTGTCCTTTCTGTTGATGTGGAAGCTATTTCTTTCTGTTTTTTAGTTTTCCTTCTAACAGGCCTCTCTGCTGCAGGATTGCTGGAGGTCCACTCCAGGCCCTGCTTGCCTGGGAATCACCCACCAGGGCTGCAGAATAGCAAGGATTGCTGCCTGTTTCTTCCTCTGGTAGCTTTGTCCCAGAAGGGGATGAAGGAGATGTCAACCAGAGCTCTCCTGTATGAGGTGTCTCTTAGGATATACGGGGGTCAGGGAGCCACTTGAGGAGGCAGTCTGTCCCTTATCAGAGCTCAAGCGCTGTGCTGGGAGCTCTGTTGCTCCCTTCAGAGCTGCTGGGCAGGGACATTTAAGTCTGCTGAAGTGGAACTTATAACTGACCCTTTTCCCAGGTGCTCTGATCTGGGAAGGTGGGGCTTTATTTATAAGTCCCTGATGGGCTGCTGCCTTTTTTCAGAGATGCCCTGCCCAGCAAGGAGGGAGTCTAGTCACAGTCTGCCTGCAGAGGCCTTGCTGAGATGCCATGGGCTCCACCCAGCTGCTGTGTAAACTTCCTTGCGATTTTGTTTACATAGGCACAGTTAGAACTGCCTTGGTAATGGCGGGTGCCCCTCCCCGCACTGAGGCAGCTGCTGCCTCCTTCACTGAGTACCACTCTCCTGCCAGCCACTGTGGCCACTCCCTGAAACCATAATTACTGATGTGCCCTTCACAACTTTCAGAAAGTGAGGACTTGGTCTCCCAACTCTCTTGTGGTTACTGGAGTCTCTATTGTATTCCATTTTTATAGCAACCTAGACGTTGTGGTCAAGAGCAAGTTCTTCAGTATCCTATGCACCAGAGCTTGAGCTCTGTTTGCTAAGTACTAGGTAGAGAATCTTGAACAAATGACAACCTTTCTGGACCCCAATATTCTTCAGGTGTAAAATGTAATAAAATTTGAAATATCATCATTATGATTATATTTAAATGGTGATGAAAAGCTGAGTCCCTGTTGTCAATTACACCCAATATCTTTCCCCCTTCCTACCTTGTACTTCACACTTCAGCTATGCAATATCTGCTTTTCTATGCTGTTGCACACACCTGTTCTGTTGTTAATTGTCTCCCTTTTGCCTAGAAGTGCCTCCTTTCACCTTTCTCTGGCCACACTCCTACAGATCCTCTAAGACCCAGTTCAGTTGCTACCTCCTCAGGAAGTTCTCTCTGATTGCTTTGCCTTCCCGCAGCACCCACAGCCCCTGAAGTGTGGGATACCAATATACCTGATTGATAAGTGCTCAAAATCCATAGGGCAGGCCTCATGCACTGATCACTTCATTGTTGGGTTGTCTGTCTTCTCTATTAGCTGATGAGCATCTTGGAGGCAGGTTCTATGTCTTATTCTCTTACATTCCTGGTACCAGCATCATACATGACCCTTAGAAAGTTCAGTTGCTATTTGTTGCACTTCAGTGACTTGCATTGATTGGATTGAACAGTATTTCTCTCTTGGGGGATGGGGTCCTCTTTGAGTAGGGCACTAACATGTTGGAATGAGAGAAGGAGAATAATGACCTGATCAGACCAACCAGCAGAATCCACCATAATGGATAAAGAGGAGACAGACATGCTGGCCAGATAACCTTCACCTTTAAACTAAGGCGGTTTGGTTTGGGGGCTTCTGAGCAGCTTTACTTTAAAATGGAAAAGATTCAGTGTGTGAGTGTAGCACTTCCCTAATAGCTGGCCCTGTCTCTTTCCTCCTGATGAGGACAGCCAAATTTAACTTGCAGGAGGGATGGATGCGGAGACATGTGTCACCCAGCAGCTAAACGCTTTCTGCTCAAAACAAGACCCAATGGAAAGGATCAAAGGCTGCACATGGCCAGGCAGTGACAAATTTATGAAGTCCAGTCATCCTCATGAAAACATTGTGTATTTTAATCTGCCCAGTGGAAATAATTCAGTCTTGAGTTTCTGTTGAAGGAATTGCGAGTCAGCTACACTTCTCCATAAAGATGTAAGAGATCTGTTTAAAGTGACTTTTCCATCTTTCAAAGAATCAAGGTTTTCTTAGCAATAGACGCATCTAAAGGCACCTTTGTATTTCCTTGTGCTGAATGTCTAGAGTTCCATGAGTACACAAGCTTTGTTATTACACTAGATTTACAAACAAAATTGTTGGCACGGGCAAGTCCGTGGTAGGTGGAAGAGACCACCCATACGTGTGCGGATGAAAGCCCAGTTGGAAAATCTCCTTATGTCAGCCAAAAGTGTGACTGCGTTTCTAAAAACTTGGCTGTTCTCTTGGTGGTCGAAACAGTGAACCTTTTTGTTCATTGAATGCTGAAAAAACAAGTATGCCAAAGAGTGCCTTTTCCTAAAGTTTCAAAACTCTTTGCTATTTTTGACTCCTTTCCTCTCAGGGCTTAAGAACATTCAACAAACGTGAATCAGAGATGTTTGATTGTTTCATGTTTACATCGGAGATTTCAGGCCATGGCCAACAAGTGTTGGCCCATTCGCCTGCCATGGGGCTTACAATGAGGCCTCTTTATGCCCAGCTCCTCTGGCTAAAGTGAGATGGATGCTGAATGTGTTCACTTGGTGGGGATGTGGGAGAGACATTTGGGCATTGGATGAAGGAGAAAAAAAGCATGATCTTTCATCTTGGAAAGTTCATTGTGTAGGTGGCTGACCTAGACTCCAAGCATAGTCTGTGGTTATGGAAGGGAGAGGCTGAGTCTCCAAATTACAAGAGAATCAATGACTGGAATTTCATGAGCTTTCAACTTTATTTATTTATTTGTTTTTTATTTATTTAAGTTCTAGGGTACATGTGAAGATCATGCAGGTTTATTACATAGGTATACACATTCCATGGTGGTGGTTTGCTGCATCCATTGCCCTGTCATCTACATTAGGTATTTCTCCTAATGCTATCCCTTCCCAATCCCCCAACCCCCTGCTACTCCTTCCCTAGCCCCCTACCCCCCAGTCCCCAGTGTGTGATGCTCCCTTCCTTGTGTCCGTGTGTCCTCACTGTTCAACACTCGCCTATGAGTAAGAACATGTGGTGTTCGGTTTTCTGTTCTTGTGTCAGTTTGCTGAGAATGATGGTTTCCAGTTCCATCCATGTCCCTGCAAATGACATCAACTCATCTTTTTTTATGGCTGCATAGTATTCCATGGTATATATGTGCCACATTTTCTTCATCCAGTGTATCATTGATGGGCATTTGAATTGGTTCCAAGTCTTTGCTATTGTAAACAGTGCCTCAATAAACAATCGTGTACATGTATCTTTATAATAGAACAATTTTTAATCCTTTGGGTATATACCCAGTAGTGGGATTGCTGGGTCAAATGGTATTTCTGTTTCTAGATCCTTGAGGAATTGCCATACTGTCTTCCACAATGGTTGAATTAATTTACACTCCCACCAACAGTGTAAAAGCATTCTTATTTTTCCACATCCTCTCTGGCATCTGTTGTCTCTTGAATTTTTAATGATCACCATTCTAACTGGTGTGAAGTAGTATCTCAGTGTGGTTTTGATTTGCATTTCTCTACTGACCAGTGATGATGAGCTTTTTTTCATATGTTTGTTGGCTGCATAAATGTCTTGCTACCTGACTTCAAACTTTATTACAAGGCTACTATAATCAAAACAGCATGATAGTGGTACCAAAACAGAGACATAGACCAATGGAACAGAACAGAGACCTCAGAAGGAATGCCACTAAAATCATCTGATCTTTGACAAACCTGACAAAAACAAGCAATGGGGAAAGGATTCCCTATTTAATAAATGATGTTGGGAAAACTGGCTAGCCATATGCAGAAAGCTGAAACTGGACCCCTTCCTTACACCTTATACAAAAATTAACTCTAGATGGATTAAATATTTAAACATGAGGCCTAACACCATAAAAACTCTAGAAGAAAACCTAGGCAGTACCATCCAGGACATAGGCATGGGCAAGGAATTCATGACTAAAACACCAAAAGCAGTGGCAGCAAAAGCCAAAATAGACAAGTGGGATCTAATTAAACTTAAGAGCTTCTGCACAGCAAAAGAAACTATCGATAGAGAACCAGCAACCAATGGAATGGGAAAAAATTTTTGCAATCTACCCATCAGACAAAGGGCTAATATTCAGAATCTATGGAACACAAATTTACAAGAAAAATAAACTAACATCCCATCAAAAAAAGTGGGCAATAGGATATGAAAGAGATCTTTTCAAAAAAACTTTCAACTTTTAACCAACTGGGTCAAAAAATTCTTCAACTTGTGTGTGTGTGTGTGTGTGTGTGTGTGTATGTATATGTGTAATTGTATTTGTGTATGTATATATACATGTATGTAATGTAGATATATGTTATATATATGTAACACTGTGTAATGCTGTATATATATGTGGATATGTGATACATTATGTAATAAAGTTGACACAATTTCCCTTATTTTTATGTTTTTGTCATGACCTGTGATAAAATGAAAAGACTTTTTGAACTAGTTTTTTTTTTTAAATAAAAAGTAACTATAAGTACAAAGCAAAAAACTCAGAGTAAAATAAGCTCCACAATAATAAAAAAACTCTCCCTTTTATTCTGGGTCCCCAAGTCCCCTCCCATGGCAACCACTGTTAACAGTTGTTTATAACGCAATCTTTCCAGGGATGTTCTAAACTTGCATTTGCACAAACACATATACACCTTCGAACCACACAGCCAAACCAAATGGGAGCATGTTTTGTTGTTCTCCACTTTTTCTTCCTAGTGATCTAGTTTGGAGATCCTGTTCTAACATGTTCATCTACCTTATTCTTCTTAATGATGGTGTAGTGTCCCATTTATTTAGATGTAGCCTAGTTTAGCATACCATCCCTCACCAAAGGGCATGTGGGTCATTCCTAGCTTTCTGTTATAATAAACAGCACTGTAGTTAATCTTCCATGTGCAAAGATAGCTCTAGGAGAATCTCCCAGAAGTGAGTTATCAGTGTAAATGGGTATATGCACTGCAATTAATTATGATTGTCATTGTTATTGTATTTTTATAGTTATCCACAGAGGTGGAGCCAATTTATTCACCCACCAGTAAGGCCAAGAGCATCTGTTTTGTTATCCCCTCATTAGTCCAGTATGTTCCAATCTTTGCCAATTTGATGACGAAAAATGCCACAATAAATGTGAGGGTTTATAAAATCAGAGTCTAATTGCTTTCTTATAGATATTACAACATCACAATGCTTAAACATCCCTTAGCAAGCATTCCATCCAATCCCTCAGTTTACAGATGAGGAAGAAGGCTCAGGGCAGAAACAGCCCTCTGAAAGTCCATGGAGTACCCTCCTGCCTTCCTTCTTAGGTACAGAGTTGCTGTTCCTTGCAAACAATGTTGTATCAGTTACTTGACTTCATCAGTGAGCTACAGTTCCAGGATAATAGTACCCCATCATGCACCATTTTTGTAAATGTAGATCATATATAGGCAGAGTTGGTAGCGAAACATCTGATCACTGGAGAAGATTTTTAAAAGGTTTCTCTCCTGGGGGAGGTGACGCATCATTTCATGTCTGCAAGTGTATGATTGTAAGGTAGGAGTGATAGCAGATCTTTCCCAAGGGGAAGGGCTTTTGTTTGTGGGGTGAGAGGAAGGAAGGGCAGGCAGGGGAGGGTAAGAAGGGAAGGAGCCAGAGTCAGACTGGATTCTCGTTCTGGTCCTCTCCTTTCTAGAGTTGCTACTTTGGGCAGGCTACCTCCAAGCATCTGTTTCCTCATATGTAAAATGGGGATAATTATGACATCTATCTCTTATGATTTTCATCAAGATTAATAATATAATACCTGAAAATCATTTGGCACAGTGCCCAACAGATTAAACCCCAGTCTGTACAATGTGTTAGCATCAATGTGATCTTTCATGGCTTTCATGAATTCATTTCTTCTAGCCTTCATCCCAATGGCCTCTGCTCTTCACTTTCTTTTTTTTTTTTTTTTTTTTTTTTTTTAAGACGGAGTTTCACTCTTACTACCCAGGCTGGAGTGCAATGGCGTGATCTTGGCTCACCGCAACCTCTGCCTCCTGGGTTCAGGCAATTCTCCTGCCTCAGCCTCCTGAGTAGCTGGGATTACAGGCACACACCACCGTGCCCAGCTAATTTTTTTTGTATTTTTAGTAGAGACGGGGTTTCACCATGTTGACCAGGATGGTCTCGATCTCTTGACCTCATGATCCGCCCGCCTTGGCCTCCCAAAGTGCTGGGATTACAGGCGTGAGCCACCGCGCCAGGCCCTGCTCTTCACTTTCTTAACTTGCTTGTCCATTTTTTTCTCAGGAGATCATGTGAAATAAGAACATTATCAGAGACAGTGACTTTCTCATGGAGGAAACAATCAGCACACCACAGGAAGGCAAATGCAGGGTCTTTCCCAGAAATACCAAGCCCTGTCTCGATTGTGGCGAACTCTCAGAGATGTAGGTGGTGCCAGTGGTATCTGTAGCCTCAGTCCATACAAAAACATGTGGAGAAGGGCTTCAGGGTCGATCTTGACTTCTGCAGGGTCAACCACCAGCGTCCTTCAGATCCGTGCCTGGCACAGCATTCCTCTGAACCTGGCTGACATTCTCCACTCATCTGTGATTTCAGAAGCTGGACACCCTTGGAGATGCAAAAGACCCCATGGTAATGCAAAATAGCCACCTGAAGGCCAATCAGAGTTAACACAGCTTTTTCAGATAGCAGAAATGCCAAATATGAACTCTTCTCCTCCAGTATTTTAGCTCTAAAATAAAAATGCCAGTCAGCCCTTTTTCGCTTTCATCTAGGAATAGTGCAGTCTGTGCTCTAACTCCTGTTTCTCAGGCTAGTGGTTGCTTGTGCCTCAGAAACTTAGGAGTTAGAGCACAGACTGCACCACTTTAGGGTACAAAGACAGTGTGTGCTTGTCACTTCTTAGCATCCTTTGCTCACCAGTAGGAGAACTAGTTTCTAGGGTATCTACTAGTTTCTAAGTCTGTAGAGGACACTCTGTGTGACCAGATTGCAGGTTAGTATCTGTAGAAATGTGTATTGTTTGGCCTCCTCACAGAAATGTCGTCTTTTTGATAGAGCTGAAACCAACCGTACATCCGCTCTTTTGCTAGAAAAGATTCAATGTAAAGATTAGTTATAGGAACAATAGCCCCTTTTTAGTCTCACTTTTATGTTACACACTCCTCTGATTTTGCTAGCCCTGCCTCTCTCCAAACAATCAGGGCTCTGTCAGAAAGCTTTCAACCATGTTTCGAGCACCTTTGAAGAACAACACTTGTGCGCTCACACACACACACTTACCAGTTACAATGTGTGTACTTCATAGTTAGCTTCATCCATAGGAAACATGTAGAAAAGTGGAATTAACTCTAAAGCATGACGTCGGTGGGTAAGGGATCAGGGCTCTAGAGCTAGCAATGCCCCTCTCTCACTGCGGTGCCCTATGACAGGTTGTCAGCCCACTGGCTCTATTGACTCATTTGCATTATAGGACATTGGATTGAGTGATCTAGGTGGGAGTGGAGCCTCTCCATCTACAATATATCTGTAACTCAACTTCATGCTGGGATTTATTGATTCTTTGTGTTTCCCTCTTTGGTTTTTTTTTTCTTCCATTTTTGGGGATTCATAGAACAAAATTTAAAAAGAAAGTAACAACCTTTTATTTCTACTATGTCAAACGAGTAGATTGATATACAGTCATCCCTTGGTATTAGTAGGACATTGGTTTCAGTTCTCCAAAAGATACCAAAATCTGAGGATGTTCAAGTCCCTGATATATAAATGGCTTAGTGTTTGCATATAACCTACACATATCCTCCCATATTCTTTACATCATCTCTAGAATACTTATAATACCTAACACAATGTAAACGCTGTGTAAATAATTGTTACACTGTATTTTTTTCTTATTTGTACTGTTATTTTTTCTGTGTTCATTTCCTTCAATATTTTCAATCCATGGTCTGTTGAATCTGCAGACCCATGAATAAGGACAACTGACTGTATATGCATCCAGAATCTCTTTCTCTTCTCTTGACCTCTTTTTCTTTAATTTGAAACTTTTATTTTAGGTTCAGGGGTACATTTGTAGGTTGTTATATAGGTAAATTGCATATCACAGGGGTTTGGTGTAGAGATTACTTCATCACCCAGGTAATAAGCATAGTAACCATCAGATAGTTTTCAATCATCACCCTTCTCCTATCCTCCACCCTTAAGTAGGCCCCACTGTCTGTTATTTTCTTCTTTGCATCCATGTGTACTCAGTGCTTAGCTCCCACTTATAGGTGAGAATATGTGGTATTTGGTTTTCTGTTCCTGCATTAGTTTGCTTAGGATAATGGCTTCCAGCTCCACACATCTTGCTGCAAAGGACATGATTTTGTTCTTTTTTATGCGTGTGTAGTATTCCATGGTGTATATGTACATTTACTTTATCCAGTCAAACACTGAAGGATATTTAGGTTGATTCCAAATCTTTGCTATTGTGAATAGTGCTACAATGAACACATGCATGCATGTGTCTTTATGGCAGAATGGCTTATATTCCTTTGAGTATATACCAATTATGAGATTGCTGGGTCAAATAGTAGTTCTGTTTTAATTTCTTTGAGAAATTGTCAAACTCCTTTCCACAATGGATGAACTAATTTACATTCCTACCAGCAGTGTATAAGCATTCCCTTTTCTCTGCAGCCTTAGCAGAGTCTGTTATTTTTTGAATTTTTAATAATAGCCATTCTGACTGGTGTGAGATGGTCTCACCGTAGATTTGATTTACATTTCACTAATAATTAGTGATGTTGAGCATTTTTTCATATGCTTCTGGCCACGTGTATACCTTCTTTTGAAAAGTGTCACTCATATCCTTCACCCACTTTTTAATCGAGTTGTTCATTTTTTGTTAGTTTGTTTAAATTCCTTGTAGATTATGGATATTAGATTTTTGTCGAATGTATAGTTCACAAATGTTTTCTCCCATTCTGTAGGTTGTCTGTTTACTCTGTTGATAGTTTCTTTTGCTGTGCAGAAGCTCTTTAGTTAAATTAGGTCCCATTTGTCAATTTTTGTTTTTGTTACAATTGCTTTTGATGTCTCCATCAGGAAATCTTTGCCAGGGCCTATGTCCAGAATGGTATTTCCTCAATTATCTTCTATGATTTTTATAGTTTTAGCCTTTACATTTAAGTCTTTAATCCATCTTGAGTTGATTTTTGTATATGGCATAAGGAAGGGGTCCAGTTTTAATCTTTTGCATATGGCTAGCCAGTTATTGTAGCACCATTAATTCAGTAGGGAGTCCTTTCCTCATTGTTTTTGTTGATTTTGTTGAAGATCAAATGGTCACGGGTGTGTGGCTTTATTTCTGGGCTCTCTATTTCATTCCATTGCTCTATGTGTCTGTTTTTGTACCAGTATCATGCTGTTTTGGTTACTGTATCCTTGTAGTATAGTTTGAAGTTGGGTGATGTATTATCTCCAGCTTTATTCATTTTGCTTAGGATTGCTTTGGCTATTTGAGCCCTTTCTTGGTTTCGTATAGTTTTTTCCAATTCTTTGTAATTTGATAGGAAGAGCATTGAATCTGCAAATTGCTTTGGGTAGTATGGACACTTTAACATTATTGATTCTTCCTATCTGTAAGCATGGGATTTTTTTCCATTTGTTTGTGTCATCTCTGATTTCTTTGAACAGTGTTTTGCAATTCTCATTGTAGAGATTGTTCATCTTCCTGCTTAGCTGTATTCTCTGGTTGGCTGTGTTTTTAGGTATTTTCCTCTTTATGTGGCTATTGTGAATAAGATTTCATTCTTGATTTGGTTTGCAGCTTGGATGTTGTCCGTGTAGAAATGCTACTGATTTTTGTACAATCAATGCTCTTAATTTTATATCTTGAAATTTTGCTGAAGTTGTTTATCATATTTAGGAGCTTTTGGGCAGAGACTATGGTGTTTTTAAGCATAGAATTGTATCATCTGCAAACGGAGATACTTTGACTTCCTCTCTTCCTATATGAGTATCTTTTATTTCTTTCTCTTGCCTGATTGCTCTTGCCGGGACTTACAGTACCATGTTGAATAGAAGTAGTGGGAGTGGGCATCTTTGTCTTGTCCTGATTCTCGAGGGGAATGCTTCTAGCTTTTGCCCATTCAATATGATGTTGGCTGTGAAGCTCTTATTATTTTGAGGTATCACCCTTCAATGCCTAGTTTGTTGAGGATTTTTAACATGAAGGGATGTTAAATTTTATTGAAAGCCTTTTCTGCATCTATTGAGTTGATCATGTAGTTTTTGTTTTTAGTTCTGTTAATGTGATGAATCACATTTATTGATTTGCATATGTTGAACCAACCTTGGATTCCAAGAATAAAACCTGCTCTATCATGGTGGATTAGCTTTTTGATGTGCTGTTGGATTCAGTTTGCTAATATATAGTTGAGGAACACATATGTTCATCAAGAATATTGGCCTGAAGTTTTCTTTTGTTTGTTGTTACTCTACTAGGTTTTGGTATCAGAATGATGCTAGCTTCATAGAACGAGTTAGGGAGCATTCCTTTCTCAATTTTTTGAAACAGTTTCAGTAGGAATAGTACTAGCTGTTCATTATATGTCTGGTAGAATTTGGCTATGAATCCATCTAATCCTGGGCTTTTTCTGGTTTGTAGGCTTTTTATTACTGGTTCAACTTTGGCACTCATTGTTGGTTCATTTGGGGATCTGATTTTTTCCTGGTTCAATCTTGGGAGGTTGTGTGATTCCAGGAATATATCCATTTCTTCTAGGTTTTCTAGTTTGTGT
The DNA here is from genome assembly GCF_030222135.1 of Aotus nancymaae. Lineage (NCBI taxonomy): Eukaryota > Metazoa > Chordata > Mammalia > Primates > Aotidae > Aotus > Aotus nancymaae. Next base: position 9,873,324 of record NW_026988421.1, read on the forward strand.
GCATAGAAGTGTTCATAGTAGTCTCTGAGGGGTTTTTTTAATTTCTATGTGGTTGGTAGTAATGTCTACTTTGTCATTTCAGATTGACTTTGATTCTTCTCTCTCTTTTTTTTTTTTTCTGGATTGGTCCAGTTAGCAGTTTATCAATCTTATTTATTCTTTCAAAGAACCAACTAATGAATTCATTGATCTTTTGTATGAATTTTCACATCTCAATTTCCTTTAGTTCAGCTCTGATTTTTGTTATTTCTTTTCTTCCGCTAGCTTTGGTTTGCTTTTGTTTTTCTAGTTCCTCTAGTTGTGATGTTAGGTTGTTAATTTGTGATCTTTCTAACTTTTTGTTGTGGGTGTGTTGTGCTTTAAGTTTTTCTCTTAACACTACTTTAGCTGTATCCCAGAGATTCTGGTATGTTGTATCTTTGTTCTCATTAGTATCAAAGAATGTCTTGGCTTCTGTCTTAATTTCAGTATGTACACAAAAGTCATTCAGGGATAGGCTGCTTAATTTCCATGTAATTGGTTTTGAGCAATTTTTTTTAGTGTTGATTACCATTTTTATTGCACTGTAGTCCAAGAGTGTGGTTGGCATGATTTTGGGTTTTTAAAATTTGCTAGGAATTGTTTTATGACCAATAGTGTGGTTGATTTTAGAGTATGTGCCATGTGTATATGAGAAAAATGTATATTCTGTTGTTTTTGGTTAGAGAGTTCTGTAGAGGTTTGTTAGGTCCATCTGGCCAAATACTGAGTTCAGGTCTCAAATATCTTTGTTAGTTTCCTGCTTCAATGATATGCAATACCGTCAGTGGGGTGTTGAGGTCTACCACTATTATTGTATGATTATTTAAGTCTCTTTGTAGGTCTTTGAGAACTTGTTTTATAAATCTAGGTGTTCTGTGTTGGGTGCATATATGTTTAGGATAGTTAGGTCTTCTTCTTGAATTGAACCCTTTACCATTATGTAATGCCCTTGTCTTTTTTTTATTATTATTCATTTGAAGTCTGTTTTGTTTTGTCTGAAATTATAATGGCAACTTTTTTTTTTCTGTTGCTTTTGTTTGTTTGTTTGTTTCTGTTTACTATTTTCTTGGTAGATTTTTCTCCACCACTTTACATTAAACCTATGGGTGTCATTGCATGTAAGATGGCTTTCTTGAAGACAATATAAAATTAAGTCTTGCTTCTTTATCCAACTTGCCACTCTGGGCCCCTGCTTTTAATTGGGTGCATTTAGCTCATTGACATTCAAGGTTAATAGTGATAAGTACAGAGTTTAACCTGTCATCATGTTGTTAGCTGTCAATTATGCAGACTTGATTGTATAGTTGCTTTATAGTTTCAGTGGTCTACGTACTTAAGTGTGTTTTCATAGTGGCTGGTAATGGTCTTTTCTTTCCATATTTTAGCACTCCCTTAAGGATCTTTTGTAAGGCAGGTCTGGTAGTAATTAATCCCCTTAGTATTTGCTTGTCTGAATAGGATCATATTTCTTCTCTGCTTATGAAGCTTAGTTTGGCTGGATATGAAATTCTTGGTTAAAATCTCTTTTCTTTAACAATGCTGAATATATGCTCCTAATCTGTTCTGATTTGTAGGATTTCTGCTGAAAGGTTCACTGTTAGCCTAGTGAGGTTCCCTTTGTAGGCGACCTACCCCTTCACTCTAGCTGCCTTTAACATTTTTTCTTTCATTTTAACTTTGGAGAATCTGTAGACTATGTGTCTTGGAGATGGTCATCTTGTATAGGATGTTGCAGAGGTTCTGTGTATTTTTCCAAATTTGAATGTTGACCTCTCTAGCGAGGTTGGGAAAATTTTCATGGATAATATCCTCAAATATGTTTTTCAAGTTGCTTGCTTTCTCTCCCTGTTTTAGGGATGGCAGTGAGTCATAGATCTTATCTCTTTACATAAACTCATATTTCTTGGAGGTTTTGTTCATTCTTTTTTATCCTTTTTTCTATATTAATCAGACAATTTTGGAGAACCTGCCTTCAAGCTCTGAGATTATTTCATCAGTTTGGTTGATTCTGCTGTTAATACTTGCGACTGTACTCTGAAATTCTTGAAGTGAGTTTTCAGCTATCTCAGATCAGTTTTGTTCTTTCTTAAAATGGCCGTTCCATCTTTCAGCTCCTGTATCATTTGATTTGATTCCTTAGATTCTTTGGATTGCATTTTGACTTTCTTCTGAGCCTCAATCTTTGTTCCAATCCATATTCTAAATTCTATTCTATTTTCTAAAATAATTCTATAATATTAAAAAAAAATTTGGCTTATGATTAAAATAATATATTGCCTTACATAAATAGAAAGCCCCAGAGGTGCCAGTTCTAGATGCAGCTGGAATCGGGAATCACAAAGAGATGGTTGGGTCCCTTTGTATTTCCCCTGCATACATATCACTTGCTCTGTTTCCTTCTGGATTTGTTCTATGCTTAGGTCAGCTTTCTCCTTGTGATGGTAAATATCACTGTGGGCAGTCCCATACTTACATTATACTAAAAAAAAAAAGAGATTTTGATATTGCTAAGTGATTGGAGTCATTGCAGCTTCTTTGTTTAACTACTTGGTTCAATTTTAGATAATATTCACTGACTTCACACTCTGAAAGATAACATTAGCAATCTCATACTTATTCCCTGATCTCTTCTTATTGGATACCAGTTTTTGATAAATTACCATGTTAATATTATCCAGATTTATAAGATTCACATTTATCATCGTCATTTCTATAGTTGTTTAATATTGGTTCTACATGTAAATAATTCAATCCTCATTACCAATCATTGTACTGTTGTTCTCCATTCCTGATGTCACTATTTTGATTTCTCACTAATTGGTTGGATTTTATTATCAAGTAGCTTTTCCAGAAAAAGTGTTCATTATTGCTGTATGCCTGATGGTTTTCCACGTTTGAAACTGTCTTCAGGTTGTGTTTTTACTTAAATGATATCTTAGGTAGGTAAAATTTTCTTGGAATATACTTTCTTGTCTCTAGGTATGTGTCATTGTGCCAAGTCTTCTGGCACTGAATTTTGCTAAGGAGAAATCTGAGGCCAATCTGATTCTCCTCCCATTTATAGGTGCTTCTTTACTTGCCTTTTTGCTTGAAGGATTATTTCTTTGTCCTTTAAGAACTTAACAAGGATATGTCTTAATATTCAAATTTTCCTGGAATACTGTATGTTCTTTTAGTGAGTGGATTTGGGTTTATCTTCATTTTGGGACGTTCTCATATACCATATATCTAAATGCACCTTGATTTTCAGTTGTATTCTCTATTATGGGATACCAATATTTTGCATGTTGAATTGCTTTTTTCTGACTTTTATATTTATTAGCTTTTCTCTTTTTTATTATCTTTGTAATTATAAAAAATCTGCATTTAAGTTGATTATCTCAAACCTCTATAATGATGAGTTTCTGATTTACTGCATACTTACCTTTTCTGGTACTCTTCATTGTAACTGGTAGTTTCAAGTTTCCATATGATACCATTTTTCTTTAGTCTAAGATACTCCCTAGAGCATTTCTCGTAGAGTATGTCTGCTGGAAACCAATTTTCTCAGCTTTTATATATCTGAAAATACATTTTATTTTACCTTAGTTTTGAATGGATTGCTCAACTAAATATAGAATTCTAAAATGGGTCTTCTTTTTGTTTTCTTTTCAGTATTGTAAAGGTAATGTTTCACTGACATCTGGCCTTCATTGTTTCTTATAAGAGATAAGTAGTTATTCAAATAATTGTTCTTCTAAATGTAACATGGGTCCCCTGCCATATGCCCTGGCTGTTTGTTTTGAGATTTTATCTTCATTTTGGTTTAGCATTATTTTAATATAATCAATCTGTTTGATTTTTTTTTTTCTTTAAATTTACCTTTCTTGGAATTCACTGAGTTTCTTGGATCTCTAACTTAATATTTTTTACCAAATTTGGGAATATTTTGGCCTTCATTTCCTCAAATAGTTTTACCAGCCTACTCTCCCTCTTCTTTCCTTCTGAGACTACAGTTACAAAATTATGTTAGACTACTTAATATCGTCCCACAGGTCACTCAGTTTCTGATTTATTTCTTTTCCATTTTTTCTCTGTTCTTTAGATCAGATAATATCTACTGATCTGCCTTCAATTTACTCTTCTTTTGACCATCTCCAATCTACAGTTAAGTAAATCCAATAGCTTTTCATTTTATATATTGTATCTTATTCTGGGATTTTTTTTGGCTCCATTTCTCTGCTGAGAATTCCCATATTTTCACCCTATATTTTAAAAATTCCTTAAACATACTTTTACTAGGTGTATTAAAGTCTTTGTCTACTAATTCCAACATTTGTGTCATCTTAGGATCAGTTTCAATGACTACTTTGATCCTTGGATATGGGTCACATTTGCCTATTTGTTTTCATATTCTGTTTGTCTTAAAATTGTGTCCTGTACATTGTGTAATATATATTACAGATTCTCTGGATTCTGTTATCTTCCTTTGAAGAGTGTGAATTTTTTTTCAAACCAGGAGGTTTAAATTATTAGCTAATCATTTTGAACCCATGGAGGCTTGAGTTTATACTTTGTTAGGATGGGTTCATTTTGGTTGTTTCCCTTTGTCTAATGGCAAATTCTTATTTCTAGGGCATAGTCTTATTTTTTTTAATTGCACTTTAGATTCTGGGGTACATGTGCAGACCTTGCAGGATTGTTGCATAGGTACACACATGGCAATGTGATTTGCTGCCTCCATCTCCCCGTCATGTACATCTGGCATTTCTCCCCATGTTATCCCTCCCCGACATCCCCGTCCCCCACTGTCCTTCCTTTCCCCCTCCAACAGACCCCACTGTGTGATGTTCCCCTCCCTGTGTCCATGTGTTCTCATTGTTCAACACCCACCTATGAGTGAGAACATGTGGTGTTTGATTTTCTGTTCTTGTGTCAGTATGCTGAGAATGATGGTTTCCACATTCATCCATGTCCCTACAAAGGACATGAACCCATCATTTTTTAAGGCTGCATAGTATTACATGGTGTTTATGTGCCACATTTTCCCTGTCTAGTCTATCGTTGTGGGCATTTGGGTTGATTCCAGGTCTTTGCTATTGTAAACAGTGCCACTATGAACATACGTGTATATGTGTCTTTATAATAGAATGATTTATAATCCTTTGGGTATATATCCAGAAATGAGATTGCTGGGTCAAATGTAATTTCTATTTCTAGGTCCTTGAGGAAGTGCCACACTATCTTCCACAATGGTTGAACTAGTTTACACTCCCACCAACAGTGTAAAAGTGTTCCTATTTCTCCATATCCTCTCCAGCATCTGTTGTCTCCAGATTTTTTAATGTTTGCCATTCTAATTGACGTAAGGTGGTATCTCAGTGTGGTTTTGGTTTGCATTTCTCTAACAATCAGTGATGATGAGCATTTTTTTCATATGTTTGCTGGCCTCATATATGTCTTCTTTTGAAAAGTGTCTGTTCATATCCTTCTCCCACTTTTGGATGGGTTTGTTTGTTTTTTCCTTGTAAATCTGTTTTAGTGCTTTGTAGATTCTGGATATCAGCCCTTTGTCAGATGGGTAGATTGCAAAACTTTTTTCCCATTCTGTTGGTTGCCAGTTCACTCTAATGCTTGTTTCTTTTGCTGTACAGAAGCTCTGGAGTTTAATTAGATCCATTTGTCTATTTTGGCTTTTGTTGCCAGTGCTTTTGGTATTTTAGTCATGAAATCTTTGCCTATGCCTATGTCCTGAATAGTTTTGCTTAGGTTTTCTTCTAGCGTTTTTATAGTGTTAGGTCTTATGTTTAAGTCTTTAATCCATCTGGACTTAATTTTAGTGTAAAGTGTCAGGAAGGGGTCATGTTTCTGCTTTCTGCACACTGTTAGCCAGTTTTCCCAACTCCATTTATTAAACAGGGAATCCTTTCCCCATTGCTTGTTTTTGTCAGGTTTGTCAAAGATCAGATGGTTGAAGATGTGTCACGTTGCCTCCAAGGCCTCTATTCTGTTTCATTGGTCTGTGTCTCTGTTTTGGTACCAGTACATGCTGTTTTGATTCCTGTAGCTTTGTAGTATAGTTTGAAATCAGGTAGTGTGATGCCTCCGGCTTTGTTCTTTTTGCTTAGGATTGTCTTGGCTATGCGGGCTCTCTTTTGGTTCCATATTAAGTTTAAGGTGGTTTTTTCCAGTTCTCTGAAGAAGGTCATTGGTAGTTTGATGGGGATAGTGTTGAATCTATAAATTACTTTGGGCAGTATGGCCATTTTCACGATATTGATTCTTCCTAACCATGAGCATGGAATGCTTCTCCATCTGTTTGTGTCCTCTCTAATTTCCTTGAGCAGAGGTATGTAGTTCTCTTTGAAGAGGTCCTTTACATCCTTTGTTAGTTATATTCCTAGGAATTTTATTCTCTTTGTAGCAATTGCAAATGGGAGTTCACTCATGATTTGGCTCTCTGTTAGTCTGTTATCAGTGTATAGGAATGCTTGTGATTTTTGCACATTGATTTTGTATCCTGAGACTTTGCTGAAGTTGCTTATCAGCTTAAGGAGATTTTGGGCTGATATGATAGGGTTTTCTAAATATACAATAATGTCCTCTGCAAATAGAGACAATTTGATGCCCTCTTTTCCTAATTGAATACCCTGTATTTTTTTTTCTTGCCTAATTGCTCTGGCTAGAACTTCCAATACTATATTGAATATGAGTGGTGAGAGAGGGCATCCTTGTCTAGTGCCAGATTTCAGAGGGATTGCTTCCAGTTTTTGCCCATTCAGTATGATATTGGCTGTAGGTGTATCGTAAATAGCTTTTATTATTATGAGATATGTTCCTTTGATACTTAGTTTATTGAGAGTTTTTAGCATAAAAGCCTGATGAAATTTGTCGAAGGCCTTCTCTGCATCTTTTGGGATAATCATGTGGTTTTTGTCTTTGGTTCTGTTTATGTGGTGGATTATGTTTATAGACTTGCATATGTTGAACCAGCCTTGTATCCCCAGAATGAAGCCTACTTGATCGTGATGGATATACTTTCTGATGTGCTGTTGCAATTGGTTTGCCAGTATTTTATTGAAGATTTTTGCATGTATGTTCATCATGGATATTGGCCTGAAGTTATCTTTTCTTGTTGAATCTCTGCTGGGTTTTGGTATCAGGATGATGTTGGTCTCATAAAATGATTTGGGAAGGGTTCCCTCTTTTTGTATTGTTTGGAATAGTTTCAGAAGGAGTGGTACCAGCTCCTCTTTGTATGTCTGGTAGAATTTGGCTGTGAACCCGCCTGGACCTGGACTTTTTTTGGTTGGTAGGCTAGTAATAGCTGCCTCAACTTCAAGGCAGGCCAACATTCAAGTCAAAGAAGTACAGAGAACACCACAAAGATATTCCTCAAGAAGAGCATCCCCAAGGCACATAATCATCAGATTCACCAGGGTTGAAATGAAGGAAAAAATGCCAAGGGCAGCAAGAGAGAAAGGTCAGGTTACCCACAAAGGGAAGCCCATCAGACTCACAGTGGATCTCTCCACAGAAACCCTACAAGCCAGAAGAGAGTGGGGGCCAGTATTCAGCATCCTTAAAGAAAAGAACTTTCTTTTGAAAGTTCTTTCTTTCAAAAGAACTTTCGTCTAAGGATGAATTTCATATATAAGCTTCATAAGTGAAGGAAAAAGAAAATTTCATATCTAAACTTCATAAGCGAAGGAGAAAGAAAATCCTTTATGGACAAGCAATTACTGAGAGATTTTGTCACCACCACGCCTGCCTTTCAAGAGCTCCTGAAAGAAGCACTAAACAAGGAATGGAACAACAAGTACCAGCCACCCCAAAAATGTACCAAATGGTAAAGACTATCGACACAGTGAAGAAAATGTGTCAACTAACGGGCAAAACATCCAGCTAGCATCAAAATGGCAGGATCAAATTCACACATAACAACATTAACCTTAAATGTAAATGGGCTAAATGCCCCAATCAAAAGACACAGACTGGCAAACTGGATAAAAAGTCAAAACCCATCAGTGTGCTGTGTTCAGGGAAGCCATCTCACGTGCAAAGATACACATAGGCTAAAAATAAAGGGATGGAGGAAGATTTGTCAATCAAATGGAGAGCAAAAAAAAAAAAAAAAAAAAAAAACGCAAAACAAAAAAACAGGAGTTGCAATCCTAGTCTCTGATAAAATGGACTTTAAACCAGCAAAGATCAAAAGAGACAAAGAAGAGCATTACATAATGGTAAAAGGATCAATGCATCAAGAAGAACTAAGGATCCTAAATATATATGCACCCAATACAGGAGTACCCAGGTACATAAAGCAAGTTCTTAATGACCTACAAAGAGACTTAGATTTCCACACAATAATAGTGGGAGACTTTAACACTCTACTGTCAATATTAGACAGATCGAGACAGAAAATTAACAAGGATATCCAGGACTTGAACTCAGATCTGGACCAAGTGGACCTAATAGACATCTACAGAAATCTCCTCCCCAAATTTACAGAATATACATTCTTCTCGGCACTGCATGGCACCTACTCTAAAATTGACCACATAATTGGAAGTAAATCACTCCTCAGCAAATACCAAAGAACGGAAATCATAACAAACAGTCTCTCAGACCACAGTTCAATCAAATTAGAACTCAGAATTAAGAAACTAACTTAGAACCGCACAACTTCATGGAAACTGAACAACTGGCTCCTGAATGTCAACTGGATACACAATGAAATGAAAGCAGAAATAAAGATGTTCTTCGAAACCAGTGAGAATGAAGACACAAGGTACCAGAATCTCTGGGACACATTTAAAGCAGTGTCTAGAGGGAAATTTATAGCAATAAACGCCCACCAGAGAAGTGAGGAAATCTCTAAAATCGACACCCTATCATCAAAATTGAAAGAGCTAGAGGAGCAAGATCAAAAAAACTCGAAAGCTAGCAGAAGACAAGAAATAACTAAGGTCAGAGCAGAACTAAAGGAGATAGAAACACAAAAAAATCCTTCAAAAAATCAATAAATCCAGGAGCTGGTTTTTTGAAAAGATTGACAAAATAGACCACTAGCCAGATTAATAAAAAAGGGAGAAGAATCAAATAGATGCAATAAAAAAACGATAAAGAGGATATCACCACTGACTCCACAGAAATACAAACTCTAATCAGAGATTACTACAAACAACTCTATGCACATAAACCAGTAAACCCAGAAGAAATGGATAAATTCCTGGACTTTTGCACCCTCCCAAGCCTAAACCAGGAAGAAGTTGAAACCTTGAACAGACCAATAACAAGGGACATAGTCTTTATTTGTCAAAATGACCCTTCTGGAATTTCAATGAAAAACCTGAGCTGTTTATCAACCCCCTGTAATTTGGCAGGATTCGGACTCAACATTAGTTTCCCTGCTATAGCCAGCAGCTCAAATCTCTGCTCAGTCTTTTAATCCTTCTAGCTGTATCTTTCTGCTACATCTCTGGAATTTCCCTAACTATGTGCAGATCAGAGATCATCCAACTTGAAGAAAAGACATATGCATATTTGGGGGCTCTCAATGTAAGCTTTCTGTAATTTTCTCCCTCAGTTTTCACATGCTTTGGCTACCCAAATTTAATTTTCTAGTATCTCAAACCAACTTCTCTGTGGTTTTCTGCTTCAGTTCAAGCCACACAACACTTTGTAGTCTAGGGGGATGGCCTCAAGGAAAAATTGTATAAACATAGATCTCACCCAATGTAACTGTAACTCCCATCTTCCAAGAGTTGAATCTCTTCTAGTTCTGCCTGATTTTGATTGCTTTCTAGTGTATTTAAATAGTTCTTTTAAAAAAATATTTTGTCTAGAGTTAGCTCAATAGTAGCTGCTTCACCATTATTGGAATTAAAACCCCATAGTAATTTGATTTTTAATAGTATGTATTCTGTACCATTATGTACAATCATCATGAGTTGTTATTATCCTCATTTTGTTTCCTTAGACCTGAGCCTCTGTTTTTATCTCACTTTGTTGATTTAAGATCTTAGTGTTATTGTTTTGAAAACTAGAATTTTCATTTATTTGGCAGTCCTGTGCACACCAAAAGAGGATATGCCACGTTAAGATGTTGTTGATGGGAGAATAAGTCCTACATGGAAATGTAGTTGATTCATTTTCAGCTTTGTATTCACAATGTCACATTACACAAAGTTGTGTTATCAGCAGTTCCTACGTACATACAGTTTTATCAATTAGGACTCCTTTTGTTGCAAATGACACAAATTCTGTCTCAAATTGACTTAAGCATGAAAGAAAACTTACTGACATATATAACTGAAAAGTCTAGGGATTTGTCATTTTGCATGCTGCTTGATCCAGGGGCTGAAATGATGGCCCTTGGTCTCTGTCTCCATCTCTCACCTACACCCTTTGTGAGCATGAGCTCCATTCTCAGCAGACTCACCTCATCATGGCAAAATGGCCACTCAAGCTTACTCTGGGCCAGGTTCAAGTCCAGTAGGAATATGAGGGGCTGAGTCTCTTTCAGCAAGAGTCATTGATTCTCATTGGCTCTGAATGCAACATCACCTATTCCTGAACCAATCAGTTTGGGGGGAGAATGTGATCCTCTGATTGGCAGGCCTGGGTCAGTGGCCTCTTCCCAATAAAAAGCTGGAGTCAGCGCCACTAAAGCACACAGGTTGATGGTAGAGGAAAAAGTAGTTTTACAAAGAAATACTGTAGCAGAGTCAACAGAAGAAAGATCACAGGACTCTGGAAGGCCATGGAAAATGTTTGCTATAACGGAATAGTGCATTGGTTGGTGGATTTGGTCCAGGTATTATTTAAAACTGAATGGCTTGAAAAGTTTAACCTTACTGTCCATCACTTAACCTTTGGGGTATATGTCAGAGCCTACAGGAACTGCCCTGGAGGAATCCATGTGTATTTCCCAAGCAAATACTCTGAGATACTCGCAAGAAGCAGGGAGGTTCCTGTGGCCCAACTACCCAAACCACTCCAGGTTTGTTGGAGATAAAATAGGTGTTTGAATTTTATAAAGTTAAATAGAAAATAATTTCTTTAGGGCATTATGATCAAACATCCATTTACAAATAGGGTTCTTGCGAAAGGTCCAGTGATAGGGTCCGTAGAAGATACTAAAGGTTTGCTGAGATCATGCCTTCTTATTTATCCCTGGCTTAAAACAGAAGTGAGACTCTACTCTGGGTACAGCCTGGTTTTGCAAAGCCTTAAATATTCAGAGGAATATGTAGAAAACAGATCAACCCTATATGGAATTTGTTTTCAGTAAGCCAGACAAAACTAGAAAGAACTAGATTGAACTCCTTTGCTATGTAGCATGAAAAAGAATTATTCTGTGGGACAGAGCAAAGTGACTTTGGGTGTATTTTTCCTCAAGGACACTTAACTTTATTTATGGTCTCTGTTTCTTGTCACTTCTCAGGTTATCTGGGAACTTTCAAGGCATTTGCTGGCTGGTTAGTTTCTCTTAATCAATGTAAGCATCCTTGCATCCTAAGCCTGGATTTTCCTGTCCTGGTAGATAAAGAAGTTATCATCATGTTATTCTCACATCTAACCTTTAGAAGTTTAAAAAATTAAAATTCCACATCTGAGGATTTTCACAGATCTCTTATTCCAGCTTGATGTATGGAGGCGAGTGTTCAACTTGATACTCTTAGGATTAAGAGCAGGTTTGGGACCCTTAGGGTTTTTATTTCTTAAATGTCTAACCCATTTATGGAATATTTCCATAATATTCCTAACTAGCACAATATCCTCCATCCCAGAGGCTAAAAAGAAAACCAATGACTATTTCTTGTATTTGCAAGTCTTTGGGGCAAAGAATCTTAGTACTGGGGGTCTCAGAACAGAGGGAGGCACAGACATGGATATTTCACCATATACTGTGAAATTCTCAATTTTTAAAGTACTGGTTGTAATCCATTTGATTAAAAGGTAAATACCTAGCATTTTAAAGAGGTAAGTACATTGGAACTTAAACACTTCAAAACAACCTATTGCAAGCTGCCCACTATCTGATGACACACAAGCCTTTCCAGGTAGCCAGGGTTTGACGGAGTGCCTACCTTGGTTGGGGGTCCCAGGTGGCTGCTTGAACCTCTTGATGGTCTCTGACTAAGCACTATGCCATTTGGGGACATCTTGTCATATGATCCACTTCCTTCCTGGAATATGAGTGACGCCTTTCAGAGAGGGGCAAGGAGGCTGGCGCTGAGGGACTTCGAGGAGACGGCACACCTAAAACACTGTTTAGGCAAATCTGCTTTGCCAAGGACCCTTCTGGCCTCCAGGCTGTGCCGCCCCACTCTGATCAAACCTCTGAACCACAATTCAAGTGATTTTGAAAAAGCACAACCCTGACCTTGTCACTACCCTGATGAAAACCCAGATGTCACCTTGTCACTGCAAGGTTACAACCCTTTGGTGACCTCCCGCCACCCTACTCCTTTCAGGATGAAGCCCAGATTCCTGTGTGTGCCTTCCAAGGCCCTGGAAGTCTGGCCCTGCTGCCCTCCAGCCTCAGCTTTGCTACGCCCCTCCCACTGGGAGCTGCAGACCTGGGAAGATGCTTGCTTTCTCCCAGCCCCCTCCACTCTGCTGACCCCTCTGCCTGGCACCTTCTCCTCCCTGTCTTTTTCTCAGCCTCTAGCTCAGATATCAACTCCTCCAGGGGGTCTCCCTAACACTCCCCTCCCTGAAATCTAAGCCACAGAGCCTCCGCTTGCTCCCTCCTCTGGAATCTGGGACAGAACCATCCTCAGCATTTCATCTTTGGGGTCCCAGCATGTGCCTGGCAGATTATGAATGTCCAGTAAATATTTGTTGAATAAATTTAACATAGTTTATATTTTTTCCCCAGGTGGGGCTATGGGGCAGAAAGAAATGATGGAGAGCCATTTGTTTTGCTTCCTCTTTTTTTTTTTTTTTTTTGAAAGTTGTGTCATTTGAGAATTCGTGTGTGTGTGTGTTTTAGTATCTTTCAGTATCTGCCAATTTGCAAAGGGCCTGTCTTGATCTGTGGCTATCAGGACTAAATATCAGAAAATGCAGAGCCTGGGGAGTGGTTTACTTGGATTCGGAGAGGTGAAACAGATGAATGGAGCCATTCCTTCATGGTCTGAACTACACTTGTTTATAAATAATGAATAGTGATGAGGTATTTCCTCCTAGCTTTGTTTTGTTTTGTTGTTTTGTTTTCCTTAAGACATCTTGCTTTGGGAAAGTGGGAGGAGAACTTGGAAAACTGTCCCTTGAAACATTCATTAACTGAGAAATGGTGTTCAGGGGAAATATACGTCTCATGGAAATGCAGCTTAGCTATCATACATACGGAATGCATTTTATTTGAGTCAAAAAGTTTCTGAAGAAAAGAATCCCATAAATATACAAAGTGCTTTATTTTGTTATTCAACTCAATTCAAAAATGCTACAGGGAATATAATATAAGAAATGTTGGCTTTTGAAGACCACACCTAACATTTTATTATTGTTGGCATATTTATTGAAACATGTAGCATACATGATTGATTTATTTCCATGCTGTTTTGCTGAGCTCATGTTTATGTCTTGATTTCGGTTCAAGGCTGAGTTGTGTCTTTAGAATCTTATTTGAAAGATTTTTACAATATGAGAGTAGGTCCGTTTTGATTTTTATTTCTGCAAGTAGCAGAACTGCTTTTGGAACTTCCTTTATGGAAAAAAAAAATGTTAGATAGTGCTGATTAGGAGATTTTCTGGGAGACTTCCTCTCAGAAGTGTCTTCCAAATGCATTCTCCTCACTGGCTCAGACTTCCATAGCAGAAGTACCTGGGTCAGGGTTGAGAATGCACATCACTTTTTGATATGGCGTGGTACTTATCCCAAACATAAAAATATATCCTGTAGGATCTTAGTTTGGGTTGAGAACCATAGGCTTGTCTGAAATGTGCATGCAGCTTACGCTTTCTCCTGTTTGTTTGCCAACACTGGAGTAAAATATATTTAAAGAGAAGATAAGACTCTGGCCAGTTGAATGGAAAATAATAAAATGAGTATCTTACCACTAAACCCAGATTTCTTTTCACCAACTCTGAGCCACCTCTGACATGATCAAGGGTCTTTGGGGAAATGCCCTGGACTTGCATCAAGTGAAGAAAATATTCCAGCAAAGTTAGATTATGAGAATTTCTCTTATTGAAAGATGCCCTTTGTGTAAATGAGGAGGGAAGAAGAAGGGGGATTTGGAGCTCAGCTGACGGACTGGAGAGGGCTGCCCCTCCCTTAGAAAACAATCGTCCCCGGCTCCAGTATCCTGAGACCACTGCGATCCCAGCTCTTTTTGTTGTAGATGCTCAAGAGTGGATCTTAAGTACTGCTTCTTCTGTTGAGTAATAAATGAAGTAGTTGACTTAGTTGACTTGCCTTTAGGGGCCAAGTTAGAAAAAAATACAAACTAAATATGAGAATTGTTTACCCTGTGAAACCCTCAATAAGGAGGTAGGGAGGGGTGGGAAGGAGGTACACCAGAGGGAAGACCAGCTGGATACTCATCTCCCAGTTCACATATACTCAAGCACTTGGTCATCGAGGGAGAATTGTCTCTGCTATTTAAATTGTTATTCTTCCTTTCCTTTCCTAACCCACCCAGCTTCACCCACACCCACTTCATGCTTGCCAGTAATTGAATGTGTATGTGATGTTATCCCGTTATGAATCAACCAAGAGACTTCGTGATGGCAGAGAGCCTGTCCATGTCAATCATTCCTGTATTGCTGGTGCCTACAGTGTCTGCCGTTTTCTGTAAATGTTTGTTAAATGAAGTACATTATTTAGGAAGAGATGACAGGAGAAAAAGAAAACAATAGTAGATGTTCTAAGAGGTATGAAATGGATGATATCAATTTAGAAGAGCAGCAGTAACTCCATCTAGGTGAAACTGATCAAGGACAACTTCCCAAAGTGTTTGGAATTTGAAATGGCCTCTGACAATGGGGTTTGACTAAATGGGAAGATGGCATGTAAAAGATACAAACACTGAATAAGTGGACGCAGGCAATAATAAGCTGCAATCCCAGAATTCTGGGTAGACCGGTTAGCTGAGAAGGTTAGTAGAACAAAAATAGAAAATGTACATAACTAATCCAAAAGTTGGACTAATCTGAGTTAGTAATATAAGTAAAATCTTACATTTCTGGAATTTAAAATTTTATATTTCTGCCTTTTCCCCCACCCATCCTGTCTGACTTCTCAATTTTCCAGTAAGTTACTGTTTCTGAAATTTCCGTTGAGTTAGAAAGCTATTGGTTATTTCTATTTCTAGATCCTTGAGGAATCACCACACTGTCTTCCACAATGGTTGAACTAATTTACACTCCCACCAACAGTGTAAGAGTGTTCCTATTTCTCCATATCCTCTCCAGCATCTGTCATCTCCTGGTTTTTTAATAATCATTCTAACTGCACATGTACCCCAGAACTTAAAGTACTATTAAATAATAATAATAAATAAAAATAGAGCAAAATTCAAATATATATATATATATATATATATATATATATATTGTTTAAATGTCCCTGAGTAGGATCTGAGGAGGTGCTCAGATGTTACAATTCCTGAAATTGGGGTTCTCAGTGACTAATGTAGACAAGTCCACAATCTCCATGAAATGTGATCCAAATGGGTAAAATAAAAGTGCTTCACTTTCATTTTATATGGGGCAAAACCAAATTGAATGTGATTTCTATACTTTTTTTTTTCAAATTTGTATTTATAGAGATAAAGAAAGTTTTTAGAAAAGAGAAAAATCCTGAATGAGGGTTGTGGATTTGGGCAGATACAATAATTCATATACTGAAGATGGTTTGGTTATCAAAAAAGTGTTAACCAGTGGGGAATGCAGATAAGTTCTAAATGTTTCTCAGGGCTCTAATGATAGAGCAAATGCAACAATCAGCAGCACATTTCCTGCATTACTATGCAAATCATGCTACCACTAAATTAATAGTTGTCTTTTGCTGTGTTTTGTTGCTTCTCTTATCCCTTTCATGTTGGTATCAGAGACTAAGAAAAAAGGCATACTTCTGTTATCAGTCAACTTTTGACTACATGTATTTTTCACTCTTTTTGGCCAAGCTCTAGTTCACTGACACAGATTTAATGGAAAGAAATGATAGTACTATTAAAAAATAATTATGGACTTAAAATAGCAGGCACATTTTTAACCACCATGGTTATAACAGAGATGGGTTATGATCAGAACCTTAAACATAACTGTGAATTATCTTCCTTCTGCTGTTGGGGGCACCGGGGGAGGGGTAGACATTGATTCTGAGTGACATTTTTCCTTTTAGAAATCATTTTTGGATAGAGACATCATCTAGAGATAATTTTGCTGTGGCATGCTCCAATAAGCTTTTAATGGTGTATCCGTGATTCCCAAGGTGAGTGGGGAGGGTGAGCTGTGTATCAGCACCAGCAGGGGCATCTTCAATGTACACCCTTCCTCTGGAGATGCTGACATGTAACTTAAGGAAGACCATTCTACTTACTCCGTGCCAGTATGAACAACTTCTACTGATGAGTTGTAGAATGTTCTTTAGCTATATGTGGATAAAAATGGGTTGAGAACCACTGGCCTGAATGTATTTTATCAGTACAAGAATTAGGCCACTGTTGCTTAACTCTCATATCTTATGGGGTAAGATTAGCTACCAATTCCTGAATATTCATTGCATGCTAGGTCTTTGCTATGTGCTTGTCCAATCTAAATATTATTCTCACTTAGAGATGAAGCGAAGGCCTGGTATATGGATTGTCCAATAAAATGGATTGTCCAAGGCCACCTGCTAGGTGGCATTGTAGAGATTTGCATCCTAGCTTTTCTGACTCTCAAGCTAAATTAACAAAGCCCCTATTGATTCAAATAACTGGGGCATAGACCTGTAAGGAACGTCTGTTTTTGCCTGTCACTGTCTCTTTCTGTCTTAGGGTATCAGCACCCTGACTTTCTTTTGGGGATCATTTCTCGCTCATTCTTAGTTCATGTGGCTCTAGTACAGTCAATTCCCCCACTGACTCCCGGGATGGGCACTTTTTTTTGGCTCGGCCAATCAATCAGCACATCCTGTAACTCCAGCCACAGTGATTGGTCCAGGGATGGGCACATGACCCAAGCAGGGGAACCAGAACCAATTCTGGGATTTAGGCTGAAATTTGAGAAGGAATCTACCAGGATTGCTAAGATGGAGCATAGGCCTGGAGCTGCGTGAAGATTCTGCCTGAATGTAGCCAACACATTTTTATGAGTCAGGCTTCTTTACAGAAACTAAACCAATAGGCTATATATACACACACATATACACATACACACACACACACACACACACACACATGAGTCATATGCTACATAACAACGTTTCAGTCAGTAATAGACTACATAAATGATGGTGAGCCCTTAAGATTATAATACATAGTTTTACCATATGTTTAGATACACAAATGTTTACCATTGTGTTGCAGCTGCCTACGGTGTTCAGTACACTAACACGCTGTACAGATTTGCAGCCTAGGAGCAAAAGGCTTTACTATACAGCCTATGCATATTGTGGGCAATACCCTCTAGGCTTGCATAAGTATGCTCTATGATGTTCACACAACAGTGAAGGCTGAGAAGTGCTGAGATCTGCAGTTGGCAAGCTGGAGACCCAGGAGAGCCAATGGTTTAAGTTTCAGATTGAAAGGCAGGCAGTCTCAAGACCCAAGAAGAATGGGCGTTTTGGTTCAAGTTTGAAGACTGGAAAAGACATGTCTTTGATCAAGTCAGTCAGGCAGAAGGAGTTTCCTCTTACTGAAAGGTCATCATTTTGTTCTGTTCAGGTCTTCAAGGGATTAGATAAGGCCCATTCTCATGAGGAAGGGAAATTTGTTCTACTCAAGTCTACCAATGCAAATATTAATCTCATCCAAAAACACTTCCGCAGACACACCCAGAGTAATGTTTGACCAGATATCTGGGCACCCTGAGGCCTAGTCAAGGTGACACATAAATGAACCATCACAGCCTTGAAGAACAAAGATGACTGATGCAAGACTGTTGATTCATGACCTTGGTGTCTCCAGATCTGGCCATGTCTCATTCTCTACCTCTGGTATTTCCAGTTACATGAGCCAGTAAGCCTCCAGCCTTTTGCCCTTTTTTTGTGGAGGAGCAGGGAAGTGTCCTTACTAATGTGACCCTCTTGCCACCCATTATCTTCAAATCTTCACACAGCCTTAATGAAATTGCTACAAGTGGGAGAGCTGAGCACATGCCTACTGCACTAAAATGTGTTATCAACATGTGAAGGTGCAGTTGCTGATGACCATGTGGCATGTTCCTGCTGAGGCTCAGAATGATGGCATAGACCCCAAGGCAAACACCTTGTTTATGGGCTTCTCATACAGCAGCACTAATGTGTATTGTGAAAGTGAAATGTTTTTGACATATTTGCGGTCTTTCAGTAATCTTAAATTTCTACATTGGTCTTATTTTTTAATTTTTGTTTATTTTGATTTTTTAAAATTTCAAATAAAAGTATTTGATGAAGCAAAGTAGGCCTGTGATCTTGTGCACACCATTTAAAATGGTTTTTCTGCTGAGCTTTTTGGAATAAATTCTCAACAGCAAAAGTTAGGTCTTGAATGCTTCCTTATTTCCAGGGTCTATTTTTCTGGCTATTTTACGTTCATGAATCTAGCTACAATATTTGCACATGTACTCTTTTGTGATATAGAGATGGCACTAAAAAAGTGTAAATTCTAATTACTTCCCAAAGCACTTTGTGCTCTTTTAGATATGTCCATGAGTACTGGTTCTGGATTCATGTAAAAATGCTTATGGCTAAAGAAGAAAAAAAGGAGCAGGGGATTGTCCTTAGGCAATTAATGCAGAAGCCAATCTCACAGTAGAACAATACACACGGTTTCTGGACAAAGGCCTCTCTTTGTGCTACACAAAGCCAACACTGCATTGCTGCTTGTTCAGTAAGAACCGTGCTTGCTTAAACTGGTGTGTCCCTGCCACACCTGCCCTGCTGTTTGATACCTCCTTAGAACATAGAAACAATTTATCATTCATAAAATCAAGACAGTTGATATTTTCTTGGTCTACTTCTTAGGGCAATTTTGAGAATAAACTAAACTAAGAGGTATAAAAAAGTACATTGAAATACTCCCAAAAGTAGTTGCTACATATTATTCTTTGTAGCATGGGACTGGGGGGGATTCTAATGGGGGCTGAGTGATGAGTATCTTTTTAAACTAAAACCATTTTCGGAAGTTGGTAATCTGAAGTCTCCTAAGGGTATTGGTGGAAGTCAGGGGTTGTCGATCTTCCCCTGTCCCTGGGTAGATGACAATCACAATCCATGGGGAACACAGATTCTGAAAAACTGCACCACAAATTTTCTGGGAAGTAGAGCCCTTCATGAATGTGTTGCCAAAGTTAGGATAGTACGTGAAAGATGGTGGCTCCCTCTGACCTGGGCTGCCTAGGGCAGAAAAGGATGGAGAGGGTGATAGACTCCCCGTCTGTACCTCTTTCTCCCCACCCCAGCACTCCCCATCTCTACCTCTTTCTCCCTCAGTAAAGCAGATGGGAAGACAAATGAGTGAAAACAGGTAATTAGCGGCCATTCTGAAATCTGCTATAAGTTTCTTTTGTCTTTTAAACTTTAATAACCTGGCTACTTAAAGTGTTGCTAGCAAACATTACTTGAACTACAACTCACAAATGAATTTGACCCACCAGTGGGTCTGATGCTGTGGATGAGAATTGTTGGTATAGGGTGATAAGCAGAGCTAATTGGTAAGAAAGATTGGTCCACCATGTCTAAAAAACATCTGGGAAACTACTCCTTAAAAAGATCAAAGTATCCCTGGAATTTCAGAGTGAACCTCCATTTCTTTCCAGGAGCAGGCATAATATTAGTATTGGAGATAATATATAGGATCACAAAGCCTGTGGATTCTCAATATGTGAAAGCTAGTCCTACCTTCTGATGCTACGTGCCTTACCTGGGTGTTTGGTGCAGGTGCAGATGAATTGGACATAATCTCTTCCCTCCTGGAGCTCCCCACTAACAAGGAAGGCACACACATGCCTAAGTGGCTGAGTGTGGATAAAACCTATAAGGAAGAGGCAGAGGAAGTTCTATGGGAGTGGAATTAGCAGGGTAGGGTAGTATGTATTTGCACTGAGCCAATGGATAAGAGGTTGTGCTTTGGAGCCCTCCTAAAAATAGGGCCTGACATTTTACCTTAATACATTTTTACTGTGCCGAGAGATTCCTATTTTTAAAAAAATCTTTTATTTTGTTGTAAATCAGGTTTGGCTCATGGGAACACAAAGCCATTGCTGGTGCCTTCCAAGGGAGCAAAAAAATTACAAAGGTGTAAAACACAGTGATTACAAAGAAGTTGAGACAGGAGCTTCTATTGAATGCACATGTTCCCTGGCTAGGTATAATCTGTTTCAGCCTTTATTATACAAACAAACACTACCAGGTGGTGGCCATGTAGACAGAAGGGGCTTGCTAGTAGAAGCGGTGGGAGGACTGGTTAGAGCACTCAGCTCTTTTCTTCCTTTAACAATTTTGCCCTAAAGAAAATAACTAAATGCTTTACTTCTTTTGACTGTAACAATGAAGTGAGTGACTTAATGACCTCCCCTCCTGAGTGCTGCCTGCCCACTGGAGGGTGGCATCATCGCACCTCTATTGTCTGGTTGGGCTTGGCCTATGACCTGGGAGCACCAGAGCTGGCCTGGAGCTCCAGCTAGTTGAGCAGCTGCAGGCTGAGTTCAGACTGAATCCAGCCTTTTGTCTTTCCCTGAAACTGCACAGTGTAGCCTCCAAGGCTGGAGAAGACCTTGCTCCATCCAAGCCTTGCCCAGAGGAAAAAGCTGGAACAATGGCTTGCTTGGAACAGTGATCTGTGGAGTGGTTGCCAGTGCCTGGTCTGGAGGTAATGACAGTAATGACAGCGCGAGCCCTTCACTCAGGAGCTGTGTGATTAATGCGCCAATGTGAACACAATTGGACAGTCTCGGTTCTGAAATTGGGTCAGGGCAGGGCAGTCCCAAAGGTAGACAGGCATTGTTACAATATAGAGGCAAATGAAAACTCAGGCTTTTTAACAGCCCTGCCCCCTTGGTGAAACACTACAGGGAAGGGGCTGGCATTGTTTGAGCTCTGAGTTTGATGGCAATATGCGAGTTGCTTTCTAAAAGTTATCTGACCTGAACCCGTAACAGTTGTACAAAGTGGGAGTAAGCCCAGTAAAAGAACCAGGACCCAAATCCAGTCATGGCAGACCAACACCATTCTCTATGCTCCCTTCTCTATGACTTTCCGTGAGGTCAGAGACCAGGTCTGTTTTCATTTTTTTTCCCATGCTTAGCCCAATATCAATTCTCCACATTTGTGGATGACCAAAGAACTATGCTTGTGGGCATGATCTTGCACCAAGCATAGTACAAACAGAGCACTGTAATCCTATGGAGTGGAGATGCTAGAATCCAGTAGGTGGGATGTCCACAAACATGCATAGATTTTCTGCTGTCAGCAGGTACTATGCTGGGAACGGCCATGCAAGATAGGCAGGGTCCCTCACTGCACAACCCAGGAAGCATTGCTCACGATGGAAGTGTACGGAGTGGAGCTGGGAGAAGAGGAGTCCTCAACCACAGGTCTCTGAACTCCCTACTCTGTGAAAGTCAGAGCATTGCTGCATTGAGCAATTTCCTCTGTTTCAGCTCCTGGTAAGGTATCCTTTGAAGAGTAGATGCTGTGATTTAAAATATAATTAGCCTTCTTGGTTTTTGTTTATTTGTTTGTTTTTGAGATGAAGTCTTGCTCTGTTGCCAGGCTGTAGTGCAGTGGTGCAATCTCGGCTCACAGCAACCTCTGACTCCCTGGTTCAAGAGATTCTCCTACCTGAGCCTCCTGAGTAGCTGGGATTATGGGCACGTGTCACTACACTCAGCTAATTTTTGTATTTTTAGTAGAGACAGGGTTTCACCATGTTGGCCAGGATGGTCTTGATTTCCTGACCTTGTGATCTACCTGCCTCAGCCTCCCAAAGTGCTGGGATTACAGGCGTGAGCCACCATGCCCTGCTAGCCTTCTTGTTTTTTAATGCTGGTTTGTTTGTTTGTTTGTTGTTGTTGATGTTTTTTGGATGCCATTTAGATTTCTTGTTTCTTAGAAGCTGAGGTCCAGGTAGTTTTCAGTGACCCATTCAAGATGACCCAGTGGTTTCCAGCAGATCTAGAACTATCTCCAGATCATGGGGAAAAGTCCAGGGTCTTCTGCATTCCATCCTTTCCTTCCAAACACTGAATTGCAAGGTCTTCTCTTGCAAGGTATGGCTACTGAAAGACCCTTTTGAAGCATCACAATGTTTGATCTGTCTCACGAGAAAACCCAAGCTCACTTGACAACAGTGGCAGTTTGCCAGTCCATTGAGGACTTACTCTGTGCCAGGACTGTTTAAGTGCCTTCCAAGCCTTATCTCATTCAGTCCTGGCAGAAACCCTATAGGAAAAGCAATATTCTTATCAGCGTTTTGCAAAAGAGAAAAATGAATGTTCAGTGACTTGCCCACAGTTGACCCAACTGAGACCCTGGGCAGTGAGACACTGGATCTCCCCAAGAGCTGTTTCTCCCTAAACGTTGCACTGAATGCAATAATAATGCTGCCCTCTTTTCTGTACACTTTGTGTTTCTTCTGGTTACAGTATATATTTTTTAATCTAGTGAGGCATGCTTGAAAAAGGATAGGCCTAGAGATCCTGTTTATTATTTAGGAAACAGTTTCAGCGATGACTTTCATATGAACCTTATCAGTGTCAAACCAGAGTTTACTAACACTTTGCTAACTTATAAACAGGCTCCCACACACTTACTTTTATGCTTATTCAAAGCAATACATGTAAACATTTCAAAACATTTCTGGTGGGCAATTAATTTGGTTCCTTTGGGAAAATATTTGATTGATGATAATGATGCAATGCATATTTTGGAGATAAATAATATCAAAATGATAAATAATATTAAATTGGTGTCTTTTAGGAATTTGTGGGTACTTAGAAATTGCCATTAAATTTCTGTTGACTCAGAGATCCATTTCTCAGCATGCTCCAAGGAGGGTTCTCAAGAATTCAAGATGGAAGAACTGGGACCAGGCATGAGGCTTTTTGGATTATTTAGAAAGTCTGTGTCTTTGAGGGAACTAAAGATTTTTGCCAAATGTTCTTTGTTTTTGTTTGTTTGTTTTTGTTTTTTATCTAGAGTACCATGCCACACTTTCAAGAACCCTCTCTGCCATTACTTCCAGATTTCTTTTTTGGAGTTTATGTTTTCTTTTTCTTTTTCCCTCTCTCTTTTATGTGCAGAAAAGATAGACTGGGAGGGTAACCAATTCTAGCAGAGGGATATGGGGAGCACATTTGTCATGGCTTTATAACCCTAGTGCTTCCAAAAAAAGCAGAATTTTCCTGTGAGCATCCTCTCTGGGTCTGCTGTCTGTCTGTGAAATCTTCAAAGATGCCTCTTCCAGGCATTATGGCCTGGTGTGTGTGTGTGTGTGTGTGTGTGTGTGTGTGTGTGTGTGTGTGTGTGTTTCAGTTATATTAAGATAACAGAGACTAGATCTGTTCTTTGTTTTTTGGTTTTTGTTTTTTTCCCATGCTTAGCCCAATATCAATTCTCCACATTTGTGGATGACCAAAGAGCTATGCTTGTGGGCATGATCTTGCACCAAGCTTAGTACAAACAGAGCACTGTAATCCTATGGAGTGGAGATGCTAGAATCCAGTAGATGGGATGTCCACAAACATGCATAGATTTTCTGCTGTCGGCAGGTCCTATGCTGGGAGCCACAATGCAAGATAGGCAGGGTCCCTCACTGCACAACCCAGGAAGCATTGCTTACGATGGAAGTGTACGGAGTGGAGCTGGGAGAAGAGGAGTCCTCAACTGCAGGTCTCTGAACTCCCTACTCCCTGTTCCTTAGTTGAATACCAGACAACATTTTTTGGCTAAGTTCTTCAAGGAATACACTAACAAAATTCACGTCTGTGACCACTGACTTCAATGGAGCATACTAGATTATCAGTATCTCCCTGGATTCATGAGAGGGGCACTGGGAAAGCCATTAAGACATTTACTAATTCTCCTTTTTTTCCCTTCCTGGTACACAGTAGGGTGGAACTTCTCTATCCCCTTTGAAGTTAAGCATGACCAGGTGACTTGATTTGGCTCTTGACATGTGAATGGCAGAGCCAAGAGCTAGAGCCTAATTTACCACATTCTCTTTCCCTGTGCCATGGCAACCAGCAATATTTTAGAAGGTGAAGGACGCCATTGGCTGGCGATACTGGGCTGATCCATGATGGACACTCACTATGGTATAGGTACTGGATGAGTAGGTGTCTAGGTCTGGATGTCTTTCCGTGGGGAATGTCCAGAATTTATGAGCGTTGATATCTGAAGTTCCTTTCTAGTCTGAATTCCCAATTACTACAAATGTTAGTTGGAGTTGACTGTGGTGTCTTGCTGCTTGGTATCTCCTTAGTATGTTTTCTGCCTTACATTCAAAGATCTAGGTACAGATTTTGTCTCTGCCTCTTCTTGGCTAAACAACCTTTATTAGCCAATCATGTAAACTCATAATTCTTGAACCCCAGTGCTGAAAATCTAAAAGGGAGGTGGCAACAAGCTCAACCTATTTCATGACAGTTTTGCAAAGTCTTCAAGTCAAAGCAAGATGGTGCTTGTGGAAGTGCATTCTAGCCCACTAGATGTGGAAAGCAGCCCTTACTGTAGCATCGCTCCTGGCTACAAGGGTACACACATGGCCACCACGTCCTGGTTGCTGGGATGAATGTTGGTGTGGATGGTACCCACATTCTGTTTGGGTCAGAGTTTATAGTGCCTCATTGGATGGAAGAAACTTTTTTCTGAACTTGGGGATCGGAGGCCCCCTGTCTATTCTGAATGATGCTTCTTGCAGTTGAGCTGTCTTTTCCAAACACAAGTTCTGCATCTGGGCTTGCCCATTTGTAAAACACCCCAAATCTCTCCCTTCTCTGGCTGAAGCTTTATACAATGATGCCTTAACAAACACTGTAAAGGCAGAAGGGTCATACAAAGGCTCCTGACAGTGGCACTGATCCTTTTTCCATCTGAGAGTGCTCAAGATCCCCTTCAGTCATTTGGTTCCTTTATTTCCTGTCTATGTGGTTTCCAATCCCAGGAATCAATCATTTTGGTGATTTTCAATCAGTAAGAGGCAAGGCAGAATTTATCAACTTCTGATCTGTCTTTCTAGCAGATAGATACCATTTCTTGGACCTACCTTCACCAATTTCTATAAATTGATCTTTTGCTATGGAGAAATTTAAAAAAGCATAGCATTTAGTGTGTATATGTGTATATATACACATACACACATACATATATATGTATATATATGATTATAATATATATAATTATGAATATACAGTTTTTTAACTAGCAGATAAATTTCTTTTATTGAATATCTTTACCAGTTATCCTGGAAGATACCATAGGAGAATATAGGAAGAATATAGCATGTCTCTCCTCTTTAGAGGCTTACATTATAATTATGGAGATAGCAACACAAGGATGGTGGTTGATTAAGTGTGAGACTATTGCAATAGATTAGGGCTCGCTCTCTTTATATATAGAGAGAGCTAAGTGGTAAGATTCTGTTTTCATAAACTTGGAATTGCACAGTGCTCCCAAACAACTCAATTCTTCAATTCTTTCTTTCTTCTCTCCTTCTCTCCCTCCCACGTTTCCTTTCCTGAGACATTTTGATCAGTTATCTGCTGATCCTGGCTTTCTTTGGGACAAATCATCCACCAGACATCTTCCAAAGCAGCTCCTGAGAAGGGAACTGTGGTAATATAATGGTCTTCTCTTCAAGACTCTTCCTTCGAACAAGCACCCTTAGGACAGATTGCCTTGCTATTTCAGAGCATGGTTACAGCCTGGGCAGGGATGTCAGGCAGTAACTGATTCATTCATGAGTCTGGCCACAGCACACAGAGAGAAACCCTTTCTCTGCCCTGGACCCCCACCCCAGCCAAACAGTTACAGCTTATCTTTAAGAAGATTAGAGAACCTCTGGCTCAAGACTGGCTTTCTTTCTATGCCAAAAGGCCTGGCAGATCAAAGTCAACATTACTTCACATAGCTGGTGGTTTATCTCCTGCCTGTCCTAAGACCACTGACCTCTCAATTAAGGCTTTAACAGCAATTTCTCTTTGCAGAGGAAACCCTCATAGGCTGGAGGACAGTTTACACTACCAGACCTCTGGCTCTGACCCCACTGGCTGTGCAGCCTGTCCTGACTGCTCACCATGCAATTAGGAGGTGGTTTTCAGTTCCTTCATAAAGAAAAAAATGGTATTTGTTACTGAAAATATCTCCAAGTGTCCTAAAGCTTTCTATTTTTCATATCTAATGAGGTGACAGCAGAATTCGTGAGATGACTATGACTTCATCAAGCTTTAATGCTAACATTCCTCTCAAATCCAGAGCTCTGTGGCACGTCGAAGGAGACATTGATCATCTGAAGCATTGCGTGATTGACTGATGCACCTTTGCACATCCTTTGCTTTCTCCAAGAGACCTGCCCCTCACCTCCTGTATTGTTTCAGCCTCACTGGAGTTTCATTCAAAAACATGACCTGCTAGTTTGTGAGTTTTGAGTTGATTAAATTTAAATTGAATGCTGAAGAAAATTATTTTGTGCCCTGGCACTGAAAAACTCCCTGAAAGATGGGGACTTTTCAGACAGATATTCTAAGCCCCAGTGAATTATGAATATACAGTTTTTTTAAACTAGCAGATAAATTCCTTTTATTGAATGTCTGTACCAGTTACCCTGGAAGATACCACAGAAGAATATAGCATGTGTCCCTTCTTGAGAAGCTTCCACTGTAACTAGAGAGATAGCAACACAAGGAGGGTGGTTGATTAAGTGTGAGACTATCACAATAGATTAGAGCTCAGCCTCTGAGTCAGACAGATCTGGGTTTGAGTCTCAGCTTTGCTCATTATGATCTGTGCAGCCTTGGTAAAATTATTAAACATGAGTCTCAGTTTCTTTGTTTGTCTATAAAAATTGCAAAAGCATCCTTAAACTATCTCATAGGATTGTTGTAAGAATAAAATGACATAAAGCATGAAGTATGTACTGCAGGGTGTGGCATGTGGGAAGTAATAAATGGGAACTGCTATTGTTTTACTATTATTTCCAGTAAATAATAGTAAATTCTGTAAAGTTTCTTATAAAGAAAACTTTTACTGAAAGACTGGCAGACAGGAAGCCCTTCCTGGGGCAGAGGCAGACAGGAACACCAGCTGAACACTGACAGGACAACTGGTAAGCCCTCAGGAACCACTCGTTGGCCATGGATTTTACACCCACTTTCCTAGTCATTCATATCTTATCTGCTTGCTGAGAATTACTGAGGGAGCCACAGAGTTAGTTTGCTGTATCTGTTACAGATGAGGGTCAGCTGTCATTTCCATCATAAAATCCATGCTTCATGGATCTAAATCTTGGAATTTAAAATGACACGGGGCTTAAACTCTACTTAACGCTTTTGATTTAAAACCTACTCAGAGAACAAGAGTTCTTAAGTCCACATGGCAGATAATACCCTTGCAGCCCCTTTGGTATAAGGTACCTTTGAAAATGAATTCTCTATCTGGCCTTGCACAGCCTTTTCAATGATAAATAGCTTTAAACTAAGAGTCATAAAAGACACTTTTATGAAGCAAATAATCAACCACATTGGTTTTCTTTATGGGAGAATTAATGGTGCCTTGGGAAGGTTTCATTTTCATGCATTTTGATGATGACTTTTTAAAATGGCTCCTTTAGAAAAGAATGGTTTAAGCAGAGGAAGGAGAAATACTTTTACTATTTCCTTAGCTTCTAGAGGTATATATTTAATTCATTTATGTTTTTATGTGAAATTTTATCTCAAAGGTAAAAATGCATAATATATTATATCAGTAAACATTTTTTCTTTTGGCTTATGAATCCAAGACATACTATAACCTAAATGTGCATCTGTTAGCAGACTGATCCTAAAGCATTTTATTTATAAATAACGAGATCAATATTCCACAGGAAGTATCTGGTAGCCCAGATCAGCAAGGAATTTTAATTTTTTTTTGTTTGTTTTTTTGAGACAGAGTCTTGCTTTGCCACCCAGGCTGGAGTGCACTGGCATAATCTCGGCCCACTGCAACCTCCGCTTCCTGGGTTCAAGCAGTTCTCTACTTCAGCCTCCCAAGTAGCTGGGATTACAGGCACCCAACACCACGCCCAGCTAATTTTTTGAATTTTTAGTAGAGACGGGTTTTCACTATGTTGGCCAAGCTGGTCTTGAACTCCTGAACTTGTGATCCACCCATCTCAGCCTCCTAAAGTGCTGTGATTATAGGCATGAGCCACCGCACCCAGCCAAATTTTAATTTTTTTGTTAAAAAAAATTGCTCTGATTTCAACTTTGGAGATAAGAAATGATCAGAGAATTTCCCAATGGAAGATTGACAAAGTTTGAAACACCTCCAGGAAATGCTCGTGATCTAGCTGAGAATGTTAAAGCTCTGTAGTGTCTAGTATTGCCCTGTAACCCCTTATTTGTGGTACCCAGGTGAGGGGAACAGGATGGGGAAAGCTAACAGGGCTGCATCTTCATCTTCTTGCAGACACAGGTATCTCCCATAGGCTTTTTAGTTTCCATATTCCAGGGCCCAGTGAATATATCTTCTTACCTCAGGCTGTTTTCATAATTAGACCAAGATTCTAAGAAAAGCTACCAAAAGGCTTAGGCAAGGTTGATAAGAGAGCTTAGTTTCATAATTCAGCTAGTGAATTGGCTTCCACTGACTCATGCTGGTAGCAAGGGGCTGAAACTGCTGAAGGAGTCTTGTGGATTTCTATGGAGATATGAAAGCTAAGGCATTCCAATTTATTTCTGGGGGTAGACTGAAAAATAATGACGATGATATTAAGCAACTCCCTATAGACTCCAGGGGTAGAGTCTACTGCCCACCCCTTGAACCTGGGCTGGCCTGTGATTTGCTTTGACCAGCAGAATGCAGCAGAAGTTGTGTAAGTTCAGGAGCCCAGGCCTCAAGGGGCATGTAGCTTCTGCCTTTGTCCTCATGGAATGTTTCAGCTACCATGGTAGGAAACCTAGTCAAGCTTACCGAATTACGAGAGACCACATGGAGAGACAGGCCAAATGAACAGCCAGCACGAAGGCCCCAGGCATGTGTGTGAGGTCACCTTAGACCCGCCAGCCCCAGCTGGGCTACCAGCTGACTGCAGCTGCCTGCAACAGGGAGCCTGACAAGACCAGCAGAATTTCCTGGTCAACCCACAAAGTCATGAGAAATTATAAACTGGTTTTAGTTCAGGGGTCTATGGGCCAAATCTGATCTGGCACATGTTTTGTAAATAAAGTTTTATTGGAATACCACCATCACTTATTCACTGAGGTATTGTCTGTGGCTACTCTTGTGGTACCGCAACAGAGCTGAGTAGTTGCCAAAGAGACCACAAGGCCCACCAGGTCTAACACATCACTCTTGCCATTTACAAAACTTTGCCTGCCCGTGTTTTAAGCTACTAGGTTTTGGGGATGTTTTTGATATATAGCAGTAAATAACATAGAGAAGTTATTAGTGAGGGTCCTCCAGAGCAACAGAACCCATAGGATATATATTTGTTTATTAAAAGATTTATTATATAGAATTCACTTGTGATCATGGGTGCTGAGAAGTCACCAGATCTGCAGTTGGCAGACTGAAGACCTAGAAAAAGCTGAGGGTGTAGATTCTGTCTGAGAATCATGAGAGTCAGTGGAACAGATTCTAAGACAAAAGCAGGCAGGTTTGACATCCAGGAAGAGCCAATGATTCAGTTTGAGTCCAAAGGCAGGTCAAAGCCAATGTTCCAGCTCAAGGCAGTCAGGCAGGAGGAGTCAGGCAAGTGGGGTCAGCCCTTTTGCCCTATTCAGGGCTTAAAACTGATTGGAGGAGGCCTCAGTTTGAAGGAAGCCCAGCCACACTGAGAGTCATCTGCTTCACTTAGTCTACCATTTCAGATATCAGTGTCATCCAGAAACGCCCTCATGGACACAGCCGGAATCATGTTTGCTCAAATATCTGGGCACCCCTTAGCCCAGTCAGATTGACACATAAAGTTAACCATTACATTTGATATCTAAAAATGAGGTGTTGGTTCACAGGCCCTTTCAGCATCTTCACTGCTACTGCTTCCTGACTCTATTGCATTCCTTCCTTGCCTGTGTGGTCCTGGCATCTTCACTTCATGGTCTGAATATCATCAAAGCCTCCCAATGCTTCCCCAACTCCTGCCTTTGCTCTGATAGCAACACAGCATCAAGAGGGAGCCTGTGAAATGTGAGTCAGCTCATACCACTTCTTTTGGATACCACACTTCACAAGGAAGGAGGTATCCGTTTATAGATCTGTTGACCCCCAGTGGTGGACATCTTAGAATAATATAGTGGCTCTTAGTATTTCCCAGTGAATATTTGTTAATGAAATGAATAAATGAAAACAACTGGAAACAAAGGGGCAAGCTTGGTGACACCAGTCAAATAAAATATGAAGAGGAGTTCCATGTTACATGTACTTAGCACAATACTGCTGGACTTTGTGAGGATGATTGGCAATGTATTGATAAATGAATTTGGCAAAGACAAATGTAATGATAAATGATTGGCAATGTAATGATAAATGAAATGTATATATGAACATATAAAACAACCAAAGAGGTAAGTACACAAATCATTAAAGCAAATATTATTAAAATTGTAAAAAAAAAAAAAGAGAGAGAGATAAAAGTGAGATGTTACAGGAACAGAAACACAAAATTGGTGGCTCTGGACTAGAATGTGCACAGAAGGTGGGATGGATGCCATGGGTGAGGGCTGGAAAAAGGTGAGGCAACTGCTATTGAAGGTGGAGAAAGGGCAGTTGGTTATGAAGTGGTGGATGGTAGTCCAAGCTATCATTCATGGTAACTTGGAACACCGAAAATTACCTACTGAATTCATAGATATGGCTGAGGAAGTCTCTAGACAGAATGTTGTAAGTGCCGCTTGGCTTCTTCTAGCTATACATGATGTGTACTAGGAGAGATGAGCTTTAGAGAGAGCTATTTAGTTTACAAGCAGAATTTAGAAAAAATACAAAAGACCCAGGACATGGTTAATTAGAAAATAAGACACTCTCATTTCCAACACACACAGTTCTCACCCCTGCCAGTAGAAAATTTTTCAAGTGAAACAAAGTCTGAGGTTAAAAATCCATCAAGTTTGTGGCTATAAGGTCCTTTATTAAGACCTCAGAAAACATTAAGCTGGTGCCCAACAGACCCTCTGAGCTAAACAAACGGGCTTTAGGAATCTTAAAGGAATATCCCACTGCAGATTCACACTCAGCCCAAAGCAGAGAGAGGTCTGCCTCAAAATAGAATAAGGGATATAATTTTGGGGGCATAGACTCAGCCACAACCAGAGTCAAGGGAAACATACAAAGTTTTAGAAATATTGCATTGTTAAGGCTTGGAACCAACCCAAATGCCCATCAATGATAGACTGGATAAAGAAAATGTGGCACATATACACCATGGAATACTATGTAGCCATAAAAAAGAATGAGTTCATGTCCTTTGCAAGGACATAAATGAAGCTGGAAGCCATCATTCTCAGCAAACTAGCACAGGAACAGAAAACCAAACACGGCATATTCTCACTCATAAGTGGGAGGTGAACAGTGGGAAGGCATGGACACAGGGAGGGGAACACCACACACCAGGGCCTGTTGGGGGTTGGGGGGAGAGGGGAGGGACAGCATTAGGAGAAATAGCTAAAGCATGTGGGCCTAAAACCTAGATGATGGGTTGATAGGTGTAGCAAACCACCCTGGCACATGAATACCTATGTAACAAATCTGCACATTCTGCACATGTATCTCAGAACTTAAAATGATTAAAATAAGAAATGTTCAGGATCCAAAAAAAAAAAAATGTTGCATTGTTGAAAATATCACCAACTCGGACCAAAAGGGACAAAGACAGTTCAAAATGGAAAGAGCTTCTGGACCCTCAACTTTCTATAGGCAGAAGCAGGCAGAGAAAACAACTCAATTGCAAACATGTGCCATCTCTTATAGGAAAGGAAGGACAACTTAGAGGGCAGAGCCAAGATCCCAGAGAGTGGAGCCAAAAGCCAGGAACAATGGTTTATGGAACCACACCAAAAGAGCAGAAGTGGATCCTAATCAAAAAGCGTTCCACACTCCTAGAGTAGGGAAATTGGCAGTTGGTGCCTGGCTGTATTTCAGAGTGCTACGGACTGGTAATTGCCATGTGCCTCCCATTCCTCCTCTTTTTAAATGGAATTGTTTATGGTGGTTATCCTGTCCCTGTTTCACCAGGTATGTTGCAAAGTAGGGGGCAGTACCACATCTCTTTAGTTTGTAGGCCTCTGCTTCAAGGGGAGATGTGTCCATAGAGCTGCACCTGCAGAAAAGCAGCCAAGGCATCTCATCTGTATCTGCCTTTAGAGGATCAAGATCCTTGACTTTGAAACCAAGACTGATAGTATAATGGGATACAACTTTTGGGCAAGCAGTGAATGTATTTTGTATGTGAAAACAATGAAAATAGTTTTTGCACCCCCTTTTATTAGAACATGGAATCTATTTCATGATGCCTTTATGCCTAGACTGGCCTCATGACTTGCTTTAGTCACTAGAATGTGGCAATAGAATGTTGTTACAGCTGACTAATTTTTTTTTCTCAACATGGCTAATCAATATTTTCTGAGTTAAGTATGTCTCAGCCATAAAAATACTATGCAGCCATAAAAAAGAATGAGTTCATGTCCTTTGCCGGGACATGGATGAAGCTGGAAGCCATCATTCTTAGCAAACTAACACAGGAAGAGAAAACCAAACACCACATGTTCTCACTAATAAATGAGAGTTGAACAATGGGAACACATGGACACAGGGAGGGGAGCATTATACACCAGGGCCTGTTGAGGGGTGAGGGGCAAGTGGAGAGACAGCATTAGGACAAATACCTAATGCATGTGGGTCTTAAAACCTAGATGACGGGTTGACATGTGTAGCAAACCTCCATGGCATATGTATACCTATTAAACAAACCTGCACATTCTGCATATGTATCCCAGAACGTAAAATAATTTTAAAAAAGAAACATTCAGGATCAAAAAAAAAAAAAAGATGTTGCATTAAGGAGCTCCAGAGTTTGGGCATATGAAGCCCTGGTGCTGTAGCCATCATGCAAGAAAACCCAAGCTACTGGATGCTGAGAGATCGCATGAAGAGAGAGGCCTGGCCAAGTACCGAGGTGCCAGACAGGTAGGTGAATTCGGTCATTTTAGACCCCCTCCCAGACCCAGCTGAGGGGCCAGCTAAATGAGGCCACACAAATGAGCCTCAGGTAAGCCTTTCAGTTAAGACTGGAGAAACAACCACCCTATCAACCCACAGAGCCATGAGAAGCAATACATGGTGGTCTTAAGCAACTGTATTTTGGGTAGTTTGTTACACAGCAATAAATATCAATAAATAACTGATACACTTTCCAACTCATTCTTTTTACATTCACCTCCAAGTGAAGGAAATTCAGGAAGAATAGCATGTTCTTGCACCTATGGGAAAGTAATTATTGCATACAGATTTTAATGTAACTCCTTTCTCTCTGTTAAAAACTCCCATAGTCACAGGCACTATACCAATCTGAATATAAATCCAGGATCATAAAAGCCTACTTGGATCCAACAGCTGAACAGAACAGTTCTAAACCCATAGATGATGTCATTTATTTATTTTCATTAATAAATATACACTTGTATATTTATTATTTTAAAATGACCCCAGAGACCTTTCTTCCAAATCAGGGGTAAAAGTTTCCTTTTCAGAACCTACCTGGGGAAACCTGGAGAGACGTATTTAACTCAGAAAATATTGGTTAGCCATGCTAACTGAGAAAAAACATCAGTCAGCTGTAACAACATTGTCACTGCAATGAAAGCAAGAAGAAAGTTGAGGTCATTGTTTTACAGTGTGGCTGACTGCAATACTTGCTACTAGAAAATTAAAATAGAGCTTGACACTTGAACAAAAGTCTCCGTGAGTGAATAGAGCGTTCTTCTTTTCATTGAAAAAAATTCATATAAGCAGTGATGAATTTCCTTGTCACTACATTTTAACAGAATGAGGGCACATCGAAGCTACAGGAATGTTCAGCCAGCGGCTGGGGGTTTCATGCGTTTA
This sequence comes from Aotus nancymaae, assembly GCF_030222135.1. NCBI lineage: Eukaryota > Metazoa > Chordata > Mammalia > Primates > Aotidae > Aotus > Aotus nancymaae. The sequence goes on from NW_026988421.1 coordinate 9,907,762, forward strand.
CTGGCGTCCTGCCCACAGCTGGAACTCAGGCAAGTCCTTTTGGTTTGTGTCTGTTTCTGTTTGTAAGAAGACACAACTTTTCCCCCAGGACTTGGCCCATTTGCCCTGAACCTGGATGTTCCTAGCATGGAAGAGCTTCACTGGTAACTCTAGGATGAAATGCCATTTCAAAGATTCCCTTGGTGTTACTCATTCTTCCCTACTAGAGTCCAAGGTGCACCTCTGCCACTTGCTGGGAGACCTTGAGCAAGTTATACAACCTCTGAATTTCAGTGTCTTGTTGATGGAGAAAAATAATTCCTGTCCCCTTACTGGATGGATTCGAAGATGGGAGATAATATGGGTACAACCCCTTTAACGTTTCCTGGCATGTAGTAATATTTCTCTTATAGGGTTTTTATGAGAACTCAATGAGTTAATATTTGTAAAGAACTCAGAACACTGCCTTGCATATTGAAGAGTTTGTTAAATAAAATAAATAAAAATCTAGACTCTGTTGCAATCGATAGAGCCAGCCCTCAGGAGTTTGGCTTCAGTTGTGAAAATGAAGCACAGAGTCAAAAGCCTGATCGGTTCAGACCAAGACCAGAAGTCAGAATGCAAGTATCCCCCTGCATTCCGTGCAACCCACGCACATGGATGCCTGCAGCATGCACCACGCTAGGCACTCCAGGTTGCACCGGGGAGCATACAAGCAGTTAAGATAAAGGAGACATTAACAAACTGCTACTTGGGTGGCCTAGGATGGCCTCTGTCGTGGTCATTGGTGTTGCTGGTGCAGCACCCATTCCTCTTTCTTCCACTTGCGTTAGGGAGCTACCCAGTTCCAAGGTATCCAGTGTTTGCAGGACTGCCCATCAAGGTGTGTCTTCCTTTATCTGGCCAAGAAGGAGCACATGACCCACCTGGATCAGTCAGAAGCAGTCTCTCCCTGGGCTCAGAATCTCCAGCAAGTGATACTGAGACTCCTGGACACTGCGGTTCTGACCACTCTCTTGAAAATTTGCACCTTTATCAAGTGCCCTGATGATTCTTAAGCTATGAGTTAGAAGACAGGCTTCTGGAAGCCACTGGTAAAGTCCACAACTAGACTGAAGCATTACAAGAAAGTCACACTTTAAATCAATATTTTTTAAACTGCCAGCTGGTTAGGGAAATTGATCACTGGGTGGGATCCAGCACTTTTAAAAATGAAGGAAGTAGAATAGAGTGGAATGGACTGTGGTAAAATGGAGTGCGGATAATAAGGTTCCATGAAACATCCTTAATCAGCCAGCTGTATGTGTACATCTTGATTTGCAATGTAAAATGTATTTATTAATGTATTTCTTATCTTGGGTCTTGGCCAAAAAAAATAACTAAATAGTGTGAAAGCCACGCCCTGAAGTATATTTCCCAAATTTGTTTTGAGGATAAGAATCCCTTAGGGAGCTTGTTAGGTTTACAGATTCCTAGGCCCTCCCTCTCCCTTCAGTTTGGGTCTGTTTGGAGTGGAGTGGGATTTGGTGCTTTCTCCTCCTCCTCAATAAGAGGGACCCCCTGGTGATTCTTACCATTATCAAGTGGTATGTGGGCATAGGGGGGTACCCTAAAAGCAGCTAGGTCTACTTCTGTGGAAAAAAGAAGCCAACGAAGAAGCTGAATGCTCATTAAACTGGTAGAGTGGGAAAGCTGCAAAATTGAGATGCAGTAAAAAAACAAGCTTCAGAGGAGCGAGGAGATGGGGAGCGTGTTAGCCATGACCATGACCTGAGATGACGGGTCATTTCTATCCCTTCCCTGGGAAAAAGGTACTCTTCCATCTTTCAACTATATCTCCTCAGACTACCAAAAGGCCTTTTACAAGCTAACTGGCTTGATTCCTACCAGCTCTTTAAGTACAGCTTTGGAAACTGAGGCTCACCTGACTGGTGGAGGCCGAGGTGGGATTTGAGCCGCATCCATCTGACTCTGTACCAGCTTCCTGCGGTCATCCTTTTTTCCTCCTCTGGGATGCTGGCAGTTCCAGCAGACTTTCTCTGCTTTGGCTCCTCAGCTGGCAGGCTGGGGTTCCTTTCTACCTTTTCCAGCTTCTATAATTCTCCATGGCGACAGAGGATACTCCGGTGTGCCACCCCTCAGATAGCGGGAGAGAAGGAAGCCCATCTCTGGTCTTTGTAACCTGGTAGGAGGTCGGCCTGTGGCCGAGCACGAGAGAGGCAGCTGGGGAGAGACACAGTTCCTCACCTCTGTTCAAGCTTTTATCAAAACACTGGGAAGGCAACTCAAGTCTACCAGGCCACGGTGCTTTGCCTTTGGGGCACAGCTGTTCCTCATCACCAGGGAGCACTAAGCCATGGCTTGATACAGCCCAGAAACCTCTGTGCAGTCCTTCTCTCCTGCTGGAGAAATCTTTGCCCCAACCTCACGGAGGCTCCAGTGGGAGGCAGGTGGCCTGGTCCTTACTCTGCATCCTAACCAGAGGATCCAGATGCCCTTAGGGGGTAAAAGAGAGGGGAGGATTTAGGGAGCCCCTAGGGCCCACCACATGCCTTGGCTCAGCGTTTGTCCCCTGGGACCTGACAGAAAGGATATTTGCTTTGCTGTGGAAACAGTCACAGACCAGAGCCACCACGGAGAGGCCCCTGGGCTGGGTGGGGACAGTCCAGGGCCCAGGCCAACCCTCTATAGTAAAGAAGCCCCGTCCCTCTTTCCATCTTCTTGTTTGAAGCTTTTACATGAGACTACGTCTTGACTGAGTAAAAAGATAAGTGGTATGTTTGGGGAAAATGTTAGATTAATGTTAAATTAAATATTTAAATTAAAAAATGTTAAATTGAGCCACTAACACACACTCTGTGTGGGTGTGTGTTGTGAGAGAAAGGGGGAGATTGTTCTAGAAAAACAGCTTGAAGAGACAGAAAAAGCTGTGATCTGAGAGGCAGAAGATGCCAGCCTGAGTCCTGGGTTTACTACTGCCATCCACCCTCTGAATCTCAATTTTCTTCTTCTCTAAAGTGGGAGAAATAATCAAAAGCTATCTTAAGTTCAACAATGGCTGGGTAAATACCTACCATGTGGCGGAAAACATGTGGGCACTTTGCACATACATGAGCTCAGTGCATCCTCACACACAGTCCTGTTGGGTGGGGATTTTGCCCGTTTTGCAGGTGAGCATGTGGAAGTTAGGTCTAGGGATCTGTGTGGAATCTCTTAAGTAAGTAAGTAGCTGACTGTGATCTCCTGGCTCATACCTCGTTGCTGCACCACAGTGGCCGAGGTTTGTACTGAAGATTGAGAGGGAAGCTTATACACCATCTATTCATTCACTCCTTATTGATTCAAGAGACACTTGCTGAGTGCTTACAACATTCCAGGAACTGCTCTAAGCTGAGGCTATGTCGGTGAACGAAATAAATAAGCTCCTTGCTGTTGTCAAACTCCTCCCTCGTCTAGAGAAGGAGGCAGATGGCAGACACTGAGGTGTATAACGTAATAAGTGCTGTGAATGAACTAAAACCAGGGAAAATGATGGGAGTAAATTCAGGACCACACTTTGACGGGGCTTGACCACTTTCAGAACAACACTGTCAAGACACAGGCTGGATCCGACTGACATAAGGAAGACGTATGCTTTGCCAAGCGCCTGAGTCCTTGGAGTCAGAGTGTCCTGGGAAGCTTATCTCCATAAACACTCCAAGCTATTTGGTGCCTAGCCTAGGAGTTTTTGTTCATAGTGATGAATATGTGCCTTAGTCTTCAAAAGATCAGGTCATGAGATCAAGAGGGGCCAATGGACAGCACAAAATACATCTTATGCCAATTTGAACCCAGTTTAGAAAGTTATGCAAGGCACCGTCTGAATAAACTGTGAATTTCCGCAAATAAATAGCTGTGTGTGTGGTGTGTGTGTGTGTGTGTGTGTGGTGTGGTGTGTGTGGTGTCTGTGTGTATGTGCCTGTGTATGTGTGTGCACATGTGTGTATGTATGTGTGCAGGTGTGTATGGTATCTGTGTGCGTGTGTATGTGCATATATATGTGTATTTGTGCATGTGTATATGTGTGTGCATGTGTGTGAATGTGTATGTGTGCACATGTGTGTATGTATGTGTATGCATGTGTGTGTGCAGTGTGCACATGTAATGTGTGTGTGTGGTGTATGTGTGTGTGTGTTCTCTGTGTGCAGATGTGTAGTCTTTCTTCTGGTTGGCAGAAGTTTCTTTGTGGCCAGAAGGTATCACTAAGCTTTGGATGTCACCCACCTTCCCACAGTATCATGTGTACTTTCATTGAGATGTAGCAAGAACCACTCGAGCTGAGGATGGGGGATGTTAGCATCTTGGGGAGTGGGGCTCAACTTGACTCTGGTGTTCCCCAGCCCTGGCGGCAGGGCCAGACTCATTCCCCTCACAGACCCTTGCCGTAGTCATTAGGCCTTGTCTGTATCACAGAAGCAGAGAACTCTTGGTTCCATGCCAAACCCACGTCTCATCTTTCATTGTCTTTGGCCTTATTTATGGTTTCCTGTTATCTCTGTGTCCCTGGAAAATACCGAAGAAGAGTACGGGCAGCGTGGTTCTCATTTTCACTCAGCAGTTCACATCTTCAGCGTCCGCTGCTGATTATGCAAAAAGGGTTTTCACACCAGGCGGGACCTGAGAAATCATGTTGCTCAGCAGTTTTATTAATTGATTTATGCATTTAACTATTTAATTGGCCACCAGACCCTTTGTTAAAACAAAATTTCATGCAGACCTCTAAGATATAAAACAGATACAAATGGATCCCTACCCAGAGTCCCTCCTCCTGCCCCCGCCCCTCTAGGGAGGGCCTTGAAGTGCTCCAGCTCATCCCAGCCTGGTTTGGAAAGAGCCCAACTCATTCAAACCCCCTCCTGTACTGAAGGGTTGGCCTTGTTCACATGGCAAGTTGGTAGAACAATTTCATGCAAAACATAAAACAAGAAAGTAGTAGTAGAACTTGGAAGTGGCTACCGAGACGGAGACGGGTCATGGCAGAACCCAGAGGTTGGCCCGAGAAATGCGATCACCTGAGTGAGAGGGAAGCAGCCGTCCCAACTGCCAAGGAGCTCCATGTGCACGGCACACGAGCTCCTGGAACTCTCTGAGTGAGAGCGTGATGACAGCTGAGTAATGCATTTATCCCCAGGTGCTCTTATGAAGGTTATGGGTTTTGATACTTTTATTTAACTGGAAGCAGTCAATCTGGTGCATGTGAGGCAAGGATGATGGGTCAGCTGTCGGCCACCCCAGGGCCTCGGCTCCTCTTCCCACCAAGAGCGTTCCTGGCCTCCCCGAGGTGTGGGGGCAGAGTGCCAGCCTCTCTCTCAGGGCCCATCCCGAGATGCTCTGGGATTCATCTGGAAGTAACAACTCTTTGGAAAGGGTTTGGTCCCACATGTCGCCCCAAAAAGCCAACTGGGAGAACGTGCTCTGGGCTGGGAGGCTGGGGGCATAGAGGTGACAAATCGGGGCAGAACAGCTGTGAGCCCAGGGGCAGTTTCTTAACCTCCCTGAGCCTTAGTTTTCTCATTTGTAAACTGAAGTTGGCTGCAATAGGATCTACCTTTCAGGGTCAATGTGAAGAATAGATCAGGCAAATCCTGTACAGTGCTGAGGATAGTGGCCAGCCTGTGCATGAGACCGTGGTACATGCCAGTGGCTGTTATTGTCCCTGTCCCGTACTCATCACAACCCCAGACCTGGAGAAGCTCCTCCACCACATCTCACTAAAGGAAGAGCTCACTGCACGGAGAGCTACCTTCTGAAGACTTTTCCACTAAGAAGCCTTGAACGCGTCCTAAGCGCAGGGCACTTCCTGCTGAACCTGCTGTCTGCATCTGTCATTGAATCTCACACAGTCTTGTGAGATGCGCACTGTTTTTGCTCTGTTGTTGATGAGAAACCCAAAGCTTGGACAATTTTAGGAACTTGCCCAAGGCCACACAGTCAGTAAACAGGGGAGCCAGGACTGAAACCCTGGGATCGGATCCCTCTCTATTTTTGTTTCCTTGTTGTATTCGTTTTCTTTTGCTTCATTTTTCCAGATCCAGGACACAGGCACCAGTAGAGAACAGCGGATGCTGCTCAATGTGAGGTGCCAAAATGCAATGTGGGGACAACCTGGCAGCCACAGAGGGGCATGCAATTCAGATGGGCAGAAGCCTGCCTACACCCCCCAGGGGTACCAGGAACCACTCCAGTGGGCCTGAGTCCAGTGGCCGGAAGAAGGCCACAGCCACGATAGGCGGGACTGGGGGACTTCTTTTTTTCAGTGCAATTTACCAAACTCGTCCTCCTGCAGATTCTGGCGTGGACACCCTGCTTCCTTGTGAACCAACAGCCCTCTTAACCTCTCTGCAATTTAGAATCCTCCTCTACAAAATGGGAACGCTACTTGCCGGCATACAGTTTTCTGCCATCCAGAATTAAACGTCTGCCACATGTTTTTGTCATGTACGTGTAGTATACATTCTATGTGCCATACAGCACTATGAGGACTGCAAATACAATGACAGGAGAAGCCTACATTCTTACCATCTTAGCTGAACAGGCCTTTTACTGTGTCACCAGAGAAACTTGAGAGAGATAGAAAACACTCATTTTTTTTAGTAGAAATAATGATTGTGCTGAATGCTGATTCATAACAACAACCCTTTGGGCAGAAGAGAGGGAAGCTTGGCCAGGTCAGGTGTCGTGCTGAGGGTCACTGGCTCTGCTTGTAAGTGGTAGAGCTCAGATGTAGCCCAGATCTGCAGAGGAGCCCTTGGAAGGCTCCATTACCCCCCATGATCCCATGGGGCTCTGGATATTTACAAAAAGAAATAGCAAAGGTGATTGGATGGCTTGGTGTTTCTCCATCCTTTTCTCCCTTGGCTTGCCTTGGCTTAGCAAGGTGTTCAGTGCACAGTAGCAGGGAGCAGATCTGTTAAATGACACTGAAGAAAGAGACACCTTGGCCTGCCCATTGTTCTGTGCCCTCTGCCACCCAAACAGGACTCACACCCCCGGAGTGGTTCCTGGGACTTCCCGAGGAGTCAGTTGTCACGTTCTTTCTGCTCACCTGAACTGCACACCCATCTTTAGCGGACAAGATGATCATGACCCAGGAATCCTCCTGCTTATAGCAGCAGTGCCTTTGTAAAGTACTGTAGAAGAGCATCTCTCTCCCTGGCTCAGCCTGTGGATGGGCTCATTTTCCAGCTCTCCCTGCCAACAGGCTGACTCTATGGTTGATTAGGGTAATGAGGCTTATGCAGGCTTCCTCTGTCCCTCCCCATGTCCTTGGCTCTGAAAGTTAGCCCTCTGTCTATCAATACTGTCTGGCACCAGAAGAAAGCCCCTCTCCCTTCCTGTACCCAGCATCTGGTTGCCTGGAAACCAGGACAGAAGCCTAGAGCATCTTGGGTTTATTTTTTATTTCCCTGCCAGGTCCCAAAAGCAAGCAGTGTTTGTTTTAAGCAGAACCTTTGCACTGTGGAGGCATGCCTTAACCTTGCCCAGAACGATTTCATCAACCTGCGTAAATGTGATGCAGAGAGACAGGGACAGCCATGCTAGGCTCAGTGTCATTTGGTTATCAGTGTGCAAAGTTGTAATTAACAGCGAAGGCTGAAGATGGATTGTTTCAGAGGGAGCCAGGACCAGAGTCAACTTGTGTGTGCGTGAGTGTGCATGTGTATGTGTGTGTGTGTGCCCCTGCACATGTGTTAAAATTGGCAGCTTTGTGAATTGCAGCTTGCTGTAGCCACCTGCAGAAAGGACGAGAGATTTTTCTTTTTCCAAAAGAACAAAAGCCTGTCTTGAAAATAAATGTCCTTCTGACTTCGCTCAACAATAGCCACACAATTCAGGGTAAAAGTGCTAAGGCTCCGCTTGGCTTATTCCCTACTGTGCCTCAACAGGAATGGTGATCATCTTCAGACAGACCGTAAGAGAAGCAAGTCACAGATTTTAAAAGTCACAGATATGGAGGGAACTCCTCGCTCCCACCCCCATCCTTTGGTTTAATACTGAGAAGTCAGCCAGATTTAGACCCAAACCTGGCACCTGTTGCCTTTAATGTGTCCTGGCTCATGCCTCCTGTGGTATGTTCCCAGACTGAGAGGCATTACATTCGTGGTGCATGGGACTGGATTTTCTCTCTTTTCGGAGTTCCCAAAATATGAAATGTTCTGAGAAGCTTTCAAATCAGGCCTCAGAGAGAAAGCCACTTTCTAGGGTTTATGAGCTACACATCCAGCCCTTCACTTGCACCTTGGCACAATAAGTGGTCCCCCAATGTACGGGTGAGAATAGAGAGGCACTGAGTGGCTGAACATCTTGCCTGAGGTTGCACAGCTAGTGAACAGTGGAGCTAAAAACCTTAATTACACAGCTTACTGAGAAATCATTCCAAAAAAATACTCTATCTGACTTCCTGCATCTAAAGATCTTTCCAGGAGATACTGACTTTTAGAGCTAACAGTCTCTTGGAAAATTCTTATCACTCAGCGAATGAATTGCAATGGAGCTAATAATAGAGTGGTATGCAGTAGATCTGAAAAGATCTATTTGCCATGTCTTCTTGGTAGAGTTTTCTAAGAAGTACTTTGATGCCCTTCTTATCAAGAAGTGGAAGTGCAGAATCCTTTTCTATGTGGCCGCATCCTTGCTCCACATTGCGTTACTTCCCTGGACTTCCTTTGCCTCTCTTGGTGCTCCTGTGAGTCTTGTGCGTTTAGTGGTATTTTCTTCAACAGTGGTTTTTCTCCTTCCCTAAAGGATATTTTAGAAAAACAGCAACTTGAAGGATTTGTATGTTTTCCTCTCATCAGTGGAGGCAGAGTGGTTAAGTGGCAAGCAGCTAATATTCAGCCTTAGAACCCACACACTGAGTTCATATAAAGCGGCTCTGCCACTTTGCCTCTATGACTTGGAGCACATTGATCAGCCATATGAGCCTCAGTTTCAAATCTGTGAAATGGGGACTAAAATGGTCCTGAGTTATTGTACAGAATAAAAGAATCAACATGTAAAGTGACGAGCACAGTGCTAATGAATAAGGACTCAGAAAAAGGCAGCTGTTATTATGATTTTATTACCAACTTGGAGGTTATAGGGTAGACTAAGGCTGTAAGATAGATCAAAACTGGGAATCAGAAATTCCTAAACCTAAGAGGTGGTGCTTAGAAGAGGCTTTCCTGGTATAAAGAGGATTTTTTTTCACTAGTCTTTGTCTCAAGGATCCTACAATAATTTTTTTTCCTTTAAACTAGTACTAGCCTACTGTAGAGAAATATTGACATACCCACATTCTTACTATAGGAAGACATTGTATTCTTATTCTTTGCTTCAAGGCATGCTATTCTAGATTTCAGTGAAAGAATTTCAAGCTATGAACTTAAAACAGAAATTCTGCCAGGACTCTTCTGCCATCCTATTTGTTCAAGACAACAAGTAAAGAAGTGATTGTGTTAAGAACAGGGATGCCATAACTGCTAAGGAAGACATTTTTCTAAATTCTGTGTACAAAACAAACCTTTAACATTCTTAACCATTTTTCTTTATCTCTGTAGCTTTGATCATTTCCTGTGTGAACATTCATTGGGCCCCAGTGTGTTTAAGTCAGGGTGTGAAGCATCAAGGGACACAATGTGCATAAGAAACAGACCTTTTTTCCCAAGTGTTAGTTTCTGGGCTTCATCATCCATGTGTGTATTGCTGAGAATTCTTCTAAGCCTCATCATCTGGATGAGCTCTCCACAATCCTGAGCCTCACACAGCAGAGACTGGAATAGAATTTACACCTATGTGCTTTTGGCCAGGACAGGAATCCTAAGGCTATGAAAAACACCAGTTTTTCTGCCCCTTGCCTCTCTCCTTCAGTGCCCAGTCACCTTGTGAGACCCCACTGTACCTATTGCTCATAGCCTTGGTTCACCACTGGGCTCAGTAGAAAAATAACTTTCTTTCTATAGAAATATAATTCTTCTTACCTCTATCCTTTCAAATTCTCCCTAATCTTTCTCACACCAAATCAACTAAGCTCAGCAATTTATTAAGTGGATAACTTAATATGTTTTTTTCCTTTCTCAGGAAACTGATTTGCATTTTAACGCAAACTTCCTGGCACCTTGAAGACCATTAGAGACACCTAAAGGATTGAATCTAATGGTGTGAACCTTAGGTGCCAAGACCTAACATCTGGGTTCATAATTTCAAACATATGGTCCATTTCAGATCATGCCATCCACCAGCTGGCTGTGCAGTTCCTGCCAGCCTTTAGGGCAGCCACAAACTTAGCATCTTCATTGCATCAACTTATTATTCTTCAAACTAAAAGCAGTTGTCCTCACTGCTGAGTGGGGGAAGGAGGTTTGGATTAGATGCTAATAGTTACAGCTGTGGTTTTCTGAGTGACCATGCTGCCATGAGCTCTTTATCATTTCACTGCCTCTGTTCCTCATAGCAAATCTGTGTATGGTGGCAGAGTTACTCCCATTTTATAGATGAGAACAACAAAGGCTCATAAAGATTATATACCTTGTCCAAAGTCACAAAACTAGAGGTGAAGTGAAATTCAAACTCAGTTTCCCAAAATTTTATCCATCATGCTATTTCCCTGGCCTGGGCAGAAGGAGACTCTGAGATCTACTTCCAGTGACTCAAAGTCATGATAAGTTAGAACCAACAATGTTTACTAAGTAGTTACTGTGAACCAGACAATGGGCTTTTCATGCATTTGATCTCCCCAAGAACCTAACATGGAAGGTCCTAACCTCACATTCATTGTGTGATGGAGACTAAGAACCTCATAACTTGCCCGAGCTCCAGAGCGATGGAGCTGGAGCTCAAGCCCAGCTGTGTTCTTAGCCACCACTTTTTATTGCATTGCAATTGATTCACTGTATGACTTTTGGCAAATCCCTTAACCCCTAGGAGGGGGAGGGGGATTTTCTCATCTGACAAATGAAGTTGTTGGCCTGGAAAATCGCTAAGGTGCCTCCCAGGGTTTCCACACGGACTGCCCCCGTGATGAGATCAAAAAGTGGAGCCAGCCTGGCTGGCCTCCCATCTGTAGTCCCAGGGTTTATTTACCCTTGGTGTCTCTGGCCATGCAACAGCTCAGCCATATGGGCTGCCCCACCCTGGGACGGGCTCAGTGACAGGCTGGGGAGCCAAGGTTCTGGTGTCCCTGAAGGAGGGAATCACAGCCGGGCCACTGAGGCCTGGCTGTTTGGTCCTCTGCCTTGCTAGTCTGCTAGAGAGGGCTGCAGGTCCTTGGTTGGACTCTGAGCAGGCACCCACAAGCAGCTGCTCTCACACAGACAGCCCCATGGAGCAGAGCCCTTACCGGCTGCCTCTGCTGCTTTTATTGCTTCATTATCTCTCAAATCAGAAAACGTGAGGGCTGCAGCTTTGGCTGCAATCTGTTAACTCCCCAGCTCTCAGGGGCCCAGCTCCTGCTGAATCCAGCATATTATACTGTTCCTCACCTTTTTTTATCATCATGGTTTTGCACACACCCTGAGCTCCCCAATTACAGACGCCCTTCTCTTCTTTGTCCTTAGTTTCACAGTAGCACTGCTCTGTTGCAGTGAGGTGGAATATTAGCAAAGAGCTCATAGACTTGAACGCCCTGTGCTCATATTCGTTGCTTTGTTCCTTTTGTCGTTGATTTTCAGGAGGAGATGCCCTCCCGAGCACCCCAAAGCTGGAAGCTTGCAACTTTAATCTGCAGGCCCTGTTCAGTCATACTTAACAGATTGCTTTTAGGCATGTGTTAGCTATCCCAGATCCCGAGTGGGAGGAAGTGGCCCAACCTTCTCAGTACTGTATGTAGATAGAGCTGGTTTTCCTGCTGCAGCAACTTCTGAGAGTGTCATCATTTATAGAATGATGAAGCTTGCTTGTTTTCCTGCACTGTGTTAAAGGACTGCTTCTTTATTCCCAAATCTTCCAGCGATACCTGGAAAAACTACTGGAAATTTGTTTCGAAGTGGGATTGTACCAATCTTTCTGTTCTTTAAAAAACTGAAGACACCAGGAGAATTGTTCTTCTTTCTTTATGCAGAGGAGGCGTTGCATCTTATAATGATGATATTGAAAGACAGACAGATAGACAAGAAAGGGATATCTTTCAAGAGCATCTGGTCTGAAGAGGTACCTAAACTAGATGTTATCTGGGCCCTGTTTCTCTCTCAGGGGAGAGGTGGCTCTCCTGCTCCCACAGGGCATGTGGCTTACCCCAAGAGGCACTGAGCAGCTGTGCCCAGGGCTCTTTCTGGACTATATCAAGTGCAAGGGGCAAAGTATGTAAACAGCACATGTAATTGCAACTGCGGTTATTACCCCAAGTCAACCTGATCTTGTTGCAACTTGATCCCTGGAGCCTTCCTTCACACAATCCAGAGACTCAGTCACCCCATGTCACCTCGGGCTGTGGGCCTAGGTTTGATGATGATGAGATTAACGCCATTTGCTTAGTTTAATGTAGGATTTGTGCTAGCTCATATTAGATCAGCACCGCTTGATGGTTGCAAGGCTTTTTCCAGTGATGGTTCTTGGAAATCACCTGAAACGGCTGACTCTGAGGTTCTGTGTGAGGCTGGACCTGAGAGGGCAGTGAGGAGGAGAGAAGCAGGCAGCATCCTTCAAAGCAGCTGAACCTACCTGCTCCCTGGGCAGGGTGTGAGGGGCTACCCCTAGACAGGAGGGGTGAGTCAGCTCGCTGCTCCTCAAGGAAGCCTCAAAGGGCCTGGAGCAAGGCCAGAGAAAGGAATGAAAATGATGGAGAGGTTGTCAAGGTGTGGGGTGAGCACTGGCAGGCAAGACAGACCAGGTATTTGCATCTGGGATGATGAAGACCCAGGGAATGTGGATCTAAGCCCAGGAATGTGTGAAGGGGGCAGGTATGGCCCTGTTCAAATGCCAGAAAATCTACCAGGAAGAAGGATCAGCCTTTGAAACTGGAAAGAGCAAACTGTGAGATAGTTAATTCACACAGCTGCCTTCATGCCGGGCACGTGCCACGTCTGGGAAATACCCAAAATAAATGCTGAGGTCCTCAATGCCGAGATCCCTGAGCCCAAGACAAGGTGTGGTGAGTAAGGTCCCACATAAGCAAAGAAGCTCATGAGTGACAGCTTCCTTCCAGCATCTATGGAGTGCTCCTCCCAGCCCGCTGCTGTGATCAGGGCTGGGGAAAGACAGGTGAAAGAATTCAGTCCCCACCACCAAAGAGCTGGCAGATGATTGACAAACATTATGATCCTTGCTACTGTGGAGTTGTGTATAAGATATAGTGGGAATATAGGAGAATGGGCGTCTGAATGAATCCAGCGGAGAGAGAATCACAGGGGACACGGGATAGCACCCAACTGAGATTTTTGGGATGGAGATTTGCCAGGTTAGGTTGGTTTAGTCAATAAACCAACATCATTTTCTTTCCTTTATCTGGCCCTGCTCCAGGCCCTTTGAGGCTTCCTTGAGGAGTAGTGAGCTGATTCGCCCCCTCCCATCTAGGCATGGCCCCTCATACCCTGCCCAAGGAGCAGGCTGGTTCAGCTGCTTTGAAGGATGCTGCCTGCTTCTCTCCTCCTCACTGCCTTCTCTGGTCCAGCCTCACACAGAACCTCAGAGTTAATCGTTTGAAGTGATCTCCAAGATGGCATCCTAAATTTATTGAATAACAGGAATAACTCTCATTTTTCTGTGTACTTACTAAGTGCCAGGCCTGTGCTGGGCAGTATAGCAAAGGATAGAGTAGGATAGTATCATAGAGAGAGATGTAGTGTAGTGGATAGTATTAGATAGTATCATAGAGAGGGGTGTGGTGTAGTGGATAGTATTAGATAGTATCATAGAGAGAGATGTAGTGTAGTGGATAGTATTAGATAGTATCATAGAGAGGGGTGTGGTGTAGTGGATAGTATTAGATAGTATCATAGAGAGAGATGTAGTGTAGTGGATAGTATTAGATAGTATCATAGAGAGGGGTGTGGTGTAGTGGATAGTATTAGATAGTATCATAGAGAGGGGTGTAGTGTAGTGGAGAGTATTAGATAGTATCATAGAGAGGGGTGTGGTGTAGTGGATAGTATTAGATAGTATCATAGAGAGGGGTATGGTGTAGTGGATAGTACTAGTATCATAGAGAGGGGTGTAGTGTGGTGATAGTATTAAATAGTATCATAGAGAGTGGTGTGGTGTAGTGGATAGTATTAGATAGTATCATAGAGAGGAGTGTAGTGTAGTGGATAGTATTAGATAGTATCATAGAGAGGGGTATGGTGTAGTGGATAGTACTAGTATCATAGAGAGGGGTGTAGTGTAGTGGAGAGTATTAGATAGTATCATAGAGAGGGGTGTAGTGTAGTGGAGAGTATTAGATAGTATCATAGAGAGGGGTGTGGTATAGTGGATAGTATTAGATAGTATCATAGAGAGGGGTGTAGTGTAGTGGATAGTATTAGATAGTATCATAGAGAGGGGTGTAGTGTAGTGGAGAGTATTAGATAGTATCATAGAGAGGGGTATGGTGTAGTGGATAGTACTAGTATCATAGAGAGGGGTGTAGTGTGGTGATAGTATTAGATAGTATCATAGAGAGGGGTGTAGTATACTGGATAGTATTAGATAGTATCATAGAGAGTGCTGTAGTGCTGCATAGTATAGCATTGTGTTGTGTTGTGTAGTATGCTATAGTATAATGGGAGGTTGGAGACAAGATTTGAGCCTGGACCTACGTGTTCTCAAAGCCTGCCCTTCACCACTATAGCACATGCCTTTCCTATGTATAGCTTTAGTCCCAGGAGAAGCAACAGGCGTTGAGCACGTGCTGGGACGTTAGCAATGATTTGAGGACATCTGAGCGTTTTTCCCAGGGTTTTGAGCTGGCATTAAACTACAGCTGTGTCCTCCAATGAACTGTCGTCACTGCCATGGGTGAGGAAACCAAGCAGGAGTATCTAGGCTCTGGCCGGGCAGACCTCACATTCTAAGCTTTACGAAACCTTCCCAAGCAGCTGGGCTTGTGCAATCCCCTTCTTCACACGCGATCAGCTTTGCTGAAAGCAGCTGTCCAGGTCTCCTGTGGCTTAACCTCCACTTCTCCTTGGAGAGGGTGGGCAGCCTTCTCCTTTCTCATCCCTAACCCCAGGTAGGGAATGGTAGGTTGGAGCTGGAGGTGGGGAGGGTCTGCCTCCACATCTTCTTTTCCTCCAATATTGAGATTTGGCCATCGAAACATTTTTGCTACTGGCTCCTCTAGGGATTTAGAAACTGGATAAGATGAAGCTGTTAGAAAATGAAAAATGATGAGCAGAAGCAATTTCCCTCATGGGCTCTGGCCCCCAAAGGGGCATCAGTCTCTGCTTTGGATGCAGATCCTTGCCTGTCCTGTTCTTGATTTATTCCTGCAGATCTGCCCAAGTGCAGCTAAAGTTAATGAAAAAGAGGAGAGCAGAGAGCAGGGATCCACAGGGCTGAGACACTGACAGTGTGAGGCGCTCAGGCTGGAGCTCCTGGGAAGCCTGGGCTGGAGGTCACGGTCTGCACAGAACATGCCATTCTTATTGGGAAGACCATGGCTGTGCCAAGGCCCATCACAAGGATCTGTCTGGTAAGTGAAGCTGCGCCCACCCAGGCCTTAGAGAACACTCTGTGACCTCCCTCTCACTGACTTTATCATGGGTCATTCAAAATGGGCAAGAGGACTCTGGAAACGGTGTCCAAGGTTGAAGGGAGAGGAGCAGCAGACAGCGATGTTCGTGTTGATCACCTCTCCAGTTACGTCTATGTTTGAACAGATTTGGATTTTCCCTGGAAGCTGGGCTGGTTTCTGACTTCCTCATATTGCCAGAGTTAGACAAATGATGAGTGTGATTAGAGGAGATTGGAAGGTGGGAGCTTGCACACCAGGCTCTGGGCCCTTTGCATCTCTCACCTGATCTCCTTACTGCATCCTGGCCGCCCAGCTGCCTTCACTTGGGCCCTCAAAGGCACCACCTAGAGGCAGCACCAAGGCAAGCACCCATCTGATGCTTTGGCACAAAATCCTTCTGTGCTCCTCATGCCACAGGATGGAGGCTGAGACCTTGAATGTGGCCTCTAAGGCCCCGTAAGATCAGGCCCTGCCTTATGTCCAGTCAAGCCTCTCTGCCACCTCCCACCCACCTGGTCCTCCCTCCAGCCTAGCCCAAATGTTGGAGCTTCCTGCCTCTTCCCTCTGGCCGTGTCTCTGGCTTCAGCCCATGCCTCCCCCTACTCCTGAAGTCCTTCTTATACCTCTGCTCCTGGCCAGCACCTCTACGTCCTGGCATATCTGGCTCCCCATAACTCTTCCTCTAAGAAGCCTTCAGAGTCACTGCCCAGGCCCCTCCTCTGTCCCCACAGGGCGAGGGCTCCTTTGTCTGTGCCTCCATCACGTGCTGTGCACACCTTTATAATAACTCAGCATGGTGAATTCATACGTACCTTGATTACCTGCCCAGAACTGGTGCTCAGCAAATATTTATAAAATGACTAAGGGAAGGAAGGGAGAGAGGGAAAGGGAGAAGAAAGGAGGAAGAAAGGGAGAAAGCGGGAGAGGGAAGGGAGAAGGGAAGGAGGAGCAGAGGCAGGAAGGAGAGGAAAGAGAGAGCTCCCCCGTGCATCCATTTCCATATTCCCATCTATTTTCCCACAATGGCCAGAGCAATCCTAATAAAACGTGAGTCAAACTGTGCTGTTCAGAGTGAAGGGACCCGGTGATGAGCTGGGCCGGCCCCGGCCGTGGGATTTTTCTCCCCTGCAGTTGCGGCCTCACTGCTGCAGCCTGACTGGCTCCTGCTGAGCAGAACCTTCTGCCTTCTCAGCAGACAGCAGGCCACTCCCAAGGGCACACAGGTTGGTTCTTGAGGGCAAAAATATCTTACTTTTTAACATTTATAAAGCACAGATACACAGTAAAAGAACAGATATACAATGTATCTATGGCTTTAAAATGTCATGGTCGGGGAAAATAAAAATGTGTAAAAGGACTCCACAAGAGACAATAAGAAAAAGATTGAGAAATAGTGCTGAGGTCATGCTGGAAACCGGTCGACCTCAGGGTCTTTGCACTCGCTGTGTCCTTGCTTAGATTTCTCTTTCTTCGAATCCTTGCACTTTGGGAGGCCAAGGTAGGCAGATCACCTGAGGTCAGGAGTTCGAGACCAGCCAATGTGGTGAAACCATGTCTCTACTAAAAATACAAAAATTAGCCAGGTGTGGTGGTGCGAGCCTTTAATCCCAGCTACTTGGGAGGCTGAGGCAGGAGAACTGCTTGAACCTGGAAGGCAGATGGTGCAGTGAGCCGAGATCAAGCCACTGCACTCCAGCCTGGCAGACAGAGTGAGACTCCATCTCAAACAAAACAAACAAAAAACAAATAGCATTCTTTGGCGAGGCCTTCCCTGGTCACCATGTCTGAATAGCAACCTATATTCTCGACTTCGTTTTCATTCTTAGCCCTGAACCATCTGACATACTATAAGCTTTATGTATTTTTCTTACTTATTGTCTTCTTCCTGTTTATTTTCTGGAAGGAAAACTTTGGTTTACTGCTATATCTTCAGTACCTAGAATAGGCTCTGATGCAGAGCAGGTGCTCAACAAATACCTGTTAGGTGAATGCTGAGGATGAAGCTGACACGTAACATGTTCTTAGTGTGCCAGCGACCAGAAAGCCCCGGACACTGAACATCTCCCATTCTCGGCAGGAGCTTCAACTTTCTCCTCAGCCATGATGCGTGGAAATGCTGGGAGGCATCTCAGCTGAGCACAGATCTGGGAGAGGAAGGCAGTCAGAGTGCCAGGAGTTTCCACAGCCCTGGACAGCTGAGATTTAACTGAGTGTGTTCTGTAGCATGTGTGCTGTTCTAAATGTCCCGTGCTGTGGGTCTGCTTTGGAAGGGGCAATAAGGTGTCAGAGAGGGAAGGAGTTCTGGGGACCCTCCTGGCCTGGACTGTGCCCTTCTCTGCCATCCCCTCTCCCAAAGCCCCAGAAAAAGCTGCAGAACCAGGGACTAGGATGATAGGCAGGTGACAGCAACACCCGGATGACAGAAGCCACACTGGCCAGTGTCCCCAAGAAACACGTTGCTTTAAGCTTCATTTGCTTGCAGGCCGGTAGCTGTCACCAGGAAGTGCACGTTTTTCTTTTCACGTTGAACACAGTAGTTTCTGACTGTCCTGGAAAACTTCATGGGAAGAGTATTATCCAACTTTGTCATCACATTTTAATGAGCAATGGTCCCCTAGGCAAGCCCTTATTAGCTAATAAATTGTGAAACTCGATACTGGGTTCTTAATTGATTGAACAGCTACCTAATGACCATTCAGTAAAATTATATAAATTCATTTCTACAGTATTATAAATTATTTATTATCCTCACAACCCAAAAAGTCAAGGTTCATTATTATGTTAGTCTTATAAAGGAAGGAAACCACACTCTCCAAAGAAAATTTTGGCCCGAGGTTGTCCAGTCCATGTATATGTGCCAATGACTTATTAAAAGATTACTTAGACCTTCTAAATCTTTATTTTGTTTCCTTTTCTTCTTTTGTAAAATAATTTTTTAACCCTAAACGAGCTTTTCTAAAACTGCTCTTAAATCCACTGGCTGTTTCTTTTCTGTTTCTTCCTCTACCTTTTCTTCTCTTTTTGGACATTTACTTTCTCTCTTTCCCTCTCTGTCTCTCCCATTTTTTTCCTTCCTCCTCTTTCGTCTCTTTGTTACATTTACTATTATTAATGTAAAAATTAGGCTGGGCACAGAGGCTCACAATTATAATCCCAGTGCTTTGGGAAGATGAGACTGGAGGATCGCTTGAGGCCAGGAGTTCAAGACCAGCCTGGGCAACATAGTGAGACCCTATCGCCAAAAATTTTTTTTACAAAAATTAGCCAGGTGTAGTGGTGAGCCCCTGTAATCCCAGCTACTCTGAAGGCTGAAACAAGAGAATCACTTGAGCCCAGGAAGTCAAGGCTCAGTGAACCAAGATTGCACCACTATACTGCAGCCTGGGTGACAGAGTGAGACCCTGTCTCAAAATAAATAAATAAAATAAAAATTTTATATTACAAGTTGATGGGTGTTCATCATAAGAAATTTGAAAAGTAATGTCAAAAATTTTTTAGAGAAAAAACTATATAGATTTTAAGAAATGTTTTTATTATAGACTTCTCAGTCCCTCCCTCATTTCTTTTTCTTTTAATTTTTAAAAAATGACATTGACAGCAGACTGATTTTTTATAAACTTTTTTCTCGCACTTCATATGTTGGGGACATTTTTCCATATCATTGAATATATTTTCAAAACCTATTTTGAATGGATGCTTAGTGTTCCTTGTAGTGATGAGCTATAATTTATTAAACCAATTCTGTATCACTGAACATTAAGGCAATCCTCCCAGCTCTTTTTATTGCAATAAAGATGCTTAAGGGACATTGTCAAACAAAATAAATCTTTGTGCAAACTCTGGCTTTTTCTCAGAACAAATTCCTAGAGGTGGGGTTGCTGGGTCAGAAGATAAGAACGCTTCTCACTCTTCTTGGATTTGTCAGTTCACAGGAGTCAGATGTCCCCCCCCAACCCCCATGGAGTCAAGAGAAGTTTTCCATATCTCTTCTTATCTTTCACATTTGCTACTAACCTTGGCCTTCAAGATCCCCTCTCCTGCTTCCTTGGGGAAGCCATCCCAGGGAGCAGCTGTATATCTGTAAATCCACGTTCCTGCTCACTGTGACCTAGGGTTAGCAGGCTCCACAATGCACTAGAAAACCCTAGCATGGCCAGGTCCTGGCTGGAGTTGCCATGGTGACAGACAAGGACAGCAACCCTTTATCCACCTCCCACCCCAAATCTTCAGAAGCTCTCAAAATTCAGAAGACACTGGGGAAAATGCCTGCTTTATAAGCTGGGGCAGTTTAATCCTATCCTAAGCAGTGGGGATCCTATATGGGCAAAGGTGACAGCCAGCAAAATTTCACATAGATCTTATAAAAATACCACTTCTGTGTTTTCTTTTTCACTGCTTCATCTTTGTGTTTTTTTCTTCCCTCTCCTCTGCTTTCAATAAATACCAAATAATCTTAGATTTCCAAAAATCAATCTAAGCATGCACCCGGGGACTTACAACATAAGGGTATTAATAATGAGAACACACACCAAATGCGAAAGACCCTTTGAGATAATCAGGGAAACTGGATAATGGGCTACGTACTAGAGGTTGGGGGATGCCCTAAACAAAAACAAAGCATACCCAACTCATTAAGGTATGATACTGGCTTTATGGTTATATGTGAATATGTCCATAATTTTCACAGATTATATCCAGGTATGTGCAGATGAAATGACATGGTATCTTGGATTTGCTTTCACATAGTTTAGTAAAGAAAAAGAAAGGGAGAGAGAAAACATCAGCAAGACGGATGTGGCAGAATTTTAATAATACTGTACCCAGATGAGAGGTTCAACAATCCTACTCTTCTGAGTGTGTTTAAAAGTTTTCGTAACCAAAAAATTTAATGAGAACAGTGTCATGTGCTTTAAATACACACTTTCTAACAAAGCATTGAAATGGGCATTATAGAAAAACATCAGAGCTCTTACATTTATTTTGTGACTTAACATGTTCTTCTGAGTTACATGTGGGGTTGCACCAGCATTGTTTCAGGGCTGAGGGTCCCTAAAGGGCTTAACTGAGGCCTGGTGTCCATTGTTCCATTCCTGAAACTACAGAGGAGACTCCCCCTCCCTCGATAGCAGTCAGCAGGGACAAAGGCCAAGGAGACCCCTGCCTCTCCCCTCCAGGGTGGGGCCAGCTCTCTCTGTTGGGTCTCAGCCTTAGCATTCCTTACACCTTGCATGAGTTAACACTCAAACATATATTATTCACACAGAGAAGACTTTTACTGCAGTTTATACACAAGGGCCTGTGAAAGTCAACCTTCTTCTTTCAGCCCTCCTTTGTTCTTGGTTGCTAGGCATTCTATTGCTTATGAGTACAATATTTACTTTTATTTATTTTATTTGCCCTTGTATTTGAAGAGGTTGGGCAGCACCCAGGATGCTGGGGTTGGGGATTTTCTAGGGGATAAAATGCTCCGTGAAGCAATTTGTCTCTGTCTGCATCTTAGAGATAGATTATTCCCACACAAGGTCAAGACTTGACATGGTGCTCGGGTCTCTGCTTGAAGCCATAATTATGGGTTTCCCACAGGAGGGACAGGAGCAAGAGGTTTCAGAACACTGAACAAAAGAGCTGGCTGATCGACTACACCTCGGTTATTCGCACTGAGGGTTTGCTTTGCAAGATAGAGGTTTGTAAAATAAATGCTCATACAAGACTCAAATAATAACACACATGTAAAATGCAGAAGTCCTGCTCGGTGCTCATCCCCAGCGCCCTCTAGTGGTAACTACCATGTACAGCTTGACCTGTAGACAGTCCCTGTCTTGTAGAGCTACAAGTCCTCAGCTGTTTCTCTATGGACCTGTGGGTTGGGGGCAGTGCATATACAAGATAGACAAGCTCCAATTCCTACCCTTAGATCAAAAAGATCTCTAACAGGTCTCTAAGGAAAGTGCCAAGGGATTGGTTAGATGCAAAGTTATAGGTTATCATCCTAGTTGTTTAAGAAGGAAATGGTCAGTGAGGACAGAAGTCTTGAGAAACTCCAGGTTACATTTGAGAAATACTCTGAATGACCCAGGAGGTTTGCATCATAGAGAAGGAAGACTTGCCTGCTCAGGGGAAGGGAAAGGAGAGCAGGACCACAGTTGCCATGTATAGATGTGCAGAAGACCCGAGTCTTTAGGAATCTTCTGGATACAAATGAGACTAATCCATATTGGCTCAGGCAAAAGGAGAATTTATTTATTCATGCAATTAAAAAGTTCAAGGGATAAATTGAGTTCAGGCATGGCTTGATCCAGGAGCTCCTAGAATGTCAAACAATATCTTTATCCCCCAGCCCCTTCATCCTCTTTCACGTTGACTTTATTCTTAGACTACCTATGGCAGATCAAGATGTGGCCAGCAGCTCCAGGGTCCAACGCTTTTCGGGATAGAGGTTGTGGAAAAAAGAATACATCTTGTTCTGTCAGCTTCTAAATAAGTCCCACGATTTACTCTGGTAGGATAAACTTGGGTTATGTGCCAATCCCTGAGGCAGTAACTGTCACCAGAGATTGGAACTATGTAAATTGGCCAGCCTGAGTCAGCTCAGAGAGAAGGGGAGGAGTTGTTATTCAAAGGAGATTGGGGTTCTGTTCCCAGAAGAGGAATGCACTGGTGTCCCAAGGCCACCTACAGAGCATGGCCTCATGGGGACTCTAAACACATGTGATCTTGCATACTCTACTTGTAAAAGCCTGTTCCAAAAGGAGCAAAAGCCCACAAAAAAAGAGATTCAGTTGAGCAAAGGATCTCCAACAAACCGTGAGGAGCCTGTTGTGCTCCAAGAGTTCCAGGCCAGGACGGCGACTTCGGAGGGCCACGCCTACTTCAGCCAGTGGTTCCTGGAGCCTGCTGAGGAGGAGCTGGTTGCCTTGTGCACAAATCCAAGCCTGGGGCTTGAGATGACTCAATTGTTCATGGTCTGGAGATGATTAGTCATCCAGAGACACAGGATGTAGAAACCCAGAGAAGCAGTTATTAGAGTTTCTGCCTGTTGTCTGGATGGGCCAGGAAGTGAAGCTGGGGGACCTGCCATTGGCCATGGCGGAGGCGGTCACAATCTGAGCAGCGGAGGACACAGAGAAAGAGGGTGACATGCCCTGGAGGCCCCGAAACCAGAGGTCCAGCAAAGAGGCTGAGGCCTAGCAAAGAAAGAGGCAGCCACTTTAGGCATCACTATGGGACACACCCAGGAGTGGTGTTGGGGCCAGAAGTCCTAGTCCTGGGTGGTCCTTTCTGCTGCCAGCCTCCCTCATGGGAACTTCTTTCATCCAGTAGGGACACAGGAGGATAACAGGATCAGGGAGGCTCATCCTGACTGCAGCTTCAAACAAATCTCCTGAAACACTGAAGCATTTTCATTCCTTTCCTTTTTCTGCTCTTCCCCATGGGCCAATTCCTGTCTTCCACTGGAATTGAACAACGTGGAAATAAGAAGATAATGGAGGGAGACTTGCAATTAGTGGGAGTAAAGAAAGAAGAACTAAAGGACTTGGAAGATAACCAGTTGTAGGCTTGAGAGGTACCTTCCTCATCAGGTGATAAAAGGAATGTGTTGATTTTAGCTGACACTGAGAAGGAAGCAGAGCAAGCAGCTCAGGACTTCACTGAGGAACCGGCTGGGCAGGGGAGTTCACCTTTTGAGCAGTAGTACTTTTCACTTTATTTAAACCACTTTTTAAACTTTTATTATTTATTATAAGTCATATTTAAACCACTTTGGACAGAAAGTGTTTGATACACTGCTGTGCCTCCTGAAACTTGGGAGGTCACAGAATTTTTAGTCTTGGAGTTGTCACTGTGCGCATCAGATATGACGATACCTTCTTGAATGTACAAAAGGAGACATTCAAACAGCTCTAAGCTGGAACTGAATGATTTGGAAATAAGATAATGGAGGGAGACATAATTGTGCCCTAAGCTAGGCGCAATTTTTGTTTTCTTAAAGAAATTAACCAGGGAACACTCAGAAAGTAGGAATAAGGGAGAACTTCCTCAACCTGAGAAAGGGTGCTGTGGTCTGTCTGTTTCCCCTTAAAATTCATATGTTGAAACCCTAACATATGGGGTTTCTATTGGGGATGGTATTAGAAGGTGGATAGTATTAGAAGGTGGACATTTGGGAGATGATTAGGCCATGAGGGTGGAGCCCTCATGAATGGGATTAGTGCCCTTATAGAAGAGGCTCAAGAGAGCTCCCTTACTCATTTCACCATGTGAGGACACAGAGAAAAGATCAACTAGAAAGTGGACCCTCACCAGACACTGAATCTGTCGGCACCTTGATCTTGGACCTACCAGCTTCCAGAATTGTGAAACTACTTGTCTATTGTTTATAAGCCACCCAATTTATTATATTTTGTTATAGTAGCCTGAATGAACTAAGACAAAGGGCATTTATAAGAAGCCCACAGCCAAAAAAGATAGAAGACTGAAAGCTTTCCCCCTAAAAATCAGGTACAAGAAAAAAATGTGCATTTTCGGCACTTCATTGTACTGGAGGTTTCAGCCAGGGGAATTCACCAGGAAAAAGAAATAAAAAGCATCCTGACTAGAAAGGAAGACACAAAACTACCTCCGTTTGCAGATGACATAATCTTATAGAAAATCCTAAGGAATCCCCTAAAAAATATTAGAACTACTAAATAAGTTCAGCAAGGTTGCAGAACACAAGGTAAGTATATAAAATCAATTCTGTTTCTATACGATAGCAAAGAATGATCTGAAAATGGAATTAAGAAAACAATTCCATTTCCTGTAGTATAAAAAATAATAAAATACTTAGGAATAGATTTAAATGAAGTAGCATAAGATATATACACTGAAAACTATAAAACATTGTTGAAGAATTTCAAAAGAGTTAAATAAATATAAAGAGTTTATGAATTGAAAGACTTAATATTGTTAAGATGGAAATACTTCCCCAAGTGGTCTATGAATTCAATATTCAATACAAGTTCTATCAAAACTCCAGTTGTCTTGTGTGTATGGGTGCGGGGGAGTGGGGAGGGAGGGTGTGTGTGTGTGTAAATTGACAAGTGATTCCAAAGTATGAAAATACAAGGGACCCAGAATAGCCAAAACAATCTTGAAAAAGAAAAAAAGAATAAAGTTGGAGGATGCATGCAAAGATTTTTAAAACTACTATAAAGCTACAGTAAGCAAGACTGTGTGGTACTGGCATTAAGATAGACATAGAGATTAATAGAACAGAATCGTGAGTCCAATAATACACCCAAATATCTGGAGTCAATTCATTTTCAAGAAAAGTTCCAAGACCATTCAATGGGGGAAAGAATAGTCTTTTAAACAAATAGTACTGAAACAACTATATATTCACATGCAAACAAATGAAGTTGGACCCCTGCCCCACACAGTATACAAAAATGAACTTAAAATAGATCATAGACCTAAATATAGGAACTAAAACAACAAAACCTTTAGAAGAAAATATGTGTAAATCTTTATGACTTTAGCTTAGGCAATGGCTTCTTAGATGTGACACCTGAAGCACAAGGAACAAAACATATCGAGATAATCAAATTTAATCAAAGTTTAAAACGTCTGTGCTTCCAAGAATACTATTAAGAAAGTGAAAAGACAACTCACCCAAAGGGAGAAAGTATTTGCCAATCATATATCTGATAAGGAAATTATATCCAGAATACATAAAGAACTCTTACAACGCAACAACAAAAAGACAAAAAAAAAATTTAAAAATAGGCAAAAGATCTGAATAGACATTTCTCTGAAGAAGGTATTTGAATAAACAGTTAACACATGAAAGGACATTCAACCTCATTGGTCATCAGGGAAATGCAAGTCAAAACCACAATGAAATATCACTTCACACCCATTAGAATAGCTATAATCAAAAAGTTAGATAATAACAAGTATGGGCAAAGATGTGGAAGAACTGAACCCCTCATAGATTGCTGGTGGGAATGTAATAGGGTGTCACGATCTTGGAAAGTAGTCTGGCAGTTCCTTAAAAACTTAAACATAGAGTTATCATATGATCCAGCAATTCTATGCCAGGTACAGAATGCTCAAGATAATTGAAAATATATGTCCACACAAAAATTCATACATGTCAACATTATGTATAACAGCCAAAATGTCTACCAGCTGATGAATGGATAGATAAAGCATGGTATACTCATACAATGGAATAGTAGCCTTAACGAGGAATGAAGTACTGATACTGATAAACATGAATGAACCTGAACCTTAAAAGCATTGTGCTCACCGAAAGAAACCGGATCCAAAGGCCACATATTGTGTGGTTTCATTTACCTGAAATGTCTAGAATAGATAAGTCTGTAGAGACAGGAAGTAGATTAATGGCTGCCTAGGGCTGAGGGCCGTGGTAACGTGGGGAAGTGACTACCAATGCACATGAGCTTCTTTTTAGGGTGATAATAATGTTCTGGAATTAGATGGCAGGGATGGTCGCAAAATTTTGTAAATATACTAAACACTACTGCATTGTATACTTTAAAGTGTATTAATTATATGGTATGTGAAATTGATCTCAATCAAGCCATTAAAGAAAGAGGGGGAAAAAAATAACTGAAGAAGGTGAAAATTTGGGCCACCCAGAGATAGGGAGGCCAGTCAGAATTTTTCTGTTGTTCCTTTGTTCTCGATACAAAATGATATTGTATTAAAAATGATGTTATATGGCTGGGCGCAGTGGCTCACACTTGTAATCCCAACACTTTGAGAGATTGATGTGGGCGGATCACCTAAGGTCAGGAGTTGGAGACCAGCCTGATCAACATGGTGAAACCCCGTCTCTACTAAAAATACAAAATTAGCCGGTCATGGTGCCTGTAATCCCAGCTATTTGGGAGGCTGAGGCAGGGGAATCACTTTAACTCGGGAGGTGGAGGTTACAGTGAGCCTAGATCGTGCCACTGCACTCCAGCCTGGGCAACAGAGTGACTTCGTCTCAAAAAAAAAAAAAAAAGGATATTATACATCTTCTAAATGCTGCCACCCTAGCTTTAGCCCTCTAACTGATAACTGCATGGTGATCAGTTTCTGAATGGATCATGAATTATTTTTCACATGTCTGACCAGCACTGAACACTTCCCTCTACCCTTACAATGTTTGGTTGGTTACTTCAGGCTCCAAGGGAGAATTGTTTCTTGCCTTTTTCAACTTCTAGCAGCCATCTGTATTCCTCAGCACATGACTCCTTCCTCCATCTTCAAGGCCAGTAGAATAGCATCTTCCAATCTCCCACCGTCTATCCCAGAATTCTGCCACCATGTTGCCTTTTCCTCTTCTATAGTCATCTTTCTTCCTCCCACCCGTCTCTTTCTTTCATATTTATAAGTATCTTAGAAGGATTCTTGTGATTGCGTTTAGAGCCCACCCAGATAATCCAGGATAATCTCCCCATCTCAATCACATCTGCAGAACCCCTTTTGTAATGTAAGGTGTTAAGTAACAACTACACGTTGTTCCAGAAGATAAGCCTAAGAATCTATGGGAGTCATTATTCAGGCACCCACAGAGGTGATGACATGCAGCTGTAAGTCCAAGACCCCACTAGAGGCCTGTGGAATGAGTGAGTCCCTCTCCGAACTTTAGTTGCGACATTACAACCAACTGGCATTACCTTTGGACAAAAGTTTTCCTAGGAATTTTGCCTGCACTGTTTTTCTGTTTGTTGCAATCATGTGAAATTGATCTTTGTGTGGCAGGTGCACACAGACCTTGCCTGGATCTTTTCGAAACCAGTGGTAGACGGCCAAGATTCATTTCTGTTTATTTCCCATGCAAAAGGCAAAGTTGCCAACTGTTTGGTGAATATTTCAGAGCTCTAGCCTAGAAGCTCTGGAACCCTGGCTGCTTGGATAAGCCACAGGTGCGCTGCTTCTCCGTGCAGTGACTCCCACTGCTGTCCTTTCATCTCTGATGTTTGCTCTGTGCTGAGTTTCTCTTGCCTCCCTCGCTTTCTGCTATCCACACATCTCAATGAGTCGGCTGTGGCTGCCTCTGGGAGGTCCCCATGTTCCTCGAGTTTGCAGCTTTTATTGTGCTGTCAGGACAGGGAAGCAGCTTGTACCACTGTGGGGAAAGTAGAAACAGATAAGCCTCGTTGAGGGGCCTGAGAAAGGACCTTTCCTGCTCTCTCCTTGCATATTGTGAGTAGACTTTGATATTTCTCTTTTGACACCTGAGATGTTTTGTGGACTTACTTCCGCATTTTCTATAACATCCCGGATACACGAGGTTGCCAGATCGCTGGATTCTGAATAACTGAAGCATCCCAGCATCAATCATCCTCTAAGTGAACCCAGTGCCCTGAGGCTGCTTCTGTTTTCAGCTTGTTCTGGCTACAGAGGTAATAAGTCTCCTACTGCCTCTTCATTACCAAGATCATTCCGAGCCAGGAAAATAGAGACAAGAAGGGAATGAGAGAGTTCTACAGAATTTGATCCTCGCTTTTCTTGAGCTCTTCGCTCTGCACAAAACTGAAGCAGATGTTTTGCCATCTTTGCCATCTGTTGTGGCTCCAGATGACACATCTCAGAGGTTCCTGTGACACTTTCATGTTTGTGGAGCTCCTGCCTGCCCTCGCCCGTGAAGGTCCTTCCACAGCGACACACCAGGGCAGCAGCACGCGCTTCGGCAACCACCGTCCAAATTGATGTGTCCGAGACTACATCATTGTAGTGGTCGGAACTCATCGCTGTACTTCCAAACCCTCTTCACAGTAATAATTATGGTCATAGCAGCTGCCATCTCTGGAGCACCCAGCATTGTGCTGAGGGTTAACCATGTATTGTCTCTTTTACCTATGAAAATAACCTTCTGAAGACGTTAGTAATATTCCCATTTTAAAGATCAGGAAACCTGAGGCTCACAGACATTAGCTTGCCAAGCATCCTAGTTTTTGAGTGGCAGATCCGGCATGTGAATACACCTCTGTCTAGTTTCAAAGCTTATGCTCTTACATTAGCTGTATCTATGGGTGAGACTGCTGCTTAGGACCAAGGGTAATTCTGGAGAGGGGCTCAGCAAGGGGCCACAGTATTTACCTCTTGCAGCAGTTAAGGGAAGCAGCTTTTACATACCGTTTCATGGCCAGCAGGTGTAATTCTGCCATTTGTGTGTAAAGCTGGTGAGGTTTTCCATCCTAAGTCTTAGAACTCATGATTTCCTTCATCAGACTCCCTTTGCCAGCCTGATGCACCTACTAAGAAGATACATCTGAGCCCATTGTAAACTGAACCTTGACCAGGACTTTTATTATCTGGGTCTCAAATTCACCCCCTCTAATGGAATGCACAATCGTGTTTCAGGTCCCCAGATATCAATTCAGCAACAATCCACGTCCAGCATCTTCATAATGTTTTGCCATTTACCCTTCTCTAGAGTACAGTTACCCAAGTAAATGGCTGCAGGTCCCTTTGGAGGAAGGCCTGGGAGATTAGCTGCTTCTTCAATCAGTCTTGCCCTGAGCTTCCTGATGAGCCATCCTTGGCTTATTTTAGTTGTATAAATTGAGCAATAATACTTTGTTGGCTGCTTGTTTTTCCCCTTGAGTGCAAATTTCTTTTTACCATTTCCATAGCTCTCTGTGGGTCAGATCCCTCTAGCTGTCACACCCACTTTGCTGCCCCTTATGATAATTACATTATGATAACTACAGACACCTTGCACTGAACGATAAGTATGACCTCTAACAGTCCCATAGTTACTAGGGAGCCCCGTTCTATATCAGCTACCTTTGGATATCATGCAATGGTCTTGGCCTTCAGAGAAGAGCTTCCACTGAGTTTCTTCACGATACTTGCCCTCTCAGCAGCATATTTTTCTTGCTTTGGCAAATGCAGCGTTCTTCTAGGCCCTCTTGTAAAAACCTATCAGCTGTTCGGTTCTCTGACCTTATGTGGTATATCCACTCTAGCTTGCCTATTTTCTGAGCCTTGCCATCTCTTCTTCCCCATCCTCCACGATCTGACATCTCCATTTGACTTGGCATCACATTTTCTAAGCTCCCAACTCCTGGGGTCCTTGCCAGGGTGTTAAACGTTGCATCAAAGGAGAGTGCTTCCATAGCAATACATTTTCCCCATCAAGCTTTGCCTTCCTTCCCACTTTATCCGGCACTCTCTCTAATCCCTCCTGCACATGCTCTAGTGGCCTCGTGGGACACGTTGGCTGGGTCCCACAGCTCTCTGGGCTGTAGTCCATTTCCTCCCTTAGCAGGTTTACACTTTTCTGGCTGGACTATGCTGTGGCTTGACCTTACTTATGGGTCTGGTGGCCAAGAGTAGATTTATGAGGGAATAGGGAGGGAGTTGTCATCCATTGTCTTGCAAAGCAGAACCTCATCATCATCTTCATGCAAAAGGAGGCATTAGCCTTCAAGGAGAGGAGTGGGATATTGTTCCAGGCCTAGAGAATTCCAGGGGATCTGGGAGCTTGAGATGTTTTAATATATAAACCCAATGTCCCCATCCCACTCTTTCCTAATCACAGAACTGACTTTGGCCTAGCAGACTGCCAGAACTAAACTTCAATGTTGCTTTGAGCATTTCTACTCTTATAATTAAACCTGGGGCCTGCTTCTCAGCTGTATCTGCCCTTCAGTTACAGAGGATAATAGTCTTTTCATAGACTTCATATGAAAGCTAAGAGGTCCTCTGGTTTGCATACCTTGCCTTATATTGCTGTTTAATCACTTAGTCTTTTATTAAATTTCTCCAGTGACTTAAAAGCTTCTAGCAACAACCATCTGATTCCATAGTTCTTATAATTACTATTTCCCCCAAAACTCTTAAACACCTGAGATCTCACATCTGCTAGAGCAGTTTCTTCCAAGGTATCATGTCCTAGTTCACCACCAATGAAAATTTTAACAAGGGAATCATAACTGCAAGTGCCTACCACCAGTGATGAGAGCCTCATTGCAGCGGCTAGCAGATGACAGCTCCAACATGCTGCTGGGTCCAACATTCATAAGTCAAGTTCCGCAGCAAACAGACTGTGTGCAGGAGCTTTCCTGGGAGTGGTCTCAGTACCAACCCCTGCGAGGGCTGAGGGAAGCAGAAGTGGGCAGGAGGGATAAACTATGATCCAGTTGCAACAACAGACTCAGCCAATCCTGTGGGGAGCTCTGGAACTGGAATCTTTCCAGTTGAGGCAAAAAGGCTGGAACCCTGTGCCCCTTCATCAACGAGTAAGAGGGTGCAGGCTGCCTCCAGGTAAGGGATGTATCTTTGGGTGAGACTGCTTCTTAGGACCAAGGGTAATTCTGGAGAGGGGCTCAGCAGAGGCCACAGTATTGACCTCGTGCAGCAGCTAGGGGAAGTGGTGCTCCCATCCTGATGGCACATCTGGGCGGCGTGTCCCTTCACTTTTTCTCTCCAATGAGAAAGAGCAGAAAAGAGATTTTTTTAAAAACTAGCCTCTTTGTTTATTTTTTAAATGATTGTTCTTGTGATTGTAATTTGCAACCTTAATATAAAATGCACTGAATCCACCTTCTACCACATCAGATATGAGGTTTTAACTGTATATTCACATTTACCCAATTCTCCATCTTTGGTGCTATGATGCCATATATTTTACTTCTATACATGTTATAAACCCCATAGCGTATTGCTATTATTTTTGCCTTAAACAATTACCCTTTAAGGAAATTGAGCAATGATGAAAAACAGACTTTCAAAGTGCCTTGCATATTTGCTCTTTCGGGTGCTCTGCATTTCAGTATCAGTAGATACCTTGCTGATCTCGTCAGTAGTTCAGCTAAGAAGAGGTTAAATTGTGATTCCAGATGCCCTGGGTTCGTCATGAGCTAAACTCTGGGATTCTGAATCCAAGCACCATGGGGCATGTTTTCCAGTTTCTCTTCTACTGCCACCTTCTCAACAAAATTTGGGACTGGGTGTGGTAGAGGCAGGCTGAATTACTGGGCTGAGTACTTTGTTTGGGGCTCCTCCAGATGCCATCCACCCCGCCAGCTGGCACAGTCAGGCTCAGCTGAGTCTCCTCAACCCTGCAGAGTCTCCCCGGCTCCAGCGGGACCCTCCTCCATCCTCTAATTCGGGGATCTGGCTCCTTTCCCCACTATGGAAGCTTCTCACCATGACAGGCTCACTTCTCTCTGGAGTTCAGGTCATCCAAGATTTCTTGCCTCCCGCTGCTCTTAACAAGTGTGGTAGAAAAGCACACTTTTTATTTTTGTCCCAGTTTTTCTTGTGGTTCTCTGAAAAACAAAGGTCTTTCCCATTCTTTTACTTTCTAACCAGAAGCAGAGGTCCTCTGCCTGTTTGGTATCTGCTGTCTTTCCTCCTGTATCAGTGGATTGGTGTGAGGAACTGGTATGGATCATATCATATTATGAGCCAGGAA
Organism: Aotus nancymaae; assembly: GCF_030222135.1. Taxonomy (NCBI): domain Eukaryota; kingdom Metazoa; phylum Chordata; class Mammalia; order Primates; family Aotidae; genus Aotus; species Aotus nancymaae. The sequence goes on from NW_026988421.1 coordinate 9,939,831, forward strand.
GATCACAGGACTCTAGTTTATCAAAAGCCAGTAGCTGGGATGCTCGATGGCTCACTCCCACTTGGAATGATCACTACATCTCCCTTCATCTAAAGGGAAACACCAGTGGAATCACCAGAGCACATACAGCATTGCAGGTGAGGACAGCTGGGTCTTATCTGTATTTGTTGCTGTCAAACCACTGTGAGGTTTAGAGTTCATCACAGACTCTTTAGACTTCCATGTGCTCATCTGCAAAGTGAGGAGTTCCTGCTATGCTACCTTAGGGAATAATTCAGCTAGAGCACTTTAAGACTGTAGCTCAGCTTTTGCATGGAAAAAAAAAAAAAAAACCGAAAACGGGGCTGGGCACAGTGGTTTACACCTGTAATCTCAGCACTTTGGGAGGCCAAGGCAGGCAGATCACTTGAGGTCAGGAGTTGAGAACCAGCCTGGCCAACATGGTGAAACCCAATCTCTACTAAAAGTACAAAAATTAGCCGGGCATGGTGGTGCACCCCTGAAGTCCCAGCTATTTGGGAGGCTGAGGCGGGAGAATCACGTGAACCCAGGAGGTGGAGGTTGCAATGAGCTGAGATCGTGTCACTGTACTTCAGCCTGGGTGACAGAGCAAGACTCTGTCTCAAAGAAAAAAGAAAAAAACAAAAAAAAACGGCATTTGGTGATATCTGAGTTCTGGTAACGTGAGAGGTTTCAGTCATGCTTTGTCCCTCTTAACTTGTGATGAAAATGTACACACAAGGCACTAATTCTTTATTTTTACAAAATAAGATGGTGGCTAATTTGATTTGAATGGTCCAGTCTGTGAGTGCACTTCGTGATTTTTAATCCAATTAGTGTTGGAGATACTTCTGATTCTAAGAGTATCCGGTTTCTGCTTATGGTATAAGTACTATTTCCTAATGACTCATGTTTCAAGAAGGGAGAAGCTGGGGCCTATAGTCAATAAAAGGGGTCTGCTGTTTATATGGTTGCTTTGTTTTCTGTTATTAAACCCAAGTGGCAGAAATCGTGGGTCTTGCTTTTAGCTCAGATTTCAATAAGCAGCAGAAAACTCCAGACTATTTCAACTTGAAAGTTTGCCATACAAATTAGCATCATTTCTCAACCGGGTCTCAAAACATCCTGCTTGAAGGTAAACAAAAGCTGCCACCATGACCACCATGCTGGGGAGCATTCTGGAAGTCTCAGTCCAGAGGTCAGTGGTCAGTAAGCAGTGGGCCAGCTCTTGATTGGTTCTGAATTATACAGGCAGATAAACTCCAGAGCCTGATTCACCCCATCCCTGCAGCTCTTCTCCTTCTGTTAGACCTCAAAGTTGGCCTGGACCACTCTCTAAGTAAATAATATTTTCACCAAGAAAACTGTGCCCCATATCAAATATTCAGCTCTGTTTTAGTTGGCACTACATCCATTTAATACTCTGAAACTTCTGAAAAGAATGTGTGTTTGTAGTAACATCATGGTGCAATTTTCACACTTAAATTTTTTTCATCAATAAAACCCTTCATCACTCTTGGGGTAATTTAGTAATAAGAAACTTTTCTGTCCTTGGCTCTTGTTGATAAAAGTCACACAAAACCATCTTAGACATAACATAAGTTGTGCCCTATTGCCCTGAGATAAATCAGCCTATGATCCAATTTTTATGTGACAGGAGAGTGAAAAGAAAACAGAGAAAAGTGAAAATGATCGATAGGAAAACACTTTGCAAGAGCCCATCTGTTTGAGGACATGGTTTTTTGAGCTGTGATCTGGCTCATATGATTGGGGAATAAAGTTTGTTATGAAGTGCAGTCTTGTTGAGCATTGTTCAGAGGGGAATGTCGCTAAGTACTTCTGGTGTTATTTCACAAGATGGAATTTAATATCTCTGCTGCTCAGGCTCTCAGGTGACCAGAAAAAATTGGGAAGATGAATCTTTCATATTTCCAGCAGGAAAAAAAAATTGCTGGGGCATCTTTACTCACGTTGCTCTCTATAATGAACCTGGCTCTGTATATTCAATTAATTATGAAACATACATGAGCCAATCATAACACTATAAAGAAATTAAAAACAAATGCTGTCCCATCAGTGAAGAGTTGTTGTGGAGCATGAAAAACATACCTCTGTTAAGAAAGTGGAAAACAGGGTGACAGGGAGTGGCCTTGAAATAATTTTTTTTTGGAAGGCTCTAGGAAAATAAAAAGAATATTGAACATTGGATCTGGGCTCATGGCAAGCGGGTAGTGACAAGATTATTTCTTCTTGATGCTTCCAGGAGAGGGAGTTAATTGGATCTGTGGTTTTTAGATTTAGTTGGTGCTTCTGGCATGGCTGCTGGATGGAGTGGGTTATTGGGTCCATTTTCTTGCTGGGTCCTATGCCCAGTTCCACAGTGTGAGAGGAAAAGATTCTGCAGTTCATCAGCGCTCAGCATGTTTTGACAGCCTGATGCAATGAGACACACATTTATTTCAGCAACACAGAAAATGTAGATGCCACCAGGCACCAGGGGAAAGGTCCTTTGTGCAGACCCAGATCTCTACTGTTATCTATGCTATTATCTCAACTCCAAAAGGCAAAGTGAGGAGGAGAGAAGATATAGTTAGAAAATGAAGAATACAAACTCCAACCACGAAAGTCAGGTGACCTGGACTGGGTCTTCATTTCCTTACTAATAAAGGGATATAGCTACAAAAGATCATCTCAGAAATTATAATCTCTCCCTCCTACAAATCTCCTAGTCTAGAAGTGGATGAAAATTCTTTTTTTTTATTAGAAGGTTAAAGTCCATGTGTATTAAATACCCTAATATGGTAACACATCTGTTTTTATAAATTGTAGGCTTTAATTGACCTTTATAATTCAAAATTAATGATGCTAGAAAAATATTTATAATCCATTGAAAATATAAATACCTAATGGGCATCCTGATTGCATCCAAATTCTTGGGTAAGTTGTAGCAATGAGAAAATTCTATTTGTATTGCTAGTTTACAATTTGCACCATTAGTACACTTTCTCCTAGGTGTGAGTGACTACCTTATCCAAACAGTTCAACCCTCTAAATGTCCAACACAAACTAAAGCAACCAAAGGCAAAAAAAAGAAACAAACAACAAGAAAGCAAAACAAGGGGGAAATATAACCCGAATTCTTGCCTCTTACATCATCCTCAAACAAGAGTATGCCTTCAGCTGTTTCCTTTAAAAATTCAGACATTGCTAGTGTTTTACATTTGATCACTCCAGACAGTGGGGAAGGATGAGAATGGGAAAAATGGATTCCTTCCAACGTACCTCTTTCAATGGAGATTCCAGCAGGGCACCTGGTGGAGTTTCAGCAAGAAGCTGGCTTTCCTTGACTCTTTCCCCTTTTCTTCCCTCCCCATATCCTTGGCTTTACTCCAGAAAATATAGAGTACAGCATGATTTCTCTTTGAGGCAACCATGAAGAAAATTTGGAGAAAATTGTAAGACTTTGCATCTAATTCCAATGTGGCCATTCAGGAGCCTTGTGACTTGTGCCAGTGATCTCTGGGACTCAGTTCCCCCACCTATGAAAGGAAAAATGGAGCTATTTGAATGGTCCCCAAGGTTTCATACAGTTCCAATATTCCTTGTCTCTGATTAATTATAAATTTTTTTAGCAAGTTTCTCAAAGATTTATCTTATTTGCAGAGCTAGAACCTTCTAGAAAGGTTTTAGAAAACCAACTTCATATTATGTAAAGCTGTAAGTTTGGAGTAGTCTTTGGTACGTCTCTTCACCTCAATAAATAAAAATCTTTAGAGATGATTATGATTTGAAATAAATTATTGAGCTAGTTTAGAGTTAATTAAGAAAGAAACATATCGGCACTTAAGTATTTGCTAATTCCAAGATGACCGAGGTTTTAAATATTTAACTTGTAAATATTATGATTCAGACAAACATAACTTTATGAACAAGGAAGTTTAGGAGATTAAAATCCAGGAACACCATGCTGCAGTTGGGTCACGTTATACATTGTGCAACCTTGTGAACTCATATTCATTGTTTGGGACAAGAGACTCCAGTTAAGAATGCACGGGTTTGGGTTGTGGTAGCCTGTTTCTTCAGATTGCTGTTCATCATTGTTCCTTCCTTTGCACTTTAAAAATCCTAGACCAATCTTTAGAGAAGCTTCCCCAAATATCAACAAGTCCCTCGGTACCACTTCCAATAGGATTTGGAGCACTGATACTTTAGTTTCCTGAGTACCACTAGACTCTCACATTAAGTGCAACTGTGTGTCATCCTATGCCAGTTACTCATGCCTCTCAGCTCCAGATTCACCCTTCATTGCCTGGCCTTGGAGAATGGAGAGAGCCCTTTAAATATGTTACCTTTTCCAGCTGGTATTATACCAGGCTGTGTTAGTGGAAGGCGCTGGAGAGAAACTGCAGGAGGAAGGGGTTTTTCTTACTGGTTGGGGCAGCTCACTAGTCTCTTGCACCTGGCAGGGCTTCTGTAGCACCAGGTTTCTGGTGGCACCAAGGGCTTCAGCAGTGTCCAGCACCTGCAGTAAGGGTGACTTCCTCAGCCCCAAGCCTCTCAGGGTATATGGTCAGCAGCACCTAGTGGTCAAGAGCTTTGCCTTGTCTCCCCCCAGGGAAATCTCATAGTCTGGTGTCTTGTGTCATAGAGACATCACTCTGTGAATAGTTTTCCCTGGCACTCTAAAGGGAAGATTTCCAGCGGGTTCTTCTTGCATGGCACCACAGCAGCTTCCCTGCCATCTAGTGAGCCATGGCCATGCCTTCTCCATCAAGGTCTGGAATTCAGCCCTGAGACTGAGCTGGGTGGGGTGGAGGCTCTACCCTGGGCTCTCTCCATAAGCCCTAGGTGTGGCAACTGCTCCTTAACACCAGCCATTCCTATTATTTCTTAGAGTTCTGTTTATCCAGTAGTAGCCCATCCCCCATGACTCTAATCTGATTTTATAGTTAATAAATCTCTACATTACACTTTTCTTATTTAAATTACTGTGTGGTTTCTGTTTCCTGATTGGACCCCGACTGATAAACATCCCAACATGAAAATTGACTTGTATTTATGGAAAGATTGAGAGAGAGAAATATTTTAAACCGTAACAAATATAGTTATATTCATTGCTCATTTTTAAATGTTGGGTGGCTAGTTTTGGTGTAAGTTCTCTTCATCTTGTATTACTGTCAGTTAGTTTGCTAGGGCTGCCATAACAATAGACCACAGGCTGGGGGGCGGGAGTGGGGGGTGAGTAGCGGGGCTTAAACAACAGAAATGTATTATCTCACAGTTCTGGAAGCTAGAAGTCCAAGGTTAAGGTGTCAGGAGATTGGGTGTCTCCTGAGGCCCCTTTCCTTGGCTTGCAAATGTCTGCCTTCTTGATGTGTCCTCACATGATCTTCTCTGTGTGCACACATCCCTGGTGTCTTTCTGTGTATTCAAGTTTTCTCTTATATGGACACCAGTCAGAATAAGGTTGACTGTTACAGCCTCATTTAACTTAATCACATCTTTAAGGGCCCTGTCTGAATACAGTCATATTCTAAAGTACTAGGGGATTAGAGCTTCAACACACAAATGTTGGAGGGATACAAGTCAGCCCATAGCATACTGTTTTTTCTTTTCTAACTTTGGTATTAGATGCAGTAGTGAGAAGATTATCAGACTCAGTCTTGGAAGACCTGATTTTGGGCCAAAGTTCCACTACTCACCAACTGGGCAAGTGCTTGAATCTCTTGAATCTCTGTTTTCTCATCAGTTAAAGAGGCTTAAAGGGGCGTAACAGGGATTCAATGAGGTCATGCCAATTAAAGTGTTTTAGAACCTACAGAGGACTTCATAAAACGTGAGGCATTCCTTGGTAGGTGTATGAAATCACACATTTTCTAAAATCTCTCCCATTACATTTCATACTTGATACTCATTAAAAGGCATCGCCAACCTATTAAACAGGTGTTAAGTATAAATGATTTGTATAGCCAAAACCTCTTTGGTTTAATGACCATAGGAAAAATTTCTCTGGTCTCACAATTATCTCTGTACATGCCAGGTCATCTTAACCAAACCCAAATTTTGAATTAATTATTGCATTATCTCTTGTTTTCTCATCTTTTGCAGAAGTAATAAGTAATACATTTAAAGCCTTATGAACTTATTTAATTGACTTAGCCTTAAGTTTTGGAAAAGATAGAAACTACATGGTCTTTAGAATAACAGCCAGTAAAATTTTTGGCAATTACAATATTCACTAAAACCTGGTGCTCATTTTACCCAACATCATGGCATCCCCCTCAAGAAGTAATTCAGTGCCTGCAGTCAGTCATCCTGCACAGCAAGAAACTGAGGAACCAAGTGTCATTGTCTTGTTCAGGACCTAAAGAAAAGGAAAACTGTCATTTGTTGAGGAGTTTTACACACGAGATACATTGCACAAATATATGATTTAATCCTTACAACAGCCCTAGGAAGCAAATATTGTTATTAAATCCATCTTACAGATAAGGAAACTGAGGCTCATAGAGAGTAAACAATTTGTCCAGAGTCATGTGGCTATTAAGTAATAGATCAGAGATTAGAGCTCAGACCTGCCTGACTCTGCTCTGTTACTGCAGGTCTTATCTCTTCTTTTGATAGCCAGAAGTTATTTACAATGGTCTCAATTTAATGGTACTGTTAGTGGTACAATTGTCATTGGTTACAAAGCAATTAGCAATTTAATCTAATTGAGTGTGAATTATACAATTCTCCAGTGATTAGCTTCATAAGCATTTTCAGGCTACATTACAAATATTAAAAGTTAAGTGCTGAATCAAAAAAATTTTTTGGCAAATATTCAATCATTTGCTATAATGGCACCAATTGGCCATTTGCCTCTGGTACATACATGAGCATTATCTACAGTGATATTTGTTCTGTCGCCTTGTCAGCTTTCCCTCTGCCATCTGTGTATGCATTAACTTCATCTGTAGAGCAAGTCGTGTTCATATATTTACCTAGTAAAGGAAAAGGCACGATAACTATTTGTTTTCCTTTTCAACTTTTATATCAGACTCAGCAGCTGAGAAATAGCATACTTTCTAAAAAATTTAGTTCTCTTTCAAGTTTGTGCTAGATCTTTAAAAGGCTTGACATTTAACCCTTCATAGCTTTACTTTGAAATCTTGTTGGAACAATCTGGAAGAGTGATCTAATTTCAAAAGGAAATCAGTAAAAAAAAAAAAAAAAATGAAACATTACTGAAATTGCAGAGGCAAGTCATGAGGCTCAAAGAGAATCTGAATGAGACTGTCATTGCTTGAATAATGAGAAAGAGGAAATGATGTCAATTTTGTAGGACCATTCGTGGGGAACCATTCTCCTTTGAGGTGTCTCTTGGAGTTCTTCCCTTACAGGGCTTTGCAGCTCAGTTATTTCAGCATTAACTTCACTCCCTGACAAATAGGTTCCTTAAGATCAGAAATTGTTTAACTCAACCATATCTCCTATTTGTTATCTTGTCTCAATTGCCTTAATATGGGTAATCACTACCTCTAACTGGACTATTACAGTGGCCTCTAGAAGAGCTTCCTGCCTCCAGTCTCTTCAGCATGACCTCCTGTCCACACTACAATATGATCCAGTCCTAAAACTGCCCCATCTGATGCCAGATTTCTCCTCAGATACCATCTGAACTCCATCACTGACGCCGAGGGCCTTACATAATTTGGCCAAAACCAAATACTTTGTTAACTGTGTCTCGCACCATTTCTACTCTTTCCCCGATGCCTCCCCCTGCAACCTGAGAAGTAAACAAACAAGAGGATGTGATATTGAGGAACGTGCAATGGCCTGGAGGAAACGTCTTTGGGCTGAGTGCTCAGAGGAGACCTCTTTGAGGACGTAGCATTTGTATTGAGATGTTTGGGAGCTGACCATGTGCAGAAGTGGGGAAGGAACATAAACAGGCAGATGGAAGTTCAAATGCAAAGGCTGTGTGAGAAGACAGAGTCTGGTTTTTTTATATGAGCATAATGGAGATCAGTGTGCCTGGAGTGTATTAAGAATAGGAGCTGCAGATTAGGCAGGAGGCAGGTCCTGGAGGAGTTCTTCAGCCTTAAGGAAAGGACAGTGGTGAGCCCTTGAAAGCAAGACAGTGAGATGACACAATCCACATTTAGAAAAGACCATCTTGGCTGCTGGGCAGAGTGAAATGAAGGGGGGTCCAGTTTCAAACAACTGTTTTTCTAAGTCACCTTCCTGAACACAATTGGTATATATATGAGGAGTTATTTCTTGTTCAGTACAGTACATTGTGAGGAGAATCACAATATCTTTCTTTGGGTCTGCATTTTGAAATTTCCATGGAGTAGGCAGTTGTCAAGGTACTTATTTGAAACTATATTGTAATTTTGCTAACATTTTGCTTCATAGAGTCATAAAGCCATTGCTAGCACTTGTAATCATCTAGAATTAAACATGCAGTAAGTACCTACTGTGACCGGGCATGGTGCTTGGAGGTTACAGAGACAAACAAAGGTGATTCTTATCGTAGAGAGACTTAGAGTGTAGTAGGCTAGCATTGTTCCCAGAGGCCCATGTTAACAGTTCTGTCGATACTTCATCTTAAGACTCTTAATGAACCATGCATTTTAGCACTTGATAACATTCTGACACTGTATTATTTATATCAGCTTATAATGTACTATGACCATCAGGTGACATTTTCACAGCACAGTCACATATTTTTCTGTATTTTCCAATCCAATCTATGTGGTTGGTTTTTCCTTTCTCATACTTGGCCTCAATGATTCATTCTTCTTGCTTCTGGTGACATTTCTAAGGATATTCATGCAATTGAATCTAAGCTGAAAATAACTTAGGATAACTTTAGAGAAGTCTTTCCCCACATAATAAAAAATGGTGTTGATTAAGTAGTTCCAGGAGTGGGGTTGACTGTTGACTATCATAGTAATATGATAGGTTTCTTCACAGTGGTCAACCTCAGTCTGTTTCTTTAACGTGGGACTGTACTTGGGTTTGAGAACAGACTCGGGATTTGCAAGGACTTTGGAAATTCTGAGGCATGTGCCCCACAGTTAAAAAAACATACCTTAGATTAATCTTAAATTCAGCTGATTAAAGCAAAAAAATAAAAAATAAAATTATACCTCAGACAAGTAGCCTATTTGTAAGGAGAACACTCAGCCTTTCTATTCACAACCACATTTGTTGCATTTGGCTCTAGTAGGAAAAATTAAAATCTTGTGTTTGTCAGCAGTGAGGCCAGGATGCCTATACCCCAAGTTTAAATATCCAGGAATCATCCAGTGGTTTGCTTTTATTGTTCATAAAGTCATCAGAGACAAACCACCTAAGCGGTTCCAGATGTTGAATCAACAAGGCCTTACTTCACAAACCTACATGTAAAAAGTACATTTATAGACCCAAGAAAGGGCTGGGAGGATTGTGCTGTTTAAGGATAGACACTTTCATTCTTAAGACAGATTAAATGTGGGATGTCTAGCCTTGCAGATGGCAGGGCTAGGTGACATTTACCTTTCTTTGGTCATTTCAGGCTTCATGTTGTAATCCACTCTTCTCTGCTCTAGTTGTTAAGGAGAAAGCCCAGCATTCAGTTGGCCAAGTCCAGAAGACAGGGCTGTTTTAAGACAGGAAGGCTCTCTAAAATTTTAACAAGATTACTTGAGGGTAACATGGCAAATGAAAATTTCTCCACATTGGCTCAAATGCTGAAGAATATAGAGACATAAATGTGGCTTACAGTTATTAAAGTCCTTTCCATTTCACTGCTATTTTGGCAAAGAAGCTAACATTGTTCCAGGCACCTTGCTTTGTGAGTTGGCTACTGAGAGTAACATTATATAGAGGTAAGAAATGTAACTTGCATGGGCCTGGGGCCAGGAGGTTAGAATTTGTTGCCATAAATCTTAAAACTACTGAAGGTATCTTATATTCAAGTTTGTCTGGCACAGCCAAAAAGTGAAAGTTCTGATATTCAGAGTTTCTACATGGCTATAATACATAACCTTACTGAGTGGCAAAGAATTTTTATGGCCACTGGCAAGAATCCAAACAAAGATTCAACTATCTCCCCACAAGATATTTCAGTGGAGTGACCCAAGTTATTCAAGTAAGGTTCTGGCTCATAAATCTGAGGTTGGAATAATAACATTATTCTATGTTGTAAATGTTGTATTACAATTACCAGAAGATAGAAGCATCTATATTATTTGCACACAGTGTTACTCCATTGTCAATTGATGAGTTACCATGATGATCATATAATTTTATGTACTGTGCAGTAGCTAAAATCTAACATTTCTTGAGAGGTGATTATGCGTCAAATATGGTGGTAAGTGAGCTTCTAACATTATCTTGTTTAAGCCTCCCGAGTCATGTAATGAAGTGGGTGCTCTTGACAAATGAGGAAGCTAAGACATAAAGCAGTTTGAAATAATTGCCCAGGGTAACAAAGTGATGGAGTTCTCATTCAAACCAGCCCCATGTTCTCAACCCACACACTGTATTCCAGACTCAAGGCTTCTCTCAACAATGATGGCAATTAAAAAAGAAATCTTGAGCATTTAGAAATATTAAAGACATTTAAAAATCTATCAAGAATAATGGAAGGAATCTCACATAGCCACCATCCAAGGTTAAGAAATAAATATTGCCAGCACAGTTAAATCCATCTTGTATACCTCCCTCAATCGCCTTCCCTGCCCTCCCACTCTCCTAGAGGTAACTCTTATTCTGAACTGGATTCTTCCCATTCTCATGCATTGCTTTCTACTTTCACTACATCAGTGTGTATCCTTATTCTATACATATAGTATGGTTTTATATGTTTGTATGAATGATACATCATACTTCAGGTGTTTTTTTACAACCTTTTTGGTCAATATTGTATGTGATAGTTAATTTTATGTGTCAACTTGACTGGATGGGGGATACCCAGATAGCCGGTTAAACATTATTTCTGAGTGTGTCTGTGAGGAGGTTTCCAGATGAAATGAGCATTTGCACTGGGGGGGTCTCAGCAAAACAGACTGCCTTCCCCAGAATGGGTGGTCATCATCTAATCTGTTGAGAGCCTGGATAGAACAAAAGAAAGAGGAAGAAAAAATTTGCTCTTCCTTTTCCCCCCTGCCTCACTGCTTCAGCTAGGACATCTCATCTCATCTTCTGCTCTGGAACTGAGGTTTACATCATCAGCTCCTCCAGTTCTCAGGCCTCCAGATTCAGACTGATACTATACCATTTCTGTTTCCCCCTGGGTCTCCAGCTTGGAGATGGTAGGTGTGTTAGTCTGCTCTCATGCTGCTGATAAAGACATACCCAAGACTGGGTAATTTATAAAGAAAAAGGGGTTTAATGTTCTCACAGTTCCACCCGGCTGGGGAGGTCTCACAGTCATGACGGAAGGTGAAAGCCATGCCTTATGTGGCGGCAGGCAAGAGAGAATGAGAGCCAAGTGAAAGGGGAAACCCCTTATAAAACCATCAGGTCTCATGAGACTTATTCACTAGCATGAGAACAGTACTGGGGAAACCACCCCCGTGATTCAATTATCTCACACTGTGTCTCACCCACAACACATCGGGAATTATGGGAGCTACAATTCAAGATGAGATTTGGGTGAGAACACAGCCAAACCATATCAATAGTTCATGGGACTTCTCAGCCTCCATAACTGTGTGCGCCAATTTCTCACAAACACACACACATTGTATGAATATACATATATAATACTTATATGTATGTATATGCTATGTAATATATATTATATGTATGTAATATGTATATGTGTAATTATATGTATATATTACATAATTATGTAATTGTATATATTACATAGCACATATATATTAATAAAGTCAATAAGTTATATATGTATATGTAATATTGCACACATATATATTATATACATATATAACATACTGATTCTCTTTCCTTGTTTCTATGGAGAAATCTGATTAATACATTGTATTATTGTATTTGCGGGGTTTCTTCATATTAATATGTGTAGCTATAGCTCTATTTACTTTCACTATATGAGCATACCCTATTTTCTTCATTTCTTCTATTATAAAAGACACCTTCCCATCAAGCATGTCAGTGATCTTCACACCACCTTCTGTGTTTACCAGGACTGATATCAGTGTCATTGTTTTATTGATAGAGAAACTCAAGCTTAGTTCAGTGCCTTCTCCAAGGTCATAGCCAGAAAGTGGTATAAGCAACCCTCGAAATCAGTTCTCCGTGGTCTGGGGCTTTCTCTTCTGCTGCATGCTGATCTTTTGAAATGGTGCTCTAAAAGCCTATGCTAAAGTCCCCCTGCTAGGGCTTTTTTCTGGCTATCTTTGAGTGTATTTTTCTTTCTGAGGTTAGAACAATGTAAGGAATCCCATTTGGGGCCTGAGTCCCCACGATGCCTCCTCTCCTACGCTCTTGAAGGATGCTGAAGGCAGAAGCAGCATGTAGTATCTTATTCCAGTCATTACACCTGAAGGTCCTAATAGCTGACACTTCCCACTTTCCCAGGTTCCCTCAGGTGGGTCTGGGGCAGGGTACTCCATTAGTATTTGTAAAAGATTCCTTTAAAAAAATCCAAAAACTGTGATAATCATGATTTCTACCCTCTAGATGCCATTAGTACCCTGCCCCTTCCAGCTGTAAAAACCAAAAAATATCTCTGGGCATTGCTAAGTATTCCCTGGGGGGCAAAATTGCCCTGGTTGAGAATCTCTGCTATACTCATAAAACAAATCTTTTATCTGGACTTTTAAAAGAAAATGAAAACTTGGTGATTGTATAGGAGATTACAGTGACAGCACCCTCCCACCTATCCTTCTGTTAGCCTTAAAGCACAAACTCCTTGAGTAGAGATTCTGAATTTTTTTTTTTTCCTGAGATGGAGTCTTGCTCTGTCACCCAGGCTGGAATGCAGTGGCTCAATCTTGGCTCACTGCAACCTCCACCTCCTGGGTTCAAGCAATTCTCCTGCCTCAGCCTCCTGAGTAGCTGGGATTACATGTACTTGTCACCATGCCCAGCTAGTAGAGATGGGCTTTCACCATGTTGGCCAGGCTGATCTCGAACTCCTGACCTCGTGATCCTTCTGCCTCAGCCTCCCAAAGTGCTAGGATTATAGGTGTGAGCCACTGCAACTGGCAGAGATTCTAAATTATTTTAAATGTATAATCTCACCCATTCGTTAGTGTCATGGACTTGTATGGTAGTATTCAAATAGAAATATTTTCTATTTTTAAAGAACTGTCTGAAACAGATATTTCAGGAGAAATGTACATAAGATCCCAAAAGAACAGACTGGGTACAATGTTGGCCTTATTGAGTATCATATAGAGTCATAATTTCACACGTGAAGGTAACTCATTACATTAAAACCTTCACAGGCTTTAGTTTATTTAAGCCTCTGGGGCTAACACAGCACATTTCTAAATATTATGGGTTTTGTAAAGGTGCATGGCGAACAAGCAGCTTGCCGGTGCACTGGAAAAGTGATAAAAATCAGCGCGGAGCTTAATCACGGCTTTCTCGGGAGTGTATATTTATGTGGTGATGTCAGCATGGTATCCTGTAACTGACTGAAGGTCATGTTCTGTGTTCATCTGCACGGGATTTAGAAACTCTCAAACAGACTTGCTGGAGAAAAATGGCCAGCTGAGTTGCAGCATGGCGGCCCCCAGTTTGTGTTCTCCTGGAGCAAAGGAACTGAACAAAGAAATCCATCTTTAAATGAATTTAAAACTACAGCGGCTCCATCTTTTGCCACATGAATTATTTGAGTTCTTGAGGCTGGCTCCAGTGTCAAGCCGGGCATGTTGCCTTAATGTATTTATTTAACCCAGGACTGCCGCAGAGAAGGCAGACCCACCTCAGCACGTGAAGGTCTGCGACAAAGAGAACATTCAGACCAGATCCTGTGTAACAAACACATCAGGAACTCTGGCCGGGGAAAGATGTTGCAAGCCCAGCACAATGCTGGGCTTTATTCCCCTTGTGGAGTCAGGCTGTAGTCAGCCAAACTGTAAACTGCTGTTGACTGAGCCGACCCAGCCGGATGGCCGACCTGGAGGGAGAGGGGACTCTAGCCGGGCTACTCAGGGCCCTGACGGTGGTGCAGACACCAAGTCTGCGGCTGTCAGCGGCTTTGTGTTTCCTGTCAGGGCTCAGTATTGGCTGCAGGCAGGGAGGTGGAATCTGCACTCAAAGAATCTAGAAGCGCATTATCCACACTCCGTTCCATGAATGCACACCGCAATCTGGCCCACTCGGCCAGGTCCTGGACTCAGGCAAACTTCACTCTACATGTAGAAAGGGAGCACTAAGGTTCCTGAACGTTGCTGCCATATACCACGTCCTGTGGTTATGGTGACTCTGTAGATGATACACTCACCAGGCCAGTCACAGGTCAGGATAATTCCAGCTGAAGGTATTGGGTTTGTTTTTTCTTGGTTGGTAGATTTGGCAGTTGGAATGCAGTTCAATGCCTTTGGGTGAAAGTAGGAGCCCAGCTCCCATGGGAGACAGCTTTGTCTTTCCATCAAATCCACCTGAGATGCCACCCACGAAATCCAATCTATTGACAGGGACACAATCAAACTAACGTCAGCAAAAAAGGAATTACTGCACATTTATTAATATATGCCAGGCACTGTTCTAAGTCCTTCTCGATATCAATATATTACATCTTCACAACAGCTCTGAGAGGTAGGACTATCATTATCCCCATCTTATAGATGAAAAAACTGAGGCATTGTGCAAAATGTACCACCTTTTGTGTGGGGCAGGTGTAGGTAGACATGCATAACATACATATATTTATTCTTGTGTGCCTACGGAAGATCTCTGGAATAATATTTAAGAACTCTGGTAATAGCTGTGTGCTGTAGGGATGATAGCTGGGTGCCTAGGGTCAGAAGTGGGAGACTTATTTTTAATTGTATATCCTTTTGTAAGTTTTTAAAACTTTGTATCATATTTGGGTGTAATCCAGTTTTGAAAAATGAAAATAATTAAATTAGTTCTTACCGGTTTATTGCATAAGGAATTATCACAATTGCTTCTTAGTGTGAGGAAAGAAAATAAATCTAGCTCCTCTAGCAATTTTCTATATTAAGACAATTGTGCCGTTTATTGAATGACAGCCCAATGATCTGAAAAATATAATTAATATGTATATCCCCAAAAGAATGGATATGGCTCATGGAACATAGCTTTGTATATAGCACCCATCATTACATTAGACACCACATCAAGCCAATACAGCCAACGTTTGCTGAGGGCCTCTCATCAGCCAGGTCTTTTGTTGGGAGCTGGAAACAAACAGAAAAATCATACAACTGTCTTTTGAATGAACGAATGGGTGCTGCATTGACTATGGCTGAAGGAGACAACTCTAGAGAGGGAGGCAACTTGGAAGTAGCAAGTTGGGTCATGAAGATTTGCCCAAGTTCACAGCTTCATTACCCAGCACCAAGACTACATCAGTTAAGTGTCCATTCCAAGGGTTAATCTTTGTTGACATGATGAACTATATTTAATGAGTTGGCAGATGGATGACTTCATGGTTTTCTGGAAAAAGCATGAACTTTGAAGCCAAAAAAGACCTTTGTTAGGAACCAGAATCTACTATTTATCAGCTAAATGACCATGGTAATCTTTCTGAGCCTTAGCCTTCCCATTTATAAATTGGAAATAATCATACCTAACTTCCAGTTTCATTGTGAGTGTTGGGAATCATTTATTTATTGAAGAACTTCAATTTATTGAGGAATTTGTGGGCACCTGACACTGTGCTAGCCACTGAGTAATGAACAAAGTTGGACCCTGTGGTTAGCACCCAGGAGGTGTTCTTGCATGGAACTCCTTAAGATTACTAATTTTGTTTGGTGTGTTATTGAACAACACTTCTTCCCTCCAATCAGGGAGAATTAAGAAAGAATGACTGGACACTTCCATTAGGGTGGCATGAATGGAAAGGGACTTCACAAAGAAGATGAAGATGAGTAGAGGGATAAATCCATGTCTGGATCAGTAAGTTCAGAATTACTCAGAGAGATTCTGACTCTCAAAGGATTCAACGTGGCCTTTTGGCAGAAATCTCATGCTCCTGGTGTAAGTTGTGTGATTTTTTTTTTTATTTTCCAGAGAGAGTAAGGGGCACCAAAGGAAAACTCAGGAAAAGCACAACCAGGAGTAGATGATCCTCTTCACCAGCCACACATAGCTTCCTGACCCAAAGCTCTCCCTTCCTCCACCTGGCTGAGGAGGGAAGGGCTTTCTTCACTCAACACTGAGCCAGGGAGGCCACAAGTGCCAACAGGACAAGCCACTTGCTGACTTTTAGTTGGGGGTGAGAGCAGCCAGAACAAGAAGGGACATGGGGACATTGTTAGAGGAAAAGAATTAAACAGGCAGAAGTTCTGGAGGGGAGAGAGAGCGGAGAGGCTGGGGAGGTGGGTTCTCCTTACCGGCAGAGGGAAGGCCTCTGAGAGGACATCCTGAAGGCTGGTTGATAAGACCTTTCTCTCTGTTGTAAATGGAGATAAGACAGATAGACCAGACAGAGGAGGTCTGATTTTTTTCTAACCACCCCACCAACACCCAACCAGTAGTATAGGTTTGGATGTATGACTGTAGTCATTAAATAATGATCTGTTTGAAACTTCTGTGTAGAGGCCTGCATGTGCGTGTATGTGCTTTGGGAAATGTGAAACAGACAGTCATAACATGGAGGGGAAGAGTGTCCACGTCCACAGAGACATCTTCAGAGAGGCTACAGCTACGAGGAGATACATGCACAGATGCCTCCCAGTGCTGAGATCCTCCCACGGACCGAAGGTGTGGGACTTACCACGGGGGCAGCACTGTCATAAACCAGCATTGCGCCCTGGTCCCCACAGCCCCTACAGTGCATCTCCTATCTCCTGTCTCACTCCTCCACCTTTGTACAGGCTGCTCTTTCTGTCTCAAACGTTTTTCTAACCCCATCATCTCCTTCAAAGCTCAGATTGGGGTTTATTCCTACAGGAAGCCATCTTTGGTCATCACTTCCTCCCTACCCCTAGGCCTGTCCCCCAGTGTCCTGAGCACAGCTGACCATTTGGCCTTCAGGTTACCTATTTCTCTTCCTCTTCTGCTAGACTGTACACTTGAGTACGGGTATAGTAGTCCCGCTATACATGGTTTTGCTTTCCACGGTTTTAGTTACCTGCAGTCAACCACGGCTTGAAAATACTGAGTGGAAAATTCCAGAAATAAACAATTCATAAGCTTTAAAGTGCATGCTGTTCTGAGCATCCTGAGAAAATTTTGCAATGTCCCATTCTGTCACTTCATCTTTTTTTTTTTTTTTGAGACAGAGTTGCGCTCTGTGTCCCCCAGGCTGGAGTGCAGTGGCATGATCTCAGCTCACTGCAACCTCCACCTCCCAGCTTCAAGTGATTCTCCTGTCTCAGCCTCCCAAAGTAGCTGGGATTACAGGTGCTAGCCACCATGCCTGACTAATTTTTGAATTTTTAGTAGAGATAGGGTTTCACCATGTTGGCCAAGCTGGTCTCAAACTCCTGACCTCAGGTGATCCACCCGCCTCGGCCTCCCAAAGTGCTGGGATTACAGGTGTGAGCCACTGGGCCTAGCCCTGTCACTTCATCTTATCATGTAGGTTTCTATCATCTCACAAGAACAGTAGGTGCAGAACAATAAGATACTTTGAGAGAGAGAGAATACATTCACAGAACATTTATTAAAGTATAGTTACAATTATTCTATCTCATTAGTTATTTTTGTCAATCTCTTACTTTGCCTAATTTATAAATTAAACCATCATAAGTATGAATGGAGAGGAAGAATGTGGTATATATAAGAATCAGTGCTGTCCGTGGTTTCAGGCATCCACCGGGGGTCTTGGCATGTATTCCTGAGGATGAGGGGGATGACTGTAATGGATCTTATCTCTTCAAAGCCTCACCCTACAGCAGTATTTGGCATATAGTAGGGACTCAAAAGATGGTTGGTTAAATGAATGAACTAGCTATTGAATAAATTTAGAAAACTCTATTACTGTGGGAATATTGACAATTTTAATCAGGTTTTCTTTCTTTTTCTTTTGTTTTGTTTTCAAGTTTAAAATGGTCCATTGAGGTGACAGAGCATCACCTATGCTTAACCATTAGCAGGGTGTAAATGAGAGCACAGAGGAATCCCTCCCGCTTTTCTGAGGAGCTCAAGGGTGTGAGAATGTGCCTATCATCTAAAGCAAGGACAGAGCCAAAAGGAGTCCACAGAGTAATTGGTGGCTTTATGAATTTTTCCCTAGAGGTGATATTTTCATATGCCAGCTCCACATTCTGGTGGATCCTCTTTGGAATGCTTCTTGAAAAGCTTTTGTTCAATAAAAGAGAAGTTACCCCAGTTAGAAGCACAGGACTTCACTGACAGGAAGTGTTAAAGTGTTTTCTTTAACACTTTAGCATTGTGTTTTCTTCTCAACATTTAAAGAATAGAAAACTCAACTCCATTCGTCTTGAATATTTAAAAACAGATGTTGCTCTCATGGCTCATCTGTAGCAGCTGAGCAAGAGCCAGCTTCTGAGTGGTTCACAAGGAGCAGCTTGTCTAACAGGAACCTACCCCCAGCCCCTCCTAGGCCAGGAGCCCAACCAATTTTTCTTCATGAGGCCATCACTTTACAATGGCGTTTAAAACTATTGTTTTTTTTAAACAGCTGGTTTAAACCTTGCACTTGCATCAAAATGTAAAATTTCAAAGCAAGTACTAGCATTTCATGTCTGATAAGTGCAAACAGTGGGGTCAGGCCACAGGCTCAGACATGGATTTGACTTGCCCTGATCATCACCACTGCTGAACTGAGAGGCCAGACAAAGATGGGGCACAGAAGCTCTGAGGGAGATTGGGTGGTTTGTTCTTGGAGGTGGTTTTGGCCAGACCTCAAGGAAAGGGTTCCCATGGATGGGTCTGGAAGGCTGCTGTAGAATGATTATGCATCGAGAAATCTGGATTCCCTCTGATGACCAGTCACCTCAAGGATTAGGCTTGTAATACCACTGAGGCTGCTTAATTTAGGAATCCAGATAAAAATAAAATCGGGCTAAATTTTTTCAAGATCATGTTGACAAAAATGCATTTTAGTCAGCTATTGATGATGATGAGAAAAAACAAAGTATGTGGCATTGTCAGGCTTAGTTTCAAAACTCCAGTTCTATCACAAAGAACTGTATGAACTGGGGAAGTTATCTAACAAGACAGAGCCTTAGTTTCCTCCCATTTAATGGTAACTATGAGACCTACCTTGGAGAGTTCTTGTGGGGAGTCAAGATAATGTCCACAGTGCCCTTAGTACAGTGACTGGTGCAACAAGGATGGGGCATAAATCGTGATATTAGTAATAGTAATGCAGTATTTTGCTTTGAAAAACAGTCTCTTTTCAGGTAACCCAGCAACCCACTCTATGTATAGAAACGAGAGAAAAGAGACAGAGGCAAGATAAAAAAACTGACAGGGCCAAGGTAATGAAATCCCATTTTATTAAAGAAATGACAAGGTGCAGATGGCCTAGTCTAGTGCCTTCTTCTATATGGGTTCCTGCCAGGTTCATATACTTTTTCATGTGTTGGCTAAGGTGGGGCTAAAGGTCTGTCAATATTCATAGCCCAAGAAAACCGGATCATTTCACTGTCAGATGGAAGGACAGCCTACTCAGAAGGGAGGTTTATTTGATCTATACTCCCTGAAGCTTCAACTTCCCAAGGGAATTCCGTCTCATTCCCTTCCTCTCAGAGCATGGAGCTTGGTCCACACAATCAGTCTATCTTTTGGCACCTAAGCAATGCCTGAGAGGCAGGTGTATCTGCTTAGTATCCAACCTGTTTTTATTGCCAATCCCAGTGACACAAGTGAATTCAACAGGCCATGACTCTAGAGGAGTCAGAGGTTGTCATTGTTCCAAGAATACAGTTTCACAACAGCCATAAAATGAGGACTCTGTTTAGCCCAAGGATAATGAAATGGGCTGAAGATCTCCAGCTGTGAAACTAAAAAAGATAAACTTTCCCACAAATTGGCAAGAGTATTGTTATACCCATCTTTTGTCTTTGGGGAGGTCATAAAAGACATCACTGCACTTCAGTTACACAGGAATGAAGATCTCCCATCCCCTGACCCCTGCTTCAGGGATCCCTTTTTTGTGCCTCCCAATACTCAGACTAATAATCTCAGAAAGTTTAAAAAGGACATTTTATAAAATCCTTTTAATGTGAAATGCTAAAAGCACAAACTGAAAGATGTTAACAGTAAGCCTGTGGCCCCAGCGTCCTGAGGACCAGTCATTTGCTGCCTGGCCCAGTCTTCGTTCATCACAAACCAATACAAACATCTCTACTGTGAGCATGAAAACAAAGACTCCTAAAACTACTTCAGGGGTGACATGGATGCTACCGAGATGCACCCACAACAGCTGGCAGAGTTGTGGAGCCACCTCCTTTCAAAGACAAAGAGCATCTTTTGTTTACTACCACCCAGTATTTCCCATTAGGGAATCACTCCTTTACTTAAGATCAGTCCATGTGGTTCTGGGGAAGCTGATTTCATCCTTGATTCTGAAGGTTGAGGGATCCAGGCTTAAACCAATCACGATGTTGCATTTTCTCTGGCCACTTTGATTGGTTGAGACATGAGCATGTGACTCAAACAAAACCAATGAGATGAGATGAAATTTTCATTGGGTGAATTCTGGCAAACTCTGACAGCCTATGAAGTGAGAAGGATGTGAGTCCTGGGACTAATGCAGCATGAAAGCCAGATAGTGAACTGAGAGACAGAAAGAATTGGGTGTGAGGCTCACTGTTTGAGCCCTGCAGCAAGCTAAGCCTCAGGCCAGCCCTCTAGCACTTTTGGCTGTGTGTGTCAATGACTTCTCTTTTCTGTTCCAGTCACTTCTGGTAGGAAATGCTACCATTTAAACACCTTTATTCCCCCATTGTATCTTCTTTTGCTTCTCTATCACTTCCTCTTTCATTATTTTGTGGTTTTCTGATCAGTTTTTTTTCCTTTGAAAAACAATCTGTATTTACTTTAGAAAATTTCATAAAGACAAGAAAACAATGTGATTTTCCCGAGATCAAGCAGCTCTATGCCAAAAGCAGTGTTCCTGACCCTACGAGCTACTTTTAGCTTCTCACAGCCCTTTGCAGCATTCTGATGTAAAGCTTTCAGTGTTTTCCCCCTTTGGAGTATATTTTTTTTAATGGAGTCTTGCTCTATTGCCCAGGCTGGAGTACAGTGGCACAATCTTGGCTCACTGCAACCTCTGCCTCCTGGGTTCAAGCAATTATCCTGCCTCAGCCTCCTGAGTAGCTGGGTCTACAGGCACCTTCCACCACCCCTGGCTAATTTTTGTATTTTTAATAGAGACGGGGTTTCATCATCTTGGCCAGGCTGGTCTCAAACTCCTGACCTTGTGATCCACCCGCCTCGGCCTCCCAAAGTGCTGGGATTACAGGTGTGAGCCACTGTGCCTGGTCCTTTGGAGTATTTTTAATGAACATATATTATTTTTAAATAATAATAAAGCTCAGATGATATTACTAATACAGTTGTATTCTTTTTTTAAACTTAGTAATATATCATTGACATTTCCCCCAAGTCAATTAAATATTTTGCAAGAACATGATTTGTAATGGTTGCATAATATTTTATTTGAATTAAACCTATCATAATTTATGTAAACATGCTCATATTGTTGGAACTTTCCATTTTATCAATTTAAAAAAATAGAGGAGCACAAGGGATTTTTAGGACACTATTCTGAACGATACTGTCATGGTCTGTACATGTCACACATTTGGGAAAACTCATAGAATGTACAACATAAAGAGTAGGTCCTAATGTAAACTATGGACTTTAGTTATATTAATGCATTAAGATTGGGTCATCAATTGTAACAAATACACCACACGAATGCAAGATGTTAGTAGTAAGGCAAAGGTTGCAGAGCCGGCAGCATATGGGAACACTTTATTTTCTGCTCAATTTTTCCATAAACCTAAAGCTTTTCCAAAAATGTCCATTCATTAAAAACAAATAAATAAGTGTAAACAAAAAACAACATAAATATACTTTTCTAAACCAATTCTGATTATTTCCTTAGAATGAATGTCTAGAGGTAGAATTAGTGAACCAGTGGTAAAGATATTTTTGACATATTGCCATAAGTTTTTTTCAGGAAAAAATGTATCACTTTCCATTCTCACCATCACCGTATGAGAGTGCCTTGCTCATTGTATTCTTGCCAACACTGAAAATTATTGAGTTATTAAATCTTTGCAAATTTAATAGGAAAAACAATACCTAATTCCAATTTGCCTGCCTTTAATTGTTAACTATAAAAATTAAAACAGTGTGACACAGGTTAATGGTATAGAATGAATAGTTTATAAAGAGAATTAAGTTATTAAAAAGGGGAGCATCACAAGTGGGATGGGGGTGAATAATTGTTCAGAACAAAGGAAGACAGAATGAGATCCACGTCCCACACCTTCTCAGCATACTCAAATGTGAGTGTGCATTCTAATCACCCGGGAAGCTTCTGAAAATACAGACTGCTAGTGCCAGCCTGTTCCTAATTCACAGGACTAGGGTAGGGCCCAAGATTTTGCATTTCTAAGGAGGTAACGCCGACGCTTGCTGGTCCAGGGACCACACTTTGAGAACCATTCCCTTGTACAATAAACTAGATCAATAAAAGGGCAAGCGAGAAAAAGAATCAAATTCTAAACTCTCTCAGTCCTTGACAGATGCCATGTATGCATATTACGTATGTTACACTATCACATTAGAGAATACATGTTCTTTTCAAGTACTTATGAAACAATTACAGATCTTAACTGTGTACTCAGCATAAAGTCCACATCATTCCATAGAGTCAACCTCAACATAGCTTAAAATGTAGGAAAAGGAAAGATCACATTTTCTGACCAAAATGCAATAAAGCTATAAATACAAAAGTAGAAACAAGCAAATAGTAACTTCCCAACCATTTGGGAAATATATCAGTCTCTTTCAAATACCTATTTTGCCAAAACAACAATAACAAGACTACTGTACATTAAAACATATATGTTGAAGCTTAACTTGTCCTTGGGCAAAAGCTTACATCTGTAAGTTCTGCCATTACTCAACAAAGAGTGAAATAGAATAAACACAAAACTCAAGAATGTAGGAAAAGATTATCCAACCTAAAGCAGAAAGAAATAATAAATATGAAATGTGAACTTGAATTTAAACTGGAAAACCCAAAAGCAATAGAGTTGTTTAATTAATTCAAGAGATTTAAAAAATAAAATAAGAAAACAAATCATAACCTACCTTAGTCAAATAAGGGAGAAAGGTGGGAAAATACAAATACCAAAACTAGTCAAAAGAAAAGATAGATAACCACAGATGCAGGGAAAGTATTTATTTAATACTTTTACAGTATTAAAGAAAACTTTGTAAAACTGTGTAAGTAAATTTTAAAACTTGGGTGATACAGGTAAGTATTTTAGAAAAATAAGTTCTCTATAACAAATAGAAATAAGAAACCTAAAAAATAAAACCTAAAATGATTGTGAAGAACCTTACCCTAAAAGCGGCCAGGCCCATACAATCTACACAGATCAAACCATCAACGAGTAGATAACCTAGAAATTATTTAGATTGTTTCAGAACTCAGAGAATAAAGAGCTAATCCTTGATGCTTTTCTTATTTTTATAAAGCCAGCAAAGCACTGTAACAAAATCTATCAAAATTATACTAAAAAGAAAACAGCAGCCCTCATTTCATTTATAAACCCTAAACAAAATATTGGCAAATAGAACTCACCACTCTCAGTGGACCATGCTCATCACTGATACACGACATCTGTTCAAGCCAGCACAATAAACCAAAACAAGAGGTGTAAGTGTTGGAAATGAGCAAACAAAATTGTCATTATTTGCAGGTAAAATGATTATATGCCAGAGAAATCCAAGACAAAATTAGAAAACTATTAGAAACTGTACGAAACAGTGGCAATGTAACTCTAGTTCCAAAATAAATGTACAAAGAAGCAATAACTTTCGTTCATACTACAATAACCAGTAAGAAAATATAATGAATGAAAATTCTACTCACAATAACAATTTGTATATAGTAACCATAGAACATGTGCTCTATAGAGAAAACAACAAAATTCTATTGAAGGGCAGAAAAAGAGATTTGAGTAAATGGAAAGCTGTACCTTTCAGATATGCTCTCTTAACTTTATGAAGTGGGGGAAAATTATTGTTAGTTTTTGAACTACAGTTCTTTTATATTCTTCTGTAGTCCACAGAGAAGATAAGCTCTTTTTTGGAGCCTAAACTAGTTTTGTTTAGCCAAACAAATGATGAGCTGCTTACATATTAGAAAGATAAGTTTTCATGCCTTGGAAACTAGAATAGACTAATTAAGATAGTGAGATGTGACTAGAGTTGAAAAACAGGGAGGAGATGGGATGAGATCAAAGTTAGGGGCCCAGCTGGGGCTTAAAGAAAGAGGGGGGACCTTCCTTTTGTAATAAGAGAAGTAGAAGGAGTTTTAAGAGTACGCTTCCAATATTCAGTTCATAGTCATTTGCTGTACTGTGTTATTATGTAACGCATTTCCATAGCCTCCAAAACTTCGATGATAATGATGATAACAGCTCATATTTATTGAGCACCTACTTGCTGCACACTGCACTGAGCACTTTAACTCTTTAACTTTCTACATTTAATTATCACAAAAATCCTATTATCCTACCTTATGGATGAGGAATTAACGCAGAGAGACGTTAAGTAACTTGATCAAGTGCATAGCTTACAAGTGTGAAGTCGAGCTGTTGACCCAGACATTCTGACTCCAGGGCTCAGACTTGTAACACTACCCTCATGTTGCCTATGTACCGTGCACATGGCCTTGAGTTAGTGCCAGTGAAAGGATCAGATGGTTTCCAGTGGAGCGTTGTGGACTGGAGAAAGGACAGATGTGCAGGGGTCAGAGCCAGACTGGAGATCAAGAATTCCATGGAAGCAGAATTATGGAACTGACTCTGGGAAAAATAAACACCAACCCCCTCCACTGCCATGACACCCCAGAGAGCCTGGGAAGCATGCTGAGACTTCTATCAGGTGTGACTTGGGATGTTGAGACAATTTTATTACATCTTAAAGTAAACGATTACTTCAGCTGAATGGATAACTTAGATCCATCCCAGAAGTTAAAATATGGCTTATGATGCATTAAAATGCTAATGCTCCCTAAATGAATTGAAAAATAATGCAGGCACACCCAAATTCGGGTGAGATTATTTTTTAATTTGGCAAAACTTCAAAATTTTATATTAATAAAAATTATACCAAGAAAGAATTTAAAAAGATTTATCAAGAACAGCTTAACTTATGAAATGATAAAACCTGTGATAAAGCTATACAAATTAATAAAGTGTATATTTCAAATCAGAAAATTACACTTACAATAAATTAAAATTAAAATAGCTAATGTTTGAACAAAAATCTAAACATTTGGAAAGAATCTAGATTCCTGCATACATCTAGCATCAAATGGAATTTTAAATGAACCAAAGATTTAAATATTTTTAAACCTTGCAAAAGTACTAGAAGAAAATATAGGTGAATAACCTTGGTGTGGCAAAGACCTTTCTAAGTTTTCCATAACTTCCACCTTACCCTAACCACCAAACAGGGGGAGGCTTAAATAGTTTGAACTTCAGGATTGGAGGAGAAGGCTGACTAAGCACTTGGAACTATTCCCAGTTCTACCCGAAATTTCATGAAACATAGGAAAAAACATTTTAATAATAAAACTATAGAAAAAGTGCCATCAGAAGACAAGAAGTTTTTTAAAACTCCTGAAAGCCCCTAAATGGATCAGATCAACACAGGTAAAAAGAGGGGAAAGCTTGTAGAAAACCCATGCCTCAGACATAGGTGAGAGGAACGTCTGTGGAAGGGGAAAAGATTGGAGGATGCTGGCCACCCAGAGGTCACAGATGTGAGAAGGGAAGGGGGAGCCCCAGCTACTGCATATGTGTGGTTATTTGAGGACTTAGTTTACAAGTATTTACATTCAGACAAAAGCAGTGAGTGGACAAGGGGTCCAGAGAAGCAGGGCAGTGTTCAGATGGTTATGGAACCCACCCAAAGGAGAGGGAATGACTTCTCAGTAAAGATGGCAGATCAAGGATGGGCGTGGTGGCTCACACCTGTAATTCCAGCACTTTGGGAGGCTGAGGTGGGCAGATCACGAAGTCAAGAGATCAAGACCATCCTGGCCAATATGGTGAAACCCCATCTCTACTAAAAACACAAAAATTAGCTGGGTGTGGTGGCGTGTGCCTGTATTCCCAGCTGCTTGAGAGGCTGAGGCAGGAGAATCGCTTGAATCCAGGAGGTGGAGGTTACAGTGAGTCAAGATCATACCACTTGCACTCTGGTCTAGCAACAGAGTGAGACTCCTGTCTTAAAAATGGCAGATTAAATACCCACATTTTCTTACTCTCCTTCCAAAACCACCTAAAAGAACTATAAAGATATTGAATTTTTCTTAACATGTAAACCCATGGGGAAAAAAAGACTGGGGAAAGGGCAACTGTAACAAAATTCTGGATTCTGGAAACAGATGGACCAGTGGCAACAGACCCAAGAAAGCTGATTCCTAAGGACAAAATGGGAAAAGGCAGGAAACAACCTGACTTACAGGGAAAAGTGTGCCAAGCTTGGCAGCGGCAGGTACCTCTGGAAGGAGGGATGAAGGCAGCACAAAACGGTGGATATTTAAGAAGCGATTAGTTCCCTAGAGTCATGGCCACCATCGCTACCACCCTAGCAGAAATCTGGAGCTCTAGCTAAGATGGAAAGTGGGGGAACGCCAGAGAAAGTTGACGGCTGGAGTGGCATTCAGGGAGGTTAAATATACATTTACCAAACTGAATGAAAAATTGGAATCAGTCTCTAGAACTCTGGCGGGCAGAACTACTACCTCCAGGCACAAGATGGAAGATCCTTCTCTAGAGAGTGTGAGTGGCCCAAGAGCAAAGACCCGAGCACCTTGCAAGAAGCCTGTCATTTTCAAACCTCATTCCCAGGCTCAGAGCTTCCAATCAACATCTTTTTCCTATTCCCAGAACAGTGCTCTATCTCCCCACTCCCTTCCTCCCCAACAGCTCCCAGATGCCCCATCAACTCCCTCCTTTGGAGTCATGGATAGTGGCCCAGGGGAACTGGCTTCTGGGCCCTGAGAGCCTCCCCGCTCCCCTCCACACACCCACTCCCAGCTTGGCAACAGGCAGCTGTGGGATTTACAGCTGTGTTTCCAGCTCTAGCGCTGCTCCATGGGGAGGTCCTGCTGCCTCCCACTTTGCTGCTGAGCCACTTCCTAAAACCCACAGAGGCTGAGGAGCTGCCAAGTCCTCTAGGAAATGCTGCGGCAGGTGGTACCTGGGTAGGTAGGGCGGCATGGTGGCTGTACACATGTGCGTTTGGAGTCCTGGATCCAAATCCCAGCATTGCCCTTCCAGTCGCGAAACCTTGGATAAGTCACTCAGCCTCTCAGAGCCTTCATTTCCCAGCTGTAAGACTGGAAAAATATTAGCACTGATCCCCTGGGCTGGTGATTGTGGAATCACATGATATTTGCTCTCAGCCCGGTGACTGGCCTATGTCAAGGCACAATAAATGTCTTCTTGAAATGATCAGAACCAAAATCTTAAGACACAATTAGACCAAAGCCACTGTTCAAATGGTATTTTGTGTGTGTGTGTGACTGTGGTTTTCAGTTGCTTTTCTCCAGTGACTCATGATCTCAGGGCCTTCTACTGAGTTTATGGGATCTTTGTATATCTTCTTTTGAGTAGAGTCTGTTCAGGCCATTGCTCAATTTTTTTTTCAATTACTTACATTTCTCTTCATTAAGCATCTATATCTCAAGTGAAATGTCACTGAGTAATGGTGGAATATATAGAATGAATAGAGTTGCTCAGTTTCCATGCTACTGGGTTTCTGGGCACCCAGAAACTGCTGTGAGAAAAGCAGAAGCAGCAGCAAGAACACATTAATCCAGTTTTAAATTAGATTATTTGTCTTTTATTACTGACTGGTAAGAATTCTTCGTGTGTTCTGGGTCCAAATCCTTTGTCAGATATATTTATTGTGAATATTTTCTTCTAGTGTGTATTTGCATTTTACTTTTTAATGATGTTTTTCAAAGAGCTGAAGTTTTTTATTTTGAGGAAATTGATTTATTAACTTTTTATGGCTTATGCTTTTGATGTCCTATTTAAGAAGTTTTTACAAGGTCAAAAAGATTTCCTTCTATGATTGTAGTAGTTTTATTATATAATTTTAGGTTTTATGATTACATGGATGATCCACTTAAAGTTAGTTTTTGCATATGAGCACAAGTAAAGGCTGAGGTGCATTCTGTTTTTATGTATGGATATTAGTTATTCCAGCACCTTTTTTTTTTTTTTTTTGCATAGACTATGCTTTTCCCCTTTGAATTACCTTGACATTTTGTCAAAACTTAATTGACCATATATGTGTGACTCAGTTTCTTTTTCACTTGTCAGTGTGTCTAACTAATACAACAACTGCCTTCATTGCTGTGGCTTTATAGGAAGTTTAGAAATCGGTCAGTGTCGTCTTTCCAGTTTGTTGCTCTGTTTCAAAGTTATGTTGTCCAATTAACTTCCTTTTTTTTTTTTTTTGAGACAGAGTTTTGCTCTTGTTGCCTAGGCTGAAGTGCAATGGTGTGATCTTGGCTCACTGCAACCTCTGCCTCCCAGGTTCAAGTGATTCTCCTGCCTCAGCCTCCCAAGTAGCTGGGATTATAGGCATGCACCACTACGCCCAGCTAATTTTGTATTTTTAGTAGAGTCAGGGTTCCTCCATGTTG
Source organism: Aotus nancymaae (assembly GCF_030222135.1). Classification (NCBI taxonomy): domain Eukaryota; kingdom Metazoa; phylum Chordata; class Mammalia; order Primates; family Aotidae; genus Aotus; species Aotus nancymaae. The sequence continues at coordinate 9,968,818 of NW_026988421.1, forward strand.
GTCAGGCTGGTCTCGAACTCTCGACCTCAGTTGATCTGCCCACCTTGGCCTCCCAAAGCTAATCAACTTTTTAATGCCCCCACTCTTAGTTATGAGAGGAAAACCAGGATCCCCAGACATACAGGGAAAACCTGTAACATGAAAAAGAAGTTGATCTCATGAAGTAGAGTTAAATGGTGGTTACCAAAAGCTGAGGAAGGGAGGTAAGGGAGATGGGGAGAGGTTGGTCAATGGGTACAGAGTTATAGTCAGATAGCTGGAATAAGTTCTGATATTCTACTGCAGTAGGAGAACTATGGTTAACAATACTGTGTTGTATATTTCACAATAGCTAGAAGAGAGGATTTTGAATGTTCTCATTGCAAAGAAATGATAAATCTATGTGGTGATGGATGTGAGAAATATCCTGATTTGATTTGTATACAAGGTATACATATATCAAAACATCACACTATATACTGCAAATATGAACAATTGTTATGTGTCAGTTTTCAAAAGTCAAACAACAAAACAAATGAGGGGGAAATAGAAAAAATTCAGGTAGAAGACTTCAAAAGTGACATTTAATATATCCAGAGATATGAGAAGATATTGAATCCATGAATGAAAAACAGGAGAAAACTTAAGAAGAATATTCAGAGAATTAAAAGGCCTCTTGAATATGTACTCACATGCATACACACACACACACACAAATACACACACAAGATATCTGAAACTTAATAGAGAGGTTGGAAAATAAACTTAAGGAAATCTTCCAGCGTATAGAGCAAAAGGCAAGAGGACAGAAAATAGAAAAGAGATTTGAAAAATTAAAGACTGGTTCAAACAATTCATCATCCAAGTTTCAAAAAGAGAAAATAGAAGCAAAGAAATTAAAGATAAAATAATTCAAGGACATTTCTTATAATAAAGAATATAAATTTTCTACATTGTCATGATTTCACAAGTCTCCAATACAATGGTTTAAAGTAAGCCCAGACTGGTTATTGTGAAATATCAGAATACAAAAGAAAGAGTCTCCAAGGTTTCAGAAGGGCGAGGAGAATGTTCCTGACAAAGGATCAGAAATTAGAAATGGCTTCAATCTTTCAAACAGCAACACTGGAAACAAGAAGACAATGTAGCAACACCTTTAAAATCTTGACGAAAAGCTATGTGCATCCTAAAATCCCATATTCAACCAAAATATCAAACAGATGTGATAATAGAATAAAGAGACTTTTCAGATCTCCAAGATTCCCCAGCTATTGACGTGGCCTGCATCCTTTCTCACATACATACTGGAAAATGTGCTTCACTAAAATGGGGAAGTAAACCAAAAAAAGAGGAAGTCATGGGATGCAGACAGTGGAATCCAACACAAGAGAGCGGCAAAGGGGATTTCCAGATACCGTTGGAGGGAGATCTCAGTATGGCAACAGTGTAGCAGGACTGAAAGGCAGCCAGTCCAGATTGTTAGAGGTCAGGAGCTCTAGAGGAAATTTCTTCAAGATGAAATTGATAAAATATTTTATGCATTCATTCATATTGAGGAGATGTTTAGAGGATAAGAAATCTGGAGTCTAAATAATGATTACTTCATAGAAAAGCAAACAGCCTATAAAAGAAAAAAATTAACAGTAGTGAAAACAAAAGCTATGAGAGATAACAGTAATCATAGTGCACTACTGTTTATGGCTCAGTTGTGCATAGTATTTATGTGGTCATAATAATGACAGCACCATATATTTAGCTAAGAAAAATGTAATAAAACCACATTTCAAAGAGCAGGGAACAGAGAGGATGTGAGTATGTCTGTTGTGTGTATTGTGTTGTGTGTAAATTATGGGGCTATAGGTAAGGTGGGTTGAAAGAGAGATTAAGCCCTCATATTTTATAGTGTGAATTCTATAGGTACTGTAATGCCTGAAATTGTGGGGAAAAGCAAGAAGTACCAATATAAGCAAGTTATGTAGAGATAAGGTAATACATGCCAAAAGATTCATCTTAAAATAGTTGCCTCTTCCTGGTCAAGAAGTCAAATGATGGGACACTGGGCATTGCTCTTGATGACATGGCGTCTAGTCTTACTTGAGTCTTCAAACTATTATATAGATGTAATTTTGACAAAAGTTTAAACTCAAAAAGGAGGACAGAGAACTTGCAAATTGAGATGAAAAGCTACTGGCAGCACATGTCCCTCAATACAATTGCTCTTCAGTTGACCTGACCTCATCACCAGAGGCACGGTGCAGTTCCACAGAAAGAGCATGGAGAGACAGGGGCCCAGTGGATCACAGATACAAAACTTAAATTGCAACCAAGGAAACCATTAAAGAAAACCAATACCATGAAAGAGAAACCACAAACTCAATAACAAAAAAGCTAAAAACTAAATAAATTGAGCTAATAGAACAAACAGAAGAAGACTTTTTTAAAATGTGTAATATTCAGAGGAGTAAGAGAGGATATTACATCTCTAAAACAAGAACACACTGTGGAATAAAACAGTTGTAGCTCTTGGGAGTTAAACTATGATGATCATAATTAAGTTTTAACTGAGCTTTTAATCTTAAAATTAGCTAGTAAGCTGGGGGATCAAATGGAAGGACTTTTTTTTTCAGAACACAGTTCAAAAGGACAAAGAGATAGAAGGCATGAGAAAGGAAAGAATCTTAGAGGATATATTCTTAGATTGCCAAAGGAGATCCACTCTTTCTAATAAGAGATCCACAAAAGAGAAAACAAACTGAAAGGAGAAAATATTTTATATTTCCCAAAGCTAGAGGAAGACATTAGTCCTCAGAATGTAAGGGCTCATTGATTTCTACTCATGCTATGGCTTCTCTAAAGGTTTACAAGACACTTTAAACTCTTTGAAAGAATTGGCCCTATACCTACCGTATTTCTCCATATGTTTAAGTTGTAATTACTAAGATCTTTTATGAGTCCTCTTGTACATATTCTGTCTCCTGGCCACCCTACTGTTCTCTCTTGCTTCCTGACTTTATGTGCAGAACTCTGAATTGCTGTGACTTGACCCTTTGGCTCTGCCTTTCCAGTTACCACTGCAGATTGTACAGTTGGAATTTCATATCTTTGCATTTCAGTCTGTATAAGGCACAAAGATATGAGTTTGAGGAGAGACACAAAACTAACAGGATGCTCTAAATTTGTGTCTTTGCACTGGAATGTTCTGGGATTATAGAGTATCCATTACATGGATCATTTCTGCCAGTCTCTGATGTGCCTCACAGGAAAATATCACTGCCCACCTCATGACTGTTGATTTGGTACATAGCAGGTAAGAGTCCATGTGTGTACATATGCACACATGCATCTCTGAAAAACAAGATGGTGTGAGCTGCATCTGCATGGTACACTCATTTCCAAATTCAAACCATGTATTCAACATCTTGCAGGACGGATTTGCTCTGTGGGTTCAATACAGGTCCCAGAAATGTTTTTTTTATACTTTGGCCACCATAGCATTTTAAAAAGATTTTCATTGGTTGTGGAAAACCAAGCCCAAGTGCCTATAAGACAAAATAGTAATGACTATTCCCTTTAATAGAGTGTATATTTATCTTAACCAGCATGCACCAACAGAAGTGGGAGCAAAGCACTTCCAACTACGTTGTCTTTATTAAGCACAGTAGCAAACTACCCCACACTTAACTACTCAAGATATTTATTAAGCACCTGCTATGTGTCGAGCACACTGCTACTCGAAAAAGACGCAAAGATGGATAAGACCACAGGATACTTGAGCAGGAAGGACCTTAGAAATCACATTCATCTATTTCCTAATAGAGAAATCAAGGCTCAGAGTTGTCAGAAGCCCTACCCACAGTCACATGCCAAATTATGTCAATGCTAGAACTGAAAGCCAGTGCCCTTAAAATACTCAAACATTGTTATATGTGGTTTATTTCTTTTCACTTATTCTAGTCTTGTCTTTAAAAATCACAGTGGGAAAAAAAGGTGAGCTGATATTATAAAGTAAAAGTAAAAAGGTGGGGGCAATTTTTTAATAAATAGTACTTTGTATGACCTTAGTTCCTTGTAAAATGTCTTGTAGAGATTACTGTTCTACTGCTGAAAAGGATATTCTATGTACATAGAGACTTGAGTATTTATTTCTTTCAAATCATAACTTTTTTAAAGGACAGGTGAAACTTTACAAACACGAAGGAACTCAATATCGAGGAGGAATTTGTATTCTTTATGGCCCCTTCTCACCACTTGGAAATAGAATACTCCTTCCAGTCTGAGGCTCCCTGGCTCGAGACACCTAGGGCCTATGCCATGTGTCAAGTCCTTGATTTCTGAGCTCTCTCTTGAGTTACGGAAGAGGCAGGGCTTTGTGGAGGTAGCAGCCACTTAAGTATCTAGGAGGTAAGGCTTCAGCTTGTTGTGGTAGAGCCCAGTCTACTAATTGGGTATCTGTGTTGCTCAAGATAAAGAATTAATGTTGGTTTTCCTTATTCCTTTAACTATAACCTTTTGTTGCAGCCAGGCCACTTTACTCCTGTCCTTCAGAGACATCTTGTAAATCCTCACCTCCACCCCCAATCTTATTTCCCTGCTTCCCTTTTTTCTGCCTCACTGGGCATTCATAGTTTCCTAAAGCCACCATGCACACTCATACCTTTCAGCTATTATGCATCCTTATCCTTGCTAGTGTTCTTTGTTCGGTGTGGTGTCCACTGACCCTCTACCTGCAGGGAGACTTGATCTTTCCTTGCTTTGTGCTTCCACAATGCAAGCTTCCCTCCAGATTACTTATAACACGGCATTCTGGAGTCTGCCGATCTGTCATTATGCTAGGCTGTAACTATAGACCAGAGTAGGAGCTTCTTGAAGCCAGAGACTATTTTATCCATCTTTTGAATCTTCAATGCTGGCATATGTAAAGTCTCATCTTAAAATAATAAGAGTATGATTAGCAAGAAATAAAAATATAATCTAGAAGTTGTTTATAGGTATTTCCTTTCCACTTGACCTGTTTTCTGAAAACTTTTCTGATTTCTAGGGGTCAATCCTTAAATTTAAGAGGTATTTCTTACCCCCAATCATTGTCATTGCTGTATTAGACACTGACATTTGAAATGATTATTGATATAATTGAATTATTATTTACCATCTTTAATAATGTTTTCTACTTAGTGCCCTTGTTCTTCACTCCTATTTTTGTCTTCTACACTTTTATCTTTTGTAATTTTAATTGAGCATTCTATATGATTCCATTTTCTTTCTTTTCTTAGCCTATCAATTATATTTATTTTTGTGGTGGCTGCCCTAGAGTTTGCACTATCCATTCACAACTAATCCAGTTCCTCTTTCAAATAACACTGTACCACTTCATAGGCAGTGCACATATCTTATAATAACAAAATATCTCTAATTCTTGCTTTTCATCTCTTGTATAATTGCCATCATTCATCTCACTTATACATAAGCTTACATAGTAATACATATATATATAAAATATAATGTCAGCATACATAGGAATATATATAATATAATGTAAACATACACTATCAAATAAATTGGTGATATTATTTTGAATAAACTGTTATCTGTTAGATCAATTAAGAATTAGAAAACCAAAGGTTTTCATTTTTGCCTTTACTTAATTATTTTCTGATGCCCTTCCTTTATGCAGATCTGTTTCTGACTTACATCATTTTTCTTCTCTCTGAAGAATCCCTTTTAACATTTCCTGCAAGGCAAGTCTACTGGCAACAAATTCCTCCAATTTTTGTTTATCTGAAAAAGTCCTTATTTTTCCTTTACTATTGAAGGATAATTTTGTAGGATGTAGAATTCTTGGTTGGTGAGTTTTTCTTTCAACATTTTCAATTACAGTTAGGTTTTCCTATCCCTGCACTTGTTCACAGAGAGGTTTCTGCTTGTGAGTTCCTGCTCTGATGTGTTGTAATTCTCTATATCCACATGTCTGACTCTCCAATTTGGGGGACAGCTTTTTGCCCTGTGTACTTACTTTTCTGACAGATCTAAGATTCATGGACTTTTCAAGTTGTTTAGCTTTTTACTTGTTAGTATCAGGTGGTTTATTCCAAGCTCTTTACATGTTAAACTAGAAGCCAGAAGTCTCTCATTGCATTTTTAGAATAATAACTTCATTTACTTTATTTAGCCTTAATTACAGTGGCTTAAACATGTGCAAATAGAGGAGTACATGAAGTCTCTTATTTATCCTATGAGAAAGAGTGGCCATAATAATTCTCTTGTTGTTACTGGGATCTGATTTTCTTTGCCATTTAAGCTACTAAGAACTTGTAAAGTAACAGAACTAAATATTGCTTCACTGAGTAGCTGGTTCAGTGAAGTACATCAGATTGTATAATCTATTTGTACTATGCAGAAAATCAGGCAATAATGAGAATATAAATTAGAACACAGCAAACCTCAGACCAAAGTTATTAAGAAGAAGAGAGGCTATTCAGACTTTCTTCTCCATCACCATTCCTTTGCCCACCCAAGATAGTCCTATAATTGTCACCTCAGTGCAGGGCTGGTGTGAATAAAAGCACAGAAGACCTATGGAAAGACAGAGATGCTCCAGAAACCTGGCAGGTGGGTGTAGGGAGCTGGTGAGAGAAGAAATTGTTGCTGTAGACTGAATTTGGATCCCTGTCCCAGTTTTGAGGAGGCCTGGTAGGGTTTGGAATTCCTTTTTAATTACTTTTTTGGCCACAAGACTATGGCTTCTTGAATGCGATGCTGCCCTGACATTTAACTATGTAGGCCCTGGGATTTAGAAGGCTTGCAGAAACAACTCTGCTCCATAGCTGGGTTGGCTTGCAGGGCTTATCTGCCTAGACATGCCTACTGTATGCTGTGCTAACATATTTTCTTAAAGGAAGATAATTATAACAAGAATAAAAAAGAAAGTAGAAAGTGACATGTAATCTATAAAATAGTTTCTGAGGAGAAATATATTCCTGCTTGGCACAAATAAAAGGATTTTTATATTGTTGTTACTAGAAGAGAGTCAAGACTAGTTTTCAAAACTGTGAAAACCTCAAAGTCTTGCCTGGAGAAATTTCCTTTTGCAGGAGGATTTTGAAAATTATGACTTTGATCTACTTTGTTTGATCCATGAGAAATAATATTGGTAATATCTCAGGGTTCAGCAGAACCCCATTAACTTGCCATGATCCTGAAATGGTGACTTCTGCTTAACAGAGGCATATTAAAAATAAGACAGAGCCTCCAACCAAAGACATTTCATGTGTCCTAAGTAGCCCTGTATGATGGACATACAACCATTCTCCATAAACCAAATAACCCAGCTTGTCTTCAGAAATTCGAGCTGGTAACAGTATGAGGTGAGTCTTATGTATTACGCTTGGCAGAACCCTGGTGAGGGGTGCAGGCTCTAGGCCACCTCTCCCTCAACTGTACTTGTTCATTGCAGACCTGTTTTATATCTTAGGTTAACATGTAAGCTGTCATTTGAACAAAGGACTCTGCACACCCCCGGACCCTCTGCAAGTGTTTGAAAGCCATGGAGTATTCATAGCTACAAATAGGCTTTGTTTTCGAACAATATATAAGTCAGTTACTTGGAATTCAGAACATATTTCTACTCCCTTAGAAATCATATTAATGATTGTAGGTAGGATCCTAAACTGGTCCCTAGATGCCTGATTGGTAACCCATTGTGTCCTGGAAAAGCAGGACAGCTATTGGAACTTCTATAGCAAATGGGTATTTACAAGCAGGAGGTTCAGCATTGTTCTATGAAGGACAGAAAACGTTAGTTATAACAAGGAATATTACTTACTGAACACACTGTATGTGCCAGTCTCTCTTCTGTGTGGTTTATGAATGCCATCTCATGTAGAATTAATTAAAGTTGACCCTACAGAACTGTGTGTCAGTCATGCCATAGATTTTCTCATTTAGACTTCTTAACAACCTATTTCACAAACAGAAAAACTAAGTCAGAGAAAATGATTAATTTGCTTTCATTTGTTCACATTTTGATCATATTTTCTGATATCGAGCAGAGTGATTTCTTTCAAGTCATTGGTCCCATCTGGTCCTGATACCCACAGAAGTGCACTTGTGGCCACAATGGGAGAGGTTGTAAGTCAGAGGATGTGACAAGCTGGGCAGCGAGTCAGCAGGACCAGGGGAGAAAACAAGTTTGTAACCCAGGTCTCTTCTCATCACCTGTGGGACAGCAGCACATTGTGTTAACTCTCTCAGCCCTGTTGTCCTCATCTGCTTACAAGCATAATCATAGGATCCACTTCACAGGGTCTCAGTAAGGATTAAGTGGGAACCCATTAAATGTCTGAGCAAAGTGTCAGGTGCCCAGTAGCTATGATAACTCATATCTGTTCCATGCTCCCTTGAGTCACTGAACTAAAAGCCAAATGTCTCACTTCTGACTACCATGGACTCCTGACCCACATAAGACTTCAGGCATTTTTGGCAATGTGTAGTGAGACCCAATTATATAATCAAATATTACAATAGGAAAATCCTGTAGTACCTAGGATAATAAAACTGGTAGGTGGCAGACATCTCACCTCAGATTCAACTCCATGATAGTACTATTAGCCCTGTATATCTTGAACCTTCTTAATCTTTTCTAGAAAGGTCTAGAAACCTCTGAAAGAAGTAAGCTGGAACTTGAAACAAACAATACAGGAGACAGACAGCCCCTTAGGCTTTCCCAGTGAAAAATCTGAAAGAAGATGGCAGATGCAGAGGCCCGGGAATGGTGTCTAGATTACAGTGCCAGTACTCCAGAATTCCCAGTCAGTGTCCTTCAGAGCCAGGGACAAAGGCTGGCCATGAAGGGCCTGTATCCAGGATGCTTCAGGTTTGCTGTTGGCCATGGGGCTTCACCGTTATTTACCTATATATTCTTTTATTTTAAATGTTGTAAGTGGAGGAGAGGGAAGGCTTACCTTTAAAGAGAAAACTGGTTTGTGAATCCACGAAGAAAAATGTTAGAAATGGACAGAGCCATGCCTGGGCAGAGAAGTAGCTACTCAAGCAATATAGTTGGGTAGAATTCTCCAAACACCTCATGCTACAGGAAGAAAACAGGGCAGAAGGGCTAAGGACAACACAACCCAGTTTTTGAAAAAAAGTAAAGTATATATACTTATGAACACAAGTTGATCATAAATTGAACTAACATAAAGAATTGCAGGCCGGGTACAGTGGCTCACACCTGTAATCCCAACACTTTGGGAGAAGGCCAAGGCAGGTGGATCACTTGAGACTAGGATCACTTGAGATTAGCCTGACCATCATGGTGAAATCCTGTCTCTACTAAAAATATAAAAATTAGCCAGTTGTGGTATAGTCCTGCACACCCTGTAGTCCCAGCTACTTGGGAAGCCGAGGAAGGAGAATCATTTGAACCTGAGAGGTGGAGGTTGTGGTGAGCCAAGATCACACTACTGCACACTCCAGCCTGGGTGAAAGAGTGAGACTCTGTCTCCAAAAAAAAAAAATAAATAAAATTGCATTGCAGCACACAATGTATAAACAATAAAAATATCTGATCATCTTAGTTGAAAATTTTATGTACCTATATAAAGACATAACTTCAGTGTGACTTCCTATTTCATAGAAAATTTATGATTTTTGTAATTTATAATTCCATACTGTGACAAAATCAGACTATGAATAAATGCTTGGTGACTATTTTAATCAGCAAAATCAGTTACATCATTAAAAAATTCCAGTGAATGTACAACCAATGAATGTTGGTTGGTTGGTATTTTCATGAGACAAAAATGAAATAATGAAGATATATGTTGAAACTTCACTCAATGATGTGAGCAACTTCTTCGCTGAATCCAATAATAGTTGTCTAATGCTACAAAAATATTTCCTTAACTTTTTGTGCTATTCACAATGCAACTGGTTATATAGGAAACACTTTTAAGTTTAATTATATAATTTAATTATATTATTAGATTTTTCTCAATCACTTTGTTAAATTGAGAAAATTTTTGTTCAAAACAACTTAGACCATTTTTTAAATCACTTTGTTAAATTGAGACAATTTTTGTTTAAAATACTTTACACTAATTCCTATGGTATAAATACTCCCATCATGCCCATTTGAAACCACTAAGTTCAGGTCACTGAATGCAGAATTGTGAAGAGATGCACAGTTCCACTGTTACATATACCACTGTACATAAACCACTATTACACACTATACAGATACAACAGATGTAAACTTCCCCCAGAATATAAATACTAGGAGTAAAATACTTAGGAAGTAACGAGTTTTGAGTATGTATGACCTTTGACTTTAATATAATATAGTATATTTATTTAATTGCATGTCTAAGTTAATTTTTAATATGTTTTGTGTAGCCAGCTCACAGAATCCTTAAAAGTTTAGCTATCAGTGACAGGGAAGCAGACCATGTTCCTGCTTGCTCAGGCTGTGGATCTAGGATAGCCTCCTTACCTCCACCATGGAGACTTTGGTGCATTTCACCAGGAGCGCCCTACCACCCCTATCAGGGCTAGTGCTTATGCTCACCATTGGAGTATCCAAGTGGTAGTCCATCTCCCTGACTCAGCTTTATTCCCCTCTCCCTGCATCTGGAGCTGAGTAGGGAATTCAGGCCACTGTGCATTCCACAGACCAGCCCATTGCCTGAACAACAGAGAGACTTTCCCAGTAAACAAAAGCATATAGCATCTGCTTCTCTTGAAGCCAGCTCTTACAAAATCTTACCACAAACAAAATCTGTTGACACATGTACACTGGAGAACAGGTATACTTCCTGAGACTTCTGCCACCCTGGCTCTGCAGGAGGCTGTGAGCTTGCTCACAAGTCCAGTACATCACTCCTACAACCAGCATTTGAGAGATCCACCACGAAATGGGTATCTATAACCAAGGAACTCATGCAGAGTTATGGCCACTGAAAGCACTCAGAACCAAAGTCAAATGACCCTATACAACATCAAGGGCGGGGGGGGGGGGGAGGGGCGGGAATCATATCCAAATGAAAGTAAATTCAACAACGATAAAAAGAGATTGTTTATCCAGATGAGAAGGGCAGAGAAACAATTGTGAAAGTATAGAAAAACTATTACAATACCCACAAAGGAACACACTGAGTCTTTAACAATGGATCCTACCCAAAACAAAATATTTGAAATATCAAATAAATAATTTAAAATATTGATTTTAAAGAAGCTCAGTGAAATCCAAGAGAAAGTTGAAAACCACATAAAGAAATCAGAAAAACAATTCAGAATATAAATGAAAAATTAACCAAAGTCATAGATATTTTAAAAGACAAAAACAAATAGAACTTTTGGAAATGAAAAATTCATTGAAGGAACTACAAAATACAGTTGAAATCTTTAAGAATAGACTAGACCAGGGCTGGGCACGGTGGCTAATGCCTATAATCCCAGCACTTTGGGAGGCTGAGGTGGGTGGATCATGAGGTCGAAAGATCGAGACCATCCTGGTCAACAAGGTGAAACCCCATCTCTACTGAAAAATACAAAAATTAGCTGGGCGTGGTGGCGCACGCCTGTAGTCCCAGCTACTCGGGAAGCTGAGGCAGGAGAATTGCTTGAACCCAGGAGGTGGAGGTTGCAGTGAGCCAAGATCACGCCATTGCACTCCAGCCTGGGTAACAAGAGCAAAACTCCATCTCAAAAAAAAAAAAAAAAAATAGACTAGACCAAATAGAAGAAAGAATCTCCAAGCTTGTAAACAAGTATTTTGAATTAACCCAGTCAGACAAAAATAAAAAAGAATTTTAAAAAATGAACAAAGCCTTCAAGAAGTATGGGATTATGTAAAATGTCCAAACCTACAAGTCCTAGGTATACCTGAGTCAGAAGAAAAAACATTAGAAAAACCTATTTGAGGAAATAATTGAGGAACACTTACCTAGTCTTGTTAAAGATTTAGTATCCTGATATAAGAGGCTCAGAAAACTCCAAGAAGATACATTGCAAGATGTACTTCACCAAGACATATAGGCATCACACTATCTGAAGTCAAAGTAAAGGAAAAATTCTGACGTCAAAGTAAAGGAAAAATTCTAAAGTCACCAAGAGAGAAGTGTCTAATCAACTATAAAGGAAACTCCTTGAGACTAACAGTATATTTCTCAGCAGAAACCTTACAAACCAGAAGAAAGTAAGGTACAATTTTCAGACTTAAAGAAAAAACTCTCAACCATGATTCTGCTAAATTAAGCTTCATAAATGAAGCAGAAATAAAGTATCTCCCAGACAAGCAAACACTAAGATAATTTGTCATCCCTACACCAGTCCTTCAAGAAATGCTTAATTAAGGAAGTTCTAAATGTGTAAACAAATAGTTGATACCTACCATTGTAATAACACAAAAAGTATAAAAATCACAGGTCTTATAAAACAATAACACAAATGAGACTACAAAGCAATTAGGTGACAACATTATGACAAGAGCAAAACCTCCTATATCAATATTAACTTTGATTGTGAGTGGATTAAATGCTACACTTAAAATATATAGATTGTTGGGAAACTGAAGCAGGCAGATCATGAGGTCAGGAGTTCAAGACTAGTGTGGGCAACATGGTAAAATCCTGTCTCTACCAAAAATACAAAAATTGGCCAGGTGTGGTGGCAGGTGCCTATAATCCCAGCTACTTGGGGGGCTGAGGCAGGAGAATCGCTTGAACCTGGGAGGTGGAGGTTGTGGTGCACTGAGATCATGCCATTGCATTCCAGTCTGGGCAACAAGAGCAAAACTCTGTCTCAAAAATTAATAAATAAATTAAATAAAATATAGATAGATTGTTGGAATCAATTAAAAAATGGATCTAAACATATGCTGTTTACAAGAAACCCACCTAACTGGTAAAGGCATATAGACTCAAAGTAAAGGGGTAGAAAAAGATATTCCATGCAAACAGAAACCAAAATCAATCAGGAGTAGCTATACTTACATAGGATAAAATAAACCTTAAATCAACAACAGAAAAAAAAGGTCATTATATAATAGTAAAAGAATCAATTCACCAGGAAGTTATAACAATCACAAATACCAGCATCAAAGCACCCAGATTCATAAAACAGATACTATTAAATATTAAACCTAAGAGAAGAGATAGACAGAAATACAATAATAGTGGGGGAACTTCAACACCCCACTGACAACACTAGACAGATTATTGAGAGGTAAATTCAACAAGGAAACACTGGACTTAACTAAGCATCTAGAACAAATAGACCTAGCAGACATTTACAGAACATTCTCCCCAACGACTGCAGAATATACATTACAGAGAACATTCTCCAAGATAGAGCATATGTTAGGCCACAAAACAAGTCACAACAAATTTTTAAAAATCAAAGTCATACCAAGTATCTCCTCAGGCCACAGTGGAATAAAACTAGACATCAAAACTCAGAGAAACTATTAAAACAATACAAATACATGGAAATTAAACAACCTGCTCCTGAATGATCTTTGGATTAACAATAAAATTAGGATGAAAATTTTAAAAAATTTGAAACAAATGGATATGGAGACATGACATACCAAAACCTCTGGGATACAACAAAAGCAGTGCTTAGGGGAATGTTTATAGCAGTAAATGCCTACAGAGCAAAAATTAAAATATCCCAAATTAATGATGTAATGTCACACCACAAGAAACTAAAAACACAAGAACAAACCAAACACAATGCTAGCAGAAGAAAATAAATTACAAAGAGAAGAAAGAAATGAAATTGAGACAAAAAATACAAAGGATCAATGGAACAAAAAGTTGGTTGTTTGAAAAAAATAAACAAAATTGATAAACCACTAGCTAGACTAATCAGGAAGAGAGAAGATTCAAATAAGCACAATCACAGATGAAAAAGGAGATGTTACAACAGATACCACAGAAATACAAAAGGGCATCAGGAACTGTTATGAACATCTCTAGCTTCACAAACTGGAAAATCTAAGAGAAATGGATAAATATCTGCAAACATACAACCTCACAAGAATGAATCAGGAAGAAATAGAAAGCAAATAACAGGCTGATAACAAGTAGTGAAATTGGATCAGTAATAATAATTTTTTTAAATCTCTCAACCAAAAAAAAACAAAAACAAAAACAAAATGCCCAGGGCCAGATGGATTCACAGCTTAAATCTACCATATGTATAAGTATCTGGTACCAATCTTACTGAACTATTCCAAAAAAAATCAAGGAGGAGGCAATTATCTTTAACTCATTCTATGAAATCAGTATCACCATGAAACCTAAACCAGGCAAGGACACACAAGAAAAAGAAAACTACAGACCAATGTCCCTGATTAACACAGATACAAAAATCCTCAAAAAAATTACTAACAAACTGAATCCAACAGCACATCAAAAAGATAATCAACCACAATCAAGTGAGTTTTATTTCAGGGATGCAAGGATGGTTCAACATACACAAATCAATAAATATGATTCATCACATAAACAGAACAAGAGGAAAACCATATGATAGTCTCAAAAGGTGCAGAAAAAGATTTAATGAAATTATGCATCCCTTCGTCTTAAAAACTCAACAAAGTAGGCATCAAAGAAACATAACTTAAAATAATCAAAGTCATATACAACAAACCCATAGCCAACATTATAAGCACACACACCATAAAATATTATGCAGTCATAATAAGAATGAAATCATGTCTTTTGCAGCAACATGGATGGAACTGGAGTCCATTATCTTAAGTGAAATAACTAAGAAACAGAAAGTAAAATACTGCATGTTCTCACCTATAAGTGGGAGCTAAACTGCGGACACTTGGACATAGAACATGGAATTATAGACATTGGAAACTCAGAAAGGTGGGAGGTGGTGGGGAATGAGAAACTACCTAATGGCTACAATGTATACTATTTGGGTGATGGTTACACTATAGCCCAGACTTCATTCACTACACACTATCTCCATGTAACATAACTGCACTTGTACCTACAAAACCTATAACAACAATTTTAACAAAAAAGGAAAAATAAAGTTTAGCGATCAACTGTCTAGGCCACTACAAGGAGTCTTCAACAGACACTGGCTGAAGGCAGCTGGGAGAGGCAGCAGGAGGCCTGAGTGAAAAGTGCAGGGCTTGGGCATTAGTGCTGGAGATAAAACCCTGATAATGCTGGAGAGTAGGAGCAAAGAGAAAGGGAAGCTTGACCATGGGCAATGGCATGTGTAAAGCCATTTTGAGCAGGGGCAGAAAAAACAAAAACAAGTGCCTTTTTGCTCCAGGATAGTTGTGAGGTGAAAGGAGGTAGGCAGCTCTCCTAGCCTCAAGAACTCCCGGCTAGCTCCTCACTGCTCAGGTCCAGCCTACAGGGTGTGTCCTCAGGAAGGTTTGCTGTGACTGCCTGGCCTCATGCTTCTTCCTTTGCATATCATTGATCCTACTTGTAATGACTTCTTTAACACCCACTTTGCTTCCCCAGTAGATTGTAAGACATTCAAGGGCAGGGACTGTCTGGTTTCCTGCCTTATCCTGCCTGGCACAGAGCTTGGCACTTAGGAGGTGCCAAATAGATTACTTATGGCAACAAAGTAATTCCAGCCTCGGAACGATTCCAGGCATTGCCTTCCTCGATCTTATCTCAGCCTTGGTTTCCTGCTTGGATTCAGGTTGCTGATAACAGGTGCAAGTGAGCTGCATGGCCTTATCAACTGGGCAAATTTAGTGGAGTTTAATCTTTCAGATTAAAGAAACAGTGGGAGAGGAAGTTTGAGTATGAGGTCATAGAGGGAACCTCTTGAGCTGGTTTCCATGATCTCAAAGCAGTCTTGTTTTCTCATTTTCTCATTCATTCACTTGTTCTTCATTCATCTAGCAGGTATGTTTTGAAGGCTGACTCTGTGCCCAGCCCTGTATAAAGGCATCTGGTACCTGGTACCTGCTGAGTCATCAGTGGGGCAGGGTCAGTTGTGAAAGCTTCTGGAATCAGGCAGATGTAGCTTCAAATTGCAGGTCTTTACTGACAGTCCATGAAAACGTGGGTATGTTTCTTAACCTCCTTGAACTTTTGCTTCCATCTTTTGTGAAAAGGGCAAATAAAGTGTCTGATGTAAGGCTGTTGTAGGGCCCAAAAGTGATGAGATATCAAAAGTAACCAGCTCCTAGCCAGAGCTCCATGTATGTTCATTCCCAGCACCCTCCCACCCCCGACATCTCTGCTCACCCCACCACATCTCTTTAAGTATATTTTTCCACCTCCTTTTTCACTTAAAAAGTTTGCATTCGTTCTGCATTGGTATCATTCAGAGCTTCTCCAAGTGCAATGCCCAGACCACCCACATCAGAATTCCCTGGGAGCCTGTTAAGATGCAAATTCCTGGGCCCTGATATAGTTTCCAAGAATCAGAACCTTTAGGAGTAGAGCTCAGCAGATGTGATTGCAGACATGTTCCCGAGGCAAAGACATCACACTTGGCACTTTCAGTCTCTGAGAAGCCCCCTGGCAGCAACAACCAGTGCCAGAGACCTAAATTTGGCTTGAAGTGAACCAGAATTGAGAGAGTATCTGGAAACATGTGTGTAATTAGCAAGGAGAACAGAGGGGAGAGAGCAGAGATGCGAATGATGTTGGCAGGAATGGGGGGGGAGTGAGATGCGGATGAAGGAGATGTCAGCTAGCAATGTCATGGCTGGGCAAAAGCTAGGAGGTGCCACCTGAGCCTGAGAGTGGAAATCTGCCTCACCCCAAAGATGGCTCCAGGTGCTGGCTCCTCCAGGAGTCACAGGGAGGTTTAAGACCTGCACCAGCCCCTGCAGGTGGCCTCCTGACACTGAAATTCTCCAGGTCAGTCGTGGTTTCAAATATTTTGTCCCCCTATTAGATTGTGTGTCCTGATGGCATTAATAGCTGCTAGCATTGCAGAGAGCTGCTATCAAATGCCTGGAAAAGGGAAGAGGTGTTAGAGTCAACATTGCACTGAAATCTTGCCTCTGTCCCTGGTAAGGAGGATGGCGTTGGGAAAGTCATGTGACTTCTTGGAGCATCTGTTTGTTCATCTGTAAAGTGGGAATAACAGAGTCTGCCTCTCAGGATGGTGATGATGGATCAACAACATAGATGGTGTGTTTAAAGCCCAGTGTGAAGAGGCATGGAATACGCACTCATTCCCTTTTCGCCACCCATTGTCCCAGAACAGGAGCCCAGGCAGCAGGCTGCTCCTCACCTGAGTGGAAGTTCACAGTCTCCACTGACTCAGACGGCTCTGGCAGCCGCACAGTTCTGAAGCCACCCACTGCGATGATTCTTTTGTCTGTCAGCTGCGCTTTGATTGACAGGCCTTTGCTCAACACAGAAGGTTTGCATTTTCCATGGAATGGGAAAAAGAGACAGGAAGTGGGGAGGCTTGGGAAGTGAATGATCTAGAGCTGGTGGCCAGGAGGCAAGCCCAGAGCTGTTCAAGCAGGGAGTCAGAAAACCAGGGTTGGAAGTGCAAGTTCCCAGTGAAGGACAGGGGGAGCTTGTTTAAGACCAGCTCCTTGGCATTTCTCTTGGAACAAGCTAAAGCTTCAGTCATTTCAAGCTATAAAAAGGGTTGTGTGGATGGGAAAGACCCTAGCGGGCTAAGCAGTGATATGTGAGTCCACGTAATTTCACACTCAGAGGAGGGGCTGCTGCTCACAGAGTAGGGGCACATTACAGATTCCAGGACGGGGCCAGCCTGAAGACCATGGGCCCTTCTCTAAGTGGATTCAGTGGCTCCATGGGCAACACTCCTGGTTGTCCCTGTCTCTGATCTCACTCCCCTTTCATTCCCTTTCCTTGCCATGATCATCACCTTTGACACCAACAGCAGCAGAGGGCAGTGCAGGGGGAGTACAGGAGCTCTCACCTATTCTTCTGGGCTTCCTGGAGGTGTTGGTGGGAACCAGAAGCTAACAAGGTTCAGCTTTCTGTGGGTCTTGCAGGGACTTGCTGTGGCCTCCAGTGGCAGGGAGATGGGTGCTCTGCTGGCAGTGACTGCACAGCCACCGGAGGGGAGATTAACTGGGCTCCCAGAGGCACCAAGGGCATTTGGCCAGAGTCCTTCTCCTCTATGCTTCTGCTTTGGGTGATCAGAATCTGGGCCAAGTTGGAACTCCAGAGTGGCAGAGTGAAATGCTATGGTGAAAATCTGTTTCTCTGATTCATTTTAGAATTGCAGTAACTTCAAGAACACGTTTCTTATCATGACCACTCCATGTCTCCGTCCCCACAGCCCCACTCCCTCCTAAATAACAGCACTACCCAGCTAATAAATGCACACGTGCCGTGACTTCCAGCTGTATCCTGTCCCCATGAACTGGCCCTTCTGTGTTGGCTCTAGGGTCTGGAAGAGTCTCCTATCTCCTCTCTGGTGGGCCATGCCCCACTCTCCAAGGCCCCTCCCTGGTTCAGCTAACCCATGGCAATGGCCTCCGAACTCATCTCTTGGTCTCCAGTCTCTCCCCTGCTCTGCTGCCAGGTTACACTTTGCAGGACCGTGCATCTCCTCTGCCTAGAAATTGCTGTTGCCTTCTCTCCTGCCACCTGAGCCCAGATGTCAAATGCTTTCAGCAACGCACGTCTAGGCCTTTCTCTGAAGCCTTTTTGTCCCTCTGTGCCCCTTAGTGGCATGTCACCTACACCATGGAGAATAGGTACACCAGGCCCCTGCCTTCCAGAAGCTTCTATTCGAGAGAACAAAGGAGCAAATGAATATGTAATTACAAACGGCAATTAGCACCATGGGAAAAACGGATGGCGCTGGTCATAGAGAAACCTGGGGTAGGAAGGCTTCTATGAGGAGGCAGCATTCAGTAGAGACCTAAAGGGTACGGAGGCCATAGCCCTCTCATCCTTGAAGACTCACAACTCTGGGACCTGCTATTGGCCTCCTGTGTCAGCAGCGCACTCTCTGTCACTCAGAATCATGTTGTGGTGGAAGCAAATTGGCTCAGACTTGGGATGTGAAACCCCTGTGGCCTTAACCAGCTGTTCTCCTGCTCCACAATCATGGGATCCAGAGGGAGATGTGCGGTGGGTGGAGGGGTCCCTCCAGGGGCTTCACCCTAAGACCCTTGGGTGATCCCTAAGAGCGGAGGCTTCCTTTCTTCTCCCTCTTGTGGAATCTACCCTTGTTCTTTCTTGACCTTTAGGTTCCAGTCAAGAAGGCCATTGTCTACTCACCACAAAAATCACAGGAAAGAGGAAAAGAGCATCTCCAGCAATGTGAAAGCCCAGACAGAGGGGTTGCCTCATGGAGGGAAGCAGTTGTAATCACTCCAGTGCTCCAGAAAACACTTCATTCCCAGCAAGGCACCCACTGGGTTTCCCTCAGCATCTCAGCCACGTTTCCTCCCTCTACCTGCCAGAGTCCAGCTGAATGGCGGCTCCAGCCACACAGTGCATTCAGTACAATCTGGCTTCTGGCAGGTCGTTCCTAGGCACTCCATAGACCAGCTGCGCCCCCAGCCACATCGCTCAGATAAGAAGATGCCATCTGGCTGCCCTCAGTGCCCCTCTGCTCTGCACTGCTTTGGGGCTGAGCATCAGGGATCCCCCCCACCCAAGGGAAACACACTGCCAGGCCCTTTCTCTGTGCTGATGCACAGGGGATTTCCCCTCCCCCTCCCCTGGGTCCTTTGGGACCTGCACCCCACATTTGCACCCCTTGCTCCTCCTGCAGGCCCAGGTAGCATCTCCTCTGGTCTGTTTAATGTCTCCCACCTTCCTGGGTCCCCAAGCTGAGCTGTAAAGATTCAGGAGATGGCCCATTTTGTGCACTCTTTGCTTCTGGAACTTGGATGGCAGCTTTAGGTTAATAGCACAGTCTTTTTTAAGAAGACATTTATTGTGCCTTGACATAGGCCAGTCAGTGAGCTGAGGGCAAATATGTAATTCCACAATCATCAGCCCAAAGGGACAGCGCTAGTATTTTTCCAGTTTTACAGTTGAGAAACAGAGGCTCTGAGAGGCTGAGTGACTTGTCCAAGGTTCTGGGACTTGGAAGGGCAATGCTGAGATTTGGATCCAGGACTCCAAAAACGTGTATACAGCCACCATGCCGCCCTACCTGCCCAGGTACCATCTGCCGCAGCCTTTCCTGGAGGACTTGGCAGCTCCTCAGCCTCTGTGGGTTTTAGGAAATGGCTCAGCAGAAAAGTGGGAGGCAGCAGGAACTCCCCATGGAGCAGCGCTGGCCAGCAGCAGGGCCAGGCTCATCCCCCACCTTCAAGGGCAGAGCCAAGGCTGGAAATGCAGCTGTAAATCCTATAGCTGCCTGCTGCCAAGCTGGGAGTAGGTGTGTGGAGGGGGCCCAGGGAGGCTCTCGGGGCCCAGAGGCCCGTTCCCCTGGGCCACCATCCATGACTCCAAAGCAGAGAGTTGATGGGAGATCTGGGAGCTGTGCTCAGTTGTTGGGGGAGTAGGGCAGGGGGGAGTTAGATCATTGTTCTAGAAAAGTTCCAAAGCCTTAGTCCACCATTTCACAGGAGACCTAGGTCCTCCTAGGCACCAACCTGAGGTTGCATAGCCAGGGCAGGGCTCACCCCCAAGACCTGGCCTTTAAATGGGAGCTTTTATTCATTGTGCCCTGGGGCCTCCAGAATGCCAGCCAGGGCACTGGCACAGTGGTTGTGGGAGCTTCAGAATACCACCAAGAATAATAATAGCTACCATTTATTTAGTACTTTCTGTGTGCCAGGCACTTACTGAATGCTCTGCACATATGCATCGCTTGACATAGTCACCACAAGAACCCTGGAGGCTGTTGCCATGATTATCTACATCTCATGATGGGAGAGGCACAGTCGGGAAGGGGCAGAGCCTG
This sequence comes from Aotus nancymaae, assembly GCF_030222135.1. NCBI lineage: Eukaryota > Metazoa > Chordata > Mammalia > Primates > Aotidae > Aotus > Aotus nancymaae. The sequence continues at coordinate 9,989,656 of NW_026988421.1, forward strand.
CACTGGACTCCAGGCTTGGGTTGAAGCATGAGGATTCAATGGCTGTGCTGGAGACAGTGTCATTGATATTTGCTCAATAAGCTTTAATAAAGAGTGTTCCGGGGACAGCACAGAGGGTAGAAGGGGAGTATAACTCTCTCCCTGTGTCTCTCTTTACACACACACACACACACACACACACACACACACACACACACACAGAGTCTGGTCATGACAAGGAGACAGATGAACACACTGCTACACAGAGCAGCATACACCAAGGGCCCCACCAGTGGGTGATACAGGAAGTTTGTGTTGAATTTGGAGGTGAGAAGGTGCAGGGAAGAAGGATCTCCTCAAGGTGGTGTTGCATCCATCCCCTCTGCCGACAATTCCCTCAAGTCCCTCTGCTTGGCCAACTCCCCACTCTGCTCAGGTCTCTCCTCTTTCAGGAAGCCTTCCCTGATTGCCTCCCTACTCTCCAACCTGTTTTTCAGGCTGTGCTTCATTGTCTTGGCCCTTAGTGCCTTGCATCATATTAGTCTGTATAAGACTCCAACTTCTCCCTTGGAATGTGAGGTCTGGGGGTGCTGGCACTGTGTCTTCCTTATCTCAGGGTCCCCATTGCCCAGCATTGGACCGAGAAGACCACAGTGTTGGGGCCGGCAGGGGTTGTGGAACTGCACAAAGAGGGAAGGGGTCAGGAGAGCCAAAGGGAAGGAAGAAGGCCAGCCTTATGAGTGGTGACAGGTGCCTGTCTGCTTGGATGTTTGCTTTTAAACAGGTTTGCTTGGAGCTTGACGGTTCCTACAGGAGCAAGGTGGCAGGTGGCCCTGGAGAGGTAGTTTGTCCCCATCCCAGTCCTCACAGCCATGAATGCTGTGTTTGCAGGAATTCTGGGGAGAGTGCCATGGCTTCTCCCACATTTCTTCAAATGAAATCTGGGCCCAAATGCCCCTAGGCGGCTCTTCTCTGCAGAATTGCCCTGTGTGGTTGTCTTGTCACCTTGGGCTGAGCTGACTGCAAGGGCTCGGAACATAGCCCAGGCAGACACTGGATGTACAGGGGTAGGGCACGTTTGTATATGGATAGGGGACAAACAACCTGATATTGTGGTCAGAGCTGAGCTGTTGGCTTTGATTCTGCATTTCTTGCTCCTGAGGCTTTGAAAAATAAAGCATGCTCTGAGTGGACTCACTTGGGGAACAGACAAAAGCTGCAGTCTTATCCTGAAGCAGCACAGTTTCCCTAGAGAAGAGTTATGGACTCTTCCAGTGCTGGTGAGTTCTGGAGCTGGTGCTCTCCTCCAAGCCTGGGAGGTGGCAGTGTTGTGGTCCTTAGCTTCTTAGCTCAGCTAGGTCCAAGTTCTTGTCTCAAAACCAGGAAGAATTAGGTGTGTGGACACCAGAGAGTAAGTGGAGTTGAATTTATTAAGCAAAAGGAAAGCTTTGAGCAAAGAAGGGATGTGGAGGGTGGTTCCCCTACCTGAAGGTGGGAAAGTCCCCGCTGTGTGGCTGGGTCTGGAGCCTTTTATGGACTTAGAATGCAGACTGTGTGCTGATTGGCTTGTGAGTAAGCAAAAAAGATTAAAGTGAAGATACCACTCAAAGGTGGGTATGGCAGTGTAGAAAACCAGTTAGGAAAGAGCAGGTGCATGTAAAATAGGTGAAGGGTGGGAATTAATCAGAGGAAAGTGTGCCAAACAAGAAGGCAAGTTCTCAGTCTGGTTTGAGGAGTTGACTTGTAGCTTAGCTTTAAACTGCCTTTGGCTTAAAGGTGGGGATTCACTGGAGATGTGCCCCTGTCGGCCTAGGCATTTTGCCACTCTCCTGTGCCCACTCTGAAGAGGAATATCTCACTGCCATTAGAATAGGGACGAAGACCAATCTTAACTGCTTCCTTCTGACAGGGAGCGCTGTTTTGGGAAAATAGCAGTCAGGTCTCCCTCAGAGGCCCACTAAAGGAACTTGGTGTATGGGAGCCATTATCCAAGGCTCCGATTGCATTACCTTTTGGAGTTTGATGGGCTGAAGGCAAGAAGAGACAAAACTGGTTATTAGAAGACATGTATCACAGTGAAACAAGGGGGTAAGTACAGCTTAGAAATCCTGAGGCTAGGCTGGGTGTGGTGGCTCACCCCTGTAGTCCCAGCACTTTGGGTGGCCAAGGTGGGTGGATCACCTAAGGTCAGGAGTTCAAGACCAGCCTGGCCAACAAGATGAAACCCCATCTCTACAAAAAATGCAAAAATTAGCCAGGCATGGTGGCACTTGCCTGTAATCCCAGCTACTTGGGAGGCTGAGGCAGGTGAGTATGCAAAAAAGGTTAAAGTGAAGACACTACTCAAAGGTAGATATGGCAGTGTAGAAAACCAGCTAGGAAAGGGGAGATGTATGTAAAATAGGTGAAGTGTGGGGATCAATCAGAGGAAAGCATGCCAAACTTAAACTCAGAAGACAGAGGTTGCAGTGCGCTGAGATTGTGCCATTGCACTCCAGCCTGGGTGACAGAGTGAGACTTTGTCTCAGAAAATTAAAGAAAAGAAAAATCCTGAGGCTGCTGGCATGCCCAGATAACTGGTGGCTATAGTTATGCTTGCTAAGATTTGGTTGCATGGGGCTTGGCTTTGGTTAGTTCTCTCAATCTTATGTTCCAAACAAAGAAACCTCTAGGTAATGGGTGCCCTATTTACTCCTATCACCTGGCAGGATTTACAGGACAATTGTTCAGAACTAGAATATTAATCCAGATTTTTACATTATCCATCCCTTCTGTTTCTTCTGAGCTGCAGCTAGAGACTACTGCTTGGGTCACAGGAATAAGCAAGGTTAGTCTAAAATGTAAGCAAAAATTTAAAAACAACTAATGAGATTACAATTCAATGACAAGTGTATGATAAGTTTTGAAACATAATTTTTGTCTCTCTAGTCCTCATTTTTATCCAAACAAATCATGATAGGACTAAGTTGTTTGCAAAATAAACTTTAGTCTTATATTTGGCTTGATCATTTGCATAAAGTACAAGAAGAATAATTATCCTTCACATAGGCTTTTTAAATTGGCTTTGATGGAACTTCATTCCACAAGGAATCTCAGATAAGTCTTTTTAAAGCCAAGCCTACCCATGGGTTTGTAACCTCAAATACCTATGAGTTGGATAAATTCCTTTCTTCTTCAGGTCCCAAGACAACATGGGGCTCCTGAGCCTGTTAGAAAGTGAAATTCTTTACTCACCACAGGTTAGGAACCCTGTATAGGGATTGTTTTGACAAGGTATGAAGCCAGTTTTCCCAGGGGGATTTTATTGTCTCTGCAAGTCAAGCTTGATTCCGTAAAGGGAAGCACATGCTTCCAGTCAAAGCCTTGGTAAAACAACCAGTTACTCCAATTGTGTCTTGTTGCAAAAGAAAATGGATTCTTATTGCATTGATGCAAATAACTATATTCCCGTAACTTAAGAGTACTTACAAATAGTTCCCAAATCTAGAGAAACCAAGCAGAGAGAAAAAAATGTGCTCCAAATTTTGTTCACAAGAGTATACCTTACTCAATTGTTAGAAGCTGTAGATAGCTCAAAAAAGTTTCCTTGACTGGGAAAAAATAAAGGTCAACAATATTTTAAGTAAAAAGTTTAAAAAATTATTTCAATTTTCTGATACTTAAATTCCTTTAGTAACTCTTATTCTGCTTGATACTCATAAGCATTTCAGCTCTTCATGAGTCCTGTACATTTCCCCCTATTCCAATGTCACAATCTTCAAAGCTATCAGAAACCTGCATTTGAGAGCACCTGTCAAAGTCCTACAGCTTTTGAAAAGGATCAAAGCATGACAAGAATTGTCTGTGAATGACAAAATGTCCAGGGTAGTTACAGTCAAGAACATGATTGACAAAGAAATTTGGTTATTTCTGTGGTTTACAATAGCTGAACATATTGACCTTAATTATGATAAATAGCATATTTTCAGACATTAGACTTTCAGAAGTCCCATACAATTTTGGAACATATATTAACATTATTCACTAAAATATAATCTGAAGAAGGTTAAACATTATTTTTATTTTGGCAATACAATGTGACTAAACATGTCAAATAATCTTGTTTACGTCGTTTCAGATGCTCCAGGGGCCCTCTATAGCATCCAAAAGTTAGGGGTCCAGAGAGACAACCTTGAAACTGAAGATTAACTTCAGGAAGGCTGTTAAATATGTTAGAGGTTCAAAGCACTTAATATTATGAAGTAGAATTCCAGATCACCATAAGTCATTTTATTTAGTCAGAATGATGACTCAATAATTTTTTAAAAGGCAAAAATCTTTCATTATTGTTTACTATTTTTCTTAAAGAGCAGGTCAGTGCCTTAACAAAAGCTTGTTGTATTTTTATTTCAATGCTCATTTTATGGAAAATCCATATAATGCCTTTTTGTAGTCAATATGTTCACACACAGAGTTTCTTTTGCAAGACTGATTTTTAGAAACCTTCAACCGTTTGCTTAAACCTTCAGCTTTATCTTATCTAATTCAAAACAATCCTTTAATCCTCTAAACTAATCAAATTTTATACTCACCTGCCTTCTTATAATCTTTTACACAAAACACATTTTACTTTCCCTACACATTTTGCATGTAACTTTTCAGTAGTTTCAATTGCATGTTATAATGGCAACTCTTAGCAATTTTTAATTTTAATTTAAAACCTGGTGAGCTATTTTAATTATGTACTCAGTGCACATAAAGTCTGATTCTTTTCAGCATAGTTAAAGGTATGGTTAATCCCATATGTCCCCAGGCCTTACCAAACTGTAAAGCAGGCAAGTCAAACTGTTCTCAAAAGCCAAAGAAGCAGGTCATAACCTTAAAATATTTAGCAAACCTAGTATCTGATCTGCATAATTTAGACCACATATTTACATTTTGAAGATATTTGTATTTTACCAGTTATATTTAAAACTGTTTCTATTTCTCAAAGATTAAAGTCATGTAAACTAAAAGGCATTACAACTTTCATTTTTTCTTCAAAAAATATTTGATCTGAGCACTTAATTTTCTCTAAGCCAATTTGCTAGAGCACTTTTTAATATAACCATCACACACATCACACATATATGGTTACACAGATGGACAGAAGAAGATCCAGTAGTTGTAAGATTTTTCATTTGCCAATCTCCTAACTGGATTACTGGCCTCAGGGTGGAGACTTTCAAGAAACAGGGCTAGGAAAACATGCAGTTTCTAGGGCCTAATAACAAGCATAGCTGAAAGACAAAACAGGTTTTAAGAGGGATGTATCGGCTTTTAATTCCTGGGACTCCATAAGGAAAACAGAGGGTTTTTTTTCCCAAAATGGGATCTGTGGCACCTTCTCTGTTTTTGCAAAAGAGTCCCCTGTTCTCAGAAGTTATCTTAGGGCCTCTCATGTGGCAAGATAAAATGGAGAAAAATAATTCAGTCGACTGAGAAAAACATTTTCTTCCAGAAAAAAAAGATCCCTGAAGAGAAAAACATACAGACCTTTTAAATATACCTGTAGCTTGGATAGCCACTTTTAATTAAGCTGACTTTTAACCACAGTGCTCTTTAAGAAGATGCTTTTAAATTCCTTGTTGCCAGATGTTAGCCACACCAAGTGGCCAATACTTCTAGCCTTTGAACTTCAACAAAAGTAACTTCACAGGTGAAACCAAGAAGCCTCAGCTAAGGTTATGATTTATCCACGAGTATACAAAGTATTTTCAAAAAGGTAGTAAGTAGTTTTTACAAAATCTAGAACCTTTAAAGTAGCTCAGAGAAAGGAAGGTTTAAGAAAGGAAGTTAGAAGTTGTTCACGGAAGGGAATAGAATCAGTAAATGGTAAAAGCCACACATATTAACCGAAAACTACTTATTCCCTAAGCCAGGATTGAACCCTGGCCACCACTGTAAATGGTGGAAGCCAAAGGAAAGTGTTTCCATGTGATTACAAGGTCAAGCTTCCAGGGACATAAAGCAAGATGGAGACCTGCAGCAAACTTTGTTACTGACCAGTTTGCTGAGCTGGCTTGAACAGTGGGCTTATGGGGTCCTAGGCCATGCTTTATCCTCAGGTATTGCTCCTTGTGACAGAACCACACAGAAAGACACACAAGGTATACAAGATTGGCTACAACTTAAGACTAGCTTCACAAATCTTTTTTTTCCATTCATCAAACTCTTACAGAGGATATAAACAGTGATTTTCTCATTCATTCAACTGATTAGCACAGGGAGAGGGAGACCAGAAGTTTGACTGGTAAAAACCTTTACTCTTTTGCTGGGATTTCAGGCTTCTGATTTCCTTTTTTCCTTTCACCAAGTTCAGTTTTAAGCCAAGCAGTTTAAGGTTTGAAGAAATTAACTTTTCCCAGTTTGGGGGGCGCATCCAAGGGGAATGTCCTGTGGTAGGTACAGGAACACAATTACCCATCCACAAAGAGAGGACAGAGGAGGAAAAAGCAGAAAGAAAATATTTTTTCAAAAGAATCACAGTGATTTAGAAGGCATTTGAGAGAAGTACAGACTGAAGATGATCGGTTACCCATCTAGAAAGAGGGGAACAAAGCATCCCTAGTTCCTTTTTCTTCCCAGTGAATACTCAGGATATGTGAGGGAGAGAAAGAAGAGGCATCCTTGTTTCTTTCTTCAGTCCTTATATCCCTGAGTCCTGGCGACCTTGGCAGGGTGCTGCCCATGGGTGCCAATGAGGCTTTCACCCATGTTAATGAGGGGGCCTAGGGGATGGCAGTTATCTGCATTCACCCACACACTGCCTGTGCTCCATGCTGTCAGTAACCTTTGAGTTCCCCAGACCTCATTTATGGCATGGATACTAGCATGAGCTCTATCCTTGAAATGAGGGGAGACCTATTCAGGAATTAGTCACACTCATCTGTGCTGTGCCCTTTGATTTCCATTGTTGTCTCCCTCTGGATCCCTCAGATTCTGCTTTCCTCACTAGGACTTCAATCTGAAGCTTGGAATTGAGTTTGGGACAAAAAGCTGCCTTAGGAGAGTTCATGGACTCATTAAGTCCCAGGTGGTCCTCACTGGACTGCAGCCGGCAGCCAACAGGGTCGCTCCTCTGCTGCTTCCTTATCATAAGTCAAATGCTAAGGCAAAGCCGTAGAGCTGGGTCATCCTCAAACAAGGAAGAGAAAAGGGAGTCCTGTGATTTGGGGTCCTGACCTAGTAAAACGCCTTTCAAAAGGAAAAATATATATATTGCATAGAAAATCTCCCTGTATTCGCAGGGCTCTGTTAACTACTGAAATGGTGAAGAAAAGACTTAGAAAAAAAAAAAAAAAGAGCTCAAATGCAGGGCAGGGAAGGTGCCTGGGGGAGAAAAATCTACTGCTCTATGCAAATGAGTTCCTCCAATGGGAGAGACTCTTAATTGCTGGACCCTCCTTCTTGTTCAGACGGAGCTGGACCGCTCAGCCAGAAAGGAAAGACTCAATAGGTGTGTGGTGGGAGAGGGCAGTGAACAGAAAATGCTGGGCAGCTGGCCGAGCAGGGCCCCTGTCCCCCGAGACTTCCCTGGGGCCCAGGTAGCAGCCAGGGCTCATTCCTGCCCCTCATAGATGTTGCACGCAGCACAGGCACATGGTGGACATAGCCACATGCCCCAGGCAGGAGGGTAGGGGGCGTGGTGACTGCCATGCACCCATTTGTCCACTGTGTGTGCCTGTGGCTGTTGGGATGGAGGTAGGGCACATACCTCTAAGAACAGATGAAAATCTCATTGTTCTGAATTGCATATCTGATAGCAGGCGAGAATACTCATTCTACCTAGCAATATTTCTGCAGTTTGCAGCAACATGCTACAAAAAAGAAGAGATAGGAGCCATTTCAAACCATGAAAGAGGAAACGAAAAATAGCATAGAAAAGTCTGGGGGTCTTGACTGATGCCATAATGGGTGGTCAGGGACGGAGTCAAGTCTAGGGGCCTTCTGTCAATTAAAGTCCTTGGCCAGATGTCTTCAGTTACCCCAGGACCTTATTCTGGTCACACATGACAGCTAGACCTCCATGAAGGGAAACAAAGCCAACATCCCTTTCACCTGAAAGGAAGAGAGAGGTGGCAGGGTTGCATCCTGTTCTCTGTAACTGTGCCATTCATTATTAATTGGCTCACCAGAGGTTTGGTGCTTCATCTGCCTTCAGAAAAAAGTCTGAGGATGAGAAGGCTAAGAAACAAAAGTGAAAGAGGGTTTGGCTCACATTTACTCATCCTCCAGGTATCCCCATATGAGTCACCAAAATATTGCAGTCTTTCTGCTCCTCAGCTCAGCTAGGTCTGAGTTCTTGTCTCACAACCAGGAGGAATTAGGTGTGCAGACACTGGAGAGTGAGTGGAGTGAATTTATTAAACAAAAGGAAAGTTCTCAGCAAAGAGGGGGCCCAGAGGTGGCTCCCCTGCCTGAAGGCGGGAGATTCCCCCTGTGTGACCAGATCTGGGTCCTTTTGTGGTCTCAGCATGGGAAGTGTATGCTGATTGGTTTGTGAGTATGCAAAAAAGTTTGAAGCAAAGACACCCCTCAAACGTGGGCACAACAGTGTAGAAAACCAATTAGGAAAGGGTAGGTATATGTAGAACAGGTGAAGGATGGGGATCAGTCAGAGGGAAGTACAACAAATGAGAAGACAGCTTTGCAATCTGGTCAGAGGATTTGCCTTGTAGCTTTAGGCTTTAAACTGTCTTTGGTTTGAAGGTGGTGTTTCACCAGAGACCTGCCCCTGTCTGCCTAGGCATTCGGCTGCTTTCTGCTGCTCTAAGCAGCAACCATGTGGGGATGGAGAGAGAGCCTTCCTTCTCTATATGCAGGTCCCTAAGTGCAGAGACAGTGATGACTCCACACAGGCAAGGGCAGGAGATGCTGGCCTAGAAATGTCTGCAGAAGGCTCTCCCCTTGGCATCAGGGGGTGCAGAGACGTTGGCACATTGGCTGTCCCAAGAGCTCGCTGAAGGAAGTTCTTTCACATTCCAGACATCTGAGGGTTCATCACAGAGAGTGGGGGGCCTTGTTAGCAGCGGCTGATCTGGGAAGCAAGAAATATGAGCAGAAATGGAGAGGTCAGGATGACAGCAGGAGCCCAGGGGACTGAGGCAAAAAAAAAAAAAAAAATCACATTATTTAGGGAAAGGCAGAGGAGCTGAAGAGATAGGTTTGGAGCTAACGACTTGGGCTGAATGCTTGGAGAAAGAGGACCGTTCCTGAAAGTCAGAGTCAAATACTTAGGACAGAGAACCAGCACGAAGGCAGCGAGCTCCCTGAACGAGGTGTTCCTGCCTGGATTTAGAGTTTGTGGCTAAATGAATGTGGCAGGCAAAATAAGGGCTCCAAAGATAGCCACGTGCTAATTTCTTGAACCTGTGACCATGTAACGTTAAGTGGCAAAGGGGACTTGGCATATGTGGTTAAATGAAGGACCCTGAGATGGGGAGATTAGCCTGAAGTATCCAGATGGGCCCAATCTAGTCACATGAATTGTTAAAATCAGAGAACCTTTCCTAGCTGTGGTCAGAGCGAGATATGATCACATACAAAAAAAGGTCAGAGAGATGCTGGTTTTGAAGACGAAGGAAGGGGCCACAGGGAATGGAGTGTGGGAAGCCTCTAGAAGCTGGAAAAAAAAACATATGGAAATGGATTTTTCCCTAGAGCCTTCAGAAGGGGGTGCAGGCTGTGACACCTTGACTGTAGCCCACTAACACCTTGTTAAAACTCTGACAGCACTGCAAGGAGTTTGCGAGATTTTTTTTTTTTTTCTTTTTCTTTTTTTGTGAGACAGAGGCTTGTTCGGACACCCAGGCTGGAGTGCAGTGGCACAATCTCGGCTCACTGCAACCTCTGCTTCCTGGGTTGCAGGAATTCTCCTGCCTCAGCCTCCCAGGTAGCTGGGATTACAGGCATGTGCCAACATACCCAGCTAACTTTTGTATTTTTAATAGAGACCAGGTATTACCATGTTGGCCAGGCTGGTCTTGAACTGCTGACCTCAAATGATCTGCCCACCTTGGCCTCCCAAAGTGCTGGGATTACAGGCGTGAGTCCCCGTAGTTGGCCTGTGTTGTTTTTAAGTCACCAACTTTGTAGTGATTTGTAACAGCAGCGGTAGGAAACTCTCTCCACCCACACCCCGCCCTGGCCACCAGCTCCGCCTCCCCAGTGTCTCTGTCTCCACTGCTTCCACCCGGACCAGCTCCTCCCTTCCTCTTCTCTGAACCACCGGCACACCCTCAGCTGGGCCACCACCTGCTTAGCGCTCTTCCACTTTAGTCCACTCTCCTAGGTGCTCGAGTTATCTTCCAAAACCCAACTTAGATGAGGACAATTTCTACTGAATACTGGTTTTAGTCTGTGTTACTTAAGGAGGTGTATCCAGATGACCCAACTTGGCATTCAAGCCACAGCTTCCTTCTTGGTCTTTCTTTCTGCCATTCTGCTTCTTGCCATGTGCGAGGCAAACATGTCTCCACCTGGTTCTCTATGTCCACCCTTTCCTTCACCACATCTCCAGCTTTGCCCGTGTTGCCTGCATTGCCTTTCATCTTCCCTAGTCTAGAGATGCTCAAGGGGTACCTCTCCTCTCAAGTCACCCCTCCTGGGTAATAAGACCTAAAGTAACCCTCTCTAAGATCGTTCACAGCCTCAGGTGGCATTTTCTAGGGTGAGAAGACCTCATTCTATCATGTTTGCTGATTGCTTTACTATCTGGCCTCCACCAATCCATGGTAACTCCTCAGGACAGGGATGGGTCTTGCTTTTCCACATATTTTTTTTAGAGAAATGCCAGTGGAGAGGGTGTCTTAGTCTGTTCCAGCTGCTGCAACAAATTGTGATAAACTGGGTGGCTTAAACAGCAGAAATGTATTTATCACATTCTGAAGGCTGGAAGTCTGGGATCAGGGTGCCAGCATGGTCAGGCTATGGTGAGGGCCCTCTTCCTGGTTTGCAGATGGCTGTCTTCTTGCAGTGTTCTCACATGGAGGAGAGTTGAGACATGAAGCTCTCGTCCTTCCTTCCTTCCTTCCTTCCTTCCTTCCTTCCTTCCTTCCTTCCTTCCTTCCTTCCTTTCTTCTTTCTTTTTCTTTTGAGACAGTCTTGCTCAGTCGCCCAGGCTGGAGTGCAGTGATGCAATCTGAACTCACTGCAACCTCTGCCTCCCGGGTTCGAGTGATTCTCATGCCTCAGCCTCATGGGTAGCTGAAACTACATGTATGTACCACCACGTCCAACTAACTTTTGTATTTTTAGTAGAGACGGGCTTTCACCACGTTGGCCAGGTTGGTCTCAAACTTCTGACCTCAAGGGATCCGCCTGCCTCAATCTCCCAAAGTGCTGGGATTACAGGCATGAGCCACCATGCCTAGCCTCTTATATCTCTTCTAAGGTCACTAATCCATTCATGAGGGCTTCACCTTCACGACCTAATTCACCTCCTAAAGACTTCACCTCTTAACACTGTCACATCAGGGGTTAGGATCTCAACATATGAATGTGAGGGGAACAAACATTCCTTCAGTCGGTAACAGAGGGTGAGCTTAGATAACTCATGGAAAGAAGCAGAGTGGTGGAGACATCTAAGACCTTTGGCAAATAATCCCAATGGCTACTTCCGACTGTACTCGACAGATTTCTAATCATGTACAAATCTATAAGCACATTTGCATCTCAGGGAGCTGGTTTTACCAAGAATCTTTAAATCCAACTGCTGACATTTACTAAGCACTTGGACTTTAACGCAGACTCCAGGAGACAGGGAAAATGCCAAAAGTTTCTCTACAGCTCAGCTAAAGGGAAGCAAAAATAAATTCAAAAAATATGAAGAAAGGAAGTTGTCGTTCAAAGTTGTCATTCTCACAAATGTCAGCTGGTGGAACCGCTACACACGAATTATCCTGTTAACTCCTCACCGTCAGCCTCCGAGACCACGATCATTCTCCCTCCTGATACAATGAAAGCACAGCTTTGAGAAGAGGCGAGCCTCCTGAGGTTCTGTGGCCAGGAAATGGCAGCCTGGGACCAGAGCTGGACGTTTTGCCCAAGGTGATGGATTCCATCCTGAGCCTTATGGACTTGAGGAATTTTCTGTACCTTCCCCACATAAGAACCACTTGCTCATTTGTGTTCCATCTTGTGTGCTTGGGCTGAGATGTGTGCACACCACTGGTCATGGGCTGAAGTGTGTCCCTGCCCAAATTTAGATGTTGAAGTCCTCACTCTCAGCACCTTAGAATCTAACCGTGTTTAAAGAAAAACTATTTTGAGAGATAATTAAGCTAAAATGAAGTCTTCAGGTTGGGCCTTAATCCAATGTGACTGGTGTGCTTGTAATAAGAAAAGGAAATTTGGGCCCATGGAAAGACAACAGTAGCATGCACAGACAGAGGGACGCCTGTGAGAACCACGGAAAGGTGGCCATCTGCAAGCCAGGGAGAAAAGCCACGGGAGAAACTATCCCTGCCGATGCCTTGATTTTGGACTTCTGGCCTCTGTAACTGTGAGAAAATAAATCTCTGCTGTTGAAGCCACTCTATCCATGGTACTTTCTTATGACCGCCTGGTACTGTTTGGATGGATTTGTGTCTCTGCCCAAATCTCATGTTGAATTGGAGGAGGGGCCTAGTGGGAGGTGACTGGGTCATGGGGGAAGGTTTTTCTCATGCTGTTCTCATGATAGTGAATAAGTCTCATGAGATTTGATGGTTTTCTATAAAGGGGAGTTCTCCTGCACATGCCCTCTTGCTTGCCACCATGTAAGACATGACTTTGCTCCTCATTCACCTTCCACCATGATTGTGAGGCCTCCCAAGACATGTGGAACTGTGAGTCAATTAAACCTTTTTCCTTTATAAATTACCCAGTCTCAGGTATGTCTTTATTAGCAGCGTGAGAACAGACTAATACAGAAACATAGAAAGTAGGGGCTGGGGAGTTGCTGCCTGGGGTGCCCTCCAATCGGTGGCCCCATGAGGGAAGGGCTGTGTCAGGCCTGACACAGCGGTGCTGTGCCCAGAGGTCATCGGCGGGTGCAGAGGTCATTGGTACTGAGAGGTCATCGGCAGGTACAGAGCTGAACAGGATGATTGGTTTGGACTCTTACGGACTTGGGCAGAAAGGAGATTGCAGCCCCCTGGGAGTAGGTGCTTTTGCACAAAGGACACTTGTCAGCAGCCCTCAGTCTCAGCCCAGCATGGCTGAGCCTGGTAATGTCACACAAGGTGCCACCATGGCCACAGAGCAGCAGAGCAGGGTTGGATTTTATTAGCTGTGACCCACATGACCAGAGCTGCTCTCTGTACCTCAGACACAAGTATTTTAAAATGTAAGTTTTATTATTAATCAGGTATGGTGAGGCCAACAGATCAGGAGATGGCTCCCGTTGAAAAGAAATTGTGCGACACTCACAGATCCCAGGAGATGGGGCAGGACACACCACAGGGTGGGGGTAGGGGGAGTGTGGGTGGGCACTAGAGGAAGCACCAGGCACTGGCAGCAGAGGGAGGAGGGGAGAAATGGGCAGGGCCTTCATTGTGGTTTCCAAAGGAACAAACAGGTAAGTCAGGTCCAGCATGTGTAGGGCTGGCTGGTGTGTATCTTCCAGTGGGCTCTGGCGTGTAGAGCTGTCCCTAGTTGTCTGGTTCCTGGCCCTGAGGTAGCTAGGGCAGCAAAATGGTGGCCCAGAGTGTGAGAGCTCCACAGAGGAGGGGGTTGGGGGTGGGGGGTTGGGATTGGTTGGTTTGCCCATGTGAGTTCTTATGGGCAACTGATTTGCTGTCTTGGGGAGCTGGTTAGGGGAACTGGCTAACCCTGAGAAGGACTCAACCAGCAAAAACAGTAAGTGCTCATTGTTCATCAAAAAATACACTTCATCTCTTTGCGCTTCAGATGCCTCATCATTAAAACTAGGGAAATAGGCCAGGCGTGATGACTCACGTCTGTTATCTCAGCACTTTGGAAGGCCGAGGCGGGCAGATCATGATGTCGGGAGTTCAAGACCAGCCTGACCAAGTGAAACCCTGTCTCTACTAAAAATACAAAAATTAGCTGGGCATGGTGGCTTGTGACTGTAATCCCAACTACTTGGGAGGCTGAGGCAGGAGAATCGCTTGAACCCAGGAGGCAGAGGTTGCAGTGAGCCGAGATCATGCCACTGGACTCCAGCCTGGGCAACAGAGCGAGACTCTTTCTCAACAAAACCAAAAAACAGAAAAACAAAAACTAAGGAAATAATGCATAATGCTGACAGTTGACTTCTCACAAAGAACATCAGGAAAATATATTAGAAGGTAGGGTGCCCACTACCTTCACAGTCTCAGAAGGTAGGAGTCGAGAGAAGGGTATTGACAGGGTTTTCTGTTCTAAGCGGTGTGATTTTAAGGCAGTTCTTGAAAGACTGGACCTTTTGATCAGCGTGCATAGTGAGGCTAGGGTCTTAGAGTGAGTACTGATTAGCAAGCTTTTGGTCTTGAGAAGAAAACAGGTCAGCAGCTTTATTTTCCAGCAGCAAGTATTTCCTGGAGCAAGCAGCTAAATTATTTTTCCTAGTCCCAGTATTGTTTAGCACAGAAACAGGGAAGTATGCTAGTTTCAATAATAATAATAATAATAATAATAATATCTACCTCATAGGATTATTAGGAAAGTCAGGTGAAATTATGTAGGAAATGTGCTTAGCACAGTCTCTGCTTAATAAACATAGCTATTAATTAGGGTGAGGTAGAAAATAACCAGAACAGAATGTGATTAAGTCATTTGAGTAGGGTGACCCATTATCCTGGTTTATCTAAGACTAGTGGTGTTTAGGGATGGGGAACTTTCACTGCTAAAACCAGGAAAATCCCAGGCAAATGAAGTCAAGTTGGTACTCTCAGTTCAAGACACAAAAACCCAAGTGTTGCACATAAATTATTTGGAATTTAACTTGGAGTTTTCTTTTAAGCGTCAGGAATGTCTAATAATGTTTGAGGTCCTTAGTGAGCAGGGAGTAAGGTTTCCAGCGTAGCAGAGGCACTAGCCTGTGGCAGGTATTTGCTAGAATCCTGCTTTGGGGCCTTTGCTGAAGGTGCTAAGATAGACCATTGGAAGCATCTCAAAGTCTGCATTGGAAATAAATAAGCTCCCAGAGGATCACGCTGCAGGTGGAACCTGAGACCCTAAACCAGTCAGAAAAAAACTGAACTTGAATGAAGCACCCAAAACTGGGGTTAAAAACTAGACTTTTGGGGTTCTAAGTGAGACTTTTTTCTGTTCCTCTTTTTGCACACATGGAGCCCAACACTGCTCAGTGAGCTGCTTCTTGCCAAATGCTTGGAGGGCACCAGCCCATTTAGTTCTCACCAGTGCCCTGCAAGGAGTGTACTATTACCTCCACATGACACACCAGGAAATTAAGGTTGGGAGAGGTTAAGGGACTTGCAAAAGGTCATGGAGTTATGAAGGGACGGAGAGCTGGGAGTCAAATTTGGGTTTGTAAGGAGAGAGCAAAAGCCTTTCTTCTCAGCCTAGTAAGTGTGGGCGATCAGCTGCAGGGTGATCAGATCTCCAAGATGAATGAGTCAACAGGACTTTCAAAGCACTATCTGAAGGTAAACAAGCCGGTATCACCTCTCCTTAGGGTTTGTGAATTACTTTTCCTGTCTTGAGGGAGAAAATGAAATCTACACCGAATTAAGCGAATGGAGCCCAACGGAATTGAGCCCAAAGCAAGAGCTCAGGTTTCTTTCAGGCTTCCTTTGCTTACAGCCCCTGGGGTATTGGCCGGGTGCCATTTCCAGGAGGGTCTCACCCTCCGCAGGGAAAGGAGAGCAGGATTTGCAGCTCCCATGGAAGACAGAGTCCTGGGGGGCAGGGTTGGTGGGTGGGCGCAGGCACTTGGCTGAAGCCAGATCTGAACCTTTTTTCCTTCTATCCTGCTCCAGGGGCGGGAGGCCCCCTGCAAGGCCCTAACTATACTGACCTTATCTCCTCCTGGGAAATTTTCCCACAGGGAGGCAGGAAAGGTCAGCCGTGTGTCCTGGGAGCCCTAAGGCAGGCCCACCCACACCCTCCTTTTGCCACAGGAGGGCTTTGGGAGAAGTACTGGAACCCACACCTGTGTGCTCACTGGGTCCTTTTAAGACACACCAGGGACCGCAAGTGGAGGGTGCCACTGTGGTGCCTGGCCTGCAAGGGAGTCCCAGGAGACTCTATTAAGCTTCCATTTGACAAGTTTTAAAACTAGCCCAACTCAGGCATGTGCAAGAGGATCAGAAACCCCATCTCCCTATATTATTAGGTTGAAATGCCACATCTTCACGACTCATGCACCATCCTCACTGCTTCTGCAATATCTGTGTTTCATCAGTGCTGTTTGATTTTTTAAATGAACTCGATTTGTTTTATTCTTTTATAATTTGAACAAGGAGAGATGGCGGTAAATGGAAAACCAGCATCTGTGTATTACATATAGAAAATCACCATAAAAATAAACACAATGAATACTCTTCAGCAATGGGCATGAAAAATCTTCCACTACACACAATTGGACACAAATGAAAATCATAAACAACAGGCTGAGGGAGCAAAGACAAGCCCAGGTGATTCCGTGTAAATCACTGATGGGAAACTGAAAGGCAGGCAAGACTATCTTCCGCTGGGTGTTAGGAGAGGGGCTGCCCTTCTGGGAGGAGGGACAGAGAGTGGAAAGGGACAGAGGGAGGGGCTTCCAGGAGCCCAGAAAATTCTGTTTTCTGAATTCAAAATTAGCAAATTCTGTTTCTCCATCTGGGCGCTGGTTTCACAGGTTGTTCAGTTTGTGATGATTCACCTCGTTTGACATCCACTTAACATCATGGATGGTGCTAAACTTCAATATAAAAAAATTTTTAAATAAGTAGAAGGCAGCTAACACACTACGGTGCTTATTAAATTCTGAAACCAGGGTCAGTGTAGGGTCTGAGGTCTGCTCCCCTCTTTTAAGAAAAGGGTGAAGAAATGCCCAGCAGCAGTCAAAGCCCGTGCTGGCCATGTTTTCTGCTCCTCCTCCTCCTCCTCCTCAGGTTTGGAGGGGCACTGGAAAGGACATGACTTTCTCACTGTGCAATGCCAGGCTTTGTTCAAGCAGTTGGGAAAACACTGAGGAGGCAGCTTATTCACAGCTCCAGGTAAATGATTAAAATGAGATAAGAGTGAGGGATGGGCAAGGGCGGGTGGGGGGCAGCAGCAGATGTCAGAGTCGGATGCCTCAGTGCTGGGGTTGAACGGGGTGGGAGGGGCGTTCCAAAGAGCGGGAGGATGTCCCTGTCACAGCCCTGGCAGAAGGAGGAAACACTGCGGAAACCCACATTCGCAGAGGACCACAGGTGCGCGTGGATTTGCGTGGTTTACTCACTCAGGTCTCAGGTCGGGCCTAGAAAATAAACTAATGCTTTCACCTTCCCAGGGCAAGGGGAGCCGGTGGGAGGGATTCAGTTCCCCAGTTCGGTGCCGCCTCGGATACCACCCCCTCCTTTCTTAGGCTCCCACCCTGAGCTTCAGCAGAAAGCCCCTTTTTTCTGCAAGGAGGGGCCCGGAGCTCCAATGCCATAGCCGCCTACGAGAGCCCTGAACCCGTCCGACGCCCATAAGGCCCCTCAGCCCCCAGGGGCTGAACCAGAGCCTCTCAGATACCCTCTGCACCCCCCTCAGGGGGGCCTTCTCTGGGCGGGTTTAATATTAGCGTTAATGATTAAATGGGCGTTCTCCATTAACCCCGCAGCAGGCCTTTGTCTCTGGCCTGCCTAGGCCTCCTTCTTTGAAATGCCACATAAAAATGATAGATGCCCTTCTCTCGCTGCCGGGATCAGCGGGTCCTGTTTCCCTTTAAAGTTGAAGTGGGCAACACAAGGACGAGCCTTGTTTAAACCCAGAAGCGCAAGGCCTACCCGAGGCTGCGCGGGAACGGGCCAGCCGGGCCGGCAGGCAGAGATAAGCGCGCGGCGGCTGCAGGGACGCGGGGGGGCGGCCCGCGGGAGGGACACGGGGACCGCATGGGCTGCACACGGGTGGGGGGCCTCGCGCTTAGCGCCCGAGAGGATTCAGAGACTGGTGGGATCCATCTTTTTGCCAGGGTTCGCGTTGATGGCTAATAATAGCATCGACTAGGAGAGTGCCGAACCTGTCCACGTGGCGAAAGGAGTTGCAATGGGAAATGAACAAGAAAGGGTGTGGGCGTGGCCTGTGCATTCGGCTAGCTGCACACCTGTGCTGCTCAACGCGCGGTTGGGCGCTGGCAGCATCATAACCTCCTGGCAGGGTGCTGGAAAGGCAGGTCTCAGGAGGCGGCATCAGAGCTGCATGTTAATTCGGTCCCTAGGCGACTTGTGTGGGCAGTAGTTTGAGAAGCCCGGTCTACATAACCAGTGGTTCTAGTAACAATAGGAATAATACTGGCTAATATATATTGAATGCCTAACCCGAGTCCAGCACTGTTTTAAGCACCTTACAAAATGGTCCTATTTAATCCTTATGACATGCCAGGTGCACCATTTTGCAGATGAGAAGGTTGAGGTCCACGGAGGTTTGGTGCTTTGTCAGAGGTTACACAGCTAACGATTAGAAGCCCAGGCTACAATAGGCTCGCCTACAAGCATGAATGCAGAAGCCCCTTGTAGGTTAGCCCTGGTGTGTGTGTGCCACTGCAAGTTGGAGATTGTCCTTTGAAATAACCAGGGACCAAATCTTGTCTGCTTAACGCACACCCAGCTGAGATGGATCAGTAGGAAGTTCCCTTGGCTCAAGAGGACACACTCCTCCTGTCTCCCACCTCAGTCTGCTGGAGGTAAACGTGTGGCATGTCTCCCCTCCACCCTGCAGTGTTTAAAAAGGAACACCAGTCCTAGATGGAACCCACCCCCATCACACATAAACCCGCTGGTCCGCTATGGCCCCATGAAAGGGTTAACTTAGGGCTCCATCACTACATAAATCTGTGTTTATCTGGTGCAAAGTAAGCTATTTAGGTTTCTGATTTACAGTCCTTGGTTTTCATAAAAGTCAGTCATTCCCAGTAAAAGAATGTGGGTTAGATTTATAGGATCTGCGTTAGTCTTTAAAGCCCAAAAGCCGGTCTATGACTCACCCTCCATAATGTTTTTGCTCTAGTCCAGAGATATTCATGTGTAAAGAGAAAGGTTCAGATCTCTGCCCTGAAAAAGACTTTTGGGGGGAACTAATTATAATGGCGTCAATTGTACTACGCTTGTAAATTTGCCGTCAGCGGGCCCCCCTGGAGCCTGTTTTCCAGGGGTTTTATTCCTCAGTAAAATGTGCTCTGGTTTGCAGCTTGGCATATACGACCTCCACTGGTATGAGCCAATGTTTTTTCCTCCCAAATTATTAGAAATAAACAGCCCACCAGTGGAAAGGCAGAAAAATTATAAGCAAGAAAAATAAATCTTGGAATGTTTGCATTTGGTGATTTTAATAAAGTCAGTCACTTAGCCCAGCAGCCCAACTGGCTAAATGGAGCTGGCCTGGTATTTTTATTTTAATTTGAGTTTGTTTTGCCAGTGTGAAATGGGGTCAAGGCAAGATACCATGGAAAAAGGCTTTGATGTCTCCTGGAAAAATATTTTGCGCTGTGACTTCATGATATTTAGTGTCCTCTCCCCTTCCCCACCCCCAGCCTCCAGCTTGATGAGCTGATCATCTAACCCATGACCATCACACGTAATAAAATATCGCCGTCATCAACAATCCTCTTTCCAACTCCCTCCCATCCTCCCACGAAGTCAGAATTCAGGGCAGAATGTCTTGCAATGTAAAATACAAATGCTGATCAAGATAACAGAATATTGGGCCGGGTGCGGTGGCTCAAGCCTGTAATCCCAGCACTTTGGGAGGCCGAGGCGGGTGGATCACGAGGTCAAGAGATCGAGACCATCCTGGTCAACATGGTGAAACCCCGTCTCTACTAACACAAAAAATTAGCTGGGCACGGTGGTGCGTGCCTGTAATCCTAGCTACTCAGGAGGCTGAGGCAGGAGAATTGCCTGAACCCAGGAGGCGGAGGTTGCGGTGAGCCGAGATCGCGCCATTGCAGTCTAGCCTGGGTAACGAGTGAAACTCCGTCTCAAAAAAAAAAAAAAAAAAAAAAGATAACAGAATATTAAAGGACTGAAGAGACCAGCCTTTTAAACTCTTTCCAAAGTAAAGCCAAGGTGAGAGCCCCAGGTGCAAGAGGAGGGAAGGGAAGGAAGGTTGTGTGGATTGGGCTGATGGCCAGTTCCAACAGAACTGGTTTAGGAGGTGAAGATTTAGCAGTGGGTGGACAAATGGAGAGTGATGGATGAGAAGGATGGCAGAAAGCAGTGATCCCAGAATAAAAGCCAGTTCTCCCTCACCAAATGTATGAAAGGGAAAGATGTGATTATATTTGCAAGAGGCTTAGTTTAGTCTCAACAAGGATAATGTGAAAGACTGACATTTTTGCTCTTCGTTGGGCTCAGGAAATGTTTACTGCAGACCTACAAGGTATAGCTCAAGGCCCCAGGACACACAGACTAATGTGACCTACCTTAACTTTTTCCCAGACCAATGAGAGAGCGGATGAGTTGACAGAGGACTTTAGTACAAGTAGGCGATGCACACAGAATGATTCAAATCTACCGTGTGGCCCATTCATGTTTTAATGTACACAACCAAACCCTGTTGGGCCTTTTCACTCACCTTCCTCTTCACCTCAGTGCGAGGTATTGTGGTAGGTAGATCCTTTGGGAGCCCTCAAAGATGAACCACATATACCTGCCCTGACTGAGCTCGGTGGGACAAGATATATGCAATACACCATGTAAAAAATGATAAGCGCAATGCACAGAGAAATTATGTGTGAGTCTGGAGACCAGGGAAGCCTTCAGAGAAGAGATGGTTTCTATTGGCTCTCGAAGGCTCAGTAGGAGTTTGACATGTAAAGGTGAGGAGCAAGGATAACCCAGAGAAGAATAAATAAAAATGTTTAGAAGTAGGAGGGTGCTGGCTTCTTTGGAAAGGGACAGGTGGACCTCTTTGCGGGTGCTTCATGGGATATGTGAGGAGCCTAGAGGCCAGATAAGGGAATCTAGACCACATGTGGGTATCCTTACACCCTTGTTGAGGAATCTAGACTTGATCTTGAGAGTACCGGGGGCCTTCCCTGACCTACTGAGTGTGGGGTTGGTACCTTATTTGTGGTCCCAGAGTGTACTCACTTCCTCACTCTCTTTCGCCCTATAGTAAAATGTCATATGTATCTTACCTATTGGATTGTGAGCCCCCTGAGAGTCTTGTTCACTCATATAATACCAGTCCCTAACACCATGCCCAGCACAAAATAGATATGCAAGAAACTTCTGATGCAGAATGATGGAAATGGAGTTTTCAACATTTTTATGATAATGAATTGAAGGCTTGTAGCAGGGGACAGGTAGCTTGGAGCCAGGGTTCAGAGAACTTGGGCATTGGGTCCAAGGGTAGACTGGAATAGGGAGACCCAGGAAGCAGAGATTCATTGGCATTGGGCGACAATATTGGTTGGCTATATGGTGTTAGATGCCTCACTTCCCATTTGCTAGGAAATGTGAAGGCTGAATGTGACAGTCCCTGTTAAATGCTGAGCACAGTGCAGCTGTGAGGCTGTGGTCCCAGGAGATGGAAGGGATGTGGATGCCAGAGACCAGGAGGTTCACAGCCGAGGTAAGGGGAAGTGGCAGTGCCAGCATCACAGATAGGGAGGCCAGGGTGCAGAGTAGTTTGGAGATGATGGTGACAGGAGGAGCACAGTGAATGAAGGAAGGAAGGAGGAGTTCAGTTTGGAATATGCTGCCTTGGAAATGTGCTGTGACTTCCAGCAGAGGGTTTGTAGCAGGTAGAAATATTTAGCACAGAAATGTCTAACCGTGAGTTCCAAAAGAGACAAGGCAAAGAGAAAGCCAAGGTCAGAGCCCGGGAGGTTGCCTATTTTTAGGAGGTGGAGCATCAGACACTAAATCTGAAATTTCCTTTTTTATCATCTCCATCTTCTCTTTCTGTTTTAGTTGAAATCACTTTGGACTCACAGTGGGTCAGCCAATTTTCCTCTGACCTTGTTTTCTTCTTAAAGCCCCATAAATCAGGGGCCTCTCTAGGCATGTGAAGGGCACAGCATACTGAGAAATAACCCGGCTGGCAGAAACCCTGAACTTTGTGTCACGTTGTGATAAGCGCTCCTGGACAATGATCAGTCCTCCCCTCTCTAGGCTCCACACATTTGCTTTTCGCAATGACATCCCTTGTCTGCTGTGAGGGTGCATAAAGGCAAAAGTTTTCTGCTCTTAGTTGGAGCTGGCTGGGAGGATCCATGGGTGATGGATTGGAACATAAATGTACAAGTTTTAATTTGAACACCTGTTTTCAATTATGTGGGGTATATACCTAGGAGAGGAATTGCTGGATCACCTGGTCATTTTACATTTAATTTACTGAGGAACTACCAAACAATTTTCCACAGCAGCCACACCATTCTACCTTCCCACCTGCAGTGTGTGAAGGTTCTGCCCTCTCCACATCCTCACCAACCCACTTGTTTTGTTTTGATTTTGGCCATCCTAGAATGTGTGATGGGATATCTCCTTGTGTTTTGATTTGCATCTCCCTAACGACTAATGATGGGAATATCTTTTCACGTGCTTCTTGGCCATGTGTCTGTCTTCTTTGGAGAAATAACTATCCAAGGTCTTTGCTCATCTGTTAACTGAATTGTCTGTCTTTTTTTTGTGGTTTTGTAAGAGTTCTTTTTATATTCTAGATGTAAGACCCTTGTGACATCTGTCATTCTGTGAGCTGTCTTTTTCACTTTCTTGCTAGTGTTCTTTTATGAAAAAGTTTTAAATTTTGATGAAATTCAACGTATCTATTTTTTCTTTGGTTGACTGTGCATTTTTTTGTGTCATATTTAAGAATCCACCCAAAGTCATGAACATTTATCCCTATGTTGTATTCTAGGTGTTTTATAGTTTTAGCTGTTACATTTATGCCAAACAGGAACTTTTACAGACTTGTGTACAGGGTTAAAGGAAACTAACAAGGAATGTTGCAGTACCTTGGCCCTAGCCAGGCAGAGAGGCTGTTACCATCCTTAGGCCTGAGGGGCGAGAAATGGAAACAGAACAAGTGGAGCTGGAGCTGTGTAGAAAGGGTTCGCCACCAGGAGTGTGTCCTTTGATAGAGGGATGCATCCAATCTGCAGGCAGGAAACCAGGGACTTCTCTGTTCTCTGATCTTTGCTGGTGCCCCCAGTTGGCTAAACCCTACCAGAAGCAAGAGGGCAAGTGAGTTGGTAAATGCAGTCCATATAGGTCAGTCCCTCAGGGCACTGAACAGCAGGGAGGAAGTAAAGAGAGTGGATCTAGAAATGCAGTCAGCTCAATAATAGTCCCCAAAATGTGCAAGTCCTAATACTCAAAGTCTGCGAATATGCCACTTTATGGAAAATGGTACTTTGCAGATATGAACTTTGCAGATGGGGAAATTATCCTGTATTATCCAAGTGAGGCCAGAATAATGACAAGACTCCTTAGAGAGGGGGCCTGAGAGTCATTGTAAGAAAGTGAGAGATTTGGAGATGCTTACCTACTGGTTTTGATGATGGAGGAAGAGGCCACAAGCCAAAGAATGCAGGCAGCTTCTGCATCTCAGAGCCAAAAATGGCATCTGGGAAGTCAATGAGACTGGAGAAAGTAGAAATTTTGGAGGCCAATATTTCTATACAGGGTGATTTTATTTTTCAGAGGAGGATGGAGGGAAAGGAAGAATAGAGAGAGAGAGAGAGAGAATGGAAGGCCATGAATTGTGTTATGTTGGACAGAGGTATGGTGGAGGCCAGGCGAGAGACCCATTTGAGGGAAGGTGTGTTGAGGATAAGAGGAATGTACAAGGTTTGTGGAAACTACTCAGAGAAAGCAGATTGCTCACTAGCTGAGTTCATCACCTTCCTGGGGTTTCCAGGATGACTTGCTTCATAGTCAAGTGTAATCCTTGAGAGAAAGAGAATTTCAGTGAACTTGAGGTGACATCAGTTCTCTGGGGCTTCTTTTTGACAAACTAATCTGAACAAGCTTGGAAAGCACCCAGCAGTGGAGGTTAAATTTCAGTCTTTTTGTGCTGTTACATCTTTGTTCCCTTTACCTTCTCCTTGAAATGGAAATGATTGATGCTTAAGTAACTCCAGCTATTGAGTAATGTTTATTTAGACTGCAGGGGAACAAGATAGGGCTTAAAAATAAGGTGGAAATTTTTCCTTTGAAAGCTACAAGTTGAGCTTTTGAGAGTCAAGTGTATTCCCAACTGCACAGTGTAATAAAGATAAAGGAGCCAGCAGGCAAAAGGGCTTCTGCAGATGATCAATGTACAGTAGTTAAGTGGAGCTCAAATAGTCTCATGAAGCCACCTGAGCTAAAGCCCTGGGTTATAAATATTGACTGGGTCTTGGATTGTTTTGAGAACATCTTACATCTTTCTGTGAGCCCTTTCAACTTGGGACCTGGAGGGCTTTGTAAATAAGCTTCTAAGGCTCTGAAGAAGGAGACAAGTCATGTTCCCATATCCCAGGGTCTGTCTAGATAATGCCAGCCAACCCCTAGAAGGTAAGTGGGGACTGATGAGGAAAAGCAAACATTCCTCCGCCCCACTGGTGATGACGGTTCCTGGAGGGGCCCCAAGGTGCTACCCATTCACTCTCTTGTATGTGGGGGAGTTAACCTATCAGCTCAAGCTGGTCATGTAACAGTGGCCAACAGGACTCAGACCAGTCCAAAACACATGCAAAGATTATTCGATCTTAAAATCTAAAATCATCCAAGCGAAAAACGGAAGAGTAATTATTTCTCTCCATTTTGCTAGGATACTCTAACAATTGAGTTGGTGATCATTGAAACTGTAGATGGAAGATGGGAATGAGGGGCTGACAGTCTTCTGTGAAGCAAGAAGTTATGATTTTCTGGGTCCTTTGGCAATGGGTCCATCAACAAGTGTTGGTGGGGCACTGTAAGGAAATAACCCTTCCTTCTCTTATAGGGGTAAGAATGGGGAATGGAAGGAAGAACTGAGTCTTCATAAATGCCCCCCTCCCCCACTCACCAGTGCCTTGGTTCCTGGGTCTGCGGGGGAAGAAAGCGGTATTCTATACTGAGAGGACCACCAACCCATTGCCATCCATTCCCACTAGACCATGACCAGTGAGAGCTCAGGCCCAGCACAAAAGGGAAGGGAGAACAGAGGAAATTGTCCAGAGCTTCCACCTGGGGACTCCAGGGCCCATTCCCCTAAACTGGGTTGAGGGGGTGGGAAGGACACAAGGCTCAGAGTTGGCCTGTGCTTGTGGCCACTTCAGTGTAAGGAATATGATCTTCAGAACACTTCCATCTTCTTATGTGTTTATATTTTTATTCCCTACCTCTTTATTTTTTTTCAAGATGGAGTCTCGTTCTGTTGTCCAGGTTGGAGTGCAGTGGTGTGATCTCAGCTCACTGCAACCTCCACCTTCTGGGTTCAAGCAATTCTCCTGCCTCGGCCTCTCAAGTAGCTAGGATTACAGGCATGCATCACCACGCCTGGCTAATTTGTGTATTTTTAGTAGAGATGGGGTTTCGTCATGTTGGCAAGGCTGGTCTCAAACCTCTGACCTCAGATGATCTGCCCACCTTGGCTTCCCAAAGTGCTAGGACTACAGGCGTGAGCCACCATGCCTGGCCCCTTTAAAATTTTTAATAAAATGATCTTTGAAAGCTCCTAACCATTTCCTTTGAGCTAAGCAACAAGAGAACTTTCCCCTTGCTGGGGATGCAGCATCAACAGCAGAGAAGAGAGATTTGGGAGGAGAACAAAGTAAGATAAAACTGACAAGGGTGAGATGAAGGGCTGCCGTGGCAATGCCCCTCCACCCGAGCTAGCCACTCCTGGGACTCATCCCTCTGCATTCCTCTGAGGTCGTTGGATTTTTTTCAGTATTAAGATATAATTCACACACCACACATTTCACACTTTAAAAGCATATGATTACAAAAGTAAGCAAAGTCTACAATTCAGTGGTTTTTAGTGTATTTACAAAGTTGCACAATCATCACCGCTAACCTCGAAACAGTTTCATCACCTCAGAAAGAAACCTTACACCCATTGGCTGCCAACCCTCCCACCCCCACTCAACCCCTCCATGCCCTCCAGTCTCCCACGTAATTAGATACCCACAGATCTACCGTCTATCCCTCTGGGCTTACCTATCCTGGGCATTTAACATAAATAGAATCATATAGTGTTTGGCCACTTGCAACTGTCTTCTTTCCTCTAGCGTAATCTCTTCAAGCCTCATCTATGTTGTAGCACAAACCAGTACCTTATTCTTTTTTATGGCTAAATAGCATTCCTTTGTGGTGTTTTTACTTTGGGGCTATTGGAAGTAATGCTGCTATGAAAATCTGTGTACATTTCTGTGCATTTTTATCCAGGGATTTTCACCCCCTCCCTCAAGGCACCCAAGTTTAGGGCATACAAGATGCAAACAAAGTACACCTGAAAATATGTAATCTGATCAAGTAGCTAAGGGAAAGAGGAGGACCCCTAAATTTATTGAGTACGTACCTTGAGCTGGGTGACATACCTCGACACTGTGTGATAAATGTCCCTTTTACAGATAAGAAGACTTTTACAAACAAAAAGGCAAAAAAGTTTGCCCAAGAATATGTACCTGTCATACTAAAAATTTGGGGCAACTTCCCTGGCACTACATACCATCTGCAGATAAAAACTCATTAAAGACAGAGTCAACTGTTGAATAGTAGCCTAGCTCTCCAGAATCGCTGATTCTGAAGCCAGACGAAGCTTTTATCTATTGATATAAAACTCTGAAACCAAAGATGTGATGTGACTTTCTCCAAATCACACAGCTGTGAGTTGCAGGGCCAGGGCTGTAACTGGGTCACCACTGGGGAGGAAGGAAAGCTGGATGTGGCCTTAGAGGTTCAGTAATGATTTCTGTATTTGTCAGAATTTGCTAAGTCATGCTGCAATAACAAAAACCTCCAAATCGTATTGGCTTACAGCAACAACAGCTTCAATCTCACACGTATTGAGAGCTGCAAGGTGGACATGGCGGCTCCACTCCTTAATGTCTTCTCATTCTGGGACATATGCCGAGAAAGCATCCTATAGTTTGGTTATTGTATTCTCTTGGGAAAGGGAAAAGAACAAGAGGCAGAGCCAAGCCATGGAACTGCTCTAGGCGCTGCGCAGACGAGGCTTCTGTTATATTCACATTTACATTCCATTAGCCAAAGCAAGTCACATGGCCAAGCCCGGCAGTGGGGCAGGAAGCAGCCCCCGCAGTCACAGGCCAATGAATGGGATGTGTAATCTTCCTACAGGAAGTGAGTAGGTGGGAACACTAGAGCAATCAGCCACAGCTTCTACAAGGCAAAGGAGTAGTTGCTTGTAATCTGTAAGGCTTCGACTGATGGCAAACATTCATTCGTTTTTATTAGACATCCACACACGCTCTACAAAGTGCTGAGTGCAAAAGCAAGTATGTATTCTGTCCTCATGGAGTTCACTGTTGAAAGGGAAAGGCTGAGATCAATGACAGAGGTACATAAACAATGGTAGAATCCTGACAAATGCCACGAGGGAGAATTGTGTGGTAATTATTTGTGTGTAAAGGTGCATAGACCTAGTCAAGGAGATCAGAGACGTCCAGAACAATGGGCACCAAACTAGAGAGAGAACCTGGCTTCCTGGGCCCGTGGCGATGCCTGGGCCACACCCAACCTGGTGGCAGTAATTTTGTATCAGTAACTGGGTGCCCACAAAGCTGTCCAACAAAAGTGTGTGGGAAGAACTACCCCACGGGAGGGCAGGGCAACAACCAGGTGGGGAATAACAAGAATTTAGTTTCACCTTCGCTCTCTAAAACCTAGGTCTCTGGCTGTCGGTTTTCTCATCTGCCAAATGGGTGTAATAACACAGCTGACTCATGTGGCACGTTGTCAGGGGGTAGAGATGGAGTCATGGCTCCCCAAAGATGTCTATATCCTAATCCCTAGAACATGTGAATGTGACTTTCCATGGCAAAAGGGACTTTGCAGATATGACTAAGTGAAGGGTCCTCAGATAGGAAGGTTATCCTGGTGGACATGATGTAAACATGAGGGGCCTTGGAAGGCAGAAACAGGAGGGTCAGCGAAGGAGATGGAGACAGAGCAGCGGTCAGAGTGATTGAGGAAGGGGATTGCCAGCAGCGGAACACAACACCCTCTAGAAGACAGAGAAGTAGGGGAACCCAATTCTCCCCAACAGGCTTCAGGAAGAATGTGACCTGATGACACCTTGATTTTAGTGCCCCAGAACTATAAGGCAGTAAGTTTGTGTCTCAAGCCATGACTTTGGCAGTAACTTGTTACATCAGCAATAGAAAACTAACACACAAGATAAAATAAGATCATTGGTGTACACGTTCTCTGAGAAATAAAAAGCTCATCTTGGTGGAGATCGTGCCCATAGCAAGTGTTCAGAGGCTGGCAGAGACGGGGCAGCTGCTGAGGAATTGACCCCACAGTCCTGCAGATGGATTGGTCAGACTCACTGTCCAAATCTATAGTTTGTTAAAATTTCCAAGGAGTTGAATGCTAGAAATCACCCCTTCTGCACCCACTGAGGCCTGTCTGTAAGAGGGGAACACCCACCCAAGAGCAGAAACAAAAGGCCCGTCCGCTCTCTTCTAGCCTGGAGACTTTGGCCTCAGCCAGTGATTCTTAACCCTGGCATCACATTAAAATCAGGAGAGCTTTAAAAATCTTTCAGTCACCAGGCCCCAATCCCTGCAATTCAGATTTACTGTGTCTATGGTGTGGCCCAGTCATCAGTATTTTTTAAACACTCTCCCAGGAGCATCCAATGTGCAACCAGAGGTGGGAGCGGCTGGCCCAGAGGGCCCACCACGCAGGTCTATGGGAGAGTCATCCCTCCTCACTTACAGCCTTGCTGGTGTCCAATTTCTTCCAGCCCCTGCAGCCTGGCTGGCGTCAGCCTTGCCCACTAAGCCGGCTCCTCCCAGACAGGCAGACTCAACCATAAATTTTAATTCAAACTGTTTCATTTTATTATTTTCACATGCTTAAAGCCCTAAACATGATGAGAAAGTTATTCTCACATTGTGACCCACAGATCGGCAAGGTAGAGAGCTTCTCTGCAAGTTCCCTTTCGGGTACATCATATTTCAGCAGCCCCGAGGTATGACCAGATGTCTCCTATACATGAACACACTCACACACAAACACACTATTAGACTGGTTATTCTTTACATCTGTGGATACTGCTCTATCCAAGAGGAAGGCCAGTGACTTCATTCTGCTGAACTCTTTGTGTGGCAGCTCCTCTGGGGCCAAATGGAAAGAAAATCCGGATAATCATGGATAATGTAAGTGCTGACAGGTACGGGTGCATGACACCACCTGTAAAGCGTCCTCCTCTATGAAACACATGTAACTTGCTGCAGCATGAATTACTGCTGCTCGGCGGCATGAGCTCACCTGCATCCCTGGGTTGTTTTGCTTCTTGACAGTGCGTCTGATGCCCGTGTGCCTGAGACTGACTGAGCCCTTTCTGGCTGGCCTCCCACCTAGAATATCAAAAAACTGAAGTTGAAGCTTTGCTTAGAACCTGGAAGGAATTTCTGGTTTTGCTCCTGCCCTGTCCACTGTGGCCTGAGCCTGGGAGTGGAAGGGTCCATCCTTCAGGTTACAGTGCTCCAGGCAGTGGCGACTATTGGTCCAAGAATCCTCAGGAAGTCACATCTCGGTCGCTGGCAATAAAAGGACTCATAACTCAATCTCAGAGTGTGGCACATTCCTTGACTCGCTCGGGTATAACATTATATCAAACAGATGAAAAATGAAAATACATATTTGGCTAACATTAGAACAGTTTTAGGTAATGATTGAAGTAGAGTGACCTTGACTTTCAGAGATAATCCTATGTTTGGAGACATTCATGTCAATATTATTGCAGTTTTATTTTTTCACTCCCTATGTCTGAGGAAGGCTGAAACCCTTTCTGCAGGGTCTTGGGTCTAATAAACCTAGGCAGAGCCGCCTGGCGGTGAGGTGGCGTGGGAGTGGACCCGGCTTGGGAGCAGGTGGCACTGTCATTTCTCCCTCTGACTTCTTGATAGGCATTATTGCCCAGCTAATGAGCTTTCTTTTGCACTTTGGGAGGCTGAGGTGGGTGGATCATGAGGTCTAAAGATTGAGACCATCCTGGCCAACATGGTGAAACCCTGTCTCTACTAAAAATACCAAAATTAGCTGGGCTTGGTGGCACACACCTGTAGTCCCAGCTACTTGAGAGGATGAGAAGAAGAATTGCTTGAACCTGAGAGGCAGAGGTTGCAGTGAGCCGAGATCGTGCCATTGCACTCCAACCTGGCCACAGAGTGAACTCAGTCTTTTGAAAAAAAAAAAAAAAAAAAAAAAAAGATTCTTCCTCCAAGCTTCCTCCTCTCCAGGAGAGAGAGTTCCCTCTAGGGTAGAGTCACAGACTGCAAGCTGGAAACTTATTGACAACCCAAGCCTTAAGCCACCAGCTAGTCATGAGGACCAAGAAATCAGCTTACAGGTTTGCACTTTTCCTGGAGAGGGACCCTCAAGGTACAATTGTAGTTTCTTCCTTTTGGTGTTACACAAGCCCAAAGTCCTTTCTAGGGTGCTGGCTGTGCTTAGAGGGAAGCTCCTGCTGCCCAGGTGACTTCTGCCCAGGAGCCATCCCAGCCCTTACCTCTCCCGGTCCCCTCTGTCCCTGAGCTGGTACCGGATAGCACCCTTTAACTCCAGGTGCCTTCAGTGCCCAGTCCCTGCCCTGTCAGACGGCCCGGAAACACACCTGCAGCCAGCAGCCTTTTGACCTGGGCTGGGCTGAGCAGGTGCAGTGGCTGCAGCCGCCGCCACTCCACATTCCATGGTGCACCTCACCTCCGGGCGGGTCCAGACAAGCACCAACCCCCAGCCAACTCCGGATGCACAAACAGAGGCAGCGAGAGCTGCTCAGGACTCTCTGTCTCCTCAGCTGGGCCTAATTGCAGCCTAGACGTGAGAGTCAGGAGGGACCGAGGAGAGCATGTTAACAAGCCAAGAGGCTTCTGTTCTGAATTCTTTGGCAGTCAGGACTCGGGCGCTGAGCTGAGCATGAGGCGAGCAATGGAGACAGTGCAGGGACGGGAGCTAATTAAGCTGTAAGCCATCCCCAGAGCCCTGATTCATTTGTAATTATGCTCTCTGATCTCAGAATCGCCTCGGGCTCTCAGGAGAACTGGGTGGAAAAGGGGGAGCAGGTGATTGAAAAGTTGATCGGGGCTTTTAGAATGGATTTTCATGAAACTGACATTTACACCACTCTTGGAGAATTTGGCTGCCTGAAAAGAACCATAAACCATGTGTAATTCTGCCACGTGATCCCAGGAGCTCCAATCAGCTGGCCCCAGAGGGTAACGCCTTGTTCTGTGTAGGTCAGGTGACCCCTGCATGGTGTGGTTTTTGGAAGGTCCCCCTGCTCCTGCCCAAAGCCATGCCCTCTGGCTAAGCTCATTGATGCTGAAATTGAGTAGCCCATTTTGTCCTCTGATTGTGCGTCAGCATCGCAAAATCGAAACCTGGGGTTTTGCCATAACAGACACACACCTCCACAGGCAGGCGTATGATCCAATCTCCAGGATGGGAACTCATTGCTCTATGCCCAACCTGCATTTTTTTAAGTCACCAAATCAAAACATGACTTAATTTTTCGAACTGATTTTCCAAATGCGTAACCCAAGGGCCAGAAAGGATTAGTGACTTAGTGAAGGTCACGTAGGCAAATGTGGCAGACGGGCACCTGCATCCAAGTCCTCTGGCCTCAAATCCAGCAGACTCTGCAGTTTTTAAGTAGTGAAGTAAAACAAAAAAGCTGGAAAGTCAGGGATTCATCAGGTATCATGCGAGAGAGGCTGCTACTAGGGAAGGTGCCATGTGGAAAGGGTGGGAGCCCAAACTTGGTCGCCATTGTCACCTTTGGTCATTTTTTGATTTGTTGACTGTTAGAAAAATACAAGTTGGAGATAGAGCAATGCTCCAAAGGATAAATTACAAGCAGAAACTCTCACGCCGATGGGCTGACATCTGTTAAGCTCATCTTCATGCAGTAATGGGCCCTGCTGATGATTGAGTCGTTTCTGGGCAGAGGACCTTTTCTCCCAGAAACTCCATTCCCCAGACAGTCCTGCATAATTGAATAGAAGCAGCTTGTCTTTGCTCAGGCTTTGAAGAAAACCAGATAACACAAGGCTCAACACAGTTTAGGCAGTGGCTACTTCTTTTAAAAAGAGAGAAAGAGACAGACAAAATTCCTGCCTGAATCTGTTAGTCCTGTCCCTGTGGCCAAGCCCCAGGAATTCTGCCCTGGCTGGAAAGACTCAGACCTCAGCACTTTTCTGAGCAGTGGGGACTTGGGCCAGAGTCTCCACCTCTGATTCCGGTTCCCAGAATGGCAGCAAGATGTGTTGGGGGTGGGGGAGCTGGCCTTCAAGGGCCTTCCAAACCTGAGGAATGAGGCTAGGGAATCTTGAGACGTTTTCTATTTTTATTCTTAATAGTGAAATATAAATGATTGTTTCATAGAATTGTAATAAAAATTCAAGAGTTAAGGAACTTAGCCCTGTGCCTGGCATAGAGTAAGAACCTTAAATATCTTCACTGTGAAACAATACACTTCGAAGGCAGTTGTTTCATTGTAAACAAATTTAGAACACACTGAAAAGTACAAAGAACAAAACTAAATTCATCTATAATCCCAACTCCCAGACATGGTACCTTACTATATATATCATTTCAGAACTTTTTCTACTCAGAAATGGAATATATCTAGATTATGAATTTCTTTGTTTCTTCTTTCATTAGCCCTGCCTTTGTCTGGGTTCTTCTTAGACATCTCTGAGGCATAAGCACCCGGCTCACATATCCCCTCCCAGAGGAGCAAACTTCTGATAACACCCTTGACCTTCACCACCCACTTAATCTAAAGGCCATTGATGGCATTGAGAAAAGCAGTGACGTGGTATGGAGAATCACATTTCCCACGTCAAAAAGTAGAAAACAAGGATGTTATCTGATTTACAGATGTATTTAGTGGAAGAAGAAGATTTGCAGAAGAATAACATTTTGTGAAATTATACAAAGTGAAAGTTAGACTTCAAGTTTCAGTGTTCTTAACTAATTTTATTGGAACACGGCCACACCCATTTATTAGCGATCATCTGTGTCTGATTTGGTGATACTACAGTAGGGCTGAGTGGTCCCTACAGAGACCAGACAGCCCCCAAAAGCCTGAAACATTCACTCTCTGGTCCTTTACAGAAAAAGTTTGTGAATCCTTGGTCTGGAGGTATGAGAAGATATTTGGTCACAATATACTTTTAAGTGTTCATATGTGTGCACGTATGTGTGCCTGTAATCCCAGTTACTCAGGAGGCTGAGGCAGGAGAATCGTTTGAACCAGGGAGTCGGAGGTTGCAGTGAGCTGAGATCACGCCACTGCACTCCAGCCTGGGTGACAGAGCAAGACTCCGTTTCAAAGAAAAAGAAAAGAAAAGTAGGAAAGCATACCTGCACAGCAATGCACACAAAAGTTCTTTTGTTTAGGAGAGTGGTTCTGAAACTATTTGGTCTCAGAGCCCATGTTGAATCTTGAAAATTGCAGAAGACCCAAAAGAGCTTTTTAAAAATACAGATTCTGTTTATTGCTCTTTGCTGTATTTAGAAATTAAAACTATGAACATTTAAAATATTTACCTGACAGGTCGTTGGATGGGGGTCTAAAAAATAAAATATTAATTTATTTAAGATAACAACCTGTTACATGTTCATATAAATAATGCATTTTGGTGAAAAACAGCTATATTTTTCAAAACAAAAATATCAGCTAAGAAGAGTGGGATTGATTTATGTCTTTGCAAATTTCCTTTAAGTCTGGGTTAACAGAACACAGGTGTATGTGCACTCTGTTGTGACGTTACATACACAGCCACTGGAGAACGCTACCGTAACTTAATGAGAGAATGAGGGTGAAAAGACAAATAACAGTAATAATATGAAAATAATTTTGACCTAGTGAACCCTCTGGAAGTTTCTTGAAGATGCCTAGAGGTTCCAGAGCCATACTTTGAGAACCACCGGTTTAGAAACACAAGGATCCAAAACATTCATAGGGCCGGACATGGTAGCTCACGCCTGTAATCCCAGCACTTTGTGAGGCCGAGTCAGGCAGATTGCCTGAGATCAGGAGTTCGAGACCAGCCTGACCACATGGTAAAGCCCTGTCTCTACTAAAATTTCAAAAATTAGCCAGGCATGGTGGCAGTCACCTGTAATCCCAGCTACTCGGGAGGCTGAGACAGGAGAATCACTTGAATCCAGGAGGTGGAGGTTGCAGTGAGCTGAGATCGTGCCACTGCATTCCGGTCTGGGTGACAAGTGTGAAACTCTGTGTCAATCAATCAATCAATAAATCAATAAAAATAAAACATTCATAGGGTGAAGCCTCTAAAAGACAACTGACTAACCTGGGGCAAAGAGGGCCTCTCCTGCCTCTGCTGCTTTCAGGAAGATAACCAGAGAGTCAGAGATGGAAGAGGTTAGAACACCTCATTTGTTGTGCAAATCTAGTGTGGGGCCAGTGGCTCCCCTGCAGTCTTGGCAACCACAGGCTTTGGGGACAAGGTTTGGGAGTGGCAGCTCTTCCCAGGTCCAAGCCTCTCTCCAAGTTTCATCTGTCCTCTATTTCCTCTTCTACCCTCCGCCCTCACCCATGAGCTAGGGAAGAGAAGTTACCATGACATGTCACCTTATGTGTCCTTTAGAAGAACCAGAGCAGGCCAGGCGTGGTGGCTCACGCCTGTAATCCTAGCACTTTGGGAGGCCGAGGTGGGTGGATTATCTGAGGTCAGGAGTTCAAGACCAGCCTGGCCATCATGGTGAAACCCCATCTTATTAAAAATAAATAAATAAAAGTAAAGAACCAGAGCAGTTCTCATTGCATTGCACTTGGCCACATCTGTCTGAAGCCCTCCACTAGCTGGAGGAGCATGTCTCCTGGACCAACTGCTCCCCCAGGGCTCCCGTTGCAGCCACAGCCCCCCAGTGCACCAATGCCCTTGGCATCATTCAGGTGCAGTTATGTTCTCTCCCAGGGGACCTAAGATTCAGTCTAACTATTCCTATGCCTGCTTAATTCTTTTTATTTTTTAATTGTTGTAGCTACTCTGTTAAAGCAGAAAGGCAATCTGTTTACTCAACCTGAGCATGAAACTAAGCCAAAAACGTGCTCTGAGCATGGCAATGAGGCCTATGACGAGCTTGAAGCATGACTAGCTCCATCCAGTATGGCGGACTTCTGATAAGAGTTAATAGTTTATATTGTCTGCTCACTGAGTACCAGGCACTGCTTCAAGTAGACTACAAATTATATACTCTGATATCTGCTTTCCTACTTTTCTTCTTTTTTCTTTGAAATGGAGCATCGCTCTGTTGCCCAGGCTGGAGTGCAGTGATGTGATCTCGGCTCACTGCAACCTCCGACTCCCTGGTTCAAGCGATTTTCCTGCCTCAGCCTCCTGAGTAACTGGGATTACAGGCACATGCCACCACACTCAGCTATTTTTTTTGTATTTTTAGCAGAGACAGGGTTTCACCATGTTGGCCAGGATGGTCTCGATCTCCTGACCTCATGATCCACCTGCTTCAGCCTCCCAAAGTGCTGGGATTACAGGTGTGAGCCACGGCACCCGGCCCCTACTTTTCTTTAATTATAGAAACCATGGTTTTAAGCTAGACATGTAGCCTCCCAGTATACAGACCACATCTACAAGCCTACAGGCCTCTCTCATCTAGGTGCAGCCATGAGACCAAGTTCCAGTCAATGAGATGTACAGAATGAGCCCTTGGCCTTCACTCCTTGCTGGAGTGAAGATCAGTGGCTGCAACTCCTGTTGCTGTCTTAGGTCCTTAAGTGGAAGTGACTTGTTGAAGATGATGGAGCAGCAACAACTTAGAAGGAGCCTGGGTCTCTGACACCGTGGACTACATACCATTTGGTCCTTCTTTGGAGGTAAGAGAAATAAATTTTTCTTTTTTTAAGCCACAGTGTTATAGACTGAATGAGTATGGCTCCCAAAATTTATATGTTGACGCCCTAAACCCCAACATGATGGTACTTGGAGGTGAGCTTTTGGAAGGTCATTAGGTTTGGATAAGGTCATAGAGTGGAATCCCCATCATGGGATTACTGTGCTCATAAGAAGAGGAAGGAAAACTAGAGTACTCTCTTTCCACCATGTGAGAAGGCAGCTGTCTGCAAGCCAGGAAGAGGGTCCTCACCAGGAACTAAATCTGCTGGAACCTTGATCTTGGACTTCCCAGTCTCCAGAACCATTAAAAATAAATATCTGTTGTTTAAGCCACTCAGTCTATGATATTTTGTCATAGATGCCCATTTTGACTAAGATACATTGTTATTTGAGGTATGCTATTATAACAGCTTAACGTAATCCTAATGCAGAGTTATTGCTTTTAATCACCATAACAATAATATGACATCAACATTTTTCAAATGAGGAAACCGAGGCACATAGAGTTTATATAACTAACCCAATCTGGAGGTGGATGCAACCAAGATTCTAGCTTAGGCAGAGTTCAAAGAATGTACTTTTTTATTATTTTTTGAGGCAGAGTCTCATTCCATCACCCAGGCTGAAGTACAGTGGCATGATCCTGGCTCGCTGCAACCTCTGCCTCCTGGTTCAAGCAATTCTCATGTCTCAGCCTCCCAGGTAGCTAGGATTACAGACATCAAGTCACCACGCCCGGCTAATTTTTGTATTTTTTTAGTAGAAACAAAGTTTCACCGTATTGGCCAGGCTGGTCTCAAACTCCTGATCTCAATCATCTGCTCACTTTGGCCTCCCAAAGTCCTGGGATTACAGGTGTGAGCCACTGCACCTGGCCAGAGTGCACTTTTAACAACCATATTTCACTACCTAATATTTTAGTATATAACTGACCTTCCTTTGGGGGCTGATTTTCTGGCCTCTTTCATTTAGTTATGAAAATCTCTTATTTGATATCAGCTTCTAGTGTAGAGCCATTGGGTTGCCAGCTACAAAATGGGCAGATAAAAACTCCTATTTATTATATTCTCAACTCATCTGAACTTTGTAGATGTGTGGGAACACACACACACACACACACACACACACGCACAAAGTGATGTTTACATATTCTTCTTGGAATGAAATGCCGTATGCTCACCTAGCTCATCAGCCATTGGCTTTTAGACCCTCTACACATGATCATAATCCTGAACCCACAAATATATCCCATAATAAATAATTATGTCAAATATCAAGTATTTATTGTGTCTAAGGGAAATGTCCTTTATTGGCCATTGAGAGTCTCATTTTAATTTTTCCTAAAACAAAAGTTAGGTAGAATTTTTCCCACTAGCCAAGTAGCTTCTCACACCTGGACCAGCCGAGTGGTGTGCTTTGTAGACAGGATCCCTCAGCTAGCCTCTCATGAGACCCTTGCCAGCTCCTGCTCCTGCTCTTTAGTTGTGGAGCATATGTATTAGTCAGGCTATGTGAGGCTATACTGCAAAAACTCCTTACCCCTAAAACTTCAGTGTCTTCATGTAACCTGGTATGGGTTACATTGAACATTCAAGAAGCTCATGGGAGTGCCAGGCCCGCTTAGTGAGAATGCAGCCATGTCTCCTACTAAGCATGCTTTCAGCACCACCTGGGAAAAACATCGGCCCCAGACAGCTGCCAACAGGGTCTGTGTGGGGAGATCAGACAGAGATGGTCATGCTGTTTTCAGTAACTTGTTTTCTATCATGTATTTATATATTTATTGTGGAAAAAAATGAGCACATAAAAAGAGAAGATTAAAATTATACCCAATTCTCACTAACCCCACTGAAATCTTTTGGATTTTTTTTTTTTTTAGTCTTTTGCTATATACAATATGTACCTTTTTACATCCAAAGTCTTGCACTTAGCATGACATCATGATCATGCCACCACATCGTTAAATATTTAAAAAAATTAATGGCTGCATATTTTT
Source organism: Aotus nancymaae (assembly GCF_030222135.1). Lineage (NCBI taxonomy): Eukaryota > Metazoa > Chordata > Mammalia > Primates > Aotidae > Aotus > Aotus nancymaae. Next base: position 10,027,824 of record NW_026988421.1, read on the forward strand.
CTAGCATTTGGATGATAGCAATTCTCCTTACTGGTCATATAGTTTATTTCTCAAAATGTATAAGTAATCCCCAAAGTGGACATCCTTGAAAATAAGTCTCTGTACTTTTATCTGATTGTAGAGCATTTGTAGAAATAGGAAAAAAAATTACAAAAGGATATGGTCATTTTTAAGGCCCTCAATCAATTACAGAAAGTTTCTATTGATGGAAACTCCCACCTGCAATGTGTAATGGTGCATATTACATAGGAATTTGATGGGCAAAATGAATTTTTATTTTATTTTTGATATTTGAATATCTTGCTTATTGAATATTTGTATTTTTATTATTTACTTGTGTTCTTTGTCCAATTTAACAGTATTATGGTAGCACTTTTCTCATTGTTTTGCAATAAGCTTTCACATAAAAATAAGATTCGTTCTGATATTTATCCAGACATCTTTCCAGTGTTACCGATATCTAGTTTTAATGTTTCTGTCATCAAACTCAATAATCTTTTACATTTTAACCTATTCCTAAGCTTTTGTATCTACAAAGTCCTGCTCTCAAGATCTGAAGTTTACCTGTCTTTTATTTTTATGTTATTTTTGCATATAACTGTTAAATGCACGTGGAATTTACTTTGGTATAGGGATTATCTTTAATTTTTTCCAGATGATTGGTCTTGACATCATTTATTGACTAACCTCCCTTCCCTCACAGATCTGTACCACATACTAATTTTTTTGGTCTATATTACCTCTATTACGGCCTGTGTTTGAGACATTCCGTTATGTTGATTCATCTGTTCACAGTTTGATTTGGCTATTGAAGTTTTATAATACCTTCCCTCCACCCTTTTCTCCCCATTGTGATAGAATACTTTTTTTTTTTTTTTTGAGATGGAGTCTCACTCTTGTTGCCCAGGCTGGAGTGCAATGGCGGGATCTCAGCTCACTGCAACCTCTGCCTCCCAGGTTCAAGCAGTTCTCCTGCCTCAGCCTCCCAAGTAGCTGAAATTACAGGCACGCGCCACCATGCTCAGCTAATTTTTGTATTTTTAGTAGAGATGGGGTTTCACTATGTTGGCCAGGCTGGTCTCGAATTCCTGACCTTAGGTGATCCACCCGCCTCGGCCTCCCAAAATGCTGGGATTACAGCTGTGAGCCACCACGCCTGGCTAATAGAATACTTTTAGTATACTTCTTTCTCAAAATATTCTGGGCTGGATTGTGCCACCAAAAATCTCTTAAAAGGCATAGTCCAGGCTACTGCAGGCCTGGTGTGTATCTAACTCTTGTTGACCCGAACAGGCAACATTGTCTTCCTCTAAGAGGCCAAGTTTACAACTTTCCTCCAAGAAACTGGTCTTTTGATTTTTCCTGGCTTACAGTGGCCTTTTGCTTTGGAATGGAGAAGCAAGAAGGGCTGAAGAGTGAAGGAACAGCTTGGGCCTTACTGGGCCATGCTGACAGGAAATTAACATGTGTGGTCACCCTCTTTTTATTAAGAGAGTCACGTGCTATTGGCCAGAAAGCAATAACTTGCACTTAGCTGTCTTCACTGGACCCTGGCAGAGGGGTGCCCAAGACTGGTAGCTGTCCATTAAGGAATACTCAGCAAAAAGTAAAGGCTCTATTTGCAATTTTATCACCGAATTATCGTGGGTATGCTGCTATCACACTGTGGAATTCCGCCATAACTACCCGTGACATCCTTCCAGCTCTAATGTAGGGCCATTGGTTATAGGCAGCCCTATCCAGATCTTGCAATGAAATCCTCAAAGTGTCTGCCTTTGTTTCCTGAAACTAGCATTTGTCAGAGCTGTTCAACAGCGCTGAATTCAGACATCTTTTCATTTTCCTGAGCCTTCTTGCTTTGTGAATGATCCTTTCAAGACCCCTGGGATAAAAGTGTCCCCAAAGCGTGAAACAGATAAAAAGCAATCGCTTTTACACGAGCAGAAGAAACTTTCTTCCCTTCCCTCATTAGTTTAACTTCTAACTGATTTAGACATTTGTTACACTTTCCCTGGAAATGTAAAAGTTTAATTTGGAATGCAGTCACGGAGCAAAAATTCTGCTGAGTATATAATGCAAAATATGGTTGCTAATGAGTGGCACTGATTTAACAGGAAATAAGGAAGAAAAATACAAATTTTGGAAGAAAATAAGCAATTTTATAATGTTTCCACTTGTTCCGAATCCAACTTCATTGCTTCAAGGGGTAGCTTGGAAATTTTTCTCCAGAAAGCACAGTAAATATTCCTGAAGGCGATCTATTTTCTGGCCTGGAAGAAATGTGTAGAAATGACAAATTTCCTGCGACAACCTCTGGGAAATTTGTGTTGATGACACCTCTGATTTTAAGTTCTTCTTTCTTTCCTCCAGAAAAAAAAAAAAATCAAATTGTGAACAACAAAGAAGAGGGCAGCAAATTCCTGCTTTTTTAATTAAAAAGAAAATCCTTTAAGTCCTTGAGGCTGCCTTGTTTGTGTGTGAATGTGTGTGTTTTAAAGACATTTTGAGATAGTTTAGGGAGACAGCACAAAAAAATCTTCCTCCCATTAGAAATTCTGATTTTGCACCGTTAATTGGCATTTTCAAAACACCAAGCGCCCAGTTTGAAGTCTACAAATAAAACGCAAGCCCAGATGTTGCAGTTTACCCTAGCATGCGTTTAACACTTCATAAGTAGTTCATTAAACTGATAACACTTTAAACAGTAACACTGGCTCTTTCAGACTCCCTCGGCTTGTAATTGTCCTGAGGCACCGAATGAACCCTTCCTAGCCTGGGAACCACAGGAATTTACATTCTTGACGTGCATCTCTTAATTATCGACACTCTGGGGTCCCTGGCTGACTCAGGGAGGGCCGGCTCGGTCCTGCACGCCCCAGTGACCGCGCACAGGGACAGGCCGGAGGGCCTATGGGCCAGGGACGCCAAGCAGGGACTCAGCCTTGGGACGCACGCAGGGCAGACGTCAGACACGGATCGGAGCGGTGGGAGCCTCCCCGCGTCCTCCAGCACCGCCGCTGGGTTTCCCAAGCAGCTTCTTTCTGACCAGAACACAGTTTTCCAGCAGTGCCTCTCCCCACGTTGAACGGCCTTGGGATGAACGTTCACCTCCCTCTTGCCTTTCCTTCCGAGGGTGGCATTCCCGGCTGCCCAGGCTCTCTCTAGAAAATGGGAGATCTTGGCTCGAGGTGGATCCCGTCTCCCGGGAATAAGCCTCTAGGCCCTGGGGTAACCATAGTATTGGAGACGCAGCGGAGGCCCTGGGTGTCCTCCCGTCCACCAACGGGACAGGCGCAGAACAAGGAAAGGGAAGGGTTGCTCGTGGTGTGCCAGGCACCGTGCGCAGCTCTGCAGCCGTTTCGTTCAGCTCCGCCACACGCCGCCGACGCAGCAAGTACAGGGCAGACCTCGTCCCTCCTGCGGAGATGAGCCCAGGTCGCTTTGCCCGAGCCCACGAGGCTGCAGACCATGCGCCCCGCAGGACTGAGTGGGCGCGGGGCACCGTGCTCAGGAGCTCTGTGCGGCCACACCTCCTTCAATCCTACCCACCGCTCGGGACCCTTATCATCTCATTTTGCAAAAGAGGGAGTGATGGCAGAAATGCGGGCGCCACAGGGACTCGGGTGTGCCCGGCTGCCCTCTGACCGCGGGCGTCGCCTCTGCACCCCGGCCCCCTCTGCAGACACCGGGTGTGCGTGGCGAGTTAGAGGGTCTCACAGCCTGCGTCCGGAGAGTTCACCCCAGGCCAAGGAGAACCCGCTCCGTTCGCCCCTGCAGCCGCGTCCAGACCCCGGGCGCCCCGCGCTCCCACACCCCCCACGCCCCCAGCCCCAGGCATGGTCTCCAGCCCCACGCAACTGATGGGGAACCGATAGGTGACTGACTGAGCGGCTGCTGATTAGCCTAGCTGGGCTGCAGCGAGGCCCGAGGCGGCCCGCGAGCTTCCTTCCCAGGCAGGGAGCCCAGCGATCGGTCGCACCGAGCCGGGAGCCGTAGTCCGGAGCCGGATCCGAGAGCGCGAGCGGGAGCCGGACGCGCGGGGGCTCCGCGGCCAGGCGCACAGCGCCATCGCGTGGCCAGCCCGGGCAGCGCACCCGGGGCCGCGGCTCCGTCCCGAGCTAGGACCAGGGTGGAGGAGGTGATGGGCGGGACCAAGGCCTCCCTTTATAGGATCATCACCCTGTCTCCAGCTCTGGGCTGGGGGAGGCCCGTGTGGCTGCAGCAACAAAAGCGATGGGTCGGTGGAGTCTTTGCTTAGCCGGACGCTTTGGTCAGCTCTGAACTATTCGTACTGTTCTTGGTGGAGGTAGCAAGACCCCCGTCTCTCCTGGTGGGCAGCGGGGATGTCGCGGAGACAGAAGCTAAGGTGGCAGTGTGGTGGAAACTTCTGCACCTTCCAGAACACATGGGTCTATGGACGTGGGCAAGGCCATGTGAAGGCTCATGTTCATTTGTTCGGTTCACTTACTTAATTCATTTGTTCAGTGGTTCCTTCATTAATTCAGTCAACAATATCGTTTTGAGCACTTAGTGTGTGCCAGGACCCAAGGTCGGGGCTAAGGGTAGAAAAGAGAATGTGGGAGGCTGAGGCAGGAAGATCACTTGAACCGGGGAGGCAGAGGTTGCAGTGAGCTGAGATCGCCACTGTACTCCTGCCTGGGTGACAGAGTGAGAGTCTCCATCAAAAAGAAAGAGAGAGAGAGAGAAAGAGAGAGAGAGAAGAAAGAAAGAAAGAAGAAAGAAAGAAAGAAAAAGAAAGAAGGAAAGAAAACGATGGTTTACAATCTCCCTTGCCAGTCTCATGAGACCAGAATATTTGAAAAAGCGTAAATTAAGATACACAGGATTACGAAGCAAACCGATGATACTGACATGGAGTTAGAAAATATTTTTCAGTGGTGCTATAGTCATATATCTTGTTTGTTGATAGAGGATGTAACAAGATCTACAGACCAATCTATTCACTGCAGTCATTTCAAAACAGTGATGAGCCCAACTGATATTTTGAGATAACTGCATCAGCTACGATGTGATAGAAAAATAGCTGTGATTTCTGTTGGAGACAAAGTCACAGACACTGCTAATACACTGTGGCATGCTGCCTGTTTTCATAATTGAATAAAATGTTAAGTCTCAGTTAGAGGTTAGTGAAAATAATGACATAAATGTTTCCCTGTCCAAGTTCATGGACCCCCCTCCTCCAGATTTTATTCACAGACCCCTTGGTTAAGAAGCCAGATAGGTGAGCAGAAATAAACAGGGCGAGTGCGGACAGTGGTGAGCGCTTGGAGGAAATCAACGAGGAGATGGACTAACAATAAAACTGGAAGGGAGGCCCTGTGTGGGAGGTGATGGTCGGGAAGGCCTGGATGAGATGATGCTTCACTGTAAGAGCCCGATACAGAGGTAGACAGTGGCCACCAGGGACTCCGATTTCGACCGTAAATCTGCACAGTCTTTTTGAAAATTTGGATCTGGTGTTCAGGCCTGGACTCAGCTTTTGATTACAAGCCCTCCCGCTCCCTAGAGTCCAGGTCAGCCATGGACATCCAGAGATTTCACCCCAGGGCACTGAAGGGGAAAGCCCTGCCTGGGCCTGTAGGCACTTGAGTTTGCAACTTTGCCACCTAAAGTCTCCTGGGTCACTCTTGGGGCAACCCATCCAGGGCAAGAGCAGTTTGCATGGCAAATGGAACATCCCAAAGTTTAACCTGAAGAAGATGTTCAGCATCTGTGTCCTATTTAGAAACCAGGCTCCTTCCAGCTTAGGGGTCCCCTGAATCTTCCAGATATTTATCCACCTTTCATTCAAGCTGTGATTCCCCAGGGCCCCTTCTAAGCTAGCAGCTGTGTGACATCTCTGTTCTCCTCCACGCATCTCCAGGCGGCAGCGCGTTGGGGGTGGTTAGGGAGTGTAGTGCTGGGTCACAGGCAGCCTTTGTGGCTGAGTATGAACCAGTGTAGCAAGCTTGCGGGATGATGTCAGAGCTGGCACCGGCAGAGAACAACTTTGTTGACAAGAAGATTAATTAGACAAATGTAGTGCCCATCAGCTATTGCCACCCCCTCCTCAGGGGTCAGCTCTAGTCAGGCCTTTGCTAGAGATTTTTTTTTTTCATCTTTTTAGAGAAAGCTTAATCTCCTAACAAGGCAGCCAAGAAATGGTTCATGGCGTGCCAGAAGAGCAAGTGCATACAAGCGTGCTCTGAAATGAGGGTGCCTGCAAACCGCCAGGCCGCAGGGCCGGGGCTGGCCCAGCCTTGCAGCCAACTGGGCCTCTTCCTTCTACCTGTACAGACCCAGCCCCAGGAAGCGTGTTGAGCCCTGAATCCTTCCTCACAAGGGAAGACACCCATTTGTGAGCACTCTTGGCCCCTCTTTCTTGCTTTCCTGGAGAGCTGCTCCTTTCATGGAGGGGCGGGCAGACAGCCATGCGGGGTCTTCAGAGCTCGGAGGCTTCCGCCGCCCACATCTTCCCTCTTTCTCCAAAAGGCACCTGCCCCATTGCCCCACTGTGGGAAGAGGCGATGAATGAATTGCTGAGTGGTAGTGGCCTCATTCACCATTCATCAAATACTCTGTAGGTTTATAGGCAAATTATATCCCAGCAACACTGCAGTAAAGGAATCAGTCCCACACATCAGGCCCTGGCCCTCGCCCTGGCCCTGGGAAGGGGTTATATTCTAGATGTGGGGGCATGGCCATGAGTAAAATAAATATTCCAAGAAGCTCACCTGTATCTGTGGTAAAGACCAAGAAGGGGCTAGGAGCGGGGATGTGGTGGTGAGGGCTGGGAGATGGCAGCTATTTTGGAAAAGGTGCCCCTGAGGAGGTGAAATTAGAATTGAGACCTGAGGAGGGAGAGACTGTGCAGAAGACTCCCTGTTGGCTGCAGGGGACAGGAATTGGACGGTGCCAAGGGAGGGGAGTTTCTGTGGATATCTGTTGACTAGGTGAGTAAAACAAGATGTTTCCAAGCTGTGCTTCTCACACTTTAGTGTGTGTTAGAATCCTTGGGAAGGAGAGCCTTGTTAAAACATAGATTTCCAGCTCCACTGATTGAGAAGGGCTGGTGCAGGGCCCGGAGAGCTACATTTTAACAGCCCTCCCTCCGTGCAACCCTCCCAGCCCCTCCTGGAGCCCCATCTCCAGGCAGGTGCTCAGCCCAGGATTGCAGCCCTGTCTGTCTGTGAGGCCTGCCTGAGGTTTGAGAAAGGCATCGCAGGCAGGCTCCCAGGGGCCCAAAGCCAATGTGCCTTCAGCGGGACCATCCAGACAGCTCCAAGGCCTCCACCTGCCACTGGCCAGCAAGGACCTCTGGCGGGTAGAGGTGGGGCCTGCTCTGTCTCATCAGGCCATGCTCTATCCAGGGCAAGGGGTCCCTGGGGCTGGGGATGGGCCTCCCTGGATTCTGTGACCTGCCTTTTAGAGTCATGGATACCTGGAACTCTGAGCCAACCTCCAGGTCCGTGTGCGCCTCTCTCCTGGGGTCTGTCATTCTTCTGTGGGTGATGGCTTAGCTGGAACTGGGTGGGGGCGTGGACATGTGGGGCTGGCGGGTGTACACACCTGTGCATACACACACTCTCACACACACACGTGTGTGCACTAAAGGCCAAGTGGGGTGAGGCGTGACAGGGATAGGCTACAGCCTGGCTCTGTGCTGCCTTTTCACTAGGGCAACTCCTCAGAATTCTAAATTCAAACCTCGCCTTCATGATGTGTAGATGTATTTATCAAGGTAGAATAATAATGTGTTTTATCTTCTAACAACTGATTGGATTGATAACCTTTTTTTTTTTTTTTTTTTGATACAGAGTCTCGCTCTGTTGCCCAGGCTGGAGTGCGGTGGCACGATCTCGGCTCACTGCAACCTCCACCTCCTGGGTTCAAGTGATTCTCCTGTCTCAGCCTCCTGAGTAGCTTGGAATACAGGTGCATGCCATCATGCCCAGCTATTTTTTTTTTTTTTTTTTTTTTGTATTTTAATAGAGACTGGGTTTCACCATGTTGCCCAATCTGGTCTCGAACCACTGAGCTCAGGCAATCCACCCACCTCGGTGCTAGGATTACAGGAGTAAGCCACTGCGCCAGACCCCAGACTGATAACTTTTTAATAATTGACACATGGTATGGGACCTTCATTTTTATTCTCATCTTGGGCCCCCAGAATGTGACTGGAGACAGTTGCAGGGAACATACCAGAACCAAGGAATTCTCCCCGTGGATGAGGAGTAGGATGCTAAGAATGGAGACCCAGCCCCAGGAAGTGGGAACCCCAGAATTCCCAGTGTTGCTTGCCACCTATTCTTTCATCTTCACCACCTGGGCTTAACCTCCAGGCCAGAGATTGCCCAGGTCTGATCGGGCAAACCACCCTCAGCGCCTGTTTAGCATGCGGATCCCAGGACCACACCCAAACCGGATGAAGGGGGTCCCTGGAGGAGGGGCTTGAGAAGCAGAATTTTCTGCCCCCTCCCAGTGACTCAGAGGCACTAAGAAATGTGAAATCCACAGCGGGGGAGAGGTGTGGGCCCTTCATTCTGATGGATCCGCACTTGGAAACGAGGAGGGGGATAGAGCTTGAAGACCAGCTGGAGAGGCGCAGTCTGGGAATTATCTGCTGTCTCTGAATAGATGTTTGGGGACTACAGGGTCACACATTTGCAAGGAACTCCCTTCTCCAACTCCATGCAGAGGGAGTTCCAAATGCAGCAGGCCCTGCTTGGGAAACCTCTGATGTCCTTCCCACACCCAGGAGTCCCTGGGGTCCCTCTTGCCCCCCATCACCATGGAGGAAAGCTGCCCTCGACGTCCACTCGCCAATTCTTTTCTAGGAGGGAATGTAAAACTCAGCTTGGGACACAGTGGAAAGGCCCATGTGTGGTCCTGAACCCACCACCAGCAGCAGGCCACCGGCTCGCCCCCGCTCCCTGGGCTGCAGTTTTGCTGGATGCAGAAGGGCTTTCAAGATGATACAAGTATCTAACTCTAAGAAATACCTTTCAGTGTAAGGCATCACTTCACTTGTCAGATGAGGAGGTGTCTTGCTGCTTTGGCTAATGGTTTTGGAGTGCTGAGCGACAGTTCGGAGAACTCAGTCCACCGGTGGGAGAAGCCGCCTGCCGGGGTGCTATTTCCTGATCTCTGCTGCCCTCTGCTGCCCCGCGCTGGCTGGGACACGCCGAGGCGACGCAGGGTCCACAGCATCACAGAGCCGCATCCTAAGCGGTTCTGTTTACCAACGAGGAATCCGAGGCTCAGAATGGGCGGTGACTTCCTCCAGGCCACGCAGCAGGTCACCAGAGCTCCCGACTCCTTCACGGAGTCTCCAAGCGTGGTCACCAGACCAGCAGCATCAACATCACCTGGGAACTTGTCTTTTGGGCTCGCATCTCAGACCTCCTGAATAATAAACTCTGTGTGAAGCTCAGCGCTCAGCATTCTAATAAATTCTCCAAGTAGTCTGAGAACCTTTGCTATCTCTTTGGAAATGGAAATCCAGAAGGGAAACAGACTTTCTTATCATATTGTTCATCTTTAAAACTGAAATAAGACATGAAAAAAATGCTGGAGTTTGATATTATTCGTTTTCACGTTCATGTTTAGAAAGGTCAGTGCTATGAGAACATTCAGATTTCCGCAGCTCACAGGTATCTGAATCCGAACTTTGCAGCAGAGACTTCTCAGGGAAGATACTTGGAAAGTCTCTGTGGTCAGGTGATGTCTATGGAACTCCAGTGAGTGATAACATACCTCTGCTCTTGAGTGAGCATTCTGCATTTTGGGACACACATCTTATGGCAGACATAATCAAGGGCAGGGATTTCAATTTTCAGAGACAGTCCTGTTTTGAATTCATTCATTTATTCATTCATTCATTTGTTCATTTAGCAACTGTTGGTCTAACATTGACTATGAATTATAAAGACTATGTTAGCAATTAGGTAGATGATTCCTACCCTTATTGAAATTACCGCCAGGAGAAGACAGAGAGCAGGCCAAAAATTGCATGTAAAATGGATTAGCTGAAATTAATTAGTCACAATGTTTAATGAGTGAGGGCTATAAAGAAGACATTTTGGGTGCTCCCATAGGCAGTGGGGTGCAGGGAGAGGAAGGATTATGAAATGGTGGTGACTCATCTTATGAAGGAGGCAGTCCCAGGGGCTATGGGAGAGAGAAGGATGCCTCAGGCACACCTCAGGTGAAGCTGCAGATGGAGCTTGGAGGAAACACTTCACAGAGGCTGGGGATTTGTTGGCAGAGTCTTTTCACAATGAGAATTAAGCAGAATTTTTATTTTTTATTGTGGAATATTGCTATTGTTAACATTTGTTAAAAATTGATTCAGTTTGTGTACCCTGGCTCATACCTGTAATCCCAACACTTTGAGAGCCAAGGCGGGAGAATTGCCTGAGGCCAGGAGTTTGAGCCTGGCTTGGGCAATATTGCAAGACCTCTGTCTCTACAAATAAATGAATAAACAAATAAAATAAAAATGAAATGTATTTAAAATCTGGGAAATATAACACAGAGAAGGTGAACATTTGAAACCATCTATAATCCCACCATGTATACTTAAGCACTGACAAGAGTTTGTGGCGGAGTCTTCTGGATTTTTTTTTTTTTTTTTTGGAGACGGAGTCTTGTTCTGTCACCCAGGCTGGAGTGCAGTTGGGCAATCTCGGCTCATTACAACCTCTGCCTCCTGGGCTCAAGCAATTCTCCTGACTCAGCCTCCCGAATAGCTGCGACTACAGGTACACACCACCACGCCCAGCTAATTTTTTGTATCTTAGTAAAGACAGGGTTTCACCGTGTTGCCCAGGCTGGTCTTGAACTCCACCCGCAATCCACCTGCTTCGGCCTCCCAAAGTGCTAGGATTACAGGCGTGAGCCACCACGCCCGGCTGTCTTCTGGAGTTTTTCATATTAATCTATGCACTATTGTATTAGATTGCATCCTGCTATGTTATGCTATATATATCATCATACCGTTTTGTAGGTTGCTTTGTGAATTAGCATGTAGCGTGGGCATCCTTACATGTTTATTGAGCACCTCCTCTGTGTGAGGTGTACAAACTCTTCAGTGCTGGATGTACCCTGTAAACAAAGCCCACCAGGATGCTGTCCTTAGGGATTTACTGGGTGTAATACATGGAAAAGGGAAAACAGAAAGAACAAGGTACAGTGAGGAATAATAGCAACCCCATTTGAACAGAAGGGTTAAGGGAAGCCTCTCTGAGAAATGAAGGATGCAGAGAAGTTACCCGTAGTGCCAGGAAGGGGAAGCAGATTGGTGCAGGGAACAGCATATCCAAAGTCCAGAGATGGGGCAGGGCTAGACTCACCCCAGGGCACTGATAGAAGGGTGTGGCCAGAGTAGGTGTCCTCCTGTGTGACTTCCAGTTAGACAAATGCCTGGTTACAGAGCACACATCATTGATGGTGCACAGCTTGGGGAGGGAATTCACACGCTCATCTAATTACAATGGAAATGCCTTACGGGCATCCCGATGGCATGATTCAGGCTACTTTTCGCCCAATACCAGGTGCAGATGATTTGGAGAGGGGCAAAGAGGGATGTCTGAGGCCCATTAGGAGGCTTTGAGGAAGTCCGGGGAAGAGGTGACAGTTCCAATACAAAATGTACATGTGCCTCAGTGTCGTTAACACCTAGGATTTATGGGAAGTAGAAAAGTTCCTCTTCAAAGTTTCCTTTCTCGTTTAAGAAAAATCATAAGTGTTAGAAATAATAGTTTCTTTTAAACACTTTCTTCAAAGCCTTCCTGCTTTCTGCTTGTAGCTCTTTGTTAAGCCCTATCCTATGTAGCTGTTAGACATGCTTACAGGCACGTAGAACGTTCTATGTCCTTGTACTTTAACCAAGATATCCGTGCTGGACGTGCTCACAGGCATGTCCCAACTCACAGCCTATGCCCCTTCCTTATGTGGATTTTCTTTTTCTTTTTGTTCTCCATTGCTTTTACCTGTGAAGAAAAGTTTTAAGTTGTTAGCCAATCGAGTTTTAGTTTAGATAGTGAGGTCTGATTCCAGCCAACGGAGATCAGACACAGCAGTAAGGACGACCCCAAATGTGTAAGTGATAAATATATCTGCTTTCCTTTGTTCATTGTACTCTTGTGGCGAGATTGCTAACAAAGGTGCCCTTTCTGCAGGAAGTAAACGGAATTGCTTTGCTGAGAGATCCTCTGTCCCAGTACTGATTTTTTCTTTGCAGCACCAAACATTTACATATAACAGGATTCCACTGTATGAATGCACTAAGATTGCATTAAACAGCACTGGGGTGTTTCAAATTGCTACAAATACATCTTTGCAGCTGAATTTTTCCACCCATTCATGTTTTCCTGGCAAAATGTCTACAAGTGGAATTTCTTAGCCACTTTAAAGATTTTAATTGTCTCACCAAATGATGCTACGTAAAAATTGCATCAAATTGCATTTCCAGTAGGCGGGTGTCAAGGGTTTCCTTCACTGCTCAGGTCTCCTCTGGATGAATGAGGAGTTCCTGAACCACCCAAGGAGCAGAGGGGCACTTGAGCAGCAGAAGCTGCTACCTGGAATGAATGGGGCCCAGGGTAGGGTGGAGCTGGGAGGCTGAGCCCCAAGAAGAGTCTGGTGGGAGGGAGTGCCAGGCCAAGATGGGGGCATCATTCTGAAGATGGGAGGGAGGCATCCAAGGGCTGGGCCGGCAGATGGGGCAAGCGCTCATCTGTGATCAAGAGACACCCCGTGGTCATCCCAGAAGTGTGGAGGACGACTTTCGGGCACCTTGATTGGCTGGGTGATGGGTGGAGCCATTAATTAGTCAGGGAAAAGGAACAAGCAGGGAGGGGGGAGCTAGAAAGGGATGTGCATCCAGAGCCCACTTTATTCTTAACCCCTCGGGGATTGTCCTCAGCCCCCAAGTGTACCCTGCACCATGTCTGATCACTGGGAGGGACCTCTCCTCATGAAAATATGGCTACTTTTAGAAGACAGTGGTAGTGTTCTAGGGCTTCCTGTGTGAAAAAAAAATCATGACAGGATGCAGAAATACCGATGTCCCAACAGCCAGGAAGGCATGCTGTTGGAATCTGGGAGCTCAGGGCAGGAGGACGGGAGGAGGGGCAGTGAGTCCCTGCTCAGACAGAGCCTTAGAGGGGAGCAGAAGAGACAGGACAGGGGCACGCTGGGCAAGCCAGAGTGGGCCACAGCCTAGGAGGGGAGCAGAGGGGCAGAACTGGGGCGCTGACGGCCCACATGCCTCTCTGAAGGGACTGACATCAGTAACAGGGACCAAGGTCTCCTTTCCACAGTCTGAGCCAATAAGCGTGGGAAGCCATGTTCCAGCCCTGTGTCCTAGACTCGGCATAACCCCAGAGTGAAACCTCTGGGGGTGGCAGAGTTTACCTTTGCAAAGGTTTTGGTGACACTGAGGCAGGAGGGCGTCCCTGAGGACAGTGAGTTCAGGCCACTCTAGGTTCGCCAGGACATGCTTCTCCACTTAACATTCTAATGACCTCAAGTGGCTTCACGTGGTCTAATTCACGTGCAGCAAGACTCAGCCAGCCTCACTAGGAGTGGCCAAGTTGGTCAGGGTAGGAAAGGAAGAGAGGAGGAGGAGATGAGAGTAGCGGGTGGGCCAGGGGGCAAATGCAAGGAAACGGAGCAACCTCTCTGGAGCTTTCTCTCTCTCTTTCTTTTTTTTTTTAAGACAGAGTTTCACTCTTGTTGCCCAGGCTGGAGCGCAGTGGTGCGATCTCAGCTCACCGCAACTCCCCCGCCTCCTGGGTTCAAGTGATTTTCCTGCCTCAGCCTTCAGAGTAGCTGCGATTACAGGCATGTGCCACCACGCCTAGCTAATTTTGTATTTTTAGTAGAGACGAGGGTTCTCCATGTTGGTCAGGCTGGTCTTGAACTCCCAACCTCAGGTGATCTGCCTGCCTCGGCCTTCCAAAGTGCTGGGATTACAGGCGTGAGCCACTACACCAGGCCTCTGGGGCTTCCTTAAAGTTTCACGCCCCTGCACGTGCAGGCAACATCCTGACTGCTTATGAAATCTTAACAATCACAATGCTTCCACCTGTAAGCAGTGTTGCAGCTTTACTTAAACCTCATTGGAGGTTTATTTCGTTTATTTATTGACTCTGATCCCACCAGGATTCCTGAGTAGACCAAACAGTGGAAGGTGACCCTGAACATGAGACTGTCTGAGACCAGGGTTGGAATGACCAGTGGCCACTGTGACCCCGTCCTTATGAAGAACGACCCTAGTGACATTGTCAGGAGTGAGTGCTGTCTTTTGCTGGTCTCGTAATTAAAAACAGAGCCACATCCAAGGTAGCAGGAAAAGAATCTTGGTTCCAAAGCCCAGATGCTATAAACTGATGTTTTGGTTTTCAGCCAACAGGTACGGTTTCAGTTCCCCTAAAGCATCTGGAAAATAAGGACGGAAGAAGCAGCAATGGCCTTTTTGGGTAGTTTTTGTATGAAAGGAGAGCACCCCAAACCAAATGATATAACTTGATCCAGTTTTGCAAATAAATTTACTTGGAATGTCCAAAGTCCACCATGCAAAAAACTTCAAAAATGTTTTGAAAACTGCATTCTTTCCAACACAGCATGGCTAAGAAGACAATCCTTTCATTCTGGCCCCTGCTGGCTTCTGGCCCTTCCTGTCTCATTTGCTGACAGAACTCAGCCTCCCCTCCTGCAGGAAGAGAGCACTTGGGATTCCAGCACCACTGGGGATCAGATCCTTCTAAATTCTCCCTCCTTTGGAAAGCTGGTTAGCGTGGAAGCAGCTCAGACCAGGATGTCAGGCAGGGCTGTGTCTTGCATCCCAAATTTGTCACGTAATAGCCACATGACCGACTGTCCCAGTTTGCCCAGCACTGTCCTAGTTGAAAGTCTGGTGTGCTAAGAAACTCCTCCTTTTGGAGCAATCCAGGATGGTTGGTCACCCTGGTTTTCCCAACCTCTCTGAACCTAGTTCACTCTTCCGTGAAGTGGGGTGATCGTGGCTACCCTGAAGCTGTGAGGATCAGATGGTGCATGGTTTGGCAAGTGCGAATTAATGGAAGCTTCACTCCCTGAGTATACAATGGGGGTTCCCAGCAGGGCACCCACTCATGGGCGCTCTCCCACCAGGGTCAGTTGGATGTTTTCCATCTGTGATGTACTTTAACCCAGCCCAATGTCCTTTCCATCCCGCTGTCCCTCACCTACTGTCTAGCTGCTTCCAGTGGGGCACCTGTGTACATCCCCAAGAGAGAGACAGGCAGGGCACTGCCAAGGAACTGAGTTTGTGGGCTGGGGGACTAGGGGTGCCTCCAGATGTCCTCAGGGCCATCTCCAGCGAGAGGCACCAGGGTCCTGGGGATTTCCACCTGGGACACTGCTCCTTTACCAGGTGCCAAGGTTTGAAAGCAGATGGTGAGTGAATTTAGGAGACGCCTTCTCATCATTGGCAGCCACAGAGGTTCCTGCAGGAGGAGAAGAGGGTGATGAGCTACACAACCAGGCCACGTCCAAAGTCTCTAGATAAGCCTCAGTGAATCAGAAAGCGAGGTTTGGATTGAGGATCTGTGCTTTCTGCACAAGAACTGACCACAATGGATGGGCAGAGTAGTGCTCAGTGTCCTGATCTTTCCCTGGCCCTTTCCTCCAGGTGCCATGGCTGTGCCTTTGAGACATGGCTGCCTGGTATAAGTCCAAAGGGCTGATGCCCAGGCTGGGTTCACAGACCTGTATGTACTTGGTGGAGAATCCAGAAAAGACTGCACTGCTGAATGTCCCAAGTCATCACAATTTAGAAAAGAATAGCATCAAACCCTTGCCCGACATGAGTGTTACATCACTCAGCAATCCTACGGGGTAAGTACAGTGTATGATCCTCCATTTGACAGGTGAGTAAACTGAGGCACAGAGCGGTGTGGCACGCTGCTCACTTGTACATAGCCCATAAGTGATGGAGCTGGGGTTCCAACCCACGAGGTCTAATTCAGAATCCAGACTTTCAATGCCTACACTAGACAACCATCTAATGTCGGGGAATCTCTGGAGTCATCTTGCTGTTATTTAAAGCACATTCTGGTGATGGAAGCTAAGAGTAATAGAAGGGACAGACTGAGAGGTAGTGAGCGGCCCATCATGAGAGGTGTGTAAGCAGAGACAGGTTGCCTCTTGGAAGGGACCATGGCAAAGCTGGGTCCTTGTACCCCGGGAATCCTAAGAAACAACAGAAAAGGAAAGTCGTGGTTGCATGAATTATTCAGAAGCTGTAAAAAGCTCAGAAATCTCATTAGTGTGTTTCTGTTCTCAGGGCTTCTTTTGTTTTGGTTTGGTTTGATTTGGCTTACATGTTTTTGTCATTTTCTTCCCCATGAAACTTCTAGGCTTGGAAAGAATTGTTTGATGGTCTCTCAGCTTCCTATATAGAAAAGATTCCGTTTCTCTCTGGGAAAAGACATGAAACCCTTTTGCGTCAACCCAGGTGAGATCAGTTGAAAGGGAGCCCTGTGGCTGTGCTCTGGAGAGAAGCCATCTGTCCCCATGGTTTAAGTGACAGCCTCCTGCAAGGCTTAGCCCCTGGGTCATCCCTGGTACTGCTGTGCTGGGCCTTCCAGAAATCCTGTTAAGAGAGTGGCATCGTTCCTCTGTTGCCTGCTTAGAAAGGCTTTCTGCAGAATACCCAGCAAGGTCCTGTGCTTCTCCAGCAACTGTGCCCACTCCTAATCCAGCACGGATTCCATGGGGCGTTCACAGCATGGGCAGAAGGGAGGGAGGGTGGGAGGGAAAGCAAAGAGGGGAGAAGGAAATTCCTCATCAAATGCATTTAGCTAGTGTTGGCTGAAACACATTTAAGCAGGTTTCTTTACTGCAGGGCTTCTCAGAGCCTTTGAAGTACTAACGTGCACTGTGAATCTCGGAGGGGACACATCCGAATGGCACATTTCCCAACTCATTTGGGCCCCCTCCCGTTTGCTTTTTCTGAGGAATATCTTGTGGGACAAGTGTTTCCCAGCATTTCCTTTTGAAATGCTGAGCAAATAATATTTTAACCTTAAACTGTCACCTCTGGATTCTGATCTTCCCTCTGCACAGATACTCACTTCCACAAATACGGAGCACTTGTTGTGAGCCTACCAGGAGCCTGAACAGGGATCTCGGGAGATCTCAGAAGGGACTTGTTTCTCCTGTTGGTTTACAGAGCTCCATGTGGCCAAGAGGTAGGGCTTTTACAGCACAAATAGTGACAGCCAACATTTTTCTGCCAAGCTGTGTTCTAAGAGCTTTATGACTGCACAAGGGAAACACTGTCATTAAGCTAATTTTGCAAATGAGGAAACTGAGGCACAGCAAATGGCAATGCTGGGAATCAGCTCTGGGGGTCCGGCTCCAGGGCCGAGCTCTTCCCTGTCTGGGGAGCCGCAGCTCAGGCACTTGCAGGGCCGCCGAGGGGACACACGTGGGCAGAGTGAGCAGGCTGAGGACTCAGGCTGGTGCTGACTGGTCTCACCTGGTTCCCCAGAGCCCTCCAGAGGCCCCAGCTCTCAGCAGCCAGGTGCAGATAAACCCTTCCTGGGCCAGACCGGTGTGACCCTATCAATGACCCTTTCCTTGGGGACCTAAATGTGTGGCTGCTCCCTTCATCATGCGGGCTGGGGCTATTTTAATCTTGATTCAACATTCAGCCCCCTCTCTGGTTTTTCCCCTAAACCGAATCACATTAAGCATAAGGTGGATTTCATAATTTCACTAAGGCTGGGCACAGTCCTGAGGAAGGCATACGGCACAGTCTGTGGATTCCTGAGAAACATCCCTGTTACCGTGCGTCTCCTCCCAAGGCAGCTCAGTGTCATCACAGCATCTCAGTGTGCTGATCACTGGCAGAGCAGGGCAAGCGCCAAGCTCTGACAACATGCTGGATGCTGTGGGCAGCTCCTCTCCACTCTCCCACCCCAGCAGGCTGAGATGTTTATAAACGAGCCCTACAATCTAAAAACGGTGGTGAAGAACCACTTTCCTGCTGCAGCTGCTACTGAACCGCAGGGAGCTTCCAGGACTCCCCTCAGTTCTGATCTTTTTTTTTTTTTTTTTGAGACGGAGTTTCGCTCTTGTTACCCAGGCTGGAGTGCAATGGCGCGATCTCGGCTCACCACAACCTCCGCCTCCTGGGTTCAGGCAATTCTCCTGCCTCAGCCTCCTGAGTAGCTGGGATTACAGGCACGTGCCACTATGCCCAGCTAATTTTTTGTATTTTTAGTAGAGACGGGGTTTCACCATGTTGACCGGGATGGTATCGATCTCTTGACCTCGTGATCCACCCGCCTCGGCCTCCCAAAGTGCTGGGATTACAGGCGTGAGCCACCGCGTCCGGCTGATCTTTCCTTTCCCCTCCCTGAGCCTCCCTCTGCCTGCCGTGGCTGTTGCTTTCCTGGGCTCCTGGGGCTCTTTGGACCACACTGAGGCTGGTTTCTCTGCAGGAGGGACCCTGGCTGGAGCCCCTCGCTGAGCTCACACCGGGCTCCCAAGCAGCATGCACCCTCCTGCCCACTCACGTCTGCCCCACTGTCCACACTGCCTGCAGGGGTCTCCTCTCCTGCTGCCCACCTCTGGCCAGCCCCTTCCTCCAGGGCTGCTCCCTGGTCCCCTTCACTTACCTGCATCTCCTCCCACCTCCCCAGAACAGCTGCCCTCCCCACTCAGTCTCCATCCAAGTCCCGACTCCAGTATTCCCAATGACCCCAGCTAGCTGCTCTCCACTGCTACCCAGTGCCCCCCACAGGGGTGGTGAGTCTCTGGAAGAAGGTGGTGGCTCAGTAAGTACTTGGAGCTTGGTGGTTCCCATGGATGGGATGGGGCAGGGAGGTCCGGAGGGTACAGGGATCAGGGGCTTGAGGCAGCAAAAGAATTGGAGTGACTTTGATTCTCAGGCAGGAGGAGACCTGCAGAGTGTGAGATTCTCAGGGTTGGAACTGCCAGAAGCCTACAAGGCCTGTTTCCAGAGCTGCCTCCAGGAGAGAAGGTAACCCACCTGGCTCCCAATCAAGCCCTATCTTCTCAAAACAAGCTTTCTGCACTTGTAGGGTGGGTGATTTTAGAGATTTTGAGAGCCAATCTTTGCTTCTTTTCTTTTTTCTCTCTCTGCTTCTCAGTCCCACCCACTCTAATCCCAGCTCCTGCTTGTCTAAACCCCTCAAGCAAGACTCTTTTAGTGAATGAAAGCTGACAATGTGAGTCTCAGCCTCCTTCCCAGGAGCAGCTAAGCTGACAGATCCTTGATTCTGACAAGCCCTTGCAGCTCCCTTCTCTGTCTCTCACCCACCCCTGGAGGGAGGCCCTATTATCATCAGTTTACAAATGAGGCTCAGGTGGTAGCTTGTCCAAGGCCAGGCAGCCGGATTGCCAGGAAGCAGCTGTTCCCAGCCCCGCTGCTTTCACCCTGCTCCACGTCTCTGGTCCTTGTGTTTAGAACCATTCCTGAGTGGGTTTGCCACAGGCAAAAACCAAGGCTTGGCTGACAGTCACTGAGGCCCTGTGAAATGTGCAGTGGTGAATCCAGAAACACAAGCTCAGATCAGATCCTCAGCACTCAGATGAACTCATGTCAGGCTTGCTACAATACTATCTGCTGGAGCGGCGTTCTAATTCCTTAACGGGATGGAGTATATTTTCCTTGGCCTATTCTAGGCAAAGATCAGCAGCTTCAAATGAGGGCTGTTCTTCATTTAAATTCCTGGTTGATACACATTTTTGAAGAACACTGGGAAGTAAAAACCTGGAGGACTAAATTGTGTTGTTGGGAAGACAGTTCCTAAGAAAATGATCTGAGTCATGCCTTTCCAATCAGCCTTAAGAAATCCCCTGTTTTTTAGGATTCCCTCTCTTCCTTCCATAATATACCTATGCAAACTTAATGGTTTGCCAATTTCCTTCTTGAATTGTGTCCATTGGATTATATTACAGACATGTCAATTTCTCACTCCTGATTATTGTTCCACTTCCTGGCCCATCTCTATGGGATTATTTGAAGCCCCAGTCATTGGACCTGCAGGATTCCCTGACCGGAGATGCTCTTCCCAAGCAGGACATACGTGGGTTCCCGCACCCCATGAGGTAACAGTCAGCTGAGATCGCGCCACTGCACTCCAGCCTGGGTGACAGAGCAAGACTTCCTCAAAAAAAAAGAAGAAAAAAATTTGATAATGAAATGGCACTTGCAGTTATGCCTTTTACCTCAGAATTATCAACAATAAGACTTAGGTCAGTCTGGCCGATAAACCTTGGAGTCTCTTGGGCCCATTCTCATGGCAACTTGGGCCTATGAGGAGGCCAGATGGGATGAAGCTTATAACGACATCCTTCTAAATAAGTAGGTTCTAATGCACCTAGCTGTAGAAAAATAGCAAAGGCCCTCATACCAGTCTTAAACAACACGGCAGTGGACAGCTGAGATTTCATCACCAGGAAGCATTTCAACCCTAGAGAAAGAGTTAGTGAACTTCTTTTTTCTGTAAAGGACCAGAGTAAATATTTTAGGCTTTCAGGCCACTTGCTTCCCTTCTAACTTTCAACCTTGTCATTGAAAACAGCCGAAGATGATGAACAGGTGGGCACAGTTTTGTTGAAGTGACACCTTGTTTACTGAGACAGGCAGGGATTCGGGCTGCCAGCTGTGGATGGCTGACCCTAAACCTGCAACTGACCAGGGACAGGGACAGCAGAGGCCCCTTTGTTATATATAAAATATATATATATATTCTATATATTTGTCTGTTATATATAGAATACATAGGGATGGAAGAGCAATTATAATAAGAATAATGGCAGGCAGGATAGTTCAGATTATTTCAATTTCTTGGGCATTTATGGTACTAGTGTGGGTTAATTTTGTAGTAAGTATTAGGGAAATAACATATAGGAGTGGTGAGCTGATTAGGAAAATAATTATAAGGGCGTGATCATGAAAAGCGGTAAGTTCTTCTATAATAGGGGATGTGGTGTTTTGTAAGCCTAACTGAGCTGGTGTTGCCATTAAGATATATAGATTTTTGGTCTATAATTTAACTTTGACAAAGTTATGTAATTATTTTACTACTATCTTATTGAAAAAGTCATAGGGTCTATGGGATTGGCTTGAAACCACTTTTTGGGGGTTCAAATCCTTCCTTTTCTGCTTAGAGCTTTTACATACGTAGACTCTTCAAATGTGTGATAAGGAGGAGGGCAGCCATAGAGCCATTCTACGTTGGTAGGTAGCTGCTCAATGGTTGAAACTTTTCGTTTTGAGGAGAAGCCTTCTCAAATTATAAAAATTATTGGAATAACTGCTGTTAGTGAAATGAATGAACCTACAGATGAGACGATATTTCATATAGTATATGCATCAGGATAATCTGAATATCGTCGAGGCATTCCGGATAAGCAGAGAAAATGCTGTGGAAAGAAAGTTAAATTTATACCTACAAATATAATGGTAAAATGAGTTTTAGCATAAGTCTGGTCAAGTGTGTAACCCGAGAATAATGGAAATCAGTGAATAAAGCCACCTATAATAGCGAATACTGCTCCTATAGATAAGACGTAATGGAAGTGGGCTACTACGTAGTATGTGTCGTGTAATACAGTATCTAATGATGAGTTGGCTAGTACGATTCCTGTTAACCCACCTACGGTGAAAAGAAAAATAAAACCCAGAGCTCATAGTATTGCGGGAGATCAGTTAATGTTGCCGCCATGCAGCGTAGCTAGTCAGCTAAAGACTTTTACTCCAGTGGGGATAGCGATGATTATAGTAGCTGATGTAAAGTATGCACGTGTGTCTACATCTATTCCTACTGTGAATATATGATGGGCTCATACGATAAACCCTAGGAAACCAATAGATATTATAGCTCAGACTATTCCCATATACCCGAATGGTTCTTTTTTGTTAGAGTAATATGTTACAATATGTGAAATTATTCTGAAACCTGGTAAAATAGGAATATATACTTCAGGGTGCCCAAAAAATCAAAATAGGTGTTGATACAGAATAGGGTCACCGCCACCGGCAGGGTCAAAGAAAGTGGTATTAAGGTTGCGATCAGTTAGCAGTATAGTAATTCCGGCAGCTAGGACTGGGAGGGAAGGGAATAGAAGAACTGCTGTAATGACAGATCAGACCAAGAGAGGTGTTTGATACTGGGTTACGGCTGGAGGTTTTATGTTAATAATTGTTGTAATAAAGTTAATAGCCCCTAGAATAGAGGAAATACCTGCTAGGTGAAGTGAAAAAATAGTTAAATCTACAGAGGCTCCTGGGTGTGATATATTCCCTGCTAAGGGCGGGTAAACTGTTCAGCCAGTTCCGGCGCCGGCTTCTAGAGTTGAGGATGCAAATAGAAGAAGAAGTGATGGAGGCAGAAGTCAGAAGCTTATATTATTTATTCGAGGGAATGCCATATCGGGAGCACCAATTATTAGAGGAACAAGTCAGTTTCCAAAACCCCCAATTATAATTGGTATTACTATAAAGAAAATTATAATGAATGCGTGAGAGGTGACAATAACATTGTAAACATGGTCATCTTCCATTAGGCTTCCCGGTTGACCAAGCTCCGCTTGAATTAGAAGGCTTAGGGCTGTTCCTGCTGCCCCTGCTCATGCGCCAAATAGTAAGTATAGTGTTCCGATATCTTTATGGTTGGTTGAAAATAGCGATTTATGAACATAGGTAGGAAGAGGTAAAATGGCTGAGTAAGCATTAGACTGTAAATCTAGACAGAGGAATAGCCCTCTCTTTACCAGCTCTGAGTGATTTATCATATTGAATTGCAAATTCAAAGAAGCAGCTTCAACCCTGCTGGGGCTTCTCCTGCCTTTTTTTCCCTTAGGGCGGGAGAAGTAGATTGAAGCCAGTTGATTAGGTTGTTTAGCTGTTAACTAAATTTTTGTGGGTTAAAGTCCCATCAATCTAGGAAGGGCTTAGCTTAATTAAGGTAATTGATTTGCGTTCAGTTGATGCAAAATAAAGTTTTGCAGTCCTTAGAGTGGTGCAGAAATTAAGTAAAATTTACTTACTAAGGGCTTCGAAGGCTCTTGGTCTTATTAGCCTAAATTTCTATATTATTAGTATTAGTGGTATTACAGCTAGGAGGAAGGCGGAAGAAACCATAAGTGGAGGTAGAAGTGGTGCTGGCTTTATATATTTCAGTTGTCAATTAATTTTTGTGTTATTGGATGTGGGGAATATTGCTATTGAGATGGAGTATGTTAGGCATATGTAAAAGTATAAGTTTATTAGTGTTAGTATAGCTATAGTAAGAGGAAGAATGAGGTTATCATTTTTTGCAAGTTCTTGTATAATAGCTCATTTAGAAGAAAAGCCTGTTAGTGGGGGTAGACCGCCTAAAGATATTATTATTAATGAAATTATGGGTATTATTCATGTGAGTTTATTTCAGGTGTGTGATAGTGATAGAGTTGTTACATTTGAGTTTAGATAAAAAGTTAAGAATATAGAGATTGTTAAGAAGATATAGATGAGAATGGTAATATTTGGGTGGTAATATAGTATGCTGTCATTCATCCTATGTGGGTGATTGAGGAGTAAGCTAGGATTTTGAGTACTCGTGTTTGGTTAAGTCCCCCTCAGCTGCCAATTATAATTGATAAGATTGAGATTATTAAGATAATATTTACATTGATTGATGGGAAGATTTGAAAAATAATTGATACAGGGGCTAGTTTTTGCCATGTGAGAATAAGTATGGCGGGAATTAGGGGAATGCCTGGGGTTACTTCTGGGAGTCAGAAGTGAAGGGGGGCTATTCCTAGTTTTATTACCAGGGCAATTAATATTATTGTAAATAAAGTTTGATTAAGGGATGGGTTAATTGTTCGTTGTCCGGAAAATAGGTTATTGAGGAAAATGGCTATTAAGAGGATTATAGATGCGGTTGCTTGTATTAAAAAATATTTAGTGGATGCTTCTGTGGAGCGGGAGCTTGTGTTTTTAGCTAGTATTGGTATGATGGCTAACATATTTAATCCTAAGCTTATTCAGATGAGGAATCAGTGTGAGCTTAAAATTGTAATTACGGTTCCTATTAGGATAGTAAGGGAAATGATGAGGTGGGCTAGAGGATTAATATTAGCACGGGAAGGGTTAAACCAACATTTTCGGGGTATGGGCCCCATAGCTTATTTAGCTGACCTTACTATTTAGAATATGGTGTAATAGGTAGCACGGAGAGTTTTGAGTTCTCAGGTATGGGTTCAATTCCTGTAATTCTAGAAATAAGAGGATTTAAACCTCTATGATTTACTCTATCAAAGTAATTCTTTTGTCACACATATTTTTTATGTTTGGGGTGGAATACCACATGTTAGGGTAGGTACTGAAATATATCATCTGCATAGTGCTAGTGTAAGTGGTAAAAAATTTTTTCATAGGAGATGTATTAGTTGGTCATATCGAAATCGGGGGTATGCTGTTCGAATTCATAAAAATAGGGTGGTTAATAGAAGGGTTTTGGTTATAAAATTAATTGTGTAGAGTTCTGATATAGTTGTGTTGTAAGGTGCTGCTAGGAAGATAGCAGTGGTTAAGGCATTTATTATAATAATATTTATATATTCTGCTATGAAGAATAGGGCAAATGAGCCTATAGCATATTCAATATTAAAACCTGAAACTAGTTCTGATTCGCCTTCTGTTAGATCGAAGGGGGCTCGGTTAGTTTCTGCTAATGTGGAGAGAAATCATATTATGGCTAGGGGTCATGATGGTAGTAGGAGTCAAGAGTGTTCTTGTGTTATAATGAGTGAGTGTAAGTTAAATGAACCACTTATTAGTAGGGTTGATAGAAGAATAATAGCCAGGGTAACTTCATATGAGATTGTCTGAGCTACAGCTCATAATGCGCCGATTAATGCGTAGTTTGAGTTGGATGCTCATCCAGATCATAAGATTGAGTAAACAGCTAGACTCGATGTTGCTAGTACAAATAGGAGGCCTAGGTTGAAGTTAATTGGGGATATGGTATGGCGGGGGGTTCATAGGAGAGCAATGGAGAGGGCTAGGGTTGGGGCAGTTACGTACAGCGTCGTGGTGGATGTGGTGGGTAGTAGGGGTTCTTTTGTAAAAAGTTTTATTGCATCGGCAATTGGTTGGAGTGTTCCATAGGGGCCTACAATGTTAGGGCCTTTGCGGAATTGCATATAGCCTAAGATTTTTCGTTCTATGAGTGTTAAGAATGCTATAGCAATTAAGACAGGAACAACTAGTAGGAATAAATTAACTATAAACACGTTGTTAAGAAGAGGAATTGAACCTCTGATCATAAAGTTTTAAGTTTTATGCAATTACCGGGCTCTGCCATCTTAACGCGCCCTGTTTTGGGTGAGAGTAGTAATTTGTAAGATTGAGATAATAATCATCTGATTTGTGAGGGCACTTTGTGAAGTGGGCCCTATTTCTCTTATCCTTTCGTACTGGGAGGAATATTTAATAGATAGAAACCGACCTGGATTTCTCCGGTCTGAACTCAGATCACGTAAGACTTTAATCGTTGAACAAATGAACCCTTAATAGCAGCTGCACCATTATTAGGATGTCATGATCCAACATGGAGGTCTTAAACCCTACTGTCAATATGGACTCTAAAATAGGATTGCGCTGTTAGCCGTAGGGTAACTTAGTCCATTGATTAAATTATTGGGTCAATAAATGTAGATTTACTTAGACTAGTGAGGTCTTGGTATGTGTCTTTCAGGGGCTGTGCTGTACTCCGAGGTCACCCTAACCAAAATTTATAATACATTGACAGTAGGTTAGTGCCTGTGGGTTTTTAATATATATATAACAAAGGGGCAGCTTTCCTCTCTCCGTCTCCAAGTCAGCTGCCTGGCTTCAAGCCATGGCTCACGCCTGTAATCTTAGCACTTTGGGAGGCCGAGGTAGGTGGATCACAAGGTCAGGAGATCGAGACCATCCTGGCCAACACGATGAAACCCCGTCTCTACTAAAATTACAAAAAATTTAGCTGGGCGTGGTGGCACGTGCCTGTAGTCCCAGCTACTCGGGAGGCTGAGGCAGGATAATCGCTTGAACAAGGGAGGCAGAAGTTGTAGTGAGCTGAGATTGCACCACTGCACTGCAGCCTGGCAACAGGGTGAGACTCCGTCTCAAAACAAACAAACAAACAAACAAACAACAACAAAAACCTTAACTGCAAAAAGAAAATTGACCCCTCTGGTTACTTTTTTTTTTTTTTTTGAGACAGAGTCTTGCTCTGTTGCCAGGTTGGAGTGCAGTGGCTCCATCTCAGCTCACTGCAACCTCTGACTCCCTTGTTCAAGTGAGTCTCCTGCCTCAGCCTCCCGAGTAGCTGGGATTACAGGCATGCACTACCATACCCAGGTAATTTTTGTATTTTTAGTAGAGATATGGTTTCACCATGTTGGTCAGGCTGGTCTTGATCTCCTGACCTTGTGATCTGCCTGCCTCAGCCTCCCAAAGTCTGGTTACATTTTTAAGGCAGTGACTGAGGAATGTTTTTTTATCTTTTCTTAAATTCTCAATGATTTGTTTGAATCTTGTCTTTCTGAAGCAGCCCATCAGAGCATCTTTTTTCTTTTTTTTTGAAATGGAGTTTTGTTCTTGTTGCCCAGACTGGAGTGCAATGGCACAATCTCAGCTCACTGCAACCTCCTTCTGCCAGATTCAAGCGATTCTCCAGCCTCAGCCTCCCGAGTAGCTGGGATTACAGGTGCCCACCACCATGCCCGGCTAATTTGAGCATCTTTAATTGTCCTTGGCTTTGCTCACTGTAAATACGGAAGATGGGAAAGCTAAAAATCATGCCAGGTCACCTGTGGAACCCAGAATGTCCTTTCTTTCATACTTAGGACATAGTTTATCTTGTCATATTTCACAATGTTTTTGAAAGAAAATAAGGTGGGGGTGGTGTTTATTTGGCATTTTTAGGCTTGAGCTGCCCGCAGGGACTTCTTGTGAGAGCCTGAGTCACTTGCATCCTGAGCAGGAGAAAAGTGGGGCTTTCCTGGGTTATTTTGAATGTGTGCTGCACTAATGACCAAACAGATGTGGGAGGAAAGAAAACATGCAGAAACACAAGGCAGGGAGGCGGTAGTCTGCTCTTCGGATTTTCTCTTAGACCAGCCATCTCACTGGATTCCAGCAGTTTTCAGAAGTGCCTTCCAAAAGCCCAGCTCCTCATTCCTTCTTATAATGTGGCAGCAACATGTAATCGATCAAAATGGCTGTTACATTTTAATTAAAAGGGTTCTTTCATTCACAAGACTCAAAATAATCTCAAGCAGGCTCCCAGAGAAACAGCCCCATTGCCTAGAACATTCTTCCTTGTGTGCCATTCCTGCGTGGCCCTCTATTTCAGCAGCACAATTACAAGTTTGTGCCTGAATGCTTTACTTCAATCACATTCTGTTGCTGAGAATGGAATATCAAGGGTAGTCAGAGCTCAGGATTCACTGAAACCTAACACCATCCTCATGCAAGAGGAAGCCTCCAGGAAACAGATGAGAGAGAAACTGTTTTTGTATTTAATTGTGTCTCTATGTTGAGACTTTCTGATCAGGTACCTGTGTGAGGGGAACATGAGGTTTGTATGAATCTGCTCCATTATCTATTTTGAAAGAACAAAATGTCCTGCTACCATGTCCAAAGCAATGATTAGACCTAGAGCAGGATCGTGGTGGGGCAGCCAGACACATTTGGCAGAGAATTTCATTAGCAACAGAGCAAGAAAAAAGTTAACAGTGAGCAAACAGCTCCAACACCAGCCAAGAGGAAGCACCCACCACCCACCACCTGGCCTTCTTCCTGAAGAAGCCCCCACCTCCAGAGCAGCTCCTCCACCCCCACCTGGGCTTTGTGACAAAGGGAAGGGCCCAGGCCTGGCCCAGCAGCTTCTGTGGGGGCTGGCACTGGGGCGGGGGCTGCTGCCCTGAAGTCATTCTCAGTCTTATTCCCCATTTCAGCTGCTTGTTTCAGCCTGTGAAGCCACCTCATTAGTGCACTGACTACACACGTGCTTAACAACCTTTCACGAAAAGATATTTAGAAAGGCTAAACATGAAAATGATCCACACTTGTTGAGCTCTTGCTTTCTAACGCTTGATGGAGGTGAGTATGGCAGTTTTCAGCTCTGTGACCATGAATAACACCGGACAGATCACATGTTCTGTTTGTAAGGGGACTTTCAGTTGTGTCTCAATATAGGCTTGGTCTCTGTGTCCCCATGTGAGTCCTAACTGCTACTAGCCAGCTGAACTGACGCAAACTCAGGCTCTGGGCCTTGTCTGCTCACCGTGTTCACACCCAGCTGCCGTGCCTAGCCCCTGCTTCGCTCCCACAATCAGGCAATGCCTTATTACCTATTCCTTGGCCTTAAATCCAAAGCATATTCATTTTTCAGAATGTACTCCTCTGGTATAAAGTTTCTTCTTTCTCTCTGCGTACTAAGTTTGGTAATTCATATGCTGAAGCCTTACCCTCCAGTGTGATAATATTTGAGGGTTCTGCCTTTTGGAGGTAACTAGGTTGAGGTTGACCCCATGATGGGATTAGGGCTGTTATAAGGGGAAGAGAGAGAGCGCCCTTACTTCATGTGAACACAAAGAGGAAAGGCCACGTGAGAACACAGTGGGAAGGCAGCACTCTATAAGCCAGAAAGTTCCTCACCAGGAACAAATCTGCCCGCACCTTTGTCTCAGACCTCCAGCCTCTGGAACTATGAGAGATAAATGTCTGTTGTCTAGGCCACTCAGTCTATGCATTTGGTTATAACAGCCCAAGCTAAGACAATGGTTGAATAAAGAAATCTAGACACATAATAAACAATGTAAAGAAAGCTGTGTTTACCGTGGCCTTAAGGAAGTCTACTGCAGCATGCCTAGGCAAAGAAAGGGCGGGTAACATGAGCCAGGACAGGACCAATAATGGATCCTGGATTTCTTCTAGAACTGCTCGCCAAAGCACTGAGCTAGGAACAAATATTCCTGGGACTGGCCTTCCTTTCCATGGAGCTCAGTTCCTTGGCAGAGGGTGTCAGACTGGTTGGTCTAAGGGTAGAAAGAGGCTAAGCTTCTCTTTAAAAATCGTACCTCTTGGTGGGTATGATGTGCCACTCAGCTGGCTCAGGAGGAGGAAGACGGAAATGCTCACTCCCTCATCTCCAAGAGCCATGCGCTAAGCCACGTTCCCACTCAGGGACTCAGAGGTAGACTTGCTCGAGGTGCGGGTGTCCTTCCTGCCCTGTGTTGCACCCATGGGATTCCCACACACAGGCTTCTCTGGATACAGCAGGAGCAGCCAGACTTTGAAGGCTGGGCGACCAGACGACTCCTGAGGAGCCAGCATATCACCTGGCCTCATGCACAGCAATGCAGAGAACACAAAGGCCTGGAGGGAATTTTGTATTTATTTATCATTTTTGTAAGTTACAGACATTTACGTTTTCAGCAATAATTTATAATAGTTACATCTCATATTTCAACTATTAGAACAGAGAGAACATTAAAGTACAAAGACTTCAAAAATGAGGTTACTGTGATGTATCATAAAAGGAGTTAAAAGTCAAAATATCAAAGTCCTCACCTACTGAACTAAACAGAAATCTTAAAACCTCTTATGAGCCTCTGAGCCTGAAATTAGAAAACTCAGCAACTGCTTAAACCAAGGAATTAACAGTTCTCTGTTTTCAAGGTAAGAAAACAAAAAATTGCTTTGGTAAGCTATCTTTAATATTAGATTAAATGTTTCTGCCCTGTTTGTATCTTGAAAGACTGTATATAAGTACAGGTGCAGCATATATTTGAGAAAACATCTCACAAATTTCATTTACTATAGGTTTCTCAAACATCTTTACATTTAGTCAATGAGAAAAGTGATTCTGTCTCTTGAATTTTAAGTTTAAAAAAATTAAAAAGTATTTCCAGGGACTCGTAAAGCTCTCTCCAAAAGTATAAAATATTATGGACTTTCAAAATTGTAAGCATTCACATTCTTTCTGAGACCAACACAGGATACAAAACTTACCCCCAACACAGATGCTCACGTGCATTTGGGCACACATAGCCCTAGAAAAGTGGTGAAACAGCTCACAGGATCCTGTACTCCTCGTCATCCTGGACTGTGATGGTGACCACAGCCAGACCATACCCGCTTCCCATCTGCCTTCCACGTCAGATTCCCTGGCATTTATTAAGCTGTCACTCTTTGCTGGGTTCTTCCTTGGGGGACTCAAGCTCATTCAATAAGTCTTTTCCAGCTGCTCCAGCTTTTGAAGCAAAGAGAACTGCTCCCTGCTTAAAACCGAGGTTCTTCAAACTCCGGGCATAATCTGCATATATAGCAGTGATGAGTTTCTGTAAACCATAGTTAAGGAAAAGAAGAATAAAATGGGCAGTGATGAGGCTTCCCCACGGGCTCCCAGAGACAGGAAAGATGAGTTGCCTCTGCTCTGCTGGCTGCTCAGAAGGGACCTGGCGTCCACAGCGGGCAGTACAGGATGAACACAGCAGCCTCTTCGTGGGCAGAGGGTGATTCCGGCTATAGGAGGCCATGTCTCAGTCTGTGCCATTATCACCTTTCACACCAGCTGAGTCCATAGCTTCTCTTTCCAGAGAATCCAACCAATATCCTCCCATAACCTATACTCAACTAAAGACTGGAAGTTGAATGATAAGAGAAACTTAACCTGCATATATCCTCATTCCATTTGAAAATCTGAGAGGCTGGCAGTTTGGGGGCAGATATTTATTTCTCAAAGTTCCATATATCTGGATGTTGCGTTTTAGAAAGCCCTATCCTGTTGTTTTTTTAATTTTTTTTTTTAACAGCCTATTGGGTACTCTGTGCTGATGCTTTGATCTTCAAAATGGATACACTGAACCAGTCACCTTCCCAATGACTAGGTATATATGATCTTGAGTAGGCTCGGGCTTTAATTTTTTAAAACTTTTAGTGTAGGGCTGGGTGGCTCGTGCCTGTAATCCCAGTACTTTGGGAGGCCAAGGTGGGAGGATGGCTTGAGCCAGGAGTTCAAGATCAGCCTGGGCAACATACTAAGACCCCGTCTCTACCAAAGAAAAAACAGCCAGGCATGGTGGTGTGCACTTGTAATCCCAGCTACTTGGGAGGCTGAGGTGGGAGGATTGCTTGAGCCCAAGAAGTTGAGGCTGGAGTGAGCCATGATCATGCCACTGCACTCCAGCCTGGGCAGAAGAGTGAGACCTTGCCTCAAAAAAAGAAAAACAAATATTTTAGAGAGGGAGAGAGAGTGAACACCAAGTACCTGCCATGTAGACATGAGAGCTTAAAACCAAGGTTCCTGGAAGCGAAGTGCAGTGAGCAGCAGCAGGGCCGCGCAAGCACTGCCCCGGGAGCGGCATTCTCAAGTTCATTCTTTTCAAAGAAACTGATGTTGCTCAAGTGACATTTAGAAGAAATAAAATGCCCTGGCTGATCTGGTGGGTGGATCAGCGTGGCTGGCCTGAGCAATATCCCTCCTCAAATGCTGTAATTTTGTTCCGTTTTATATTGTCACTAGGGGTGATCATGGGAGTCTTTTCTTAGTTATTCCAGTATATTTTTTCGAGATAAATATATACAATTTATTCTATGGAATGCCTGGTCTTGAACAAGTACTGTTTGAAAGTACCAGGTCCTTCTACCTGTTTCCCAAATCGTTCCTTCATCGTCTTTTTAAGTTCAAACAAGACTTGGGGGCCCTGTTCTCTACAGTCCTTCCTGCTTCCCTCCATCCTAGTCAGAGCTGATGCCGGTGGTGCAGCCATCTTCTTTTCTGATTCTTTCTCCTCCATTTTCTCCCTCTTTCCTGGCTTTGGTGAATCAGAAAATCAGAACATGGATCTTTCACAATATAATATAGTTCCTGTCCGGGCAGCACAACTAAGAGAAATTCCAAAACCCATGCGTGCCACTTTTCCTCGTCACTATAAACAACCTCGCAAAGGATATCTGTGTCCTCAGTGACTTCAAATGCTCCATACTTGAGGCAAGCTTCCACAAACAAGGCTGCTCTATCAAAGTATCTCATGCTGCTCAACAGAACAAAACAAGAGTTACGCTTTGTGATTTATGTCACTGGTGGGCAGCACCATCGAAAGGCATATTTCTGTATAAAGACATTTACACATTTTCCCTGCATAAGATACACGTACTGCATAAGATACAAGCACTTTTCTAAGCCCTGGTTTATTAAAAAAAGGAGGGAAGAATACTTACATCTCCAAACCCAAGCTTTAAAAAATTAATACTTAAAAGTATTGTGAAATAGTTTAAATACACAAAAGTCTACAGAGATATGACAAGTGCCCATGTACCCACTGTCCATAGTTGACAAGTAATCTTTTGTCATATTTCCTCAATCTACCTCCCTTAGTTTTGAATAAATGAAATGCCCCACAATTAGTGATGGCTGTTCCTCTTTCAGATTTTCAGATGGGACATCTCCCCCTCACCCTCATCATGCCTTCTGTCACCTCTCCTCCTGCTCTCTGGGCCTCCTCTCAGTTGCTCTAGTCAAAGCAAAATGGACCCCTATTCTTTGAAGACTTTTAAATTCCTTTTTAATAGATGCCAGTTAGGTTTGACCAGTATATTAGTAGGAAACGATCATAGCTCCTAGACCATGTAATGAATGTGGACAATTCCATTCTCCTTTGGGTTTTCTGACAAACCTGAAATGCATACTTCTCCTTTCACTTCACACATTGAGTACCATCACCTGCTAGAACCAACCACTAGAGAACATAAGTGACTGCTCACGTGCAGTCCCAAGCAGCCCGTGTGTATTCTTGGTTTACCTGTGAAGCGTCTCTGCCACACTGAAAAAGCAGCCCAGAGAGAGGAGGACCAGGAGAGCCTTTGATTTCTGATTGACTTGTGGAGAACAAAGGTGGTCAACCCACCGCTTTAAAACATCAGCACACTCCTCAGGATTCAAACGGACCTGAGAAAGATGCCCGTATTAACAACAAAAACATCCTGCGCTCTATAAAGAAAAAATAATAGTTCAGTTGAAGTGAGATCTGTTCCTAGGAAATATAGGCTAGGCTCTGCTTGACTAGCACACAGACCTGAAGCTGCTGCATACCATGAATGATAACAGTCTGAGCCTACAGGACCCGGGGCCTGGTACACCTCTGGAATGTAGTTTAGGCTCAGACCCCAGTACGAAGAGGAGGCAGTTGCTTTTACTTAATTGCTACCAATGTGAGATTTACACTCAATGTAAAGCAATTTACACTCATAAAGAACAGGAAGAGGATGAAGGCTGCAAGAAAATATTTGCAAAGCAGCTTTGCAGGCCAAAAAATGCTTCTAAGTCATAAGTCCAAAGTTCAAGACTGAGCTTTCTATCCCAAATGTTGAGGGCACCTACTGAAACCTGGAACCACCTACTTTCGCCAGCCATGCAGCCCGATTCCATTCGCCGTACGTCTGCAGGTAGCGGCAGGCGTCTGCAGCCTTGTCTATCAGGCAGAGCAGCTGAACACCCTCTGAAAGACAAAAGTGCAGCCCTCAAGTGACACTGCAGCTCCTTCTTTGAGAAGTCATTAAAAATTAAATTCCATTTGACTTCATCTAGTCTTGCACGCTTTATACCTACTCAAGACATTCTTGACTTAAATTTTAAAACATAATATTAAGAGTATTTTGTTACTTGTTACTACTCAATTAACCAGGGTAGGAAGTACAATACAGTCTGGAGAATAGCAGGGAAAGCACAGCTCTGTTACAGGTTTTACTGCTCTGGTTTGCCTAGGCTCGTCAGATTTACGCCTATGATCTCAGCAGTTAACAGCGCCCTCTTTCACTCTGAAAAGTGTGAACAATTGGTTCTGGTTTTATAGTCATCTGATACATACAGGTAGCAAGAATTTTTCTTCAGCGTATGTAAATAAGAAAGAAATGTTCCTACTAATCAAATACTTTGCTGGAAACAAAGTCTTATTTTTCAGAAAGATGACAAATATACCAAGTGTGCCTTACCTGCCAATTTGCCATTGGCAATCATATTCGTTGCTACCAACTTAATGGTGCTCTGAGAGGGGCCTGACGAGGTGACAGTAGTGACCAAACAGGCTTTCAGTGAATCACAGTAATAATGCTGGTTATCGGCACTTGTTTCCAACAGCAACTGCACAGCTCTGTCTGTCTAATAAGAGAAATGGTTTTTCTAATTATGAGAACGTTTTCCTTCAACATAAAGTTTTAAAATTCATAATGTGGAAAACTAAAGGAAGACACTCATTTTTGAAAAATGCAATTGAATATTTTGTTTATAAATACAAAAATTAAACAGAAGTGAACACTACTCTTTTGAGACAAACATAAAGCCAGAGTCTGGTGTATCTAGGTGCTTGAGAAATTGCCTATTTCAGCTTTGCAGCAGTCAATTCAGATGCAGAAACAAAACAAAACAAATAGCTGGGTTTCACTGTATGGAGGCCTAAATTACAAGCTGGTTAACCATATGTTTTTACTTTCTTATTAGGTTTATTGGTATTATTTTGAAAGAAAGCCTAAACTGACTATAGGGAAAGAGGTACATTCGAGAGGAAAATATTATGATGTATACATATAGATACATTACTCTGAAATACTAATTAACTAGCAGTTTCATGAAGCAGAAAAGAGTTATAAAAACTGAACATACTTGACCCAAGAGTAGTAGCTGGTCTGTACATTTCCTTGTATGATCATAAGTTGACCGTTTCACTTCCTGTAGATTAATCCTTTCCAGCTGAAATTTCTAGAATCGCAAAAGAAGAAAAATTTAGCCTGGATTATAAGACTTTGGAATTATTTAAATTTTACTGTATTTAATAAGACCATTGGATCTTTGACTTTTCAGATTAGATAATCAACTTTATAGAACTCTAAAAATTTAATAAGAATTTGAAAAGAAAAAATGTTGATGGATATTAACACTTGCGTGCATACCTGCCGGCTTACAGAAACTGGCACTTAAGTAGAACTGGATAAAAAACCTATGTGCATTGAAGTATTCTGCAGGAGGTTAAAGAAATTATGATGTGAATGGCAAATTCAAATCAAGTGGATAAACTATATGTTATTTATAGAAAATTAATGACAATTAAAATGGACCTAAGTTAAAAATGTAAGACAAATTAAAAAATTAAGACTGTTTAATAATAAAACTTTAATGTTTGGTAAAAAACTCAGTAATTGTTTATGAGCTT
This sequence comes from Aotus nancymaae, assembly GCF_030222135.1. NCBI lineage: Eukaryota > Metazoa > Chordata > Mammalia > Primates > Aotidae > Aotus > Aotus nancymaae. Next base: position 10,063,098 of record NW_026988421.1, read on the forward strand.
TTCAAATCTTGAATCAGGCTTTTTTTAATGCAAATGTCTCAAGGGCTTCTTTCTTTTCCTTCTTTTTTTTTTTTTTGAGACAGAGTCTTGCTCTGTTGCCCAGGCTGGAGTGCAGTGGTGCGATCTTGGTTCACTGCAACCTCGGCCTTCTGGGTTCAAGGGATTCTCCTGCCTCAGCTTCCTGAGTAGCTGGGACTACAGGCATGCACCACCACACTCAGCTAATTTTCAAGGGCTTATTTCTATTACTGAACAGTAACTTAGTTTGAAAGTTTCCCAAGTTTAAGATACTGACAAAGATATAAGTAATCAAGATGACAGCTTGAAAGGTTTTGCTATGTGAAGTGGACTACCTGAAAGTAGGCATTTTCGCAGAGCACATCATAGCATATATCCAGTGGGTTGCTCAATTTGTCCCGAGGAGCAGCTTCTTTAAAAGCGGTTGTGCTAGCTGACTTTTCCTGGGATAAGCTGTGCAGGTAGTGGGCAGCAACAGTCCAGAAGTGCAGCTCCGATTCATCACCATAGAGCCTGGCAAGGATGAAGCAAAGTTTCAACTGCACTCACAGAACACCTGGGCCTGGATGGCTTCCTAGAGTAGACTGAGGGACTGGAAGAGAGTGCTGTCACATATCCACTGGGACACTGGCATGGAGCCTGGCAGGGTGAAAGGGGGAGGCAGCAAGTTTTCCAGCCTGCTACTGGGTCTCCAACAGTACAGGGGCCTGACTGCACAGGACCCCTTCAGACCCCAACATCTTTCCATTCTGTGTTAAAGAACAACTGTTTACCTGGTTTGACATTAGCACACCTTTCAATGTGGGCCAGTGATTCACATTAGTAAGAAGTTCCTCTGGGAAAACTGGCTAGATAAGGTATGAAAGTAATGTGCTATTTATTCTGTGGGGAGTGGAGTCTTTTTTATAAGTGGCAAACTCTACTGTAAGTCAGGATATACAGTTGTCACTTTTAAATATAATTTATTGGTATATTTAAATATATGCAGTTTGCAAATGATATTTTAAAACACATATTTTAAAAAGCTGTAGAAGGAAGTGCTTTCCTGAGAGAAAGCCTAGATCTCACATTTAAAATGCAATTTGATTTTTAACCAATGTTATTACTACTCTCAAAATTATTTTAAGTTACATCTAAAGAATGAACTGATACAATTTTCTAAAATCTAAGTGTTTGTAACTAAAAACTCTTAAAAGAAATGAGTTAACTTGAAATCCTGTCTTTTATACAGAATACATCAAACAATAGTACCTTGAAACAAGCAGGCACCTCTGCAGGAGAGTGAATTCTGGATCAAGCAATAGTTTCTTTATGTCACTGCAGAAGGAAACCAGACAAAAGTTTTGAATCAAACAATAAAGCATGGGGGTTGATCAATATACTCTTGAAATGAAAAATTCCAGTCAAATAATATGTTTTATATAAATATAGAGAATTTACACAAGACAAGGTACTTTACCATGACCCTGAAATTATAAAAGTTGAAGGGGGCTGAGAGTGTTCTCAAGGCTTGGAGAAGTAGCAGCTGTCAACCACCACAGGGAGCTGCAGGGCTCTGATTTCTGGTTTCTAGGCTTGCAGCAGTTTGAAAGTATCAGGTGCCTAACTACTGGAACAAGAATGCCATTGTTGACAAAACCATTTTGCTAATCATCAAGAACAGTAAATTAAGAAGATGGCATTCGTAATTTATTCTGAAACGATTTAAAAAATAAAGTAAGGATGAATTGCTAGTGCTTTTATAAATTGATGTTTCTAAAATAGTCGAATACTGAATATTCACAAGTCAGGCAGGAAGATATTCTTTAAATCTGTAGTTTCCCATTTAAATATAAATGTTAATTTTTGCATAGCAAAAACTAATTATTTTAAATTTTCCATCAATAAAACATCTTATGCTTAATTTGTTAAACACTATAATTACTTGTAACAGATTCTAGATTGCAAAAACGTGTTATGCTTTCCCCAAGAACTCCTTATGGACCCATATTTTTTCCTTTCTTATTCCCAGTACATTCTGTTAAATGCCCTTGGCTCCAGGGAGCACATTCATTTCTTAGCCAGACTTGTGTACACCAGCACCTGACACAGAGAACTCATTTTAGAAGTGGGAAGCAGACCCAGAATTGCCCCGTGATTCGTCTTCCACGGTGAGGCTTCATGAAGGTTTGTGGTAGAGGCAGGCTGAACTATAAGGATGCTCACACTGCAGCATCCAGTCTGCCCTGATGTGAGACCAGAGCAGCTGGTACTCGTGAACTTGGTGAAGGCAGATGCTCTGTCACTATAATTACTAAATAAGTACTTTTTCTGCAAAACACAGGCTCTAAAGGGAAGCAAACCTCTGCAAACAGAATAGCCTCTTCTTGGGCCACTAATATTTTCTAAAACATAACTTATTTTAATTTTGAAAAGTCTAATTATATTTTTCTTTCTCATATTACCGTCTTCTAATAAAACATGGAATGCTTACTTAGACAATGAATTCAACTGTTCTTGAAGGAGATTCTTTATTTCTTCATTTTCTGGATAGTCACTGTACAGAAAAGATTTTGAATGAGTTCATTATCTCTTCACTTAAAATCATGTATTTCTTGACCTGAAAAAAGTTGTGTTAATACAGAGATAACCTTCTTTGTAGTTCTTGGTTAAAAACCTGGTGATAGACCAAAATAACAAAAATCTACACAGGACCCCACTAATCACCTTTAATATCTGCTTTTATCTTATTGAGTCAAAAACAACAAAATAAGTAAAGAAAGTCTCCTTAGCTTTCAAGAAACCAGGAAATTTATTAGCAGGCTTTAAAATCTATCAGGTTTAGATTTCTTTGAATGAAGGACTTAGCAATTACTAAAGGGATCTGCTCATTCACTGAGCTCTGCAGAATGAATATTCTGAGGAGACAGTACTTGGAGAACAGACACTTCCCGGCGTTATTTTTAAACCCCCAATCCATGCTGCACACGGCAGTTCAGTAATATTTGTGAATTTAATTAATAATCACTAGTAATAGTTTCTGTGAATTTTTTTGCAATGAGTCAAATATTGAGATTTACAAGACGCAGTATACCCCTGAAGCTAACTATGCTGCTTTTTATTTATTATTATTATACTTTAAGTTCTGGGGTACATGGGTAGAACATGCAGGTTTGTTACATAGGTATACATGTGCCATGGTGGTTTGCTGCACCCATCATCCCATCATCTACATTAGGTATTTCTTCTAATGCTATCTCTCCCCAGCCCCCCACTCCCTGATAGGCCCCAGGTGTATGATGTTCCAACCCTCCTTGTGTCCATGTGTTCTCATTGTTCAATTTCCACTTATGAGTGAGAATATGTGGTATCTGGTTTTCTGTTCTTGTGTTAGTTTGCTGAGAATGATGGTTCCCAGTTTCATCCATGTCCCTGCATAGGACATGAACTCATCCTTTTTTATGGCTGCATAGTATTCCATGGTATATATGTGCCACATTTTCTTTACCCAGTCCATCACTGATGTACATTTGAGTTGGTTCCAAGACTTTGCAATTGGGATCAGTGCTGCAATAAACATACTTGTGCATGTGTCTTTATAATAGAATGATTTATAATCCTTTAGGTATATACCCAGTAACGGGATTGCTGGGTCAAATGCTATTTCTAGTTCTAGATCCTTGAGGAATCGCCACACTGTCTTCCACAATGGTTGATGCTGCTTTAGAAAAGCATGGGCCTGGCTCCAAGTTCCCCTGGCTTCCATTGCCCTCTTCACGTGCATCCTTGTTGTCATCACGACACATCCATGTTCAGACCATAAGACAAGCACACAGCCACTGGAGAGCAATACATGCCCTCACAGCTCCTCACTGACCCACACTTTCACAAAGGTCCCTGAGAGATGGAAGCCAGAGGCAGCCTGGGAATTCTGTAGTGTCTCTTGGCTTTAAAGGCTCCATTCCCTTTAAATTCTGGAGTATAGGCCATGGCTGACTTTCATGGGTGTCCTTCAACCCCAAGTAAATTATGAAAGAAAAAGAAAAATGAAAAAACTTACACATGAGAAATGTCCAAAGAATACTGTCCATTCCAAGGCTGGTGTAATAAGAAGGCTTTCAAGGCAAGGGAGGCCCTTGGGACAAGGAGATATGGGCACCACACAGGCTCTAGACAACAAAGAAAGGTTTTTAAAAATAAAATGAAGTTTCATACTACAATGAAGCTTCAGCTATAAACCATTTACACAGTAGTCAGCAGAGAGCAATAAGTAAATCTGGTGCAACTGAGAGAGTATATTCAATGTAGTCACTGCTTAGGAAGCACAAGCCAAGAGCAGAGTCTCTGCATTCAAATCTGATCAACATATTCTTCTTTTCCCCTTTTCAATTTAAGTATCCTGTGTGGTATACAACTCTGGTTCTACTTGAATAAAGGATTCAATGCAGACTCAACAAATAGCAATAAAGTTCATTATTTTTAAATATTAAAAATAAATAATAAACAAGATTTATTTAAAAATAACTGATAAACAAGATTTGCCTAGTTGTCAACATGTTCCAGTGCAAAGAAGCAGAAGACCTAAAGGCTGCAATGCCCAGGAGCTCTGCTCTGACCACCCTACATTCTGTTGGACTCTTGACCTTAGCTCCAATTTTCTGGGGGTGCCCTGGCTTTTACAGCTCGGCCTTATTACCAATTCCCCTCCAGAATCCTGCAGAGCCTTTATCCATGGATCCCTTGAATAGATACAATTATGAAAAATGACATAAACCTATAAATGTATTGGCTTATTTAAGTGACTATTTTCATGCTGCTGTAAAGAACTACCTAAGACTAATTTATAAAGAAAAGAGGTTTAATTGACTCACAGTTCCATATGGCTGGGGAGGCAAACTTACAATCATGGCAGAAGGTGAAGGGGAAGCAGGGTACGTCTCACATGGCGAGCAGGACAGAGAGAGCAAGGGGGGCAAGTGCCACACTTTAAGCCATCAGATCTCCTAAGAACTCACTCACTATCATGAGAACAGTGAAATCCGCCCCCACGATCCAATCACCCCCTGCCAGCTGCCTCCCCCGACCCGTGGGGATTACAATTTGACATGAGATTTGGGTGGAGACACAGAGCCAAATTGTATCAGTGATCCATATCAACTTTGGACTGTGCTATTATCCAGTATGATATCCAATATGATAGTCACTTAAAATACAGCTAGTATAATGAAGGAAATGAATGTCTATCTTACTTAATTTAAACTTAAAAAGTGATTATTGATTCAGTCATTGGATAACTCTTAAGTATGTTTGAAACAATTTGAATACATAACTACTTTGTCAACTGAAAACTTTATAAAATCTAAATAGAGCTTGACTGTTTCTGCTGAAAATCTGTCTTCTAAATTTAGAGGGCAATTCAAGTTATTTTATAATAAATGTAAAATACTCACAGAATTTTGAAGAATGAATACTTAAAAAAAAAGTAAAATGTCTCACTAGTAACTTTTAATACTGATTATATGTTGAAATACAACTTTGGATATATTGGCTTAAATAAAATTTTAATTAAAATTAATTTCATCTCTTTTTACTTTTTAAAATGTGGATTCTATAATTTAAACTTACATATGTGGCTCACATTATGTTTCTATTGGAAAGCTCTGCTTTACAAAACTTCATTCTATGTAGTTAAATAAAAATTAAATTATACATAAAATACTTTATGTGGACTTCTCAACATAAAAGCCAGAAAGTGATTGGAAATATTTTTAATAATGTTTTTTTTACACCCAAGAATTTTAATATTGATTCAGTAAAATCAGTTAAATGTAGTCCAAATTCAAAAGTTCCTTGTTATTCCCCAAATGTCCTGACAGCTGTTATTATTTTAAACAATCTGGGGTTCAGTCAAGGCCAGTACACTGCACTGTCACATCTTGTTGGTCTACTCCAATCTAGAATGGTCCTCCCACTTTTTGGTTTTGGTCTTACACGACCCTTTCCATTTTTGAAGAGTCCTGGTCAGCTGCTGTGGAGAATGTCCTACATTCTAACTTGTCTGGTTTCTGATTATCAGACTCAGGTTACACATTTTTGGCAGTCTGAACAAATGATGCTGTGCATTTTTCACTGCATTGTATGTACCAGAAGGAACACATTAGCTGTCTGGTTATAGGAAACACTAAATCTGATCATCTAGCTAAGGGGTATTCACCAGAGCTCTCTCCTATCAGGGCACCTTCCCCCCATATAATTAATTAGTAAGTATCATGTGGGGAAAATACTGTCAGACTGAATTTCCTATTCTCAAACATCCTTTTACTCAGTGATTTGACATCCACAAGTGATCCTTGCTTGAATTAATTATCGTATCAGGGGTTGCAAACTGGTGATTTTCTAATATTATCCTTTCTGCATTTGTCAACTGGCATTCTTCTGCCCACCTGAGCTTTTGCTTCTTGCCCACTCCCCGTTTTCTTACTGTGACTATTACTATGGAATGAGGGTTTTTTGATATTCTGCACTTACATCAATACCACCATTGTTTTTCATGATGCTCAGAGTGCCCCTGATTTGACAGAAGCCTTTCATAACCATTTATCTCTTACATCAGGTCATCCTTGGTTTTTCAATTCCTTACTTGGGTTCTGGCACCACAAGATGCCCTAGACCCATCTTGCACCTTTTGTGCCTCTGTCCTGAAATAAATGTTTTGTCCAAGGAGCCCTGGCTCCTTTTAGCCTGGGAATGGAATTTACAAAGTAAAATCTGGTGCTATGTGTGCTCATTGCCATTGAGTGTCAATGCAACAACACTGTGAGCAGAGCCAGGGAATACATATTTTCAAGAAGTCATGATTTTGTATCAATCTAAATCCACCCCTGGAATGTTTCTTCCCACCACAGCCACTTCACATCTCTATCTCCCTTTCCATCAGCACAGACCCTGGTTCTGCAATTTGGTTACTAAATTGTTCCAGACTATAAAATGTACAAAACAGTTTCAGAATTACTAGCGTCACTGTCAACTACTCAGGTAAAGTTCAACAATCCTTAGCAACTCTCTGTCGTTAGAATATAAACCACTAAAGGTGGGCAGTGAGTGAGAAGTTCAGTGTTGCAGTTATTTGAACTGTTGTGTGCATGTGTGATTATGTTACCAATGTTGCTGTTACACAGTTTGGTTCAACTGTTTCTTGCATTCAATTTTAGGGTTTGGTTTTTCTTTCACCCTTTTTGTCACTGTATATTTTGCATATGTAAAATACATAAATGGTTCAAAACTTAAAACTATATAACAAAGATAGAAGAGCTTCACTGTTATCCCCACACTATTCATTTTTCCATCTACATCCTCTAACTATTCTCATAGGTTTCTGGATTATTCTGTATATGCCTGTGTGTTTTAGTAAGCAAACATATGTGTACATGCAACTATGTATAAAATTCACCTTTGTACACAAGCAGGCTATAAGCACTCTTTTAAGCTTGCATTTTTCACTTACACATATTCTAGATATCACTCTACATCAGGTCATAGAGCTATTCTTCACTATTTTACAGCTGCATAGATTATTCTATTCTGCAGATGTCCCCAAATTTATTCAACCAATCTCCTATGGCTAAGTAGTTAGGCTCTTTCCAAAATTTCGCTATGAATAACTGTGTGCATTTTGGTCACATGTATGATTGTACATCTTAAGATAAATTCTTAGCACTGGGATTGCTGGGTAAAAAGGTAAATGTGCATGTAGCTCTGACAGATATTGCCAAATTCCTTCCTACAGGGATCTCGCTGTAAGCAATGGATCAGAGTGCTTGTTTCCTCGTAGCCTTGCCAACAGTATATTTTCAAGCTTTTGAATTGTTCATCTGATAGGTAAGAAAGAATTTTTTAGTGTAGTTTTAATTTGTATTTTTCTGTTTTTAAAAATTTATTTAAAAACATTCTTTTTCTTCTTTTATCCTTACTAGTAGGAAGTCAAGTATTTTTCTTATTATGAATAAAGTTGAGCATATTTTCACACGTTGAAGGGTAATTTGTTTATCTTTTTTCCCCTCCGTAGACAGTCTGTGACTTGTAAATTTCCCCTAGATAATCATTTATATTTTGGCTTGGCTTATTGAACACTTTATTTTATTCCTTATTAAAGCTTTTCTTTTGCTTTGACTTTTTTTTAAAATTTCCACTTAGTCATCTTTTCTTTTACATCTAGGCTATAAAGGAAGGGCTGTATCTTGGAAAAATGAGGCTTATCTAACTACCTACAGAGCCACTGAAAACTTAGCACTGAAAGGGATGCAGGTGGCTTAACTTTCTATTCGTCCCCCATAGATGACAATCTATATAATTCTCACATTTTCAAGTCAGCTCCTCTCATGTTCAGACAGTGGTTATTGGTATTATGTCATGGTATGTGGTAAATATCGGGGAAAAATTAACAATACATAATAATCTCGGAATGGTTCAAGGAAGTTCCCATGATGTGTGGTAATTTCTTATCAATGAACAAATGAAAAGATACAAGAGAATCCATGTAGGAAGCAGCATCCAGAGTGTTTACATAATGCAAGCAAGACAACATTTACCAAGTCTGAGTAAAAACAGGAAAATATCTTATTTTTAAAAACAAATATATGTTATTTCTCCAAAAGCAAAATATTGTTGACAGCATCCCAATGAGCATGAACAAACTGAAAGTGACCTTTACTACTTCCCTCCTTCAAATGAATTTAAGTCTTTCTTCTGAAGGGTAAAGATCAGGCATGAAAAAGTTATAGGTGATCATCTCACAGCTGGAGAAACTCACTTGCAAGAGCTCATTCACCTCTGAAAATTACACAATTACAATGCGAAGGCAGTTGGCATCATTGCTATTTGTCATAGATTCTGTTCCGTTTGGGCTAAAGTTATGTGAGGTGTTAATAACACTCAGGTTTTTAGCTTCCTACATGACAGGAATGCAGAAAATCAGTAACCAAAGAGTCAAGAAGAAAAGCGGTAGAAAAAAGTTACTCCTCTATCACTTGAAAATGGCAACATCGAGATGAGCTGGAAATCTGGGAAGGAAAGGACCCTCTTTTGTGATTTTGTTCAGTGTGACTCAATGAGGAGGAAGAAGAGAGCTATGGGATACTACTGGCATTTGGGGCAGGACAATTCTTCATTGTGCCAGACCGTTTCAGGTTGTTTAGAGTATCTGGACCTCCCCACACTGCAAGTCATTGTGACACATTTCTGAATGCCCCAAGATTACTGAAAATGACTATGGAAAGATGAGGCAGATGAAGAGAAAAGGTCTGTGCATAAACCTGATTTTGGAAAGCTTCTTTCTATATATGCTTACTTAGGAAAATGTGCTTAGCAGTGGCCTTTAACACTGGGGAGGAAATTTCCCCGATATCAAGTAAATACTATTTAAGAAGTACAGAAACTGCATGATACCAGAATGCTATTAAACAAGTCTCATACTCTTACATTCCTTTTAGATGCTGCCAAAATGACTATAAAGATTTATTTTTATGGCACTTTATGGTCCTGACAAATGAGGTAGCAGACAAGAAAGGTTCTCCAACTCAAACACAGGAATTCTAATCTTCTAATTTGCCTGACTGACCTCTCTTTATTGGAGGAACAAGAGGCCAATCTAAGCTGCTCTTAAAAAATGGACAGATGTGAATCAATATTTTATGATACTCTCTACCTTGTTATCAAGGAGAATTGAAGAATACGTAGGAAATACTGATATATTAATGCCTATCACCTAAAATGATTCTATTTTTATCCCATATCAGTAAGCCCCAAATATACTTCTAATTTCTCAGAATAGAAATCTATTACATCAAACTTTTTTCCCCAAGACCAAATCAGCTGTGTATCTGGAGGTAAACCACAGATGTTTTTTTCCTCATTCCACATTTACACTACCACCAGATTTCATTCTTTAAGAAACACCTTGACTTTGGAGCTTTATAGATTCGAATTTTACGTTAAAAGTGAAGGAAAAGCTCTTCAAACATTTCGATTGCAGTTCCACACTTCTTTACCTAGAATTAGTAACAAAAACCACCCTTGAAGTTCCTTCAATTTCCTCAATACCTTTAGGTTTAAATGAATACCAATGCTTGCCCTTTCCGAGAAGGCCATCCTGATGCTTCCGCAGAGCTGGCAAATGACTCAAGGACAGACATGGGAATGCATGGGTCTTGAATTCTGGCTTCAACATGGGTCTTGAATTCTGGCTTCACCTGATGGCAGTCAGTTACACAGTAAGAAGTGGTGGTGCCCAAATGCAGTGGGCAGGGGTAGCCAGTAAAAACCAAAGCACATCTAACTTAAGTTAAAGGCAGCCCCATTAACATTAACAGTAACTGGGTAATGCCTCAAGCATGAATATAAAGTGAAAAGCCAGGATTTTAAAATCTTATTGTCTCTGAAATGCCAAATATTGACTCTATGAAGGTTCAGAAAAGTTTCATGAAATTTTCTACATATCAGCCTGGAGTGTGTACCAAAGTTTTGCTGGGAGAATACTCAGGCAAGAAGTTCCCTCCTCTGCTCCAATGAGGATCAAATATCTTCCAAGGATGAACAGTGTATTTCATCAGCCAAAAACTGCCTTTGAACTGATAAATAGATGCATTCACAATTGTCCCATTCTTTTTTTTTAGAAGTCACATACGGGGTATATTCTACTAAAATGTTTTTTATTCTGGTAAAAAGCAATGTCAAAACAACCATACAAAACAGAGCAAGATACTGCAATCTCCTAATTTGCTTTGACTGGTCATACTAGTCACAGATTGGCATCAAAATTCACAATACTCAGAACACTTTCCAAAGTGACTTTTCAATGATATATGGTTGTAAAAGATATAAGGCCATTATTAACAAGCCAGCAGCCTTATCTCTAGATTTATGTCCTCTGATGAGTTCGTCTAAATTCTGAGTAAGCCATTTTTATGAATGTAAACATCTTTTATCTTGTTAATGAACCAGAGCCAAAAAAGGGGCATTTATAAAACCTGAGTTGGGAATGATTGACACCTATAGATACAAAGATTGCAGCATCTCAGCAGTAAAAACACTCAAACTTCAAGTTAATATGTTTTCTTAAACTTGGATTCTAAGAAAATAAGACTAAAATGAAACAGAAGCAGCAGCTCTCTCCCCAAATATAGCAGCATGCAGCAAAGTAAAGACAGGTTTCAAAGCACGCTATCATTAGGATTCCATACCAGTTAACTCCTGTTCATCCATTCTAAAGCACGCAGACTTCATAGACATCTCTAGGACTCTGATGCATCCATCATCTGAGGCCAAGATCACTTTATCTGACGTACACCAGTCCACATCCAATATACGAAAGGTCACATTTCTCCCACTTCTTAAACTGCTCACCATCTGAACCTTCAAGAGTGAATCTGGGCGTCAGTTCCAGACAGAAAAGAAAGATGTTTATTATTCTAGATTAAATGGTCAAGGAAGACAGTCTGTGGCAAAGACCCAGTGCAAGTTTAGAATTGGACAGCCTCTGACAATCTATCTTCGATAAATAGGCAGCGTTTTAAAGGTCTCAAAGACAGTGATAACATTAAAGAATAAATAAATCTTCAGTTATTACCTTTAGAACATATAGTAAAGTAAAAGTTTTTAAAAGAAAATAATTTGTTATGAGAAACTTGACAAACTCATTAAGTAGTTTTCATTTTTAAATCAGAAAGAAGTTTTTTAAAAAAGCACAGTTCCTATGGCTAACAATTCATATACATTTTATCCTCATGGAGAGGGCCTACCTCTTTAGTATCCCACACTTCAGCTCCATCATTGTACATTGCTATTAATTTTTGATTTCCTTTACCAGGAGCAAAACGAATCTTCCTCACCCAACTTCGGTGTGTAGGTATTCCTCTGAAGACAAAGAAAGAAAAACATCAATACAATGTAGAGCAAGATCTAGTCACCAGAAACTGTATTCAATGTCTCTCACTACTATTTCCAGTTCTGACAGGTCTGATGATGGGTGAACCCTTTACCTGCTGAGACTGGGGGCCACATGTGATAGAAAGGGTCTGCCCTTTAAGGTCAGCTAAGACTTCTGCAGGGGCCACTTGCAGATAACAGTTTCCTATGAATGCTTGGCTTGAGGCCCATCCTCCCAAGTTTAGGTGACAAGGGACCCAAGGGTCCAAGCTATACCTCCATGAGTTTACTGATCCTGCTTGCCAAGTCACAAGCCTCTAATGGAATAATATCAAGATGTCACATTTTTAAAAAACTAAATAACAAGATTTCATTATTAGCTCCTACCTGGATACTCTGCCTTTCAAGTCCCAAAAATTTAAATTTCCATCCATATCTCCAAGCACTAATGTATCACCTTTCCATGCGATGCAGGTAATACTACCCATACTTCCCTAGAAAACAACAGAAACAAACACATATAAATTTTACTATGTTGTAAAAGGCATCATAATAAAGCAATATTTTAATGAAACTTAATTTAAAAGGCTGTGCTTTAGTATACTTTAGTCATCAAACCCTAAAACAGATTTCAGACACTAATAAAGAGCTACATTGCCTAACAATTTCAACTGTGAAGAAACAGGAGATTTCAACCTGATAGACATTAAGTAGTTACCTGAGCTAGATTTAAAGAGAGCGGATGTCTTCTGAGGAACAAATACTTAAAAAAAAAAAGGAAATTAAAATAATAAAAAAAGAGAACGTTTTCCAGAGAACTGACTCAAACTTGTCTCTCACTGGAAAAGGATAACTAAATCCATTCTAAGGAAAACTGAAAGCTCTTTTATAACTAATTGTGCAGTAATTTTTCTATTGAAAAAAAGGATCCAGAGCTTCACTGATACCTTTTGGAACATTGTGGAATCATTGAAGGTATTGTAGAGATTCTGTTTACTAACGGCATGTGCAGTTTAAATTCACAGAAAGCTTTGCACAAAAGTTACATATAGCAGCACAATATAAGAATGAAATGCTACTATAATCAATCTAACTTGGAGGAAGAAAAGAACCTGCAGTTCTAACAGATGCTCAGAGGTGGTATCATGGAAGGCTCAGTAGCCTGAGCTCTGGAGTCAGACTGACTGGGCTTGAATCCCAGCTTGAAACTGCTATGTGATTTAAGGCATGTTTAGTTAACCTTTCTGTGTCTTGGATTTATTGTCAATAAAGTAGGGTAAGTTCGTGAAACTTGAGTTGTTGCTAGTATTAATAAATTTATAAAGGCAAAGGCCTTAAAGCAATGCCTGCCATGCAATAAATAGTTAATACATGTTAGCTAATAAATAATATTACTGCTCAATTACTTCTCTATTTATTAAAAGAAATCTTGTTTTTGCATTTATTGTATAATATAAAAATTCAAATGGTATCCACAGTAAAAAGTAAGAAAACTCCAGTGTTTTGAATAATTGGCCATTAGTAGACTAGCATACACACTGATGACTGCATAAACCCTGCTAACAGTAAATAAACAAAACAAAAACTGGATTTAAAAATCAATATTATAATCAAGTCCATTAATTAAAAAAACAGTTATATTAAAGAAATGAAATTCTGTATGATATGAAGCAACACTTTCTTTCCTAACCACGTAACAGAATGTTTAATTAAGAAGTTGCCTTTGAAGAGACTTCTGAAACTAGGTCATAATAGACTCTGCAACTTCCTTTTTGCTTTCTCCGATCCCTTGCTCTAGGGGAGGCCAGTTGTCATGTGGTGAGGACACTCAAGCAGCCTTATGGAAGGATTCATATGAGGAAGAACTGAGGTCCCTTGTCAACAGCCAGCATTAATGTACAATAGCCTTGTGAGTCAGCCATCTTGGAAACAGATCCTTCTGCCCCATTACACTTCAAAAGACTGTAGCCATAGCCAACATTTAGATTGTAACTTTATGAGACCTCAAAGCCACCTACAAAATTATGGGGGGTTGGCATTCTACTAGAGCATTCCATTTTTAGATGGCAATTTAAAATAAATATACCTATTTAAAAAAATCCCCTCTTGCCTTCATTTAACCATTATAATAGCCTGTGTTAGTTAACATAAACACTCTCATGATCCATCTGTTAAAAACAATCTATGAGATGCACGCTGATACAAATGATTAATGACAAAACTTTACAGATTCCACAAGGCCATAAGAAGGACATATGTAAGTTAGTAAATGGTAATAATACTATTACACTTACAACCTGATTACTGTTATCCAAAAATAATACTAGATTCTAAGTCAAATCCTTCAGGGTAATGCCTGAAATGGAAAGAAGACAGATACTGAAATCAGACAGACCTGAGTTTAAAATACTGCTCTGACATATAAGTAAGCTGGGTAACCTTGGGAAAGTTACTTATTCTTCCTTAGTTTTGTTACAGGTAAAATGGAGATAACTCCTCATGGATTATTATGGAAATAAAAATGAGTAGCACACAGTAAACATTTAATCAAAATAGTTACAGCGTTATTCTGTAGCAGTATGGAACAAGTTTAATCAATTGTATTATCTCCTTAAATAAAGTTTATTTACATTAGGCTTTTCTGAAGCTTTCCAACTTAACGATTCCTTCACTGGATATGGAACCAACAAAACAAAATCTTCCTGATGAAGGTTTAATCAAGGTTTTACTCACATCTGGTGGAATCCGAGCACTATCTTTTACTGAGTTTCCTTCAACAGTGAGATGATAAACTTGGCCATCATTATCAGTAAATACAAAATGTTCCCGGGCAGAGATGTTCTGACTAAGTTCAGATTTACTTTCTGCCTCCTGCAGCAAGCTTTGGGATAGTGAAAAATAAGATAAAGATATTTCTTTTTCCTAGAGTGATACCCATAATTAACTGACTTGCCCAAATACAGATGCATTAAGAGATCCAAAATTATTTTTTTTTAAAGTCTGAAACTAATATTTGCTCAGCTAATCATGGGTAAATATGAATCACTCCTAAACAGTCATACTATCAGAGGAAGTTTACTCTGGGCAGAGAAACATGGTGATCTAAGCTTAATACAAGAAAAATACACTTCATGGCTGTTTTTGCTATAGAAGTCTCCTTGACAGAAGGGAGGCTGTACAGTGACTCATCCTTATCTCTGAAGCTTTTATTTGTAAGATTGGTATGGATGGGGATGGTACACAAATTTAGAATTCCCAACACATTTTCTTTGGTGTGCATAAATGACAATATGATCTATCTGTATGTCTATGCTATGTGTACTTGTATTTCAGAAGCTGAAGTTTATGAAGTGATCACATTTACTAACAGATGCTGATGGGTGATTATTACTGCATATATTACTAGCTACAATAAACAGTATAGTATAATAATAAAAATGATAAAATTAACTTTTTAATAATCTGGGTATGTACTGAAAGATGAAACTAAGTATGTTCAAAAGCAGAGTCCCTTCTGATGACACTTGTCCAATTCCCATGATGCTAATAGCACAAATAACAGTGTCAAGAAACACTGTACTGTACCTGATCACAGAGGATTCAACAATACTCAGCTCTGTGTCTGAGACTACAGTCTGGCGGGCCATGGCCTCTCGAGTAGCAAGTTGTTTCTTTCTCAGGCTCTTCAAGTTGTGAGATGGTGACCACTCCTGTAAAGCCGAGGCAGACAAAACTACATGTATTAGGTTTCTCTCTGTCAAAGAATACTCCAGAACAGCTGGGCACACACACCACTGCCCAGCATCATTTATTATTACTGCACATGAATCCACAATGTGTTCTTTAGATTCTACCTACTTATAGAAAGGCTGAATGAATGCATTTTAACTAGAGCTTTTATGGCAAACTTCCAAAAGGTCTGACCTTTTAATGTTTGTTAAAAAAATTTACAAAATGAAAATAATGAATTCAATTATAGTATTGCCTATTCCTTACCACCCCCCACCACCCCTCGTCTCTTATGTGCACAGGATGAGATGATCACAGTTCTCCAACCAGGGCCCTTATCATCCATTGATCCCCCTAAAACCACTTGTTTTATTTATATATTCTTTTATATTCCACCTATTGTAAAGCCTTCAGTCCAATATCCTCACATATGTATAAGTTCTTAACATGTAGTTATTTCACATGTACTTCTAATTTACATAAATAGTACTATGTTTCTCTCTCTATATATATATGTGTCTGTGTGTGTGTGTGTATATATATATTTCATCCTGTTTCTTACTCTTTCCACTGTATTTAAGTCCTATTCCTCCTGTTTCTGCATGCTACGTAACACTCCATGGGTGCATCAGCCAATTGCTAATCTGTCTCCTCTCTCAGTAAAAAACACATAGATGGTCTCCAAACTCAGATCATGACAAACACCATCACAGTCAATATCTTTGCAAAAGTTCTTTTATGACCAAGAGCTTAACAGACACAGAGGATATCTGTGTTTGCCCAAGTGCTGCCAGTTTGCTTCACATAATGGCTGCATTGGTCTACATTCCTACCAGCAATGCACAAGGATTCCCATACCCTATATTCCACCCATACTTGACACTACATGGCTTTCCAGCTTTCGTTAGTCTAAAAGGTAGAGCCATATCATGGTTGGAATATCTCTGAAAACTGATGAGTCTAAACATTCCTTTATATGGCTTGTTGGCCTTTTAGGTTTCTCTGTCTCCCATTAGCTCTTCACAGATTTTGTTCATTTTTCCACTACGGTTCCTGCTTTTTTCCGTTGTTGACTTACAGGAGTTTCTAGTTAAATTTAGACACTGGAAAATTTGTTTTCCCAAAATGTCTTCTATATTTAACTTTTACAGTGATATTCTTCACCAAACAAAAAGCATTAATCTTGATTAATTAAATGCATTATGTTTCTTTTTCTTTTTTTTTTTTTTTTTGACTTTTTGGTTTGAGCTTCTGATGTCTCTTCCTGCCCCTAGGTCACAAAAATATTTTGTATTTTGTTATATTCAATTTTGTAGCTTTACGTTTTTACATTTAGGACTTTAGTCCTATGACACTCACTTTTGTATATAGTATTAAGAAGAGATCAAGTATTTTTCTCCATAAAGTGAGACAGTTTTCCCAACACCGTCTACTACACGGTTCATCCATCCTCTTTGATTTGTACTACTTTACTATATATTAAGTCCCCAAATATTCATGGGTCTGTTTCTGAGCTCTTTATTATGTTGACTCACCTCCTATTCTTGTGACAATACAATACTGATCTTATTTCTGTGGTTTTATAAGACGTACTACTATCAGGTAGGAAGGGCCAACACCCCCCACCCCCCCCCGCCCACCTACCACATTTAGTCCTCTTTATTCAAGGATGACTTAGCTATTTAGGACCTTTATTCTTTCATAAACATTTTAGAATATGTTTATCATATTCCTCAAAATATCCAAATGAAACTTTAATTGGAATTGTACTAATGTAATATTAGGTTGATCCATCCAAGAAAATAAGAGTTATTTCCATTTATTGAGATCATCTTCTCTGAACACACATTTTTAACAAGAAAATATGATTTTGCCAGTACTGATTTTGATTCAAGCTTAAGCAAAACATTCACCACATACATATATACCTAAATAAATGATTTAATTTTTAAAGTGTAACTTACCAAAGCAGTTATTGCAGGGAAGTTTTTGGACATTTCTCTAAGAAGGGTACAAGTTCTAATATCCCATAACTCCAGGGGTTTATCTTTGAATACAACTGCCAAATACTGCCTAAAATAAACAAAATTACCAAATAAGCCCCTTTTTGCAAAAATTTCACCATGAATTAGACCAAATAAAAAGTTCAGTAAACTGAAAAACTCAGCTGATACATTCTAAATATAGACAATTTAAACTACCATTTTAGCCCCCAAGATTAACAATCATAAGAAGGAAAAGCTCTAAGATGACCTGTGAGAGCACATACAATCTCACACAATTAGGTAAGGAGTCCAACTCGGAAGAAAGAGTGACACAGATTCAAACCCTGATGCCACAACTTATGGTAACCCTCCTGAGGCTCAATTTCTCACATATGACATGAAAATCCCATCATGTACCTCAATTAATTGATATACAAATTATGGTAAACATTCAATGAAAAAGTATGTAAAGTTTCTATCATCCTACTATAGTTGGTATTCAACAAATGCCACTTTATTCACTTTCTGTTAAGCCTGGAAGAAGTACTGAATGATGTCAACAAGTGCAATTCAACAAACATAACTTGAGCACTGATTACTCAATAAGCACTATGAGGAACTAAAATATTATCAGCAAATGATGGCTGACATAGAGGAAATGTGACAGAGTAGGAAGATCTCTGTACTCCCTGTATCAAAGGACTGAGATTCTTCCATTCTAGACCATGTGTGACCCCAACAGAAAATAGAAATTTATGGAAAGATACCTGGCAAAACATCCAAATAGTCTGAAGTTAAGAAATATACCTCTGAATAACACCCCATGGTAATTTTAAAAGACGATAAAGTGAATTAAAATGAAAACCTATTACCATATCAAAAATTGTAGGATACAGGAAAAGTAGTGCTTATATAGCATTAAATGTTTACACTACATTTTAGAGAATCATCTTAATTCAATTATCTAAGTTTCTATTTTGGAAAACTGTGTAAAAAAGAAAAGCATATTTAAAAAGTAAGAAGAACAAAAGACAAGCATGACAGTCGATGAAATAGAAAACGGAAAAATCATAGAGAATAATCAAATGAACCAAAAGTAGTTTCTTGGAAAAACTCAATAAATAAAATTGGTTGATAAAATTTACTGATATTAGGATTGGGAGAGAGAATCACTGACATGATTTTCAATAAATTAATAAACTCAGCAACTTCAACAAAATGGACAGGTTACTTGAAAGATACCAATTACCAAAGCTCAAAAAAGGATAATCTAAATAGTTCTATATTTATGAAAAAAAAAATTGAATTTGTATTGAAAAACTTTTCCACAAAGAAAATTTTAGGTTCAGATGGATTTCCTAATGCATTGTTACTACTCAGTAAAAAATACTATCAATTCTACACACTCATTCAAAAAAAAAGGAGACAGAATACTTTCCAACACATTCTGCAAAGTCAGTATTACCCTGATACCAAAATGAAGGATATTACATAAAAACAAGACCAATATCCTTCATGAACACAGATGCAAAAACTCATTTTAATAGCAGTAAATTGATCCAGCAATAGGTCAAAACAGTAATACATCATGACCAACTAGAGTTTATGCTAAGAATGTCATGTTGGTTTAACATCTGAAAATCAATCGATGTAATTCACCATATTAGTAGACTTCAAAACAAAAACAAAAACAAAATAACACACACACTCCATATGATGATGTCAATAAATGCAGAAAAAGCATTTGACAAATTCAACACCTACTCATGACACAAAGGCTCAGCAAACTAAAAATGAAACTTTTTCAACTTGATAAAGGGAATATACAAAAAATCTACAGCTATATCAAACTTAATGTTGAAAGACTGAATGCTTTCTTCATAAGATCCAGGATCAGAGCAAAGACGTCAGCTCTTAGCTGATATCTAAGTTCTAATCAACACTGTACAGGAGGTCCTAATTCGTGCAGCAAAGCAAAAAATAAAAGGCCTATAGATCAAAAAGATGTAAAGGTGTCTTTACTGGCAAACGAGACTGTCTCTATAGACAATCCTAAAAAATCAAGAAAAGTACCTATACTAGATGTAATAACTAAGCTTAGCATGGTCTCAAGGCACAAGGTCAATATCGAAAAAATTAACTGTATTTTAGTATACAAATAATAAATAATTGAAAATTGAAATTTAAAAATGTCATTTATAAAAGCATCGAAGAAAACATGCAAAAAAATTAACAAATAATATGTAAGACTTATACTCTGAAAACTAAGATACTGCTGAAAGAAATTTTAAAAGCCCTAAATAAGTGAAGAGATATACCACGTTCATGAATTACAAAACTTGTTAAGATACCAATTCTTCCCCACATTGATCAATGGGTTCAATGCATACCCAATCAAAATCTCAGGGAAGATTTTTTTGGTAAAACTGATAGGCTGATTCTAAACTTTATATGGACATGCAAAGAACTTAGAAAAGCCAAAACAATTTTGAAAACTATTTTAGAAAGCTTACTCTTTCTTTGTAATTTTGATTGATTTTCATTCAGTTTCTATTTTTAATAATCCTGCGTAACATGCTATTTTCCCCTGAAACAAAAAATTTCTGGAAGCAAAATGGGTTTAAATTATACATAAAGAAAACGTGTTCTTTCACTCAATGACTTCATGGGTAGATGAAAGTACAAAAGAACTTCATCTGAAAGTAAATAACCATTCATGCAAAAGTTACCTCACCTTTTAGAAGTGGAGAATTAAAAGTGATAGCAACTTAATTTTGTAATAAAAATATTTTCTTTGGGCTGCATATCACCATTTGCTACCACTAAAGAGATGCTATATGCATTCCAGCACCTTCCCATTTTCTTAAAGCTTAAAGAAATCCATGAGATTTCATTGTGATAACACCAGATTTTTCTTTTAGGTTGACACTTACTTCAAATGAGATACTTTAATCATTTCAATGGGAGATTCATCATTGCCTCTTTCACCACGAAAAGCAATGCTTCTACCTTTAATTGCAAACATTTAAAAAAGTGAGAATAGTGCATAAAACATGTATGAAACAATAAGCCACACCAATGTAATTTGATCAGTCCTACCCACTGTCCTATTATTCATTCTTCCATTTGCTTCTAAGCTGTTTCTGTTTTTTCATTTTTTTTTTTTTTTGAGATGGCGTCTCACTTTCTCACCCAGGCTGGAGTGCAGTAGCACAATCTTGGTTCACTGCAATCTCCACCTCCCAGGTTCAAGTGATTCTCATGCCTTAGCCTCCCAAGCAGCTGGGCTTCCAGGAGCTCACCTCCACACTGGCTAATTTTTGCATTTTTGGTAGAGATGTGGTTTCACTACGTTGGCCAGGCTGGTCTCAGTCTCCTAACCTCCAGTGATCCACCTGCCTCAGTCTCCCAAAGTGCTGGGATGACAGGCATGCGCTACCTCGCCCAGTTGCTTCTAAGCTGTTTTTAATAACCTAAATTCAAAAAATATTCTCAAAAGTGTTACAAATTAATGATCAATAACATATCACACATTCAGATATTTTGTAAAAAGGCATTTCATTTGTTACACAGTTTCTTGAATTCTGTAATTCAATTTTAGAAATTAAAAAAATGTTAAGTTTTAAGAGTCTATTTTGCAGCAATTGGCTGTTGTGAAAACTACTTATTTAAAGTAATATATTTAATATAAACATTCCCATGTTTCCAAATACTAACTAGTGGAGGGGAGGAACTCTTGAAACATGTATTTAAGATTTTCTTGTTCCAGGTGCAAAATACCAGTTAAATATTTTGAACTTGTTCCTCTCAAAACATCTTTATAAACTGGAAATTAGGGAATAACTACAGTTTCCATATATGTTGTAAAAGAATGAGTTACTCAAAGGAAGCTACCCTATTTTCTGTGAATAAAAAAAGTATAAATTCTACCTTGTATATTTCAGTATCTCGTGTTAGATTTTTATCTATATTAAACAAAAGAGAAAACATAATCAATTCAAGGCCAACTGAAGGCCTACATGCCTTCCTGCTCTTCAATAAGATTCCGTGAATCTTACTGGAATCTCACTATGCTCACTATTATTATACCCCAAACGGCTCATGTCCTTTCCTGATTGTACTGGTCTCTTGCCCTCCTTAGAAAACCAGGCTATAAAAGTCTACAATCTATGAATTCAAATATCCCATTTAAGAAAATCAGTAACTGTTACCGTAGATGTTTGTTCTTTTAAAATACATCTGTGACAAGCAGATTTTAAATTATCTAACAGTACTGAACTTGAGCTGACCAAAATGAATGAATAGGGATTTTTTCTTTTTTTTAGTCAATGATACTAGACAACAACATTTTATCTCTGGGATTAGAAGAGAGAGAGCCAGTACCACTTTGTTGGCAAATTAGAAATTTGGGGATCAGAGTCAATGGGCAGGTCACTTCCAATGAGACTAGAGCAACACTGGACTAAGTTGGGGATAATTCCTCGAAGTTCAGTAACATACCCTGAGAAGTAAGAACAACTGTATCTTTGAGAGCTTGAAAATAATTATGAAGAATAGAAAAAAGCAACCCTGTACTTCACTTGTTTACAACTTACTTGATTTACAACCATTTATTTGATGTATTCATTTTACACATACATACACATACTCTCATTGATTACAATTATCTACATATGATTCATGTTGTTATACCATTTTAAAGAAACTCATTACAATTTTGTTTAAAAAATCTTCTTTGAAACTACTGCATACACTAGAAAATAATTTGAAATGCTTTCCTTATTATATCTTCAAATTCTTCATTTTGAAATTCACTGGGTTTAGGCTTTTAACAATTCTGAACAAGTTACCTCACTGGGATGTTTCTGACTGTAGAGCTTTAAACTCCCAAATTAAGTTTCTCTATTCATTCAGCCAGAGACTACCTATCACAAGGTTTAAATGTGAGCATTTAAAAACAACCCTTAACCTATAAATTTTCTGAGTGTTTCCTATAAAGGCCAAAATTTTAGGCAGAGACTCTAATAAAGTCCATTGACAGAGTTATTTTTAAATTGGTCTTTTAAAGTTGGTTATATATAGCGATGCACTTAGAAGTAGAACTGGTATCCTATTTTTTAATGAATCTGCCTGTTCAGGCTAATGGTCCTCCATTTTACCACGTATTTGTGTTAAGGAAATTTCCATGCGAACAACGATGAGACCTTTCTAGGGCAATTATTAGAGAATAAAAGAATAAATACATAAACATGAATTAAAGAAAATACTCCAAGGTGAAAAAAGTACTTCCAAACATGTTTTATAAATAGCAGCATCTTCGTTCAATATGACAAACTACTTTGAATCTTTAAAAACAAACCTGTTGGAAGATCAACCAGTTGAAGTTCATTTCTCACTAATCCCATATTGTTTGGTGTTGAGGTAGCAAAAGAAAGAAAACTAGTCAAACTTGTCCATTCAATACCCCTATAATAAAAATGAAATAAAGGTTAATAAATACTTTTTTATTTGAAAGGTTCATTTATTTGAAAAATAAGTTTTCCAAAGACCTAAATTTTATTACACAAGTTAATTAAAAAGTAAGCATGATCTTTTATCTTAACATGACGTTTTGAGACTGTATTACCATACCTAGCACATACAAAATTATTTCTAACTAAAACTTTATCTACAAATGTAATGGCAAGATAGTTTAGTTATCAGGAATGATATCAGTATTAATATGACTATTAAAATCTGGCTAGGGAGAGGTCATATTACAGTAGTTTCCAAGAATTTCAACTGTTTAAAAAGAAGTGGTATAGAGACATTCTCAGCAGAATGGGTAAAGTCAGGTACACTTAAATTTCTTTTATTAAAACTTTATCAAAATTTCCACATGGTTACAAAGCAGAAATTCCTGAAATGAAGAACAGATTTGGAAGTGGTTAAAAGTTCCAAACGGTGTATCAGAGAAAAGCAGAAAAGAAAAATCCTTTAAAAAAAATGTGTGACAAGCAACCTATAACCCTAATGCCTTGGGAGTTTTGTTTATATGGCTGTCCAGGAGGTGATTACATGTTTTTCCTACTAACATAACTGGACAGTGTACACCATCACAATATACAGAGAATGGAGGACAGAAGGGGTCACTGGATCAAGCCACTTTATCAGTCATGAGAAAGATCTGCATTGCTCACAAGGTGATAGAGGATGGATGGGAGGGAAGTCTAAATCTGTTCTATGTGCAGTTGTTCATCACATTTATGGGACAGCCATTTTTGAAAACAATATATGATCTATGGCAGCTCTCACAATACAATAGCAGAGTTGAGTAGTTGTGAAAGAGGTTATATGGGTTAAAATAATCCTAAACCTAATCTGGTCCTTTACAGAAAATGTTTACCAATCCCTGATCTAGTTTATCAATTTCTATACCAACTTGAATGCTATTGCTAAGTTTACATGAAACTCTGCTTTTAACATGTCCCTTATTTGCCCAAGAAGGTACAATGGCTTCCTGCATCATATCCAAACTCCTCTATACGGCTTTCAAGGTTATTTAGCCATTTCTCTCATCCTGTCTAACCAAGCTTACCTCTCAATCATCTGAACCTTATCTGTTATTTTAACCAGAGTCAAATAACCCCATTGATGTTGGTGTACCTACCTACTTGTACTTTCTCCCAGGGGCAAGCAGAGTTCAAAAAGAACTAAAAATAATTTGCAATAGCAGGGAATTGGTATTGTTATCGAAGATTATAACTCTTTAAGCATAAAGTTGCATTGAAACACTGAGATAAGGCTTCTTAAAACTGAGTACCTTTAGGAATTTCCATGCCTGGAATGACCTCTCTCCTTTCCTCTTCAAATACTACTGGAGTTCAAGTCCTGGCTCCAGCTCTTAATAGCTCAGTGCTCTCCCTACACCTCAGTTTCCTCATTTGTGATGCAGGATTAATAATACTGAGTGCATGAAGAAGGCCTGGCACATAATAAGCACCATAGGTATTGGCAATTATCATCATCATTTTACTCTCATTTCAAGATTTAATTCCAGCTCTATTTTCTTCATGAGGCCTTCCCATTTTCTAAATTCAAACTACCCCCAGAGTGAATAGAACATAATTTGGCTAGTCATGGGAAAAGCCCGTCTTTATTTCTCCTTTCTTTTGCCTAATAGTGATAGTACTCATTAATTTTTCTACTTAGAGTGAACCAAAGAACAAAAGAAGAGAGGAATCATTTTGGATATATTCTGTTCTCTATATGAAGTCTGGTAGCTTGAATCAGACCTCTTTGTCCACAGGAACCCTAAGATTCACCTTCCAAGTTTTGCTGCTAGCAATCTGAACTATTTATACACCGGTATAGTGATGCCATTATGTATGAACTGTAGGAATTCCAGTCCTTCCATTCCTTATTCATTTTTAAAAATAAATTTGTTAAGTACTCAGTATATGCTAGTAGTAGCTATGCCAGGCACTAAGAATGTAAACATGAATGAGGCAGATACAACTGCTGTCCTCCTGGAGCTTACAATCTAGCAGAAAATAAGTGCATTCTGTATTATCTATGATGAAATAAAGTGGCACAGAGTTCAACATAACCAGGTAACAGTCAAATGTAATCTGGTCTCAGGAGCCTGGCAGGGCTTCCTGTCGGATTATTAAAGCTCAGACCCAGAGAGCAAATAGGGCTTTATCTAAGCCTGAATAACTGAGAAATATGTGACTGGCTGAAAAACACTGCTAGACTGTACTCTCTTTGAAGGGAGGTACCATGTCATGTCTCTCCAGGCACAGGATAGGTGCTCAGGAAATTTTGTTAGATTAAATGAATGATGTCCAAGAGAAGCCTAGCATTCCTTCTTATGTTTATTAGTGTCACGCATATTCAGACAGGTGTTTTTTCCCTTGTTTACAAAATGTCCCAGTGTATAGGATAGTTCAGAACATGGGGGAGCAGCTTATTTGTAATCCAATAGTGTGAGCATGTTGTATATCCGATTATAGCAGCAACTTGTATATTCAATTCCTACTGAAGAAAATAAAAATCAAGTTTAATTTCAAAATGATTATATAAGGAGGGGATTATGTCTCAGAAAAAAAGAATGAAACTCTTCACAGCTGAGTGCCACACTGCCCTCAGGATTAGAATACTATCAATTAGGTTTAACTACATATTGAGGTCTATAAAAAAAAGAAACGAAAAAGCATAGCAGCCCATTTTCTGACTCAGTCTAGGAACTTTTTTTGTATGTAAGATTTGTAACTACTTAACAATTGTAACCTTAGAATCTATCAGCAGTTTAGGGTTCTGACTCCTACAGGTCCTCATCTACTAGGGGTACTACAAAGGCTACTTCTCAACACTGGGTGGCTAGGGGAGCACGCACTTTCAGAGAGACCTTGAAATTCCAAGATTTTGTTGTAAATTTACAGACAGACAAAATAGAGATCAGGCCCAGCTTGGTGGCTCATACCTGTAATCCCAGCACTTTGGGACGGCAAGGTGGGTGGATCACCTGAGATCCTGAGATCAGGAGTTCAAGACCAGCCTGGCCAACATGGTGAACCCCTGTCTCTACTAAAAATATGAAAATTAGCTGGGTGTGGTGGTGGGCACCTGTAATCCTGCTATTTGGGAGGCTGAGGCAGGAGAATCGCTTGAACCCGGGAGGTGGAGGTTGCAGTGAGCAAAGATGGTGCCACTGCACTCCAGCCTGGGCAACAAGAGCAAAACGCCATGTCAAAAATAAAAAAACAAAGAAACAAACAAAAATAGAGATCATTTTACTTTCCACAAATCACTCAATTTACTCAAAGCAATATTGATTCAATCAATGTTCTAATATACATATAAGCTGTTGTAATTATTTTTGGCATTCAAAACAGTACCAGGCCATGTTAAAAACTGAGCAGCCCTAATCTCAAAATCCAAAATCCAAAGCTTTTCTAGTGTCAACATGACATCTTTGCTTTCTGATGGTTCAATGTAAACAGTTTTATGCATAAAAATATCTTTGAAATATTGTATAAAATTATCTTCAGGCTACATGTATAATGTTTATTTAAACATAAATGATCTTTGTGTTTAGACTTGGGTCCTATCTCTAAGATATCTCATTATATATATGCAAATATTCCAAAACCCCAAAAAAATTTGAGTCAGAAACACTTCTGGTCCTAAGCATTTCAGATAAGGGATACTCAACCAGTATCATAAACTCAGCCTACCAGACAAAGACACAAACTAATCACATAAG
This sequence comes from Aotus nancymaae, assembly GCF_030222135.1. Lineage (NCBI taxonomy): Eukaryota > Metazoa > Chordata > Mammalia > Primates > Aotidae > Aotus > Aotus nancymaae. The sequence continues at coordinate 10,089,978 of NW_026988421.1, forward strand.
AAAATCTATATGTACCTTTCTATTTCATTTTTCTAAGTATCTTCCACTGAATTATAAGATTCAAAGGCTTTGTCTGTTTATAAGCATACAGAAGATACTCAACAGGTATTTGTAAGGCATCACTAGTTAAAACATCATGGTTTTAAAAACACACACACATGCAACTATCTGCTGTCATGCAGTCCCTGGCACAGTATACACAACCTTCAAGTGCTTAAGATTATGATTTTTAAAAAGGTAGAAAAACAAACTTTCTAAAACCCTTAATTTGCACATGAAAATTGAAAATGTTTTTGATTTACTGCTAATAAGTTCAGACATTTTCATAATACATACATGAAAGTTTTGTTTTGAGACAGGGTCTCTCTCTGTCACCCAGGCTGGAGTTCAGTGACATGATCTCAACTCACTGCAACCTCTGCCTCCCACGCTCAAGAGACCCTCCCACCTCAGGCTCTCAAATAGCTGAGCCTACAGGTGTGTGCCACCACACTCAACTAATTTTTTATTTCTGTGAAATTTTCTTAATGGCTTTTAATTATAATACTAAAATTGCATTAATTGAAACACAAAGACAGCAGGATTTTAGCAACCTCTTGGGCAGTATCTCTGAATATAAAAGACAAATTATCTTCAAAATGGCAATGAAGAGGAATAATTCATGTAAAAATGGAATATCTTTGTATGATCATTCATAACATTTAAGTGAGTAGTACATCCCTCAGAGTTACTCAGTATCCCAAGTAACACCTATAATCAATTTCAATGTTACTCAACTGTAAATATTATCTTAGCACGTATAAGTCAAGTATTTAGTGACATCTATAACCTGACTAATCCAGAATAATAAAACTGTACTTAAAATTAATACTTCTCTGATTAATTAGCTATTAAAACTTTTTGTGTTTGAAAAAAATTACAACATATTTGATCTTTCAGAAGCATGTGTGAAATTCTTAGCACAAATTTGTGCTAAGTATTTTAGTTTTACTGCCAACATGATTCCTACTAATCTATGGCATATTTCAGCAGGAGATGTATCATACTGTAAGTATAAGTGAAAAGCTCAGGCTCTGCGGCTCGAAAGGCCTAGAATGAATTCCATCTAGCTGCTTCACAGATTACTCTAATTTTCAGTTTCTTACTCTGTAGATTGGAAATGCAATACCTGCCCCATAAGACTGTAGTAGGGATTCAATGAAATGATGCATGCAAAGTATTAACACTTAACATAATCCTTAGAATAAATGCTGATTAAATGGAGAGTTTTGACTGGTTAGTGTTGACCATAAAAGGAAACACCAGACACAAAAGGCAAGGGTGAAAGGAAATGATAAGAGAAGTGTAGACGGGAAAGAAACAGAGAGGAGACAGCAGCAGTGTAAGCAAAGACTACCAGAAGAAGTGCCAGAAAGGCAAGCTACAGACACTGCAACAGAAGAGAACAGATGAGTAACAGCCTGCAAGAGGCCAAACAGGCACCTGTGTCACTGCACCTCAAAAGCCCAAAGCTTCTGAAGACATTATTATTCCACATATATGTATTTGGGGAGTGCTGTACAGGAACAGTGCAAAGTGGCAATGGACAGTCACCTGGGCTGTACCACACAACAATGCACTTGAAACAATAAGACAATACAAATTTTCAGAGATTTCCATCACCATCAGAAGCTGTGATATTTAAAAGGTTAATCCGACTGGGTGTAGTGGCTTATGCCTGTAATCCCAGCACTTTGGGAGGCCAAGGCGGGTAGATCATTTGAGGTCAGGAGTTTGAGACCGGCCTGACCAACATGGTAAAATCCCATCTCTACTAAAAACACAAAAATTAGCTGGGCATGGTGGCACATGCCTGTAGTCCCAGGTACTCAAGAGGCTGAGGCATGAGAATCACTGGAACCTGGGAGGCGGAGGTTGTAGTGAGCTGAGATTGTGTCACCGCACTCCAGCCTGGGTGACAGAGCAAGACTCTGTCTCAAAAAAAAAAAAAAAAAAAAAAAAAAACCCAAAACAAGAAATTCATATTTTATATGTGAAAATCTACAATCTATCATTGGTAGGACATGAAAGGAAAACAGACTTGCATTCAGCAAAATAATGCTATGGACAGCGTAGGTATGCATTTTGGGACAGAAAGCAAGAAGCACTCTTCTGTCAATTTACCCTTCCCTCAGACATCTCTGCATACACAGAACTCACAAGCAGATCATGTCTTAAAATCAACGAATAAATGCTATGCAGCGTTTTGATAGTAAACAAAGAATAAATAAAACTAATAAACAATTAAAATGACTTTATTTGAATTCATCATGAGCAGTCCTACTGACAGATCATACAGAAATGAAAAATATGCAGCCATGCAAAAGAATGAGTTCATGTCCTTTGCAGGGACATGGATGAAACTGGAAGACATCATTCTCAGCAAACTAACACAGGAACATAAAACCAAACACCAAATGTCCTCAGTCATAAGTGGGAGTTGAACAATGAGAACACACAGACACAGAAAGAGGAACATGACACATCAGGGACTGTTGAGGAGTTGGGGGCAAGGGGAGGGAGATCACTAGGACAAATACCTAATGCATGCGGGGCTTAAAACCTAAATGTTGGGTTGATAGGTGTAGCAAACCACCATGGCACATGTATATCTATGTAACAAACCTGCACGTTCTACACATATATCCCAGAACTTAAAGTAAAATTAAAGAAAAGAAATGTGGTACATACACACCATGGAATACTATGCAGCCATAAAAAGGAACTAGATCATGTCCTTTGCAAGGATACGGATGGAGCTGGAAGACATCATCCTCAGCAAACTAACACAAGGAACAGAAAACCAAACACCGTATGTTCTCACTCTCAAGTGGGAGTTGAACAATGAGAACACATGGACACAGGGAGGGGAATAACACACACCAGGGCCTGTTGGGGGTGTGTGTGAAGGGAGGGAGAGCATCAGGACAAACAGCTAATGCATGTGGGGCTTAAAACCTAGGTGATAGGTTGATAGGTGCAGCAAACTACCATGGCACACATATACGTATGTAACAAATCTGTACCTTCTGCACATGTATCCCAGAATTTAAAGTAAAAAAAATTAAAAAATAATAAAAAATAATAATTTTGAGCAAAAAAAGAAAAAGAAATGAAAAATAAAATAAACCTGAATAAGGCAACGTAAGAACATTCAGTGAGAAAACAGCATGGACCTTAGGAAAAATAAAAGGTGCAACAATATTAGTTGGCACAAAAATAATTGTGGGTTTTGCCATTAAAATTGCAAAAAACCACAATAACTTTTGCATCAACCTAATAAAAGAGAAAACATTCTCTACTGCTTATGTTCTTTAGATAGCAAACAATTAGTTATCATCCTTGATTCACACAGCCATTAGTTGGATGTGAATATTATTCAAACTTTTCAAAATATCACCACTGCAGATATCATTATAGAGTACTCAATGTAGAAAAGTCTATGAGAGTTTTTTCCTGATACTATGTTGGTGATGTCACCATCACAATGACATACTTACTTGACTTCACATGAGTGAATGCTTAACTCCTTGTGTAGCAGACCACTGGTGAGATGGTACACCAGGACAGAACCGTTACTTGTACCTTTCAAAATGACGTAACAGAAGAGCATTAATTCAGTGGGAGTTCCAGAGCTTTGCAGGAAAAGTCTTTTCTCAAGACTTTACTCATTTAACAACATTTATCTTTTATAAAAGAGACCCAAGCTATGTACTTTAAAAAAAAAAAAAAAAAAAAAAAGAATGATTTCTCTGGTCTACTTCCCTATAAAAAATAGGCCTAACTTCATGTGCTCAAAAACTTCACCTAATTCCAGGGATAGATTTTTTACAGAAAGACTTTAAAACCTAAATTAATACATATACAATTTGAAGAAACACTTTCCTAAGCTTTTGTATTCACAGGAATTTATGCTTTTTGAGATTCAGATTTATCATAGCTCGTCCTCAAATAAGCAATCTAGCAGAGCTCATTAACCAGGGTTATCCATTTTTCTTTACAAAGTTTTATTTTTGTTTTTTCTCTTATATTAAATAAATCCTGACAAGAGAGTAAAGTATGATGGTTAACTGGTTTCTGCAATTAAAGAAACCTGGGCTCAAGCCCTGCCTCTTCCTTATACTCTTGGATGACTTACTTGCCCACACTAAATCTGTGTTTTCAACTCTTAAAATGGGAAGAGCAGAAAATATATTTGTTGCAGATTAAATAGGAAAACATAAAGCACTTGGCACAAAGTAAGCACCTGGTTAACTATTAGTATTCTGTCATCACCATAATTAATAGTTTACAGTTATCATTCCTAAAGCTTTTCATGGTGCCACGTAGTATGTCTAAAGTTTAAATGGAAGGGACATGGACACACATGAGAAAGTAAAGCTTCAGTCTCTATAGTGTTTTAATAAGTTAAACAAGAAAAGTGAACAGTCTATATGGACAATCACCTTTGCACTGCACATGATTTAAAGATTAATTCATACAAAGCAACAGAGTGGAAGTAAAAATGCTGTGCAAATTCTAATATTATCTTATTTGCTGAATAAAGCTCCAGAAATCTTTGCAAAACTATTCTAGTAAAACACATTGTACAACTGTTTACGTTTATCATCTATTTCATAATAAGATCTTCTGGCACTGAAAAAGTAACTAAATCACTAAAATTTTTCAATTAACAGAACTTCATAATAATCAAATGATTTCTACAATCTTAAAGTTTTAACGATGCTGAACCTATGAGCTAATGCACTAAGGGCACCACAAGGATAATTAATTCCATAGTTGAATTCTATTTATCTTTCTTAGTGACACCTCTATACAAACCTTTAGGCACTATTTTGTATTTTTACTTTGTTATATTAAACTCAGTAAATGATGATATTCACTACATAACAATACAGCTTATTCTACAATGGAAATCTCAGACCTTGCCACAGTTCTTATTATACAGTTAGCCCAAGAAGTAATTTTCCCCAAGAAATTGACAAAATCCTAATTGACAAATCAGGAACACTGACATAATACATACATGCATATAAGAAGCACACCGATGAATCCTAATTAAATCTATTCAAGGTGAAATATTAATCAATGGTTTCTAAAACAAAAATTAAACATTTATCTGCATCATATAACTATATAAATCTGGACACATATATAGACAACTGAATCATAAAAATTAAATCATTTTCAAAAGATAGGCACAGAAAAAAACAGGAGAGGAGTACTACCAAACAGTAATACCCAAATGAGTCTTTAGTACTAAGAAGTCAGCCATTAAGCTGAGACGTGTTGGCCACAGAATAAACGTGGTAAGGTTTTCATTACAAATCACATGTTAATACTCTGGGGAAGAAAGCCAGAAGTCAGCAAATAGCATCTTAAGAAGAAATTTTGAGCTTCAAACAGAACAGAGGCCTCAGAAATAATGCCACACATCTACAACCATCTGATCTTTGACAAACCTGACAAAAACAAGCAATGGGGAAAGGATTCCCTATTTAACCAATGGTGCTGGAAAACTGGCTATCCATATGCAGAAAACTGAAACTGGACCCCTTCGTTCCTTACATCTTATACAAAAATTAACTCAAGATGGATTAAAGACTTAAATGTAAGACATAAAACCCTATAAGAAAACCTAGCAATACCATTTAGGACATAGACATGGGCAAAGACTTCATGACTAAAACACTGAAAGCAATGGCAACAAAAGCCAAAATTGACAAATGGGATCTAATTAAAGAGTTTCTGCATGGCAAAAGAAACTATCACCAGAGTGAACCGGCAACCTACAGAATGGGAGAACATTTTTGCAATCTATCCATCTGACAAAGGGCTAATATCCAGAATCTATAAGGAACTTAAACAAATTTACAAGAAAAAACTAACCCCATCAAAAAGTGGGCCAAGGATATGAACAGATACTTCTCAAAAGATACTTATGCAGCCAACAAACATATGAAAAAAAGCACATCATCACTGGTCATTAGAGAAATGCAAATCAAAACCACAATGAGATACCATCTCACACCAGTTAGAATGGTGATCATTAAAAGTCAGGAGACAATAGATGCTAGAGAGGATGTAGAGAAATAGGAATGCTTTTATACTGTTGGTTGGAGTGTAAATTAGTTCAACCACTGTAGAAGACAGTGTGGCAATTCCTCAAGGATCTAGAACCAGAAATACCATTTGACTCAGCAATCCCCATTACTGGGTATATTCCCAAAGGATTATAAATCATTCTACTATAAAGACACATGCACACGTATGCACATATGTTTATTACAGCACTATTCACAATAGCAAAGACTTGGAACCAACCCAAATGCCCATCAATGAGAGAATGGATAAAGGAAATGTGGCACATATACACCATGGAATACTATGCAGCCATAAAAGAGGATGAGTTCATGTCCTTTACAGGGACATAGATGAAGTTGGAAACCATCTTTCTCAGCAAACTAACACAGGAACAGAAAACCAAACACTGCATGTTCTCACTCATAAGTGGAAGTTGAACCACGAGAACACATGGATACAGGGAGTGGAGACATCACACACGGGGCCTGTCAGCGGGTGGGAGGATAGGGGAAGGACAGAATTAGGAGAAATACCTAATGCAGATGATGGGTTGATAGGTGTGGCAAACCACCATGGCACATGTATACCTTTGTAACAACTGCACTTTCTGCACATGTATCCCAGAACTTAAAAATATTTAAAAAAGGAGAAAAAAAGTTTTGGAGAAATGTATTTTAACCATGTGTACTAAACTAAATTTTGTTTTTTCTCTATGCTGTAAAGAAAATTAGGTTCATCACATTACTATGAAAGTAATGTGACAGCAAGTTGAAATCCAGATTAATTTTTCTATCTATAACATAAAAATATACAATTTCAAACCAAAAGGCAAATTTTAGTTTATAGGGACCACAGCCACTTTAAAGAATATTTAATATATAACTCTTAGCAAAAGAAGAACCCTGCTATTAGACTATTAACCTGGTCTATATTTTTAGTCAATAAAGACCTAACGAAAACTGACATGACAGAAAGACTGGGGAGGTCCAATTACAGACAAGGGGCCTGGGATTCAGCTCTGCAGGGGCGTGCCTCCTGATATTTCAGAGATGAATGGACAGTGTCAGAGACTTGACTGTCCAGCCTCAAGTGGATGAGACTTAGCGTTCCAATTCAATATAAGAGGCTGGAGTAAAAGGACAGAAACAAATTTTTTTTAAGTTCCAAGATGAGTATCTACACTGTTTCCCTTAGCCGCTATCTCCTTTCGAAGCATCCTCAAAGAGAATAAAGGATCTTCTAGAAACTAGGAAACCTGAATATCTTCTAAAGTGAGTTAAAAAAAAGACCAGGTCAAATACTCACCAACAGCCAGCAGTGGCTGATACATCTTGATGTTTTTTGTGGTCAGTGGTGGACACATGCGGATAGCAAACGGTGGGACGGGCAGTCCTGAGAGCAGTCCTGTCAGCAGGAACTTGAGGTGCACTTCCCGCAGAACTGAACCTTTAGGATGTTCTTCCCCAGCAATTGCACTTTGCCCTGATTTGTAATAAAAATAACAAATATATTAACTATCGTGTATGCTGATCTTGAAAATCTAAAGAAAAATTTCAGTAGAAATGCTCTTCAGGTCTAAAAGTACAATGTAGTACACTTAGCAGCTATAGTTATTAGGGACACAATGACTCTGTACCCGGCTATAGGACTTAAATTGCATTGACTAACACCTCAAAGAATAGATTACTCCCGAGTACTGCTATCCAGAATACAGAGACCTATGTCTTCTAAGAAACATTGTTTCAGTCAGTATTCCTGGTATTAAAGCACTAAACAGCCTTCAGAACACAGCAAGACAATCTGGATGAGAGAACAGTTTCTGCAGAGTGAGCTGCTGTACCACAGCCTCATTTTACTGGCTTTTGAGAGGGTTACTTTTCAATCTGATGTACTCTGTAAAGTACATATAAAATTAGTATTCACGAAAAATAGGTTTAAATAATCATTAATAATTTCTAACAGGAAATCTTAATGTGTCAGTGTAATTAGAAAATATAAGCTTTATAAGTAAATATAAATAAATATATATTCATAAATCACATGTATAATATACAAGCCATCACTGTCAATAGTTAAGTCTTTTCACATACACCATTTGTACTTAGGTTACCAAGTCTGAAACTAAAAAGATGATTCCAATAAAAATTATTCTAACAAAATGTAAATGTAAACAATACAACAAAATCAAGACTGTTTAAAAAGGGTATACAAATTTCCTTCCTATAAACCACTCTATAATATTGGGATTAACTTGCCAAAAATATATAATAAAGAATATGTGTCAGTGTATACATATATGTCTACATACACATAAACATAAACATGTATATTGTGTGAAAGGAAAAATGTAAATAATTACTAAAAGTGGGTGATGAATATAACTTATTGAGGCTTTAAAGTTGTTTTAATAATGTTATTTTAAAATCCCTAAAATATATAGAATAAAACAGCCAGCACTATAATCCTATTCCAATGATCCCTTAGGATTAGCCACATACTCAATACCAATCTCTCTGCCTAAACCTTGGTTAAAAAAAGATGGAATGTGAAGGAATCTACACATACACATGTTGGCTTTGAGTTGACTCCCAGGGAATGCCACATTTTTCTTCAAGTGTTTTCCATAAGAAGCAAATTACAATGTAGGGTAGATTAGGCCTTAATAAGTATCAGCATTTATCCCGTGAATATAAATCAGCCTCTGTATTTAACTGAATTGCTTTTAATTATCACTAAGAACACAGTGAATTTCAAATTAAAAGTTTAAACTAAAATATTTTCAAGTATGAAGCTTTATTTTACACTTTAAAAACTACATTGTCAAGAACTGCAATACAATATGTATCCTTTTGTCTCTTAAAAACTGTAATTTATATCACCACTTAGATACTAAACAGCACGAAATTTTGAACTCCTGTGGGCTCCATATAACTGATTAGTTCTGTTCTTGTGTGTGTATTTATAATTCTTTTCACTTTAAGTTTTCATATTAAGAGTAGACAAAGTGAATTAACTCAAAAAAATTGTGTTACTGATAAAATAAATTTTGCAAAACAAGTATGTGTCCAGGCTTCCTCATATGGATTTATTTATATCTGGTAGAATAGATAGTGAAGAGAAAGAATTTTAAATATAATAGTATCACTGAACAAAAGAATTTCATAACTGGCAGAAATTGTGAAAAAACTGAGGCCTAGAGATGGATGATGGTCTTGCCCAAGATGACAGTGGAGCTGTCAGGAGTGGAGGCCACTGCTCAGGAGCAGGCTCTGGAGCCAGGATTACCTGGGTCACACTTTGGCTATTCCATTGTGTGACTGTGTGACTGTGTGGTTTAAAGCTTTAATCTCTCTGGGCCTCAGTTCTCATATATATCAAATGGAGATAGTATTACTTATCTTGCAAAGTTGTATCAAGGTAATATGTAGAATATTTAGTACAGCACTTAAAACAGTATTAAGTAACCAATAAATGTGATCTGATTAATATAATTAATAAGGTAATGCTCTTTCTTTTTTCTTTTTTTTTTTCGAGATGGAGTCTCACTCTGTCAACTAGACTGGAGTGCAGTGGCATGATCTTGGATCACTGTAACCTCCGCCTTCTGGGTTCAAGCAATTCTTCTGCCTCAGCCTCCCAAGTAGCTGGGACCACAGGCACGTGCCACCAAGCCCAGCTAATTCTTGTATTTTTAGTAGAAACAAGGTTTCACTATATCAGCCAGGCTGGTCTCAAACTCCTGACCTCAGGTGATCCACCGGCCTCGGCCTCCCAAAGTGCTCAGATTACAGGCGTGAGCCACTGTGCCAAGTGAATGCGCTTTCTAGTACATCACCTATCTAGTGTTTCAACAACAACAAAAAAACCCTCCTAAATAATATCTGTTTTCAATTACATTATGGTAGAATAAATAATGAAATAGAAAATCCTTTATAAACCACAGTCACGATTTTAAAAGAATTAAATGTCCAAATTGCTTGTCATATTTACAAAGTCTTACAATTTCAAGTAGCAGAAAATTTGAAATCACAAATTCTCATTTTTCCTTTAATATATACTAGCCTTATAATGATTAAAGCACTTTCAACATTTTTATCTCCAAAAATGACTGGTTGAAAGAATCCCCAAAGTAAAAATAATTCATGTCAAAAAGTTAAAATAATATTTTCTAACACTGCTCAGTTACTTTATTCCTTCAGTAAATATTTACTACAAAACAGGCATGCACAAGGTACTGTGCTGCATGCTGGGAAATACAAAATTGAATCAAACACTGCTCCACCCTTGTGATGCTTAAATTGATTAGATGAAACAGAAGTTAAAACACACGCACACAATACAACACAGCTGATAACTGTTAGGAAAAACAAAAGAAGAACATTTAAATTAGACTTGGGAGATTAAAGAAAGCAACACCTGAGTTGAATTTTGAATTAGGAGTAAAAGAGAGAAAGGAAGCGTGTACTTCATTCCAAGCTAGGAACCAGCAAACAGGAAGACCCTGAGGTGGCATGGCATAGCTCAGCATCAGCTCTAGGTCCAAAATCCAGATGCCAAACGTCATTGCTTTCATTTACACCAGTCTCTCGTGAATGAACACTTTCTATTTCCAACAACCACAATGCACACCTATGCTACTTCAGGCACTTTTCTACTTAAGTATTTTATACTCCTCTGATTTATTTAGGAAAGAATGATTCCATGTTCTAGTTTTCTCAAGTATTAACTTTTTTGACTTTAAAATAATTACAAGTAAGTGATTATTCATTTTGCCCTTCAGAAAGAATACTTAACATGGAGTTAGAGGGGAAAAAAAAGCTTACCGATCATGTTATCTAAGGAAAGGTCTGGAAGTTTATTCTGTAGTACTCCTACAGGAATTCCACAGAAAGACACTGGTGAATATAAAGGTGACACACCAGAACTACTGCAAAGACATAATAATTAGAAGGTTTTACATATTTAAAATCTGCATTATGTATTAGGAATTCAAATTATTAAGTCCAGATCACAGCATTCTATTTTTATATTATTTATTCATCTTACCCATAGGTGAAATAGCTCTTAGCAGATTTACCTAATTCCCTAATAATCTAAAGCCTTAATTATGACCTTAAAAATATTTTTATAGAAAACCAGCCCCCTATTTTTATGACTATGAACATTTTTTTAAAAAAGGAAACAGAAAAAAAAAACAAAACCATGATCCTGTTGATTCAATTACCTGTTTCGTGAATTCCGATTACACACTGCAGACTTGAGTTCCCATATCATGACCCTGCCATCACTCACTACAAGGGCAGCTGCATTCTCATTGACAGGACAGCACACCATACTGAAGGGACGGACGGTTTTTGTCACCCTGATTGCATCGCACTGGCTTCGTAAATCATAGGTAAGCTCCTGAACTGGATCTGGATCTTCACATAAAATTGTTTTAAATATCAGAAAGCAACCATATCAATACCACTACTATTTGTTTCAATTGAAATAAAACCTCAACTAAATTTGGGCATCACTCCTTCACAAATGCAAATTTTGTCAAGAAGGGCTTCACTTTTTACAATTACTACTAAGTTTTTTCCGAATATAAAGATAATTCACTTAATGACTGTACTGTTTAATCTCCAAAATAACAACTATAATCAAGATATTTTGTTTTTTAATATTTTTAAAGACAGTGCTTTGAAAAAGGATCAACAGTGACATATAGTTACAGAATAAATCTCCATCATAATTTGTAGTAGTCTATAAGCCTGAAAATAGCTGTACTTTCCAAAAGATGTGAAAATCACTTTAATCTTTACTTAGTATATCATTTCACAAAAACTATTTCTATTTCCAAGATAAGACTGACTTGACAACTGAGTGCTGTGGAGACTTAGTAACCTTTGTCACTTTACAAAGAAAGTTCTTACAGCCGAGAAGCCACGGGGGCTTAACAACAAAGGCACATAAAGTTGGACTTGTACTGAAAAAAAATTCCAAAAGGTAACATCTACTTGGCTTGTGGATATGATCAAGAAAGAAACAAAAAACGTTACTCTCTTTGATGTATACATGAGGTCCACTGTTAAAACATCAAGAGATTAATTTTGGGCTTATACTTTTTTATGCCTCTTATTATAATCATACTTTAAACTTCCTCAAGGCAAGGAGTATCATTAACTCTATGCTTTGGCTGGTATTTGCCACATGAAGCTTTATAAAATAATTTTGAAGAAAAATAGAGTACATATTACTGTGGGACAGAAACTCACCTGGTTCCTCACTTGAAGTGGTAAAAATGTTATTATAAGATCTCCGAACACGTAAAGTTATACAACCATTTTCATGTAGACAAAATAAACCGTCACGTTGAAAGCAGGGTATTACCTTTAAATAGAGGATATATTTATTTTTTAAAATACAACAGATTAATAAAGCATATACTGTGAAACTCAAACTCATAGAGAATATGAGCAAAAGAAAAACAAGAAACCAAAATACACAAATCTCCAAACTTTAAAACTAAATGTACATTTAAAATATCCATTTATAATCCTAAAAAAATTTGTCTTTATCCATGCAACTTAAATAGTTCAATAAATATCTCAGGATCAGTCACAATTTCTAGGGTAAATCAAACCAATCACAAGTGCAAGAAAAAAAATTAACCTAAAATAGTGTTGTTAGTCTTTCAGTAAACTGAAAAGAGAAAGTGGAGATCTGAAGACTTATGCAAGATTATGGCCTTTTTAAATGTAACTATCTTAATAATTTTGGGGAATATAATGTATGAATCATAGATACCTGCAAAAATGGAACTCCTGTGCGTTCTATTGCAATCACACCCACTGTCTGATTCACCTCAAGGTCAAGGATTAAAATCTCTCGAGGATAGAGCAACAACATGTGATTCCTTTTTGAAGGCAGGTATGCCAACTGAAGGCAATCATTGAGAGTCATGAATTCAGCACTGAAAAAAGTAAACATTTACTTGGGTCAATGATTTCATTTATATCAGAGCTAATAAAAGATTTAATTTTGTACTTTACACATAAAAAATGACAATAAGAATGTACAATTCTTCCCTCAAATGACCAACACGGGTTGGCATCCAAAACTTAGACCTCTACTATGTACCAAAATCCAAACTATAATAATATTGCACAGGATAAGTAGAAACGTCAGTGTCTCTAAGTTTTGGAAATACTAAGTAGTAGAATATTATTAATATGTCCATAACAAGACATGATAAATGATGATATAATAGCTGACACTCACAAGACAGTTTTATTTTACTTTTACTCTGTCATTAAAAGTACTAGACAAACTGCTAAAATCAAGACTCAGGATTAAAACAAAAACATTTAGGGTAATTAGGGCTCCTGGACCAGGAATTACTAGACTATCTGTATGGCTTTGGGCAAGTAACTTCCTCTCAGCTACCTTCATTCACTTTTAAGCCATCTTAAATCTTTTTTGAAACAAGGTTTCACTTAGATTACAGCATTTTCTTATGTGTAAATAAAACAGTTCAAACTATAAGGATTTTAAAACACTGTTAAGAGTCTAAAAAATTATTTTAATAATTTGTGATTGTTCCATACATTGAATCACTTTTTCTATAACAAATACATTTCAATAGGAATAGACATACAATTATGTAGTATTTTCATTTTATAGACTAATTCAATTAAAAGTCATTGACATTTAAAATAAAGTTAGTTTACAGGACTAGAAAGATGAATTTTTATTGCATTAAAATCCTGACTGCCGTGTCTTAGTTGGGTGAGCTTGAGTAACTTTATTTAAAATGGTGTGGGACTCAGTTTTCCTTATCTATAAAATGGGAATATCCTACTGCCAGAATTGTAGTAAGAGTACATTAATTAATAGATGTGAAAGCACCCAGAGCAGTTCTACTTGAAGAAATAATGTACTTCCCCAATACTCAAGATATACATATAATTCATAAGAGAGAAAAGAGATATAAATCATAACTTATAAAACTATTCAGACTGACAAACACTTTCTTGCTTATGAGAGGGGATACATAAAAAATAGAAAGTTCTCTTAAGATACTTAAGAAGTAATCTTAAGTCATCTTGGCACCGGGTGAGAGATAAATTAACTAGTGAACTTAACCAGTCTATGGTTTAATATATAAAAGTGATACTTAGACACAAGTGCAAAATGTATTTGTAGAGCAATTTATATTTTTACTACATATTTTCAAGTACTCACCAAGCCTAGATAATCTCAGCATATTAAAAATAAAAGCTATCTGAAAATAAATGCCAAAACAAACAGACCAAAAATCCTGCCAAAGCAATAATATACAGAATATAGCACAGGAAAAAGAAAGAAATCTATTTCTAATGAATCTAATGACAAACTTTTATTCAGTTGTAACTTTTTAAACAATAACAGCCAACATCTTCTAAATAAATGGTTACTAAGTATCAATGACTACATTATATGTTTTACTTACATTATTGGATCTAGTAATCTTTAAAACAACCCTATGAAATACTTTAAAACCCTATTTTAGAGACTAGGAGAGAAAAATTTGAGTAAGATTAAAGAAGTTTCTCAAAGTCACATAGCTACAGCTTCCCCCAGAACCTTGGCTCTTAGCAGGATGGGAGATATCTTCACCTGTATAAGACAAACACTCCAATTTTACTGATTAATGAGCATGCACAGCATCTAAGTCAGGAAAATGTATTTAAAATGAACATCCAGCTTTTGTGCCCAAATTTTAAATGCACTCAATAACCAGAACTTTAGGATCATCGTGTATTTTCAAAAGTAAAAATCAGAATTTAAAAATTTTAATCTATAAAAGTCAGTGGGGAAGTCACAGCTAGTGGAAACAAAGGCAATGTTAAATGCTGAATCTCCTCTTAGGGCAGGGGACAAAATAAGTATTTTTTCCTATAATAAATTCAAAATTAGAAATGAGAAAAAGTGAGATGAAGAAAAACATCAGTCTTTGTACAGCTCCAAAAATGATGCTTTCATATAGGATAAGTACACAAATGTTGTTAATTTTACACTTGTAACTTACCTAGGTTTCTCTTGAGTAATTAAAATTTTTACTTTATTTAGAGCTTTCTTGGCACCTGTGGCTGTGGCCAGCTTGTTATGAGCTGGGCTAGAGTGTGGGCTGGATATGTACACTTTTTTCCCGGGGCCTGAGGGAGGCTTGGATGGGGAGAAGTCTGAGATGAAAACAATACCCTCGCTGGTGAGCACTATATTGAGAAAAGGAAAACTCTGATTAAAGTTTAATCAAGTTTATCATACAGTTTTATTCCAGTACAATTTTGAGAGCAATATAATAATTTTAATAATATATAACTGGTGATGTTATTCAGTCATAAGATAATGGGAATGTTCTCCAAGTTGAAGAGAAACAGGTGGTCCATTACAATTCATCAGAGGCCTCCAAGCTTGGCATTCTAAATTATGTCTTATATTAAAAAGATAACATAAGGTTATTGGCAGAAAGAACAAATGTTTGTTCTTCTAAATAAATTCAGTTCACGAACTTTCATTAGAAATTTTTCCTTACTATCCAGCACTTTGGGAGGTCAAGGTGGGTGGATCACTAGGTCAGGAGTTCAAGACCAGCCCAACCAACATGGTGAAACCCTGTCTCTACTAAAAATACAAAAATTAGCTGGGCGTGGCGGCATATGCCTGTAATCCCAGCTACTCAGGAGGCTGAGGCAGGAGAATAGCTTAAACTGGGAGGTGGAGGTTGCAGTGAGCCGAGATCGTGCCACTGTTCTCCAGCCCAGGTGACAGAGTAAGACTCCGTCTCAAAAAGAAAAAAAATTCCTTATTATATTCTAATAACTTCAAAATTTAAACACTTTTCAAAATATAAGATTCACACAGGAAGAAAAAATACCATACTTGAGAGGCTCTGCATATCACAATTATCTAAGTTCAAATATTTGATTTGATGATACCAAAGTTTTATTATGAGCTACTCAGTCTAAATATATTTTCTTTTTCTTCCCAAGCATCAGACTGAACCTTAAGATGACTAAAGAACATTATTTTCCCTTAATATTTAGGAAAAAAAGCAGTGGGTCCACAGTGGCTTACTAAGGGTACATGAAACAAAAATAGTCAAAGAAGGAGCATCATATTTAGCAATACAAATTATGTCTTTTTATGACTGAAAAAATAATCTCCCTCAACAATGGGGTTAATACTGGAAGACAGGAGCAGAAAAATCTTACTACTCTGGGTCCCAGTCCTTAGTGAGGCTGCTCTAAGCACAGGGAACAAGGATGCATTCAAGAGTTATGACAACCCTAGCACACATTCAATATGAGTACATCAAAGATGTTTGGTCAACTGATACTCTGAAAAGCACAGTGCTTTCACCAACCAAATTACAGCCATGTAAAGAGCTGATACAATCAAGTTAACAGAAAGCCTCGTCTCCTTTTCAGGGTCAGAACTCATCCTTCAAGGGCCCCTCTGCTTCCCTTCTTTTGTGATGATGGCTCCTTCCCTGACTCTGCCAACTGGGCCAGCCCTCCTAGGTGTTTCCCCAGCACTGCACCTATGTGAGTAAACTGGTGACCGAGTGAGTGTATGTATGCATATGTTCATATGCAAACATTTATATACATAAAAGCCTAAACACACTGTACTGTATTTATGTAGCCACATTTCCCATGTTACTATAATTTAGACTTGTCTGCCTTTCTCTTCCTCCTTTAACACACGCAGACATACACACACCCCTCAATAGAAGCTGATGGGTAAAAGTTAGAATTTTTAGTCATTCAAATATAGGAAAAACATTCCTTACCATAGCTAATTCCTGTACCTCCTTCACATTTCTGATCATTATCAGAGTGAAGCCTACTTTGACCACTTTATCTAGTACAACTTTCATGCCCTCACCCCCCTTTCTTCTGCATCCCCTTTATCCTGTCTTTATACCACCTGTCACCTCTTACTATACTAGAATTTATTAATTCAGTGTTCATAGTTTATGATATGACTTCTTCTCACTAGAATGCAAACTCTGTGAAGGCTCCTGCCTTCTGGGAACAAAGATGTCTTGTTTCTCAGAAAAGCAGTAATAGCTCAAGAAATAGATCCGTTGGATGACTGAATATTTTCTAAACAATTTAGCCACAAAAATATCTAAAGCAAATCTCCTTTTTAGATCATTAGCTCAGAAAACATTAAAAGCATATTGGCAAAAACTCTCTGCAAGAAAAAATTTGCTTAGGCTTATTTCTTCTTTACATGTATCTGTTTATGGCACTCAAAACAAATGGCATGAATTAGGACAATTTTTTAAAAAGCAAGAAGTTAACTTGGCCACAGACTAAATGAAATCCTTGATTCAGGTTATTTAAATGTTCTTAGAAAAACAAATTTAATTAAGTCTGAACTGGAATGTCAAAGTAACTCTGTCCCTGGCTAGTCTAATACTATTCACAAATTTAACACAGTGAAGGTGTATAGCTTGCTGATTTATATTTTTAATTATCATATTTGCAAATGATATAAACTTATGATTATGTGTATTAGCTGCAGATATATGGACTAGACATGCTTATCCACTCTGCTCAGTCATTATAACATTATAGTATGTATATATCATGTACATAGCATTATTATATTATAAATATCTCAACTCATTTTCCACAAGCAACTATTACTCACAAGTTAAATGTGAGGGATCAAAAGGGTCAAAAGAAAAAGAAAGAATGTTATCTGCATAGCTCTTCTTCCAGAGTTTGGTGCCAGTGTCTGCATTCCAGAGCACAATGTAATTTGGTGGATGGATAGCAAGCAGTAAATCGCGGGAAGCATCTTGATTCCACAACCACTGAACATCTGGAAAGACCCAATAAATAAAGGCAAAATTCAGAAACCATCCTCTTCAAAACACTTGGCTAACTTGTTCTTGATGTTTAGTTGTTAAACTATAATCCTTAAAAACTTAACCACCAGTCCCAAATGTGACGTGTGTGTGTGTGTATCAAGATTCCAGAGAAGCTAATTTTATATAAAAATAAGTTGTCTGGTTAAAATCTCAAGGTCAAAATTTTGAAGTAATCTGAAATATCACTTCAAAGAAAATAAAAGGCAATTTGCGCTAATCATTACTTAAAACTATAAAGTCAATATGAAACTCTCCTAGCCACAAGCAAGATGTCAAGACTTCCCTAATGCTTCTGTGGAATTACTTAATGGAACTTTACAGTTTTTCATGGTTTTTCAAAATATAAACAGAATATGCAAAGATCTAGTCCAGTACCTAGTACACAGTAAGTATTTAAAAAATATTTTTTAAATAGTCATTTAAAAAATTCATTCAGTCAAGAAAGCCACTAGAAGACTTGAGTCTAAGAATTCTGTATTGGTTTTAGGTCAGTAACATGAAATAAGCAAACAAGCAATCTATATGAAAATGAGAATAAAACTTTGTTCATCTCTATTAAAGAACAAATTACTTAATGTAGAGTAAGCACTGACGGCTAGTTCCTAACAGCAGTGGCCAACTTTCCTTATGTTGTAGCTTAGACTATAAGACTGTAACACTTAATTTTTCCTATTATGCTTGACAGAGCTGATATTGAAATTAATGAGTTTTGCCAAAGCACAGATCAGTTGAGATTTGAAGAACTATGCCTAGAAGTGTATTAATAAGGAAAGAAAGAAAGATTTAGATCAGTAGAAAAGGTAAAACACAATCAAGAGGTAATTTGAAATTGACAAAATTAAATGAATGGGGAAAAACCCTAAAACCAAAAAACCCACTCCAAGAGTAAGTGTATCAATATACACACTTAGCTCAGCAGACTTTCCTCACCCTGGATAGGCTTGGCATGTTCTTGGATCTCACACTGAGCTACTCCTGCTGCTACATCCCAGACGATGATCTTTCCATTGACATCAGCAGAAGCTAAGCGCAAGCAATATGGTGAGCCAATGTTATGGTGATAGTTTTCCCTGGCCCATTTAACCTAGAATCAAGAAGAAATCAGATCAAGTAAATACTTGCACTGGATGAAACGGAACATAATTTTCACAAAACATCAACCAGAACCCATACTACATTTATATTACAAAAATATTAACAAGAATAAACAGAAAACTGCTTTCCACTTTGAAAGCAGCATTTTTGTTACTTTGGTATATATTTTTAATTGTAGTTAAAAAAAAATTTTTTAACATATCACAATGCTCCTGCTTTACAACATGAAAAATGATTCACAGCCTTAATATTTTGGGAAATTTAGGTTAAAACCCCAGGATGCCTTGGAAATTAGTTTTCCTAAACTCTAATTTATGACAAAATACCTAAAATCATAAATTGCTAAACAAAATGCTTTTTCTGTATTCTAGTCTCCTAACTAAAAGGAGACAACTTAAAAACACAAAAACCTTGCAGAGGGAAAATTAGGAGAAAGCAAAGGCAAACAAAAAACTCTAGCTGAATCTACCCCTTTCAAAAAACATTAAGTTTTTTACCTTAAAAAAAAATTTTAAAACACAAGAATTCCAGAGCAAATCTGATTAAATTCTTGCACAATGAATATTGACAGAGTAAGAGATACATTTCATAGTCCTCACCAGGAGTCAGGCCTTCCCTGGTCACTACCACTCCTCTCTTCTATCTCAGTATCTTGCTTATTTTCTTCAAAGCATTTACTACACAATTTGTATTTATTTTATTTATAATCTTTTTGACTCTTCATGAATCCATCAACTGTAAGTTCCACAGGGCAGATCATGTAGTCTTTGTTCACGTTTCTATTCTGACTTAGTACAGTGTCCAAAGCTGTGTTTAATAAGTAGATTTAAATATCACAGAATCTTCAAATATATAAAATATAAAAATATATGTATATTTATACATGTGTATAACTATAAATGCACTCATATATAATGCTAAGGAAGGAAAGTAAGCCAATCAATTGCAATAGTATTCAAGAAAAAGATGGAAACACAACATTTTCTGAAAATGAGTGTTAATAAGCCTTAAGGTTTTCCTGTAATAGATCTTTTGCTCAAGTAAAAATTTTTAAATGAACTGTGTATGTGTATATATGCATATGTATGTATGTGTATGCCTATTTGTATATATATATGTTTGAATGTGTATGTTTATATGCATAGAATGTGTATGACTAGAATATATATACTGTATATATGTATATACA
Source organism: Aotus nancymaae (assembly GCF_030222135.1). Lineage (NCBI taxonomy): Eukaryota > Metazoa > Chordata > Mammalia > Primates > Aotidae > Aotus > Aotus nancymaae. The sequence continues at coordinate 10,110,299 of NW_026988421.1, forward strand.
GTCAATTCTAGTTATTTATAGATTCTGTATTTGTCAATTTATCTACTCACTAAAATTTGCAACCTCAAAATCAATACTTGCAGTGCTTTTGTGGGTAAATGCAAAATAGTGAAAAAAATGTCACCCAACATACATGTGTGTTCCCAGCTACAGTCAAACAAGAATTCTTGCTTTAGCTTTTACAATGCAAAACAAATGTTCATTTCATGACTTATTTAGTACCACATTTTTCACATTTTTGTTCTTTTTGTTGGTGATTTCACTGTTTAAATAGGTCCCCAAGCATAGTGCTTCTACTATTTTCTAAGTACGAGAAGTTGTGATGTGTCTTACAAAAAATACATATAGGGCTGGGCACAGTGGCTCACGCCTATAATCCCAGCACTTTGGGTGGTCAAGATGGACAGATTACAAGGTCAGGAGCTCAAGACTAGCCTAGCCAATATGGTACTACTAAAAATATAAAAAATTAGCTGGGTGTGGTGGTGCGCGCCTATAGTCCCAGCTACTAGGGAGGTTGAGGCACAAGAATCACTTGAACCCAGGAGGCAGATGTTGCAGTGAGCTGAGATTGTGCCATTGCACTCCAGCCTAGGGAGGGTGCGAGACTCCATTTCACACACGCACACACACACACACATAAACACACAAAACCCCTTGTGTGTGTGTGTGTGTGTGTGTGTGTGTGAGAGATAAGTTTTGCTCAGGCATGTGTTGTTGGCTACGAGTTCAATGTTAATGGATCAACTGATATAGTAAATAAGATGTCTTTAAATGGAAACACATACAAAGCAAGGTTATGTATTGATCAGTTGATGAAAATGTTGTGATCAGAGCCTCATAAGTACCTAACCCCTAGGAGCAAACAAAGTTTCAGTATTCACTAATTCAGTGTATGCAACAACTTTACAGAATATAGCTACCATGAATAACAAGAAATGATTATTTCTATGTGTATGTATGTTTGTATACTTGTATATATATGTATATGTTGAATTCCATTTAGGTAAACTCCAAGCCACGTACATATACATATATATAAATCAACTAGACACATCATAATCAAACTACTGAAAACCAAGGTTAAGAAAATCTTGATCACGCCTGTAATCCCAGCACTTTGGGAGGCCGAGGCGGGTGGATCACGAGGTCAAGAGATCGAGACCATCCCGGTCAACATGGTAAAACCCCGTCTCTACTAAAATTACAAAAAATTAGCTGGGCATGGTGGCGCGTGCCTGTAATCCCAGCTACTCAGGAGGCTGAGGCAGGAGAATTGCCTGAACCCAGGAGGCAGAGGTTGCGGTAAGCCGAGATTGCGCCATTGCACTCCAGCCTGGGTAACAAGAGCGAAAACTTCGTCTCAAAAAAAAAAAAAAGAAAATCTTGAAGGTAATCAGAGGAAAAAAAGATATAATACAGAGAAACAAAGACAAAAATCAGAAACTGTGTAAGCGGGAAAATAGCTGTTAATTTTTTTTTTTTTTTTTTTGAGATGGAGTCTTACTCTGTTGCCCAGGCTAGAGTGCAGTGGCACCATCTTAGCTCACTGCAACCTCCACCTCCTGGGTTCAAGTGATTCTCCTGCCTTAGCCTCCCAAGTAGCTGGGACTTGGGAGGTGCACACCACCATGCCTGGGTAATTTTTGTATTTTTAGTAGAGATAAGGTTTTGCTGGCCAGGCTGGTCTCAAACTCCTGACTCTGGTGATCCACCCACTTCAGCCTCCCAAAGTGCTGGGATTACAGGCGTGAGCCATCAACCCTGGCCACTGGAGTGATAGTTTTAAAGTATAACTAGAAAAAAAAATTGTAAACCCAGAATTCTACATTCTTTGAAAATTATCTTTCAAAAACAAGGTGAAATGCTTTCTCAGACAAATAAAAGCTGAGAAAATCAACCAGTATTAGACAGGCACTTCAAGAACTTACAGTAAATTCTTCTGTCAATGGGAATATAATACCAGACTGACACCTGGATTTACATAAAGAAATAAACGCTCCAGAAATGCCAAGGGCAGAGTGGAGAAAGGAAACAGAGATCTATCCTGATTATCAGATCAACTGTTGTGATATCTCAGTGCTATGTTCAAGTAACCCTTATTTTACTTTATAATGGCCCCAAAGTGGAAGAGTAGTAATGCTGATGTACTGTTATAATTGTTCTACTTTATTATTATTAGTTATCATTGTGAACCGCCTACTATCCCTAATTTATAAACTTTATCACTGGTAAGTATGTATGAGACAAAACACAGTATATACAGGGTTCGGTTTATAAACTTTATCGTTAAGTACATATGAGAAAAAACACAAGATATATAGGGTTCAGTACTATCCAGGGTTTCAGGCATCCACTGGGGTCTTGGAACATTTCCCTTCTGGATAAGAGAGTATACAAAGAACTCTTACAATTCAATTATAAAAAGATAAATAATACAATTTTAAAATGGGCAAAGGACCTGCACAGACATTTCTCCAAAGAAGATATGCAAATTGCCAATAAGCACATGAAAAGATACTGCACACCTTTAGCCATCAGGGAAATAAAAACCAAAGCCACAATGAGAATCAATTCATACCCATTAGGATGGTTATAATCAAAAGAACAGAGACTAGCAAGTGTTGGTGAGAATCTGGACAAATTGGACTCCTCATACGCTGTTAATTTGGAAAACAGTCCAGCAGTTCCTCAAAAAGTTAAAAACAGTTACCCTATGAGTCAGTAATTCCACTCCTAGAAGTATACTCAAGGGAAATGAAAACACAGGTTCACACAAAAACTTGTATGTGAATGTGTAAAGCAGTATTATTCGTAACAGTCAAAAACTACAAAATATCCAAATGTCCATCAATAAAATAAATGTGATATATCCTTACAGTGGAATATTATTCATCAGTAACAAGGAACAGAGTATTGATATATGTATATGTATACATATATCATGAAAATATTATGCTCAGTGAAAGTCAGGCACAAAAGACCACAAATTATATGATTCAATTTATATAAAACGTCCAGAATGGGCCAGTCTACAGATACAGAAAGTCGATCAGTGGTTGCCAAAGGATGAGGGAAATGAGAGAAATGGAATATGACTGCTAATGGGTACGGGTTTTCTTTTTGAGGTAATAAAATTCATTGTAATTGTAGCTGTATAACTGTGAATATACTAAAAGCTGCAGAACTGTGCATTTTAAATGAGTAAATTTTATGGTATGAGTATCTTAATAAAGCTATTATTAAAAAAAGAAAAAGAAAAAGAAAAAGACTCTGGATCTCTATCTCTAATCCTGAGATCTCTCCTAAAGCTCAGATCACTACAATGCAATATATTACAGCCATTTCAGACTTTGCATGTTGAAAATTTAAAATCACTGACTTCATAGATGCTTACCTCTGATAACCGGCAACACTGTCATCGACTACACCAAAGGAAACCTTGGAGTGACTCTATTCTCTTACTCTCCTTTATCCTGATCACTCTAAAGGCTATCAGGTTTACCTCTTATGCAGCTCCTAAAATTTCAGGCCTTTAGAATTTCCCGTGAAAATTACTGCAAAAGTCTCCTAAATCATCTTACTACTTCCAGTCTTGCATTTCTCCAGCAGATCCTCCACTGCTGCTAGAGTTTTTCTAAAATCCAAATATGGTTACATCAATCTCCTACTTAAAAATCCAAACTCTTTCGTAATCTTATAAAACTTTCAGGACAGACAGCTGAATCTCTCTGGCTGCCTCCTTTTTCATCACTCCTACAAGCGTCCCATCTTTTAGCCATCTTTATGGCAGGCTACTTACCTCTGTGCATTCTTGCTTTTCTCTGCAATGCTCCTTGTCAATTTATTTCACTAACTACTGTTTACTAGTCTTGAAACTGAAAAGACTTCTGTGACTCTCCCACAACTAGGTAATACGTAGCTCCTTTGTTTTCTCACAGCATGTTAAGCAAGTCTCACTTATCACACTATCACACTGTGAGTCTTCCCTACAAGAAAGAATTATATGAGGGCTTTCATCTCTATATCCATAGCACATGCTAAGTGCTCAAAACTAAGGAACGACTGCATGGTCTTGTAAATGATAGAACTGGCAGTTTCTACCATTTGTCTCTCATCTGCCTTAAAATGATCTAAGAACTAGCATTTAATAACTCATCCTATATTGACATTAAGTCATACAAGGAAATTCTAGGCTACCCCAAATAGATTATTATATTTAAAAGCTATTCAACACTTAGACATATAAGACTTAATGAGAGCCTAGTGATACACAGTATTAAACTTTAGAATAGACAACATGTTAGGGTCAAAGTGGGATTTCACTTACCTTGACAACATCAGCTTTATGCTTTTCTAAAACTTGAAGTGTCTGGGCAGTAATGGAATCAATCACTACCACAAGTGAATGGCATCCATAAGCAATTAAACCTTGCCAGCCCCTAGCAAAACAGTAATGTTAAATTTTAAGTACAGCACAAAGCAGGAAAACTTATTTCTGGCCAACTCTAAGTAAATGATAAATCTAATTCATACGTACCACCATTAATAAAATCATTTAAATCCAAAGGGCAGTATTTATCATTACCCTATTTAAATAAAAGATCTGGCTAAGATTAAATTGCTTGTTGAAACCCACTTTTCATTCGGATAAAGAAAAGTTCTAAAAGACATGAGTTCTAAAAGAGTCCCAAGGACATAAAAAGCAACTGTGGCCTCTGATTGTTGTTGTGGGCATATGTCTTTCGCTTATCTGATTCCTAATCCTTAGTATCCACCGTATGCCTGGGGTATCTGAGACTAATCCCAGTCCCTCCAACTAGATAAAAAAACAAACACTGGACAAGACGTTTCAGTCCTCCAAACAACATCCCACAGCTACAGAATTTTGCTCTACGTTTGTCTAATGAATAGTTTTCAGAGTGGCAGTGGTAATTTATAGTGAAAAGACAGAGTAATAGAGACACCTGTTGAAGACAGGAATGTCCTACATAGGAGGAGCCCGAAAAGAGAAGGTGAAAAGGACAGGTGAGAGAACAGGCTCCTAGCTCAGGGTCTGGCACACTGCTGAAGTAAAACAGGAATACAAGAGAAGGAAAAAGAAGACAGGATGGGGAAGAGAAAGTGGGCAGGGAATTAATGGTGAAGAGAGAGAAGCCTGGAAGCTGGAAAAGACGGGAAAGAGAGGGGAATGGAATGACAAAAGGACGAGGTGCAGAGAAAACAGCAGAGAAATGGGCGAGAAAAAGGGGAAATGTATTTGCACTGGGGAATTTCCCACACAGAACTATTATCACTTCTGTAACAACAAAATATCCACCATCTAAAAGCAAATCTCATTGTGTGAGGGCGGCTCCCTGCCTTGGTGAGGCCAAACTAACCAGAAGGTGAAACCTCCTGTTCTTCCCCTTCCCCTCACACATTCCCGGCCGATCTCGGCGACCTGGAAGCCCGGCGCCCTCACCAGTCCACCGCCGCCTTGTTGTGGGCGTTGAGGGCCCCCGTGAGGGTGCGTGCCGACACCTTGAAGTTCACTGTGTAGGGCAGCATCGCGGCGGCCAGCCCAGGCCCTCGGCGCCGACCGGCAACCAGGAAGCGGTGGACACCGTGCTTCCGTTCCAAACAGTGTCCGGGTGGCCCCTGGGCGCCTCTGTCAGGTTCCGCAGGATTCAAAGTTCTGCAGGCTCCTGGTTCCACCGCTCCCGGATTCCATCGCCCCCAGGTTCCGTTGCCTTCAGTTTCCTCGCATCCCAGGTTCCGCAGTCTGCAGAGTTCCGCCCCTTAGGTGATTGCTCTAATCCGCGTCAGCTGGGGACTATAATTGGAAGAAGAGGCGCTGCCTCCAGTCAAGTTTGTTTTTTTCAGGTCGGGGCTGTAGGTCTCTGTGCCCTGCTGGAAATCGTGAAAAGCAAGAGAGAAAAGTCCCAGTTATCCTTTCTGCCTTTGATAAGTGAATTTAGTGCAACTACGAGTGCATGGGGGATCTACTGATGAAGAAGACACAGTCTCCGCTCTCACGGCCTTTACAGAGACTAATAAATGACATTAATTAAGGAATGAATGAGATTAATTGAATAAAATTGCCAGAGCGAATGAAAGGAATGGCCCGAATAGAAAAAATTTCCAAATACAGATAACACTGCATATCTGGTGTTGGCAATATTCCCTTTGCACTTGAGGAAGAAGCACTATGCCTGGGGCCCAGTGTGACCCTTGGTCTGTTGTTGGGGTACCTTTCATTTTGCACTTTCTCCTCTGCTGCTCTCCAGGTCAGACCTAATCCTTCCCTCCTTTGTGCTCAGGGTTGGGTTTATACGCTTTATCTATAGCACTTAATGCAATGGTTTCTTTTCAGCAATGACATTTGCAGATATGTGTTTCTCTCCCCAATACACTGTTAGCTCCTTGATCAACAAAAGGGACAGCATATTGATTTTTCATCACAGGTTTTTGTGTCTACCTTATCACTCTTGTAAAACAGCTTTCTCAAAGATCACCTGTGTCCTCTTAGTTGTTCAAACCAATGATCAGGTTTTGACTTTTATTTGATCATGTTTCGTTGAGGCTTCCCTTCCTTTGTTGTCTTACCTTTCCTTACCCCACACCCTAATCTACTGATACTTTGGGGGCCACCAGATGTGCCCATAACCGCAGATCTAAATTTATCACTCTCTTATTAAAAGTCTTTGATGCCTCCTCTGAGAAGATTGCCAGTTGGCTCCCCAAATTAATTCCCTCTTGTTTTCTTAGTGATAGAACTTTAGTTTATATCTAGGCACATATCCCCTCCATTAAATGAGTACATTCCCCCATTCCATTTATAACTAGACCCAGCCATGAGACTAAATTTCTGGCCAATAAATGAAAATGGAAGTATTGCATAGTGACCTCTGAAAAGTCACTTTGCTGTTCTGTGCAATTTCAATAGTTATACCTTACATTATTTTTATCTTCAGATGTATCTGTCTCAAAGGGGAGACAGATTTTTTTTAAGTAACCATAATATAGGAAGAAGTATTATACCCTAGTAGACTTAGAGTTCCTCTCATAAAGAAACAAAATCCTAACCTACCTTTCCTTCCTTCCTTCCTTCCTTCCTTCTTTCCTTCCTTCCCTCCTTCCTTCCTTCCTTCCTCCCTCCCTCCCTTCCTCCCTTCCTCCCTCCCTCCCTCTCTCTGTTTCTCTCTTTCTCTCTTCTTTCGAGTTTCACTCTCATTGCCCAGGCTGGAGTGCAATGGCATGATCTCAACTCACTGCAACCTCTGCCTCCTGAGTTCAAGCAATTCTCCTGCCTCAGCCTCCCAAGTAGCTAGGATTACAGGCACCCGCCACCATACCTAGCTAATTTGTATTTTAAGTAGAAATGGGGTTTCACCCTGTTGGTCAGGCTGGTCTCAAACTCCTGACCTCAGGTGGTCCGCCCAGCTTGGCCTTTCAAAGTGCTAGGATTACAGGCTTGAGCCACCACACCCAGCCCCTAGTCGTCCTTTCGACCCAATGTCTAGCACCTTCCCTGGCATACAGTTAGTCTTCCAGAAATGATTGACAGTGCAGAAGTTTCAAATGCCCACTAAGCATAAGGTAAAACAGGCACAAGGTGACAATCAGCCATCAGCTCAGTAGCTCACAGATGGGGGCAGACAGCAGGTAACAAAACCTCCCATCCCTCTGGTAAGAAAAAAGCCTCTTGGAGAAAGAGAGATTAATTAGTTTAAATCTGTAAGCTACCTTGAAGATATGGATGTTGAATATTTAGGGCAAGTACCAGCTGGGTTTGGGACAGTAATACATCTCCCATGATACAAGAGTGTGCAATTAAGTATGTTAATGGATTTTATGGCCTTCTCTGAAGTATCTGTCTTGGCCAGTGTGGAAGACAGAATATTGGAAACACCGGACAATTGATCTCTTTAATAGGACAGAACTTATGGTCCTCTTTTATGCCTAAAAAACTACGATTTCACCCCATGCCTGATGACATAAACTCCAAAGCCTGCTAATGCACACTTAGGGTATCCTGCCACTGCTAAATCATTTGCATCCCTAAACTAGGACAACTTTTTTACCCTTTTCTTTTGAAGTTGCTAGAGATAAATGTATGTGAACTTCTGATTCCTATTTTGATTTGGTGATGGAAACAAAGAAACAGAGGAAGACAGAAATAATATGTAATGTAATAAATCACTTATTTCATAAGTGTCATAGGTGATAAAGTCAGTAGCTTCCTTTTGAGCACTCGCAAAGCAAGTACTGTGATAAACCCTTTAGCTGTATCTTCTCATTTCATCTGCACAAAGTCACAAAGGCTGTATTATCACAAATATTTTCACGGTTCACAGAATTGCCCAAGTTTATACAGACGATAAAAGACAGAGCCAGCACTGGAAGCCAGGGGAATCTGATTCTGAAACACGTGCCTTTAACCACATTGTCCCCCATGTCATGATCTACTCCGCAGCCCAGTTGGAAGAAACTCCAGCTGCCTGGGAGGCATGAGATTTAAATAAAACAACAGCTTTACTAAGATATAATGTACATACCATACAATTCATCCATCTAAATGTTCAATTTGCTGTGTTTTAGTATATTCACAGAGTTTAGCAATCATCACCATAATTAATTTCAGGACATTTTATCACTTCTGTACTCATTAGCAGTTGCTCACCATGTCCCCACTTGCCTCCCCTCAACTCTAGCAACTGCTCATCTACTTTCTGTCTGTATACATTTGCCTGTTCTGAATGGTTCATATGAAGGAAACCACAAAGTATGTAGTATTTTATGCCTGGCTTGCCACTTACCATAACATTTTCACGATTTGTCCATGTTGTATCATATATCAGTACTTTATTCCTTTTCACTGTTAAGTAATATTTCATTATATGGATATACCATATTTTATTTATTCAGTCATCAGCGGATAAGCATTTGGTGTATTTCTACTTTCTAGCTATTTCAAATAATGTTGCTATGGACATTCCTGTACATATTTTTTGTGTGAATATATGTTTTCAATTCTCTTAGGTATATGCTGAGTAGTACAATTGCTGGCTTCTGTAGAAACTATTTAACTTTTTGAGGAAACTGTAGACTGTTTTCCAGAGACTGCACCATGTTTCATTTCTGTTAGCAGTGTGTGACAATTTCAATTTCTCCAAATCCTGGCCAACACTCATTATTATCTGTCTTCTTTATAATAGCCATCCTAGTGGGTATGAAGTAGTCCTCACTGTGGTTTTGATTTCCATTCTTCTGATGGCTAATGATGTTGAGCATCTTTTCAAGTGCATACTGACCATTTATATCTTCTCTGAATAAATATTCAGATCCCTTGCTTATCATTATATCGCGTTATCTGTCTTTTTATTATTGAGTTATAAGAGTTCTTCATATATTCTAGAAACAGTGTCTTTTTTCTTTTCTTTTTTTCTTTTTTTTTTTTTGAGACAAGGTCTCACTGTCACCCAGGCTGGAGAGCAGTGGTATGATCATAGCTCACTGTAGCCTCAAACTCCTGGGCTCAAGGGATCCTCCTGTCTCAGCATCCTGGGTAGCTGGGATTACAGGCAGGAGCCACAGTGCCTGGTTGAGTCTCTTATCAGATACATAATTTGCCAAAATTTTCTCACATTCTGTAGGTGGCAGCATGGACTTGAGCCACTTAGCTGAGCAACACATTCCCAGTGAGGCAAAGGGCTTTGGTCAAGGTCTTGTTTCCAAAACCAAGCAATGGCCTGGTGTGATCTGATTGTGGAAAGCAAAGGGAACACAATTGTGACAATGAGAATTGTGTATATAAGCACAAGGTGCACTACTCTCAGGAATAACTGAATGAGTCAAAGGGAAAATGTGTGACTTTTCTTTTTTATATGTTTTATTATTTGTGTAGCTTTTATTTGCATTTCTGTTTTATTTTATGTGAAATGGCAAGATAATGAGCAACTTTAGGCACACTGGTGACAGTCCCACACAGTATCTTCTAGTACCACGGGCTTCTATGTGCACAAGTCCATAAAGTCCATACATTCTGTGTGTTTCTTTAAAGGCTTTCAAATGCCCTTCTATTGCTAATGCCAGATATCATTTGTTGAGCATTTAATCGTGTGCTAGGAGGCGAACTAAGGACTTTCTATGTGAGCTAAGCCTTTTTCACTTTTTAACCCCTCACACTGGATTTTCTTCTGGGCCTGGAGAGTCATGGAAGGTTAGCATTAGTAATAGGAGGGTGTTCATTGGGACTTCGGGCAGATAACTTGACCTCATTAAGCCTCCTTTTCTCCTTCTGTTATTTGTGGGGGAGGAGAGTAACTATTCCTAGATGATGAAAAACACTAAATTAGATAACATATTAAAAGAGCCCAAAACAGCACATAGATTCCAACAGTACCTTAGTATTTGCTGACAGTGCTAAAGCATGGATCTAGGTCTCGTTTCCTTTCTCTTTCCTTCTTTTTCTTTCTTTCTTTTGTTCTTTCTTTTCTTTCTTTCTCTCTCTTTCTTCTTTCCTTTTTTCCTTTCCTTCTTTCTTTCTTTTTTTTAAAGACATGCTCTCACTCTGTCTCCCAGGCTGGAGTGTAGTGGCATGATCTTGGCTCACTACAACCTCGGGTTCAAGTGATTCTCATGCCTCAGCCTCCTGAGTAGCCGGGATTACAGGCATGAGCCTCCACACCTGACTATTTTTTTGTATTTTTTGGTAGAGATGGGGTTTCACCATATTGACCAGGCCGGTCTCAAACTCCTGGCCTCAAATGATCAGTCTGCCTCAGCCTCTCAAAGTGTTAGCCACTCTGCCCATCTGAGGCCTCCTGCTTTCAGTGACAACACTGACCCCTCTAAGTTATACCACCTTGAAATTGAAGAGAGATATTTATATTTTCTCCTTAAGGTGTGGCTTGCAGGAGAAGAAATAAGGATTTTGGTAAAGATGGAGTTGAATTTGCTGTCAGTCACCAGGACACCAAAACTGCAGCAAGTTTTCTCTTTTTAAAAAAAGTTGCAGCCGGGCGCGGTGGCTCATGCCTGTAATCCCAGCACTTTCGGAAGCTGAGGTGGGTGGATCACAAGGTCAGGAGATCAAGACCATCCTGGCCAACATGGTGAAACCCCATCTCCACTAAAATCCAAAAAAAAAAAAAAAACCAAAAAACTAGCCAGGTGTGGTGGCACGCACCTGTAGTCCCAGCTACTCAGGAGGCTGAGTCAGGAGAACCGCTTGAAGCTGGGAGGTGGAGATTGCAGTGAGCCAAGATCATGCCACTGCACTCCAGTCTGGCAACAGAGCAAGACTCCGTCCAAAAAAAAAAAAAATAGTTACTGTATTATTTAAAGAGTAGAACGAAATTGTCCTGAGGCACTTTCAGCATAGGTGAGGGCTCTATGAACCCCTGCTTTGGCTGTTGCTGGCACCCAGGCCTCTCAATTCAGTCTGTCCACACTCAAGGCTGTTTTAGGGCAGACTTTGATTTACAAGTTAGTCTTACCCTAAGTAGAAATGCAAGTGTGACACACAGAGATTCAAAAACACAGTGGCAAATAGTTCCAGACTAGCTCTAGAACTGAAACAAGGGCCTTAAGGGGTCATAACAGTGAATCAGGCAGCATTTGGAAAATCACTGCTGAAGTGAACTTAGAGGGGCTAACTCCACTCTTTCTAAAGGGTCAGGCTGTCTTTACACACAATTAAAGACACAGCTGTTTGAGCTGCCAGGCATGCCCCACCTAGTGCTCTCCAAGAGCTGTGGGCAGGGACAGCCACTCTGCAAGTCACAGGCTGCTTATTTAGGCAGATGCTACTCAGGGCTTGCCTCTGTGACTGCATGAGTTAGGTGTTAAAGGAGAGGGGCTACAACGTGTGTACCTTTCGGTATGATGTTGCCTCCAGTCTCCTCCTGGTTTGACCTGCACTGAGCCTCTCTTTTCAGTCCTGCTCTCTACTCAGAACGCTTCCCTGGTGCTTGGCTGTTCCAACTCCCACCAACTCCCATCAAAATGTGCCAAGACCTTTACTGCATTTGTTAGATTATTTTTCTTATAACACTTGTTCTTTAAATCAGCTAATCCTTTATTACTTAACCAAAAGCATTTGAATTTCCAGACAACCTTAGTTTGGGCATCACCAATCCCATTTTCTAAATGAAGGAAGTCAGCCTCAGAAGGGTTAAGTGGCTTACTCAAGATCACATACCTAGCTGAGGACAGAAACAAACCTTGACCAGGTTTTCTCACTTCCAAGCCTGGGCTCTGCTCAGGATATAGAGCTGCTTCGTGTGAGATTTAGGAGTGTTTGTGACATTCTCATGGGGGATGAATAGGGACCAGAAGGGCACACTTTGCACAGCAAGACATTTTAAAGAAACATCACCCGGTAACATGGAAGACAAAGTCAGCAGCAGAGTGGGTGACTGGCTGAGTAGGGAGAGCACTAAATCGACAGCTCAGATCTGGCATCGACTTATCTTTTCTCCTTAAACACGTTCCACTCACTCCTTACTTTGTTGTGGATAATCATCAGTTCGATGTATTATTTGACTACCCTTGTTATTAATCTCCTTTTATGACTCTACATATTATGGGTGATAATCACAGCACAATGGATTAGTCACTGCACTTTATGACATGGTAATTAAGGTTTATTAGACTGAAGCATGTTTCTGAGAAGAGCTGTTGTGATGAAATGCATTTATCCTTAGAAGCCTGTGTGGGGGATATGCGCCTCTAACACCCTTGGCACAAGGAGAGGCAGCTGGGTGTTGCTGGAAACAGTGAGGGCTTTGCAGTTTTAGGCAGATAGACAGACAAGAGTCCTACCCTGTTCCTGCCATCTCCTAGCTCTATAACTTTAGGAAAGTGTAGAGGATAAAAATAATACATAATGGTACTTCATAATAATTAAATGAAATCATATAGGTAAGGTACCAAGATAAAGTCACTAATTGATAAATTGTGATTAATATAATATATAAGGGAAAATACCAGGTGAGGAGCTAGGTGATTTGGGTGCCAGGCCCAGGGAGTTCATCACTTGCTGTGTGATCTTAGAAAAATAATCTTGCCTCAGTTTCCTTATCTGAACAATGGGGCTAATAGTAACCCACCTGGGAAAGTTGTTGTGATGATAAAATGAGGTCATGTATGTAGCAAAGGCAGTGGGCAGGTGCTCAGTCAGTGCTTTTACTGTGGTCGTGAGTGCAGAGCCCAGCTCTGAACTCCAGGTAATTTTGCTAAACCTCTGGCCTGCTCTCTGTATGAAGGCTGAGCCCTGCTCCCTCAACCATGAGTGGATCCCAGTATGTCTCATTCCTGGGACTATGTAGATTCTGTCCATGTGTGTTTTTCCAGTGATTGGCTGTTTTTAACGGAAGAATGAGCTAGACGACTTTCTTATTTGATTTCATCAGAATTTTGTTAGTTCAAATAAACAGTGTCTGAACATTGTGCTCACGGAAGACCATTTCATACATTATATTAAAATAACAAGGGAGGGTCGTATCTGGTGTGTGATCATGATTTCTGGAGGAAAAAAATCTATTGATTTCTCATTCTTAACCAGCTGAGCCTTGGTGGAAATAGTTTGTGAGATGGTTTAATAAGTTTAAGGATTTCATAATTTTAGCTGGTCTTTCTCAGAATCCTCCAATTGTTGTAATTAAAAGTAAATGCCAATTTACCACTGTTTCTTTGGATCTCTGAGTATCATAACTGTGTTTCTACTAAGGATAATACTAACTTGTAAATCAGAGTCTTCTCTACAACAGCCTTGAGTGTTGATCTGGTTTGGATGTTTGTCCCCTCCAAATCTCCTGTTGAAATGTAATCCTCAATGTTGGAGAAGAGGCCTGGTGGGAGGTATTTGGATCATGGGGGTGGATCCTTTGTGAATGGCTTGGTGCTCTCCTAGTAGTCATGGGTTCTCCTTCTATTAGTTCATTGGAGATCTGGTTCTTTTTTTTTTTTTTTTTTTTTTTTTTTTTTTTGCATTTTAGGTTTTGGGGTACATATGAAGAACATGCAAGATTGTTGCATAGGTGCATACTTGGCAGTGTGATTTGCTGCCTTCCTCCCCTTCACCTATATCTGGCATTTCTCCCCATGCTATCTCTCCCCAACTCCCCACCCTCCGCTGTCCCTCCCCTATTTCCCCCCAACAGAGAGATCTGGTTCTTTAAAAATCCTGCCACCTCCTCCCTTTTCTCTCTTACTCTCCATCTCGCCATGCGACACGCCTGCTCCCCTTCACCTTCTGCCATGATTGTAAGCTTCCCGAGGCTGTCACCAAAAGCCAAGCAGACATTGGTGCCATGCTTGTACAGCCTGCAGAACTGTGAGCCAAAATACACCTCTTCGTAAATTACCCAGTCTCAGGTATTCCTTTATGGCAACACAAATGGGCTGATACAAGTGTGGGCAGACTAAACTGAGAGGCCTGGTTGTCAGCATTAGACAGAGCAAGAGCTCATGGTGTCCTAACCTATAATGAAAGTGCCTCAGGATGATCTCATCCTACTCTTTTGAAACATGAACAATAATGTAACAACTTTTTTAAAAAAGACAAAAATGCATCCATGATCTTCATTTGCTAATGTGATTATTTTTGTATTTACACATTTCTCCCTGGTTATTGCTCAAACGATATATTTTACATATTTACATAATATGCATGTATCTTGTTAATTTTTTTCTTTGAACATTCTATCCTAATCATATTCATAATATTTATGTAATCATCATAATTACCATTTGAATGATTTTATTGCCTTTGTTAGTGTGCATATACATTACTCATTTAGCTCTTCCACTATGACCTAACATTTAAGTTACTTCCAGTTTTATAATAGTAAAGATAAAGTTACGTAGACATCTTTATGCTTCTATTTGGTTGAATTATTTTCTCAAGATAATTATCAGAAGTAAGTAGAACTATTTTTCTATTAAAAATGTCTATATTTAAGAGTAAATAAATACTTATTGTTGAAAATATAGGTTTCAGAAACTCATACACACAAAAATTGATTATCACTAGCAAGAATGTCTTATTTTAAGTGACTCTTTCTTTAACATGAGTATATACATTATTTTTATGAAATTGAGGTCAGTATATAAAGTACTAGTTTACTCTTCTGTGTAAATCTGTATGTGTTTTACTCATACAGATAATCTCATAAAAAGAGATTAACAACTAGGGTAGTCAAGTAACACAACGAACTGATGATTATCCACAACAAATCTGAAGAGTTTTACTCTTCTGTGTAAATTCTGTATGACAGCTGAGCCCTCATACAGAGAGCAGGCCAGAGGTTTACTATTTTACTCTTTTCTTTCCATTCTTTACATGCATTCAGATGTAAGCATTTGCAATATTTTCCTAATTTATCATGTCTTCTATTTTCTGAATTTTTTGAGATACAGAAATTAACATTTGTAATGGAATGAAATACACTGATCTTTTATTTAGTGTGTCTTTCATTGCCTGAATGCCAGACTGTCCTTCAACAATATAGTGTTCTATATTTGCAATAACACATCTGACTATAGGCCAAAGAAATAAATAAATAAACTTTATCTGAAGTTTCAGTTGTTTCCAAATATGGAGCCAGATTTGGAAGGAGGCATTACCCCTCTTTCCCTCTCACCCTGCTCCGCTCTCTGGCCTGCAGGGAGCATGGGCTTCCCAGCTTTACCTTGCCTTCACTGGTCCCTGGGTACCATGATGTAGCTCAACAGGTGGGAGGCTGGGTCCAGGTGGCTCGAGACAGCAACCAGACCCACATATCTGTCTCAAGATAGACATGCTTAGTGGTAGCAGAACAAACCAATCACTGAGAATTTGGCTCCTACCTTTGAAGGATGCTGTTTAGAGGAGGACCTGTAATACCTAGGGGTTTCCAGCCAAATTAATAGAAAAGTCATACCTGGCTTTGCTGTGTGCCAAGTTCCTCCCATTTCTTTCATTTGCATGGAGAGTTTCAATAGGAAGTGGAGAAGGAAAACAGTAATTAATCCTCCTCATGGCAGAATGTAGTGATTATAAAAATTAATTCCCTGTAGGAATCAAGGTTAAATTTCACTTACATTTTTAAAAGGGAAAATCACTAGAATTCTTGCATAATTGTAGAAAGGGACATCCTATAAAACTTGGTGAGCTGAATAGCAAGGGCATTTATTGAGAAGCAGCACAGTAAGTCGAATTTTATTTGTGATTTTATATTATATGCAGTACTTAATATAGATCTTACATATGCACATAGATGTGTATATTTTACATGAGAGAACTTCAAAAAGCTTATGGAAAATGGAATTAAAGGATAAAAATGTAAGCGCAATTTCTCAACATAAGCTCCATCAAGTTCAAGACACTTTGGTAAGTAATGATGCTAGCCATTCAGCCTGTCCATAAGGAACTAAGGGCCTAGGAAATTTAACCATATCAATGCAGTCTTTTAAAATTATTAACCCAAGAAAAAGGGGCACATTTCTTTTTAAGATCAGGAAACAGAAAAGAAGTCAGGAGAAGCCAAATCAGGACTGTAAAGTGGATGCTTAATGATTTCCCATCAAAACTTTTGCAAAATTGCAATTGTTTAATAAGAGGAATGAGCAGGAGTATTGTCATGGTGGAAAAGGACCCTCTGGTGAAGCCTTCCCAGGTGTTTTTCTACTAAAGTTTTCGCTAACTTTCTCAAAATAAGCAGATGTTATTATTCTTTGGCCCTCCAGAAAGTCAGCAAGCAAAAATGCTTTCCGCATCCCAAAAAACCATTGCCATGACCTTTGCTCTTGACTGGTCTGCTTTTGCTTTGACTAAACTATTTCCACCTTCTGGGAATCATTACTTTGATTATTCTTTGTCTTCAGGATTGTACTGGTAAAACCATGTTTCATCTTCTGTGAAAATTCTTCACAGAAATGCTTCAATTTTAATCCCAATTGTTTTAAATTCCCATTGAAGGCATTGTCTGTAGCTGATCTGGATCCAATGGTTTTGGTGCCCTTTGAGAGGAAAGTTTGCTCAACTTTAATTTTGTAGTCAGAATTGTGTAAGCCGAACCAGTTGAGGTGACTATGGTGCTGGGTATTGTTCTTGCTGTTAATCATCAGCCCTCCTCAATCGGGGCACAAACGAGGTAAATGGTTTCCTAGCAAATGGATGTGGATGGTCTGCCACTGTGGGTTTCATCTTCAGCATCGTCTCATCCCTTCTTAAAATGAATTACCTATTTGTAAACTGCGTATTCTTTTGGGGGCATTTTTCCCACGAACTTTTCATAAAGCATCAATGATGTCACCATTTTTCCACCCCAGTTTCAAAGTAAATATGATGTTCATTTTTCCTTCAATTTTAGCAGAATTCACATTGCTCTGATAGTGGCTCTTTTCACACTGATGTCTTATCCTTCTTAGTGACTCAAACCAAATCCTGTTCAGACATGTTATATAGCAAGTCAGTACAAGTTTATTTTGGTACAAAAAAAAAATGAAATCCGTGTATAGTTTTTTCATAATGCATATTTTCCATGAACTTTTGAAGACCCCTTGTATATATGTGTGCATATGAATGTATGTGGAGATATATATATGTAGGTATATATATATATATAATCACAAATATAAAAAATATATATACTTACATTGTATATGTGTGTGTGTGTATGTATATATATATATATATATACATACACACACACACATATACAATATTTTAGTTCCTACCATAACTTGCCACCCATCTGGTAAAATGACAGCGAGCTTCAAAGATTCTCATTTGGAGTCTTGCTTTTCCTAGCCGAGCACCCTCTGGGGGCTCTGGAAGTAGAGGATCTGAGTACTGTGAGTTACTACTGAGAGCCAGGGCAGAATAGGCCAACACAACAGCCATTCTCAAAGACATTTATGGTGTCTGTGATTAAGGAATCCATTGGTTCTCTGCTGCAGTTAGTCCATAAGAACAGTCTTTACATGGTAATGTGTTCATGTTAGAGTTATATTGGTATTGCAGAATTTGCATTAGGGTCCATTAATCTACACAGAGAGGTAGTAAGTGCCTTAATATGATATAGGTAGTAGGTGATTCAAAGAAGTGATAATAATGCAATATCAATTCTAAACAGTGGGGAAATTGTCCACCCCTGAACAGTACCTATTCTTCTAAGACACAGAGCTGGTTGCAGTAAAATTTTCTTTCCTTTCTAAAAGTCACAAGGGCTCCCAATCGCCTCCAGGGAAATGGTGCTCTGCCGCTACCCCATCCCTTTTCATTCATGTTTGCACATATTCACGGAGCACCTGTTAAGTCTAGCCCTGCAGGCTCAACTGTAGAACATGTACCAATCAACGATATGGCAGTGCAGTCAGCAGATGTGGAGACAGGCTTCAGGGAGCTCACATTCAACCAGGATGATGCCGCCTTTCTCCCATTGCTGGCCCCTGTTTATTCTGCTTCCTTTGCCTGGGACATCCTTTTGTCTTTCTTTAATTTACTTTTCCTCCATGAAAACCCACATTTTCTGAGAGGTCTTTTTAGAATCTCCAGATTTTGAAGCTTAATACCGTTACTTCTAATGCTGTCATATTCTTTCTTTTAAAAAAGTACATTTTCTCTATTTTTCCAACTATAGTATGAATTCACGAATGAAATATTGGTAAATTTTCAAAAATGTGTCATGGGGCAGGATGCAGTGGCTCATGCCTTTAATCCCAACACTTTGGGAGGCTGAGGCGGGAGGATGGCTTGAGCTCAGTAGTTTGAGACGAGCCTGGGCAATATAGCAAAACTTAATCTCTACTAAAAATTAAAAAAAAATTGCCAGACATGGTGGTAAACACCTACAGGTGCTAGACTCTTTAATCCACAACAGCCAATACACACACACACACACACACACACACACACACACACACAACTCTGACTGCCTCACTCCTTTGAGGTTCAAAGTCCCAGACAGAAGCATGAGCTTGAAATTCTGACAACATAGAAAATATGTCTGGATTCTCCATGTGAAAAATGAGAAATATCTACCATGGTCTATTCATTTGGAGGCCCATGTATGCTTCTTCCTATAGTTATGCTTCCAAATATCACTCTTGCCTAGCAGCTTGATTACCTTTCATGACTCAAGATGCAGTAGTCTGCTCTCCTAGGAGAGCCTCACCAAAATCCTGCTAGTTACTGGGTTGAGTCATATGAAATGGTCATTTTTATAGGTTAGAAAAGGATTGAGGCCAGGCGCGGTGGCTCACGTCTGTAATCACAGCACTTTGGGAGGCCAAGGCGGGTGGATCACGAGGTCAAGAGATCAAGACCATCCTGGTCAACATGGTGAAACCCCATCTCTACTAAAAATACAAAAAATTAGCGGGGCATGGTGGTGCGTGCCTGTAATCCCAGGTACTCAGGAGGCTGAGGCAGGAGAATTGCCTGAACCCAGGAGGTGGAGGTTGCGGTGAGCCGAGATCGCGCCATTGCACTCCAGCCTGGGTAACAAGAGCGAAACTCCGTCTCAAAAAAAAAAAAAAAAAAAAAAGAAAAGGATTGAATATCATTAATTTCATATGGTTAAACCTAACAGTATACCCTGCTCCAATTTATTTAATCTAGCAAAACACAGGGTTGTGGATGGGACAATGGGGCTCCTTAGCCCAGTGCCTTTTAGGGACACTTCTTTCACAATGAATGAAGTTTCTAGAACAGAAGGGATGCTGTGTGGGCTACCATGATGTATCCAGTAAGTCCTGGAGGATGGTGCTGACAAATGTGTCATGGGCAGAAACAACACATCTCAGTCCAGATAAGAGGGCCTATTCCAGTGAGGAAAAAGCTCCGCCCTTCCATGGTGAAAAGCACCTGGTGTAATCAAGCTACTGCCAGATTATTACACCATATTGGGGTTTTAGGTTTGGTTGTTGCTGCTATCAAATTGTGCAGTCCGCTGTGGCACTGTGGCCAAGGTGATCTTTACAGAGAAATCCATCTTGTGGAGCCCATGTCCAGCCTCTGCTTCATGAGCAAGCTCTGGGCTGGCTGGAGAAGAAGGCTGACCAACATCCACACAGTGGCTATCTTTTCAGGGGAATTCTCATAAGTCACAAATATTCTCAAAGTCTGAGTCCAGGCACAGAGATCTACCCACATACCTCTCCCCTATTCCTCCTTGTGATACCATCTCAACAGCCATTAACAGAATGAGTAAACTACATTTACTCATTTCCTCCAGGAAGTTTTCTTTGGTGCCTGTTGTCGGTTGGCCTTCTCTGAAGCAGGTGCTAAGATGGGGTTTGGGATGCCAAGTACCAAAAGGCTGGTCTCACTCCCACCATGACCCCGCAACAGCACCAAGTTTATTTCCAGGCAGCCAGTGAGCAGGGCTGAATACTTGCCCCAGGCTACAAGCCTCCCAGCTGAGAAGGCAAGCCAACTCACAGTTCCTCAGCTGTCCCATGGAACCTGCAGCAACATTCCATCCCCCTCAAAGTGTTTGTGGATTCTCTCAGCTTTCCTGCTAGGTTCCAGCAGTAGTTCTTAGAGCAAAAGTTCATGATATGAATCTCCACATGTTGCTCTGTATGTCTGAGTGGGAGCCGCAAGTCAGTCCTGCCTCCTATCTGCCATTTTGGCCCCCCGTGGACTTTCATCCATAGGCTTTGACAACATTAAGGACAGGCTTGCTCAGAGAGGTCTCCCATCATTTGGAAGTCAAGCCCCCTCACCTGCCATTGTCTCTCCACAACTCTTATCAGTACTGGCACTTTAGTGTAAGTTTGTTTATCTCTTCTTCATTTACTTCTTCATTGAGTGTCTCCCCATTTCAATTATAAGAGAACCTGTCTCTTGTATTCACAAATATTTTCCAGGGGCTAGGTCAGTGATAGGCACATGATAGGTGTTCAACAAATTTTTTTTTTTTATGATTGTAAGCTCCTTGCAAACAGAAACCTGTCTTAGGCAACTCTGTATCTCTAATCTCCAGTAGGCAACCATGATTTTGTTGAATTCATTATATGAGTACCTGTCTCTTCTGTTTTTGCCCTTAAAATTCAGCTTCTGTTGTAAACTTGAAATTCTGTTGAATTTCAACCACCTTGAAATTCAGCTTCTTACCTCAGGGAAAAACGGGAAGTTTCTATGTGGTACTGTCTATATATACATTTTTTCCAAATATTCATGTAATTTTTTTTTTTTGAGATGGAGTCTCACTTTGTCTTAGGCTGGAGTGCAGTGGCATAGTGTCAGCTCACTGCAGCGTCTGTCTCCTGGATTCAAGAGATTCTCCTACCTCAGCCTCCCAAGTAGCTGGGATTATAGGTGCACACCATCACACCCATCTAATTTCTGTATTTTTAGTAGAGACAGGGTTTCACCATGTTGGCCAGGCTAGTCTCGAACTCCTGACTTCAAGTGATCCATTCTCCTCAGACTCCCAGAGTGCTGGGATTGTAGGTGTGAGTCACCACGCCTGACCATATTCAGGTAATTTTATCAAACTATGAGGAGACTTCATAGCTGATTTGCAGTACTATGAGTCAGTGTTGAACATGGAATCCCGCTCCCAAGTCTGGCCTGCATGGAGTGTGACCATCTGCATCCTTTGTATGTTGCGTGGTTTCATGGTCCACTGTGGAGCTCAGAGTATAGAGTTCCTCAGAATATCTCTTAAGATTTATCACTTGAATAATACTTTATTGAGATATAATTCACATATAAAATTTTTGAAGTGTATTTAATATACTGACATACAATATGAGAGGCAGACAATGTAGGTGTCCTGCCCATCTGACATCTTTACCATTTTTGTGGACAATGGCTCCTGATAAAGGCTGTCTACTCCCAGCTGCCAGCAGCCTGGGGTGCTTAACCAATGACCAAAGTTTACAGGGTGAGGTGGAGTATAACTATCCCAGCTCCCTTCTCTGCTGACTGGGACAACACTTCCTCCACTGTTTCCAGAGCTTCTCTGTGGAACTGAGCCATAGGTTCGCCTCCATGGTACTTCGCTAATATTGCAGCCTAACTTGGCTTCCTTCCCTTTCTGGTCTCACTTCCCATTTACTAACTGTTTTTCCAGGAACATTTTCTAGTTAATCACTGTCATGAAAATCCCTTATCTCTGGGCATGCTTGTGGGGAGTCCAACCTAACACAACACATGGCTTATGGCCATTGTTTCTCTGTGTGATCCAAAGAAAACCTGCATCCCAATCTCACACCGGATTTGTTCAATACAGATTCCTGAGTCTCATGGAAACACAGTGAGTCAGAATTTCTAGGACTGGGGCTCAGAGATCTGCATTTTGAACAAAGCTGATCCTCCATCCCAAGATTCTTCTGCAACCTGGAGTGTGGGAACTGTGGTTCTGGTCAGCATTACTTGACATCAAGATGTTGCAAATCCCCTTATCTAGATGAAGACTTTACCGTACTACATTAAGGGTCTGCAAGAGAAAACCCAGCATGGATTCTCAGAACAACCTGAGCAATTTTCCTATCCTGTCTCTCCTGATGAAGGCTCCTACTGCTTCCTATGAGGTGAGGAATATGGAGGTGGGAGTTGAAGAATTGTATTGCAAAGTGTATTTGTGTTGAAACCACAATCTAAAAAGGTAAGTGGGTTATCCCGACTTTAAGCTAGTTAGCACTATTGGATGCCTGTCTAGACATGTACTTTCCATCTCTTGTCTAATAGACACTTGTCTTCATTCTGCTATCTACCCTTTCCCAAATAATCCATATACCTCTCCTGGCTCCATAGAGCCTGAGTGATGGTCCTGTTTGTTCAAAGGGGTGTTCCTCCCTCTTTATCAGGGACTGGTTCAGGAATTGGCATGTGATATGCAGCTGGTTAATGATATATGAGAATCATTTTGCTGGAAATTTCTGGAAACATACTTCTTTGACCCTCTGAAGGTCTTCTATAAGCAACTCACCCTTTCTCCTTTTGGATGTTAACAAATGGGTCCAGCTGGTTGCTGCTAGAAGCCACTCTATGACCAAGAGGATGCTTTAGGATGCAGTTGAGCCTGGACAGAAGAGCAGAGTCCTGGAAAGAACCTGGGTCTTGATTATATCATGAGCCTGATTCTGTCAATTGAATCAAAACCAACCCTATCTTTTAATGTCCTCTTCGTTAAGCAATGGATCTCCAAATTGTTTAATCAATTTGAGTTGGTTTTCTATTACTGCGGCTTAAAGCATCCAGATTGACATACTTTGACACCGAAAATAATATACCCTTCAAACGTTGAACTGTGGTATAAAATATTGGTGTAAGAAGTGTCTGAGATATTTGTTGAGAGCCAGTGAGCAGTTCACACTCCTTGTCAGTGGATGACATCAGATGCAGAAGGCGCACTTGCCTTCTATCAGAAAGCATCGGGCTCCTCTGAAGGCAGAAAGCATCTGGCTCCTCTGAATGCAGGAAGCATCCAGCTCCTGCGAAGTCAGGAGGCATTGCATGCGAAGGCAGGCTCTCACGTGTTACTGCAGCATCGGAGCTGGGCAGGTCTTGTTTTTGACCAGCATTGCAGCCACCCAGCTGTAGTCAGGACACTCAGCCTTGAGTTGCTCCACTGCTTTTCTTAGGATCTCGTTCTGTTCTTGATTTCTCCATTGCTATCCCAACAGGCAGGGCAGGGCAGCAGGCACTGACTTGAGTGGTGTTTTCATTTACACTCATGATTAATTTGTGGAGACCCAAGTGAAAAGCTGTTGCCTAGGAAATAAGATTCTTTTAGAACTTTCTGAGAAACATTGAGTTTTTGATGTTTCACACACAAAAAAACTCAGCTTCATCTAAGAGCTGAGCCACGAGGGAAACCCTGCTCTGCCAGGCTAGAATGCAGGACTTCAAAGCCTAAAGTCATTGTTGTCCTTTTACTCTGCCTAAGTGTTTTCAAACTGGCTTGAGAGAAAATTTGCACTCTCCTCTGAAAGTTAGATCTACCCCATAATAAACTCCACACTGACTGAAAATTACTAACAGCAGCAGATTCGGGGGATCCCAGCCGGCTCTGCCTTTCCATCCTCCCTGGCTGGTGTTGGCTTACTCTATGGCATGTTCCTCTTTTTTGGGCCCTCACAGAGAGGATGTCTGTGGGACCTGGAAAGGATAGGATCATACACCATGGAGAAACTCCATTTTCCCCCGTGGTAAGAGCTTGTTGCGACAGAAGCTGAATTTCAAAGGTAGCATAACAGTAGGTTTAATAAAATATTAAAAATCATGTCATCCCAGATGAACATAGGAATGTTTAGATCAAAATAAAAAGATGCTCGAAATCAGAATTTTTGGTCGTAGGGGACAGAAAGCCAACTCAAAGTAGCTTTGACAAAAAGAGAATTCTTTGGTTCACAGAATCCAAGAAAGGAAACATCTGAAGTGCAGCAAGGAGAGGGGCCCGGGTGAGACAATCAGAACTAGGCAATCAAGTACAGACTAGACTCTCCCTGCATCTCTCCTTTCTGCCTCTCTTTCAGTGGTGTTGACCTTTTTCTCTCTCACTGCAAACTATTTTTTACCAGATGGCTGGCAAGGTGACCGTCAGCAGGTTTTGGGCTGTAACTCATTGCTTCCTATAGCCCTTTCCCAGTTCCAGAACAACTCATGAAGAACAACTTGAACTCACCCATTTGGATCAGGTACTTGGAAGAATCCTCTCTGGCCAGGAAAAGCCAGAGATCCCATATAGCCATGTGGATGGGGAAATGTTTCTGGAAGAAGGAAAGGGTTCAGCGAACAATCCCTGAAAGGCTCACTCTAGAGAGCCTTGGCCACATAGGAGAATCTGTCAGCAAACATCACAGCTGGAATTCATTGTGAGGATCACCTGGTCCAGGTAACCAGGAATCAGACTGACCAAGGGAATATCAATAGTCACACAACACATTAGAGGGAGAGGAGAGACTAGAACCTAGGTCTATTGGAGTTGTATTTTTGTTTTTTTCTCTAAATACTAGCAATTCAGTAAAGAAAAATTGAGTGTGTTTGTCCTCAAAAGAAATGTACTTCTCAAGTTCTTATGAATCTCATGACATACAGAAATGTGGACTGTGGTGGCTTGTTATTGTTATTCCTGTTGAAAGAGGAATTGAGAATCTCTACCTTCTTCTGTGTTAGAAAGGAGGAGGGGGTGGGGGACACTCCCATAAGCCAGGTGCTGTACTCAGGGCTTCACATTTGTCATCTCATTTAATTCTCATAGCACGTTATGAGCAGGCATCCACATTTTACAGATGAGGAAACTGAGGCTCGGTAAAATAAGGTAACTTGCCTAACATCTCCTAGTGAGTAATGGCTGGGGTATTCTGGCAGGCAGCAGGTTAGAGATCCTCTCCATGGACGCCCTATGTGTGTGGGGTCGGGGTAGAGGCAGTTGGCTGAGTATCAGTTCTGATGTGGCTCCTCCATCCCTGCTAGAGACTCCTAATGAATCTCTGAGGGATGTTTATTATTAAGAGTTGGCTGTCCTCTATTCTTCCTGTCCCAGTAGGAAAGACAGCAGCCCTGGGAAGAGACAGAACCTGAGTCTGGGTAACTAGAAGTCATCTTCAGTCTAGGGTCTAGAATCAGCCTGAGGAGACCCTTCCCACACCTACCAAATTGCCTGCGCCTTGAGCTCAGCAGCATCGACACACATCATTGTTTGGAAGGTTGTTAGCTATATTTTCTCTCTTAACAAGGAGTAGGCCAAACCCTTTTTTTTTCCTTCTTCGAAATTCAGATATTTGACTTTGAACCATAAGCACACCATAATGAAAGTGGTGGGTTATCCAGATGGAGCCTTACTGCAGTTTTCCCAATTATATTACAATATGTATTTATTCCCTTAATAGTCTACAAAGACGCTAAATTCTTTCATAATATCACCTTGTGACAAAACTGACAATGCTAATGAAATAACTCTCCTGTTGCCCTCTCCTCCAGAGCAGTCATATCTAATCATCGAATCTCAGAAACTCTTCACACAAAATCACTTGAAGTACTTTGGGGGATTGTATTGTAAGGAAAAATTTGTGCCATGAGTGTGAAATTCAATTTATATGTTTTCACCTGGTTGTCCAAGTATAAGAAGGCTTTTCCAGTGTTGAATGGAGCTGTTTATCTGTAAATATAAGCACTAACCAATGTGACTTGCAGGGGTCTGGAAGCTGCCCTTTTTTATCTGGCGTGAGTACCCAGTAAACAAATAAGAGGGCTCTGGAATCAGGCAGAATTGCAAATTGCCTCTCTTCTCATGGAGAGGGTGAATCTCCAGGGAACCATAGAAATGACCCAGACTGTACAATCTGATTTTCAAGGCACTTCCATTTCTAGTCTAGAACATTCTCTTCTGAATTCTGGTTTTGTGCTTCCAAATTCTGGCAATAGAAGCCCTTTAAGATCA
This sequence comes from Aotus nancymaae, assembly GCF_030222135.1. NCBI lineage: Eukaryota > Metazoa > Chordata > Mammalia > Primates > Aotidae > Aotus > Aotus nancymaae. The sequence goes on from NW_026988421.1 coordinate 10,136,671, forward strand.
AGAACGTCTGGAATTTAGACTTACAGGAAAGCCTGGCCAGGATAATAGCTCTATCCTAGTAATCCTATAGAAATTACTGCTGCTGCTGTTATTATTGCATCGATTTCTTATGTAGAAATTTGCAAACTGCTTTACAATCATTTCATGGAAAAAAAAAGTGCTATTGTTAAAGAAGATTCAAAAATTGCTGACAACTAAAGAAAGACTCTGATGAGGAAGTAAATAACTGAAGTAATAACCAAGGCTAATTATAGAAATCTGAGAAGAGATGATAATGCATATAATAATAATGGTAGCCACTACATAGTAGCATTACCACTACATAGTGTAAGCTACCTATTAAGTGGTATATATTATAATGGTAATGGTGCCAATACCATTATCTGAAGAGGCAGGTATTACTATGATTCTGATTTTACAGATGAGGAAACTGAGGCATAGAGACTTATTCAAGGTCACACAGCTATTTATGAAACCTCTGTTGTTTTTGCCTGGTCAATACCCAGGTCTGCTTTTGGCATGAATGCCACATTTATCTTTGAAGAAACCACTCACCCACCCCCACTATCATTGCCTTGATTTGCCTGGGATCACCAACTCCCTCTCTCCCTATCTTCCAGGGCTACTGTCGTGTGTATGTGACTTGGGTCTAGGCCATCAGCATATTCCACCCACTCTGGCCACAGTGAATGGCTCAGGGATAGCCAGGACACAGTTAAGCTGCAAACTTATGTAAATTGTTAAGAGAAGAGAATTTCTCTTTGGGCTGATCCATTGTCATGAGATTTACAACTATGTTTTCTTCTAAGAGTTTTACAGTTTTAGCTCTTACATTTACATCTTTGACATACTTTGAATATATTTTTACATATGATATAAGATAGGGGGTCCCAGTTCATTATTTATATGCATAAATCTAGTTATTCTAGCACTATTTGCTAAGAAGACTATTCTTTTCTCCCCCATTGAATTGTCATGGCACTCTTGTCAAAAAAAAAAAAAAAAAAATCCAATGACCATAAACGTGAGGGTTTATTTCTGAGCTCTCAGTTCTATCCCATTTATGTGTCTGTCTATCTGTATGCCTGCACAACACTGTCTTGATTAATGTAGATTTATAATTTTTGAAAATGGGAAGTGTAAGTCTTCCAAATTTGTTCTTCTTTTGAGAGTGTTTTGGCTATTTTGAGTCCCTTTACCTTCCATATTAATTTTAGGATGAATTTTTCAATTTCTGCAAAGAAGCCAGCTTGGATTTTGATAAGAATTGTATTGAATCTGTAGAGCAAATTGGGGGGTATTGCTATTTTAACAATGCTAAGTCTTCCAATCCCTAAATATGCATGATACGTCTTTCAATTCATTTAGGTTTTTAATTTATTCCTACAATGTTTTTAGTTTTTAATGTACAAGTCTTTTTAAACTCTTTTGTTATATTTCATGAGCATTTTATTCTTTTTGATACTATGACAAAATAATTTTCTTATTTTCATTTTTTATTGTTCCTTGTAAGCATATAGAAATACGTCTTAGGTTTATATATGAGTCACATATCCTACAAACTCACTTATTTACAAGCTCTAATAGTATTTTTGTGTGGGTTTCTTAAGGTTTCCTATTTACATCATTATGTCATCTGCAAATAGATTCGTTTGGCTTCTTCCTTTCCAACCTGGATGTCTCTTATTTCTTTTTTCTAATTGATATGCCTGGATTTAAATCCCCATTCCTCCACTTACTCTGTGTCTCTGACAAGTCATTCAACTTTGCTGAGTTTTCTCATCAGCGAAATGCAGATAATAATGATGCTTAGTCTAGTAAGGATTAAATAAGGCGGTGTTTCTAGAAAACGTGGAGCATACCACTGGTAAATTTAGCCGAGATGATTCTAGTTGGTACACATACATCATTAAATAACATTGCATTTTGGTGAGAAGATAATTTCCCTTTCATTTAGAATGACTTTAGGAGAGAATTTCCATTTGTTCTACACAGATCTTCTCTAACTCTATCAATGTCTTTATAGATACAGAGAGAACAGATCTGGGATCAGAGTTTTTGGCAGGCAGCAATATCCACTTGCTACTTTCTTTATGGATGCCTGTTATAGATAGCAAGTTACGTTGATTTTCCTGTTATCATTTTTTATACAAATTTAATTAAGCTAAAAATGTGGAACAATGTTGATTCATCATTGATATGGCAGAGATGGTACCAAAATGAAATAATTCTGGGAAACATTTAAATAAATTAATGTATGGAAAAACATGGCCAAATAGCAGTTGCCCAGTAAAAGTCTTTTGACTCTAAACCTATCGTGTGTCTCAACTTCTCTACATGGAGGAGAAGACCATGGATCAAGAAATCACATTAACAAGACATGGCCAAATCATTGATGTAACTCACAGATTTAAAATAGAATCATGATTCAGGCTTATGCTTCAGGTCTGTATCTTTTTGGCTTCCATTCTTGCCTTGGGCAAATGATTGTCTTTATGAAGATCCCCTCTCCACTGAGGATAAGTCCTGCTCACAGATATCTACTTTGTTACATATAAACATGATTAGAAATCAGAGTGTCAGCTCTGAAAGTGGCAATAAAAGATGGAGGGTGATATGTGACTCTGATGGTGGGTAGGACCTTGTCACCCCTGTGGTCAAGATTGCCACTGAATTCCAACCCAAAGCTCTACCATCATTCCTACAATTACTGATGGGTGTAGAGTCCTTAGGCTGCCACCTCTGCCCTTGGGCCCCTGCTTTAGGGTGTGCTGATTCCATACCATCTGAATCAACTTGGCATTTAGTTCTGGTTTAATGTTTTACAATTTTTTCCTTAAACTCCGCTCACACAAAAAAACTTGCTAATAGAATCAACTTGACTGATAAGATAAGGAGGAGATAAAGGAGGTAATATTGTAACCCCACAAACAGCTCCAACATTTACACCAATCTTCTCTGCTCTGAAAATGGTCCCCCCCTCCACCACAGAACTCTCTTGTGGCTCTCCCTACCCCTGCTGGTCCCAGCCCCATCCTACTGGCTTCTCCCCCTACCCTTACCTCTGATCCTTTTCTCTGTCCCTCTCTCTTCTTTTTTATTCCTCAACTCGCTTCTCCCCACAGAAGCCCCAAAAGTATTCGATGGTGTAACTCTGAGTTCAAAAGTGAAGACCTGAGAACTCAGGTTTTGGAGTTGGGGGAGGCACTGGTACAAGGGCCAGAGTCCAAAGGCTGGATAATCTGGAGTTCTGATTTTGAAGACAGGAGAAGTGTGTAAAGCCTCTAGAGAGAGAGAGCCAGAAGTTGCCTTCTTCCACCTTTTCATTCCATCCAGGGCTCTAGCTGATTGGATGGTGCCTGCCCACACTACAGGTGTATATTCCCCACTCACTTCTCCAACTCACACACCAGTCGTCTCTGCAAATACCCCTACAGACACACCTGGGGCAGCCTAATCATTCGAACCAAATGCCAAACCACCTAGGTTTTCCTTTTAGCAGAAGAGAGAGAGACTTAGTGCCTACTGAAGCATTGGGAATGCTTAATGCAATGACTAAGAATAAATAATGCTTTACCAGCTATCTGGATGTATCCCTAATCCAGTCAAGGTGACACCCCAGGTCAATCATCACACTTGGGATTTTAAAAAAATCCAGTTTACAGATGAGGAAACTGAGGTTCAAAAAAAAAAAAAAAAAAAAAAAAACCAAGTAACTTGCACAAGGTCATACAGTCGGGAAGTGACAGGGCCACATTCAAACATAAACCTGTCCGACTAAATCTTGAGCTCAGGGCCACCAGCTCATTCTTTCAAATGCTAAAAAGGTAAGCATTTCTCACTCCCTCATTTTGGGTGCTATTTCAGGCACCATCACTGCTTGACGTAGCATCGACTCAGATTCGTTCACCAAATCCTGCTTGTACAAAGCACTAAAATGGTGGTTGTCACACAGGGGCTGTTTTACCTCCTAAAGACATTTGACAATGTCTGGAAATGTATTTGGTTGTCACAGATTGGGAGAGAGTGAGAAGGTGCTGCTGGCATCTAGTGGGTGGAGGCTGGGATGCTGCTGAACCTCTTACAATGCACAGGATGCCCGCCCCCGCCCCCGCCCCCCACCACCGAAGAATTATCCAGTCCCAATGTCAATAGTGCTGAGGTTGAGAACCGCTGTAGTTCATAAACCAGCACTCGGATTCTAAGTAAAAATAGAGTGATCATATTATTTTGCCCCCTCTTGATGTAGTGTGGTGTTTGCCAAGGAAACAAAGTACAGTCTCGGAGCCAGACAACAGATTATGACTCTAAAATGAATGGCTTTTTAAAGATTCCACTGGGTGGCTGGACCGGACATTTTAATCCACAAACCAGGACACTGTGAACGGAGACACTAATTATAATTACTCCATGACAACAGGTATAAACCTGGAAGAATGCCCTCCCCTCAACCTGAGTTTCACTGATGAAAACATGTTAATTGCAGAAGCCAGTTGAGCAGAAGAGATCCAGAGCTGTAGCATGTGTCTCGGCAATGTCTTTAACCTCTCCCAATTTAAAGGTGCATTGTCCCACCAAGAACTCAAAACCAGGTTAGATTTCCAAAGACTCTTCCGAGGTCCCTCAGCTCTCCACAGGGTGACACTTAGCGCCATCTGTTGGTGCTGTGAAGAGCTGAAAAGCTTTTGCTCTGCAGCCAGTTTTGCTGCTATTTTTGAAAGTTCATCATTTGAATGTTGGCAAGTCAAGGATCTTCTATAGTTCAATTTGTCTTGGCAAACAGCCTGCCAGGGAAGTCATGTGTCATGGTTGTTTTGGATAGCAAAGCAAGTGTGCAGGTCTGGAATCTGAATCTCTAGGTGCATTCCTGAGCCCAGTTATTCTTTCTGTCATAAGAAGAGGCAAGTGGTGTCACATGGTAAATACACCCCCATGGGTATAACTAGATTTCAAGAAAAACTTGAAAAATTTTTTTTTACTACAACCGTATCTAACAGCCATAATTAGGTAGTTAGGTGACTGAGGTGTGTGCCAACTGTACTCCACCCCCTTCTTCCACTCGAGAGGGCGTATCCAAATGGAAATGAGCAGAAGTAATTTTATTATAAGGATACCCTTGGATACACTCTACTTTATGATACATTTACTCACAGACTTTAATTAGTAATAGCAGTTGCCTGTGACCTGCCTCATAATCTGCTACAACTCACCAGTGTATTGGACACCAGGCTTGGGAATGGGGCTCCCACCACAGTGCTCTGTCTCTGGGGAAATAAACACAAGCAGCAAGAAGTAAAATAGAGCACTCTCTGTACTCCGGGGCTTCTAATTGTTTTTCTTGTTTTGAATTTAAAGTCACATATCCTGGTTAAAGGTCATGAGTTTTAGGAAGATAACAGAAGATACTTTGGGCAGTAGGGAGCTCTGAAGTGGCCACGTGCAAACCAATCATGGAAAGATGGACTGGTGGACAGGATGTGATGGAAGGATAAAGGGCCACAACAGGGGGTGAAGTCTTTTGCAAAGGAGCGGGCTCCTTCTCCCATCTCCCATCTGGAGGACATTACACTGATACAGTAAAAAGTGAGGCTGAGAGGTTGATGCGGGGCTTTATCAATGATCTGTCTGATTCTGCAATTAACAGAGGGAAAGAAGCATGCTGTGTTTCTTTCCTTTAGCGAGATGGTGGCAGCTGTAAGCAGAGAGTGGCCCACTGACAACCAGAAGAGAAAGACGAATGATCCTGGCTCCTCAGAGAATTTCTAATGGAGTTTTCTCCTGCACTGAATTCCATTTTTCCTTGTCACAGATCCTGAGTTCCCCCTCTTGCTGGCTGAAATACATTCCTTTCCGTTGGCAGACACAAATTTGACAGTGCAGTGAGCTGTGGGCTGTGATTCAACCTGATAGGCACCCAGAGTTCTGAACGAAAGCCAGGAATGGCTGGGGCAGGAGTGCAAACTATGGAGCTGGGGTGGCCTCCACAGGGCTGGACTGTACGTTGGCTATCTTCCTCTTGTCTCCCATCCATTTGGGCTTCTCTGTTTTCTTTTTATCCCACTCCCATCCCTGCCTAACCTCCCCCTCACCATTCATAGCACAGTTGTAGCACTTCAGGAGTCCCCTCAATTGACTTCTGTTTGGGGTTAGGACAAGACTGTCTCTCTCCGTAGCAGCTGTTGCTCAGCTAAGGCAAGGAAGCCTGGACAAGAAATGAGTCTGGAGACATCAGCCTGTTTGACCTCAGCTTGCAGAGTTGAAAGCATATCTTGTCTGAATCAATGAATGGATAGTGAGTATGAGTATTAATTACCCTACATCTGTGCATGTGAGAAATGTCAGAGTGTTTTTATCTTTCTAAATAAGCTTTAATCTGTTCTGAGCTCCCACTGACCAGACTCATTGGAAATTTAGTCTTGGTCACAAGATAGGGGTTTTTCTTCTCTGCTTCTGAGTTATACACAAGTCTAGAAAATATGGCAGAGTCCAGGACATTTACAGAAGGCTCTTCCCGTCTGTGGCTCATATTCCTTGTTTAAGAAGCTCAGTGCCCTGAGGGCAGGTAGCTTCAGGGATTCCTTGGCAGCTTCATGTGGGATCTTTTCTGGGCCTGGGAGGCTCACTCCTGACTCATTTCATAGGAAGTCCTACCAAGGCCCCATCCACAGTCCCAATCTTAGTGTGCTTCCTGGTAACAGGACATGGGTTCCTACTATCCATTCAAGGCCTCTTGAAGCCTGGGGAAGCTTTAAGTGACCTTGTTCCCTCTCTGTGACTTCAGCATCATCTTACTCCTCAAATTTTATCTGAACCTTTCCCTTGTCTGTGACCCTGCAGCATAATTACTGTGTGAGTCCAGATTTTTTGTTAAAGACCAAACTGTCTGCAAAGTTAGTTCCTCCTGAGGGCTGTGAGGGAGAATCTGACCATGCTTGTCCTCTGACCTCTGGTGGTTTGCCAGCAATTGTTGGTGCTCCTTAGCTGGGACTGCATCACTCTGACTTCTGCCTTCATCTTCAGATAGCCTTCTCCCCTTGTGCTTGTCTGTATCCAAATCTCACCTTTTTATAAGGAAACCGATCATCTTGGATGAGGGGCCCACCCTACTCTAGCATGACCTCATCTTAACCAGCAAATTTTATCTGCAGTGACCCTATTTCCAAATAAAGTCATAGGTATTGGGAGTTGGGGCTTCAGCATATGAATTTTGAGGTGGGGATGGACACAGAAATTGATCACTGCAACAGTGATCAATTTCCCCCAATTTGTCTGAGACTGTCTCGGTTTTAGAGCTGAAAGTCCCATGTCCCTGGAAGCTTGCTCAGTCCCAAGCAGACCAGGACATCTTAGTTGGGGACAATGCCAAAATAGTAGCAAAAAAATATGTAATTTTTGGTGACCTTCTGCTGTATAGATTTCTCGAGAACTTCAAAGGAAAAGCTGGCCAGGGACACATGCATTTGGGTGTTCCTGGGTTCTTAGATGAACGTCACTTCTTAAACTCTTGATACCCTGCAGATGTTCACTAAGCACTGATGGAAATGGAGAGAAGTTTCAAAGAGAAGGGAGCTCAGGTTTGGGCTATGGGACGAATGTGGAGGCAGGGAGAAGGAAATGAAAGCTGGAGTGTGGAGAGAGTGATGACTCTTGGAAAGGAAGACCTGAGGGAAGTAAGGTGAGGTGTCTACCTGAGATATTAGAGTGCAGAGGGAATGGTCTGTGAGGCACTTGCACCTGAGGCCTCCTTCTCCATGGGTGGCAAATCCTCACCTATCGAGTCAGCCTCATGCCCAGGAAGCCCAGTATCCAGTGATTCCAATTTCTCTGCCCTGCTTTTTAGTTGCTACCACTTCAAAAGAATGAAGAATCATTTCAACTCTGTAATTCTCCCATACATTGAAGACAATGACCATAGTGTGTTTAGAAAGCTGTGTTTAGGCTGGGTGCAGTGACTCATCCCTGTAATCCCAGCACTTTGGGAGGCTGAAGTGGGAGGATCACTTGAGCCCAGGAGTTCAAGATCAGCCCAGTCAACATAGCAAGATCCCACATCTATAAAAAAAAAAAAAAAAATTAGCTGGGCTTGGTGGCATGTGCCTGTGGTCCCAGCTACTCAGGAGGCTGAGGTGGGAAGATAGTTTGAACCCAGGAGATAGAGGGTGTCATGAGCTGTGATCATGCCACTGCACTCCAGTTTGGGAAACAGAGCAAGACTCTGTCTCTAAAAAAAAAGAAAAGAAAAGTTATATTTAAATCATGCTTAAAACACACATATTTTGCAGTTTTGGTACAAGTCTACAACCAGGACTGACTAATTATGGTGACGACAGGGATAACTGAATTTTTAGTAGGAAACCCATTTTAGAGGTACAGAACCTTATGGTAAGAGAATGGTCCCACCACACCCACTGTGTTTAGCTGTTGCTGCTGTTTAAAAATTAGACTTTAGGAGGCTTATGTAGATGACTCCCAAAGGATCCCTGTGTGATATGACATGATCTTGGCACAATTCCCTCAAAGCAAGTTTTCTGATTGCTGATCCAGCTAATAGAGTAATCAAAATAAACACACAAAAGTCAGTACCATTTGTGAGCAGGGGAATAAATTTCAGAAAAAGGTATGATTTTGACAAATTACAGCAGCTGCTCTTATTAAACATTCTCTTTTCGTAGGTCAAAGATGCATCACAGCTCAGACAAGACACAGTTGATTAAAAAGCATATTTTCTTGTTTACAGTCTGCTGATAATACTATTTCTCAAGCAACAATTGGGTATAGAGCAAAATTTCTAGGAACTCCAAATACTTGAACTAGAAGTGATTTTTCTCTCCGTTACCCAGAAATTTGTACCCCTTTCCATATTGCCAGCAGCCCAATCCTAAATGACAGTTTTCCTAGTTTTAATTAAAAGATCAGAAAAGTTGGCAACCAAGATACTATTTTACAGATGGAAAAACTGAGGTGCTTAGTACCTTGTAGAAATGTGACTAGGGAGCCTGAGAGAAGCAGAGTCATCTCTGAACTCAGTTTCAGAGTTCCTGGGAGTCCAGCAACACCTTCCCATCGTGCTTCAAGAGGTATCTGACTTGATATTTTCTGTGGGCCCTGGACATTCACCCCTGCAGCCAAGGGCTTTCATCTTCAGGGGTGTTCAGCCTGTGCCATCTGTTCTTCTTGATGAGTGATGATTAGCGAATATTTGGCTTTGTACTCTTTCGTTTGGAAATCATTACGGCATGTGCTCCTTTCTGATGAGCAACTACCACCTGCGGTTGGAAGTCAGCCCAAAGGATCTGGCTGGGTTTTATCACCGCTCCATGTTCTGTTTCACACAATGAAGCAAAACCACCTTCATCATGTAAAGAGTTCTCCAGGTGACACACTCATCTGTCTTTCATTTTCACTTGTCTCTCTTCCATGCAAGGAGAGAGTCACAGGGAGACAACTGAGAGAGGCAGGGAGTGAAATGGCCAAAAGCTGCATGGTGAGAAGGAGCACATTAGGCTTGGAGGGCGCTGGCTGCTCTTTGGTTCTGCTGCATTGAATCAAAGCCACTTGGGGAGCAAGATTTATGTATTTATTCATTTCTCTGTCTACTTATTTATTTGTATTGAAATATAATTCACATACCAGAAAAGTCACCCCTTTAAAATGTACAATTTAGTGGGATTTTTTTCACAGAGTTGTGCAATCATCACTGTTTAATTCTGGAACATGTTCACGGCCTCCAAAGAAAGCTTGTACCTGGCAGCAGTCGCTCCTCATTCTCCCCTGGTTCCCCTCCAGCCCCAGCCCCTGGCAATCATTAATACCTACTTTCTGTCTCTATGGATTTGGCCATTTTGTCTTAAAGCTCCACCCATTGCCATCTGTTTATGAATAGCCAAGAAAGAGGGAGAAATTCAAGACCAGGGAAAAAGAGGGAAAACCTGACACTCCCCGTTGCCTTCTGTGAAGTCACAATGCGCGAATCTCTCATCTCTAACTGTACTCAATGTCTTTCTTTTATACCCGATGTCCAGCCCTGCTTGGATAATCTGCTCATAGATCCTGGAACTCTCCCGCTTCCCCACCCATTCTAATGGCTTTAGCTCTCCCTGCAGTGGCCACACCACTCCCAGGCCTGCGCCCTCCTCCGGAGTTCTGGTTATATCCGATACAGTGCTTGGTGCTCAAATTAGTTTCCTATTGCTGCTGGAACAAACAACCACAAACTTCATGGTTTAAAATAGCTCAAATATATTATCTTATAGTTCTGGAGGTTCGAAGTCTGAGATGGTGCACCCAGGCTGAACCCAAGGTGCTGGCAGGGCTGCGCTCCCTCTGGAGGCTATAGGGGAGAACTGTTGCCATTCCAGCTGCTAGAACTGCATTCCTTGCAATCTCTGGCTCTGACCCTTTTCAAAGCCAGCAAAGTAGCATCTTCAAACCTCTCTTGGCTTGTTGTCATATTGTCTTCTTTGACTCTGACATCCTCTGAGTCCCTCTTTATCATGTCTGCAAAGTTAGTGCCCTTTGCTATGAAAGGTAACATATTCACAGCTTCCAGGTATTACAACATGGACATTTTGGGGGGGCATTATTTAGTCTACTATATTATTCAAAATATGTTCATTGAGAGGAAGAGAGGAAGGGAGGAAGGAAGAAAGAAAGGAAGAGGCCAGATGTGGTGGCTCATGTCTGTAATCCCAGCACTTTGCAAGGCTGAGGTGAGTAGATCACTTGTGGTTAGGAGTTCAAGACCATCCTGATCAACATGGTGAAACCCCATCTCTACTAAAAATACAAAAATTAGTTGGGTGTGGTGGTGTGCACCTGTAATCTCAGCTACATGGGAGGCTGAGACAGGAGAATCGCTTGAATCCAGGAGGCAGAGGTTGCAGTGAACTGAGATTGTGCTACTGCACTCTAGCCTGGGCAACAGAGCGAGACTCTGTCTTACAAAAAAAAAAAAAGAAGAAGAAGAAGAAGAAAGGAAGGGAGAAAGAAAACAAGAAAGAAAGGAAAGGGAAGGGAAAAGAAAGAAAAGGGAGGGGAGGAAAAGAAAGGGAAGGGATGGGAGGAAGGGGAGGAGAGAGGGAAGAAGGAAAGAGGAAGAAAAAGCATAAGGTTACTCTTCCAAGACTGCTGATTATTCTGATGGACAAGGAGAAAGGACTCTGGGAAAGGCAAGCTGTTTGTTTGGAAGTGTCCTCAGTCCTAAGGAGGGAAGATGCTAGGGAGGTGGAGGCAGGGCATCTCTATGCTTCTTTTGACCACCTCATCTCTCCTCTCACCTGCTTCCAGCTTTGGCCAGGCTTAGGATGCAGGACATGGGGCAGAGAGAGAATGCTGGACAATGGTATTAAGTCCCACACACCTAGGGGCCCCGCATGGCTGTGGACCACTGCCCCAGCAGGACAACTCTGGTTTCCCTCCTGTTTAATTACATTTGGAAGGGTAGGAAAAGAAAGCAATTGGAAGATAATTAATAAAACGGTATATAGTAAGGCTTTCTTCTTCACCTGCTCAATAGTCCCTAAAGTAAGAATATCTGAAGTGTGAAGGTTGTGTATGGTCCAACAGTAGAAGCCACCCCAAACATTTGACAATTTAGTGCATTATTTTCATGTGAGTTTCTGCAGATACAGCAATCATAACTAATGCATAAGTGAATAAATAAGCTAAAAAATTGCCCCCCCATATTAAAGCTTGAAATCATATTTGGACTTATATATATGTAGGTATATTTAAATAGCTTTTTGTTATTTGTAGCAACTGTTTAAAAAAACTGCTTAAAGCAAAATAATAATATATTGTGTGATATATAACATAGGTCAAAGTATAATATATGACTACAATAGCCTGAAGGCTGGAAGGTAAGAAGTAGTATTAGGCTTGAAGATAGATTGGGATGAGTTTAATATGTCACTCAATGGACAGACTCCCTTTCATTTTGTTGTGGAGAATATGATACTCTTCATACAAAAATGTGTTACTTAACATGAATTGAGTTTATTATTGTTGAATTAAAATGAATAAATATTTTACATTATCTGTTTTTATTTATAACATGATAAACATTGATAGACAGATGATAGATATACAACCCACGAGAACAATAACTCTTTGTAATCTTCAATCTTAAGAGGGTAAAGAAGTGTTGACACCAACAAGTGCGAGAACTGCAAGCTCTTGAAAAGAATTTGTCAGGAACACATGTACACTGCTGGTGGGAGTGTGAATTAGTTCAACCGTAGTGGACAACAATGTGGCAATGCCTCAAAGACTTAAAGTCAGCAATACCATTCGACCCAGCAATCCCGTTACTGGGTATATACCCCAAAGAATGTAAATTGTTAAATCATAAAGACACATGCATGTATGTGTATGTTCATTGCAGCATTACTCACATAACTAAGTCATGAAATCAACCTAAATGCCCATCAGTGACAGAATGAATAAAGAAAATGTGGTACATATACACCATGGAATACTATGCAGCCATAAAAAACGAGATCATGTCCTTTGCAGGAACATAGAGGGAACTGAGGCCATTATCCTTAGAAAACTAACATAGGGACAGAAAACCAAACACCATATGTTCTGTCTTACAAGTGGGAGCTAAATGATGAGAACTCATGGACACATAGAGGGGAACAACGCACTGGGACTTGTTAGAGGGTAGAAGACGGGAGGAGGGAAAGGATGAGGAAAAATAACTAATGGGTACTAGGCTTAATACCTAGGTGACAAAATAATCTGTACAGCCAACAAACCCCCACGACACAACTTTACCTATGTAACAAACCTGCACCTGTACCCCTGAACTTAAAAGTTAAAAAAAGACAAAAGAAAATAACATGTCACCCACCGTTCACTAAGGTCCAGGCATTGACTCCAGAGTTTATTCTCTAAGGACGCTACTGCTCTGCTTCTCAAATGTAAAAGAAAAAAGTTTTTTCAAAATTCGACATCCATTAATTAAGAAAATAGCAACCTAAGAACAGGAAAGAACAGCATTACCTGATGAAGAGTCTCTGCCTAAAACATACGGAAATATCATACCTGAAGAGTACAACACTGCATATATTCCCTCCGAAGTTAGGAATAAAATTTGCCTTGCTTTCATCACTGCTTCTATTCAACATTGCAAAAAAACGTTTTAAGTCAGTGCAGTAACATAAGAAAAATAAACAATTGTATAAGACTCACAAAGACAGAACAAAATTGCTGTTATTTTATTTTGCTGTATTGTAGAGAAAATTTTGTTGACACAAAAATTTCAAGTAGAGCTACAGAAAAGCTACTGAAAAATAGGACAGTTCTACATGGTGGCTGGATAGATCGATATAAAAATCAATACTGTTCTTATGTCCTATGAACTATTAATTTAAAAATGTAATTTTAAAAAACACTAGACTTTACATTTGTAACAGACATTTGCAGATAAAACAAAATTAAAAAAAAAAAAACTATTGAAAGATTTAGAAAGCGATATAAATACCAGTTAATAGGCAGGAAGATTTGACATTATAAAGAAGACATATCACTTCCACACTTTCAATGTTAGTCTAATAAAAGTCCTAACGAGACTTTTTTTTTTTTTTCAGAATAGGACAAACTGATCCTAAAGCCATACATAAGAGTAAAGAGTGAAAAAATTCCAAGACAAATTTAAAGGAAGCAGCCGTATGTGTGGTAAGGGAGAAAGCTGGGATGGGGAATAAAATTTTTCTTATTAGATAGCAAAGCTTACTGTATTAGTTCATTTTCACGCTGCTATACCGACTGCCTGAGACTGGGTAATTTACCAAGGAAAAACGTTTAATTGACTCACAGTTCAGCATGTCTGAGGAAGCCTCAGGAAACTTACAATCATGGTAGAAGGTGAAGGGGAAGCAAGGCACCTTCTTCACAAGACAGCAGGAAGGAGAATGAATGTAGGAGGAACTACCAAACACTTATAAGGATATTCTTTAGGGCATTATGTTCGGCTTTTATTTTTTAAAAATTGATTGTCCTATTTCCACACCTTTAGTTATTCAATATAGGCTTAATTTTACTAAAATCATGTTCCTGTCCTCTTGAAACACGGAAAACTTGTCTAATGTCACAAAACCATGAGGGAAAAGTGTTCTCTGCCCCAGATTTTGGCCTATATGCCTCTTTTTTTTGTTTGGTCTTAATTGAAAGATTGTTTTATACGTTGTTCTTTTCCCCCATATCTATTTTTGTTCTTTCTAGTCTCATTTCAGAACTCACTCAACCATTTCTGCTTCTCAAAGAGATGCTATTCTGTTGATAAGAGAGCAATCTCCAGGTGCACTGCCATTATCTAATTCTGGGATATTATTAAGAGCATTTAATTCACACAATCATGTTTTATTAGAAAAGAATGAGTAAGTCTTGGGTTGAATTGACTGGGGCATAACTATTTTAGGGCTTCTTATTAGAACTTAAAGTTATCAGGCAATTTCTATGGTTGTTTGAGATGTCTGTTTTTACTTGTAATAATAGTTTTTCTAATAAAACCTTCAGTAGGATAGTGTTTTATTCTTATAAGGGGGCTGACATTCTTTATTTAATATAATCATCTTAATGCCTCAGGCATGTTTCTATTAGTTTCATTATAAGTTTGGGGAAACGCATGCTTGGGACTTAAATGACTTACCCAAGCAGGTGACACCTTCACCTGAGCCTTCTTTTGTCGTCAGGTTTTTTGTTTTATTTGTTTTGTTTTTGAGACAGAGCCTTGCTCTGTGGCCCAGGCTGGAGTGCAGTGGCACGATCTCAGCTAACTGCAGTCTCTGCCTCCCAGGTTCCAGCAATTCTCCTGCCTCAGTCTCCCGGCTAGCTGGGATTACAGGTATGCACCACCACGTCGGCTAATTTTTGTATTTTTAGTCAAAACGAGTTTTTACCATGTTGACCAGGCTGGTCTTGAACTTCTGACCTCAGGTGATCTGCTTGCCTTGGCCTCCCAAAGTGCTAGGATTATAGGCGTTAGCCACTGTGCCCAGCCTGTCTTCAGGTTTATAAGTCAATTCTCCTTTTTTAGTTGTGTTAATGCTGAGACTGTGTGTTATATGTTATCCCTGAATTTGTGAATCCAAGAAAAACTGGTTGTTGTGGAAAAATTTCTACAGAAAAAAGAGGGCTAGAAATATTTTCATTGGATACTGATAACTCTGCTTAAGCATGGCCTATAACTAAATTATAACCATTATAATTCATTTTAATAGAGTGGATGTGATGGTGGGCACCAATGTCAATCTATTATTATGAATCATTTTCCGTATTGTGAAATCAATAACTTTTCTCTCATTACTATTTGTATTCTTTTGGTATTGTTATAGATTAGGGTTTCTCGGCCTCAGCTCTATTAACATTTTGAGCCAGATAATTCTTTCCGTGGGGAGCTGTCCTTAGCACTGTAGAATGTCTGGGAGGTGCTGTGCTCTCTACTCAATAGATGCCAGTAGCAACTCTCACCCCAGTCGTGACAACCAACAAGTCTCTAGGTGTCGCCAAATATCCCCTGGGGGACAAAGTCCTCATTTTTTGCAAACCACTGCTGTTGATGATATAAGGAATTAAAATATTTTGTTCTCTTAAGTTATTGAATTCTCTGATCCAAACATGCATTATTAATTACTTTGAAGTACCTTACCCACTGATTCTCCTATCATCAATAAGAATCTCCAGTACAGGGAGGAACCAACGTCTGGTTAATTCAAGCACAACCCCTGGGATCAGGTAATTAAACATGTTCTTAACTAGCTGTCTTACCAAAATCAATACAAACTACAGTTTCATCCATCTTAACTACAGAGCATGTGTTTTTCTAGTAATGTTCCTTGTCGGGATTTTAGAGCTGGCAATTGAGAAAACAAGCCAGAGTCAGCATCTTTGGTTGTTAATAAATGTGTTTGACACACATCAACCTGAGTACTCTGCAAATTTGATGATCATTCCACCAATTTTTGTGTTAGATAATTTCAAATGAAGCAACCATTTATGATGGGGTGCGGGGAAAGGGGGTAAGGCTCTGGGGAAAAAGGCATAAATGAGAAAGGGAGGACAAAAAATTCTGGAGGATGCCTACATGATCCAAGTATTTCTGGATTCCAGGTTGATAGACAAGAATCAACAGGCCATGGTTGTTGACTATACAGATGGTAGACTAGACCATTCAGCTCACATCTCAGTTCTTCTACCTGTTAACAATGAACTTGAGCAAGACATTGAAGTTTCCCCTGCCTCACATCTTACGATGTTGCTATCAGGATTAGGTGAGTTGATGGAAATAAGGCATTTAGAAGAGAGCCAGCACACAGTTGCTGAATGTTACTTGTTATTTTTAAAACAATATAGATAGCTTTGCATATAGAACTACCCATTGACACAGAGCTGGAGAGAGGCGGTGTGTGGTCTGGTGGCTTGTGTTTGAAGCTGAGCCCTGCCATTCATTGCTGGGTGACGTCTGGACCTTGGTTTTGTTGGCATAAGTTGGTTGTGAAGATTAAATGAGAAAAGGTAGGTAAAGTCCCTGGTGAGGGGTCTGGTACACAAAGCAATAAACGCCAGTTTCTTTCCTAGGCATGAAGACTGAGGACTAATTCTGGCTGATTATGAGGCCCAGGAAAATTCCTTAAGATCTCAGATCCTCAGTTTTCACATCCATGGACTTAAAAGATCCATCTGTCCATTCAATAAATTTCATTCAATCGTCACTAAGTTGGCCCAGACTAAGTCCTGGAAGTCTTTAAGTTCCTCATTTCAAAAAATATGGAGAATTTCAAATGTCTGAAAAAACAGACAATGCGTAACCAACCCGCATTTACCCACCACTCAATTCGAGCAAGCCACCTTTCAGCTTTAGACTTCAGAAGTCCCTTGAGTTAGGATGGCATGGAGGGTGGAATAAAAATACCAAGGGGTTTCTGTTAACTCCAAGTTTAATATGAGTTACCAGTGGGATGTGGCTATAGCCCAAACTAATACTTCCTTAACCTATATTAAAACAAGCATCACATTTAGAATAAAGGTGATGATGCTGTTCTCTTACAAGCTGCTCAGGCTTGTCCTGGAGTTTTCCATTCTGTTTCCACCTCACACTTCAAGAGGGCCCTTCATCAATAAGAAAGGGTCAAGAGGAGAAACAGCAGGATTGTTACCCAGCTGGAAGCCATGAGTACTGATTATCATTGTCACTTATTAAGCTCCTGCTGTCTGCAAGCTGTATGCCAAGTGCTTTCTATAAATTATTGAATTCTCATAAACACAAAAGGAGGTGTTATTGCTTTCATCATTTTATGGATAAGAGAGAGTATAAGATGAAACTGAGGATAAGAAAATTTGAAATTCATCTTGGTCACCAAGTAAGTCACTGTGAAGGAACATGAGCCCCAGCAGTCTGGTTCTAGGACCCACATCCTGAGCCCTACACCCCAGCCCAGGAGGCTTAACCTAGAGAAGAGAAATTGAGCTCCACAATCTTTCTTCAGATTCCTTGGAGGGCTGTCTTGTAGAAGCCCTCTATAACTGACTTTGTGTGGCTCCAAAGGGCAGATGCAGCTTCTAGGTGTGGTGGTAACAGGCAGTGGGTTTCATTTCAACACAGTGCTTTTTATTTCTCAGTGCTATTCAGCACACATGTTGCTTGGGAGGCAGTGAGTTCCCTGTCACTGGAGAAATGCAAACAGTGTGGTAGTGTGAGAAGCAGAAAGAGAACAATCAGGCGGATCTGATTTGCAACCTGATTCTGTCACTAGCTTGGTGGCTTGGACATAATACTACTTCTCTGAACCTCAGTTTCCTGTCTGTAAAATGAAAAGAGTTAAAAGGTTGTTTTGAGAATTAGAGATGCTATTGCAGAGGTCCTGGCTCATGATAAATACCTGATAAATGGCAGCCTTCTTCCAAAATTCTGCATAAACCCATGCATCTTCTGCGGGGCTGGCCTGCTTCACCTGTAGGTTCCATGCTTCACTCCATCCTGACTGACACCCAGGATTCTTGGCTTTGTAGTATTGACTCCAAAATGGCTTTATCAATCACTGTAAAGTGAACATTTTGCAATACTCATTAGATGCATATTCTTACTAACTTTTCTCTGAAATCATCCTTTACTGTGTCATGAGCTGAGAAAAGAAAAAGGAGCAAAAAAGAATAATGGTTAAGGGCTCCATCTGCTGCATCTTGGTTTATGGCAAAAAAGGCTGTGCATTACCCAACCTTGGGAGTATCTATTTTTAAGCAAGCTAAATTTTCTTACATTATGCAGGCTTGCATGGAAATGTGGACTTGAATGTCTGAAGTATGAATGTTGAAGTGTTTGGGGACTGTGCTGTGCTAGCGTGGCTTCCCCAGGCATGTCAGGCTGGGTGGTGGAGTGTGCAGAACCACAGGAGAGGAGCAAACATCATCTGTAACAGCACAGTGTTGACCAGCCCAGCTCTTACTTCATCATTCATCAAAACGTTTGTTATTTCAAACTATTTGAGTCCCAAAGAGAATATGTCATATTCTCTTTTTCCTAGAGAATGTCATATTCATCCTAGAGAATATTGCCCTCTAGGATGCCAGAGGAGGTCATAGGCCAGTGGGTTTCAATATTTTTAAGGCTGTAGAACCCTTTTCTTCCATGGATTGTCCCAAGGGACACTGCTATGTAAGACAGGTGAAAGGCATGTCCTTTGGGGTTAGGGAATGGGAGATTGCAGTCTGTTGGCCCCCTGACTACCCTCAACAGCTCCTCCTAGTGGCCTGGAGGCATCACTTTGAACCTCTAGGGCCCCTGGAATCCAGATTGACAATCAATTGGACAGACACAGCCATTTCAAATCCCTTTCTTGTTTTAAGAGGCTTGACTGTCACCTTTTACACGCAGCAGGCCTGCAAGCCCTTCTAGCACCCCTAGAGGGCAAGAAACTGGGGGGACTTCCCTGCTGACTTGGTTGTCAGAGCCAGCTGAGTATAACCCAGTCCCTGTTTTGAACCCAGTGTTTTAATGTTGTTTAATAAAACAGAATTATTTCACTTTGTTTTACTTTCTAAGCTTTTTCCTGAATTACCATTAGTTTCAAAACAGATGTTAGTGGAGGAGGTGGTAATACAATAGATACCAGCATTTATTGAAGGAAAATCAGGAAATAGTTGCTAACTTGACATTGCCATGATTTTAACTGTCTGGGGAAAGGCCACCAGAAACAGAGTTTTGAGTGTGAATAATGATTCTGCCATGTCTGGGAAGCTGGGGGAAGCTCTTACGGACACTTACTGATCCTGCTTAGACCTCAAAGCATCTAGGCCAGTGCTTGGCACATAGTGGGTGCCCAATATGCATTGACTGAATGAGAATGAACCCAGGATACTAAACACATCATAGCTTCATGGTGCTGCCCTGCACACTGCAAAAATGTAACTCCAGTCTGGGCCTCTTAGAATTTCACTGATCAGTAATTTCCCCTCTCTTCTGGCAGAAAAGGAAGAGGCAATATAAGATAGGATACATTTACATTTTTAATTTCTTTTCGTAAAACAGCTTCTTTTAAGAAAAGACAGTTTGGTGGTAGCATTTGGCACAAGTAGATGCTGAAACCAATTAGTGAGATGACATGAAGTAAGATAGAAGAAAATGTAGATTTAATTGAAGAAAGTTGCAATATAAAATCAAGCTGCCAGCCTTTAAAATTGTAATTAATTTTAGGATAAGAAAAAGCTCATCGAATCACTCTCACTGCTTTCTCAGTCAAGTGTTTGAGCCAACAACTGTCTCATTTAACTCTTCCTTCTAGCAAATTACTCTTCCAGATAGCTTCTGATCCATGAGAAATACTCCTCTCTGGGTGATGGCTTTATGACTCAGTGGCTTCACAGAAGCTCTTTCCTCTGGAGATATTTTTACTGATCTCCAAACAACACCATGTCATAATTTCTGACAGAAGGCATGAAATTTGACAGTGTACATGCTCAGGCTGGTAACTAGCATCCCAGGTCTATCTGGGGTCATAAACAATGGCACTGTGGGAAATGATGAAAAAGGAAAGTGTCGGCTAATGAGATCAAACATCCAGTCAAGGCAGGCATTAACCCACCTGCTAACGAGGTAGTTGGCACTTACTAGATTCTCACGAAACAAGGAAGCAGAGAGAGGGAAAAAGGATTCAAGCGGAGTCTAAAAATTCCTCCCACAGTACCCAAATCTCTTCTAACCCAGCCTCACCAGTGCTTGAAATCTCACCATTATAAATCCATATTGTGGTTGATTTCTCCAGGTATCTTATTAGAAAGACTCTGATCTGAGAAGGCACCTCTGTATGCCAGTGTGAGTTAATGGATCAGATACGTTTCATCATTGGCAGTAGAGATTGAGGCAAAGGGGAGCTTTGAGTAACAGGACCTCGATCAAACCTTCGTGTGCCCACCTTGTGATTGTCTCCCAGCATGTGCTGAGTTGTATGACAAATAATGAGACAATGGAAAAACCACTCTTGCAGGCTCTGTTCTCTTTGCATGGGCAAATACGGCAGAGACCCAATTCACAGGCTCCTTTCTCATGATCACTATTTGCACAATGCTCTACATAGTGAGGGATGTTATGTCATATAATCCTGACTACAAAAGGCAAAGAACCTGTATTGTAAGGAAACAAAGGAGCTGAAACAAGTGCAAAGAATGTTTCCTTCTGGCAATAAGTGGGTCTTAAGATTGTGTGTAATTCTGCTTGAAAGTATTGTGGGCATATTAATTTTCATTTCAGAAGTGTTATCCTCATTTCTCACCCATCTTTAATGCGCAGAGGCTAATGATTTTAAATTTCACTGTTCTTGCCCTTGAGCTTGTCAGTGAAATAATAATCTACCATGAAACATGTCCATGTTCTGCTGCCTGAAGAATCCTTTAGCAAAGTACATCCTAATACTCTAATTGATCGATTGTTTAAATTTTTGCTTTAATACATAGATATATTTAACTCAGCAAGGAAACAAGAAAAATAGGTAATTGGATGTCTTTTTCTTTTTGAATGTAAACCTTCTTTCTCCCAGGAGCACACACAACCAGGAAATTCTGAAGGTGAGCAATGAGCCTGGGTTTGTTTTTTTACATATGTCTATAAAATCTATAGTGATATCACCTCTTTCAATCCTGATGTTGGTAAGCTGCATATTCGTTTTCTCAGTCAGTGTGGATAGGTATTGTGCCAACCTGCTAAAGCAAAAACTACCTTTTTCAGAATTCCCTTCTCAGTTTGGTTCTGAGTCAGGATTGTCCCCAAGAAAAATTTACATGAGATTTGCAAGACAGAGTGAAAGGAAAAATATCTTGGAGCCCTTAAATCACTAAGTTAAAGGGAAAAGTCAAGCTGGGAACTGCTTAGAGCAAACCTGCCTCTATTCAAAGTCACCCCTCTGCTCACATAGATAAATACATATCTGACTGCCTCCTTTGGAAAGGCTAATCTGAAACTCAAAAGAATGCAACCACTTATCTCTTATCCATCTATGTCCTAGAAACCTCCTCTTTGCCTGGACTTGTCCTGCCTTTCCAGATGGAACCAATGTTCATCTTACATAGGTTGATTGATGTTTCATGTTCCCTAAAATATGCAAAACCAAATTGTGCTCTGACCACCTTGGGTACATGTTGTCAGGACCTCTTGAGGCTGTGTCATGGGCATGTATCCTCAATCTTGATAAAATAAACTTTCAAAATGAACTGAGACCTGTTTCAGATTTTCAGATATTCAGCAATATAAAGTGAGAGCTAGTGGCCGTATGGGAAGGCGTGGTTGAGCTCCTGCACATTGCTGGTTCTTTGGTGGTTCACGATATATGTGGGGGCAAGAGCCAGGCCTGCAGCTCCTCTCACTTCTGGGCTTCTGCCTCAAGCTTTTCCCAACCCTGGTTGAGCTGCCTATGCAGCTGCACAACAAGAGCACCGGCAGCTCGCTTGAGATTAAAGCTGGACACTCAGAGGCAGTGAAAGACTCATGCAGGTTCCAGCTTGTGCTCCTGAATCCCAGTTGGTCCTCCTAGGCTCCAGCTTGTCCTGGGTTTCTCCCACTTCTACTCCAGGTTTTGTTCCTGACAGATGGCTCTGTAGGTTTTGGACACTGAAGCAATTATTTCACATAGACTGTTTAACCAGTTACCCCTGTCAACGAAGGAGTCAAATCCTGTAGAATATTTAAGGAGGTTTATTCTGAGCCAAATAGGAGTGACCAAGGCTTGTGACACAGCCCCAGGAGGTCTTGAAAACATATCCCCCAAATGGTTGGTTAACAGTTTGATTTTATACATTTTAGAGGGACAGATGTTACAGACAGACATCGAGCAACACATGCAAGGTGCTCATTGGTTTGGAAAGGCAGGCAACTCAAAGTGGGAGGGCTTTCAGGTCATAGGTGGATTCAAAGATTTTCTGATTGGCATTTGGTTATCTGAAGACCTGGAATCAATAGAAAGGAGTGTTTGGGTTTAGATAAAGGGTTATGAAAACCAGGGTCCTTATTATGTAGATGAAGTCTCATAGGTGGCCACCCTTAGAGACAATAGATGGCAAATGCTTTCTATTCAGACCCTTGACAGATACTGGACTCTGAGCTAACCTCTTCAGAATCAGAAAAAGACCTGGAAAGGGAAGGGGATTCTTTATAGAATGTAAATTTCCCCCACAAGTGACAGCTTTGCAAGACCATTTCAAAATATATCAAATAAATATGAACATACTCTGGGACAAAAGACTGATTTCTCTCAGGGCAATACTATGCTAGAGACAGGTTGGAATTTAGTATTGCTAGAAACAGTTTGTTTTCTCAGTCCTAGAATCTCTGTTTTAATGTTAATGCTGATCAGTTGTGACTGAATTTCACAGGGAAGAGGATACAATGAGGCATGTCTGACCCCCATTCCTTTCCATCCTTGCATGAAATAATTTTTCAGATTGACTTTGGAATGTCCTTGGCCAAGAGGAGCATCCATCAGTCGGCTGAGAGGCTTAGAATATTATTTTTGGTTTATAGCCCAATTGCATGAGGTCAGGTTCCTACCATATTCTGTGTCACTCATATTGGCTCAGATTCTCTGATCAACCCTCAAATGAAGTCTTGTTGTGGGGTTATCAATGTTATCATTTTATTCACAGAAGTAACTATTGTTCTTGCTAATTTTCTTTATTATTTATGTTTTCTATTTCTTTGATTTCTGATTATCTCTCTTTTTATTTTGAGTTTAATTCTCCCATGTTTTTCTAGTTTCATAATGTGAAAACGTATTTTAAAAGAGGAAATATTTCAAGCCAATGATTTCAGATTTAAATCTGTAACTGCCTGATGAGTTCTTCCTGCCCACTGCACAAACAAAATCAGTTCACAGAGACTCAAGGCATTGCCATAAAGAAAGAGTTTAATTAATGTGAGACTAGCCACGCCAGGTGAGAGACAAAGTTATTACTCAAATCGATCTCACTGAAGGCTTAGAGGTTAGGGGTTTTTCAAAGATAGTTTGGTGGGGAGGGGCTAGGGTATGGGTGTTGCTAATTGGTTGCAGATGCAATGATAGTGGTGTGGAATATGGTCTTCATGAGCTGAGTCTGCTTCTACGTGGGTCCACAGAACTGGTTGAGTCACAGGTCCAAATGGGGCCATCTGGTTGTTAGAAATGCAAAATGCTGAAAAGACACTTCAAAAAGCCAATATTGGGTTCTACAATAGTAATGTTGTCAGCAGGAGTAATTGGGGAAGTTTCAGATCTTGTGACCTCTGTAAAAATGCCTGTAATTGTTTACCTACCTTACATTTAACAGAATTCCAGCCCCTCTCATTCTCCTAACCTGATGAACTTTCATTAGTTTTACAAGGGCAGTTTAGTTTTGGGAAGGGTTATTATCATTTAAAATACAAACCAAATTTCTCCCAAAGGTAGCTTGGCCCATGACCAGGAATTAACAAAAACAGCTAGCCTGTGAGATTAGAAGTGAGATGGAATCAGCCAGGTCAGACTTTTCTTTCTATCATAATTTTGCAAAGGTGGTTTCAAAGCTATACATTTCTCTTAAGTCAGTGCTTTAGCAGAATCTCTGAACTTTTGACATGTTTTTAAAATTATTTTTTCTGTACAAAATATTTTCCTATTCAATATTCAAATTGTTAGGCTGAATTAAAAATTGTTTTCTATACAGGGTGAGGAAAATATGAAAATACAGCTATATAACTATTATAATCCATATTTATCATTATTCATACTTTACACCTAAGGTTTACACTTGTTTTGAGCAAGAATATTTGGATCAATTTCAAATCTAGAAATGTTTTTGGAAGACTTATTTCTTACTTTTTATTATAATTTCCTCTTTGATCTGTCCATTATTTGCAAGGATGTAGTTTAACTTTTAAGCCCCTGGAGACTTTCTAGATACTTTACTGTTACTGATTTCTAATTTAATTTTATGGTTCTAAATACACTTTTAAAGATTTCAATATTTTGAAATTTCTTGAGACATTTTAGAACCTAGCATATGGCCTCTCTTGGTGAATGTTCTGTGTGTTATTAAAAAGTGAATGTTTAGTCTATCACTATTCAGTAAATACCAATTAGTTCAAGTTTGTTGATAGTCAGATCTTCTATATCCTTACCCATCTTTTTGTCCTACTTTTTCTGTGAATTATTGAATAAGAAATGTTAAAATCTACAATACTTCTATTTCTCTCTTTAACACTGTCATTTTTTTCTTTGTGGATTTTGAATTTCTCTATGTATTTTGTATATTTTGAAGGTCATATACATCTTGTATTGTTACATATTCTGATGAATTGACCCTTTTATCATTAATTGTGCTTTATATCTATTCATAGTCCTTTCCTTGAAATTTATTTTGACTGATATTAATATAGCCACACCACGTTGTGTTTACTAAGCTCACATTTTGCACGGTACATCTTTTTCTATCCTTCTCCTTTCAGTATATATCTTTATATTTAAAGTGTATTTGTCTTCAACATCCTTTTTTCTTGGCCATAGGATAAGAAGAAAAACGATAAAAATTACTAGCTGCCCTATGATGAAAGAAGAGGTTTCTAAATGGTGTTATGTCTTGATAACTGTAAACCACATATTAGCTTCCATGACTTTAGGCAAGTGATTGATTAAAAATATAATTTTCCTATAATTCGTCAGTTGCTCAGCTCACACAGATCCTTTTGACAGCTGTTTCTTAAACAAGAAAAATATGAGACTGTCAGAGACAGTTTAGGTTGCTGGTGTTACATCTTGCAATAAAAACACCATTTGAATGAAATAGGATTATAAGAGTTTGCTGCTAACTCTGAACAAACACCATCATCTTGCAGCATGTCAGTGGATCTGGCAATGGCAGTTTGATGACTCTAATCAAAGCACTTATATGAATTGAAGTGAAAAGGAAGAGAAAGGAGAACAAAGCAATGATTCTACTCTAAACAGCAGGTGCCTTGAAATTAAATGATCTTTAGTGGTTAAATGACCTATACTCACTCTCTTTTCCTATCCATCACCAACTCCTGTATCCTCCTATATCCTAATCTTTCAAATTGCCAGGCTGAATTACAAACTGTTTTCTATACAAGGTCAGGAAAATATGAAAAGATAGCTATACTGTAATTATTATCATCCATATTTATCATTATACTTTGCACCTAAGGTTTATACTTGTTTTGCACAGGAATATTTGGATCAATTTCAAATCTAGAAATGTTTTTGAAAGACTATTTCTTGCTTTTATGCTAAAGTCTCATAAACAATTTTTAAAAGCAGCTAGCAAATACGTGCTGAGTGAGTCCAGGAACATGTTGTAATATTCTTGCTGAAAATGCAAAACCTGATTCTGATCATAAGGGAATCCCAGATAAACAATACTAAAGAACATTCTACAAAATAATTGTCTGCATTCTTTAAAAATATCAAACTCAACAGCACACCAAGCTGAGGAACTGTTCTAGATTAAAGGAGATTAAGGAGACATGATAACTAAGTGTAATGCATTATCCTGGACTGAACTCCAGACCAAGGGAGGAAAGTATCTAAAAAGGACATTATTGGGACAATTAATGAAATATGAATATGGACTATTGTTGGAAAATAGTATTATATCCCTGTTAAAATTCCTGATTTTGATCATTGGATTGTGGTTAAATAAGAGAATGTCTTTGTTCTTAGGAAGCACACACACATCTGTACTTAGGGTTATATGGACCTGATGTCTGCAACTTACTTTCAAATGATTTGAGGGGAAAAATCCTCTTTTCCTCTCTCTTTATCCCTAGTCTATAGATAGATGGTAAATCTGGACAAGGTACATGTGAGTTCCTCGTACTATTCTTACAAGTTTTCTCTAAATTTGAAATCGTATCAAAATACAGTTACCAAAACAGATTGCTGACAAATGGTCTTTCCCATTAGCCTACATGTCTATTAGAGATTAGGAAATCCTTCATTTGCTTTAGCAAAAAGCATCACAGCATAGACTTTTGAGCCAAAGACTGATTTGAATGAAGACTCCCTATGTGGGCTGGGCGAGGCGGCTCATGCCTGTAATCCCAGCACTTTGGGAGGCTGAGGCAGGCAGATTATGAGGTCAGGAGATCAAGACCATCCTGGCCAACATGGTGGAACCCCATCTCTACTAAAAATACAAAAATTAGCTGGGTGTGATGGTGCATGCCTGTGTCCCAGCACTCCTGAGGCTGAGGCAGGAGAATCACTGGAACCCTGGAGGCAGAGGTTGCAGTGAGCCATGATCATGCCACTGCACTCCAGCCCGGTGAGAGAGTGAGACTGTCTAAAAAAAAAAAAAAAAAAGACTCCATGTGTGAACATGAATAAGCCATTTAACTTCCCTGACCTTCAGTTTTTTCCCTTATAAGACACAGATAATGAGTCCTATCAAAAAGTTGAAAGAATTAAATAAAATTATATATGCAAATAGCTTCATTTGGTGTTGGACACACAGTAAACCCTAATAAATGGTAGCTCCTTAGTTTAAATTGATTAAGGAGTGTCCAATAGTTATCTAGTATTGTGCTATCCAACAGAAATAAAATGCAAGTCACACATGCAATTTAAAATGTAAACTTTCAAATAAAATTTAAAAAGTAAAAAGAAGCAAGTGAAATTAATTTAAATGATTTAGTTTTATTTGATACAATATACCAAAAATATTATATTTCAATATGTAATCATTATAAAACTTACTGAGATATTTTATATTTTTTTATTTACTAAACACTCAAGACACAATGTATATTTTATAGCACCTCTCAATGTGTACTAGTCACATTTCAGATGTTTAATGGCCACATGTGATGGGTGGCTGCCATACTGGACTGTACAGGTGTAGACATTAAGAGTCTGACTTTTTCAAATTCCAACACTTGCCATTTTATATTCCTATGAATTATTACCATAGGACTGAGAACTACTATACAATATTCTTTATTTAATGTCAGTCTATCTTTGCCCTTATCACATATTTTCCAAAGAAGCTCTAAGAGGACTATATTTCAGCTGTGACCAAACACTTCATCAATCCACATTCCTCCACTGATAGGGTAGTCAGGGACTTGCAGTGAGTAGAAGGGCTTTTTATGCGACCCTACATGATGAGGAAGCATTAGAATAACCAAAAGCTAGTTGCCCAGGGATACTCTGGCTTTGCTGCCTAATTCAAAGAGGTGACTGCTATTTTGGAACAATATCGGGGAGGGAAATACACATTGGGTACGATGCTAGGTGCCTTATTGCTGGAAACTGACCCCCTCTGAGAGTCTTCAGCTGTTTCTCAGAGGTCCCCAGGGAGCTGCTCCCTCCTGCACGTGCAGGAAGCTGAGTTCCAGCCCCGTGGTCTCCTGAAACTGGTCATACAAACCCCATGGTGCACATCTCTCCCAAGTTTGTGTTCAACAATCACCTAGTTTGTAGCTTGAAATTGACCATGATGGGAGTATTTACACCATGGAAATTAGCAAATGCTGCAAAGTAGGGATTTTCCGCTGCCCAGAGAGCTGGTTATTCACACACCACTTGTTCCAGCCTCTATTTTGTTCTCACACAAAACACTTTCTGCTGCCCATAACTGCTCTAGGGCCTTGGCTCTGATGTCTCAGCTGCCATCAAGGGCAGCCACTGCTGGCATTGCACAGACCCAACAGAGGAGAAGGACCTGCTCTACCCACACCTCCTCCACTCTTTCACCTGCCTACCACAAAAGAACCTTGGTTGTAACTTTAGCCAGTAAAATGGTGGTGTGAAAATCCAGAGTTTTTCCTAATAAAGGTTTCAAAGTGGCCCACGATCTAAGTTTGAAACACAAATAACTCAAATATCCATCAATTAATGAATGAGTACATTGTGGTCTATCCACACAAGGGAATATTATTTAGCCATAAAAATGAAGTCCTCATACATGCTCCAGTGTGGATGAACCTCAGTATATTCAGCTAGGTGAAACATGCCAGACACCAAAGGCCACATATTCTAGGATTCCATTAACAGGAAACATCCAGACTAGGCAAAGCCTTAGAGACAGAAAGCAGATTAGTGATTGCCAAGGCCTGGAGAGATTGGGAGATGGGAAGTGAGTGTTAATGGCTTTGGGGTTTTTTGAGGGGTTGGTGATGAAAATGTTCTGAAATCAGATAGTGGTGATGGTTGCATAACCTTGTGAATGTGCTAAAACTCACTGAATTATACACTTAAAATCATGAATTTTATGGAATGTGAATTCTACCTCAGTAAAAAAATAACAACAACAAACAGCAAAATTATCGAGCTGTGGGCAGTTCATCTCCCTTTGGAGCTTACGGGGAGGTGGCTTTTCAGCACCATGCTCTCTGTCTCCTGGAGCAACAGGGCTGCAGCTTCCTTTGCACTGTGGAGAGGAAAAGGAGAGCCTCTCTTGGCTTCCTGCTGTTCCCCTGATTAGAAGCACTCTAAGGGGATCAAGGCTGTGACTGGCTATGAGAAGGGAAAGCTAATGCTCCATTTCCCACTCAGCCCCTGGGCTGCTGAACTCCTCCCCACCCCTTGAGGAGGAGCTATGCTGGGAAGAGACAAGCTGAAGTGAGGCTGAGTGTGAGGAGAGGGTGATGAGTTGATTTCCACCCCGGTGTGTGGGGGCGGGGGTGAGCTGATGTCCAGCCAGTGTGTGGGGGCAGGGGTGAGCTGATGTCCAGCCCTGTGTGTGGAGGGAAGATGAGCTGATGTACAGTCCAGTGTGTGGGGGAGAGGGGTAAACTGAGGTACAGCCCATTTTAAGGGGCAGGGGCTGCCCCATTGAAGTCCTGGTTTCTGAGAGATGGGCATGGCTAGTCACTGCTGACTTGCAGGAG
This sequence comes from Aotus nancymaae, assembly GCF_030222135.1. NCBI lineage: Eukaryota > Metazoa > Chordata > Mammalia > Primates > Aotidae > Aotus > Aotus nancymaae. The sequence continues at coordinate 10,166,018 of NW_026988421.1, forward strand.
CCCCCACTTCAACATCAGAGGAGAGTGGGTATGTGGCCACCAGCAGCTGGGCAAAGATAAGGCCAAGTCACATAGGAAGGACCCAGGCCTGGGAGAGCAGCTAGGAGCTGAGACCCTCTAGTGGGGCCTAAAAAATAAGCTAAAGCATCAGAGATGCTTCCCAGGAGAGAGCGACCACAGCAGGGCAGTCACCAGGGAGATGTCTGTCCTCCAGCCCCTTGCCCAGCTCCCCTCCCTAACCAACGCTAGGGCCAGGAGGAGGGCCCATACATAAAGAAGTGATCCACCCAGACCTAGATGGACGTGGGGCAGTTTTCACTTAAATCTAAGCCTGACCTTCAAAAATGGGCAGAACCACATCTTATTACCCAGATGAAGTCACTTCAGTGAATGTGTCTGACATTTAGGAGGTCTCTACAAAGCCAGGAAGGAGGGCTCTAGGAGGCATAGCAGGAATAGTTGTTGTGGAAAACTGTTTCCTGTTGTCCCTCAAAGTTACACTCCTCAGTTAAACCAGGCAAGAGACATCACTGAAGGATTTGCCAAAAGAAAGGAATTAGATAGAGCACAGAGAATCACAAACAACCCAGCCTGCCTCTCCAGGGAATTCCCTGGTACTCTGGCCACGTGGAAGTTCCTGGATGTGTGTGAGAGACCCTTGGGTCGATGGCGAGGGTGAAGATGGTGGTTTTCATTTCCCTCTTTTTTAACCCCGCAAAGGCTGCTCTTCTGAGTCTTCAATTTCCAAACCAATATCTCTCAAGGTGACTGACAGTGGGGACCTCAGCCTCACTTACAGGGGTGTGGACTGATCCAATGGCCTCAGTGAGAGAACCAGGCAGTGTCTCTGCACGAAACATGTTCCATTTCTGAACTATCCAGCCTCAAATGACAGCAGGGGTGGAACAGTGTTGACCCAGGTGTGGTAAGACTAAGCCAGATTCAGTCCAGCTTCTTTTCAGGCTCTTCCCATAAAGCTTTAAAGATCTTATTCTTTGTTCTCTCCTGTGTCTCCTTGTTTCAGTAGGCACTGTCATGCCCATTTGACAGATAGGAAAACTGAGGCTCTGAGAAGTAGAGGGACTTGGTCAAGCCCACATGACAGTGAATGCCAGAAGTTTCTGCTACTCCTGCAAAACCAGAAGTTCCCCAAATCCAACACATCTCCACCTACCCCTATGACCCAGCATAAGAAGCCGGCCTTGCCCCTTCCCCTGTCTCTACAGTGTCATTTGCCCTTAGGTCTCCTAGAAATGAGCACTTACTCTTCTCCCCAAAATACAGAGGGAAGCTTCAAATACACTTCTAATAATTCTGTCAGTACCCAGCGGTATACATAAGTTATATTTAATAGCATTAACCTACTTTATAATGACTTCTTGGAAGTCAGGAACATACCCACAAAGACTAATTCCATTCTAATAGATTTTGAAGAAAACACTACTAAATAGAATACTTCACAAACAGATAAGACAATTCAGAAAAATAAATGTCTCCCAGATGAAGTGGGGTGAGAACAGGAGAGAAAAAGATCAGAAGTGTTCTCTGTGCATAATTCTGGGTAATACACATTGCAACTATGCAATTATGTGATAAAACATATCTCAAAGCAAAATAGTCATGTCAAAACAGCGGTGTCAAAATGTCCTGCTTTGGATCAGGGATTCCTCAGAAAGTGGAGGGTGAGAGGGCTCAAGGGGATTGAGTTGGGGCAGAAAGGGAGGTGACTGATCTGGGCTTGTTCTAATTGAGTGCTAGCTTGTCCTCAGCCTGGGGCTACTGGCTGGGCACTTGGCTAGTGGGTCAGGACAACATGCCTGTCTTTCTTCTGTGTCATTCATAGTACTGAGTGCAGGGCAAGTAGCAGGTTCACAATAAATGCTAAGCACTTGATTGGATTTTATTTATCCAATAGGTAGGTAGAAGGATGCTTATGTCCATTACAACAGCAACTAAAATCTCTACCCCCTAATTCCTGGTATAAGCTAAGGTCAATAAGAGTATTCATAGCCAGTAATAAGCACAGAGAGTATATAAACATGAACATGATGAGTTAGATTTAATTTTCTTTCTTTAATTTATGGGATATGTAATTCATTTCTTTAGAGGGAGGGAAGGAGAGGAGGAAAGAGAATACGAATTGCTAGGGGTGGCCTGTCTTGCCATTCCGCAGAATGTTTTTCAACAAGGAGGAGCTGAACAGAAGCACTGCAAAGCAGCATGAGTGGGGGTAAAAGGGGGTGACAGTCTTGTCTCTACTCTCAGGAAGGTCTCAAACCATCTCATCAGCTCCAAGGAAGATACAACTACCAGCCCTGAGGGTGGTTAAAAGTTAGGCCCTGATTCCATTCCGTGGCTAAAGGCAGGTCCATGACACAGAAGTGGTACCCAAGGTGAAACATAATCAATGATGGATGCCTTCACTCTCCAGAGTGGGAGTCCTGAGTACAGGAACCAAGTGCTGCTTGTTAATCTCTCTTCACACCTTGTACAGAGCCTGACACAACACAAGAAGCCCACGAGCATTTGTTGAATGAAAAGGTGAGTGAGTGAATGAGTGAGTGAATGAATGAACTGTTTCTTCAGCTTATGTCTGTGGTTGGAAGAAATTCCTCTTTTTACTTTTGAAATACTTCTCTTTTTGTTTCTTTGAATCATTTCCTCTGTTTTGTGACAGTGCAGTGCACCATTTCCCTCACATCCGATATTCCAACTCAGTTTGGAATCCTTGTGTTGTGCACAAATACAGAAACATTATAAGAAACGCACCAACCCTAGGCCAACCTAAGTTCGTCCATCGTGGTATGGATGGAATGTATCTAAAAGGGGACCGATGTTCATTTATGCGCCTACAATGTAATATATCAAAGTTTGTTTATCCTCAAGAGTTCCTGGCTAAACTCTGTTTTTCAGGATACTCTCGGCCACAGAAATTTCTTCTTCATATGTGAGGCAGCTTTCTCTCTGCATCACAAGACACCACTAACCCCAAGCAAGAGTTTTGAAGCCCTGCCCTAACAAGCTTTATGGATTTGACAACCTTATAGTCAGGGCATAGACAACAGTTTTGAAGTTCAGCCAGTAACGCATAGCAGGTCTGGATCACTCTAATATTCAGGGAGAAGCCAGTGATAAAGCCAACCAGAGGGTGTGCTGCGGCCGAGCAATGATCTTTGGGGCCAGAAGCCCAGGAACAGGCCAACCTCAGCCCTGCTGAACAGCATAACAAGATGAGTAAGACTTGAATTTTTCCAGTCCTCTCTTCTTAGTGCTACATAATAATTGTACACATTTATGGGGTACATGTGATATTTTGAAACATGCATACAATGTGTAATAATGAACTCAGGTTAATTGTGATATCCATCACCTCAAACATGTATCATTTGTGTGTGTGAGTGTGTGTGTGTGTGTGTGTTGGGAGCATTCCAGATCTTCTCTTCCAGCTATTTTGAAATACACGATAAACTCTTGTGAACCATAGTCACCCTATTGTGCTATTGAACACTAGCACTTAATCCTTCTATCTAATGGTACTTTTGTACCCATTGGTGAGTGATGACAGGTGCCACCAGCCTAGTTTATTCAATACAAAGGCAACATAAAGGGTCTGCTGGCCAGATTTTACTTGTTAAATCAGTTAGCCTCATCTCCTGGAACACTGACCACATGCCAAAAGCTGTTCTAAATGCTTTGCATGGATGAATACATTAGGGCATTTAATCCTCAGGATCCCATGGGCTCATTCCCATCATCATTCTCATGTTACCGAAGAAGACACTGAGGCCCAGAGCAGTCTGTGGCTTGCAGGTAGCAGGGCCAGAAGGGGAACAGTCGGTGGGATGGCAAGGTCATAGTGCCTCTCGTCATCGCAATGGCAGTGTTGTCTTTCCAGTTATGGCTTTTGGGCATGAGATTTCACCTCTCTGATATTCATTACTTCTGCTAAATGATGCATAATTGGGCAGTAATATCCACTTCATTAGGTTGTGCTGAAGATGAAAATTAATAGCATCTAGTGATGCTCTTGGTCCATAGTATCTGTTCGATAAATGGAGTCATTTTCATTACACTTAAGGTTGGAAATGGGAAAACCTAAGTCCAACTTATGTTAAGTTTAATTTCCTTTGTATAGAAATACAAGTTGGGCTAACTAACAATAGAAATCGCCCTATGCTGATTTTACTTTAAGAAATAGTTTTTATGATATAAATCTCACAGGGCTACTTCCTGTGATTCATAGTTTCCAGGACAGCTTTGGGTTCCAATAACTATTAATTCAATGTGTTAATACATCTATTCCACAGGCGTGGAAGGTTGGTACTTAACTTGATAGTCAGGTCTCTTTGTTTGTTTTACATTGTTAAAAAAAACCCCACATTATGTTTATTTTCCTTCCTCCATCCCCACAAGAGAATCTTCCACTCATTGATGATCTAACCTGTCCCAGGCCGGCTCTGCATCTATAGCATTTCATGTGGTCCCACCACAGCTTTGTAAGGAGGGAGCCTGAGTTTCCATGAGGTTCTGCCACCTGCGTCAGGTCACACAGCCATAACAATAGTGTGGGGGGCCCAGCTCCCTCTAGCTCCCCAACCTGTGCTCACTCAAATGCACTTCTTGCAGCAGGCCAGGCCTTAGAAATCCTCAGGCTTCAAAAAATTGCAAAGACTTTAGCATTTAAACCATTTTTTGGATGAAAGATTAGGAAAATTAAGAATCACCCATTTTTTGAGGGGAACAACACACACGGAGCCTGCTGGGGTGTGTGGGGGCATGGTGAGGGAACCCAGATGATGGGTTAATAGGTGCAGCAAACCACCATGGCACATGTATATCTATGTGACAAACCTGCACGTTCTGCACATGTCTCCCAGAACTTAAAGTAAAATGAAATAAAAAGAATTACTCGTTTTTTAATCCCCTGATAGTAAAAGGGACGAACATTAACTGTCTCTTCACTGTCCAGCATCATCATCAAGAACTTTCATCATCGTATTTCACCATATGGAGATGAGGAAACCATCTTCTACATACAGAGCCCCAGTTACTATGGTTTGTTTTTGCCTTAATATTTACCAATTTTCTTCTCTGAATTATTATAAAGTAAATTACAGACAACATATCATCCCTAAAAATTTCAGCATGTACCTCTAAAAAATAAGTACATTTTTCTATCTAACCATGCCACCATCAAAAGTATCTTTTCAAATTCTTGTCCATGGATGAAAATAGCTGATCATGTCATAAAATGGCACTTGAAGGCATGTCCCCATGCAGGGTGTCAGAGGAGTCTTGGGTGACTCTAATATAAATTCATTGCCAAAACACAACAAAACAAAACCATATATGTGACACATCTATAATCAGGCAGTAGCTTTTGCAGACTGGAGGTACAGGTCAAATTTAACACTGAAGTCTGGGTGGTGGTGGGTTTTCCCCTGGGTTGTTTTTTTTTTAATCTCTCTCAGCTGTGCTAACATGCCTAACTCCTCTGACTGCTGGAGACATAGTTCATCTTCCCCTTGGGTGGATGTCCTAGGTCACAGTGAAGTGGCAGCTAGGAATGTGGACAGCCTTCACCCCAGCTGAGTTTGAAGACTTCCAGGTTTGGAATGGCAGTGCTTTAGATAGGAGGCACAGATGCTGCAAGAACTTCACTTCTTCTTCCAGCAGGATGACCAACCACCCTGGTTTGCCTGGGACCTTCAGTTTTAAAATCAGGACAAGTTGGTCACTCTACTTCCCCAGGGTGTTCTGCTGGCCCATTGTGGCAAAGCTCTGATCTTATTTGAGCCAACATGTCAGTTAACCTGTAGTATTTACTCAGTCCCTATTGTCCCTATTATGTGCCTAGTAGAGTACTAGGGGGGCTATATAAAGAAGGGGAATGGGAACTGATATTGATGACCCACTGTGTGGCCATTACTTCACAGAACCAAACAATTCACTCCCCAGATGTGATCACCATGAGGACTGGGGTTCTCTCCTGCTCTCTAGCTGGTCTCCTGTCTGTATGCTAGAACCACTCGGGCAGTAAAACATAACAATTCCAACAACCCATCCTCCAGGAGGTTCTAATTCAGTCAGTCTGGGGTAGGGACCTAAGCACTCTTAATTTTAAAAGGTGCTTCTAAGTGATTTTGGATAACCGTTCTCATGCATTTCAGACCATACATTTCTCACTGAAAACTTCAATGTGACTGATCCTAGTTGGCATGTGAAAGAAAACTGATTTGTCCATCTGACACTCAAGGTGGGTCCCTCCATGTAGAACAAGCGTGACAGCAACTTTGCCTTTGAGGGACATGCCCACTCACTGGGCCCCTGGCAGTCTGGGTTTAGAGGCTGGCTGTTTATAGGCTGTTCAAATTCCTATGCTCCACTGGGGAAGAGGTGAGCCCGGGTCACCCAGATCCTTGTCCTGGTAACCTCAGGTGAGCTCCTGTGGTCATAGTCAGATGAACCAGCTTATCACTCCACACTGACTTCTATGAAACAACCTCCTTTTAACAAATGAAAGCCGTAGAAGGCGACCTCCTAGAATATCCATCACATAATACTGTCATCTTTTTCTTGAATAAAAGTTTGTAAGACATGACAAATGCACCTGAGAACAGAAGGTCAGACAGTTTACATCAAGTACCAAATGAAGAGTTTCATCAATAAGCGATGTAGGAGTGAAGGAGCACAACCAACCCTTTGGATGGTGTATTAGTTTATTTTCATGCTGCCTGAGACTGGACAATTTACAAAAGAAAGGGGTTTAATGAACCTACATTTCCACATGGCTGGGGAGGCCTCACCATCATGGTGGAAGGCAAGGAAGAGCAAGTCACATCTTACATGGATGGCAGCAGGCAAAGAGAGAGCTTGTGCAGAGAAACTCCCATTTTTAAAACCATCAGATCTCATGAGACTTATTCACTATCATGAGAACAGCACAAGAAAGACCTATTCCCATGATTCAATTACCTCCCATCGGGTTCCTCCCACAACACATGGGAATTGTGAGAGTTACAATTCAGGATGAGATTTGGGTGAGGACACAGTCAAACTATATCAGATGGGGTAGGGCCAGAAGGCTTCCTGCAGGAGGTGGATGAACCACAGAAGGTGGGCAGGATAGAAGAGAAGAGAGAAGGCAGGCCCTGTCCGGAAGAGAACGTGGGCCCCTATCATCATAGTCACTTATTTGGAAGAAAAAATAAGGATATCATTTCATTTTCAGATGCTTACATTGTAAGGCCACTGACATCACCAGTGAATATAGCTTAGAGGTTAAAACCATAAGCTCCAGAGGCAAGCTACCTGGGTCCAAGCTGGGCTTCCTAGTTATGTAACCATGGGCAAGATAGAATCCATTTTCTGTAAAGCTGGATTAACAATGATATCAGCCTAATATGATTGCAATGATGATGACCAGATAACACACACACAGTGTGCAGTACAGAGCCTGGCACATCATAAGCATCCAATAAATGCCGGTGATGATTGTTGCTATCATTATTAATTGAAGGCTTGGTCAGTTACTATAATCACATGAGTCAGACAGCTCCCACAATTTTAAGAAAAGCTCTTCGTGAAATTCTTACTCACAGAAGATGGCTCTCCTTTACTGGGATGGGGGCAAAGCTGACATTGAACCTCCAAGGCTTGCCATGTTTTGAGAATCATTAGCACAACACTAGATCTATCTGCCCAATGGATAAGTAAGCTGACATCTTAATTTGCTAGGGTGGCCATAAAGTGTCACAGACTGGGTGACTTAAACAACAAAAATTAATTTTCTCATAACTCTGGAGGCTAGAAGTCCAAGATGAAGGTGTCGGCAGGGCTGGTTTCCTCCGAGGCCCCTCTCCATGGCTTGTAGATGGCTGCCTTCTTGCTGTGTCCTCACATGGTTGTCGCCCTGTGTACACAAATCCTTCGTGTCTCCTTTCGTGTTTAAATTTCATCTTCACATAAGGACACAAGTCTGAGTGGATCAGAGCCTGCCCTAAAAGCCTCATTTTAATTCAATCACCTCTTTAAAGATCCCATCACCAAATACAGTTACATTTCAAGGTCCTGGGGGTTAGGGACCTTCCACATATGAATTTTGGGGGACACAGTTTGGCCCCTAACAGCTGAGTTCTGCTTTCCACTCTAATTCTGTTAATACAGAGGAGAGGGAAGTTCCCATGACTTTTGTTGTCTGCATAGGGAGAAAACCTGGAGTATTTCAAGTGTACATACACATGGTTCATATGCTAGCTCAGCCGGGCAAAGCTGCCTGAAGCAGTCATAGGAGGTACAGACAAATCATGGTTTTCAGCATAAACAAAACACTTACTTCCAAAGTGCTTCTGAGAAGTCGAAATGAGATTTTAAATATAAATCATTTGTCCAACACAACCACTAATAGGTGCAGCCGATATTTCTCACTAATGGATGTATTAGAAAATAAATGTATAGCCAATCTCTCATAATGAAATATGTATACTCTTTATAATTGCTAATGATTTAGAGTAGCTCACTCTCTTGCTTAGTAAATGGAGTTTTCACATCTTTTGTCTTAGTTAAGTAAAATGAAGTCATATTGATGGCATTTAACCAAAAGGAAAGGCAAAATAAGGTGGCTATTTTCTAAAGGTTTTAAGTACTCATGCAAGTTTTGTGACATGCTTTCTCAACTTTTATATTGATGACAACCTAGAAAGTTTTATAATAAATGATTGGCTTGTGGTGCTCAAATGCAGAAGGAATAGAAATTCCTAGTCAAACTATCGGGATACAAAGGTTTGGTCTCATAGGTGCCTTTAAAGTTGCTTTTTTTATTTTTTTTTCTTAAGTAAGCACTTGGATCTTCAAAATGTTTCATTTATATGGGTCTTTTTTATAAGGCAGCACACAAAAGAAAATTAAATTTATTTTAAAATTCTCTCTGCACTCATAGCCTGGAGTATCCTCTTTACTGTCCTCAACACACACATATAGGCACAAGCGTGTGCACACACACACACACACACACAGAGGTACACTCATGCAAGCACACACATACAGGCACATACACACACACAGGCACAGACACACAGAGACACACGTAGGCACACACACATACAGGCCCCCACATACACAGGCACACACATGCAGGCACACACAAGGCACATACACACACATGCACACACACACAGCCCTCCCCTGAAAAGTAGTTCAAGCCTAGAAAGGTCAGTTTAATTCCAGGGTTATTTTTAAAACTCTCTCATGTTCTTTTGCAAGCTTGGAAAGCAGCCCTAACAAAGACTAAGGTGCACATATTAGGCCTTCAGATATCTTGTTTTTCTTATTAAAAGTATTCACAATTGATTTTTAAATTCTTGAATCAAATTTCTCTTTCTGGGAAGGTCTATGACTTGGGTTTTAAGTGTCCTCTTAGCCAGAATCCAATTCTATACTTTGTGGCTAGGCATGAAGGTTGGCATCAGGAAAAAAAGCTATGTGAACACAGGCTTAATTTACATGGCTTTATTGACTTAGAAGCTATAGATTAGCCCTTAAAGCATAATTCTTGCAGTGATGGAATGTCATAGGAATTGCTTCAGAAGAATAATGATGTTCCCTTTCATTTATATTATGTAAATCATTTATGCTATAATGCCACTGAACACACACACATACTCTTTAACTACATTCACACGCCCTATAACACACATAGACCACACACTCTAAGTAAAATGTTGTTGGGATATTAATTAGAAATGTCCATGTTTTTCTGGACCAGCATAATGCCAGTCTGCTGTATACCATAGAAACAGGAGGGCAGAGCCAGCAGCAGTGTGGAGCTTGGCCCTGGGCCCACCACACTGCCAGACAGATGCTCTGATGCTGCAACACCGCAAGCCACCTTTGAGTCACCCTGGTTTCCATGAACTTGCTGATCTTTAATGAGTCTGCAACTACCCTTTCAAATCACCTGAAAGATAATGGAGCCTATTAATCAGCCACCTTCCTAAAGGCAACATGTCAGGGGAAAGACATTGTGAGGATGGGTGGAACAAGGTGGGGCTTCCCAGGGACAGTTCAGAGGACATGGGATAGGACCATGGTCTAAAGCCCAGGTCCTGGATTCCAACAGACCCACATTTGAGTCCCGGCTCTGTTACTTATTAGCTTCAAGGGAAGAAGTAACTTGGCCAAAGCTGCACAGAAAGTAAATTCCTGGCCAGGCACAGTGTCTAATGCCTGTAATCCTAGCACTTTGGAAGGCCAAAGAGGGTGGATCACTTGAGGTCAGGAGTTCGAAACCAGCCTGGCCAACATGATCACCCATCTCTACTAAAAATACAAAAAAAATTAGCCAGGCATGGTGGCAGGTGCCTGTAATCCCAGCTACTCCAGAGGCTGAGGCAGGAGAATCACTTGAACTTAGGAGATGGAGGTTGAAGTGAGCTAGTATCATGCCACTGTACTCCAGCCTGGGTGACAGAGTGGGACTTCATCTAATAAAAAAAAAGAAGTAAATTCTTTTTGCATAGGGTCATGAGGATTAAATGACAACAAGCACATGAGCCTGGTGTCTGGCATATCCCATCATATTGTCTGTTATGGTTATTACTACAAGGCTTACATGGGCACAGCTCTGGGGAAAGTTAGCCATGGTTAGATATTAGTGACATCAATAGACAAGTTAGTGACATTAACTGGTTGTCATCAACTCAACCATCTCTTTCTACATTTCCACTTCATTTTGTGCTAAGTCAATATACTTAAGCACAAAGAATTGGAGAAACTGGAATTTATCGAAGGCTTGTGAGCTATTCCAAGTTTTTCAGAAAACTCGAGATGGCCAATGTTTATAAACAAAGCATCCTGCTCTGGTGCACATAGTTTGAAGAGCTTCACTTCTTTATGAAAGTAGCCAGTCTGTGATTTACCTGCATGGGACCTGCCTGCTGATCCCTGCAGGCATAAGCATCTTTGCCCAGGCAGCATCTGCTTGCCATCTGAAGGCTGGGCTGGAATTCTGGGACCTTCACAGTTGGATCAACTCTAGATTTGGGGGCTTTACTCTTTAGAGACAGTCTCCTGGTGAGGGGAAGCTATTTTCCTTCTACAGTGAGGGTTGACTATAACAGAGCAATAAGTTTCTTCTCTACTGCACAGATGTCAAGGGTGAATCAGGAGAGGAGGATGCAGAGAGCTGGGGACATTTGAGCAGCAGGGTGCCTCAGCTGGCAACTCAGCAGTTCCTTATTAGCCCAATCTTTCGTGGAACCCTTGCCAGTGTTTCTGCAGCGCCCTACAGACCATTATTCTTCAAGGCAGAGGCTGTAGAATTGCTTCTCCCTGTTGCAGGGGCTCCCTGAAACTTCCACCATCTCTCTGCAGCCACTGTGGGTGGAAATTGCCAATGGCATTTCTCTCAGCTACTATCTCTTAGGGTTCAGACAATTGGACAAATCAGCCTTAGCCTGTAAAGATCACCTCTGGGATTAGAGGGGCTGTAGCTCACAGCCTATGGTTCCTCCTGGGGTCAGGGGGCAGCTCCTCCAGGGCACATGACAGCTGCCTAGGCCACTTCAGTGTCACCAACCCACCTGTGCCTGCCCCTCCTACCTGCTCTGCCCTCCTCAGTCCCTTTCCCTGAGGCTCCTAAGAGAATTTGATTTCAGGGCCTTATGCCTCTCATCAGGACATGTGGGAGCAGTGCCTTCAAAGGGATTGAGAAAAGGCTAACTTTGTGTCATTTTTCTGGCAGTATGCTTGGGTATGCCAGAGATTACACCAGGACAAAAACAAAAGGTAGGCAGACTCAGAGCCAGAGTGGAAATGTGGGAGAGGCAGGTGGGGGGATGTCTTCAACTGCAAGGAGTAGAGTACCTAACAGCAGACTAAAAGCAGTTTAAGCAATAAGGGCTATTTTTCCTTCCAAGTAATAAGTTGAGAAGCAGTTGATTATTGAGGTTGGTTCAGTAACTCGACTGTGTCTGGTTACCAGGTTGTTGCCTCTGCTATTTTCTGAGTTTTCCCAAAGTCCTAAAGTCAGATAGGGTAGGGCTCTAGCCTGTATCTCTCAAGGAGGAAAATCTTTCCAAGAAGACCCCCAAAGTATTTCCACGAATGTCTCAGAATAAAACTAGGTGCCAGGGCTGCCAGTGGCTCAAGAGCAACTGGAAAGTGGGTTTCTAGCCTTTCGAGCTTCTGTTTATCTTTGATTCAGATTCCACCAGCAGGGAAGTATAGGCAGGGACAGCTGCTGGAGAGGGAACAAGCAGTGATGGCGACAGATGCTATCATTTCCGAGGATTTGAGTGCTAGCACTGCATTTTTACTGTAGAATTTTACAAATACATAATTTTTTCTTGCTATCCCCACAACAAGACAGTATGCATTAAATTGTGCTTCATAGTCCTGCATGTGATTGTATGAAAATCTAGTCTCAAAAATGGGATATCGGCTGGGTATGGTGGCTCACACCTGTAATCCCAGCACTTTGGAAGGCCAAGGCAGGTGGATCACTGGTGGCCAGGAGTTTTCGAGCAGTCTGGCCAACATGGTGAAACTCCATCTCTACTAAAAACACAAAATTAGCCAGGTATGTTGGTGTGCACCTGTAATCCCAGCTACTCGGGAGGCTGAGAGATGGGAGAATCACTTGTACCTGGGAGGTGGAGGTTGCAGTGAGCTGAGATTGTGCCACTGCACTCCAGCCTGGATGACAGAATGAGACTTGGTCTCAAAAAATAAAATAAAAAATTGGTTTATCTATGCATATACTAAATAGCTCATTTTCAAGAAGCAACATAACAGCATAAATACCTGGAGGTAAAATAGACATGCCTTTATCCCTTCATGGAAGTGAAAGATTAGAACCTAGGATCTGCTATTCATTTAACGCTTTAGCAAATTAGTAATCACAGTGGTGAGAAACCCTAGTTTTCTTCCCTATTTCTTTCATCAGTAAGCAAGGAGAGCACAGTGAGATGGAGATGTATTGCTATCACATGTACCAGGAAATTTTGAAAGGAAATATAGACATGTATAAAATGTATAAAATATTTCCAACATTTTATAAATTATACCACAGAATTAAAGATAACTCAGCTTATCCAAGACAGGAGAAAGGAACGTACTGCATGCCCATTTTACCAGGGAAGTAACTGAAACTCAGAGGTGCTAAATACGCAGCATCAGACTAGCAAGCTAATCTGGCTGGCACCAAACATTGGATTTGTATCACTGTGTCACCCAGCAAAAATCCAACATTCTAAATATTTATATAGATTTTCTTAAAATTCTTCCTTTCCAATGTGTACTGAGTACTTTATTTCATTTAAATTATACTTTAAATTAAACCCAGTAGCATTTATCATTCATGAATTTCTTTTAATTTTATATTTTGCATGTGAGATATAGTTTGACTTTAAGGAGCATGCAAATTTCAAGGGCAGTGCCGTATGTGGCCACTACATTCTTGTCTATGTAATAACTTATCAGGCTGGGCAGTAAACTCAGGCAATGGTGGCTGCTCTGGGACAGGGGAGCACTCAGGCTGTGTGTGCAGTGCGTGGCAGTGAGCCTTACATACCACAAAAGGGATGGACTCAAAGGGCACTAACTTGTCTGAAAGGTGCCAGTTTTCATTGTGTGAACCAGGTGTAAATGTGCTGTATAACACCCATCCTCTCATGGCCAGAGTCACAGTTTCATGGCTCTTGTATTAGTCAAACATTTCTGAGATGCAAAAGGTCTGTCATTCTTGTATTTATTATTTCTGGGGCAAGATGCATATAGTTGTTAATAGAAGATGTGTTTTTCCTACAGAAAAATAATCTACTGTGAAGGTGAAAGATTTTGAATGGGTTGATATCTATTGCATGTGAGTGAAATTTTCACACAATAAAATAGAGTTGTTAGAAGACAGGTTGTTATGTAGAATCTATGTGAATCCCCTTGCTCTGAAGATGAAGAAACTGAAGTAGCGAAAGGTCAAATAATTAACCTAAGAACATACACAAAGCTACCCATTAAGTTGTGCTGAGTATTGTTGTAACATGATTGTTATTTTTAAGGTATTATAGCATTATCATAGAAAATTTTCACACACAGAAACAAGAAAAATAAGCTCTCCTTGACTTCCTCCATGCTTATTTATTTTGGAATATTTTTCGTTGAATTTTTTTCTCTACTTTAGTGTCAGATTTTCTAAGACTCCCAATTCCTGTGATATATTCTGTTTTTTTTTTTTGAGACGGAGTTTCACTCTTGTTACCCAGGCTGGAGTGCAATGGCGCGATCTCGGCTCACCGCAACCTCCGCCTCCTGGGTTCAGGCAATTCTCCTGCCTCAGCCTCCTGAGTAGCTGGGATTACAGGCATGCACCACTGTGCCCAGCTAATTTTTTGTATTTTTAGTAGAGACGGGGTTTCACCATGTTGACCGGTATGGTCTCGATCTCTTGACCTTGTGATCCACCCACTTCAGCCTCCCAAAGTGCTGGGATTACAGGCGTGAGCCACCGCGCCCGGCCCTCCTGTGATATATTCTTATTCAGATACCAAGTTCATTCAATGAAAGGATATTTGAAACAACTACTAAAAAGTTCTACGAATGAAATAATTTTGATTGGAAAAGTGTTGGCTTTCCCAGGTTCTCTATCCACCTGGTGTAGATAGTCTTTTGAACATAGCTGGGTATTAGCATATCACCAGAACTTACTTTAATACCAAAACTCCATCCGATCAATTATTTTATGTCTGTTTCCACACTGGACCTCACTAAACTGATGAGATATTTGGTCAACGTGTAGACTCAATCCAGGCCCCTGAGTCAGGAGGCTGTACTCATTATGATTAGAATCTGCATCGTTCTTTCTGGAGGATATCTGCATCCATTCTGTTCTTTATCTTCCTCATTGACATTCTACAAAGGGACTGTTGTGACCCATTTCCAGATGACAGTCATGACACACAGGGAACAGGAGTTTAACCATTGTAAATGTCTGGAAACCCCACCTTCTGACTCCAGGGCATGAGCTTAACAATTTGGCCGCCTCTACATTGGACCTGAAGTTCATATTATCGGAATCCTTTAAACAGAGACTAGGCAAGGGAGCACTAGGAAGCTTCCTGAATTAAATATGAGGTTAGACTCGATTATCTCCAATATGACTTCATCCTTTGAAAGCCTGTAACTCTACATTATTGCCCCTTCATATTAGTCCTGGTGCTTGAATGGCAGATGGGCACAGAGTGGCCAAGAAACAAGATATTCTGCCCATAAAGCTAAGACCCAGTAGGCCAGGTTCAGAGGAGTATCACATTTGAAGAACTGCAACACGTGTAGGGGATTTAATTTTATTTAGGTCTCTCTCAACAATTCATGGGGGATCCAAGAGCAAAATCTACAACAAATCTTTATAACTTCTCTCCCTCTCTCTTTTTTTTTTTTTTTTTTTTTTTTGAGATGGAGTATCGCTCTTGTTGCCCAGGCTGGAGTGCAATGGTGTGATCTCAGCTCACCGCAATCTCTGCCTCCCAGCTTCAAGCAATTCTCCTGCCTCAGCCTCCTGAGTAGCTGGGATGACAGGTGCCCACCAACACGCCTGGCTAATTTTGTATTTTTAGTAGAGATGGGGTTTCTCCATGTTGGTGAGGCTGGTCTTGAACTCCCAATCTCAAATGATCTGCCTGCCTCGGCCTCCCAAAGTGCTGGGTTTACAGGCCTAAGCCACTGTGCCCAGCCTATAACTTCTCTTGTTCTGTTCTTTGCCACCCCTAATTAGTCAGAGATTTCTCACTCCTATGCCATGAGTACCCTCTCTCTCATCCAGCTGGTCCTGTCCCTGCCGCCTTAGTGTCTTGTTTCGTATCATGACCCATTTGACCAGTTTCATCTTCCTGCTCCCCATGAAGCTACCTGGGGAATACATTCTTCTCTCCAATCTCTTTTCTCATCAGGCTTTGCATAAGCTTTTGCCCTTTCTGCTCTCAGAAATAAGGAAAAGAGGGTGAAGTACAGAAAATCAAAGCTGGCAATTCTGAAATTGTTATATACAGGCAGAAGATAAAGTCTGAAGTCTTCACACATTAAAAATATTGTGTCTTCTCATACTGACGAAGTTATTGCCCCAAAGTTGTGTGTCATGCCTGAAGTGCCTGGCATTCCTGAGTGCCTGTGGTGCCCAAGAGCTATGAATCTGCCATCACCAACATAGAGGGTACCTTCTGAATGGGCTATCTCTGCAGTGATGCTGCAAATGGAAGGTAATGGGGGAGAGAAACCCATCTGGATGAAATGGAAGTTGCTTTGTGCCCTTAGGCTGGCATATGCAGCCCAACTGATGGCTAGCACTGGTGAGACTTTGATGTGTGGAGGACAACCATCTGCAGTGCAGCTGAATCTGTACCCACAGGGTGGAGGATGCAATCTAACTTCTCAGCTACTGTAGCTATGTGAATGGGCTCTGAAAATTTTCATTAACTGATGCATTAAGATAATGGGAAAATAATGATGCACACAGGACAATTGCTTTCATTATAAGGTAGGAATTAAATCTTCCACTCCCCTCTGTGTGGTTCAGAAAAGACTCTTAGGGGCTTTAAGCTCTGTCTTAGGTGGAAGAATATTCAAATAAATGATAAACTTTATTTCGTTATCTCCCAATGCTTAGAACTTTATGCTTCTGATGAGACGGGTTTGTTTTCCTTTTGATTCTCTTTCCTCCTACCTCCATCACTCCAGGTAGAGCCCCTGGGAATGTTTGGCAAGATTAATAAAAACATGGAAAAAATCTTTGGTAGGGTGGCATAAAAGCATGTCAGAGTTAAAGATGGCAAATTTAGCTACAGGAGGGGTTATTTGTCCTCTTAAAGCTCAAGTCTAAAAAATCCGAAGGAAATAAGGCTTACTTCAGCTCAGTGCCTGCCACTTCCTCTCCAGAACTGAGCCTAGAGTGATGCTCAGAACCTGAGGATGCTGCACACGCTTCTGGGATGCAGCCAGGAGCCCTAGGGTGAAAAAAGAGCTCAAATAATTATGGTGATGAGGTCAGGGAAGGAGGCTGGACAGAAAGGAAATGCCCACGTGTGTGCCCAGGTTGGACTCTCTATGGAAGAACCAGGAAACTAGAACGGGTTTGCACTATCCTTTGGACTCTGAGCCAGCCAAATGTAAAGCCTCTTTTCATATGATGCACCATACCTAGTGCCCCAAATGGCATTACCACTAAATATGTACTGCATTTACAAGTGCTCAGTTGCAGAAACCTGTGCTACATCAAAATGTTAAACTAGAAGTACAATCGTTTCCCTTCAAAGCTTCAGGGGAAGTTGGATTAATATTTTAGAAGTCATAGTGTTGGTGGTGGTCACACCGCCTGTGACACACACACATGCCTGTGAGGAGCAGGCAGCTGCGAGAGCTCTCAAATGGCTGTGCTACTCGGACAGCTGTGAATGAGAGAAGGACAGGAGAGGGGTTGGGCGGCAGTCTCAGACTGCACTTCAGTTCCAAGCAAGTTTCAGGAAGACCAAGAAGGAGACTTCGAGCCCAAGTCTTGCATAAGAGGAGTCTTGCTTCTTGGAGGAATGGCTGTCACCAAAAAATGCAGTCCTAAGGGAGGCCTCACACTTTCCCCACCTACAGGTAAATCTGAAGAAATTTGCACTAAAGAATGACAGTTTCACCTCTACCTCCTCCGTTAAGAGATTTAGGCAGAACTAAATTTGGTGGTTGGACTCTACACTGCTGTTATTGGAATAAACTCAGCAGTTTTGCTGATTTTCTTTCTTTGATGAACATTTAAAAAGAAGATCCCAACTGAGCTGCTTCCTTTTTTCTTTCTGATAATAGCCTTGAACAGTGGGAAGGAAAAGGCTGCGGATGCCTGAGTGCAGAATTAATTGAAAGTAGCCACTGAAACTAATGACACTAATGGGGATGGAATATAAATCTCAGAATTCTAAGGAGTTTGGTCAAACTTTTGAAAATGGTAGTGCATACCTGCTGCATCTGCTTTTTGCCACCCACCCACTTCTCCGCCCCTCGTAGTCTGCTTTGATCTCTGTTCTTCTGCCGAAATTAGTCCCTGGGAGGTCACCAAAGACATCTTGCACACCATGTTCACCAGCCTTTCCTTGCCCATCCTGGGTCTCCACCTCTCTGCCAGGTGCCACTGCAGCTGGTCACTTCCCTTCCTTCCACTGCTATCTCCATGGATGTGATTTTCTGTTTGTTTTCTACTCTTAATAGCTCCTTTCTGTCTCTGCTCTCTTCTGATCTTCCTCTTTTTCCCAAATAGAGACATTCTCAATGCTCTGCCCTCCGCCTTGAGTGCTTAAGAAATATCTAATGTAGATGACAGGTGGATGGATGCAGCAAGCCACCATGACATGTGTATACCTATGTAACAATCCGCATATGTACCCCAGAACTTAAAGTATAAAAAAAGAGTTCTGAGCCCTACTCTGAAGTTTACATTGATTCAGAGATTGAAGCCATACTTAATAAAGAAACTAGGCAAATTTTGTTATATATGCTGTCAATAAAAATTACAAACATAACTTGGAAAAAAATAAGTGGTAGCTATTATGATTATTTTTAAAAATTCCAAAGCTTAGATTTTCTTAAAATCAGTCCTAGTACGTTCTAGTACATGGGATAAGTACCTGGCCACACCTGGCCGGGGCTGTGAGTAGGGGCAGCCCCTTTAGAGCATGACATCTCCACTTTGCCATGGATCCTCCCACCTGCTTTACTCACTTGTGAGGCTGCCTGGGTCATCAAGGCTATGGAGTTTCTAACTACAGCCTTGGAATAATGTTTTATTTATTCCCCTCTCTCACTCATGCCTCTTCTTCCCTTGATACCCATAAACATCCTTATCTGACCTGAACACATCTTTCTGCAGGAGGGAAGCTCCTTTCTGCAAGTTCCTTCCAGTTCTGTGCCTTTGTCCTAAAGGCATCAGCAGCAGTTTCTTCCTTTTTGATTAGGGGTGTCAGAGGCATTCGAACCAGAGCGACTCCATCTTGACTGAGGGCTAGGAAAATGAGGCTGGGACTTGCTGGGCTGCATTTTCAGAAGGTTGAGTATTCCTAGCCTCTAGATGTTTACAGTTAAGGGAATAGATTGATAATGTTTAGTAAACAGACCCAGACTTGGGAGTGTACTGATACCCCAATTTCTTGAGAACAAAGGCATTTCTAGTTTTGCTTTAAAGATAATAATATTGATTCTTGCAAAATATTTTAATTAAGGAAATTAATCCTTTATCACAAACCCTACAGCTCCCCATTATCTGTTTTATCCTGTATATAAACAAGGATTGCTCCTAGGATGGACACGGTCCTCCTCTTACTTTCAGGAACGCCTTACTGTCTGTGGAGTAGCTGTTCTTTCACCACTTTACTTTCTTAATAAACTTGCTTTTGCTTTGCACTGTGGACTCTCCATAAATTCTTATGCAAGATCCAAGAATCCTCTCTTGAAGTCTGGACTGGGACCCCTTTCCTGTAACAGGGGCAGGCTTTCCTTTTTTCTCTTCTGATGTTTTATTAGCTCAATTTTAGAATTGCTGCCCCAGCTGTGAAGGACACTGAGCATTAACTAATGCAGGGACTCCCATCCCTCACACACAAAGATGAAAAGAACCATCAGAGAAGAAGAGGAGGAAGAGATTCTGGAGCCTACTCAGGAGATGAAATTCAAATGAGAGTTTATGATTCAGTGCACAGATTCTGGACTGAAGAACACAGGCTCCTGCTAAAGCCATAATTCCTCCTCAAACATTAAGAGAGCCAGTCTCTGGGAGCCAATGTGAGATACAGAAAGCATTATGCAATGAGGAAATGTAGGCCTTCTGTGTATTGCATATGTTTTGCATTCTTAGGTAGATGGTTCATTTGCATTTAAGGGTATTCAGCTCCAAACTCTCTGGGATGATGGAAAGAGCTAGCTAAGTCACACTAGAGTTGTCATTCTAGTTCCACCATTTCCTAGTTTTGTGATCTTGGGACATCCTTCAATTTTTCCAACTCAGTATTTCTTTAGTGGCAAGTAGGGATAATCCCACCTCACAGGGCTCTTAGCAGTAATCTGATATGATAATAGCAATTTGGTATGATAATAGGAAGATCTAGCACAGTACTACAAACATAGTGTCACTGGCAGCAAATCCATATGGGTCTGCAGCAACCTCAGTTCTTGCCTCCTCAGAAGAAACGTTTCAAGTTTTAGAATGAGGCAAGTTTTAGAGCAGGAGTGAACGTTTATTAAAAAGCTTTAGAGCAGGTATAAAAGGAAGGAAAATATACTTGGAAGAAAGCCAAGCAGGCAACTTGAGAGATCAAGTGCCCGGTTTGACTTTTGACTTAGGGTTTTATGATATTGACAATACTTCTCGGAGCTTGCCTCTCTTCTTCCCTGATTTTTCCCTTATTACCTGGGATATCTACATGCACAGTGGCCTGCTAGCACTTGGGAGGGGCTGCTACAACTGTCTACTGGAGTTATATGATGCTCACTCGAGGCGTTCTTCCCTTACCAGTCGAACACTCCTAGAGAGTCATATACCACTTAAACTCTACCATTTTGCCTCTTAGTGTACATGCTTGGGCCCACTCACCCAAATCCTGAGCTCTTATCAGGAAGCTGCTGATCACCAGTTTCAGGTTTTTTTCCATCTATTGGGAGACTGCCTTTCCCTAGTGCTGGCTGTGACCAATTATTATTTTAGAGAAACAGTGAAACAACTGCCTGACCTTATTATCCGATGGTCACCTGACATTCCTGATGCAGGGGGAGGGAGCCCTATCCTGCCTTTTTCATGCCTGACTAGCTACCTACTATAACAATAGGAGGCAAACAACAGCCAGGATCATTCTGTACAGCTGCATAGGTTGTGCACTGTGCAATGTCAGGGGTGTAATTCACATAGTGTCTCCATAATCACATGCAGCAGCCTCACCCGCAAATGTCAGTTCCCTTCATCTCCTTTCCCCTAATGAGAGAAGCTAAAAGATAAAGTGAAAAGATCAGAGAGAACAGCAAAGGGCCCTTATAACTACACAACTGGCACAGATGTATTAAAATAATGTGACCCATCTTCTGCTTCCTCTACTTGACAAAAGGGGACCCCTCAACATTTAATGAACACTTATGTACTTGGGATGCTAGGCCCACAATAGGCATTTCTGTCTCATTTCCGTATAGCACAGTTCTTTTATGGCCTGTGATCCTGTTGTCTTCACCCCTGAGTGAAAGTAAAAAGCTGTTTCCATCCAAGAGCAATTACTGGCTTCAAGCCACCACTTCTCAAACTCTTAGCCTGTGCCTTTTTCCCACATCTCACACCAAGCCCCCCACCATTGTTAAGTCAAACTAAAATCTGGTCTGAGAAAGCCACTGTACTCTCATATTTGAGTCCCTGCGGAGGAACTGTAACCTAACATAGTAGGTAGGCAAACTGAAAACTAACTCAGGAGTATGTTTCTGTAAGCTAGCTGAGCCTCAGTCAATCCCAGCAGCCATGCTTGAGCCACTCAAAGGCAGCCAACTGTCCAAACCATGTGCAAATGAGGCTAACGCGGAGCTGTAACCAATCCAGCTGTTTCTGGACCTCACTTTTGTTTTCTGCATGCTACTTTTTTTTCCCTCTGTCCATAAATTTGCTCTGACCATGTGGCAGCTCTAGAATCTCTCTGATCTTCTGTGATTCTGATGGCTGCCTGATTCTTGAATCTTTTTCTTACTCAATTAAACTCTGTTAAAGTTAATTTATTTAAAGTTTTCTTTTAACACTGTGTATCTAGTTCATCAGTCCTCAGGAAACAGTCCTTTGGTATTTAGTGATAACAGAGTTTGGAGGGTCATGATGGTATCCCCAGCTATAGAATCTCAGCAACAGGGCAGTCTGCAGAACTCAGCACTGCCTCACCTGTCCACCCCTCTCATGAGCCTCACCCTCTGCACTTTGCTCACATTTCTCCCCAAAGCTTGGCTTGTGGCAGGAGACGCTTGATGTCAAGATATTCCTCCAGGACATCAGTCAGATGTGTGAAAACTGAAAATAGGTAATATATGTTAGAAGAAGACGTCTGTCTTCTGAGAGATAAATTATGAAAATTCTAATCATCCCTGTCTTTAAGGTGTAGAAAAATTATATTGTCAATATACTGCCTTCTATTTTGTACATGTTCTTCAAAATCAAAGATTGTTAATGTGCTATTGCTTTTCATTTTTGTCTCAATTGTAATGCATTTATAAACCAGCAATTCTTACCGTTAATAGCAGACCTTCAGTTTTCATCTTTACTGATTTTTATATAACAATTTTAAAATGCAATAAACTGCGTTAAGTACACACTGATGTTGAAAGACAGCACTTAAACCCAACTGGTAGCTGGTACACAGTGCCACCATCCAAATACCCAAAATGTTTCCTAGCCAGCTGATGTACAAGAGTCCTGACTGGGTTGTTTGAATGTCAAATGTCTAAAAAACAAGAGCTGAGCACACTGATAACTAAATATCAAACTGGAAAACCGACGGGGTCAACTGCTGTCTCAAACTCCAAGTCCATTAGATGGGGTGAGCAGCAGACTCTAAGGGCCTTGTTGGGGAAGAGCAAGCAACTGCTTTGGTCTATTCTATTCTATGCATCTATATCTTCTTGGTTGACACTGCAGAAATCTATAAGGCTGAAGGCCTGTGGTCAAAGCAGGACCAGCACTCTGGGGCTGGCCCCACTGGGTTTTGTCATCCACTACTAGACAACTCTGCATGGCAAGGCTGTTTTCTGCCAGGTACCATTAGTGGAGGGTTCTAGACCTTGAGAAATCTGTAATTAAGAAACTCATAATCATCCTACCCCTTCCTTGTTGCTTTAACCCCCAAAGATTCCTGCTGAGGGGTTAGTATTTCACTCAGAAGACAATGGAGAACCACGGACAGGGTTTAAGGCAGGGAACAACAAGCCTAGATTTGCATTTTGAAAAGATAATTCAGGGAACATTGTACTTCTACACGGTCCTTGGGGGGCAATGCTAGAGCTGAGAATGGGTTCCACATTAGATCAGAACGATGTTTCCTCTCATCCTGCCAAGAACTGAACTTTGTCTCTCCGTGCATCAGACTCTTAGATAGGATGCCCCAGTGGTGGACACACACAATATATTTGCTGTTGTTGAGTTAGACACTTAGAGGATTGAATTGGTAACATCCTTTCCTCTTTTTACCAATCCATTTTCATTGATGCTACCTTGCCCTCTATTCCTCCCCAACCCATGTAGCTCTGATTTTCCCCAAGATGTCCTGACCAAGTGGGAACCAAAAGAGTCAACAGTAGAGCTTGAATTATTTCCTCTCACAGAAATCTGCACATGCAGTCACTTTCCATCTCTCTTGGGTGAAGAGAGTAAAAGGTAGTGGAGTGGAGTGAGAAGAACTCTGAACATGAAGTCCAAATACCTGAGTCTTCCCCTGTTCTGCCTCATCCTTTTCAAGTGACCTGGGATCATGCCACCATTAGCTTACCCATTAAGGAGGACCAGGTCACCTTGCACATCCTGTAGCACCGACTCTATGATTCTGCAGTTGGTTCACTGTGCTACTTGCTGGGGTTATGGCAGGAATAAGAATAATAATCCTTGCTTTCATGCTGCAGTGGCTTTTTCTGAATTGATTTGACTTGGTTATTCAAATGAGTTTCAGCTGCCTCTGCAAGAAGACAAGCAACTTCCCGAAATGTGTTGGCCCCTCTCCAAAAGTTAGGCAAATGGCAGAGATGCTAGTTTATTAGAAGTGAAGAAAGAGGCTTTCTTCCCTGGGCAGCTTTCAATGGTAGGAATCCCCAATGCCTCTGCTAGCTGGGCATTCTATTACTGTAAAGTAGCCCATGAATGCTGAGAACTCCGTCACAGCATTTGAACAAAGGTAAAAATACTCACTCTGGCACATCAGGGATGACCTGGGGTAAGCAGGGGGCTTTGCCCTCACTGAGCTCTAGCAAGGAAGGGTGGGGCCCAAACCATGGCTTTGCTTAGACTCCTACCTGGTAATTTGCTAAACACCTGATGATGGAATATTATACAGCCATTAAGAGATGTGCATCTATTTACATAGAAAAATCTTCACAATATGCCAGTGAATAAAATGTGAAGTATAAACACAGAACATACAATAAAATCCCATTTTGATTAGACATTGTCTATATAAGATATATAAAATAGCTAATATTTATTGAAGACTTAACAAATGCCAGCTATTCATTTAAGACTTTACACACACTATCTCCTTTGATCATCCCCAAATGCTGTACAGAAGATACAACTGAAAATCCCAATTATATAGATAAGAAAACTGAATCAAATGCAGTTTAAGTGAACTTTCAAGATCAAAGAGTCAACAAGCGACAAAACTAGGCTATAAATCCAGTCACTCTGACTCTGGCCTCTAGGCTTTTAGCTATCTGGCTGTGCTATATAAGCCTCTGGAAAGTTTAGAGCAAAATAATGATATTGGTTATTTCTTGAAATGGGTCACTTTCTTCTTTTAGCTTAATATAACTATTATGAAGATAATATACATATATTTATTCAGTAAATACCTTATGTTGGGAAAAACAATCAATCTCAATTAGAAAAAAAATCACAATTAAAAAGGTAATTAGAAAGAACATAATCTGAAAAAATGACTTTTGTAAATCTTTATTTCTGTCTATTGAGTTCTTGAATGTATTTCACAGGCCACTTTGCAGTACTATTTGTCTGCCTATAATCTTTTTAAATACTCCAAGGTTCTAATTGTTTATTTGCTTAATGAAACTGATTCCCTTTGAGATTCCCTAATAAGCTTAATAACACTTTTCAAAAAGAACTGAGTAACCAGTTAAACGGGATTACATAGGCATGACTATTTGCTGCTTAAGTCAACTGTCTCAGACTTCATAATTGGTTATGCATTTGCTAACTCTGGGACAAATGAACATCTCATACTTGCCTGTTTGTTGGTATAAAAGAAAATCATTTAAAACTTCACTTTCTGATATGTATTTCACAGTGAGATGCTGGAAAAACATACACTTTCAAATGCTGAACACACTTTTATATAAGGTCATGCTGACCATTGGAAAATTAGCTGGTATATATAACTTCATCATTTTAGCAGTTCAATTAATCTGTTTCACAACCTGGAGCGGGTGGAGAGGAGGAAAATCAATATGATGCCTAGGGCATAGTCTCTGAATTTGAAGCAGCATGGACTTCCTTCAGATCAGAGGTAGTTGCCTAGTGAATGTATCAGTGCTATGACTCCCTAGAATGTTATCATTTGGTGAGTTTCTGTTCAGTCCTCCAGATCTCCAGGGCCGTTAACCAATAGTTCTTTGCCTGCGTTCAGGCTGAGGGCTTAGATCTCAGGGTAACAGCATCATCTTTGTGCACATACAAAGATGGAGACTTGATTCCTCGGTGGCTCTGGTTCATTTATCTTTAGAGTTTATTGCCAGTGATAAAGAACTCTTGTATATCCTTAAATATGATGTTGGGATATAAAAACATAGATTCTCAATATTAATGCTCTCTGGGACAGCAATTGCTTTAATTAATGCTGGTGGAGATCTGGACTCCCCGAGTGAAAAGATGGTCTAATAACAATACAGTCATCCTCAATATTCATGAGAGATTGGTTTCCAGACCCCCCACAGATACCAAAATCCACGGATGCTCAGTATTTGGATAGAATCTACACACCTCTTTCTGTATACTTTAAATCATTTCTATATTACTTAGAAAACCTAATACTCTAGATTACTTGCAATACCTAAATACAACGTAAATAGTTGTTATACTAAGTTTTCTTATTTGTATTTTTGTTGTATTGCGGTTTTTAATTATTTCTAATGTTTTTGATCTGTAGTTGGTTGAATCCACATGTGCAGGACCCAGGGATACGGGGGCAGCCTATAGTTACAATCATAGCTCCACTGTAGCAGGCATCACAACCTGCGCCACATTAGCTGGGCATATATGTGGGCCACAGCTTTTATAACAGTCATAGAGCAACAGTAGTGAATTCCTGCTGTGGCCACATGCTCATAAGCTCTTGACATGCACTATTTCACTATATCCATCCCTATCATCCTAAGAGGCAGATCCTCTTAACCCCATTTACCCATGAGGAAATGGCGGCTCTGAGAGGCAAAGACATTTGCCCAATGTTACAAAAGCTTCTGTAGAGGGATAGTGCTGAGGCTTATAACCATGTCTGCCTAACCCCAAAGCCCCTATGGGTTGAATCTCTGTGCCATGTTATCTCAACACAGCACAATTTTCAATATGGAAGGTACCCAGATGGGGAGTCCTGTAGCCTGGCTGGTGAGGGGTTGGGGGAAGGAGGCCTCAATCAGAGCAGTAAACTGAGGAAGTTTATTTCTAGTGTGTTGCACCCCACCCCCACCAACCCAGGACAGTGCTGGGGAGAAGCCACGTGCAAACTGTCACCCTAGACTTTGAGATAAAGGCCCAGCTGCCATCTGTAGAAGAAGAACTCAAAGCAAAATGACAACTGTTTTTCCAATTCTACCATAGATGCCATTTCGCTCTTGCAAAAAACTGTCTTTATTTTCACAGATAACCTTGAAACTTCACATAGACAATGACCCTTGCTCAGTCAACCTGCAGCTGTCTCCTGGTCTCCTCACAGTGAATTCCAAAAGCAGCAGATAACCCCAGGTCTGGTTAGAAGAGAATGAGACCAGTGGGAGGACTCAGCCAGGCTGAAAGGATAAAGTGATCGGTACTGAAAGGGCTAAAGACAGGCCAAAGGGAGGAGGGACTCCAGAGAGAAGAAGGTAGGGAACATCAGAATGAACCCAAAACCTGCCGATGCCCCTTCTATGCCCGAATCTTCCCTCTTCAAACACAAGCTTCCAGTAGCACAGTTAGCCCCCAGCTCTACCAGTGCTGGGCCCTGCCCTTCAAGACCAGACTATACAAGCCCAGGATTTAGGCCGAGTTAGCTCTGACTCTGATAGTGCCCCATCCCTCATGTCCTTGAACATCAGTTGCTCTGGCACCCACCATTAAATCTGATTATCCAAGACTGTGGATTCAATTCCCCTTGATGTCCCCTTGCTGCAATTCATTTGAGGTGACTCTTCAGACGTTTTGTGATAACTTGCTATGAGCGAGGCTTTGTGCTTCATCCTGTGAAGCATCGAAGGAGTTGAATTTTGGCTCTGCTACTGGAGAGCCCTGAGCAAGTTCCCTAACAACTCCCCTCCTTTTCTGTAAAATGTGTATACTATACGCACCCTACTGGGCTGTTGTCATCATTAAATACAGTAAGGCACCAAGCTCAGCTTGGTGGTAGTTGGGACTTTGCTAGGTGGTATGAGATGGAAGAAAATGGTCCCAGTTAAAGGCTCACCTGCAACCAAGGCACAGCTGCAGGAGCGTGAGGTGTGTATCTGAAGAAGGTTTGTGGGCAGAGGTTGGAGGAAATGTGAGAGAATAGGGTAAAAAGGTAAGTGTGGGGCAATGGCTCCATCATGGTGCCCTGGCGACATGCACCTATCTGAGACATTGACCACACCTGCAGTAGTCTGACCTGCAGACCCTGACTTAACGATGGATGAATGAATGCACTCTCACACCAATACAGTGATACAAGTGGGCTAGGGATGGCCACTGGCTGCTTTCAGAGGGCAAAATGCAACCAATCGACCCAGACCCTCTGTCCATCCACACATTTATTCTGTCAAGATTTTACAACAGAGGTTCTAAGTTAGCACACTTGTGGATAATTAACGTGGTTAAAAGAATGGTTTTACGAATGGTAAAAGCTTTAGGTTCCTGGCCCAGAGTAAACGCTACTAACGGGTAATTTCCCTTTGACCTTCCCTTTGACCTTCCCTTTGAGAGGAACGTCCAGCACAAAGTTCGCGGTGAACAGTTGAGTAAAGACAAAAGGATGTAGGTTAAACAGATCTTAAACTGGGAAAAGCCTCTTAGCATCCCGATCTCTTCCTGAGTGATAGACCGGCCGGCCACCTTCGGTCTGCCCCAATAAAACCTTTCAGCCTTCCAAAAGGTTTGAGACGATAATCTATAACTTTCTCTAATATTTTCCATAATATTTTGCCAACCACCCCAAGTGAATTCCAACACCTGTCCAGACAAGCTACCTCTTGAATGGCTTGGCACAATGCCTGTGTTCCTCCAAGGACATGAGGCTTGCTGGAGCTGCTGTGAAGCCATCTCCCACTCATCTTCCACTCATCTCCCTCTGTCCTTGGGAGGTTATCATGAATCAGCTTCTTAAGATCTCCAGGGTGCCGACAAGCTTTGGCACTTTCTGCCCTGTTCCCCCACTCCAAAAGTAGAGCTGTGGACCACGAAACCATTCAGCCAAATCTACAACAGTGTCCCAGCTCATGGGGTAGTCATCCGATCCCCTCCATTTCAGTGTTGTCCAGTTTGGTGTTTGGGAAACATCACGGGGAACTGGCCCTTATTTTCACTGTATATATAAATAACAAACAGCCTAAGTCTAAAAGTTTCTCACTGTCTATTACCAGCTGAACTAGCCAGGCTCTGTCCTTGGCTTTGTTTTGTTTTGTCTCGTGTGCGTGAGCTTGGCAACAAGTAGACGTCAAATTGTAAAGGTGGAATATTAGGGTGAGATCTTATTTCTGAGGTTTTTAAGCTATATCACCCTTTTGGATTTCTGACCTATTGCCTTCCATTTTCACAGCTAACCCTAGGATGACTGACTCCTGACACTTGAGCCATCCCATCATCTGTTGTGAGTTGACCCATCCATCCCCTCAGTGAGCCTGACCTTGAGGACCACTGACAGAGAAGCAGTCAATAGAAATTAATTATTCAGTGCCCAGAAAATCTCAAATGGTATTTAATATGCAGTTCATCAAAAGTAAAAGTTCCTTAAATTTTCATCCAGAAAAGTTATTTCTAAGGGATGAATATATAAATACATAGTATGCAAGTATTATATTCAAAGGCAAGACCATGAAAACAGTTTAAGAATCCAACAACAGGGAATTGGATAAAGACATCATAGTGCACTTGTCAAAATGCAGCTATCAAGAATGATGATGTTGAACAATAGTATAGAAGTATAATTGTCTAGAACCATGGGGAGTCTGAGATTTTACCCACTTCTAAGTTAACAACTCTGCCATTGTTTCATGAAAGAAGACACAAGACCCCTGGGTCAGGGACAAAGGTCTCTAATACCCGCAGTAATATCGGATGCCAGAATTTCAGGATTTTTTTCCTGCCAGTTTCTCAAGTCCCGATTCCCACAGAGTGACAGGAAAGGGCCAGATGACACTAGCCCTGCCATCAGTGGTTGCATTACAGAACAGGAACTCCAGGAAACCCAAATTTTTTATAGTTAACAATGAACACATCTGCTCATTCTTCCGAAAGGAGATGCTATCCAAGTCTTCCACACCTGTTCACTATATAAATATCTGTGAAGAAATAAGACAGGAAAATAGGTGGAGAGTGCCTCTGCTCACAAGATGTGCAGAAACATGAGAGGCTCATGGAGAATTGTTTCCCTATGACAATGTGCTGACAATATATTGTTATATAAAATAAAGCAGGCATTTTCGCCTCATTTTTGTGAAATATATGTGTGTTTATATAGATATTTAGAAAAGTATGAAAGGACATACATCCAGATATCAATAGAAGATTTTTTTTATTTTTTGCTAGTTATAAGTTCAAACTTTTCTAGTGAACATAGATTACTTATGAAATTATTTTTAAAATTAAAAAATGGCTACCAAATGTCAATTTAACAACTGAGGGAGCCCTTAAAATACCCCTGCTGACTTCTTCATGGCTGCGTAAAATAGAATCTGCTCACATCTTAGAGTAGATAAAGACATGCTTAACGTTTTGGGAAGAGACCTGCCTTTTGACATGGAAGCTGTAGAATTGTTGACAAGAGCATAACTCCTTAAACAATGCAAATCACGTTCACATCAGAGCTGCCTATGAGTGTTTATTTTCTGTGGTGCTCCACCTGCTCCCTCCTGCCTGCTTCAGTGGCAAGTGTGACTCAGCAAGTGTATCAAGGGCATCTGTCACTCTCACTTATTTTTGCCAAATGCAGTGGAAGTGTATAGAATCTTTTTCATATTTATGTTGGCTACAGAGCATAAATCTGAATAGGTTCTCTAAAGTAAGCTTTTTCTGCATGCATTTGATCCAAAATGATAAGTATTACGAACTGCTTTATGGTAATAATTATGCTTTTCCATATTTTTTATAATTAGTCCATGCTATAAACTTGTTTGGTTTAATGATTTGGGTTCTCTCTCTCTCTCTTTCTCTCTCTCTCACACACACACACACAAACACACACACTTTTCTCATCTTTAAACAGGGATAGTGATGTCTTCCAGACTGTGATTAGGATCAGATAAACTATAAGTAAAGCCCTCTGGTATAATGTGTGAGATACAACTGTTACACAATTTCAAATTTTCTGCAACAAGTAAACAGTATTTTATAATTGACAAAATTAAAAACAAATTTCAAACTTCAAATTTCTTCTTATTATACAATTGACGATTCAACTAGCTTTCCAACATCAGGGTCTCTGTGTGTATATGTGTACACAAACATACATAACTTAAATATATTGTGTATATTGTATATAACTTAAAAGCATATTTTCTAAAGCGATTTAGGAGCCATCAAACTTTCCAAAAAAGAGATAACTTAAAAATAAGTATTTCAACTTATGATAGTTACTTGCACAAATTGATAATTTAACCAGCTAATTATTAAAACTATTATAGACAGGACGAAGCAGTGTTAGGAGAGGGTATTTATCAGTTGCCTGGGGCTGTCTCATAGTTTAGTTGAGATTCTTTTGGTTGCAAATATCACAAACCCGCTTCAAATTAGCTTAAGTTCAGGCAAAATTTGCTGGAAGGATCCTGAGGCAGTAGCTCCTAAAGTCAAAGAAAAAGTCTACTAACCCAGTGTTCAAGAAAGGGAAGAATGAAATAGGAACCTTTAGGGCCCAAGGTTGTGGATTTTTCTTCTAGAACCTTGACACCCACACTATTCAGCAATTATTTTCCCATTTGCTTTTTCTCTAGACTTTAACTCTGGAGAGAGAGGAATTGAGTGTTCCAGCTTGGGTCAAGTGTCTACATGTCCACACCTGTTCTAAGCTCCTGTGGCTGAGAAATAAGGGTCACATTACAGAAGTACGGCTGCTGGGGCCCATGCCCATGCATGTGTATGTATTGTGTATATGCATTTGTCTGTGTGTGGCAGGAAGTACAAAGGTGGAGGGAGTGACTCTCAGGGATCTGTGGCTGGGCTGGCATCCCTAAAGTTCTTCTCCACACATGTTTTTGCTTTAGAGGGATAGAAATGTCCATTCCTCTTACATTTTTATAACACTGTTAGATCACTCCCTCACTCTGGATTTTGGTGTTCTAACCAGAAGTCCACAGACAATACCCAAATGCCCATTGAGCTTCTACAGTGCACAATTAATACTTCATCCAGCAACTTGGAGAGTTCATCTCAGTAGAAAATTCAGCTGGCCAGGGTAGGTGACAAGTTCCACTTGAAAACACTCACTACCCTTAGTAATAGGGCTGCCAAGAATAAATCAGGCTCAAATTTGTCCTTTTAGCAGAATAATACTGCACTCTGACACCAACTGAATAGGTTTTTATCTTTTGGGGAAGTAAATTTTCTTCCTCCATGCAGTTTCATTAATATTTGTGAACTGAGGCCCCATGCTTGCCTGCATGCCTGTGCCAGGCCCACTTGCTGCAGTTCGGTCCCCATAACTCCCTAATCATCTGCACACAAGGGGCTGGAAGAAGACGGAACTTAGCCCTGGCTGGGGGCAGGAATCTGGTTGTGAACCCTTGGTCTAATGGGGACTTGGTCACGTAGTATCAACTGTCAGGACTTTTATTTCCTGACCTGTAAACTGGGATCAGAATCCCCATTTTACCAAAGAGCTGAGAGAAGGCAATGGGGATAATAAATGTGAATGTAGTTCTATGTAAATGTTAAGTATATTCTCCATTAAAAAAATCCACCAGCCTCATTCTCTTGGGTATGTTAAGTCACATGCATTCATGTTTTCAGTTAACCAGAGACCCTGCTTTTTCCAAACCATGTGTCATAGGAAAAAAATCTGTAATTATTTTGAGTTACTTCTTCCATTGTAGAAACTGTGAAATCATCAGAGAAAATAAATATTCTGTGATATTCACACAAACTTCTAGGATAGTAATTAGGAGAATCTTTGGCAACGTTACATATAAAATATCCCCAGGAGATTCATTTTCTACTAAACCATTCAATAAAAATGAAAAACACTCCTCCCAACTCTACCCCTACCCCATTCCCTCAAGATCCCAAATCCCTGTAGTTTTATCAGGGTTACTTATGTTTTTTTTGCAAATACAATTATTACCTTGTTATCTAGCCCCTTAAGATGTACGATATTTATGCACATAGGGTCACCACACATGATTCTACATTATTCAAAAGAGGCAAATAATTTGTTCTCCTGCAAAAATAGCCCCATATCTATAAAAGATCCTTCCCATCCTGTAGATAATTATGCCTCCTGACCCTCAAAGAAAATGAGAACTTCTGGCCATGTGCATCCATTAGTGGTTCACCCATGTGTCCACAAATGCACCATCAAACAGCACATCTGACTGGCCACACAAATTTGCTAAGTAAGCCAAGTTGGCTTGCGGCTGAAATTCAAAGACAGGATCATCAATAGCATCAACGGATACAGAGGGATCAAGGAAAAAGATTATAAAGGTCATTTGTTCAGAGAGCAGGTGGCCACTGGTGACTTTGGGGAGGTCACTCTAGCAATGGCAGAATGGCAGGAGGAAGAAGTCAGAATGCAAGGATGTAAGGCAGGCTTTGATGATGAGAAAATAGGAGCATAAATAGTTATTTGCTTGACAAACAAACTAGCAATGAAAGAAAGAGAAGGAATAGAAGTATGTGTCAAAAGAGGCAATTCCTTTGTTTTCTTAGTTACATGTCCAAAACATGTTCTTGTTTGAAGGCCAAGGGGAAGGAGTTAATGAAATCTACTGATTGTAAGCTGTGCGATCTTGGACAAGTTACTTGATTTCTCTAAACCTTAAAAGCATCTCTTGTAAAACAGGGGTAATAATACTATATATTTCATTGGGATATTGTGACTTTTAAGTGAGTTAATTTATGAAATACTTAGCTTCACATAGTGCTAAGTACCCATCAAATGATCAATAGATAAAATACTGATTACAAAGAGAAAGAGGAGGAGGAAAAGGAAGAGAGAGGCATCCAAGGCAGCAACAGAAGAGAGAAGAGGAGGAGGAGATGGCATTGAAGGAGCTAGAAAGGAACCCCTGAAGCTGGAGGGAGAAAAGATGGTTGGATGTGCAGAGAGAAATGCTCCATTGTAAAGAGGAGGATAGGATAAAGCTTGTGGTGGACACTTCCAACTTTCTCAACGAAGGACACATAGTTTTGTTGAGACAATAGCAGGATGGGGGTGGTTAGAAGACAGGGAAGAGAGCCCAGGATTGCCACTCTGAAATATACATTAAGACTTCACAGAGGTGAACATGGAGATTATAGAGTAGCTACAAGATCCCATTTGAAATAAAAACAGAAGTCCAGGGCCAGGCATCCAGAGGAAGAAGAGCCGGTTAGGCAGAGCAGAATCTCAAGGGAGAGAGGACAACTGAGGAAGAGGTGATGGCAGGCTGTCTGTCTGTTGTCTGTCTTTCCTTCCCTTTCTTCCCTTCTCTTTTCTCTGATTTCCTTTCCTTTTCTCCTTCTCTTTTCCTTTCATTTTTCTTCTTTAAAAAGTAATAAGTGGTAGAAAGAGTTGTTAATTATTCCTTCTTCAGTGTTTTCCATCTTCTCATGAGACTCAAAGCATTGATGTCTGTTCTGCAGGCTCTTGTAAAATGTACTGAGTTCGTCTGAAGAAGGAGTGGTATGGATGAAAATAATAGCACTAATAAGTGCTGAAAATCTCACAGTATTAACATGATGATATGCAGCCTGAAAATGGATCCCATAGCCAGAAAAACTTAGATATCAGAAAGAAAAATGCAAATGTATTTGGAAATCTATCCCAGCCTTGTATCTGCATGCACTATTTACTCTGTTTTGGGGATTTCCTTGTGATTAAGTTATTAAAATACAATCACTCTCCCTTTTTAGGCCAGCCAAAACAATGTAATTTCTTTTCAAGTGAAGTATAACTATAAAAGTTAAAATACAGAACATGACATTACATATCATCTAAAATATCTTTGAATCAATTTACCAGTTTATTGAAGCAGTGTTTAGTGAGAACCTACTATGTGCTAGGCATTGTGTATTTAATGGTGCTATAGGCCTCGTGGTTCCTACAATCATCAACACTGACAATCTTTAGAAGAAATTTCAATTCTGGACAACATGAAAATTAACATAAGCCATTGCCTCCCTTCATCAAATCCAACTTTGGAGATTTTAGGAAAAGAAACAGAAGACATGTGGATGGATCCCAGCACTTAACACTAAAACCACAAAAAACCCATGGGAAGATGAAAGATCGTTGAATTCCTGGGTGATAGGAAGATGATAGCCTGTATCAGGCGATGCCCAGGGCCATAGATGGGAGATGTGCTTGAAAGTACTGGCGGAGTGCACCTTTTATCTCTCTTACCCTGGCCTCAGTGTGCTGACTGACCTCCTATTGCTTCAGTGGCAAAGCATCTCCCCAAATTAAAATGTATCAGAGCAGTTAGCCAGCATTGAGTCAGAGCTGGAGACCCTTGGGAGTAAGAACAAGTGTGGGGAGGCCGGCTAGCCCCTGAAAATTTCTTCTTACCTCTTCAACTCCAAAGCAGAGAGAAGCAGTCCTCAGAAAAGAGAAGTTCCCAGGGCTTTGAGGGTGAGGTCTCAGGAAGTACAGGGTAGGGAAAGGTAGGAGAAAGCAAACTGTAACTGGTTGATTCCTGATGGAAACATCAGAGGCTGTGAAGCCCAAAGCATACTCTGGGCCCCCAAACTCACAGACTTAAGATTTTGATTCTCCTTCAGGTATACATTACTCTCAACTGAAATGGACATGCAAGCTTTGGGTGGGGGTTTAGGAGTTGTTTAATAAGACTTCTCTGGAGCACACACACCCTAAAGATAATATACCAAGAAATATCTATTAGAGACACTTAAAATAAGCCTAGTAAATATCTTTTAAAAGGGAAGGAGTGATATTTGAACACAAAGTAAGAACAAGTAGTTACAAGTGAGAAACAATGGGAGATCTTGGCCATGAAAAATATAAGTGTAGAAATGAAAAACTCAGTAGATGAGTTGAAAATAACTGAATGGAAACTTGCAAAAACTAAACTAGTAAGCTGGAATTTCAAGTTGAAGAATTGTACCAGAGAGTACCAGGAAGGGTTAATGAGATGGAAAGAATAAAGTTAACACTGAGAGACATGGAAGACAGAAAAGTATCAGCATGCACTGAAAAGTATTCAATACATGTTCCAGGAAGAAATAAAACAGTAATGCTGTATGCAAGAAGACACTGAAGTAGTATTTTAAAATTGCTTCCCACTTCAAGAACATCTTTGAAAGAAATACTCTAGCAGAGAGAAGAGATTAATCCAGGAGAGGGTATAGGAAGTATGGGTGAGTAAATGTTTTATTTTTGCTTACACATGCAATGACCTCCTATACTTCCCTCTTACAAAAACCAAGCATAGCCATGATAATCCGAAGTAAACACTCTCAATGAGTATAAATTTAGTTATTATAAAAATTACAAATTAATGTTATAATTTAATGGGAATTTTATAAGGAGAAACCATTAAATGAAGAGAAATAAGTTAATTGTTTAAGAAGAACGTATGAGTTACCCAGAGGGAGACAAGAAAGAGGGAAAAGGAACTGCTTAAGTGCTGTTGGATTTTTAAAAAATAAGATTTTAAAATATATTGCTTCCAGGAGATACACATAACACAAAAAATACAGAAAAATTGAAAATACAGACTGTACAAATATTAATAAAAACAACAAATTTTTGTATAACAATGTCCACACTACACAAAATTAAATTAAAAGGGGAAAACATCACATGAGTTAACCAAGAAAGTTATACATTGTGAAAGAGCTAGGAGAGAATATAATTGTGAATCAAAATGCACCTTAAAATATGCAACTGAATAAAGCAACACAGAACAACATACAGATCAGCAACTATAGCTTGAGATTATAAGACAACCTTTTTAATAACTGACAGATCATATAGAAAATGTAAGCAAAGAGATAAATTTGAATCAATATGATAAATAATCTGGACTGTGTATAAAAACTATATTCTTAGCATTCTTATAAAAATAACAAATAGTACCATGTAATAAGCACAAAAGAAGCCTTAATAAGTTCTGAAGAATCAAAAACTAATATGCTTTCTTATACTAATACAACAAGATTAGAAATGAATAACTTCTTTAACGAAAAAATGTGTCCTATGTTGAGGGGAGGGATGAGATGAGTATTCAGTGATTAAGGAAGAAATCATCAGGCAAACTGCATTCACTTAGAGGTGAGTGACAATGAAGATTCCACATTTTAAATTTGGGAGCTGCAGCTCAAGCAGTATTTAGAGGGAAATTTAAACCTTTCGTTAGATATAACAGAGAGCAACAACAACAAAAAGGTCACTACAGAAGAGTTCAGCATTCGACTCTAAAGGCTAGATGAAAAGCAACAAAGTCAACACAAAGAAACAAGAAGGAATGCAACAATAAAGGTAAGGACAGAAATTAAAGAGAACAGAAAAAGCAATTCAGGTAATTAATAAAGTTGGTTTTTTGAAGACTAATAAGATAGATACATTTCTGGCTATATTAATCAAGGAAAAAGGAGAAAAGATGCAAAGTAAGCATGTGACAGAATTTGAAGGTAAAAATACCTACCAGTATAACTTCAATAAGTAAGATTCGAACAATAATACAACACCCAAAATATAAAATAAATAGACACCAGTCCATATTGATATAAACGAGTAAGTGGAGGAGAATAGACAAATCTCCCATGCCGAATTTCAAATAATTTATGGAGGTACTCTGTCCTGGAGGTGGCGTACTTCTCACTTCCAAAAAGGGCACACTATGGAAAGGGGGATGAAAAGCATCACTTCACAGTAGAGAAACCTGGACAACCCACCCTCAGTCAGTGATCAGGGTCAACCTCAACAGTGATGAGTCATGTTGGTATTGTGTACACTTGTGA
Organism: Aotus nancymaae; assembly: GCF_030222135.1. Classification (NCBI taxonomy): domain Eukaryota; kingdom Metazoa; phylum Chordata; class Mammalia; order Primates; family Aotidae; genus Aotus; species Aotus nancymaae. The sequence goes on from NW_026988421.1 coordinate 10,203,330, forward strand.
TGTGATGAAAATGGCACTTTAACTTTGTGGTGTTCTTTCCCCAAACACACAGCCCCTGTCTAATGAGGAGAAAATCAGACAAATCCGATTCAGTGACAGTCTATAAATACCTAACAAGTACTCCTTAAAACTGTCTAGGTCATCCAAAACAAGGAAATTTTGAGAACCTGTCCCTGCTAAGAAGAGTCTAAGAAGACATAACTAAATGTACTATGGGATTCTGGGATCCTAGAACAGAAAAAAATGTATCAGATGAAAACTAAGAAAAGTATGGACTCTGAAATAATGTATTAACATTGGTTCGTTAATGTAACAAATGTACCATACTAATGGAAGATTTACCAGTGGGGAAACTGAGTATGGGCTTTATGGGAGCTCTCCGAACTATCTTTGCAATTTTTTATAATTTCAAAACTGTCCTAAAAGAAATATTTGACTTCAAAAACTATGAAGAAAAGCAGTGATAAGTTTGAAAATCTAGACGGCATGGACACATTTCTGAAAAAAGAAAAAAAATCTGACAAAAATTGTAAGGGTTTGGTCTCTGCTTCCAAGATAGCAACTTGGATGCTATGTCCTCAGATGGTGGAAAGTAAAAAGGCAGAAACGGGCCAAACGCTGTGTCTGGCCTCTTTTATAAAAGCCTAAATATCATTTGCAAGGCAAGAGCCCTCATGACCATGTCACTTCCTAAAGGCCCCACCTCTTGATATTTTGCATTAGAGATTATGTTTCAACATAAATTTTGAAGGGGCATAAACTTTCCCATCATAGCAGAGGTATAACGATCAGAAGGCATGCAGGTGTTAAGGGGATAATAAATAACACCATCTTTATGCTACATCAAGTCAGAAAAAATAAGAAAAAGTCGTGTGAGTAAAGTAGATGGAAATAAAGCATTACCTTAAAACTGATGAAGCTGATATTGAAGAGTGGGCTTGGATCAGCCAGTCTAGTGGGGTTGCAGATATTTTACCTCTGAATTTTACAAGTTTACACTGCTGCTGGCACAGACAGAAAATTAGCCTGATCTCACTGCATAGCTGACAGTGTGAAGGAGTTCTTGGGCACATGAGTTCCCAAATGGGATACACTGAAAGGATTGAGCTACATATGCCTAGTTTCTTCTGACCTCATCAGTTAAATCGTTTTTACAAAATGAGGAGTAAATAAGGATACAGAAAGAAGCCAGAAGTGAGGAAAAGAGGAAAACTTAAAAGGTCATTAATTTTGACTTTAAAAGAAATAGATGCTAGTGAGGTTGTGGAGAAAAAGGAACACCACTTATACACTGATGGTGACAGTATAAATTAGTTCAACCATTGTGGAAGATAATGTGGAGATTCCTCAAAGACCTAAAGTCAGAAATACCATTTGACCCAGCAATCCCATTACTTGGGCATCTACCCAAAGGAATATAAATCATTCTATTATAAGGACACACGCATGTATATGTCTATTGCAGCACTGTTCACAATAGCAAAGACATGGGATCAACCTAAAAGCCCACCAACGATAGACTGGATAAAGAAAATGTGGTACATATCTACCATGGAATACTATACAGTTATAAAAAAGAATGAGATCATGTCCTTTGCAGTGGTATGGATGGAGCTGGAGGTCATTATCCTTAGCAAAATAACACAGGACCAGAAAACCAAATACCACATGTTCTTAGTTATAAATGGGAGCTAAATGATGAGAACATATGGACACATTGAGGGAAACAACACATGCTGGTGTCTTTCAAAGGGTGGAGGGTGGAAGGAGGGAGATGATCAGGAAAAATATCTGTGTACTTGGCTTAATAATTGAGTGATGAAATAATCTACACAACAGATTACCCAGACACAACTTTGCCTATATAGCAAACCTGCATTTGTACCCCTGAACTTAAAATAAAAGATAAAAGAAAATAAAAAATAAACATCATTATTTATAGATGACTTGCTCATCCATATAGCTTATGCACATTTGAGTCCTATCCAAATCAATAGAATAAACTGGTAATTAATAAGAGAGTTTAGTAAAGTTTCCAATTAAAAAATATCAACACATGTAAATCAATAACTTTTGTTTAGTCATCAATTAGAAAATATAATGGAAAATAAGACATCACTTATAATAGCTTCAATACTAAAGTATCCAGTAATTAATAAATAATACACAAGGTCCTTCATGAGAAAAATACCAGGTCTCTATTAAGGCATATTAAAGGAGAGCTAAATAAGTGGGAATATATACTATGATCATGAATGGGATAGCCTATCAAAAGTATCGATTCTTTCTGAGTTAATCTGTGAATTCAGTACAATTTCAAGCAAAATCCTAGTAGTCATTTGATAGAACTTGACAAACTGATGCCAACATTCAAATTGAGGAATGAAATTTCACAAATGGACAAGATCATTTTGAAACAGAAAAACAAAGTGGAAGGAACTACCTTACCAACTATCACACAAATGACAATGCTACGGTAATAATGAATGAATACTAAAGCACAGTAATAGACAACAGAATAGCCTTGAAGGAAATCCATGAATCCATGCAGACTTGCTACGTAATGAAAACGACCCCACACATGTATGGGGAAAGAGTGGATTATTTAGCTAATGATGTTGAGAAATCTGGTTCATTATATGGAGATTTGTATATATGTATACACACACACACATATATTATACATTTATATGTATATATAAATAAAACTATATAAAATAAATTACAAATGGATGAAAATATAAGTATAAAAGGTAAGTGTTTAAAGCTGACAAGAGGTATTTTTGTGACCTTGTTCTTAAGCAAGGACATGAAACAAAGGCTGTAATGAAAATAAGGATGGACTGTACATCAAAATGAAAGACTTCTGCTCATCAAGGGACATCATAGCAAAGCTAAGAGGCAGTGAGAGAGAACATGTTTTCAAAGCCTAAAATGCTTAAGAGGTTACAACTGAGAATATACTAGATACTCATGCAACTCAGCAAACAAAATGATAGAACTTGAAGCAGCAATCAGAAATAATGAACTATATTTACATAACTGCAAGACTAAATCTCAACAACACATTGTTGAATAGAAAAAAGCAAGAAACAAAATTTATAGCGCCATATATTTGTGTAAATTGCAGCATATAAAAATCTATCCGATATGCTTTTCGATAATATACATACCCATAGAGATTGAGTAGATTGAGCAACTATTCAGGAAAGGAGTGGGAGAGTGTGGTTTAAAGGGGTCAACTCAAATAAAATATAAAAAACAGAGACTCAGCATCATTTGACGATGATCATATGCTACAAACCAGGAAGCATGTTGAATTCTTTCCTGTGGATCTATGGTTGAAGAAAAAAGGATGATAGGGGAAGGGAGGAGGCAGGGGAGAAAGGGAAAGAGCATAACAGAGAAAGGGTCCATCAGAAAAATGGAGAAGCAGAGATGACCCAAGTGGTTTTCATTTCCCACTTCCTAATGCCTCAGGGCTGTAGTCCTCTTCTGGTCTTACTGGTGCACAGGGAGAGTAGGTTCAGAAGGATAGCACGTATTTTGACAAGGGGAGAGGGTTGGTATAGTCTGTTTCCATACTGCTATAAAGAACTGCCCAAGAGTGATTAATTTATAAAGGAAAGAGGTTTAATTGACTCACAGTTCAGCACGGCTGGGGAGACTCTAGGAAATTTACAATCGTGGCAGAAGGCAAAGGGGAAGTAAGGTGCTTTCTTCACAAGATGGCAGGAATGAGAAGTGCCGAGCAAAGTGGGAGAAGAGCCTCTTATAAAACCATCAGATCTCGTGAGAACTCACTCACTCTCACGAGAACAGCATGGGAGAAACTGCCCCCATGATTCAATTACCTCTACCTGGTCTCTGCATGACACGTGGGGATTGTGGGGATTATAATTCACAATGAGGTTTGGGTGGGCACACAAAGCCTAATCATATCAGGGGCTTTAAGAAGAAGCTGGGAGAAGGGTGTTTCCTACTCACCTTTGAAATAAAAAGTGTATGCTCAAATACATATATAATGTGTAATCATTTAGATCCATTTGGATCAAATAAGCTCCCTCTGGGACTTAATTTCTGAAGTCTATCTTCAATTTAAAGTCTTGTTTCCAATCACTCCCAAAGAAAATCTGACTATTCTATACTCAAGTCACACTTACGGGGTTGCTGAATGCAAAATATAAAGACATTCTTGGGATATGGCTTCCACTATTTTTTTTCTTCCTGGTGCATTAGATTTCAGATTACTGTCAAAACACAAAATATTACAACTTCAAAGATCTTAACTGGATTTTATTCATGATTCAAAAATTAGGCAGCCCTCAAAAGCAGAACAGGTTCAAACAACTCCAGCCTGCAAGGTAGCTAGATGGTATTTACAGACAGAAAATGGAAGTGAGAAATAGAGACAACTTAATTGGTTACAGCTCGGCATTTTGCCTTATTTGAATCAGGTGGCTGCCTACAATTGACTGACTGAAGCTCAGCTGCTGTAACCAACTGAAGCCCAGCTGTTTACCCGAGTGTACTCCTAAGTTAATTAGTTCCATTTAGCATGAATGAGTCCATATTGGTTTGGTTTGTTGAGCCCAGTACAGCAGACTAGTTCAAATTAATAGGCTCCTACAAATTTTAATGTTTAACATTTTAAATGAAATGCAATAATATTTAAATAAAATGTTTCTGCTACTTACTTTTCTCTTCTGGATGTTAGATTTTGAATTACAAAGCCGTCTCAGGGAAGTTTCCATGCCTTTGGTGTTTGAGCCTGGTTCACTGAATAAGTGTATGATTCATTAACCAGAATGGTATAACCTCCACTCTCCACTATCATTTCCTTCCATCTCTCCAGTTGCCTGCCCTTTTATCTAAATGGCTTTTATTTGCAGGATTTCATCTGCATTCAATTCATTGGTCCCCCTCTAATTAGCCAAAAGTATCTCATTATCAGCCCATGACTGGTTAATTATCTGATTACCTGCAGTATCAATCAACAAGACTTCTCTTCTGATTTAATTTGTAAGCTCACAGAACTGAGACATCATGAGTTCCTTTCCTGTCAGACATTTATTAAGGGGAGACGATTTATTGCCCTCTCAGCAGATATTTCTTTTACTGTTATCAGCTTCTCAGTACAGTTGGTTAAACCTCCACTGTGATACCCCCTCTCTTCTGGACTTAGAGTATAAACGCTGTTTTGTACTCTGGAGGGACTCAGGAGTATCACGAGCCTCCAAACAATGACTTTTGGAATCACACAGACAAGCTCTTACTAGAACATATTGGGAAAAGGCAGTGGGAGGCTTTGAATCTCCTTTATGTCTTTGGTTAACAGAACTTAATAACCAGTATTTCAAAGGCCATAATTAGGTCTCGAATTAATGTTTCTTTACAAAAACAACTTGGCCTGATTTCTTGAGGCCTACAACATTTTGTGTGTGTGTGTGTAGGGGGGCAGTAATTGGATGCAACTGAGTCTTAGAAGACAGAATTTTTAACAAAATGTGTTTCTTCATTTTGGTAAAGTTTCCTCATCTCCAGTGTACAAGAACTCCATCTATTCAAATTTTTTTGAGTGCCTCTTATAGTCAAAACTTAGGCTAGGTATTGGGGACACTGAGATGAAGGTGAGACAATTAGTAGATAAGCTCTGCTTGGTTTTTAAGGCTGAAAAAAGTAATGAAAACTCTTCTAACGTGCAAGACCTTTGGTTCTGATGATGTTTGTAAAAAGGGTCAAAACAAAGCTATTCCTTCTCTTGGAAAAATTCCCTGAATAGACTAATGCTGAATTTCTTAGGACTTTTTTTCACTCATGTTATCCTGTTACAACTAGAGAATACCAGCAGATGTTTAATTCAGACCCCGAATAGCATATATTGTTTGAAACCTCTGTTTTTCAGCAGAGGTACATGGAGCAAATCAATCGAGTCCAAAAGAGAAGCTGCAGGATTATTTTAGGCATTCAATTTTCTATTGATTTTCTTGTTATAAATACACTTCTCTATGTACAACTTTAGAAGGAAAAGCATCTATATGCTATTAAACTGCCCTTCTGCCTTTCCAGGTTAGCTGAGCGATACTTTGACTAACAAATACTGTGTGATGTTCTTCCATCCCCAGAGAGGGAAACAAACTCTTAAAGCAAGAGACAAAATGCCACGTATCATGTCTGAGGCAAGTTCCAAGGACTTGTAGGAGCTTCCTGTTTGCAGCCAGTGCAAATTATCTTGGGATCCTGCAGTTAGAGTTGTAGGGTGCCTTTATATATCCCCAAACCCCTGATGGTGGGACTATGAATAGGTATGTCCAATTTGAAGAGCGTTTAGCATTTCTATTAAATTTGAGCATACGCAGATTTTACCTCGCGATCCAAGAACTCTATCACCAGACAAAGACCTTACAAAAACTTCTACATAAATATACTAGTACAATGATTCCAGCAGAAAAATGCAAACAACCTGAATGTCCATCAACCTATAGAGGGAGGAATGGATAAGCTGTGGTAGTTACATAGTGAAATGGTACGGCAATCAGAAGAGCACACTGCAATTATACACATCTACATAAATGAATTTCACAAAGATGATGTCAAGTGGAAGACACATGTCAAAAAAATGATAATGGTAGGACTCCATTCATAAGTTCTAAAACAAGCAAATTAGCAAGTCTGTTTAGAGATGCACAGGAAGATGTTAAAACTATAAAGAAGGGGCCGGGCGCGGTGGCTCATGCCTGTAATCCCAGCACTTTGGGAGGCCGAGGCAGGCGGATCATGAGGTCAAGAGATCAAGACCATCCTGGCCAACATGGTGAAACCCCGTCTCTACTAAAAATACAAAAAAAAATAGCTGGGCGTGGTGGCGCGTGCCTGAAGTCCCAGCTACTCGGGAGGCTGAGGCAGGAGAATTGCTTGAACCCGGGAGGCGGAGGTTGCAGTGAGCCGAGATCGTGCCACTGCACTCCAGCCTGGCACCCGGTGACTGAGCGAGACTCTGTCTCAAGAAAAAAAAAAAAAAATTTAAAGAAGGCCAATAAAATGGCTACCATGAAAACCAGCATAGTGGAAACAGCACACAAATGTTGAGGGGAAGGCAGGCAATATTCTGTTTTGCAGGAGGCATTGCAGAAAATATTATCTCGAGTGTAATTGCAAAGGCATTTTGTGACTAGCAAACTGTGCATATGTTTCTATGCACTATTCTGCATGTCTGTCACATTGTTAGGGTCACCTATGCTGTGGAGCAGCAGGACAGGGCATCCCACATGGCTTGCCTGTCCAGAGAAGGTTTAGGGCATGAAGAAATGGAATACCTGTATTCTTGTAAACAGACTCATTCCCAAGGGAAAAGGGCTAAGCTGAGCTGAAATGAGCATGCCCAGTTATTCTTTCCAAATAAAGGAAATATAGTCTCCCTTTCTTGGAAATATGATCCAGTGCTGTTGACTTGAACCTGTCAGGAACACTCTAGACAGGCTTCCCTCTACTCCAGATGCTTGGGGCTCATTCACACTGTCAATCAGGATCTGCTCCTGCATTTCTTCATGACCCAGAGGGTAGAAGCAATTAGCTGATGAAGAAACGCATAGGAACTGACATGTTGGTGTGGTTAGGTGAATTTATTCATTCATTCAACTAGCATGGCTGACTATCTTCTGGGGCTCAGATAAGACCTAGCCCTACAGTGAAGAAATTTTAAAACACAGATCATACCCTTGGGAAGCTCAAAGACAAAATACAAGACAGATATGCAGGTAACTGAAGCTATATCTTCTGATGTGTGTAATGGGAGATACAAGCACAGGTGCACAGAGGAGGGGTGTACCTAGCATAAGGGAGGGGAGGGGGAAGGGTCATAGCTACTTGGTTGGTATTCACTGAATTCACTGTGACCAAACCTAAAATCACCGTCTTCTTTTCCAAAACCATTTTCTCCCTCTGTATCTCCAGTCCAGAGTAATACCTTCCCATCTTTCCTCAAGAAAACTGAGGAGAAGGAAAAACCCAAGCAGAAAGAAATGGGGAGTTATATTTAGGTCCGGTCTCTCATTGACCACCTCTTTTTTTCATTGCCAGTGCTGGGTTCTTCAAGGACTGCCATTCAATGACACTCTTCTAGACCACAAGTCTGAGCAAATTGAGAAAGAAACAAAGAGTAGGAGATGGCACCAAAATGTTACCTTTTCTCCCAGGAGAAGCTCAGTAGAAGATGTGACTTTAGATCTGTGGACCAAGAGGGCTTGCAAATACTGAGGCTCAAAATTTGTTAGGATCACCCATGCAATCACAGCAGAAGGACAGAGTATCTCACGTGGATTGCCTGTCCAGGTAGGATTTAGGGCATGAAGAAATGGAGCACTTGGATTCTTGTAAACAGGCTCATTCCCAAGGGAAAAGGGCTAAGCTGAGCTGAACTGAGCATGCCCAGTTATTCTTTCCAAATTCACCAATTCAGTGTCACTCCACCTCCCTCAAGAAGGAAGAAAATGCAAATAGTGTAAGAATCCTCCCCTGCTATCCCTCCCCTAGTCCCCCCACCCCCGACCAGGCTCCAGTGTGTGATGTTCCCCTCCCTGTGTCCATGTGCTTGTATGTGTCCATGTGCACCTGTGCTTGTATCTCCCATTATATACATCAGAAGATGTACCTGCAGTTACCTGCATACCTGTCTTGTATTTTGTCTTTGAGCTTCCCAAGCAGATTCTCTGTTCTACAGCATCTCATGTATGCCTCTGTCATAGTAGATGTCCCACTGTCTTCCATTTTTTGCTTGTTACCTCCTAGAAAACTGAATTCCTTGAGGGCAATGACACTTATTTCTTGTCTAATCAGTGCTGAGTCAGTCTGACACAGAATGGATGTGCAGAAAATGTGTGTTGGACAGATGAATGATCAGACAATCTCTGCAGGTCATTCTTGTTTTGATATTCTGTGATTTAATGAGCCTAAGGCATAACAGTAAAAGGAATAGAAGCAGCTGGGGAAAACACAGAAATTGACATCTGTACACCCCTTCATAGTTTACAGAGCCTGTCCTCCTTTGCCTGCTCTCATTGGGCAATCCTGACCTTGAATCTGGAGCCTAAGAATTGCTGATAAAGTCAGCAATAGACTGAGCTTGCTTATTTTCCAATGAGAGCTCCTTCCACGCATGATGGCAACTAGCAGGACAGGTAGGGAAAGGTGGTTTTGTGAGTGTTACCTATGCTGCACATAACACAACAGCAGGAGACAGAACTTTGTCCAAGTCACTCTCCCTAGACAGTCTTAGGGTGGCCCTTTTATTAACTATAAAACACCCTTTCCCATGTGATCCCAGCCAACGATCTCTCCTCAAATCCCTCTCCATTTTCATTCCTTGTTTTCTCAACATAGAGCTCACACACCACATGGGGGATGCTCAGATCCTGATTACCATGTACTTCATTTTGTGCATGTGTGTTTGTGTTTCTCATAACGACATTAGAAGGTGATCCCCATAACAGGGGTAACCAGGAGTGGTAGCTGAGAAGTCCAGTTTTAGCAGAACCCCTGCTCCTCATGGTTGGCTTCCACAATCATGCACCCACTCCCCAGCCTCTGCCTCCTTATCACGTCTGTGTCTCCCAGTGTCATGCTGGATGTGACACGCTCCTTTACGCATCTGATTTCTACCAATGGAAGATAAAGTACAAAATGTTCCCAGTGCAGTTACCTCTAGAAGATCTCTTATTAGATGCATTATATATACTTCTTTTGTTGTTGTTTGTTTTTTGTTTTTTATTATACTTTGAGTTCTGGGGTACATGTGCAGATCATGCAGAATTCTTACATAGGTATTCACATGCCATGGTGGTTTACTGCCTCCATCCCCCCGTCATCTACATTAGGTATTTCTCCTAACATTATCCCTCCCCAATCCCCCCACCCCCTGCTATCCCTCTCCTAGTCCTCCCAACCCCCAACAGGCTCCAGTGTGTAATGTTCCCCTCCCTGTGTCCATGTGTTCTCACTGTTCAACATCCACTTATGAGTGAGAACATGTGGTGTTTGGTTTTCTGTTCTTGTGTCAGTTTGCTGAGAATGACAGTTTTCAGTTTCATCCATGTCCCTGCAAAGGACATGAACTCATCCTTTTTTATGGCTGCACAGTATTCCATGCTGTATATGTGCCACATTTTCTTTATCCAGTCTATCATTGATGGGCATTTGGGTTAATTCCAAGTCTTCGCTATCGTAAACAGTGCCACAATGAACACACATGTGTATGTGTCTTCATAATAGAATGATTTATAATCCTTTGGGTATATACCTAGTAATGAGATTGCTGGGTCAAATGGTATTTCTATTTCTACATCCTTGAGGAATTGCCACAGTCTTCCACAATGGTTGAACTAATTTACACTCCCACCAACAGCATAAAAGCATTCCTATTTCTCCACATCCTCTCCAGTATCTGTTGTCTCTAGATTTTTTAATGATCCCCATTCTAACTGGCATGAGATGGTATCTCAATGTGGTTTTGATTTGCATTTCTCTAATGACCAGTGATGGTGAGCTTTTTTTCATATGTTTGTTGGCTACATAAACTAATTCTTAACCAATACTTAACCAATACTCTTCTCACCAGTGTTAAGTATAACTCTTGCATACATCACCTTATCTAATTTTCCTAACAGTCCAACTTTGTTGGGCTAACTACTCTCCCCATTTATAAATTTTAATAGCCCAGGCTCTGAGAGAGTAATGGTTTTGTTTAAAGACTCCATGCTAGTAAGGGATCAAAATAAAATGAAAACAGCAGCAACTAGGCTGGGCATGGTGGTTCACGCCTGTAATCCCGGAACTTTGGGAGGCCGAGACGGGCAGACCACGAGGTCAGGAGTTCGAGACTAGTCTGACCAACACGGTGAAACCCTGTCTCTACTAAAAAGGCAAAAATTAGCCAGGTGTGGTGGTGTGTGCTTGTAATCCCAGCTACTCAGGAGGCTGAGGCAGGAGAATCGCTTGAACCCAGGAGGCGGAGGTTGCAGTGAGCCGAGATCACGTCATTGCTCTCCAGGCTGGGCAACAGAGTGCGACTCCATCTCAAAAAAAAAAAAAAGAAAAAAAAAAAAACAGAAATAACCAAAACAACTATATATTGAATACCTTCTATGGGCGAGGCATTCTTCTAGGCACTTGGAATATCAACAAAACAGATAATGCATCATATTAATGAAAAGAGAACTTATTGTATCAAAATATTAAAATTTATAGATTAAGAACTAAGTATATATACATATATATTGCTTTTGCTAAGAGAGATTTTATAGACCACATTCTAGAGAGGGAGATAGACAACACACAGAAAGAAATTGCAGAGAGATTTCCAAGATAATAAGTAGAATGCAATCCGAGGTCAGAATGTAGAAGGTAGAGGCAGATAACAACTTTAATTAGGGTGGTCAGGGAGCTCTCATTGAGAAGGTGATATTGGAGCAAAATGTTAGGAATCTGAAGGAAGAGTGTTCTAGGCCAGCATCCCCAACCTTTTTGGCACCAGGGACTGGTTTTATGGAAGACAATTTTTCCAAGGACCAGGGTTGGTGGAGGGCATAGTTTTGGGACGGTTCAAGTACATTATCCTGATTGTGTGCTTTATTTCTATTATTGTTAATATTGTAATATATAATGAAGTAATTATACAACTCACTATGATATAGAATCAGTGGGAGCTCTGAGCTTGTTTTCCTGCAACTAGCCGGTCCCATCTGGGGATGATGAGAGACAGTGACAGATCACCAGGCATGAGACTCTCATCAGGAGCATGCACCCTAGATCTCCTGCATGTGCAGTTCACATCAGGGTGCTACTCCTATGAGAATCTAATGCTGCCACTAATGTGACAGGAGAAGGAGCTCAGGTGCTAATGCGAGTGACAGGGAGCAGCTGTAAATATAGACAAAGCTTCCCTCTTTCTCTTGTTACTCACCTCCTAGGTGTAGCCTGGTTCCTAATAGGCCACAGACCGGTACTGGTCTGTGGCCTGGGGGTTTGGGACCCCTGTTCTAGGCAGAGGGGCCAGTGTGGAGGGAGGAGGCCCAGGCACTGGCACAGGGTGCACAGAGGGAGAGTTGCAGGAGGTGATGTTGCAAAGGTAAGATTGGGGTGACGGTCACATGAGGACATATACCCAGGCCTTCTGACTCCACATCCAGAATGATTTGTACTGTGTAGCCCAGAAGAAACCATAAGGAATGCTATGTAGCAAGAAACAGTTATTAGAGCTAAAAATAGACAAAGTCAAAAGTATACCCTGGGCCATCTATTCATCGACATGAGAAAGTTGTGATGCCATTTCAAACATCATGATTTTCACATCCTATCAGGTTAAAGTGATCTGTGCACTGCATGCAAGACACAAATTGCTCTGGGTAACTTTTCATGAGCATACCTGGACTCAGCATGTATATTCCCCTGTAGTGAAAAATCAGGTTCAATCTTAAAAGAAATATCGGAAATATTTTGACATTTTGCCATCAGTCATTTGAATAGTGTTATTGGGACCTTCTGTTTCTACCCTGCGCATTACTGCTCTGAACCAATTCCTCTCTATTGCAGAAGACAGAGGGAACCATAGTTTAATGAGAGCCTGAAATTTTGATGTCAGTGACCCTCCTTTGAGTCTCACTTCCCTTAGGGAAAGAGTCTGGAGGAACAGAACTTGCTTTGTGGTAACAATAACAAATAGGAAGACTCTAGCTCAGAATGACAGGATGATGTGCATGTTTGCTAGAAAGAAATCCCTTTACGCACAGCCCCTGAAGGGAGGGACGGACATGCAGGCTCACTTAGGAGCTGATACCTGGTGTGATCACTCCCTCTGTGCTGATTTACTCTGCTGCCTGAGCAGGCTGGGTCCTGCCACCGCACAGCACATCTTTAAACAAGCAGTTGCACACAGCACCATTGCCCTCAGAATTGACTTGGAAATTCATGAAAATCCTAAGTGCCAATCACGGCACAGAAACTCCAAGCTACTTTGTTAGAAAGGGAAGCTCACAGAACAAGATAAAAACAGAGGGGATATTTTTTAAAGTTCTTTCTCATCTACAGCAAATTTACAACCTTCACAATGATGTAAAAGTGTAATCTTTTCTTTGGGGGACATGGGATTTGAACATAGGTTTTAATCCTGACTCTTCTTTTATTAGCTTGTGACCTTGGACACACTTCTGACTTCTCTGTGGGTCTTTTTCCTCATCTTTACCTTGTAGGACTTTTGTGAAAATTAAATAGTATAGAGTATACAACATACCTAGCCAGGCATTTGGCACAGAGAAGTTGATCAATGACTATTACTACTATAGGCCCTTAGAAATCAGTTATATTAAAATGAATAACTTGAATAATTTCTTGGCCCATAAGTGCTAACTATAAAAATGGTAATTTTTTCCCCTTAAGCTTTCTGTTTCTACCTGCCAAAATCCAGACCAGAGCCTCAGGAAGAGATAGTGGCTATGAGGTGAAGTAAGTGTGTTATATTATGCTGAAATCCTGATAAAAACCATGTGCCCTTACTTTCCTACAAAAGGACAAACTTCCCATTTATAGTCCAACAAAAGAATTTAGTATCTGGCAGAAAGAGGCACACTCCGCTTCTGTACATGATGGTTTGTCTTTGCAAACATGCTCAGATTTCCAAATCGGGGTGGGAAGAGCAAGACATTGTAGCAGATTTCAATTTTAAATAATACTTCTTTCTTTTTTTAAGATTAAAATAATTTATTTATAAAGGTATTACTCTATAGTTTTCTTTTCCTTTTTTTTAATACTTTAAGTTCTGGGGTTCATGTGCAGATCCTGCAGGATTGTTACATAGGTATACACATGCCATGGTGGTTTGCTGCATCCATCCCCTCATCACCTACATTAGGTATTTCTCCTAATGGTATCCTTTTCCAACCTCCCCATCCCCTGCTATTGCTCCCCTAGCCCCCCACCCCACAACGGACCCCAGTGTGTGATGTTGCCCTCCCTGTGTCCATGTGTTTTCATTGTTCAACATCCACTTATGAGTGCGAACATGCGGTGTTTGGTTTTCTGTTCTTGTGTCAGTTTGCTGAGAATGATGATTTCCAGATTCATCCATGTCCCTGCAAAGGACATGAACTCATCCTTTTTTAATGGATGCATAGTATTCCATAGTATATATGTACCACATTTTCTTTATCCAGTCTATTCTTGTTGGGCATTTGGGTTGCTTCCAAGTCTTTGCTATTGTAAATTGTGCTGCAATGAACATTCGTGTGCATGTGTCCTTATAGTAGAACGATTTATAATCCTTTGGATATATACCCAGTAATGGGATTACTAGGTCAAATGGAATTTCTATTTCTAGGTCCTTGAGGAATCGCCGCATTATCTTCCACAATGGTTGAACTAATTTACGCTCCCACCAACAGTGTAAAAGTGTTCCTGTTTCTCCACATCCTCTCCAGCATTTGTTGTCTACTGATTTTTTAATGATCGCCATTCTAACTGGCATGAGATGGTATCTCAGTGTGGTTTTGATTTGCATTTCTCCAGTGATAATGAGCATTTTTTCATTTGTTTCCTGGCCTCATATATGTCTTCTTTTGAAAAGTGTCTGTTCATACCCTTTGCCTACTTTTGAATGGGTTTATTTTTTCTTGTAAATTTGCTTTAGTTCTTTGTAGATTCTGAGTATTAGTCCTTTATCAGATGGGTAGCTTACAAAACTTTTTTCCCATTCTGTTGGTTGCTGGTTCACTCTAATGATTGTTTCTTTTGCTGTGCAGAAACTCTTAAGTTTAATTAGATCGCATTTGTCTATTTTGGCTTTTGTTGCCATTGCTTTTGGTGTTTTAGTCATGAAGTCCTTGCTTTTGCCCATGTCCTGGATGGTATTGTCTATGTTTTCTTCTAGGGTTTTTATGGTGTTAGGTCTTATGTTTAAATCTTTAATCCATTTGGAGTTAATTTTTGTATAAGGTGTAAGGAATGGGTCCAGTTTCAGCTTTCTGCATATAGTTAGCCAGTTTTCCCAACACCATTTACTAAGCAAGGAATCCTTTCCCCATTGCTTGTTTTTGTCAGGTTTGTCAAAGATCAGATGGTTGTGGGTGTGTGGCGTTACTTCCAAGGCCTCTGTTCTGTTTCATTGGTCTATATCTCTGTTTTGGCACCAGTACCATGCTGTTTTGATTACTATAGCCTTTTAGTATAGTTTGAAGTCAGGTAGCATGATGTTTCCAGCTTTGTTATTTTTGTTGAGGATTGTCTTGGCTCTGTGGGTTCTTTTTTGGTTCCATGTGAAGTTTAAGGTGGTTTTTTTCCACTTCTGTGAAGAGGGTCATAAGTAGCTTTATGGGGATAGTGTTGAATCTATAAATTACTTTGGGCAGTATGTCCATTTTCACAATATTGATTCTTCCTAACCATAAACATGGAATGTTTTTCCATCTGTTTGTGTCCTCTCTTATTTCCTTGAGCAGCAGTTTGTAGTTCTCCTTGAAGAGGTCCTTCATGTCCTTTGTTATGTATTCCTAGGTATTTTATTCTTTGTGTAGCAATTATGAATGGGAGTTCACTCATGATTTGGCTCGCTGTCTGTCTGCTATTGTTTGTATGGGAATTCTTGTGACTTCTGCACATTGATTTTGTATCCTGAGACTGCTGAAGTTGCTTATCTTAAGGAGATTTTGGGCTGAGATGAAGGGGTCTTCTAAATATACAATCATGTTATCTGCAAATAGAGACAATTTGACTTCCTCCTTTCCTAATTGAATACCTTTTATTTCTTTTTCTTGCCTGATTATCTGGCTAGAATTTCCAATACTATGTTGAATAGTAATGGTGAGAAAGGGCACCCTTGTCTAGTGCCAGTTTTAAAATGGAATGCTTCCACTTTTTGCCCATTCAGTATGATATTGGCTGTGGGTTTGTCATAGATAGCTTTTATTATTTGGAGATACATTCCATCGATACCTAGTTTATTGAGAGATTTTAGCATAAAGGGCTGGTGAATTTTGTCAAAGGCCTTCTCTGCATCTATTGATATAATCATGTGGCTTTTTTTTGTCTTTGGTTCTGTTTATGTGATGGATTATGTTTATAGATGTGCATATGTTGAATCAGTTTTGCATCCCCAGGATGAAGCCTACTTGATCATGATGGAGAAGCTTTTTGATGTGCTGTTGCAGTTGGTTTGCCAGTATCTTATTGAAGATTTTTGCATTGATGTTCATCATGGACATTGGCCTGAAATTTTCTTTTTTAGTGTGTCTCTGCCAGGTTTTGGTATCAGGATGATGTTGGTCTCATAAAATGAGATAGGGAGGATTCCCTCTCTTTGTATATTTTGGAACAGTTTCAGAATGAATGGTACCAGCTCCTCTTTGTATGTCTGGTAGAATTCGGCTGTGAATCTGTCTGGAGGACCTGGACTTTTTTTGGTTGATAGGCTATTAATTGCCGCCTCAACTTCAGACCTTGTTATTAGTCTATTCAGGGATTCAGCTTCTTCTGGTTTAGTCTTGGGAAGGTGTAAGTGTCCAAGAATTTATCCATTTCTTCTAGATTTACTGGTTTATGTGCATGGGGTGTTTATAGTAATCTCAGATGGTAGTTTGTATTTCTGTGGAATCGGTGGTGATATCCCCTTCATCATTTTTTATTGCATCTATTCGATTCTTCTCTCTTTTCTTTTTTATTAGTCTGGCTAGCAGTCTATCTATTTTGTTGCTCTTTTCAAAAAACCAGCTCCTGGATTCATTGATTTTCTTGAAGAGTTTTTTGTGTGTCTATCTCCTTCAGTTCTTCTGTGATTTTAGTTAATTCTTGTCTTCTGCTAGCTTTTGAATTTGTTTGATCTTGCTCCTCTAGTTCTTTTAATTTTGACAACAGGGTGTCGATTTTCAATCTTTCCTTGCTTCTCATGTGGGCATTTAGTTCTATAAATTTCCCTCTAGACACTGCTTTAAATGTGTCCCAGAGATTCTGGTATGTTGTGTCTTTGTTCTCATTGGGTTTGAAGAACATCTTTATTTCTGCCTTCATTTTATTATTTATCCAGTAGTCATTCAGGAGCAGGTTGTTCAGTTTCCATGTAGTTGTGTGGTTTTGCATGAGTTTCTTAATCCTAAGTTCTAATTTGATTGCACTGTGGTCTGAGAGATGCTTTGTTATGATTTCCATTCTTTTTTATTTGCTGAGGAATGATTTACTTCCAATTATGTGGTCAATTTTAGAGTAAGTGTAATGTGGTGCTGAGAAGAATGTATAATCTGTGGATTTGGGGTGGAGAGTTCTGTAGATGTCTATTAGGTCCACTTGGTCCAGATCTGAGTTCAAGTCCTGGATATCCTTGTTAATTTTCTGTCTCATTGATCTGTCTAATATTGACAGAGGAGTGTTAAAGCCTCCCACTATTATTGTATGGTAGTCTAAGTCTCTTAGCAGGTCATTAAGAACTTGCTTTATGTATCTGAGTGCTCCTGTATTGGGTGCGTATATATTTAGGATAGTTAGCTCATCTTGTTTCATTGATCCCTTTACCATTAAGTAATGCCCTTCTTTGTCTCTTTTGATCTTTGTTGAAGTTAAGTCCGTTTTTTTTGTTTTGTTTTGTTTTGTTTTTTTGCTCTCCATTTGCTTGGTAAATCAGCCTCTATCCCTCTATTTTGAGTCTATGTGTGTCTTTGCATGTGAGATAGGTCTCCTGATTACAGCACACCGACGGGTCTTGACTTTTTATCCAATTTGCCAGTCTGTGTCTTTTAATTGGGGCATTTAGCCCATTTACATTTAAGGTTAATACTGTTATGTGTGAATTTGATTCTGCCATTTTAATACTAGCTGGTTGTTTTGCCCTTAGTTGATGCAGTTTCTTCATTGCGTCAATGGTGTTTATCATTTGGTACATTTTTGGAGTGGCTGGTACTGGTTGTTCCTTCCCATGTTTAGTGCTTCCTACAGGAGCTCTTGTAAGGCAGGCCTGGTGGTGATGAAATCGCTCAGCAATTGCTTGTCCATAAAGGATTTTACTTCTCTTTCACTTCTGAAGTTTAGTTTGGCTGGATATGAAATTCTGAGTTGAATTCTTTAAGGATGCTGAATATTGGCCTCCACTCTCTTCTGGCTTGTAGGGTTTCTGCTGAGAGATTTGCTGTAAGTCTGATGGGCTTCCCTTTGTGGGTAACCCAACTTTTCTCTCTGGCTGCCCTTAGCATTTTTCTCTTCATTTCAACCCTGGTGGATCTGGCAATTATGTGCCTTGGGGTTGCTCTTCTTGAGGAATATCTTTGTGGTGTTCTCTGTATTTCCTGGATTTTAATGTTGGCCTGCCTTGCTAGGTTGGGGAAGTTCTCCTGGATAATATCCTGAAGATTGTTTTCCAGCTTGGATTCATTCTCCCCATCACATTCAGGTACACTGATCAAATGTAGGTCTTTTCACATAATCCCATATTTCTTGGAGGCTTTGTTCATTTCTTTTCACTCTCTTTTCCCTAATTTTGCCTTCTCATTTTACTTCATTGAGTTGACCTTCAATCTCTCATATCCTTTCTTCTGCTTGATTGACTCAGCTATTGAAACTTGTGTATGCTTCGCAAAGCTCGTGCTGTGTTTTTCAGCTCCATCAAGTTGTTTATGTTCTTCTCTAAGCTGGTTATTCTAGTTAGCATTCCATCTAATCTTTTTTCAAGATTCTTGTTTTCTTTGCATTGGGTTTGAACATGTTCCTTTAGCTCAGATAAGTTTGTTATTACCCACCCTCTGAAGCCTGCTTCTGTCAATTTGTCAAACTCATTCTCCACCCAGTTTTGTTCCCTTGCTGGTGAGGAGTTGTGATCCTTTGGACGAGGAGAAGCATTCTGGTTTTTGGTGTTTTCATCCTTTTTGTGCTGGTTTCTTCCCATCTTCATGGATTTAACTACCTTTGGTCTCTGAAGTTGGTGACTTTTGGATGGGGTCTCTGAGTGGATGTCCTTTTTGTTGATGTTGAGCCTATTTCTTTCTGTTTTTTAGCTTTCCTTCTAACAGTCAGGTCCCTCTGCTGCAGGACTGCTGAAGGTCCACTCCAGACCCTGCTTGCCTGGGACTCACCCGCAGGGGCTGCACAACAGCAAGGATTGCTTCCTGTTCTTTCCTCTGGTAGCTTTGTTCCAGAAGAGTATCCACCAGATGTCAGCCAGAGCTCCTCTGTATGAGGTGACTCTTTGGATATACAGGGGTCAGGGAGTTGCTTGAGGAGGCAGTCTGTCCCTTGTCAGAGCTCAAGTGCTGTGCTGGGAGCTCTATTTCTCCCTTCAGAGCTGCTAGGCAGGGATGTTGAAGTCTGCTGTAGCAGAACTCACAACTGCTCCTTTTCCCAGGTGCTCTGTCCTGGGAAGATGTGGCTTTATTTATAAGTCCCTACAGGCTGCTGCCTTTTATCAGAGATGCCCTGCCCAGCAAGGAAGGAGTCTAGTTACAGTCTGCCTGCAGAGACGTTGAGCTGCTGCGGGCTCCCCCAAGGTGCTGTGTAAACTTCTTTGTGCTTTTGTTTACACAGGTAGGGTTACAGCTGCCTCAGTAATGGTGGATGCCCCTTCCCCACACCGAGCTCAACCATCCAGGGTCGACCTCAAACTGCTGGGCTGGCTGTGAAAATCCCAAGACAGTGGGATTCAGTTTATTGGTCTCTGTGGGAGTGGTACCCACGGAGCCAGATCACCTGGTTTCCTGCCTTCAGCCCCCTTTCTTTCAGGGGTATGGTTGACTGTCTTGCAGGCGCTCCAGGTGCCAGTCAAAATGGCTCCTCAGATTTGTGCTGGGAACTCAAGGTGCTGGCTGAATCAGCCACACGGTTTTGCCCTGGAAACCCATGGCGCCTGTCAGCAGGTGGGGATCTCCTGGTCTGTGGGCTGCAAAGACTGTGGGAGAAGCACAGCATCTGAACCACAGCTCCAGAGTGGCTGGAAACTTCCCCAATGGCCTCCGTTGGGTAGGAGGGAGGGCCCTCTGGCCCATTGCACTTCCTGGGTGAGGCAGTGCCCCACCCTGCTTCGGTTTGCCCTCCCTGGGCTACACCCACTGTCCAACGAGTCCCATTGAGATGAATCTGGTACCTTGGTTGGAAATGTGGAGGTCACTCACCTTGTGCATCACTCTCACTGGGAACTGTGCTCCGGGGTGTTCCTGTTCAGCCACCTTGGCAGAAGTCCTCATAATACTTTCTTAAAAAAAATTTTTTTTGGTAAAGATTGAGTCTATGTTTCCCAGGCCTGGTCTCAAATTCCCAGCCACAAGCAATCCTCCTACATCAGCCTCTCAAAGTTCTGGTATTACTAGCATGAGCCACCATGTATGGCCTCAAATAATATTTCTTAGCTAATAGGAATTTTTTTTTAGCATATACAAAAGTTCCTAGAAATCATAAGAAAAGGACAAAACACAAAATTTAAAAATGGGCCAAACACTTTAGCAAGTATCTTACAAAAGAAGATATCAGATGGCTAAAAAGCATATAAACATGCTCCATATCATTATTTAATAGAAAAAATAAACGGAAATCTCAACCAGCCAGAAATACACACCCACCAGAATGATTAAACTTACAAAGGCAGTATCAGATGCTGACAAGGACATGGAGCACGTGGAACACTTGCCAATGGGAGTTAATTTGGTCTGATCATTGTAGAAAATTGTTTGACATTTGACACTAAAGCTAAACATAGCCTACCTTACTACTCAGCTATCCCATTCCTAAGTATATGCCTACAGGAAGTGAATGTATATGATGACAAACATCGGTGCATGGATTCATGCACATGCTAAAAGTCATTGAGTTGTACACTTTGGAAAGCACTGTGGCTCATGCCTGTAATCCTAGCACTTTGGGTGGCTGAAGCAGGTGAATCACTTGAGGTCAGGAATTCGAAACCAACCTGGCCAACAAACTCGTCTCTACTAAAAATACCAAAAATTAGCCAGGCATGGTGGGGGGCACCCGTAATCCCAGCTATTTGTGAGGCTGATGCAGGAGAATTGCTTGAACCCAGGAGGTGGAGGTTGCAGCCAGCCAAGATTGTGCCACCCTGGGCAACAGAGCTAGACTCCGTCTCAAAACAAACAAAACAAAAGAATGGTGTAACTTATTCCATGTAGGTTATACCCTGCCTGATTAAAACAAAAAGAGGTGAAGGGAGGTGTCTTTCCACAAGGAAAGACATGGAGTGACATGGTGAGTGTTCAGGCAGGGCATGGGTAACTATCAGGAATGGTTCACAGAAGACTCTGCATTAGGATGAAAAGATCCACGTTGGGCTCCTCACCTTGGTAAAATATGCAGAGATCATTTGGATTAGAGATGTGCTTCCATGCTAGGCGGTTTGTAATACAGAACTCTAGAGAGAGGAAAACTGAATCAGAGATTTCTGTCTTGCAGTGGTCTAAAACAGGCTTTTTTAACCCCAGATTTTAAATCTGTTTTCACCCTCCCTGCTTTTACCTCATTGGAAGGTGCTGATCTGAGGGGAGCCCCTTGGCACTGTCGTGATCCCATGAGCCCCGCCTACAAGAATGTTATTTCTGCACCCCAATTGAGACAGTCCGACCTCTCAGAACGAGGAGCAGAAGAGTATGGTGGTTATGAGCAGGGCAGTTTATGATCTTGACTTGAACAGAAGCACAGTCGTTAAGAGGGCAGGCTGACATTGACTCTCTGGGTTGAAATCCTTTTTGTCCTAGAACAAGTTATTAGCCCTTCTAAGCTTTATATGCCAAATGGAATAGATTATATGAAATAATATACACCTGGGCCAGACACACAGTAACTACCTAGGGCAACATTACTCCCCCAGGGGATAAAAATTGGTTCTTCAGGGAGAAAATCTTAGCGATGACAATAGTTTGTAACCCTCTAAAAGGCCACAGTACATAGAGAGCTCTAGGGTATATCTGTGGTATCATAAGGAGGGGTGGTTAGATAAACAACGTCTTAAAAGACTCCATAGGGAGATGATAATGGAATAAGGGTTGGTCAACACTGGATCGGAGCCTCCTGACTAAGGTGCAGCTTCATTCCCTGTCTGCCTCAGAGCCCCTGTCCTGCTCCCATTCCTCCTGCAGGCAAAGCTATAGGCAGCTTGCTGGATAATGAGTTTGTTGGGTCAGTCTCCAGGTTTTATATCTCTCTTTGTTTCTTATTTCATGAACCAATGACCCACAAACCACCAGAAAATGCACTTACTTCAAACCCGATGAATTGTAGCTTTTCTAGGATTTATTTCTAGTCCTTTCCCCCATATCCTTCACTTTTTCTTGTATTAAGTTCTTTAGCTTGTACCTTTTCAATTTTTTTTCCCTCTCCAGAATCTTCTGTTTGATTGTTCTTAAAATTGGCCTTAACAACAAAACAAAACAAAGATTTATTCTGCTGTTTGGAGAGAAGCCCCAGACCAGAGCTATGTGAAGTCTAGAAGGTTCTTCAACTCTTACTTCTCCGGGATGCTACAGGAATCAGCAAGAGGAGATCAGGTGAATTTAGAAACACAAGCTTTTCCCTAAGCATGGCTCTGGGGAAAACCACCTTGAGTCAGAAAAGTGGAAATAAAACAACACCTGGAAGTCATGAAGGGTAGAGTTCTTACTGCACAAAACCCTTTGCCCTTTCTTATCTGGGAAAACATAGGTTTTACACAGAGTTACGAACCTGCTATCCACCAGAGCACTCAGGACTGTGGTTTGCAATTTACGTGCTGGCATGCAGCTTCATTGCCCTATGTATTGCCTTTTGTAACGCATGATTCCTGGTTACCCAATAACTCACATTTATGTAAACACCAGAGCATCTCTCAGGCTCTGACTCATCCCCTTGTTTGGAAGATGCTAGCTATCTGCCCATGCTGGTATTTTAAAATCCAGCATTAATTACAGTAATTCCTTCTCCCCATCCATACAGCCACATGCAGAAAGAAGTGAAAAGTTATTTGTTTCTTTTTTCCTCCTGAAGAGCCTAAAGAAATGTGTTAATTAACTACAAAGTTAGCCAAGACTGGATTTTATTTTTTTGATTTTGTAGATGGTCTCAGTGCAAAAATATCTGGCTACTGAGAAAAGGGAATAAATAAAACTAAATGTGGCATGCCTAAATATTCAGAGTGAGAGAGTTCTCTTTCTCATTGTGCGTGTGAATCAAAAACCCAAAAAAAGTGGGGAATGTGGCAGAACTAGAACCATCACCCATTAGCTCTTAGTCTCAAAGATTCGAGTGGCAGGGAACTGTTAAACTCTGGAATGATTCAGTGAGTCCTTTGTAGGCCACACATGAGGCGTGCTGAGGAATACTCATTCCTGCAGAATATAACAGCTACCATCAACTTTGCACCAGCAATGTGCTAGGCTCATGGCTAGGCACTTTGTATGAACTGTCCCACTGAATTGCATCCACATTGCATGGGGTATAGGTTCTGTTCTGATCTCTGCTTCATAGGTGAGAAAACTGAGGCTGAGAGAGGTTAAGCACTGCCTCACAGGCAGCAGAGGAGGGTTGGGTCTTAACCACAAAGCTATCAAGTCTCAAGGAGCCAGACTACAGGTAACAGCTGATAATCCAAGGACAGGGCTGATGGACATGACAGTGTTGTGTTCTCCCTCTCTGGCCTTGCACAAACTTTATCCTTTCCCTCTGCTTTGGCAGATGGAGAATGGCACAACCTTGCTGAACAGACGGCCACATCACTGGTGGTTTTCAGCCCAAGCAGTGCTTCAGTACCATTTGGCATGCTTTTGATTTTCTTATTCCCTTCCATTCCCTCTCCAAGCCCCTGACTGTGCACCACTCCACTCCTCCTTGGCAGATCCTTTTCTCATTAAGAAAACAGAGCTAGCTGGGCACAGTGGCTCACACCTGTAATCCCAGCACATTGGGAAACTGAGGCTGGTGGATCACTTGAGGTTGGGAATTCAAGACCAGCCTGGCCAACATGGCGAAACCACGTCCCTACTAAAAATACCAAAAAATTATCCAGGTGTGGTGGTGGGCACCTGTATTCCCAGCCTTTGGGGAGACTGAGACAGGAGAATTGCTGAGCCTGGCAGGCAGAGGTTGCAGTGAGCTGAGATCACACCACCACACTCCATCCTGGGCAACAAAGTGAGACTCTGTCCAAAAAAAAAAGAAAGACAAGAAGGAAGGAAGGGAGGGAGGGAGGGAAGGAGGGAAGGAAGGAGGAAAGAAGGGAAGGAAGGAAGGAGGAAAGGAAGGGAAAGAAAGAAGCAGAGCTGATCAGGCAGGGGCTCTCCTTCCTGGCTGCTGCATACCTGCCATATGCCAGGTATCAGGACACAGTAGTGCAAGACTGGCCTGCACACTGCCTGTAGCAATGTTCCACTTCCCACAGGTCATCTTGTTGCATCCCCAGCTCTCTCCATCACCAACTCTGTTTCTGATTCAGGCCCTGTCTGTGTCTTGGCTGGACCACCATCACACCCATCATCTGGGTCTCCTGCCTCTGGCCTCACCTTGCACAACACCAAGCTATCTTTCTGCATCTCAGTCCTGAACCACCACGTTACTGCTGTCATTCCAGTGTCCTCTCAATGCCAAACCTCAAACATTTTAGCTGTGACAACAAGTGTCACAATCTGGCCAAGCTGCCTTTTCTGTCCCTGTGCCCACACCTGTCCTGTTGCTCTGTTCTGTGCTCTCCTCTATTTGGTAAGTTCTGGCTCCTCCCCTGAGACCCAGGTTAAATTGTCTTTAGCAAATAGAGAATATCTTATTTTATAGAAGAGGATGAGGTGGAAACTAGTTTTACACAGACAAAAGGATTTCAAAACAGCTTCAGACAGACACTACCAAAAGTGGTGAATTATTTCTCTGGGAGAAGAAACATATAGGATACTTACTGTAAAATAATTAGTATCTAGAATATTGCAAGTGTCTCTGAGTAAGTACTAAAGCGACTTTAATAATCTGAAAATGCTTCTTCTGACCACTAGATGGCACATCTAAAATACCAGGCAAATGGCACACCCCCTAAATTCATTAACAGGGATTGTTACCACCATTTATTGACAATGGTTGTAGTATTTGTCCACACACCACTTACTATAATGCAAACACTACTCACGGGTATGAACATTCAGAGGATGAATTCTGTTATGTAATCGGATGTCAAGGACCCAGAGGCATCTGCAGTGGTCCCTAACCTTTTTGGCCCCAGGGACAAGTTTCATGGAAGGGAATTTTTCTGTGGATGATGGGGGATGGTTTTGGGATGAAACTGTTCCACCTCAGATGATCGGGCATTAGATTCTCATAAGGCACGTGCATCTGAGATCCCTCACATGTGCAGTTTACAATAGGGTTCCTGCTCCCATGAGAATCTAATGCTGCTGCTGATCTAACAGGAGGCAGAGCTCAGGCGGTGATGCTCGCTGGCCTGCTGCTGACCTTCTGCTGTGCGGCCGGGTTCCTAACAGGCCATGGACTGGTACCGGTCCTTGGTCGGGTGTAGGGGACCCCAATCTATAGGATCAATATAAAGCTCTGGGCCCAAAGTACATCCCTCCTCTCCACTGAACCCACCCCAATACCTTTGGTCCTGGAAGATACATTTTTCTAGTCCACATGAACAAATAGCTTTGAACCTGCAAATACCCAAAGTTTAACCCACTTTTCTAATTAGACCCAAACAAGCAACTTGGAACCAGAAATGTCTGTTTCATATCACTTTGGAGTAAATGACCGATTTTGACATTCCTTGAGTCTCTTCTCTGACCCTGTCCTCCTGCCTCTGTCCTAATTAGTACCTCAAGGCCTTTGCTTTTAAGGAAACCAATAAACACTCAAACTGGTGCATGCAAAATTATATTTACTGCATGTTAAAGAGTAGATATGGAACACTCCTCACATGATGTTCCCACACAAAAATCTTTTAGAGTGATAATGAGACTATCTCTTTGTAGGTGGAGATGTATATTTCACTCACTTCCATGAATTCCAGTCTAATAGTATCTTATTTCCTTCATTTTGTTTTAGTGCTTGGAAGAGCGCCATTGAAATTCACTCTTAAAAATAAAAACAAAAACGAACAAAAAAAGAAATTCACTCTTATCTTCAGCCTCAGCACTGACTTGCATTCCACACATGTGAGTCACTCCTTTACGACCATTTGAGAAGAGAAAAGAATCTCATTCCCTTTTTAAAAGCAAACACAGTCCATTGTAGAAACTTCATATGTTAAACAAGCCAGGTTTGCAAACATCTGCCCAAAGACACCCAACAGAGAAGCCCTATGCATACAGCAGATTATTGGAGGACATTTTCAGCCAGGTCATCAAGTTTCTTCAGTCATTTCAGCCTGAAGTTCACAGTGAGGTGCATCAATCACCACCAAGTCTTGCCATCTGCCCTTGGAGGGTCAAAAAAGAGACCCATATATTTAGCTGCTAATAACTTATTTTTTTCTTTAAGACTCAATTTAGATGTCACTTCTTTCAGGAAGTCTTCTATGAATTACCTTCCCAGATCAATTACCTAGCATTACGTTTAACACAGTGGATTGCAATGATGTATTTATGAGGCTGCTTAACCTACTAAGGGCAAGGATTGTGCATTGTTCATTCTATTACCCATCATAATGCCTGGCACATTGAAAAAAGAAAAATAAATGAATGGACAAATGAATCTATCAAAGTATGAATCAAAGCATGAATGTAAACTGTACATTTCCTGGGAGAGAGAGAGAAAAGGTCTCCATTTTTATGAGTTAGAACATTTCCCAACCTTGTTGTATTGATCAGGGTTCTCTAAAGGGACAGAACTATATGAAGGGGCATTTATTAGGAGAGTGTTGACTCACATGATCTCAAGGTGAGATCTCACAATAGGCCACCTGCAAGCTGAGGAGCAGGGAAGCCAGTCTTCATCTCAAAACTTCAAAAGTAGGGAAGCTGACAGTGCAGCCTTCAGTCTGTGGCTGAAAGTCTGAGAGCCCCTAGCAAATCGCTGGTATAATTCCAAGAGTCCAAAAAAATAAAGTACATGTAAATACGCTTTTAAACTCTCAGCTGGTTAGAGTTCGGCATCCTCCTCCTCCTCATTATCATAACAGTAACTACCTTTTACTCGGTTCTGCTGTACACTCTACTGTTCTTAGTACTGGACATTAAGAACTCCTTCCCTCCCATAACAACCTAAAGTAGGTACTCTCCATATTCTCATTTTACAGTTGCAGAAACTGAGGTATAACAAAGTTAAATAACTCAAATACAGTTAAACGTCTAGTCAGCAGAGGGGGAAGGATTCAAACGCAGGTAGTTTTGATTCAGAGTTTGTGCACTAATGCATAGAAAGCATCTAGCCCAATGCTTGGCACAGCAAATCTCAGTAAACACAGTTATTATTGTTATTATTGCTAAATGCAAATCTTACCAGTTTATTGGGAGAGGGCCTGTACCATTCTAATACTCAGTGCAAAGGAAGCATCAAGGTCATATATCTGGAAAGATGAGAACTGTGGGGATCTCCTGGTGGCTGAGCCCTCAACTAAGTATACCCAAGCCATCAGCCAAAGTGTACAATTAATGTAATAATTCCTGCCACCACATGCAAAGCCTTGAAGGCAATTAGTTCATTTCCAGCTATTATTAAGAAGTTATTTCTGTAACAAAAATACTATCTTCCTTTAATTTCTACATAAATGCAAGGGTGCCAACACAAGTATAGTTTATTTAAAGATGTTCTTGTAGGAATTTAATTTGTCCTTTTGAAGAAGCTATAGAGGAAATGTACAAAGATGAGCAAGACAATTTGCAAGTGTCCTGAGCTACAGATAAAGAAAGGGTAGCTTCTTTCTCACGGAAATTTAATATCAAACTCTCCTCTCAGCTTGATCAAGGACAGAGTACATAAGTCTTTGGTGACCAGTGACCCTTGGAGGTAATATCTCAGGCACTGTCTTCTATGAGTCAGAGTTACCATAGAGTAAATCTCAGCATACAACTGAATGGGTTACTTTGAAACAGTAAATCAGGAACTGCAAATACAGTGCATGGCAGAGTTTTACAGTGCCCTGGAGTGGGGCTTATTAAAACTACAGGGTAAAAAAAAAATACCCAAGCACAATATTTTTAGAAGCAACATAGTATAGAAGAAAGAACATTGTACTTGGAGGGCACAAAACCTGAGCCTGAGCCCAGCTCTGTCCTTACAGATTGTATCCCAGAGACAAGTCACTAGCTGGCTTAAGCCTCAGTTTCCTCTAGAAAAATGGAAATAATATCATCTAGTTCCTAAAGCTCCTATTCATTTTGAAAAATCTTGAAACAAGAAACATGAAAGCACTTGGAAAACTATAAAATTTGTACTGCAAGACATTTTAAATTCATTCTTAATAACAAAAAAGAGAGAGCCACCTAATATGAAATGTCAAAATACACGGAAGAATCAGTACATTAGCAATTATATGAATCGTGCCATCCTTTAGGTAGGTGTAATCTGATTCTCATTATAGTTATTGTACCAAATATTTGAAATTACATTCAGGTTATGCCATGCAAATTACAGTCAGTGACAAATATGTTGAGCAGAAAACTCTGCGATTTAATATTTACCATGTTACAGATCTAAATTGGCAAATACCTTAAGGGAGTGATTTAGGCTATTATTAAATAATGATGAAAATTCATTTACTCTCAATGTAGTTCTAGAAGAAAAAGACAAACTTCTGGGGATGGAGGGAAATAGAAGTTTCATAATGGCTTTGGATTAAGGCCTCGTCACTGCTGGCTGCTTAAAGGTCAAGCTTTATTATTTGTCAACTCTTATAGTAATTTGTAACATAGGATGATATGCAGAATCAGGATTTCCTTGGATTCTTTTCTGAATACCTAAGGAGTCAGAATTTATCAAGAGCAGGTAAGTATAGGATATTATTCATTCCTTCTTATGCACTTGCATAGTTTTTGAGGAAGATCAGTTGTACCCTAGCTGAAATACACATGGATTCTGAAAATAAATATACATATGGGAAAGCATAATCCACCACGGATGAAAGATTTATCAGCCTGCCTCTTGTGACCCATATGGCAGCAAAATCAATGGCTGTTTAGAAGCTATAAATATGGAAGAACGCTTTGTAGATGGGAACTCATGTTTACCCATGCTGTATGTTAAGTGGTCTGTGAAACAGCTGAACCATTGAGAAGCATCCTTCCTGAGCTCTAATTTGTACCCAGTGGCCCTATAGCCCCATTATTTTCTTAGGAACAAAGCATCCAGTGCAAATACTCTAATAAACAAACAAACAGAAAATAATACTAAGGCCCTACAGAGTAAACCAAAGGCCACAAGCCAGTTTCTAAGAAAAGTTACAAGGAAAGGTATTTGTATACTGTGTTGTGGGACTGAAAAGACAGCTTTGTCAAACTTGTCTCCCTTTTCAAATAAATGTAATGCAATGGAATTTTTAAAAATATTAGGTAAATAATAATTGTAGGCACTATTATGGGAATGATTTTGGAAAAGACCAGTGAGAGTATTTCTCAGATTTGCCCCCTTGCAATAGGGCAAGAGGGTGACAATAGTTAATCTCAGAGGTTCTTCCCTTCTCTGACATCCTATGATCTTATGATTTCCTAATATTTAGGTCTATCTGTCAGATATACAGCCTCCTAAACCTATGGGATTTAGGACAAGGAACACAGATTTAAATATCTTAATGGGACAGGAATGAACACGCTATCAAATTGCAATTGTGGGGAATGAGGGAATGCATGTCCCATGTCCCTTCTAAAGGGAGTTAAGGATTGAATTGTGTCAATCCAAATTTATATGGTGAAGTTCTAATTCCCAATACACAAGAATGTGGCTTTATATGAAAATAGGGTTGTTGCAAATGTAATTATTTATGATGAGGTCACAGTAGAGGAGGGTGGACCCCTTAGCCAATATGACTGGTGTCCTTATAAAAGGGGAAGTGTAGGCGGGGTGTGGTGGCTCACGCCTATAATCCCAGCACTTTGGGAGGCTGAAGCAGGCAGATCACTTGAAGTCAAAAGTTTGAGAGCAGGTT
Organism: Aotus nancymaae; assembly: GCF_030222135.1. Lineage (NCBI taxonomy): Eukaryota > Metazoa > Chordata > Mammalia > Primates > Aotidae > Aotus > Aotus nancymaae. The sequence goes on from NW_026988421.1 coordinate 10,233,382, forward strand.
GGCCAACATGGTGAAACCCCGCCTCTACTAAAAATACAAAACTTCACCAGGCATGGTGGCATATACCTGTAACCCAGCTACTCAGGAGGCTGAGGCATGAGAATCACTTGAACCCAGGAGGTGGAGGTTGCAGCAAGCCAAGATTGCACCGTTACACTCCAGCCTGGATGACAGAGTGACACTCCATCTCAAAAATAAATTTTAATAAAAGGGGAAACGTGAACACAGACATGCACACAGGGATAATGCCAGGTGAAACATGAATGCAAAGGTTAACACAATGCAACCACAAGCCAATGATCTCTAAGGATTGCCAGAAAACCATCAGAAGCTTGGAGAGAGACATAGATCAGATTCCCCCTCACAGCCAAAGAAGGGACCAGCCCTGCCAACATCTTGTTCTTGGACTTCTAGCCTTCAGAGCTGAGATGATACAGTTCTGTTGTTTAAACCACCCAGGCTGGGGTACTTCATTCTGGCTGCCGTAGGATTCAATACAGATGACAACATCTACTAAGCTTCAACCCAGTATTGCTGTGTGAGATATGCTGGCACACTTCTGCCCATGTTCTAAGAGAAGTCAGAAATGTAAATTTTGTTCCAGATAAAATATCCCAATTTTAAAATGCTGACAACAAACACAGGAAGACTTAACACAATGTAAAGGCAAAGTATATCTGACCCACAAGTTACCTGCTGGAAACCTCTGCTTTAAGGATTGCTGAATGCACCCCAAATAATCCTGACATTCTTATCCATGTCTGCTTTGGGTTAAGGCCCAGGAAGGCTTACAATACAGTGTTCATGGATTATTTGGTGTGCTAACATATGGAACCAACATTATTTTTTTTTTCTTTAGCTCCAGTTTGTTGGTTAGATTTATTTATTCATTTTCATACTTTAAAGCATGGAAATCCCATTTTCAAAGTTAGTCTCCTGAAACTCAAAAATTAAAGTGGAGTTTTTTTGGCACATGTTTACATATTAAAATAACATAATTAGTGTATAATATTTTATCTATAATGTATGATGCATAACATTATTTATTATAAGGGTGATCAATGAGAACAAAAAATCATTTGATTAATAGAAATATCTGAAATTAGGATTCGTACAAATCTATAGAAATTTTAATAATTTCTATTCAGTTATTTTCTACACTGTGTTTTAGTTTTCCATTTTGGAATATCTTTGATATATACAGATTATGTAGTTGCAAAAGACAACAAAATTTCTAATAAAACTTTACTTATAAACAATGACATTTGAATTTAATTTAATTTACAGATGCCATGAGATATTCTTCTTATCGGCCATATAAAAATAGGTGATGGGCTGAATTTGTCCCATGGCCTGTAATTCACAGGCTGCTATTCCAGGGTATACATTTAAAGAATTGTTTAAGGGTGTGTAATATGCAAGCTAAAAAGGAGGAAGATGGAATAATAAAAATTCCCAATTAATCTAAAGGAAAGTGAGAAAGGAGAGAGAAGAGAACATAAAACAGGCAGGACAAATAGCATTGAATAAGATGGTAGGGTTAAACCTAAATATATTTTATATAAATGGGTAAATGACTCGATTAAAAGAGGAGTGCTGTCAGAATAGCAAGGCCGAAAAGCTCAGTAATGGGTGAGCAAATAACATATAAAAATGGGTGAGCAAATAAAATATAAGTTCACAAAAAGAATGAAAATCAAAGATACGCTGTTCAAACACTATAAAAAGAAAACTATATTTATATCAGATAAGGCATACTTTAAGACCAAAAGGCATTACAAATGACAAAAAAGACATTTTGTAATGTTATGCTTCAATTCATCAGAAAGCTATAACTATTCACAATTTGCATATACCTAATAGCCTAGTCTCATAAAATATAATGCAATACTTGACAGAGCCACAGAGAAAAAGACAAGTCCACAATTACAAGGGAGAAATTAATATAACTCTTGATAATCAATAGAACAAGCAGATAAAAAATCAAGATTTAGGATATTTCAATAACATCTTTGGAAAATAAGGTTAATATGCACACATAAAACATTGCATTGAAGAACCACAGAAAGCATATTTTTTTCAAGCACACACAAAACGTTTATAAAAATTGACAATAAGCTGTATCATAAAGCAAGTATCTAACAATTTCAAACTATTGCAATCATTGAGTATGTTCTCTGAGTATAATACAATTAAGCTATAAAACTATAAATTAATTATAAAGTGTATAACTATAAAATTTGTATAAATTAGAAAATTTACAAATGTAATTCTAAATAGCCCATGGGTCACAGAATAAATCAGAATAAAAATTATAAAGTATTTTGAACTGCATAATAACTAAAAATGCATGTTTAATTATTATACAGTTTAAAATACTTTATAATTTAACTATTTGTAGGATACAACTAATGATATGCTTAGAGATTTCATAGCCCTTAATACAGAGCTTAAAAAAAGATAAGAAAGTTTTAAAATCAAGAATTTAAACATCCATTTCAACGTTATTTTTTAAATGCAAAATATTAAAACTAAAGAAGCATTGCATAGAAATATTACAGAGACTGTATGTATACACACATGGGTTACACACACATAGATATTTCCTTGCTGTGTTAGCTGAGAGAGTCTAGAAGCAATGATACCTCAGTAGCAACAAGCATGTTGTATTAGTCCGTTCTCACGCTGCCAATAAAACCACCCCAAGACTGGGTAATTTATAAAGGAAAGACATTTAATTGACTCACAATTTCACATGGCTGGGGAGGCCTCATCATCATGGTGGAAGGTAAATGAGGAGCAAGTCACATGTTACAGGGAGGTAGGCAAGAGAGAGCTTGTGCAGGAGACCTCTCCTTTATCGAACCATCAGATCTTGTGAGATTTATTCACTATCTCAACGACAGCACGGGAAATACTGCGCCGTGATTCAGTTACCTTCCACCAGGTCCCTCCCATGACATGTGTGATTACTACAATTCAAGGCGAGATTTGGCTGGGGATACAGAGCCAAATCGTATCCACACACCTCACTCCCAGATCTTGAATTCTAAAGCTATTCTTCAATTAAAGGAACCAGGGCTCCATGGAGAAATGCTGATTGCATATCCACACACCTCACTCCCAGACCTTGAATTCTAAAACTGTTCTTCAATTAAAGGAACCAGGGCCCCATGGAGAAATGCTGATTGTAGGACTAAGGCAGTAAATAGACAAAATGAACCTGGAACATCTTACCATGTCAAAATGTAAGGAAAATCTCAAACAAGCAAAACACCTGCAATGATGGAGTATGTCAAAGGGACACAGGAGCCAACTGAAAGAGCTCTTGATGGCTAAAGCTAAGAATTTTAGCAAAACTAGCTAAATAAATATGACAGTATTAGATTATAGCCCAAAGTATTATATAAAGTAAATATTCACAAGTCTATACTGACACAAATAAATGACTGAATTAATACATAATTGAGGGAGAAGAGAGAAATTTCCCTTGCAGAAGAATTACAAGTAATTTATGTGGTTGCTCCACCTTTGAGAGATAAAACTGCTCAGTCCTCAATTGTGGGCTGAATCTAGTGATTTCCTTTCAAAGCGCAGAACATGAAAGGGAGAAAAAGTGTAACCTAACTGTTGAGGAACCCAATAAAGACTTCTTCAACCAGCCAGATGCGGTGGCTCATGCCTGTAATTCCAGCACTTTGGGAGGTTGAGATGGGTCATGAGGTCAGGAATTCGAGACCAGCCTAGCCAACATGGCGAAACCCCATGTCTACTAAAAATACAAAAAATTAGCTGGGCATGGTGGTGCACACCTGTAATCCCAGCTACTCAGAAGGCTGAGGCAGGAGACTTGCTTGAACCTAGAAGGCAGAGGTTGCAGTGAGGTGAGATCATGCCACTACACTCTAGCCTGGGTGACAGAGTGAGACTCTGTTTCAAAAAAAAAGATTTCTTCAGCCAGGCAAACCACATCAACATCTACAGTGAGAAGTCATGTTGACAGATTGAACCCTAATGGCACTTCATCTCTGAGGTCCTCATTTACACAGAACTTCCAGAGCACCTCAGGAAGTCAGAGCATGGAGACTCAAGCTCTTCAATGTCTCAGATTGGAAGTGACACTTGCCGTTTCCAATGAGAGCCCATTGGCCAAAACTAGTTCCAAGGTCCCAAACTAACTACATGGAAGCAGGAAGTGCCGAGAAGCTCATGGAGAATTGGGTTTTGGAAGCAATAGTGAATTTTGTGAGTGACCATTTTGTAAAACCAGCACATCTGAGCCAAATACAATAAGCTTAAACAGTTAGGACTTTGGATCTCTCTTGAGCACAGCATTACATCAGCCTGATAGATTTCTTTAATCCACTGGCTGTAAAATATTTGCCTTTTCTTCACTTCATAATCTCCTGGCAGTGATGTATGTCTTGCCACCAAGTAACGGTGGCCTGCAGGGATACAATACTAATGATGTCATTTAGAGCTCAAATTTTTATTGAGATACTTACATATCTATGCTCTGGTATTTTTTCAGAGAGATCCTGATAATTTTGAAATAGGATTTATTTTCTTCAAAACAAAACTCCAGTTTTAAAGCTGACTGGTCTGCTCTAAAATAAATAATGTATATTGTCAATCAGCAGATAGCAAGCACCATTATCATATTTCTTAACTTAAAAATGTTTGAGAGCCACAGATAGCTGCATTTTTGGCTGAATGATTAGCCTTCTTCCCTCTCTTCCTCCCTCCCTTCATTCTTTCCTTCCTGAATAATTCAGTCCCAAAGGCAATGGGGTTGGGACCCCACATAAGTAAAGCACGCCTGGAAATAACTACTTTTTTACTAATTTCCAGTGAGAAGGAAGGGACCGTGTGACAAAGGTGAGCTGAGCAAAGGTGGGAGTTCCCTGGAGGGTTGTCCAAGGCTAGGAACCCCCAGCCCTGTACTCACTGGCTACATGGCCATGGACAAGAAACTCTGTCTGAGTTTCCACTTCCCTGCCAAAATGAGTGACTGGCCTAGAGCAGCAATGTTCACACTCCATGGTGGCCCCCTGGGAGCCATGGAAAGTGTGAGAGGCAAGATGAGGCCTATTCCCACCCCTCAACCCTATTTTCCCTATTGTAATGGGCCCCTGAAGCAATGGGCCCCTCTTCTCTCCCAGTATCTGCAAACTCTCAGGGACTTGTGCCTCATAGGCAAAGAGGTGATACTGTCTTCTGTTCTGTGACCTGACAGGCCTCAATATATGAATTTCTTTGTCTAATATTTCCTGTGTTAAAAAATAAATTACATCAGATTAAATTGGAAAACCTACATTTTAAAAACTAGATGGCACAGTCATTTTATCTCTGAGGCTTTTGCTCTGACATTTTACTGATATATTATGTGTAGACACTTTGTGGACAATGTTGGGATGTAAATAAGAAAAATAGAAACTTCTCAGTCACTAAGCAGAGGGCTTCTCTACATACTGGGAAAATCGTAGAGAACTTCACTACAGATCCACATTAATAGTGAATACGGGTATGTAACACACCCATGTCTACTCAACACCATAAGCAAAGAAGCCAGAAGAGATCAAATCAACTTAGCTGGAGGCTTTGGCTGGAAAAAGGAAAATCAAATGCATTGCTCAGAACACCATAGATACTTCCAGCCTCCTAAGGCTATCACATACACATATAGCTGCATGTGCACACACACACACACACACACACCCCCACACACAGGCATACACCATCACACAGAGAACAGGTAAACAGCAGCAGAACTTATTGATACGATTCTAGGTGAAAGAGTCAGACCAAAACTGCTGTTAGAGTTCAAGGTATTTCTGGTCAGAAAACTCCAATCAATCCCAATGTTACAACTGCTAGAAATGAAAGAAAAGACTCAAGATTTTCTTTAAAGTATTATTTCTGCTGAGGTCCAGGATGTGTTGGGACTGGCCCACAGCCTCACAGTATCTATTGTAATTGGTGGATATGGGAACACAGAGCAGGTGTCCTGCCTTCTAGCTCCATGCTCTCTTCACTTAGCCACCACTACCCTCAGGGGGCTCTTGGAGTAGGATCAAAGGCTCATTTCAGGAACCCAGGGGAAGAAAGATGGCACTGACTTAACTAACTAGAAGTGATTAGGCAAACAATGACCCATGTACAACTTTCCCTTATTCCTCTTGCTGTGAAAAAAAATCCAGATCTGTATAAGGAGAAACTTTATTTGAAGGATTACAGCAAAGGGCATGGGGATACAGGAGGATCAGGGGCCCACTGCAATAGGGAAAACCTTCAACCATGACATCTCCAAGCATCTCCAAGGTCAGCCAGTAAAGGGCTTTCCTTTCCTAGAGAGGAGTAAGCAAATCTGGAAAGAGCCAAGTGTGGGAAGGGGGACGCGAGGGTGACATAATTGGTCAGTGCATCAGAAAATGCCTTACCCAGAGGTCAGTCTCTTCCTTGGGAGGGTCCATTAGTGGGGAGATGTGTGCTGGCTCAGGCTAAGAGTGGGTCAAAATTCAGGGATCCAGGGGCAAGGAGAGAATCTTCACCAAAGTCTGGTTGACAAGGATTTTGTTTGGATCGATCACAGACGGCTCAGTTATTTGTTTATGAGGCCAAAGAATGAAAATCTGAAAGGTTTCTACCTGACTTTGCCACAGGTGAACAAGTGGGTCATCTATGATTCTTGCCTAAGCCATATGGGGAAGGATGGTTCCCTGCAGTATGCCAGTTCCAGAACATAAAGGAAATGGGCAGGGGGATTAGAATTTGTTATCACTATTTTCTAGGGTAACAAGCTCAGTTTAAGTTCAACATTCCCAGAGTAAAATGAGACCTTCAGTGTTATTATTGCAAAAATCAACCCCTCATTTCCATACCTCACAACCCTCTCTGTGAAAAGTGCTTTAAGAAGGGAAATTAATTTTGTAAGATTTCTTGGATTGAACCAAGTCTAAAAGTTGGCTAGGTGACTGCAGTGTCCCTTGTGATCATTGAGATGAGATATTGATTTTGAAATATTGAGACTCAAGCTACACTGCCCACTACTTCTTTCAATTAACCACTTAAAGTTCATATTTACATACTACCAATTTTCCGACTTACGGATGAAAGACTCTAAACAATGATGAAGCCAGAGGCAGAATTGCTCGTATTCTGCCACACAGAGGGCCATTTCTGTGGGAACTTAGCAGATATTATGCAGTTCCCAGCAGATGCCTTCTTCTTCTTCTCAGATACTTCTTTTACTTATTAAAGGTTTAAGCTTTCAATATCACAGGTCACATGAGCCCTAATATCTCCTCTCTCCCAATTTCTGCAAACTCTCAGGGACTTCTGCCTCAGACATTTGTTCCTCTCTACACCAATCTGGTCTCAAAGCTCTGTGCTTTCAAGCTTTCCATGTGACTCACTAGCGAGAGGTGTGTGTCAGTCTAGTAATTTTTAGGAAGATTGAAGGGCACAACGAAGATCACACAGTCATCTCCCCACCTGCTGTTTCTCACTCAGGGAAAACAGTTTCGTTCACACTCAGATTTCTCTTTATTTCTTTCCTTTCACACATAAGCACTTGAAATTGTTTTCCAAACAATCTGTGGCCACATCAGCTTTACTGGGAGCTACGTTAAGCAAAGCCCACTAATTGTATACCTCTCCACATAGACAACTATATCTTGGCTACTCGGAATGATCTAGATCAGAAGCACTGGCATTACCTAAGAACCTGTAGAAGTATAGATTCTCAGCTACCTCCCAGAGCTACTGAATCAGGATCTGCATGTGATCCCCAGGTAATCACATGCACGTTAAAATTTGAGACCCCTGGAGCATAATGTAGTTTGGATCAGTTCCTTTCACCTTGAAGTTAACTGATATAGTGGATTGAATAACATCCCCTCAACCTCCCAAATTCATGGAACTACAAATTATATGGATCTTTGCCAATATAATTAAAATAAGGATCTCAATATGAGATCATCTTAGATTTCAAGTGGGCCTTAAACCCACCTGAAAAGAGACGGGAGAGGAAGATTTGCAACACAGAGGAACAGAGAAGAGGACCATATGAAGATAAAGGCAGAGATTAGAGATGTACATCTGTAAAGGAAAGAACACCAAAGATTGCTGACAGCCTCTAGAAGTTAGGAAAGAGATATGGAATGGATTCCACCTCCAAATGGAACCAAGGTTACCAATACATTGATTTGGAACTTCTGGCCTCCAGAACTATGGCAGAATAAATTTCTGTTGTCTTAAACCAGTTTGTGGTCATTTGTTACAATAGTCACAGGAAACCAATATACCTGGAGACACCTGGGTTTAGGTGTCAGCCTGGGTTTTGTTTCCACCGGGTCATATCACTCCTTTATTTTCCTCATTAATCCTGAGCTGATGAAGGCTTTGGAGTTTCTTGTAAATGTGGTGAGACTGTGGTCCTGTACTCCCTGCCTAACTTTGATGATGACTAGCCTTTCTCCCTTAGAACCTCTTTCACTTTCTGACACTTTCACTTTCTCGGCGTTCTCCTTAGCTCTAAGGTTCCATCCCTCTCTCCTGCTTCTGCATTCTCTGTCCTGAGCTCTCACTTGTCCTGCAACTGTGGGTCTATTAGAATCTGCTCCTGGGCTACATTCTTTTCTACCTTAGTTACTCTGGTTTTGTTGTTGTTCTAGAGAATTTAATTCACTTTCTTTTTTGAGAAAAATGTCTATTAATTCTCTTAAAATCATATAAATTGGGCTGGAAAATGCTAGATTTGAGCAATCCCCTAAGTGCATCATGCTTATTCTCATCTCCTCTATTTGGATTAGGGAGAGGGAATTCTTTCTCTCTGATACTTTCTGCTTTTTTAAGTATCTCTAGAATGCAGGGAGAACCCATCTCTTCTACCACACATGCAGACTAAGTTCAAAGTCTTCCTTCTGAGATGAGCAATAGTTCATTCATTTGAATTATTTGCTTCCCTATGTAAACCAAAACGTGTCTGAGACAGATCTCAGAAGTTTATTCTGCCCAGGTTATGGATCATGATCTGTGACATGGCCTCAGGTGGTCCTGACAACCTGTGCCCAGGACAATTGTGTTATAGCTTTATTTTATATGTTTTAGAGAAACCTAAGACATGAATCAATACATATAAGGTGGGATAACTCAATACATATAAGGGGGTTGGGGAGAGGTTGCAGGTCATACGTGGATTCAAAGATTTTCTGGTTGGCAATTAGTCAAAAGAGTTATCATCTAAAGGCCTGGAATCAGTAGAAAGAAGTGTCTGGGATAAAATAAGGAGTTGTGAAGACCATGGTTCTTATGTAGATGCAGTGTCATAGGTGGCTACTCCTATGACAATAGAGTAGCAAGTGTTTCCTATTCAGACCCTTAAAAAGTGCTAGACTCTCGGCCAATCTCTTAAGGATTAGAAAAAGACCTGGTAAGGAAAGAGGATTCTCTATAGAATGTAAATTTCCCCCTCAAGAAACAGTTCTGCAGGGCCATTTCAAAACATGTCGAAGAAGTATATTTTGGAGTAAAATACTTTGGTTTCTTTCAAGGTCCTCCTATCATGTCATGCTAGTAGTCAGGTTGGAATTTGGTATCTTATTGTTACAAAGAGTCTGTTCTCTTTTGTAACAATAAAGAATTTTTTTTTTTGTAATACAAAAATAAATTTTGTATTATTACAAAGAAGACCTGTGTTTCAATGTTAATGCTGGTCAGTTGTGTGTCTGAACTCCAGGGGAGGAGAGTAACTGAGGTATGTCTGACCACTCCCCTTCCTGGCATGATCTGAACTAGTTTTCAAGGTTTGGTTGGGTCCTCTGGCTAAAAGGAGGGGCCATTCAGTTGGCTGTGGGGCTTAGAATTTTATTTTTGGTTTATATCTGTCATAGGGTTCACATTCAGAGTGAAGTGAACTAAAGGCCATTCTTTGCTCATTTGTACTCTTTTGTTGAAAGACTTTCTTGTTACCAAGACAATATGTTGTCTAGTTATATAAGAATTACAGACAGTGCAAATTGACTTTCAAGATGAAGCAATTAAATAGATTTATTTGAATGGATTGTGCTTAAAAATGATCTGTGCTTTGGAATTCACTGAAGAGTTCCCACTCAGTCATCTTGCTTCGCAGAGAGCTTTCATTTGAAGAACTGATTCTCCTAGCAGTAAGAAATGTTCCTCTTTATGTCTGCCAGTACTGTTCTTTAAAGTCTACTTCATCTGATATTAATATAGTCACACCAGCTTTCTAATGCCTAGTGTTTGCTTAAAAAATTTTCAAACTTAGAAGTAAGGGAAATATGTTTCTTGTAATCAACATGTAATATATTTTTATAAATCCACTTGATGATATCTGCTTTTTAACTGGAATGTTTAGCCATTTGCATTTAATGTAAGTTTTGATATGGTTGTCTTTAAGTCTTCTATCTGGGTATTTATTTTAATATTTATGTAATTTATTTGTTGATGGAATTTAAAACATATTCACTTTCATTAAACATCTGTAAACTTCAGTGTAAACATCTGTAAACTTCACATTAATTACCATGCCTTGAACAACCATAAAATCCTTCTAGTGTTACTATAGTTGGGAGAAGATTCTTACAGAGACATGTTATAACCTGCAATTGAAATAAATCATTATCTGACCAACAGTTATCAGAAATCATGACTTCACTCAATTCTTCTCTTTTAGACACTTCCTAGAGACTCCAGAGCTTCTGCACAGCAAAAGAAACTATCAATAGAGTGAACTGGCAACCCACAGAATGGGAAAAAAATTTTTACAATCTACCCATCAGACAGAGGGCTAATATTCAGAATCTACAAAGAACTAAAACAAATTTACAAGAAAAAAACAACCCCATCAAAAAGTGGGCCAAGGATATGAACAGGTACTTTTCAAAAGAAGACATTTATGTAGCCAACAAACATATGAAAAAAAAGCTTATTATCACTGGTCATTAGAAAAATGCAAATCAAAACCACATTGAGATACCACCTCACGCCAGTTAGAATGGCGATCATGAAAAAATCTGGAGATAACAGATGCTGGAGAGGATATGGAGAAATAGGAATGCTTTTATACTGTTGGTATAAAAGCATTTTATAGTGTAAATTAATTCAACCATTGTGGAAGACAGTGTGGCAATTTCTCAAGGATCTAGAAATAGAAATACCATTTGACCCAGCAATCCCATTACTGGGCATATACCCAAAGGATTATAAATCATTCTATTATAAAGATGCATGCACATGTATGTTTATTGCGGCACTGTTCACAATAGCAAAGACTTAGAACAAACCCAAATGCCCATCAATGATAGACTGGATAAAGAAAATGTGGCACATATACACGATGGAATACTATGTAGCCATAAAAAAGGATGAGTTCATGGAAACCATCATTCTCAGCAAACTGACACAAGAACAGAAAACTAAACACCACATGTTCTCACTCATAAGTGGATGTTGAACAATGAGAACAACACATGGACACAGCAAGGGGAACATCACACACTAGGGTCTGTTGAGGGTTGGGGGGCTAGGGGAGGAATAGCAGGGGGTAGGGGAATTGGGGAGGGATAGCATTAGGAGAAATACCTAATGTAGATAACAGGGCGATGGATGCAGGAAACCACTACCATGGCACATTTATATCTATGTAACAAACATGTACAATCTGCACATGTACCCTAAAACTTCAAGTATCATAAATAAATAAATAAATAAATTAAATTAAACAATATGCTTTACCTCATGGCTTTTCACTATGTCCCTAGTATGGACAAGAGACAACTATTTTCTCTACAGGCTTTCCCCAGACATTTCCTATTATTAAAAACCAAACAAAACCCAAAAAAAACCCTCAATGCATTCTGCATCTTCTACGTGCAGACATTATGATGGAGCAAAGGAGAGGAGGCTCAAGTGTGTTAAGGGCCCAGCTGAGGCCTTTGGAAAGCCCAACCTGAAGAAACTTTGAACTTTTATTTCATTGTATCAGGCACTTGATAAAATCAGAGCTGACTTCCTTTACAGAGTTGAGTCTACTTTAAAAAAAAAAAAAAAGCAAAGAGAAGGACGTTCCATGACACCAGGAAACCTAGAAAACTGTCAAAGGATTATTCTGCTGCTCTTTGTTTTTTAAATAAACACTATATAATTGAACTTCTACAGATAGCTGCAACGGTTTCAGCCCTTTGCTAGTGAGGTCAGTTTTTTTATATGGCCCAAAAGATCTGGGCTCATTCACCTCTTTAGAGAATGGACAGAGGGTTGTGGTTCTCTTGGCCCGCAAGACACAAAGACAACTTCATCACTTCATTGAAGGCGGTTAAAAGACAGGTCCTGCTCTATTTTTCCTGGCAAACAACTGGCTCAATTTAGGGGCAAACATTTCTCATAGAAACTTCACAAGCCTTTTGTGGAATAATTAGAAATTTATACTTCAGAGAAAGGTATTCACAGATCCTGGCGGGACTGACTTAAGACCTAGACAGTGGTCAAAATTTACTATTTCAATTTGTCTCTCATAGAAGGGAAAACTCACCAACCATGTGATGAGTATTAAGAGGCCTGTCAAGGAGATTGCGTGTTAAGAGGTCTATCTAGGGGATTGATTGCAGGTCTCCTGGACCACTTGTGATTCACCTGTGTTTTAACAAAAATGGGAACTTCCAGCCTCGTTCACTCATTTCTGATACTAAATTCCCATTATCCTTTTCACTGACATTGGCTTTCAGGCTTTAGGTATAGTTGGAAGAGTACACAGGCTTTACAGCTCAGAGGGCAAAAGCCAAAGTTGTAAGAGTGAGCTAGGCCTTGTCATCTTGACAGGTGACTGCAGTTTCAGACCAACCACCTGATCCTATGTGGTGATTGCACAGACCTTTTGCTACCTAAGGGAACATTTCACTGAGGGCTGCTGGGTGCAGTACCTTGAATGTCTGAGCTCTTGACAATGGGATCTGTCTGCACATTACCTTGCATGTCACTCATGCAACAATAACAGCCTATTCTTTGCTTTCTGTTGGTGGACATTTGTTATTTCACTCTCTATTACTGTTGGATTTAGATTGCCATTTCTTCCCCTTTTTGCAAGTTCTAGATTTCCAATTTCTTAAGGACTAAATATCTGACCCAATGAATTCTAAATTGCCTAGAGTGTTCTACCATGGAATCATAAGTGGAGTTTTACTTCTCAAGGGACTTGTAAGAGCTGGGGCTTTTAAGATCATGTAGATTTAAGCCCTCTAAGTGCAGAGAGAGGGTGTAACTTGTTTATGCATCCTTCCTAATCCCCTTTGTATAAGGTCGATGCTCACAGCAGATTTTCTAAATCAAATCTTCCAACACTCCACTTTATAAATGAGGATATTGGGGCTCAAGAGATGGATAAAGTTTATTCATCAAATGACTAATTGAAGATCACCTTCAACATCCTACATCCTCCTTCCCACTAATGCTTACTATTATTTCAAGACAGCTGAGATTCCACAGCTGCTGAGACATTTCTACAGCACTTCATGCCTACAACTTCCTCCTTGAGATAAACTCTGCAGCTTCTCCTAGAAGCTTTATCCCTAAATCTATCTTTAGCCCTAAAATGCACAACTTGCTACACTGACTGCAACTTCCTTTTACTTTTGAAACAGTCTCCTCTTCTTCCTGTGAATGCAGCAAATACTCCATTAAAAGGAAATATCCACTCTCTGCCCCCATTTTGGCTTTTTGACATCTCACCACCTTCCACTTTGTGCCACATGCCAATGATCATTCCCCCAGCTCAGGGAATGCTGTACCTTCTGGCTCAGAGGGCAGGCAGCTTCTCAGCCACAATAAGCTCCCTGTACAGATTCATTCCTCTGAAGCTGACACCTCTCTTAAGTAATGTTGGTGCCTCCTCACTCCAGGCTGGCTGGCTTGTCACACCTGTCACCTGAAGGGCTCTTATTGATCTTTGTGTTTGCTTTTCCCCACAACATTGTTCTTGGCTTTTACTCTATCACAGCACCGTGAACCAGGCTGCTCTCGGGTGAGGTTTGATCCTCCCGTGCTCTGCTTCTTTGTGAGGCCAGTGACTGGAATAAAAAGCTTCATGTTTTAAGACAGGGTTTCTTCATCTTGGCACTATTGACATTTTGACTGGATAATTCTTTGTTGTGGGGGTGTCCTTTGCACTGTAGGTTGTTTAACAGCATCCCTAGCCTCTGCCTACCCAATGCCAGTAGCACTACCACCCCCAAGCTGTGGCCATGAAAGATGTCTCCAGATGTTGCTGTGTCCCCTCTGGACAAATTTGTTCCTGGTTGAAAACTGCTGCTATACGCGGACAGTCACCTGCTCATGAAACCCAAATACAGAGGACAGTGCTCTGTGATTTTCTACCTGTGTGGAAGTGACTTGAAACAGTCATGTCAGAGTGAAACTCTGTGTTCAGGAAACACACACACAAATATAAACTGCCTTTGCATAAGCACCAGTGTACTTTCTTGAAAAACAAAAACTTTTTGTTCCTTTCTTAGCATACACAGAAGCACGCTGAAGAAGGCATGCCTCTGCGGCTTAGTAAGACGCCATCACATTTAAATGGTGTTTTAGAATTTAATAAAGCATTCTGCATGTATTAGCTCATTTAGATCCTCAAGGAAGTAAATGGACTATTATTATTATTGCTTTGTTAAAATCACCCTCTGGAAACTGATTTCAGCAAGTTTAAAAAATGTCTGTGCTAGATTTATTTTCTTGTTGGATACACTAAGGACATATATATATTTCTTTTCCCTTTGGTTATAAACTGCAAAATGAAATAATTTTATTAAAAAAGTCAAATAGGTTCTATTCTGAGTGATTCTCACTCTTTCTCTTTTATCCTACCCCAAATAGAAACACTAATTCGATTGCCACTTATAGGTGGAAAAAAATCCCCTTAGTGGTACATAACTAGGAAGGGGCTTTTGCTATTTCAGAAGTTGCTTGGTAGGCATTCTGCATCTCTAATGCCTCTGGGTAATCAGTTCACAAAACAGCAAGTGTCCCCAGCCAGTCCATCATTTCCAGCACTCTCTTCTCATTTTCCTGGTTTTCTTGACCTTTACAAGCTCATCACTGAATGCCTGTTGTAATGTCTTCTCTTCCTTCTGCTTTGTCCTGCCTTAATCAGACTAAGTGATAGGTTTGATTTGACACTTCTCACCCCCAAGAGGATGTTTATCACAAACATCACTAAAATGATCTTATCTTTGGCTCAGTGGGATGATCTGCTACCAATAGCCCATAACATTAAGATGATGGCTAAGCCCTTCCAGGCAGCTGTGTGCCACCAAGTTTCCTCTGATTGTACGAGGAGTGCTTTGGTGAAAATGACTTGATCTGCAATATGAGTTGTTGTAGCCCCAAGCAGAATCATAATGGGGCTCTAGCAGGCCCAAAGCTATGTTAGAAAAAAAGTTGTTTTAATTTGCCATGTGCTTTTGGGTGGGCATAGGTTGAAGACCTGAAATGTGGAACTTGACAAATCAAGTTCCAAGAAAAGATGCTAAATGTATGGTGGGAAGTATGAAGAATGTGAGAGCCTGGAGTTTGCCCATGTTGGGGGCCCTTGTTCTGAGCAATGGAGACACCCAAATGCTTTATCTATATAGCCAGACCTAGTGGGACTGCAGTAAAAATGTAGTCTGGTGATGCTTAGTTTATTCTTACAGATTCTAGCTGCTCAAAGGAGTCCTGTGAAAAACTGGTGGGGCAAAAGATCCTATCTGGACCATCTCATACATAGAACTGCAGACACTATGCTTACCCAGGGTGAACTCGGAGTGAGGTGTAAAGTGGAGCCCATGATATAACTATCAGAACTTCCTTTGAAAATCTGCAGAAATTCTCAAGCTTAAACATTCCGGAAGTAATTGTTAAATTCCCTGGCTGACTGAAGAATCCATTATGAAGCTGCTTCTTTCTTTTTAACAAACTGAATTCGCTGAAACCAGCTGTCCTACTATGGAGTTAGTTTTCAATTCCTTTTTTACATTCTCAACAAAGACCTTGAAGCTACAATGATTCCTAGACTCTAACCCATGGCTATTAGACAGTGGGCAACCGTATCACACACACTGCAGATTCCTGCTTGAAGTGAACTCATCAGGCATGGGACAGGGTTTAAGGTAAAAGGAATCAATGATGTGAGATCACAGAGATGCTAAACTATAAACACAAACCACAAGTGAGCTGCTGCCTTCTTTGCCCATTTCTCCAAGATAAAAGGCCCCGGCACTTCTGGGTGAAATCTTTCCCATCAGAATTTCCCACGGACCATGATGTCTGCAGTCAGAGGCCAGGGTACAGCACAGCAGCACAACATTCAACTGAAACACAGACAATCTTACAACTTGAGAATGCACCCCCTGAGTGATGGATATCAACTACAGTCTTCTCTCACAATTACAAAGCCTGGTTCAGTTTGCAGAGACCACTCCGGAATGCTCCATCATTTGAAGTGTAATCTGGGGAGCTCAGGTTGATGGAGCTGCAGGTAAATGAATGGACGCCCAAAGAGGGGGACTGCGTGGGCTTTGTCTCCTGAGGGGGCGTTGCAGACAGCGAAGGCATCTGGAAGGTGGATGAATTCCACTCATTAGTAGCTCCTGCTCCAAGGCACGGCATAAGAAACAGTTGCCTAGGATTTCCATCACTCATTTTGTTTTTAGCAGAAAAAAGGGTGTTTGCTGGGCAGGAGCTGGTGCTTCCCTGCATGAATTTTTGAGATCACAAGGTGAGGTGGAGGAGCAGCTGTGCAGCAGGTTTCCTGCTGCAAGCCCCAAGCAAGCTCACAGCCCAGGAGGCAAAGGCTAGCCACGGGCTGATTTTAAGCATGCATGAAGCCAAATGCTGACTGCCACACACTTACTTTTTACAATCTAGCTGACTCAGCGCATGAGTCCTCACCACTGGAGAGACAGAGTCCACTTCCCATCCACACCCCACCTGGCCTTGTACACTGGGAAAACCTCACTGCAGAGTCTCAGGGGTGCAGGGATGTTTTCCAAAGTAGGCAGAAATCATCTATGCAAGTGTCCAGAGCCTTGGTGGGCCCACAGGACATAGGTCCACTGGGGACAGCCATTCTGCCAGCCAGGTCCAGCCTCCTGTATCTTTTCCTAAAAAGACTAGGGAGCACAGAAGAAAGAGACTGAGTATTGTAAAGCTATTTTCTCTCTGATCCCTAATATATCTGTCTAGCTGTTCTCATTTGTTCTGTTTGCTCACACAACTAAAGCAAGCTCACTATGGAAAAGTTAAAAAACCCCACACACAGATATATCAAAAGGCAAGATGAATCTGTTCTTCTATTCCTTGTAGAAAATGAGTGCTTTTCCTTCCTGTCATTTCTCTCTGCATCTATTTATGGATATCAGAAATGCTCTCACAGTCCACATACTCATTTGACCTGCCCTTTACAGTTTGTAAATCTTGAACATCTTCCCATGTTATTAGCTTTAATGACTGTCTGATATGTGGAATGTAATGCACAGAGCTGGAGAATATCTGAAAAGATTAATTTGGATTCCTTCTCCCTGTATTTATGCTTTCTTTCCTTCCACCCCTGTCCCCAACCCTTTTAAGCAGATGATAAGCTCTGTGTTTCTTGACCCAGCAAGGGTCTATGACCAGAGAGAAAAAGCTGCCAGCAAAACACTTTCTGTCCTGGGTGTTGTTTCTAGAAGTCCAAGAACATTGAAGGGGTTAGGTGGGATGACTCTGAGGGCAACACCAAGTGGAAGGAAGTCTTGAAGGATGAGGGGAGAAAGGGATTGACATTAAGAGGACTTTCAGTCAGGTGCAGTGGTTCACACCCATAATTACACTGCTTTGGGAGGCCAAAGCAGAAGGATCGCTGGAGCCCAGGAATTTGAGACCAGTCTAGGCAACATAGTGAGACCCTGCCTCTATAAATAACTTAAAAATTAGCCAGGCATTGTGGGGTGTGCCTTTAGTCTTAGCTACTTCTGAGGCTGAGGTGGAAGGATCATTTAACCCCAGAAGGTTAAGGTTGCAGTGAGCCATGATCACAACACTGCACTCTAGTCTAGGCAACAAAGCAAGGCCTTGAGTATGAGAAAGAAAAGATAAGAAAGGAAAAGAAAGAAAAAAAAAAGAGGAGAGGAGAGGAGAAGAGGGGAGGGGAAGGGAGGGGGGGAGGGCAGGGAAGGGGGAGGACAGAGGAGGAGAGGGGAGGGAGAGGGAGGGGAAGGGAGGGGAGGGGCAGAGAGGGGAAGGGAAGTGAGGGGAAGGAAGGAGGGAGGGAGGGAGAGAAGGAAGGAAGGAATGAGGGAGGGAAGGAGGGAGGGAGGGAGGGAGGGAAGTTAGGAACCTCTGGGACCTTGTAAAAGCAGGGCCCCAGCGGGCAGCTGGAGCTGAGGGAAATGGTCTGAAGGTATCCAGATAGGCAGGATCCAAGGACAGGGCTCCCAGCTTCAACAAAAAGACCTTTATCCCACTGTGGCCTGGGGTCAGTAGAGAGCCCCACAACTGCAGGGGCCACTGTAAAAAGAAGATTATAATTACACCCCTCCCACCTTACTCCCCTTTTCCCTGTCTGTGGCACTGAAGACAGTCCCAGAGCCTTGTCAGGACCTGAAGGCAGAGCAGGTTGAGTCTTCAAAATAACCAAGATCACCTTTTCCACCAGCCTAGAAGTTCGTAGGACATGAATCCTGAATTAGGTTAAGTCAGAGTCAGTAAAGGAAACAAGAGTTCTCTTGGGGCCAGTCCTGTGAATGAATAGTCAATGAACTTGTATTGAGCCCATCTCATAATGTTCAACATAAAAAGTTGTTTGTCTTTCCACCATTTGATCTTCTTAGCCTTACCTTTTATTTTGTCATATGATTAATTCCTTTTCTTTTCTTTCTTTCTTTTTTTTTTTTTTTTGAGACAGAGTCTTGCTTTGTCATTCAGGCTGGAGTGCAGTGTCAGGATCTCACTGCAACCTCCATCTCCCAGGTTCAATCAATTCTCCTGCCTCAGCCTCCCGAGCAGCTGGGATTACAGGCACTCGCCACAAAGCCTGGCTAATCTTTTTTTGTATTTTTAGTAGAGATGGGGTTTGACCATGTTGGCAGTGCTTTTCTTGAATTCCTGACTTCAAGTGATCCGCCTGCCTTGGCCTCCCAAAGTGCTGGGATTACAGGTGTGAGCCACTGTGCCTGGCCTGATTAACTGCATTATGAAATTTCACTTATTTAATCTTTCTAACTTTTTCACCTAACTTAAAAAAAAAACATGTGTATCTAATTTTATATGATCTATCTCTCTATATATAATTTTGTATTATCTATCTATTTTTAAACATAGACAGTTACCCAGAAGAGAAGATAAGAGGAGAGGAGAAGAGAGGAGAGGAGAAGAGGGGAGGGACAGTTACTCCATTACCCAGGCTGGTCTCAAACTCCTTGTCTCAAATAATTCTCCTGCCTTGGCCTCCCGAAGTGCTTGAACTACAGGTGTGAGCCACTGCACCTGGCCAACTTTATGTGTTTACTCTTAACATTTGATATTTTCATCCAGCCTTTGTACACGGCAAGTGGAATGTACAGGCACCAGTGGCTACAGAGAGGTGGAAATGAGCCCCACGCAGGAGGGTGGGTCTTGTCCTCCCTCCAGCTGATCCTATAGGTACCATGCCAACCTCCCAGAATAGGCCCATGTTCTTTTCAGGGAGAGACAGAGAGGAAAGGCCACCTAGGTGTAGGCAAAGCACAGACCAGTGGTCCCCCCTCCAAGTTATCAACAGGTTCAGCCTTCCCCACAAGCACCTGAGCTGCTGGAGCAGTGGGGCTTCCCCCCATTCCAGGCTATTTGGCCCCTTTATGAGGAAACGTGTGGCCCAAGATACCCTTGCCATTATTCTTGTCTGTCTCCTGCACTTGGGCTTGGCAGGGCAAAAGGGTGACTGCTACTGGAAGTTGGTTTTCAGAAGTCTCAGGCAGGGACAAGCCCTCGTCTCATGGGGTAGCTTCAAGAGCCACCTGTTATGGAGACCCGATTTGGTGTTGGCAGAAGTCGGACTGCTGTGTGCTGAGGAGAGGTGGAGGCTGAAGAAGTAAAGACTCCTCTTTGGGAAGGTGGAAGAGACGGATTGGACAGTAACTACAGCAGATATGGTTCAAGAGATTTATTTGGGGCCAGGCATGGTACCTCACACCTGTAATCCCAGCACTTTGGGAGGCCAAGGCGGGTGGATCACCTGAGGTTAGGAGTTCATGATCAGCCTGGCCAATGTGGCAAAACTCCATCTCTACTAAAAATACAAAAAGTAGCCAGGTGTGGTGGTGCATGCCTGTAATCCCAGCTACTCGGGAGGCTGAGGCAGGAGATTGCTTGAACCCACAAGGCAGAGGCTGCAGTGAGCCAAGATCACACCACTGCACTCCAGCCTGAGCAACAGAGTGAGACTTCATCTCAAAAATAATATTATTTTGTAATATTACTATTTAATAATATATTTAATAATATAAATATATTAATAAGGGATTTATCAAAAAAAAAGGATTTATTTGGAAAAAGAGAGTAATGTATTTCTAGGCAGAGAGGAAGCAACATAAAAAGAGAGAAAAGTTGAAACTATGATCCCAAGGGAGGGTCTGGAGCAACAGCGTGCTGGAGATGGGTGAAAATGAATCATTTTTCAGATTCACTCTTGTCTTCCTTATTCTAGAGGCTGCTGGCTTCTTGTGTCGCTTTCTCTTATTTATCACTTATTAAGAACAGTATAATTAAGCAAGCAAGACAAAATTTTTGAGTCCCAACAGAGTAAGAATCTACCCACCCACTCTGTACATTAGTAAGTACAATAGTCCTGCAACAGTGGAAGCTCAGCAGAAGGGCAGAGAGAAGTCTGAGGTTCAGAAAGCCAGAGGTAGGCTGAAAAGCAAAGACTTTAAATGCTCAGCTACCTCAAAATCAACAGAGGAATCTCTGAAAGCTCCAACATCTGGAGGCTTCATGGGAAATCATAAAGGAAATCCCTAGAATCTCAGCAGCATTAGAACCTCCATCCTGGTGGAAGAGAAAGTCCTGATTGTGCCCTTCAAACATTTGAAACCAGTTATGAACAGAAGCAAACTAAAGTTGTCACCTAGCCCGGACCCAACTCAACTGTGAATTAGTCTTAGTATCCAACGAGGGGCGTGACAAGAGAGATACAAGCTCTTCTCTATGAGTGAAGTTCTTTACTTCATTCTCTATTGTTCTTCTACAGAAAATTTTCAACATACAATAAAAAGTTATAAGAAATACAAACACACACACACAAAGAAAATATGACATGTGGTCAGAAGGAAAGCAGAGTAAACACAGAGATGACCCAGATGTTGCGATTCTCAGGAAGAGACTTTAAAATAACTAGCCAGGCACAGTGGCTTATGCCTGTAATGCCAGAACTTTGGGAGGCTGAGGCGGGTAGATCACTTCAGGCCAGGAGTTCGAGACCAGTGTGGCTAACATGGTGAAATCTCATCTCTACTAAAAATACAAAAATTAGCCAGGCGTGGAGGTGCATGCCTGTGGTCCCAGCTACTCAGTAGACTGAGACATGAAAGTCACTTCAGCCTGGGAGGCAGAGGTTGCAATTGGCAGAGATTGTGCCACTGCACTCCAGACTGGGTGACAGAGTGACTCTATCTCAGAATATATTAATTAAATAAAATAATAATGACAAATATGTAAATCTCCATCAGTTCATTCAGATGTTTACCTTTTCCTCTAAACTTGAACAGAAAGATGAAAACTATTTTTAAAATGGAAATACTAGAAATAAAAGAATATACTCTTTTCAGAAATGATAAACTCAGTCAATAGGTTTGACAGTACTGAGCACATCAGAGGATTAGTGAAACGGAAGAAAGGTCAACATAAATGATCTAAAATGAAACACAAAGAGAAAAGGAAAGGAAAAATGAAACACCAGAAACAGAGCTTCCAGTGTCTGTGGAATAATATTAAATGGTCCAACAGAGCTCTCAAGGTAGGATCAGATAAAAAGAGAGAGAGAATAGGTCAGAAAAATTTGTAGATAGATAGATAGACAGATAGATAGATGGATGATAGATAAATAGACAGACAACTGATAATTGTCCAAAACTGATGGAAGGTGTGAACTAATTAATTTAAAAAGCTTACCAACTCAAGAAGGATAAATATACAAAGCAAACTACACCTAGGCACATTATGATTGAACTTCTGAAAAATAAGATGAAAAAAGTTAAAAGCAGCTAGAAAAAAAAGAAGGAGGATTACACGCAGGGGAACAACAATACAAATGGAAGTTGTGCTGTTTCTGCTTTTTCATCAGAAACAGTAGAGGTCAGAACACAGGATAAGGTCTTTAAAGTTCTGGTTTTAAGGAGCAAAGGAAAACAAAACAACAAAGCAAAATTGTCCATATATAAGGATAAGAATTCTTATCCAGCAAAACTATTTGTCAAAAATGATGATGGAATAAAGACATTTTCAAACAAATAAAGACTGAGAGGTCTCCAACAAACCTAAACTACAAGAAATGCTAAAATAATGTATTCACCTTGATAAGAAATAATACTCACAGAAGCTGCTGTCAGTATACAGGAATGAGGAGAGCTTCAGAGAGGATAAATATCTGGTATTTATTTTTTTTAATTTTTTAAAAATTTTAAGATACCCATACATATATATATATACACACACATATATATTTTTAAAAAGATCATCAACTGTTTAAGGCAAAATAATAACAGTGTATTATGGCAGTGTTAGCATGTGGAAATAAAGTATAACAAGAAGAACACATAATACAAGAGGAAACAGGGAAAATGATATCCTTAGGGTCTTAGATTGTTCATGAATTCACATATTATCATTTGAAGATAGACCGTACTAAGTTAGAGATGCACATTAAAAAACATTCAAAGAGGTATAGCTAATAAGTCAATATAAGAGATAAAATGAAATAATAAAAATATTTGATTAATCCAAAAGGAAGCAAAAAAAAAAAAAAAAAAAAAAAAGGATAAGAATAGCTTGGCCCACTAGAATGTCTTGGGAAAGAAAAGTTAAGACTGCCAAGACCAAGGAAGCAACTGGAACACACATTTCTGGTAGACATATAAAATTTGTGTGCTTTGTATAACTATTTGGATGTTTCTTAATAAGGTTAAATATACATCTATGTTATTACTCAAAACTTTCCTCTTGGGTATTTACTCAAGAGAAGTGAATACATTTGAACACAATGAGACTTGTACAAATACATTCATAATAATCAAAATCAGGAAATGATTCAAATGTCCATTAATAGGAGAATCAATAAACTAATTGTTTCACGTCCCTTACAGCTGGACACGACTCAGCAACAACAACAATGACACAAATGAACTGCTGACCACACAACCACAACATGGGTAAATCTCAAACACGTTACAGGAAAGAGTTCAGATAATAAAAGAGTGCATACTATATGATTCTATTTATACGAAGTTCTAGAACAGTCAAAACTAATCAATAAAGATACAAATCAGAAATGTATTACCTTCAGGAGAAAATTAACTAGAGAGAGGCATGATAGAATTCTCTAGGATGATAGAAATGTCCTATCTTTTTTTGGATTGTGGTTACACAGATTTATACAATTGTCAAAACTCATTAAACTGATGGACTTCGAGTTGGTGCATTTTATTGTATTTGTATTTCAATGTAAAAAATGATAATAAACCCATCTCTCCCCAGTACTGTAATACCATTAATAGGAAGTTCTATTGACAAAGATGTTTGCAGAATTTTAAAGCAGTCAGAATTAAAGGTTTGAAAGCAATAGTGGTAAAATGTTTTTATTTTTCAAGTCTGATTCTGAAAATACATATAGAAACTGGAAAATCACCATTAATACTGCCCTTACTGGTGCATGTTGGATGGAATCTCTCAGTTCATGCATCAGGCTGAATCAATGTATAGTTTGCATTTTGTGATCAATAATACTAATTATAATGATAGCTAGCATTATTTCCCACTTTATGAGCATTGCCTCATTTCATCCTTACCAGGTGCTCCTAAAGTGATGGCATTTTTGTTCCCATTTTCTCAATAAGGAGCCTGAAGCTCAGCATGGCTGTGTTATTTGCCTGGGGAAAATAGCAGATATAAAATTCAGATCCAGCTCTGCCTATGTCCACAGCTGAGTTCTTAATCACTATGTAGCACTAAACTAAAAGTGTTTGGAATTTTATTTTAAATGTAACTGAGTTAGGGAGGGATACATGACATTTAAAGAAACCAAATGAATAATATTTTGGGTAAAATGAAACAACTTTGTAATGTGATGGATCAGATTCTCGGTCGCATAAATTAATATTTTCAAATCCATTTCTCATGATGGAACATGTCTACGCAGCCATGGCTGGAAGGGAGAAATAGCATCTGTCCTTGCACAGGGATCCTTCCTTAATTAGGCTGAATAGCAAATACTCAAGAGAAGCAGGTCTCCCCTTTCAAGAAACTTGACTATAAAATATACTCAGTAACTCTGGTTTACGTCCCATCCATTAGAACTGTGACATGTGGCAGGCAAAGTAGGAAAATGTCACTTTGGGGGAGCATATTGTTATTCCCAATGAAATCAGGGTGTGGCTGAGGCAGAAGCTTACTGAGTGGCCAGCTAGAAATCCCTCCCAGAGAGAAAGAGAGAGGCAGAATGGATGAAAGATAGAATGCCGGGTTTAGTAAAAAGCACAGGGACAAGATGTGAAGCGGGATTTTGGTGGCAAGGCAGGAGGAGCTCCTCTGCCATCTCAACTGGGCACCAGTGCTGGAATGGAGGGTCTCAGCTGGTTCATTCTGTCCTGTCCTCGCATTTCTCAGCTCAAGATGTAAAGGCCTAGGGAAGGGAGTCCAAGTGGCCACATTTGGATGAAGAGGCTGCACTGAGCTTAGAGAAATGGTACCTTCGTGGTCCCACCAAAGTAGATCGTACAGGTATGGAGAGAGCAGCCTTCCTTCCCCAAAACTCTGTGGCACTGTTAGGAAAAGAGAATGATGCCAAGCTGCCACAAATCACAAGTGTTCACACCTGCCATGGTGGTGCAGGAGTTGGAGTGTATGTGCTTGAGCCCTGGCTATTGCATGAGTGAGTGTGTTGGTGTGGGGAGAGAGGCTAGATCCTCTCTTTTTAGGAAGTGGACAGAATAGCAGCCCCTGCCCTCGGGTGCTGCTGTAAATGTGGCTTGAATAAAATAAAATAAAATTTAATTAAGTTGAGGACTATTGATTTCAAAAAGGGATAAGCAAACATACTTTAGTATTTATCAAAATGTGGCCAATGGACAAATTGCATCAGAATTACCTGGAAAGCTTGTTTTTAAAAAGTCATTTATTCATCCATTGAGCAAATAACATATTGATTCCTTCTATGTGAGAGGCATAGTCTAAGGAGCTGAGAGCAAAAGAGTAAACAAGGCAGACATCACTGCTAACCTCTTGGAACCTTCAGTGTCATGAGGAAAACGGTCAAAACTTAAAATTCTAAAGATGAAGTAAAATTCTAACGACGAAGTAAAACATTTGGTGGTACCTCTGTGTTTCTGCCAGATGTAGCACTTGATAAAAGGTATACAGGACAGAAGTAAAATAGTCACACATTGTGATGTTGCTATAAAAGAGGCAATTTGCTTGCTAAGAAAGAGATCAACAGTGAGGGGCTTTTGGAGAAGACACCGTTTAAATGGAGTATCCAGCAAACACCTTCCTGATGAGATATTTAAATACCTGAGCCCTATGCCAGATCCACAGAGTTAAGCCATGTGAATTAGTAGAAAGTGACCACTTCCTTTCCTAAACATTCATATAAGTTAAATAGTCCTCTTGGAAGAAACAAAAGAAATATTGCTATTGAAGGGATTTCCATCTCGTAAGATATAACACTTGAAAAAGTGGGGGAATCTTTTCATTAGGAGATTATGCTGCATTTGAATCTTCTAGGGTTCACCTCCACCTGATTCTTCTCTCCTGCCTGGCCACATGAAAAGGATATGCCAAGCCAAGTGACTGCCTCCAGCCAATGGAGTATGATGAGAAATCACATGTGTCTTATCTGGCTTGAGGCACCTAAGACTCCAGCACCTTATCTGTCCTTCCTCAGAGGCGCTAGAAGCCATTGAGAGCTGGCAATGTCACAAGGTGGTGCAGCCTCTGTCAACCTGAGTCTCTGAGAAACTCAGAGGCACCTTTCCACTTTCTACCAGCCCACACTTGGCAGGTATGAGTGAGAAATGAAATTGACTTAAGCCACTGATATCATTTGTCACAGCAACATACCTGAGCATTGTCCTGACTAATAAGAGTATGAACTGTGCCTCCTTCCCCAAAACCCACTGGTTATAGAAAACAAAAACCAAAGCAATCAATTATAGGAGATCAGTCAGAATGGTGGGGAAAAAGTATAGATAGATACAAACCTTCTTGAAAGGCTGGAAGGTTTTGCAAAAGCCTTGGGAGGAGGCTATGGCTGAAGGCAGCCTAATCCTTTTATCTTGGGGCTAGGGATAAGGATAGGTTACAAGGGAATGTAGAAGAGTTTATCTAAATAGTAGTTTACTTGAGACCTTTGTGATTTAATCTGTACTAAATAAATGCAAGCATCACTGGCTTACAGCGGCCACTGCTGACTCAGGCAGAGGTCTCCTGGCTGCGCTGACTGGCAAACCTGTGTCAGTGTATGTCTTTCATCCATTGCTTGGTCAAGTCTACCAGTAGGACTCAACAATCAATCAAACAAAAAACACCTAGAGAGCTACTGAGATATATACTATATTGTGTTCATAACAATATCTAAACCTCATTCATCATTAAATATATACCTGACTCTTTGTTAAATAATTTGCCTGTGTAGCAAATTAATTTAATTAGCTGGACTTGGTTAAAAGCAAGCCAAAAACAACTTAATCTTTAGCCTATTTACTACCCCTGAGTACTGTGGTTGGATTCATTTCTTCCCACTTTGTGGATGGCATCATAGCTTCAGAAGGACCTACAGCTTTTCTAATCACCAACAGATAATAAAAAGCTGAATTTCTTCCAATTAAAAAATTCCAGAACCTCACCCAATTTAAAATGTCACCCAATTCTGTCTTAGGCTCCCCTAGACTTAGAAAGTGGGTGGAAGATGTATGAGTTTGGCTTTTTCACAATTTTAGTTTACATATGAGGATGTAGTTAAATTCCTGACTAAAAAATCATCTAAATGCCCTCTGGGCTTAAATATTTGAGAAGTGTCATCACTTGAGAATGACAGATGATATTCAATTTGTATTCAATATCTTTAAGCAGTAATCACAAAAAGTCAAATTTTATTTTTTTATTTTCACAACTTGCAGGGGTTAGAAAAATATTGACTGCCAACTACTTTCCTGAGTTTAATTTTGTTACTCTTACAGAACAATTCACCAACTGTATGACAACTATTAAATGGAGATTTTATATTGTTCCCTCAACTAATTTTATTTTACTATTTATGTAAAACGTTTCTATTCGTGATTCTGTTTGTAATTCAAAAGGTCTCAAAATCTGAATCAACCTATATTTTCTGTCCTTATTATTTCAAGAAACAAGAGTATATGTTTGACTTCTGTTTCATTTTGTTATTTTTTTGGTCATGAAAATGCCATATAATTTGAAGGAGGGCACATTTAACATTAATATTCAGTAGACTCATTTTCATGAGAAAGTGTATAATAGGAAGAGGAAATAGAATAAAATATTACTCTGAGATGATGAATCATCTGATGCTACCTCCTCTGGTTGGTTTACTATTGCAGTTGTCAGTCTAGATGCTGTGGTCAGAAGGATCTTTATGTAATTTAAACGCATCCTCTGTTCTCAGAAATGTGATAACAATTTTACATCTTCTATTTTACAAGCAAAGTGGAAGAGGTTCCTGATGGAAAGGAAATGAATGTTTAGTCTAGGCAAATACATAATTGCTCTGTTAGAAACACCTCCATCCAGAAAGATAAACTAAAGTACACATTTTGGCAGCATCTGCTTGAATAAAATACATGTTGAAGTAGAAATTGAATAAGATATAAGCTCTGAAATTAAAATGCAGAGATATATTTGTATCAAAATTTCTTCTTTATCCCACTACAGCCAAAAATTACTGCACAGAAATGACCAGAGAACCTTACCCTCAAAGGTGATACCGGTAAAAGCATTCAGCACTTTGGCACTGGGCACAGTGGCTCATGCCTGTAATCCCAGCACTTTGGGAGGCTGAGGCAGGTGGGTCACTTGAAGTCAGGAGTTTGAGACCAGCCTAGCCAACATGGTGAAACCCTGTTTCTACTAAATATACATATGTACGTATTTATACAAAAATTAGCCGGTGTGGTGGCAGGCATCTGTAATCCCAGCTACTCGGGAGGCTGAGGCAGAAGAATTGCTTGAACTGGGGAGGCGAAGGTTGCAATGAGCCAAGATCACACCATTGCACTCCAGCTCTGGAGAAAGACTATGTCTCAAAAGAAAAAGAAAAAAAAAATCAGCACTTTGGGAATGATGGCAGAATAAGAAGTATCAGGCTCCACTCCTCTCCTCCACAGAAAGTTCAACTAGCAGCTATCCACAGATGAGAATACTCTTTTGAAAACCTCAACAAATCTCTTCCACTTTGCTTGTGAAATAGAAGATATAAAACTGGTCATCTCAGTTCTGAGAACAGAGGATGTGTTTAAATTACATAAAGATCCTTCTGACCAAGGCATCTAGATTGACAACTGCAATAGTAAACTAACCAGAGGAAGGAGTTAGCATCAGATCATTCATCCTCTCAGAGTACATTTTTTTTATAATCTCTTCCTTTTGAAAACCTCAACCTTAATTTGGAGAAAAGCCTGAGACATCCACATCATAGGCAGAATTGAGCAAATTCAAATTAGAAGTGTAAGAAGAATGAGTTTGCTGTAACCATGCCTCTCCTGCCCCCTCCCTAAAGTCAACACAATGCCAGATGGAGAGAATTTCCCTGGGGTCACAAATTCTACAAGGGTAAAGGAGAACCAGAAACAGCCTTCTAGCTTTGCTAGCATTCTGAGGCACTTCCCAGGAAGCCCACTTTTCTCTCACCTCATGGAAACCACTAGGGGAAATAGCATGACTTGACTGCTCAGGGGTCAAATAGAAACAAAGAAAGTGACTAGCACATGGATCTTGGTGGTATCTGTGTTTCTGCCAGATGTAGCCCTTGATAAAAGGTATCAGCCAACCTCATAGTGTACCACACAGAGCTGAGCTGCTTGCCTTCAGAAGCATGGTGGGAAGCGCAATCCTGCTGGAGCCCCCACTCTACTAGTTTTCCCACTCAGCCTCATAATCTACCCCAGTGAACCATCCAGGGAGGGAGATTCCTACCTTCATGAATTTCAGAGAAGCAAAGGGCCTAGAATGGCTTGACCTGGGACGATAAGTAGTGGCTCAACACAGCCAAAAACCTGACCCAACAACCTGATGTAGACAGGGAAATTCCTACTTCCATGGATTTTTAAGAAATCTAGAGGCCAGTCCTGCTTGATCCAGGAGATCAAGCAGCTGCTCAACTCAGTCAAAAGCCCCCCCCCCCCGCCACCACAGCTCCAGCTAGACAAGGACACAATCCTCAACCTCATATCTCTAAGAAACATAACCCCAAGTTCTGCTTGTCCAGAGAAGTGACCTTTTCTAAACTTGAAGCCCAACCTGCAGCCCTGTCCAGCTGAAGATTCCAAATACTGGAATTGTCCAGCCAGGAAATACATCTTGTGACAGGCCTGACCAGAGACCATCACAGTACCCAGCCAGCAGCTCTGCCTAATAGTAGAGCCAGCCAGTGGTCTCACTGGTCAGTGGAACTCAGCCACTAGTCCCATTGGACATCAGAGCAAAGGCAGTGGCCCAACCATCTAGAGAACCCACAACAAGTTCTGCCAGTCTGGGGTCATCAGCAGCAGGCCCTTCCAAGAATCATGAGCTAGACTAAGTAGGGAAACTCTACCCCACAAGGAGACATCTGCAAATATCAGAAGAGGGTCCTGTTTCTTCAAATGCACAGACAATAACACAAGGGCACAAGGATTACAAAGAATCAGAGGATCATGCCACCTCCAAAAGAAACTTAGCTGCAATAATGGATGCTTCCCAAAATAAAGATCTATGAAATGACTGACAAATAATTCAGAATAATATTCATAAAGAAGTTCAGCAAACTACAAGAATATACAGAAAGGTTAGTGAAATTTTTAAAATAATATGCAAAAGAGTGAGAAGATTCACGAAGATATAGAAATCATAAAAAAGAACCAGATAGAAATCCTAGAGATAAGGAAAACAAAGACTGAACTGAAAATTTTAATATAAAACTTCTATAATAGACTCAATCTAGCAGAAGAAAGAATTCATGAGCAGGGAAACAGAACATTTGAAATTATCCAGTCAGGGGAGCAAACAGACAAAAGAATGAGTAAAGCCTATGGAAATTATGGGACACCATCAAGAGATCAAACCTGTGTGTAATAGGAGTAGGCTTTGGAAATTATGAGACACCAGCAAGAGACCAAACCTATGTGCAATAGGAGTTTCAGGAGAAGAAAGAGGAAAATTGCCAGAGGCATATTTAAAGAAATAATGGATGGAAATTTCCATAATCTAGGGTAGATGCCAATGCCTAGGTATGAGAAGCAGAAGTCTCCAAATTCAACTAAAAGACAAATGTACCAAGACATACAATAAAAAAAAATAATAATAAATAAATCAAAAAGAGGGCTGGGTGCAGTAGCTCAAGCCCAAGAGGTTGAGGCTACAGTGAGCCATGATCACACCTCTGCATGCCAGCTAGGGTGACAGAGCTAGACCCACTCTCAAAAAAAAAAAAAAAAGAAAAGAAAAGAAAAGAAAAACCACAGTAAAAAGAAAATCTGAAAAATTCTGAAAGCAGCAACAGAGAAGAAGCATATCACATACAAAAGAGTGTCAATGTGACTATCAGCAAATTTCTCAGAAGAAACCTTACAGGCCAGGAGAAAAAGGAATAATATTTTCAAAGTGCTGAAGAAAAAATAAAAAAGCAAAACTTCAAACCAAGAATACTTTGTCCATCAGAGCTGTTCTTCAGAAATGAAAGAGAAAGATTTTTCCCAAACATGCAAAAGCTGAGTGAGTTCATCACTACCAGATGTGTCTTATAAGAAATGTTAATGTTAAAAGGAGAGGAGTTCTTCAAGGTGAAAGAAAAGCATACAAATGATTAATACAAAAACATTTGAAAGTATAAAACACACTAATACCTGCAATTACACGGTCAGATTTAGATTACTCTTATACTGTAACAATGATGCTTAAATTACTTATACCTTTATTATAAAGGCTAAAAAATAAAACTATTTTTAAAACTAAAATGATTTATTAAGGGGTATACATTATAGAAAGATATAAATTATGGCAGTAAAAGATCAAAATGTGGTGGGGGTTAAATGTAGACTTTTTTATGGCACTCAAAGTTAATTTGTTATCAGCTTACAATAACCTGTTATATCTATAAGAGGGTTTATGTAAACCTCATTATAACCACAAAACAAAAACCTATAATAGATACATTAAAAGTAGGGTCAAAACATAATACTAGAGAAAATTACTTAACCACAAAGGAAGATAGTAAGAGAGAAGAAAGGAAGAAAAGATCTACAAGACAACTGGAAAACAATTAACAAAATGATACTAATAAGTCCTTACCTATCAATAATTACTTTGAATGTAAATTAATTAAATTCTCCAATTAAAAGACATAAAGTGGCTAACCAATAAACAAGCAAGACCCAAATATATGCTGCCTACAAGAGACTTACTTCACCTGTCAGAACACATTGGCTGAAAGTGAAGAAACGGAAAAAGATTTTCCATGCAAATGAAAACCAAAAAAGAGCAAAATTAACCATATTTAGATCAGATAAAATAGAATCAAATTAAAAACTGTAAAAAGAGACAAAGAAGGTCATCATATAATAATAAAATGAGTCAATTCAGCAAGAGAATGTAACAATTGTAAGTATATGTGTATCCAACATCAGAGGACCTAAATACAAATGCCTCTCAACTTACAATGGAGTTACAACAAACCCATAATACACTGAAATACTGTAAATTGAAAGTGTGTTTTAAACTTACAATATTTTCCATCATTAGTCAAGGAGTGTACTGAATGTGAATCACTTTCATACTATCATAATGTCAAAAAATTGTTAAGTCATATCATTGTACATCAGGGATGGTCTGTATATAAAGCAAATACTAACAGATTTGAAGGGATAGGCTTTTTGAAATACAACAATAGCAGTAGACTTCAACACCCCACTTGCAGCAATGGATTGGTCATCCAGACAGAAAATTAACAAAGAAACATTGAATTTAAACTACACTCTAGACCAAATGGACTTAACAGACATTTGTAGAACATTCCATCCAGCAGCTGCAAAATATGCATTCTTCCCAATTGCACATGGAACATTATTCAGGATAGATTATATATTAGGCTATAAAACAAGTCTTTAAAAATTTAAGAAGATTGAAATTATATATTTTCTTCTGTCCACAATAGTATAAAACTAGAAATTAATAATGGGGAGAACTTCCAAAATTTTACAAGTACAGGGAAATTAAGCAACATGCTCTTGAACAACCAATGGGACAATGAAAACTTAAAAGGGAAATTTAAAAATGTCTTCAAACAAATGAAAATGGAAACACAACATACCAAAACCTATGAGATACAGTAAAAGCAGGTCTAGGAGGGAAGCTTATAGCAATAAATGCCTATATCAATAAAGAAAAGAGATTTAAAATGAACAACCTAACGTTGTACTTCAAAAAACTGGAAAAAAAACCTAAAACCAAAATTAAGAGAAAAAGGGGAAAAATAAAGATAGGAACAGATATAAATAAAACAGATGAAAAATTATGTAAAAGATCAATGAAAATAAGAGTTTGTCATTTAAAAACACAAAATTAGCAAACGTTAGTCAAAATAACTAAGAAAACAGAGATGGCTCAAGTAAATAAAATCAGAGATAAAAAGGAAACATTGCAACTAATACCACAGAAATTCAAAGGATAATAAGAAACTATTATGAACAATTACATACCAACAAATTGGATAACCTAGAAGTGGATACATTTTTGTACCCGTACAACCTACCGAGATTGAATCATGAAGAAATACAAAGTCTAAATAGACTAACAATGCATAATGAAACTGAATCAGTGATTAAAAAAAAAAAAAGTCTCCCATCAAAGAAAAGGCCAGGACTTTATAGAAGCCAGAATTCACTATGTAAGCCTACAAAACATTATAAGTAAAACTAATACAATTCTTCTCACGCTATCTAGAATTCACTACATAAGCCTACAAAACATCTCTAGTAAAACTAATACAATTCTTCTCACACTATCTCAAAAGATTAAAGATGAATGCTTTCCTCAAACTCATTCTATGAGGCCAGCACTACCCTGATACTAAAATCTAACAAGGACACAATGATGCAAGAAAATTATTGGCCAATATCCCTGATGAACACAGATGCAAACATTTTCAACAAAATACAGTCATGCATCCCTTTACAACAATGACATGTTCTGAGAAATATGTAATTCAGTGATTTCACTGTCATGCAAACATCATAGAGTATACTTAAACACACCTAGATGGTATTACTCACTACGTACCTAGGCTACACAATATAGTCTATTGCACCTAAGTGACAAATATGCAAAGGATGTTACTGTAATAAACACTGTAGGTAACTGTAACACAATGGTACATATTTGTGCATCTAATCATAAAAAGATATAGTAAAAATATGATATTATAGTCTTATAGGACCACTGTCATATATGTAGTCTATCATGGACTGGAACATTGTTATACAATACAGGACTCTACAAGCAAACCAAATTCCAAAGCACATTAAAAAGATTATTTCCCATGAACAAGAGGATTCATCCAAGGGATGCAAAGATAGTTCAATATATGCAAATCAATAAACATGATACACCACATTAAGAGAATGAAGCACAAAAACCATATGTTTATTTCAATAGATGCAGAAACAGCATTTGGCAAAACTCAACATTCTTCATGATAAAAACTCTAATCAAATTCGATATAGAAAGAATATATCTCAATACAAAAAAAGATCATTAATAACAAACCCACAGTTAATATACCGAATGGAGACAAGTTAGAAGCTTTTCCTCTAAGACCCAGAACAAAACAAGAATGCTCACTTTTATCACTTCTATTTAACATAGTACTAAAAGTCTTGGCCAGAGCAAGAGAAATGCCTTTTGTTTCTTTCTCTTAGGCATGAGAGATGGAAAGGCATAAGAGATTGGAAAGGATGTAGTTATTTTTTCCATGTTTGCCAATGACATAATCTTATATATGGAAAACTCTAAAGACTCCACTGAAAACCTACTAGCACTAATGAACAAATTTAGTAAAGTTACAGGATACAAAATGAACATACAAATTCAGGAGCATTTCTATACACTAATAGCATACTATCTAAAAAAGAAATCAAGAAAGCAATTTATTTATAATAGCTATCAAAAAATACTTAGGAATAAATTTATCCAACAAGGTGAAAGATCTCTAAACTGAAAACTATTAAACATCAAAGAAAGAAAGTGAGGAAGACAAATAAATGGAAAGATGTGTTAAATTTACAGATTAGATAAGTCAATATTGTTAAAATATCCATGGTTTCCCCCCAAAACCTACAGATTCAATGCAATTCCAATTAAAATACAGATAACTTTTTTCACAGAAATAGAAAAAAATAATCCAAAATTTTGTGTGGAACCTCAAAAGGTCATGAATAGTCAAAGAAATTTTGAAATAACAAAACTGTAGGACTCAAACTACCTGACTTCAAAATATACTACAAAGTTATAGTAACCCAAACAGCATGGTACTGGCATTAAAACAGATACACAGACAAATGGACTTGAATAGAGAAGACGCAGAAATAAATCCACACATCTACATCCAACTGACTTTTGACAAAGGTGCCAAGAACACACAAAGAGAAAGCAAACTTTTCAATAAATGACACTGGAAAAATTGGATATCCACATGCAGAAGAATGAAATTAGACCCTTTTACTCTATTAAAAATTCAACTCAAAACAACTTAAATAGTTAAATATAAGACCCGAAACTATGAAACTCAAATCTAAATTTTTTTTTAATGGGCCAAGGACTTGAGAAGACATTTCTCAAAAGAATGGACAACAGATATATATATTTAAAAAATGCTCAACATAATTTATCATCAGAGAATTGCAAATTAAAACCACAATAAGATTTGATATAACATCTGTTAGATTGGCTATTACAAAAAAGATGAAAGATGACAGGTATAGAGAATGTGAAGAAAAGGAAACACTTATACACTGTTGGTCATATTATAAATTCATAGACGATTTTGGAAAATAGTATGGGGAGTTCTTAAAATGCTAAAAATAGAATTACCATGTGATCTAGCAATCCCTCTACTAGGTATATATTCTAAAGAATTGAAATTATTCTGCATAAGAAATGTCTGCACTCCCATATTCATTGCAGCATTGTTAATAATAGCCAAGATTCATCCATTTTTAATCTATTCACCTGTCGATGGATACTTAGGAAACAAAGGATGAATGGATTTTAAAATGTGTTATATAAATACAATAGAATACTATTCAGCCACAAAACAAATAAAATCCTGTAACTTGCTACAACATGAATGAACCTAGAGGACATTATGTGAAGTGACATAAACTAGGCACAGAGAGACAAATACTACATGATCTCACTTAAACATGGAACCTAAAAAAGTTGATCTTGTAGAAAGAGAGTAGAATGGTGCTTACCAGAGGATGAGGATGGGGGTGGAGAGAGAGAGGGAAGATGTTAGTCAACAGATACAAGGTTACAGTTGGATGGGAGGAACGGAATTCTAGTGTTCTATTGCACAGTAAAGGGACTATCGTTAATAATAACACAGTGTACAATTCAAAATAGCTAGAAAAGAGGACTTTGATCATTCTTGCCACAAAGAAATGATAAATGTTTGAGGGGACAAATATGTTAATTACCCCAATTGAGTATTACAAAATGTACACACATATTGAAACATCACGTTGTAACCCCATAAATATGTACAATCATTATTTATGAATTAAAATTTAAATAAAACTTATGAAAAAAGAAAAACTCAACACTTCACTTTGGTATTCTGTGGCCAACAGAGGTTTAAGATATAATGTGGATTTTTCTTCTCTTTTATTGTTACATCTTTTGGGCTTTACTTATTTTTAACTACCTTTTCCCCTGTGGAAAGGACTTCCTTAAGTAGATGTTCTAATTAAAGTTTTAATGGAACTAAAACTTTTTTTTATTTAAGATTATTTTGTTTGATAAAAGTTAAACTGAAAGTTTTAGTGAAAATAATAACTGAAAGATATTTGGGGGATATTTCTCAAAGGTAGGGGGGACTCATTGAAAAAGTACGTGCATCTTTTGGCCAAGTTTGAATGTCCTCATGCCCCCATGTAAACTCAGTGAAAATAAAAATGATATTTTTTATTGTGATTATTGTATTTTCAGTGGATTTGTATTTGTGTAAATAAAGAGATATTCACCAGCTAACAAGTACTAAAGCTGAACGTAGCAATCTTAGCTTTGTTAAATTTTGTTTTGATATTCACTGCTGAAAATACTTGACTTTTAAAAATACTACATCAAAGTTAAATGAACACATCCATCAGTATTTCCAACAGGCATGCTGTTGACAGCTTTCCTTCTGGGAAGATCTTGCCCCTGAGCTCCATAACTGACACTGTCTCCTATGACAAATCAAGACAGAATGTAACACCACACTGTGTCTCACAGCCTTGGGAACCTAAACATAAATATCACGTGGGGAAAGGTGTGCAGCATGCCGGAGGGACCCATGATGAGCAGACAGTCTCCAAAGGGGCAGGGAGGCAGGATGAGGACAGGGATTCAGATGTATGCCTCATGATGGAAACTCCCTAGCCATTGTGTTCCTGATGGTGACCTCTAACCTAGGTTAAGGGAGAGACTTTTCCCCTGCACCCAACCCTATGCTCCAATCTTTCCTGTTCCCCTCCCCTCCATAAAGCCTGTGGTCCAGAGCATGCATCTTGTGCTCAGAGACCTGGGCTCTGCTCAGGTTCAGCCATCTACAGCTGTTGTGCCCCCAGCAGATGACGTCAGGTCTCTTGGCCCTTCTTTCCTAACTTGTATCACAGAGAAGATGATGCCAATTTTCATTGCTTAGGGTCACTATGAAAATCAAAGGGGAGGTGTGCTTAATACACACATCATCAGCACTGGGCCTGACATAGATTATGTGAGGAGTGGTAATTACTAACTGTTGTTTTATCTATAGGTGCTTTAAATATGTATTGACCTCCTACTATGTGGTGGGGCTGGGGGACACAGAAGAACCAGACAATGCTATCCCCTCAGGGATACCACAGTTCCTCAGTGGGAGCCATGTCTAATACAAATCCTCTCATTATTTGGACACAAGTCATCAAACACCATTTCAGGGCATGTATATCATTTCCTCCCTCAGTCTACCACTCACCCTCTGCATCCCACCCAGGATGTCACAGCTGCTTGTCTCTCTCTAAAAATGCAATTTGCACTTCTAGAGAGAAAATCTTTGATCCATAGGCTTTCTCTCCTCTCAGAGTTCTATGGGAATTATGATAAGTAGCTATTGGAATTGCATACAATGGGAGAGGGACAAATTAGCAGGGATCCACTTCAATAAGTGCCTGACCAATGCCTGTTGATTGAATTTAACAAATAGCTCTCATAAAGGAAGTTTTGTTTCTGACTAACAGCATTTATCCCATGCCAAAAATCATCAGGAACCAGTGACACAGTTAGCAATCAAACAGCAAGTAAATGTCCAGCCCCAACCAATGCCCCTGCCCCAACCAATGCCCCTGCCCCATGTGCTAAAGGAACAAAAGAACACTTTCTGAGCGTGCCTTCAGCTGAATGGAAGTGGACAATAACATTTGGAATTTTGCTGCCTGGTGACAAAATTTTTCAATGAATCCTGGCTCTGGGAAGTGGAAGTTCTCAGAATCCTCATTACTTTATGCTACAAAAATATAAATGCCCACAGAATGAGAAATGAGCAAAGGGGCAGGTTGGCAGTGAGGAGGACACGGAAGTGGAGGTGAATATAAGTAAGTAGGTAAGTAGCTAATAACATTTCACCAGTGGGAGCCCAGTACGTTTGGAAGCTGAACGCCCACGTGCTGAGATCTCTTCTTGGGATATAAGGGCAGATGTGCACACCAGAATGACACAAGCTTCCTTTAGCCTTTGAGAGGCGCTTGGTGTCCAGGAGACAGTATGTGGTTTTCTCTAGTGATAGCCATCCTCAGTGAATCCACCAAGAGCCATCTCACTGCACTGACAGGAGTCGTTAAGGGCTCTCAGCAAGCCTGCGGGGAGTCAGCTGCCCTATCCTGCATGCTGAGAATTGCCTGATTACAATATCTTTCTTCCTTTATTTTAAAGGAAATGTATCCAGTATATTAGCATCCCAGAGAGAAAATAAGCATATTAAGGGCTATTTTG
The DNA here is from genome assembly GCF_030222135.1 of Aotus nancymaae. Lineage (NCBI taxonomy): Eukaryota > Metazoa > Chordata > Mammalia > Primates > Aotidae > Aotus > Aotus nancymaae. Next base: position 10,272,100 of record NW_026988421.1, read on the forward strand.
AAAGTCCAGTAAAAGGAAACCTTTTAACATAGTGTTTTTCAATTTATTTGAGCATAGAATCTTGTTTGGTTAAGTGTGTATAAGCATCCATTAACACCTCACCTCTAGAACAAACTTTGTGGGAAAATCCTGGCCTAGATGATCTGTAGCCGTCAGGGCTTCCAAGATGCTCTGCCTTGAAGAAACAGCCAGGAGAGGGAACTGTCCATGGTCCCACCATGTGTGGGTTTCAACTTGCTATAGGCCGTTACACTCACCTGTCTAACCCATCCATCACCTACTTCTGAAGGGTCATCCTGAGCATCACTCACAATGGCCTGCCTGGCATAGAATCCTATACAAACTAGAATTCTAGCCCTAAAGTGCTCCTTAGCACCTGCTTAATACAACCTCATTATTGTATAGATGAGCAAACATCCAGAAAGAGGAAGTAAATTGGTGGCTAAAGCAGAAATGAAATTTGGGTTTCCTGACTTTCATTCAAGTGCTACTCTGACTATTCTATTCTTTCACTTGTTATCTGCCTCTTGTCTACCTTGTTTGGAGACTAGAAATCTTGGTTCCACAGATAACCTCGCATCACCAGATTAAGTCTAATGTGCACCTTGTCATTTCTCCTCCAAAGTCAGCTCCATTTCAATTCCAGTCCCAGATTCTACTCTCCAGTAATTAGCACCACCATATTTCTCATTAAATATATTTAGAACATAAGAGCACTCTGGGACCCCTCTCATCTCTAATCTCCATTTAAGCACTCTGTGAGTGCCTCTTATGCGGTGAGCCTGCACCACGTACTGGGAATGCAATGGTCACGACTCAGTTCCTGCCCTCAAGGAGATTGTAGCCTGACAGACAACACAGACCTTCCCTGTCCTTCAGCTCTGCACCTGCAGCTCATCACCAAGTCCTGCTGTGCCTCCTGTGAAACCCGTTTCTCTTATAGACCGGAGTCCTCCTCTTATCACTGGGAAGGGCCCTCGTCACATCAAGTCTATAGTGGTGGAAGAAGATTTCTTTTTGAGACAGAAGAGTCTTACTCTGTCACCCAAGCTGGAGTGCACTGGCACAATCTCTGTTTACCACAACCTCCACCTCCTGGGTTCAAGTGATTCTCCTGCCCCAGCTTCCCAGGTAGCTGGGATTATAGGCATACACCACCATGCCTGGCTAATTTTTGTATTTTTAGTAGAGATGGGGTTTCACCATGTTGGCCAGGCTGGTCTTGAACTCCTGGCCTCAAGTGGTTGGCCTACCTCGGCCTCCCAGTGTCCTGGTATTACAGACATGAGCCACCGTGCCTGGTCAGTGGAAGGAAATTCCAACAGGTCATTCTGCCCTGTCCTGTGAAAACGGCATCAATGTTGTCAGGACACCAAATTCATGTAACATGTGATTAGTCAATGAGTTATCTCTACTGCTTAGGAAGAGTGTCAGCAAGGATGTACTCATTCCAATGCATCATTCTTGTGTGTCTGCAATGCGCTGTACCAAGTCTGTGCTTAAAAATCATGTTTTTTAAAGTTGTCATTCTTTTCTGTTTTTAAAGTTGTCATTCTTGTCTCACTCGTAAGACCTTTACAAACATGTTCAATAATTGGTCATTATTTTTCTTTTTCTTTTAGATCTCTAGTTGAGAAATTACTTAGAAATTAATTAGCTTCCACTCCTGGGTGGTCCAGTATTTGATGGTAAAGCTATCTCAGTATCTCTCACATTCCTCGCAACAGTGGGCATGGCACTGACTCCGAATAGATGCTCAAATACTCACCCTTTGGCTGATGTGCTTTGTTAAAGCATTGACACTGATGTGATAAGATGTAAAAATACTCAAAAGCCAAAATATACAATAGGGAGGATGAATTTCAAGCAGAAGAAATGACATTTGCCAAAGTCTTACAGGTGAGACAAGAATGACAACTTTAAAAAACATGATTTTAAGCACAGACTTGGTACAATGTATTGCAGACACACAAGAGTGATGCATTGGAATGAGTACCTCACTGTTGATGCTCTTCCTGAGCAGTAGAGATAACTCATTGACTGATCACATGTTACATGAATTTGGTCTCCCGATAACTTTGATGCTGTCTCCACAGGACAGGGTAGAATTATTTCCAGTGTCCTTCTTTTACTTCGGGAAAAACATACAGCCAAGGTAGACAAGTGGAAGTAAATGTCACTCTGATCTAAGAAGATATGGAAGGAAACTCACCAATCTAAGAGGTTTAAACCTCGGGTTCTAAAACTTCTCCTCTTCTTAGAAGTTGCATGACATTCAGCAAAACTCTTGGCCTACTAGCTACGGGTTAGTAAACTAGAAAACATAACATTTGCTTACCCACCTCAGGAAGGTGTTTTTGTTTTTGTTTTTGTTTTTGGTTTTGGTTTTGGTTTGTTTTTTGAGACAGAGTTTTACTCTGTCACCCAGGCTGGAGTACAGTGGCACCATTTCGGCTCACTGCAACCTCCGCCTCCTGGATTCAAGCAATTCTCCTGGCTCAGCCTCTCAAGCATCTGGGATTACAGGCACCCACCATCATGCCCAGTTAATTTCTGTATTTTTAGTAGAGATGGGGTTTCACCATGTTAGCAAGGCTGGTCTCAAATTCCTGACCTCAGGCAATCCACCCGCCTCAGCTTCCCAAAGTGCTGGGATTATAGGCGTGAGCCACTGCGCCCAGCCAGGAAGCTATATTTGACATATTTATATAGTAATTCATGCACCCTTTTGTTCAATAACTATATATTAAGCACCAACTGTGTACCTGGCACTGTAATTGCCCATTGGGTTCTTCCTGCCTGCTGCACAGACAAAACTGATTCACTGTAGTGCAGTAGAGAGTTGTGTTAACACAAGCTGGCCACAGAGGAGACAGTTATTGCACATTGGGAAGTCACTCTGGCTGCGATGAGAAAATGAATGGGGTTGAGGGGGGAGATCACAAATGTAAGAACAGTTGGAGAGAAATGGGCCTGGCCTAGGAAAGGAGGGGAAGAGCCATGGGTGGAGATAGAGGCATAAGGAAGCAGGTAGCAACAGATTTGTTTATGGAAACAGCTCATAGAATGAGCATGGCAATATTTTGGAAACTATAAGCCATGAATTTTATTGTGTTCTTAACATAAAGACGGTTTTTTTCTGAAACTAAAAGCCATGAATTTTGGAAACTATAAGCCATGAATTTTACTGTGCTCTTAACATAAAGATAGTTCAAGCATACACTCTTCCAGGACAGGAACTCTATGTTATTCATCAGATGACATGCCAAGCCAGCTCCAGGATTTGGGGCAGGGGCAGCTGTGCGTCCGTGGAGCTAGAATGCAGGCTGCTCTTCCTTTGGAGGCTTCTCCCAGACCTCTGCACCCTCTTGCATTCTGATTCCTCCCACACATCGGATGTGCCTTCCTCGTGGGCTCTGAAGACCCCTTCAAATGCAGCTAGAAGAAACATAGGAGCAGGTACCAACACAAAACAGGCCTCTCCCTGCAAATGGGATTCTGAAAAATCCTTTACTTCCCTTAACAGAGTCTTTAAAACATTTCTTTGTAATGGTCACTACAATACAAGGCCCACTAGGCATGTATTTGCCTCCTTCTGGACCTTCCTGGGCAGGGCTCAGATGGGGAATGTAAGACAGAGAGAGGGAAAGAGAGAGAGAGAGAAAGAGAGAGAGAGAGAGAGAGAGTGTGTGTGTGTGTGTGTGTGTGTGTGTCAGGAAGCAGGGGGCTGGGGTATCTCATAAAATGAGCCAAGCAGGCTTTGTGGGAAGATTGAGCTTCTGTTCTCCTCATGGATGACAGACAAACTGCCTCCCAGCTGCTGTTTGTGAGTAATGTTTGTTTTGTGCCCGCCTTGGGGCCAGAATGAAACAGAGTTTGTTTATGCAGGATGTACAAGGTGTCAAATCCAAGCCTTGGTTGTAAGGAAGATGGCCTTCCTGGCTGAACTAGCAATCTCCAATGACTTGAGTAATTGTCCACAGACTGAGCAGGGTGGACACTTCTAAAGATATATATGGTCCAGACTTTTGTAAGATTCATTAATGTCTCATGGCAAGTGACTGGGGAAAGTATAGAAAAATACATCTGAGCAAGATGATGGTGAAAAATCACCCTGTTTGCTGTGTTCACTGAGCCATCAGCTAAGGGATATATTCCCTCCAATCCAAGCAATAAAACTCCCCTTCTTTTTTTTTTTTTTTTTTTTTGATTCTGTTATACAAGGTTTTTAAAAGCACATGTCTAAGATGAAAACTAGTTGAACTGCTTTCCCTAGCCAATCATTCATTCAACAGATAATGGTTGCATGCCTACTAGGTGTCAGGCCATGTACTGTTCCAGGGATGCCAGGTGAGTAGACAAGACAGGACAGGCCTTATCTGTAGAACACCAACCCTATATGGCTCCCTGTTTTAGGAAAAATTAAGAGATGCAATAAGACACACAACTTTTTAAGCTATAAAATGAGTAAAAAGAAAAATCATTCTGAAAGCCCAAAGGAATTGCATCAGTCTGATTCACTCCAGATATCAAAACACCTTTTTAGAAATTTATCAGACATATTTAATGATTTATAAAATTACTTGGCCTTCTGAAACAGAAATAGAATGCCACAGGGAAGGATAAGCTCAGGAGGCAAGGGAATCAGATAAACTAAGAAGGAAATTGAAGGGTCTAATTAAAACCCGAACTGGAGGCAAGAAGGAACAAAATTTACACAAAAACTAAATATATTCAGGAAGAAAGTGAGTTGCTCTTCCAGAAAGCATAGGAAAAGGCAAAGACACCAAAATAATAAAAGAAAAGATACAAGATGCAGAAGATAACAAATAACACTGAACTAAAGTGTTATAGGTTTTCCAAAGGAAGGAAAAAAAAGCTAAAATTAAAATAATAAAGACATAAAAAGAAACTTTCCTGAGGTGCAAGACAATATATACTTATATACAGAAGATTTACCATGTAACAGATAATGTTAATAAAAATAGACTCATGTCTAGAAATATCCTGCCCTTTTTCTGAATTGCAAGAACAAATACAAAATTATACAAGTGCTTAAAACAAGAAAACAAATCAAATTAGAAATAAAAGCAAAAAGAAAAACAGATTATCTATAAAGGTTTAAAAACTGGTGTGATTTTTTTCCCTTCCATAATGCTAAAGACTAAAACACAAAGATGTAACAACTAAGGAGATATGAGGACAAAGGATTGAGTCCCAGGGATTTTCCAAGTCCAAGTTGTCAGATATGTGAAAAACTAAAAGAAAGACATTACCACAAAGGCAAGAACTCAGAAAAAATGTATCTTTACTTATTTGATAAAAAAAGAACACTTGAAGATGTACATCAATTTTGAGCATGATAAGAATAAAAGCTAAATACTTAAAATGGAAAAATCCTGGTATAAATGTGACTGTAATGCATCCTAAAATCAGCTTAAAAGTTAAATCCTAAAGAAAATCTTATTTAAAAATAAAATTTTCAAATATATTTACTGAAAGGAAAGATAAAACAATAATTTTGTAATGTAATCTATGTACACAATCACAACCTATATTAACAGAGGACAAGAATAGAGAGAAGGAAGAAGTATAGTAAAAAGGAAATGAAAGGCAATACTTCACTTTTGCCTTTGCTCCTTATAGGACCAACTTAAAGAACATCAGAAAAAACCTGATGGTAGCTACAAATACAATTAAAGTCAGGGTGTATGCCTGTCAGATGATTACAGCTGAGAAAGGAAAATAAGCATGCTCATTCTCTCCTCTATTGCCCCATTTTATTTTTCTGAATGTATTTATTTTTGCCCACCTTCCTCCATTTGAATGTGAGCTCCTTGAGAAGAGTGCATTTGTTTTATCCACTGCTCATCCACCATACATACAGAAGCAAAGAATATATACGCATTTGTTTCTTTTCAGTTACCTTTTAAAAAATTTTTGTTTTTGATTTTGTTTTGTTTTGTTTTGAGACAAAGTCTTGCTCTGTCGCCTAGACTGGAGTGCAATGGTGCAATCTCAGCTCACTGCAGCCTCCACCTCCTGGGTTCCGAGTATTCTCCTGCCTCACCTTCCTGAGTAGCTGGGACTGCAGGCACGTGCCACCATGTCCAGCTAATTTTTGTATTTTTAGTAGAGACAGGGTTTCACCATGTTGGTCAGGCTCGAACTCCTGACTTTATGATCCACCCACCTCAGCCTCCTAAAGTGCTAGGAATACAGATGTGAGGCACCATGCCCAGTCTAAGTTACATATTTTTATGGAGGCAAACGTATCACTTTTACCTTATTTCTTTCATTGCTTTAATAATAGTCTTTTTAAACTGGAAGAACAATTAGTCATTAAGGTTCTATTCCAATATTTTCATGATTTCAATTTTTAAGATTGAATTCATTATTCCATGTAGAATTTATTCTGCTGATATACTATGAGGTTAGGCTTTTCCAGTACTATTTGTTCAATAATCATTCCCCCACTGATGTGTAATTTATTTTTTAATTTTACTGGCTTTAACTTTTAACCTTGATGTGATATATTTTTTATCATTCAATACATTATATATATTAGGATCTTTCCCTTGGCCATCTTTTCTATTTCTTTACTCTGTTGGCTTATTTTTGCATCAAGCCACACTGTTACTACTTTTATATATTTAAAATATATGCCACTGTTAGAAATAACAAGACCTAATCTGTTTCACATTTATTTATAATATTAAATAAAACATAGCAGTGTTTATTTGTATAGAAACATATGAAGAAATCTAAACAACTAATGATAGAGAGAAATGATTAATAAAAATACAGTATAGTCATGCAATGGACTATAGGTTGAGCATCCCAAATCTAATAATTCAAAATTTTGAAATTATTGACAGTCTGAAGCTTTTTGAGCACTGACATAATGCTCCAAAGGCCATTTTGGATTTTTGAATTAGGGATGCTGACCCAGGAAATACAATGCAAATATTTCAAGATACAAAAAAAAAAAAAAAAAATTCAAAATCTCAAATACTTCTGTTCATAAGCATTTCAGATAAGGGATATCCAACCTGTACTATGCATCAAACAAGACAAAGCTAATGGCCGGCCATATATGCATTAACATCTGTACACATGAACATATTTAAAATGGACATCATTTCCCTGATTTGGAAATAGCCCTATTCTAAGAACAATGCTTTCATAATCCACACTGGCAACCACCATGAGACAGCCCTATGATACATTAAAAATCTTATTTCTGAAACATGTTTAATGACTTAGAAGAATGTCCATGACATAGTGATAAGTAAAAAATCAAGACAGAAAACTGAAAATGCAACCTGAGTCCAGTTTTATTTTAAAATCTCTGTCTGCATATATTAAAGACTAAATAGAAAAGAGAACAAAATGCTGAAAGCCTTATAATGTAACATAAATAATTTTTCTTTTTACTTTTTTTAGTCTAAAAAATTTCCTCCAAATACTATACTTTCATATTAATAACTGTTAAACTACCATATTAAAATAAAACACCACAGGGAGAAGAGGTCAAGGTGCTTATTTTGAGACATACAGCAAACTAGGCCACAGTCTGAGAGCCACAAAATGGCTCAGGATGCTCCCCGTGGCCAGTGCTAGCCTCACTCTGGGTTAACCCCAAATGTTATCAGTCTCTGATGATTGAGGATTCCTGAATCCTCTGACCTGTGCACACTTTTTCTTGCCATGGTCTTAACCATGCCCACACTGTGGCCTCACAATCTGTGGCCTTTGCCCCACATATTGAAGGATGTGCTATGTGGAATGGCCCTGTTAGTGTCCCCTGAATAGATTTTAAGGGAAATGTTTTGCTGATGTTTTCACTTCACTGCTGACCCTACTGCTGTCATCAAGTTAAGCCACTGCTTGTTCATGAAGCCTTGAGAGTGTATGTTCTATTACACAGCCCTTCAATCCACACATCTCACCATATACAGGAGAAAGTTGGGAAGGAAGAGGGTATTTCAGGTCTCAGGGTCTTTTCCAATTATTTTCTGTGATCTGGGAAAACAGCCAGGTAAATAATTTCCAATTCATTCTCTTTTCTTTCCTGACTGCTGTTTACCTTGTTCTTTTACTTCATGGGCTATTGTTTGGGTTTTTGTTTTGTTTTGTTTTGTTTTAAACAGGGATTTGGTTTCCAGTTTCCATGATCTTTACAGAGACTAAATCCACATTTGTGATGTAGACTATGGGCTACTTCCTCCTTGGATAAATAAGGGCAGGTTATCTGGGAACCTCCTCTTCTCTATGGAAGTAAACAAAGCAAGGCATTGGTAATGTGTAAGAACTAGGTGATCTGGCGCAGCTGTAGAACACCAAGAAACATTTCCATGAATGTGATTTTATCTGACTCGTGCAAGGGCCCTCTGAGGCATCATCTCCATTTTGGAGGCAAAGAAACCAAGCTCAAATTTGTTTGCAGTTACGGAATGGGTAAAGGACAGGGCCAGGGACCCAGGTCTTCTGAATCCTCTTTCCACTATTAAATTATATTTTTGGCAGCAAGTAGCTATTTCTGAGTTAAATTTATTTATAAGGGGCCACCTTATAAATCCTAGAATGAAGATTGATTCATATTTTCAAGACCCTTGTATTAGAGCTGGCTATGGAGAAGTTATAAATGCTACTCATCAGAGTCCAGGCAGAAAGAAAGAAAATTCCAAATTGGCAGTGTCTGAAATGGATATGAATCTAAATTTTGAGTTTGTTCCAGGGTTGCTGGAACATTGCTATAGCAAATATCCAATGTAATCATGGGTAGATTTCATCTACAGAATTGTATAGTTCATGAAGAGGCTATTAAAGATCAAAACCTAAACCAAATCGGAACACAGACATATAATTCATTATTAAAATAAGAATTAAAAAAAGAAGAGATTCGAATATATACTTGGCATATCTTATGGGCAGATGGTGTTGGGGAGATGATATTGGCATTGGGATTCTTCTTAAAGGCACTTAAAACTAATGACCTCATCAGTAGAGCTGTAATAGACTACCTAAGCTGTGTAACTTGATATTTTACATTTTCTACCAATCCTGGCATACACATGTACATACAAATTATACATTTGCTGTCCTTATGAGTTGTATTCATAATTATTCATTAATAGCAAATATATTGAGGAATAAAACAGTACTTAATTTTACACTGTATCATGTTTGTTCAGGTTTATTTAACATCAAACAAATCAAAGCTTATGGCTATAGCTAAATTAGTATCCATACAGATGAACGTATTTAAAATGAATGCCATCTCCCTGGTTTGGAAACACCCCTGCTCACAGAATATTCCTCTCACCATCCACCTGGTTGTCATGGCAAGAACATCCTGTGAGGCAGTATTCTACTCTGTTTTCTGTTGCTATAAAAGAATACCATGAACTGAGTAATCTATAAAAAATAGAGGTTTATTTAGCTCATAATTCTGGAGGCTGGACAGTCCAAGACTAAGCAGCTGCATCTGTGGAAGGCCTTCTTGCTCATTATCCCATGGTGGAAGGATATGAGGGCAAGTGAGCACATGCAAAAGAGAGAGACATAAGGGGCCAGACTTGCTTCATAACAGCCCACTGTCATGATGACTAACTCACTCTCATAATAACGACACAAATCCATCATAACCAAATCACCTCGGATTAGGCCTCCCAAAGCTGTTGCCTTGCAGATTAAGTTTCCAACACATGTAAGAAAGGCTCTATGGGGTCAGGGACCATGCCTATGTATTTACTACTCTGTACCCACCACATCATAGTGTTCAGTAAGCATCTGTCAATAATTACACAAGACAATGTTCAGAAAGGCTCTTGATACATAATAAGACTTGATGCAAATAATAAGAGCTAGTCTAACTATAATAGCTATGATTTATGATGTAAATAGGCCAGAAATTAGGTTAAAGAATTTACACTTATCATCTCATTTGACACTCACAACCGTCCTCTAGTCTGGGTATTAAGTTATCATCCATATTTTACAGATGAGGTGGCTGACATTGCCTGAGGTCACAAAGCTGGCCAGTGGCAGAGCTGGAACTTGAGCCCAGAAGTGGGCATCTCCTGTACCTATGCACTCAGCCCCTCCTCCTCTCTACTCTGAGCTTTTCAAAAGGTTTTAAAAGATGTTTATATATTGCATTTTCCAAAATAACTGGCTGTTCTTCATTAATTTATTCATTAATTCAAGTAAATTGGTCATCTTGCATATGGACAGAACAATATACTAGGCACTATGGGAAAGCTAAGACTCAAGACAATCCTTCCCCAAGAAACTTAGAGTCTACGTGGAGAAAAAATAATCCACACAGAGATAAGGAGTTAAATAATAACTTAGTGGTTAATAACTACGAGTCATGGTGAAAGTCATAAGCCCATCATAATTTCCTCCTCTAGTATAGGCAGCTGTTATGAAATCAAGAGAAGGGTGTGGTCACTGAGGCTAGAGCATTGAGAAAAGTTCCTAGAATGTGGATGCAAGCTGGCCCTTACTCTTTTTTTTTTTTTTAATTTAAATTTAATTTAAGTTCCAGGATACATATGCAGGACATGCAGGTTTGTTACATAGGTAAATGTGTGCCACAGTGGTTTGCTGTACCTATCAACCCATCACATAGGTATTAAGCCCCACATGCATTAGCTTTTTATTCTGACACTCTTTCTCCCTCTGTCCCCATGGCATGTCCCAGCATGTGTTGTTCCCCTTCTTGTATCAGTGTGTTCAGCTCCCACTAATAAGTGAGAACATGTGGTATTTGGTTTTCTGTTCCTGTATTAGTTTGTTGAAGATGACGGCTTTCAGCTCCATCCATGTCCCTGCAAAGGACATAATCTTATTCCTTTTTATTACTGCATAGTACTTCATGGTGTTTATGTATCACATTTTCTTTATTCAGTCGATGATTGACGGGCATTTGGGTTGATTCCATGTTTTTGCTATTGTGGATAGTGCTTCAATGAACATATGTGTGCAAGTATCTTTATAATAGAAAGATTTCTGTTCCTCCAGGTATATATATACGGTAATGGGCTTGCTGGGTCAAATGGTATTTCTGGTTCTAGTTCTTTGAGGAATCGCCACACTGTCGTCCACAATGGGTTGAACTAAGTTGCATTCCCAAAAACAGTGTAAAAGTGTTCCTGTTTCTCCATAACCTCACCAGCATCTGTTGTTTCTTGACTTTTTAATAATTGCCATTCTGACTGGCATGAGATGGTATTTCATTGTGGATTTTGTTTGCATTTCTCTAATGATCAGTGATACTGAGCTTTTTATCATGTCTGTTGGCTGCATAAATGTTTCCTTTTGAGACGTGCCTGTTCATGTCCTTTGCCCACTTTTTAATAAGTAGTTTTTTCTTGTAAATTTAAGTTCCTTATAGATTCTGGATATTAAACTTGTGCCAGTTAGACGGATTGCAAAAAATTTTCTCTCATTCTGTAGGTTGTCTGTTCACTCTGATGATAGTTTCTTTTGCTGTGCAGAACCTCTTTAGTTTAATTAGATCTCATTTGTCAATTTTTGCTTTTGTTGCAATTTATTTTGATGTTTTTGTCAGAAAATCTTTGCCCATACCTATGTCCTAAATGGTATTGCCTAGATTTTCTTCTAGGGTTTTTATAGTTTTGGGTTTTATGTTTAAGTCTTTAATCCATTTTGAGTTAATTTTTGTATAAAGTGTAAGAAAGGGTTCCAGTTTCAATTTTCTCTATATAGCTAGCTAGTTTTCCCAGCTTGACTTACTAGATAGGGAATCCTTTTCCTATTGTGTTTCTCAAGTTTGTCAAAGATCGGATGGTTGTAGATGTGCAGTCTTATTTCTGAGATCTCTATTCTGTTCCATTGGTATAGGTGTCTGTTTTAGTACCAGTACAAAACAGTTTTGTTTCTGTTACTGTAGGCTTGTGGCATAGTTTGAAATTGGGTAGTGTTATGCCTCCAGCTTTGTTCTTTTTGCTTAATATTGTCTTGGCTATACAGGCTTTTGTGGTTTCATATGAATTTTGAAATAGTTTTTTCTAACTCTGTAAAAAATCTCAGTGGTAGTTTAATGGAAATAGCATTGAATCTATGAATAACTTTTGTTAGTATAGACATTTTCATGATATTGCTTTCCATGAGCATGGAACGTTTTTCCATTTGTTTGTGTCTTCTCTTATTTCCTTGTGCAGTGGTTTGTAGTTTCTCCTTGAAGAGATCCATCACTTCTCTTGTTAGCTGTATTTCTAGCTATTATTCTCTTTGCAGCAGTTGTGAATTGGAGCTCATTCATGATTTGGCTCTCTGCTTGTCTATTGTTAGTGTATAGGAATGTTTGTGATTTTGTGTTGATTTTGTATCCTGAGACTTTGCTGAAGCTGCTTATCAGCTTAAGGAGTTTTGGGGCTGAGACGATGGGGCTTTCTAAAAATACAATTATTTCATCTGCAAACGGATACAATTTGACTTCCTCCCTTCCTATCTGAATACCCTTTATTTCCTTCTCTTGCCCAATTGCCCTGGCCAAACTTAAAATACTATGTTGAATAGTAGTGGTATGAGAGAGTATCCTTGTTTTGTGCCAGTTTTCAAGGGGAATGCTTGTAGCTTTGCCCATTCAGTATGATATTGGCTGTGGGTTTGTCATAAATAGCTCTTATTATTTTGAGGTATGTTCCATACCTCGTTTATTGAGAGTTTTTGACAAGAAGTGATGTTGAATTTTATCAAAGGTCTTTACTGCATCTATTGAGATAATCATGTGGCTTTTGTCTTTAGTTCTGTTTATGTGATGAATTACATTTACTGATTTGCATATGTTGAACCAGCCTTGCATCCTGGGGATGAAGCTGACTTGATCATAGTCGATAAGCTTTTTGATACACTACTGATTTGGTTTGCCAGTATTTTATTGAGAATTTTTGCATCAAAGTTCATCAGGGATATTGGCCTGAAGCTTTCTTTTTGTGGTATCTCTGTCAGGTTTTAGTATCAGGATAATGCTGGCCTCATAAAATGAGTTAGGGAGAAGTTCCTTCTTTTTAATTGTTTGAAATAGTTTCAGAAGAAATAATAGGTACCAACTCCTCTTTGTACCTCTGGTAGAATTCAGCTGTAAATCTGTCTGGTCCTGGGCTTTTTGTTGTTGTTGTTGGTGGTAGGCTATTTATTACTGCCTCAATTTCAGAACTTGTTACTGGTCTATTAAGAGAATCAAGGTCTTCCTGGTTCAGTCTTGGGAGGGTGTATGTGTCCAGGAATTTATCTGTTTTTTTTCTGGATTTTCTAGTTTATTTGCATAGAGGTATTTACAGTATTCTCTGATAGTTGTTTGTATTTCTGTGGGGTCAGTGGTGATATCCCCTTTATCATTTTTTATTTTGTCTATTTTATTCTTCTGTCTTTTCTTATTTATTAGTCTAGCTAGTGGTCTACTTTATTAATATTTTCGAGAAACCAGCTCCTAGATTCACTGATTTTTTGGAAGTTTTTTTTTTGTTTTTTGGTCTCTATCTCATTTAGCTCCACACTGATCTTGGTTATTTCTTGTCTTCAGTTAGCTCTGGGATTTTTTTGCTCTTGGCTTTCTAGTTATTTTATTTGTGATGTTAAGGTATTGGATTTAGATCTTTCTAGAAGCTTTTTGATGTGGACATTTACTGCTATAAATTTCCCTCTTAACGCTGCTTTAGCTGCATCCCAGAGATTCTGGTATGTTTTCTCTTTGTTCTCATTGGTTTCAAAGAACTGCTTGATTTCTGCCTTAAATTCATTATTTACCCAGAAGTCATTCAGTAGCAGGTTGTAGTTGTGTAGTTTTGAGTCAGTTTCTTAATTCTGAGTAATAATTTGATTGTCCTGTGGTCTGAGAGATACATATGATTTCAGTTGTATTGCATTTGCTAAAGAGTGTTTTACTTCCAATTATATTATCAATTTTAGAGTAAATGCCATGTGGTGCCAAGAAGAATGTATATTCTGTTGTTTTTGAGTGGAGAATTCTGTACATATCTATCACTCCCACTTGATCTGGACCTGAGTTCAACTCCCAAATGTGCTTGTTAATTTTCTGTCTCAATGATCTGTCTAATATTGACAGTGGAGTGTTAATTTCCCACTGTTATTTTGTGGGAGTCTAAGCCTCTTCGTAGGTTCTAAAAACTTGTTTTATGAATCTGGGTACTACTGTATTGGACTATATGTTTAGGATAGTTAGCTCTTCTTGTTGAATTGACCCCTTTACCATTTTGCAATGCCCCTCTTTGTCTTTTTTGACCTTTGTTGGTTTAAAGTCTGTTTTATCCAGAAACTCGTATTGCATTCTTGCTTTTTTTCTGCTTTCCATTTGCTTGGTAAATTTTCCTCTATCTCTTTATTTTGAGCCTATGTGTGTCTTTGCACATAAGATAGGTCTCTTGAATACAGCACACTGATGGGTTTTGACTTTTTATCCAGCTTGCCATTCTGCATCTTTTAATTGGGGCATTTAGTCCATTTACATTTAAGGTCAATGTTGTTATGTATGAATTTGATCCTGGCATCATTATGCTAGCTTTTTATTTTGCAGATTTGTTGATGTAACTGCTTCATAGTGTCATTGGTCTTTGTATTTCAGTGTGTTTTTGCAATGGCTGGTAATGGTTTTTCCTTTCCATATTTAGTGCTTCCTTCAGGAGTTCTTGAAAAGCAGGCCGGTTGGTAACAAATTCCCTCAGCATTTGCCTGTCAAAAAGGGTTTTACTTACCTTTTACTTATGAAGCTTAGTTTGGCTGGATATGAAATTCTGGGTTGGAAACTCTTTTCTTTAATGTTGAATATTGGCCTCTAACCTCTTCTGGCTTGTAGGGTTTCTATTGAGAGGTCTGCTGTTAGTCTAATGGACTTCCCTTTGTAGGTGACCTGGCCTTTCTTGCTGACTGGCTACCCTTGACATTTTTTCCTTCTTTTTGACCTTTGAGAATCTGATGATTATGTGTCTTGGGGTTGATCTTCTTATGGAACATCTTACTGGGGTTCCCTGGATTTCCTGAATTTGAATGTTGGCCTGTCTTGTTAGGTTGGGGAGGTTCTCCTGGATGATATCCTGAAGTATGTTTTCCAGTTTCATTCTCCTCATCTCTTTCAATTACCCCAGTCAGTCATAGGTTCAGTCTTTTTACATAATCCTATAGTTCTTAGAGGTTTTGTTCATTCCTTTTCATTTTTTTTCTCTAATCTTAGCTGCCTATCTTATTTCAGCAAGATATTCTTTAAGCTCTGAAATTCTTTCCTCTGCTTTGTCTATTTTGTTGCTGATAATGGTGGTTGCATTGTAAAGTTCTTGTATTGTATCTTTCAGCTTCATCAGATAATTTATGTTCCTCTCTAAACTGGTTATTCTGGTAAACAACTTCTGTATTGCTTTATAATGGTTCTTAGCTTTTTGCATTGGGTTAGAATGTGCTCCTTCAGCTCAGTGAAGTTCATTATTACCCTACTTCTGAAGCCTACTTCTGTCAATTCATCCATCTCAGCCTCCACCCACTTCTGTGTCCTTGCTGGAGAGGTGTTGCAACCATTTGGAGGAGAAGAGACACTCTAGCTTTTTGAGTTTTCAGTGGTTTTTTATTGATTCTTTCTCATCTTCATGAGTTTATGTAGCTTCTATCTTTGAGGCTGCTGACCTTTGGATGGGATTTTTGTGGAGACTTTTTTGTTGATGCTGTTGTTGTTGCTTTCTGTTTGTTTTTAACAGTCAGGTCCTTCTTCCATGGGGCCGCTGCAGTTTTCCTGAGTCCTTCCTGCACCTGGAGGTATCACCAGTGGAGGCTAAAGAATAGCAAAGATCACTGCTTGCTCCTTCCTCTGGGATTTCTGTCGCAGAAGGGCACCAACCTGATGCCAGTGGGAATGCTCATGTATAAGGTGTCTGCCAACCCCTATTGGGGGTTCTTACCCAGGAAGGAGGCATGGGATCCATGACCCACTTAGTGGCGCACTCTGGCTGCCCCTTGGTGAAGTGGGTGTATTGTTCTGGGGGGAATCCTACTCATCCAGACTGCCCAGATTCCTCAGAGCCAGCAGAGGGCAAAACTAAGTCTGCTGATCTATGGAGACTGAAGCCACCCATCACAAGGAGATTAAACTTCTGTCCCTAAACTTCCCTGGCTGGAGTTGTGGATATTCCTGCAGGGAGGCTCCACCCAGAGAGGAGGGATCTGTCAGGGTCTGGCCTAAAGAGGCAGTTTGGCCACCATCTGCCACAGCCACTAACCTGTGCTGTGGGGAATTCCTCCTGGATCCAAACCGTCCAGTCTCCCGGTACCAGCAGGGGAAAAATGGCAGACTGCAGTTACAGAAATGGCTGCTGCCCCTCCCACTGGTAGCTCAGTTGTCTTAGGCAGCAGGCAACTGCAGTGACGGAGGCTATCCCTCCCCACCAGGAACTCAGTAGTCTTAGGCAGTCTCCAGCCGAGTGGCCGCTGAGAATCTGCATAGCTCTCTGCTTGGGACCCAAGGCTCTGGTGGCGTGAGCTCATGAAGGGGTTCTCCTGATCCACAAATTGCACAGATCTGTGGGAAAAGCATGGTTTCCTGGGCAGCGTAACACAATTACTCACTGCCTCCCTTGGCTGGGGGATGAGAGCTCCCCTTGCCCTGTGGCTCCCAGATGGGCCATCACACCACCCTGATTTTCCTTGCTTTTCTTGAGTCGCACCAACTGCCTAGTCAGTCCAAATGAGAAAACCTGAATACCTCCGTTGCTGGTGCATGATTCACTCACCGTTTTTGTTCTTCTCAGTGGGAGCCTCTGACCACTGCTTTTAGTCAGCCATCTTGGCCCCTCTCCCAGACCTTACTCTTTAGTCAAGGCATAAACTTGCTTTTGAATGTGGGAGTCAAAAGGGTGCCATGCTGTGTTTGTAGAGACAGAAATCAGAGTTGCTACTGGTATGATTTAGACAAGTTCTTAACTCCTTATCCTTCATCTACAGAACGGATATAACAATCATACCTCCTTTTGAATTGTGATGGAGATTAAGTGAGATACCCAACTTGCAAACTGATGAGCTCCATACCAGCTACAGAAACCACTTAATAAATAGTAGTGATGCCGATTCATCTTACTTTTCATCACTTAGAGACAGAAGAAAGATTGTTCGTGTGCTAAGTTAAATTCTCAACTTCTCCAATAGAAAAATTTAACATTTTTGAGAAGCATAAAGGGGAAAGTCCCCTGTAGCTTCTGCTTTTTTCCTAAAAAGAAATTATATCCATTAAACCACAGAACAAATAAGAAAATTAGAATTTCAAATGCTGACTTCAACTGTTTCCAAGCCCAAGAGTAAAACTTTAAATGTTTTTTTATATGTCATTTAAATATCATTTGTTTTAGAAAACAAATGGATACTTTTTACAAGTCAAAGCTTTATTCTTGGCACAGTATTTTCTGTTAGCATTTTCTGTAATAACCCAAATGACTTAATAAAACAAAATAGAAAGAGAAGCCATAGTTAGCAAGAAAATAACAGATTTTTTCAGAGGACATGTTAATGACAAATTAGGATATACTCATCAGAGAGATCTAGAATTCATGGAATAAGAAGTGTTTATAAGTCCACACATCTAGTAATAAAGAAAGATATCTTTAGGGCACCACAGTCATCTTCCATCATTGACAGGCTGCCATGCAGAAAACAGAGAAAGCTGGTTCTGCCTTGTCTCAAGGAGGAGAAATTGGACCAATTTCTTTCAGTTTTAAAAAAGCAGATTGGACTTATTTTTGAAATAAAAGGAGAAAAAGAAAAAAAGAAGCAAAATTACCTCTTTGGAATTTCTAACAGTTATGGAAAAATTGATGGCTGCCATGGCAGACAATGAAATGCTCTTACAGAGCCTGGTTAACTAGGAGCTGAGGATATTGCACTAACCTGCTCCTAGAGTCACTTCCCTTCTACCCCACCCTGTCCATCTGTTCTCCACACCACAGCCAGACTGATCTTTCAAAGTGGAAATCAGTTGATATATATACATGTAAAACATTTTAATCCAGTGGCTCTCGAGCCATTGATCACACAGCTAGGAAGTAGCCAACTCCTGATTGAGATCCAGGTGTCTGAGCTCCCAGAGGCTGAGCTCATAAGTCCCTTTGGCAGTTTGAGTTATAGATGAAGGGGGAGAGGCTACACAACCACAGGTACTGCCTCATAGAGGGGTACAGCAAAACTGGAGATCCACAAACATAGCATTTTTCAAAAATATTATGCCATGTTAAACTATGAGAAAATTACATCCATTCTATTCATTCATTCATTTATGTATCTATCCATCTTTACATTGGAATCACCACACCAATTAAAATCAATCTCTGGTGGACAGGGACCAGGACTCAGGATTTTTAAAGCTTGCTAGGTGACACCAATGTGTACCTAGGTTGAGAATAATGCTTTAATCCAAAGATCCAGATCCTTACATGTTTACAAGACCCCCATAGAATAACCCCCACCTGCCTTCCAGCCTCCTCTCCTATCCCACTCTTCCATATCTCTCTTCTTGCATTCAAGCTTTCTTTATGTTTCTCAATTACTGCTAGCCTTGTCATCATAGGGACTGGCACACATGGTTCCACCTGCAAGGAACATCCTTCCGTCTCCACCTGACCAGGCCACCTTTCAGCTACTTCCCACTCTTTAGGTCTTTCTCCATCTTTCTGCTCTGGATTGTCCCACTTCCCCCACGTGCACTTAAAGCTCAGAAAAACTTGAAATGAGAGCACAATTCATGTCAAGTTATTTGTGTAATCACTTGGTCAATGATTGAATCCTCCATTAGATTACTGTGTAATTACTTGATCAATGATTGAATTCTCCATTAGATTATTTTTCATACTGAGTCTCCAGCACTAGCACAGTGCCTGGCATTTGGTAGACTAGATGGACAGATGAATAAATGAGCAGTATAGATGTAATTTCTGCATAGTTTAACATGGCATCATTGTTTCCCATAACTGTGGTCTGGGAAAAACGGCCAGCTAAATAGCCTCAAATTCATTCCTTTTTCCCTCCTGACTGCTGTTTACCCTGTTATTTTACTTCATGGGCTATTATTTGAGTTTTTGTTTTGATTTTTTTTTTTTAAAATAGGCATTTGTTTACCAGTTTCCATTGTCTTTGCAGAGACTATAAATGCACATCTGTGATGTAGACTATGGGCTACTTACTCCATGGATAAATGAGGGCAGGCCATCTGGGAATCTTTCCTTCTCTGTGGAAGTGGACAAAGCAAGGCATTGATAATGTGTAAGAATTAGGTGATCCGGCACAGCTGTAGAAGACCCAGGAATATGTCCATGAATGTGACTTTATCTGCCTTTCATAAGAGTCTTCATCTCCATTTTGAAGGTAAAAAAAAAAAAAAAAAAACCAAGCTCAAAGAGTTTCAAATTTGCTTGCAGATACAGGACTGATAAAGGACAGGGACAGGGCCCCCGGCCTTTTGAATCCCCTTTTCACTATTAAATTATAATTTTGGCAGCGTGTCTATATCCGGGTTAAATTTATTTATAAGGGGCCATCTTATAAATCCTAGAATGAAGATTGATCCATATTTTCAAGGCCCTAGTATCAGAGTTGGCTATAGAGAAGTTATAAATGCTGCTCATTAGAATCCAAGCAGGAAGAAAGAAATTTCCAAATTGGCAGAATTTGAAATGAATATGAATCTAAAGTTTGAGTTTGTTCCAGGGTTGCTGGAACATTGCTATAGCAAATATCCAATGTAATCATGGGTAGATTTCATCTACAGAGTTGTGTAGATCATAAAGACAAGAGGCTATTAAAGACCAAAACCCAAACCAAATAGGAACACAGACACATGTAATTTTTATTGAAAAATGCTATGTTCATGCATCTTCAGTTCTAATTCAGTTCTGCCATATGCCCTCTGGAGCAGTTCCTGCAGCCTCTCTCCCTCCATCTATTGTCCAAACTGACAAAGGGTTTCTGAGCTCAGCCTCCAGGAGTCAGACCCACCTGGGTCTCAGTCAGGAGCTGGCTACTTCCTACTGTGTGATCTTAGGCCAGCTGCTTCCCTTTTCTGAAATTATTTCCTTATATGTAGAATAAAGAGACCAATGTTTATTTCACAGTTATTTTAAGATTCAACTGAATCCCTGAGTACAGTGCTTAGCCCATATTATGTGTAAATAGTAATAATAATGCTGAGATAACTATTTATCGTATGCTCTTCTCTTGATCAGGATGTTTCAAAGGCTCTCCTCTTGAATGCTGGATTAACACTTAACTCCAACTCAGCTCCAGACCTGCTCATCATTGTCTTTACTGGTCTCCACCTTACAGTGACAATGGAGAATACAGAGCCAGCGGGTTCGCTGGTGTTCTACATCTCTGAGCCTTACCCAAGGCTGATCCTTCCATCTGGAGCAACTTCTCACTAGCTGTCTAGCTGCTCCCCTCCCCCTCCAAAAAAATCCCTCATTCTTCACCCTTCAGCTCAGAATTTAATTTCTCTGTGAAGCCTGCTCTGGTTCCCCAGAGAAAGGATCCTTCCCCTACATTCTTTCTGAACTAAGGCACACATCACCACTGACTACTCGTCAACCTGTACTGACCTTGTTCACCGTCTGTCTATTAACTAGACTGCAAGATACCTGTGGCCACAAACCATCTGTTTATCTTTATATTCCTAGATGCTAGTTGAATCTTAGCACTCCAGGCCATTGTGTCCCTGTATCAGGGACCAAAAAACAAAAGTGTGGGTGTTTCTGAAGAAAGTCACTTTTCTCTAAGATTTTGTTTATGATCCTTTCTGGAATGGGCACCCCAGGGCCTTTAGGTGCTATGAAGAAGTCACTGGCACCAAATAGAGCTTCAGAACCTGCAGTTTGGGTGTGCTCTGACTCAGGCTACAGCTGGAGAAAGAGAGCTGCAACCCAGAAGAGTTCTTGCCTCCTGATGGATGAATGCAAATCTCTCCTTGTCCTGGAGAAACATCATAAAGCTTGTGCCCACCTGGTGCACGGTCAACAGAGTGTGTCTAATTTTCGCTAGTGAACCACTACAGAGAGACAAGGCCAATCCAGGGGGAATAATTCTACTTTTTCCCTGACATCATTTTAAAAATATTTCCTTTTGCAAATAATAAAATGGAATGAAGCTTCCCAGTTTTAGAGCCATGTCTTCCAAAAGGGACTTTGAGGAGCAGCAATTTTTAGACTTTTAACATATTGCTCAGATGAAGATTGCAGAAAACCTGCCTCAGAATTTACAAATAAGAAAGAAATGGCTTTCTTGAATAGTCCCTAAGCTTGTGGGGAATGCATTTCTGCTGTGCTTACCCCCTGACAGATGCAGACATGACTGTGCTCTAAGAACTCAAATAAACACAGTTTCATGTTTTTTTCTTGTTGCTGCTATTGTTGAGTTGCTCTAAAAGGATAATTTCTGCATGTTAAATTGACACACAGAGTTCAGCGATGTTACCATCAAGATTTGTTAAGGTTTGGTAATGGAACCAGCTTACAGTTGAAGATATGCCTGCTCTAAAGTAATAATCATGAGCTCTGTATATTGCATTATTAAAGCTGAGAGGACCTATCAGACTGTCATAATTTGAAAAATAGTCCAAATGTGTATTTGCATTTCCTCTGGTACTTACTGTCCAGGGAAAGAAGATGATGGGGCCTCTCTGTATAGATGAATTTCAATCTAAAATTATGGCCACTCCTAGCACTTTCTAGAGCCTATGCTTTTTTTCATTCCAGTACAGGTGTAAGCCTTTAACAAATTGGAGAAATTGGCTCTGTTTGGGGTAGCGCAAAGATTTTCAAACTAGAGCTTGCCTCAGCATCACTGGGAGGGTTTGCTAAAATACAAACTGTTGGGCCCCAGAGTTTCTGATTCAGTAGATAAAGTGGAGTGTGAGAATTTGCATTTCCAGCAAGTTCTCAGGTAAAGGAAACACATTGTTTTTCACAATAGTCCCAGCTGATTTTGAAACTGCTGGTCCAAAGCTTCGAGAACTACCACGTGGCTAGTCCTTCTTAATCAACACTATGCATTAAAATCTCTGGGGGATCTTTTAAGATATAGTAAACCTGAGCGCCTCCCTCAGTGTCTGTCTTAACTGGGACTAAATAAGACAGCATACCCTGTCCTGACATCAGCTAAACCAGCCTCTTTGAACTAACTTCTATCAACACCTTAAAAAAAAAATACAGAAAAATACATAAAACAAATATGTAATTCAATGAATTTTTCTTTTTTTCCTTCCCTATGATTTTCTTGTTTTATTTTTTTTTTTTACTTTAAGTTCTGGGATACATGTGCAGAACGTGCAGGTTTGTTACATAGGTATACATGTGCCATGGTGGTTTGCTGCACCCATCATCCCATCATCTGGGTTGTAAGCCCCGCATGCATTAGGTATTTGTTCTAATGCTCTCCCTCCCCTTGCCCCCTATTTCCTGACAGGCCCCAGTGTGTGACGTTCCCCTCCCTGCATCCATGTTTTTTCATTGTTCAACTCCCACTTTTGAGTGAGAACATGCGGTGTTTGGTTTTCTGTCCCTGTGTCAGTTTGCTGGGAATGATGGCTTCCAGCTTCATCCATGTCCCTGAAAAGGACATGGACTTATTCTTTTTCATGGCATATAATATTCCAAGGTGTATATGTGCCACATTTTCTTTATCCAGTCTATCATCAATGGGCATTTGGGTTGGTTCCAAGTCTTTGCTATTGTAAATAGTGCTGCAGTAAACATACATGTGCATGTGTCTTTATAGTAGAATGATTTATAATCCTTTGGATATATACCCAGTAACAGGATTGCTGGGTCTAGAATCAATGCATATTTATCCCGTAACTACCAAGTCAAGAAATAAAACTTGGTCAACCATCCAAAAGGTCCTCCTTGAGCCCCCTCCCAGTTATACCTCCCTCCAGTTTCACTTTTATAGTGGTCACTTCCTTGGGTTTCTTTTTAGGTTTTTCACTCTGCTGTATATCCACAGACACTAGTTTCATCTTGCCATTTAAAAAACCATTTGTCAGCTGGGACGGTGGTGCACGGCTGTAATTCCAGCACTGTGGGAGGCTGAGGGGGGTGGACCACGAGGTCAAGAGATCGAGACTATCCTGGCCAACATGGTGAAACCCCATCTCTACTAAAAATATAAAAATTAGTTGGGTGTGGTGGCATGCCTGTAGTCCCAGCTACTCAGGAGGCTGGGGCAGGAGAATCACTTGAACCTGGGAGGTGGAGATTGCAGTGAGCCGAGATCACAGCACTGCTCTTCAGTTGGTATAACAGAGTGAGACTCTGTTTCAAAAAAAAAATTGTCATTTAAATGTCTTTTAATATCCAGAATTACCTCCATCCCTTTCATTTCCTTACATTTATGTGTTGAAAAATACAGGCCATTGTTCTACTATAAGGACACATGCACACATATGTTCATTGCAGCACTGTTTACAATAGCAAAGACCTGGAGCCAACCCAAATGTCCTTCGATGCTAGACTGGACAGGGAAAATGTGGCACATATACACCATGGAATACTATGCAGCCATGAAAAGCAATGAGTTCATGTCCTTTGTAGGGACATGAATGAATCTGGAAACCATCATTCTCAGCAAACTGACACAAGAACAGAAAATCAAACACCACATGTTCTCACTCATAGGTGGGTGTTGAACAATGAGAACACATGGACACAGGGAAGGGAGCATCACACACTGAAGTCTGTTGAGGGGGACTAGGGGAGGGACAGCAGAGTGTGGGGAGTTGGGGAAGGATAACATGGGGAGAAATGCCAGATATAGGTGATGGAGATGGAGACAGCAAACCACATTGCCATGTATGTACCTATGCAACAATCCTGCATGTTCTGCACATGTACCCCTTTCCAACAGCCTAAATCTTGTTGACTGAATACTCAGTGTGAAGTGCCATATGTCCCTCCTTCCTATATATTTTCTTCGAACTAAAGCTGGATCCAAAGGCTTGATCATAATCAAGTTTGATCCCGCTGATAAGACTATAGGTATATTGTGTTCTGTCATCAGGAGGTAAACAATGTCTAGTTGTCTCTTTTTGTGCCATTAATAACTATCAATTCACCATGCCTAGATCTGTTGAGTGGGGATTTTTAAATGGTGGCTTTCTAATTTCATCATTATTTTTTCTTTTAATTGGAATGTTTTTATACAGAGATGCTTTCCCTCACCTACTATTTGATTACCCAATGGTATAGTTCTTACAAAAGAAAAAAAAAAAAGCACCATTCTTTTCCTTTATTAATTTGCAAGATAATGAAAGTCTGTGAAGTTGACTAGTTTTTTTTTAAACTATTACTATAAATTTATGAACTCAAATATATTTAAGGAGTCTTAATCCATTGCAATTACTATCTTCATTGGCACAATAATTGTGCTATCTCTGGCAAGTGGGAACCCACTTAAGCTGACTTTTGATATGACCTTAGTGGTCTTCAGTAACTTTCTTGCCATCTGCTGTATCAATAGGTTCCAGGTTATTGCCCTTTTTCTGCCCCAGATCTGGGGTCAGCCATAATTTCTTTTGATAGAAAATGGTATTTTAAAACTACCAGCAGGTAGGACATTGTTTCTAGGCTTTTAAGTGCAAAGAGCTGGAATATATGTAGGTGTGTATTTCTATGTTCCTGTTTATGTGTATGTATTTGAGTTTTATTAATACAAATCTCATGAGTTAATAAGATATTTTTAATTTAAATGTAGGACTAGAGGGTCCTTTTGTATATCACATCTGTATCTCTTCTTTTCCGCCCTGAGAATCCTGATGAAATTCTCAAAACCAAGGGATTATTTATTTGCTTCATTTTATAATATATGCCTGATAGCTTCAGAATAACAATAATACAAATATTACGACTGTAATATGTTTATTAAAATTATTAAATAATTTCTTACATATGCTCTTTCCATTCTCTCCCTTTAAAAAATAGTTGTATCATATCTACATTGCTGTAGCATATATATATGTATACATTATATATGTACAGCTACAGATAGCTATACACACTATGCTCTCTCTTTTTTAATTTCATGTAGTTTTATAGTTCCACAAACTACTATATACTTACTGCTCACCACCAGTCTTAGGTTAATGATTAGAAGTAAAATTTAAAAATGTATTTTTAAAAAGAAGACTAAAATTATTAAGGAATACAAAATGGAGTGATTTTAAAAACCAAAAAGAAACAAGGAAAGAAATCAAGGAAATTCAAGTGAAGGTGACAAATATTGAAGATGGGCAAAGAATATCCAATATGCAGATACCAATATGTTGGTCTGAAGTTCACATTCTACTTTACATTTTTCAGGAAGAATCACACAAACTGAGTTCTTTCTTGTTGATAATACATTGTACCCTTTATACTTTGAAGTCAATTTTGCTGACTATAAAACTTGGCTCACATTTTCTTTCCTTGAGTATATTGTTACTCCATTTTCTTCTGAAATTTATAGTAGAATGATTTATAATCCTTTGAGTATATACCCAGTAATGGAATTGCTGGGTCTAGAATCAATGCATTTTTCTATGGTGAGTATCCTATAACCACCAAGTGAAGAAATCAAAGCATTGCTCACATCAAGCATTGCTGCTGTCAAAAGTATGATAATCACTTCATTTTCTTTCTCTTCTAAATCACTTATTCATTTTGTCTAGATGCCCAAAGGCTTTTTTTTTTTTCTTAAAAGTCTAGTCATTTCATTGTGTATACTTTGACATTGATCATTCTGTGTTGATGTTATCATGTATGTGGGGTTTTGCAAAACTATGTAGCTTTAGATATTTAATTCAGTAAGTGTTTTTTAAATATTGTTTGATATTTGTTTTGCTCTCTTGCTTTATTTTCTTTTCTAAGAAGCCCATTGTCTGCATATCGGATATTCTTTGCCCATCTTCAATATCTGTCACCTTCACTTTAATTCTCTTGATTTCTTTCCTTGTTTCTTTTTGGTTTTAAAAATCACTTGGTTTTGTATTCCTTAACCCATTTATGCTGGAAGTTGCAATTTTTTGTGTGTGAAAAATTAGACCTGGGTGATGACCTTGAGAAGTAGGATATAAATAACTCCTACAAATTTAGCATTCCAATAAGAACACCAGCCATAAATGGGTTAATAACTTTAGTCCTCATTTTTAAAGTACATTTTAAAATTTTGCTTCTAATTCTTTATGGAGTTTGGTGTAGCCACTCTGAGTTTTTGTAATTTTAATTTATATTGTTTCTTCATGTTAGATATCATTTTTCAAATATCTTTTTGTTCACTTTGAAAGTAGGTCAGTTTTCTGGGCTTGGCTTTTCAGCATGCTTTTATTGTCTTATGGATATTTTTCATCTCTTTATTCTCATTTTTTTCTTATTATAACTCTGAATGGACTTGACCTGGAACTGGACTTCCTGCTTATTTTTATATGAGTTTACTTTATCCTGAAGCGGGCAATGTTCAGAATAACTTTTCTAACTCCTCAGAGTTTCCTCTTCTGGGCTTTTGTTGTTGCTGTTCTTGTTGCTGTTTTCAAATGTGCAAAAATATGATAGTTCGCTTTCTAAATTTTCCTTGTGTTGTTTCCTACCTTACTTTAGCCAGGAATTATTCCATTCCCAGATATTTGTCCTTGGCATGAATTTCTTTCCCAGAAAAGAGTCCTGGCCGGTCAGTTTCAAACTCATGTAGACTGCTTCATCCCCTTTCAGAACTCACTAAGGAATTCTTCCATTCACTTACTCCCAGTTTTATCCATTGTTCAAAAATCAGTAAGACTGTTTTGCTGTGAATATCTTCCAGGTATTTGGGGTCCTCATTCACGACTTCAAATGCCCTATTACTTTTCTCCACTTCTTTCCACATAGAGGTTCCCTGGCTATTGGAGGTTTGTCCCCACCTACTTGTATCTTGGGTTTTGTGAGAGATACCAGTCATTTAATGTTTTTGTAAATATTGACCATGAGTTTCTGAATTATTATTGAGTTTTTTTAAGCTATTTTTATGTGGGAATTCAGGGACTATCACACAATGTTGCTGCCATCTGATAGTACAACCGCCTTCTTTCTTGTATTCCAAAATACTTCTTTACCATTTGCCAAGGGAGGATGAGATTACAGAATTCATAGTTTCACAATGAATTTACTTGGGTGCAACAGCAGAGGGAAGAAAAGTATCCCTGTGTTCTAAAGCATCTCTGCCCCAGGGAACAATCTATGATGGTGGCAACGCGCATCTGCGCTGTCCAGCATATGAGGTTATTGCATACTTGAATGTGGCTAACGCAAAAAGAAAATAAATTTTAAATGTAATTACATTTAATGTAAATCTAAATTTAAATAGACACCATGAGAAGCGGCTACCATATTAGACAGTGCAGTTCTAAGGAACTCTGAGTGCTTTTACACATTAATCTTTTTCCATTGGGCTGACCTGTGCTTATAGCAGAGAAACAGTATACAAGTATAATGTTCTACTCTGAAGGAGCTTACCATCTTTAGTATGAATTTATTGAGAGAGATTAAGTCCCTGCATTTCACAGACTGAGAAATAGCTTCTGTACCTACAATATGGGACTACAAGCCAACTTGAGCCAAATATTCTTCAGCTTTTAGTGATAGTCAGGCATAACTATACAGAACTGCCTATGGTCAAGATTTTTGGAGGCATTGCCTAGGACATGATTAAATAAATGCAAGCTACCATTTCTCCAAAACTTGAAAATGTCTTTGTTTTCAGTATTTCCAAATAGTTTTCTCTTCCATAAACTATGTAAGGGCAAGTATTCGTTTTGCTCACTGTATATGGTAGATGTTCAAAAAAATTTATTGACTTAATGAATTAGTATATGAGTCAGCAAACTGACTTATGGGCCAAATCTGACTTGCTGCCTGTTTTTGTGTGGCTCCTGAGCAAAATGTGGTTGTTATATTTTTATATGGTTGATGAAAAAAGAAAAATAATACTAATGACATGTACAAGTTATTTGAAATTCAAATGTCAATGTCTATAAGTAAAGTGTTTTTGGAACACAGCCATCCTCACTTAGGATTATATACCTGCTTTCACACTACATAGGTAGAGATGAGACTTACAACAGGGACCATATAATCTGTAAAACCTAAAATATTTACTATCTGGCCCTTTACAGAAAAAGTCTGCAGACTCCTGAATTAGTCAATAAATGCTCATTATTTTCCCAGGAGAAACTTGATTGTGTTTCACATTTTAGAAGAAATTGAACATTTTAAGAAGCTTCCTTCTAGCTGTAGCCAGAGAAAATTACATTCCACACCCAAATATACACAGCTGGGGATTGGGAAGAAAGCAAGAGCCTTAATGGAGTTATTAAAGTCACAGCATAAGAAATAAAATTCTCCACAGAAATTTTTTTAAGCTCATGCAACTTGAGAGAAACAGAATTTAAAACCCTGTTTACTATTTGATTTCACAAAAATGCCTGGCATGAAAGCAATTATCCATTCTAAATGCTTCAGCAGAGAAAATATTCACTTACTCCTCTCAGATTTGGGGGAGAGGAAGGCAGACAACAGTCAGTAGTATCATGTCTTTAAAGAATCTGAACAAGCATCACTTTGTAACATTTTAGGACTTAATGAGAGCTGAACATCAGCCCGGAAGAAATGAATTAGGGAGCAGTTTTATCTTTTGCAAATCTTGGTTACCAACTGGCGTCTTTCTTGCAGGGGGGAAATAAACATTATTCTTCTAAAGAGCATGCAAGATCTTAATTTTATGTTTGACCCTTACATAGCTTTTTTCCAGGAGCAAAATTTAATGTGTCCTGTTTGAATACTGATAGCAAACTCATGAATATTTCTCATTATATAAAATGAGGGGAGACATATGAACACATCTCAAATAATTGTGGTCTCTCTTTGGAGAGAGAACAAATCATATTATAGCCAGTACCAAGCTGTGTCCCTAAAACGATACTAAAATTTTTAAAGTGATATCAATAAAGATAATGGCAAATAATTAAATAGAGCCATTTACAACACAAATCAAGATGGAAATGGAAGTTTCAACATTTGATATTATTTTGAAAAAAATATATAACATAGTGAGGACACTATAATCTAATATTTTGAATTGGCTAAACACCCAGAGACTGTGCTAGAAATTGCTGAAGATGGTATTCGCTTAGAATTTACATCTCCTGCAGACTATTGTTAGAGTGTTAGAAAGGAGCTTTGGGTATTTCTTTTCTTTGTGTTTACTTTGAAACTTGGGAAAACACTATCATATGATTTGCAAAATCTTTCTAGGAGAATTACGGTCCTTAGAAAATCAGTGCTTAAGGCAGAGAAGCAGTAAATAGAGAAGCCAGTTGAAGCTACATGTAATAAATTTGCAGTGAATGATTATCATAGCCAGATGGAGAGAGACATTTGGCTTATTAGGATGTAACAGATCCATAAAGGAATCATCAGAAAACTATGGGAGGTACCCCGGCATGATGCTGCAAGACTGTGCTTTGGAGCAAGATGGATTTGGATAGAATTGTTCTGCCTCTAACCAGTTATATCATGTTGGGCAAGTAACTTCACCTCATCCATTATATTGGGATAATGATAGCATCTGTCTCTTAGGGTTGCATGAGAATTGAAAAAAAAAATAATGCTCAGACACTTAGCACCAGGTGTGTCATTCAATAAACATTTATGGTAACCAGGATAACGCCAGTGGTACAAATTGCTGTCACAGAATAGCGTTGAATGCAAGTCAGGTTAACTAGTCTTATTTAAAAAGTGGAGACTACCTCAAATCCCTAAAACACTGCAAACAAAGAACTAGGGAAGAATTTGGGAAATAAATTGCCATATGTATAACAAAGCTGGTTTTCACACAAGGACAAAAGAGGGAGCAGAGGAGCTGTTTCATTCACCTCCTGAGAATCTGGGATCCATTGCTCTTTTTCTACACATAGCAGACAGGTTTGGAGGGTCCACTATTTGCTCTTCTCCTTTCTTCGAGGACATGCAAAGGTGATCCCTGTGGTTATATTTGTGCCACATCTCCCTGCGCCTCCTGGCCACTCCATGAGACTAGTGGCAGACCCCAAGCCCATATTAGGCCAACCTGATCCTCTTTTCAGGAAAAACTTGTCTCATGACCGGATTCCATATTGTCTCAAGTCATTTCACAACACTTATCAGTAAGTTGAAAATAAAATTAATTTAGATTTGTAACTTTAAAAACAGATACTTGCAGTAGAATGTTCTTAGGGATGACAAAGAGATTGCAACATTAAATCAATGATAAAAAAAGGTCGTAAATATAGAAAGCCAATAAAATCAGTGTTGTCATAGGCATTCAGGTGGTACAAGAGATAAGACAATAGGGCTGGGGGAGCAGAGAGAGTACAATGCACCGAACTGTCAAGACTAAACTGCCTGGTACAAAGAAAAGGTGAGGGCTGATCATTCTGTAGAGAAGTGCTTTAATTTCCCTAATTGCCAAGACCCTTTGCTTATCTTCATGAGGTAGCTGGGCATGGCTCTTGGCAACATTCAATGTCTTCACTTTTCCTGCACACATCACCAAGGCACATTCACCTAATATTTTCGTTTTCTTCTAATCTGTTTGGCCACAACTTGGGAATTATTTTAAACATTTGAAGAATTGAGAAATGAAATTTTCATTTTGACCAAGGAATAACCAACTATGGAGATTAAGTAGAAACTATAAAAACAGTAAACTAAAAAGTCCACTTTCTGCTATATTTTGTTTTTAATTTTGTTTATTCTCTTTCTTAGAGAGTTGTAGAGACTCCTATCTGAGCAAAGGAAGACCCTGGGTGCCAAGCAATCTGCTTCCTTGTCTCAGACTCAAAGAACAAACCCATCCCATCCTGCCCCCTCTCATAAGCAGTCAAGGCCCTACACCACGGAGGAGCTGAGCCACTGTGCAAGACAGCAGTGTGGGCCTGGGGGCATCTGGCAGGATGAGCCATAGCTGCATCCCCTTTCTCTTTCCCTGAGTTATGACTCAAGTTTTATATTCCTCACTCGCTTCAGCTCTGTCTTGGGGCCAGCAATCTTGTTATGTAACCACTGCAAATGATACAAAAGCAAGATTTCGCCTTGATCTTTGTGCAAACTAAAGAAAAAGGCTCTGAACATTTCCTTTGTAGAGGAACTCATTCCTTGGCAAAGGTTGGCACAAGTGGAATGTGAGGGGTAAGATTGGGGCTGGGAAGGATTAGTCATTTATTAAACACCCATAAATTCACTGAGCTGAAGATGGCCCAGTTCAGAGAAATATTCAGGCATATCCATATTCATATGGAGATTATTAGCCTACAAAAGAGGCAGAAAGTAGTCAAATATCAGATTATTACTCAGGGGACTGTTAGATTCACCCAAAAACTAGATCCACTGGAAAGATATGTGTCAGGCTTTGGGAACTGTATGATAATCAGTATTCTAGAGAAAAGGCACTCCCATAGTTGAGATTTTGCTTCCCACTTACACAAACTCATAATACTTGTAGTATTAAATATTAATCATGTTTATTAGTCATTAGAATGCAAATTAAACCATAATGAAATACCATGACATACTATTAGAATGGCTAAAATTAAATAGAATGATCATACCAATTAGTGACAAGGATGTTGAGAAACTGGAACTCTTATCCACTGCTTGTGTGGGTGCAAAACAGTAAAAAGCACTTTGAAAAACAATTTCTTAAAAAGTTAAACACACATATCATGTAATCCAGCCATTCTCCTCCTAGGCACTTACCCAAGAAATATGGAAGAATATATTTATATAAAGATTTGCACATGAATATTTTATTTAAAATAGCCAAAAACTAAAGACAACCCACATATCCATCAAGGTGAAGGAACAAAATAACTGTAGTATATCCATACAATGAAATACTATTCAGCAATTAAAAAGGAATAAATTTTTGATATATTCAACAACATTAGCAAAACTCAAAATAACTATGCTGAGTAAAAGAAGCCAGAAAACAAGAGTGCATATTCTCTGATTTTACTTCTATAAAATCCTTAAAAATGCAAACTAGTCTATAGTGACCAAAAGTGGATCAGTGGCTACCTGAGAATGGGGAAATGGAGAGGGGTGGGTGGAAAGGATTACAAAGGGATAAGAGGAAGCCTTTGGAGGTGATGGATGTGTTCACTATCGTAATTGTGGTGATGGTGTCACAAGTGTATCTTCATGTCAGATTTCATCACAATAAGCATCTTAAGTATGTGCAATTTATTGTATGTCAGTTATGTCTCAATGAGACTGTTCATTTAAAAATTACTGTGTAATTATATCTAGCATCTCTCAGAAACATAAGATCTTTAGAGATTGGGGTCATCTTGTTCACTGAAAGATGTGAAGCGTCTCATCTAGTGCCTCGCACACAGTAAGCATGCAGTAATTATTAGTTGGATGAATTAATAGATGAACTAGTCCCTAGTCAGGTAAGGTTTTGATTTTTATTACTTCTTATTCAGTCTAACCAAAGTTAAAGGCCCCAATAATTTTTAAAGAATCTAGTTGGTTATTCTCAGTTGGGCATTAAAAGATGGGCAACCTTCCAGCTCATAACAATGTCTTATAGGTTTGAAATCAGAGATCCTGATTTTTAAAAAATGATTGTTTCTGTTTCTAATTATAACATGATTATCATAGAAAAATTGGGAATACAGACTAATAAAGGAGCATTTTTTGAACTAAGTCCTTGTTTACTTTTCTGAAAGTATCTTCTCTATAACAAACAGGGGAAATCCTGATAAAAGCAATTTACTTGTCCACAAATCTGGCTTTACACTGCTGGTTTCATCATTGTCCCCAGGCATCCAGGGCCCTTGGCTGTCTCACACGGCAGTTGTGCTTATCTGACACCCTCATCACGTGGGTCTTACCTCTCTTGTTTAGACTAGAGAAAATCAAGGTACTGAAGAACTTGATAAGAGGAGAAGACTCTTATTTTCTTTTACATTTTCTACACTTTTATAGAACAAAAGCTATTCTTTCATGTGAATTTGCACACTTAAGATGAGCATCTAACGATTGTGTCAATTAGAACTCATGCGCCAAGCATGGTGGCTCATGCCTGTAATCCCAGCACTTTGGGAGGCTAAGGTGGCCGGATCATGAGGTCAGGAGTTCAAGACCAGCCTGTCCAACATAGTGAAACCCCGTCGCTACTGAAAATACAAAGATTAGCAAGGTGTGGTGGCACACACCTGAAGTCCCAGCTACTCGAAATGCTGAGGTAGGAGAATCGCTTGAACCCAAGAGGTAGAGGTTGCAGTGAGCCAAGATCACGCCACTGCACTCCAGCCTGGGCAACAGAATTGAGACGGGGGGGCGGGTGGGGGAAGGAAGGAAAGGAAAGGAAAGGAAAGGAGGGGAGGGAAGGGAAGGGAGAGAGGAGAAGAGAGGGGAGGGGAGGGGAGGGGAGGGGCACTTTGGAAGGCTGAGGTGGGTGGATCACTGGCAGTCAGGGGTTCAAGACCAGCCTGACCAATATGGAGAAACCCTGTCTCTACTAAAAATACAAAAATTAGCCAAGAGTAGTGGCACACACTCATAGTCCCAGCTACTGGGAGGCTGAGGCAGGAGAATTGCTTGAACCCAGGAGGCAGAGGTTGCAGTGAGCCAAGATCATGCCATTGCCCTCCAGCCTAGGCAACAAGAGTGAAACTCCGTCTCAGAAAAAAAAAATAAAAAGAACTCATGCTAAGAGTCCAAGGAAATCTGGTCACAGAGCACAGCTCCCTAGTGTCTCACAGGAAATCAGAAGCACGTAACCCCTTTCTAGAGCTTAGATGATGGTAGCCTTTGGTAAGTCAATGGGTAATACCACCATATATGGAATATTTATACTTCAGGTTTTCCTCTTGTCTCAATAAACAACTATTTATTAACACCTATTTACAGGACCTTTGCTAGATGCTGCAGGGAGTACAGGGGTGAGCAGAATATTTATCTGTCCTCAAAGAGTTGACCATTGAGTAAGAGACAGAAAGTCAGTGAAAGGTACCATTTGCAATCAGATAACGGAACAGAGATTTCAATGAAGAGATTCAGAATTACCCAAATCTCTTTTAAAAATCCACAGATGCCCAGGCTCCACTCTAGACCTACTAGATCCAATTCTTGGCTAAAAGTCACCAATAGACTCAGTGGGGGAAAAAAATGAGGTAAAAAACATCTAACACAAATTCAGTAAGTATTATCCCTAGATATTTGACCCTATAAAGTTTTAAAAATAATTTTTAATTGTAGTAAAATAGACATAACATATTATTTACCACTGTAACCATTTCTGAGTATACAGCTGAGTGGCATTAAGTACATCCACATTATTGTGCGATCATCACCACTATCCTTGCATATAACTCTTTGCATCTTACACCATTGCACCCATTAAACAACAGCTCCCCTTCTCTTCTGCCCCCAGCTCCTGGCACCCCCCATTCTACTTTCTGTCTCTATGAATTTGACTGCTCTAGGTACTCAGGTAAGTTAGATCCCCTAAATTCAAGTGCCACATTTATTGTGACTACACGTTTTAAAGAGTCCTTTAAAAAGCAGGACAATACGGCCGGGCGCGGTGGCTCAAGCCTGTAATCCTAGCACTTTGGGAGGCCGAGGCGGGTGGATCACGAGGTCAAGAGATCGAGACCATCCTGGTCAACATGATGAAACCCCGTCTCTACTAAAAATACAAAAAATTAGCTGGGCATGGTGGCGCGTGCCTGTAATCCCAGCTACTCAGGAGGCTGAGGCAGGAGAATTGCCTGAATCCTGGAGCCGGAGGTTGCGGTGAGCCGAGATCGCGCCATTGCACTCCAGCCTGGGTAACGAGCGAAACTCCGTATCAAAAAAAAAAAAAAAAAAAAAAAAAAGCAGGACAATACCCATTTCCCTCGGGGAGATCACGAACATACAGCTACAGGATGAATCAACAACAATCTTGATCGGAAAACAACAATCCTGAGAGGATGCCACCGAGTTCTTGGAGCTGAGAAAGAGATTTCTTGGGACCTAGATTTTAAAAGTGCTTTATGTTAGGCCCTCAGGTAGAAGCAAAGATGATGAACTCTGAACAACTCAGACAAGTGGCTCAAATAATTATGAAAAGACCTTTTCTTGAAGAATGAATGTGAGAAGTTTGAATACAAATATCCTTCACAATAAGAGTTTTCATCTCTAAGTCATATTCCCAAAACCTAAATGTAGTGAGAAAATGCATCTTTAAATTTTTCTTTCATATTAGATTAAGTCAGAAGGCACGATTTCACTCTTCACTTTGATAATTACAGAAATTACAGTTTCAATATTTTTAAAAATACCTGAAATCAGTGTTATAACATTCATTTGCACTAGAAAATGAAGGCAAACAAACCAGCATGATATTCATGTGAGAGACGAGAAAACCAAGGTAATAACAAGGAAGTAAAACCAAACAGAAGGGCCAGGCACAGCGACCCACACCTGTAATCCTAGCACTTTGTGAGGCCGAGGTGGGCAGATCACCTGAGGTAAGGAGTTCGAGACCAGCCTGACCAACAGGGAGAAATCCCATCTCTACTAAAAATACTCAGCTGGGCATGGTGGTGCATGCCTGTAATCCCAGCTACTCGGGAGGCTGAGGCAGGAGAATTCCTTGAACCTGGGAGGCGGAGGTTGCAGTGAGTCAAAATTGTGCCACTGCACTCCAGCCTGGGCAACAAGAGTGAAACTGTCTCAAAAAACAAATGAACAAATAGAATCTCTCCCCTTCCAAAAACAACCCTGAAAGCTAGAATAAAAGATGACAAAATTATGACCAAATATACAAAAATTACTTCAGTAATCATATATTCGAAAAGAAAAAAATATAAATGATGGGAAAGCTAGCTTGGGCCCACATGCCTAACACCTCCTGTGCTGCAGCCTCCTTTGCAACTGAAATGACCAATGACAGTAAAACCTGGGGGTTCCGAGTGGGCTGGAGGCATAGGAAATGCAGAAAGTAGGACGTTCCCAGAGGCCTCCTTGCTGCTGGTGAGTCTGCCTGAAGAGCCCTGAGATTGCACAAATTCCAGACAGTGCAAGGCGATCCCCTCCACGAAGAGCAAATTTCTTTTAGCAAGCACCTCATAAATTCTGGAGATAGTAAACAAAGTTGTGTTTAAAAAATCAGCAATCTTGTGATGTACTATTTGGAAATGTAGGAACAGAGTGTGCAGTCAGCTCAGCCAGAAGTGTTCGAATTAGCATCAGAAACAGAGGCTTGTCCGTAAATATGAGATCAAATGGAGATTTGCAGGTGAGCGTGAGCAAGCGTGTTTTTCCAAGGGAGGCTCCACAACTGTGGTCAACTCTGGCATGGCACAGCCCTGCTGTCAACAATGTGTATTGTATATTCAGATTTCCTAGATTCCAGGCAGTACAAGTTTTGTGGGGTTAAAAGCTCATATAATCTTTGAGCTCCCTTTAAGAAAGAACAAAAAATGTGATCATAAAGCTTAGTTAGAATGCAAAAAGGAGTTACAGTAAATTTCAAATTTTATAAATTTGACAAATATTGCAGTCAAGATCTCCATAAAATAGTATTTTATTAATCACTGCCTGGTTTCTACATTTTTTCTATAATTTTTTGGCTACTTACTTTCTGATCTCCTTTTGTAACACTTTTGGATGAAGTAAAAGGAAGATAATTCAACCTTTGCTCTAATATAATTGACCAACATTTGTTTTATATTTGTTGATAACTTAGAAACATTTCTTTTATGTTTACAACTTGTCATTGGTAATGTCATGCAATTTTTAGGATCGTGGTTAAATTTGGGAAATTCCATTTTTTTTTTGTATTTGAGATGTAACTTTTGAAAGAATTTTCCACAGATTGGCCTCATAGCTTCATACAGGTAAAGCTTCATTTCTTCTCTTCTGTATTCCTGGTATAAAATACCAGCTATAATCTCTCCTGATTTGAGGTGAGTCGGCATAGTTAGTGGTAAGAATGTTCCTGGAAGTCGTGCTTGCCTCCAGAGAAGAAACAATAACCCAATGCAGAAGTGGTTGCAAACCATAAACAAATATTCCACTAACTAAACCAAATGCTACCCAATTCATCATCCCCTTAGCTAGACCCCAGACACACCCACAGCTACTCCAAAGTCAAACCAGTAAGAGTGAAGCAGATGGATGGGAAGCTGGAATGGAAAGAAACAGTGATCTTAACTGATTGCAGACAAGATACTTTACTTGTGAAAATTTTACAAAAATATATGACCACATAAACATGTTCCAGAGTTTTGGAGGTAGTATAAACAGGGGACCCCGAAGCTGAAGCTTCACTAGTTTCATAGTGAATTCACTTTTGCCTACATTCAAATCCTTCCTCTCCCTCTCACTAGGGACTCAGGCAAGTTGCTTTCTCACTTGGTCATCTTATCTGTAAAACAGGGAGAAAACACCTTCCTAGAACAAGACTTACTGTGAGGACTAAATGTGATAGCACACATGAAGGGTTAACATGAGGTGCTGTGACAAACAAACTCCAACATTTTAATGTCCAGAGAGCAAAAGTTTATGTCTCACAAATCATCCCGATGTGGGAGTGTGTGGTCAGCAGGTGGTATTGCTCCACGTGACAATTAGGTTCCCAGTCTCTTTCTATGATCCTGCCATTCCTTAGAGGCTTGGAGTCTGTACTTAAACCTTGTAAAGAGAAAGAAATAGTGGGCCAGAAACACTCACTTAAAACCCCGGTCCTGGAAGTGGCACATAAGACCCAGGTTATTGTATTGATGAGACTAGGTTCCTGAGCACACCTGCATGGAAGAAAGACCGGGAAATGCATCCCTGGCTGGTCGGCTGCCACCCAGGATGGACGGGGGAGTGTGCATTTTTGATGACAGCTAGTTGTCTTTGCCACAGTCCTTAGCCCAAGGACAGGGATGCAGGAGCAGCCCAGGTGACAATCAAAAAGGTCAAAAGGACCCATGGCCCAAAAAAGGCCATCAATCTAAGCTGGGAGTAGCACACTCAAATGCCTATAAGGACCAATCAGGTTGTACAAATGAATGAGGCAGGCCAAGAGAAAGCTGAATAGCTCTGCAAGTGTGAGGATAGGCAGCAAGTGACACTAAGGAGACCACAGGAAGGGTGGGGCTGGGCCATCTGGAGACTATGTATCTCATCTAAAGATGACCAGTGGTACTTGGGTCCAGGAAATTGTAGCCCTGTGGATATAGCGGTCCATTTGGCCAGAGCATCTGAATTTTCAAGAGAAGCTGGGAATTTTGATTTTTAGGTAAAATTTCTCAATCAATAAATGGAGTCAGTTATCTGTTGCATGGTTAAACACACAAGTAATGCCCCAGACACTTATACCACTACTCATGATTCTGTGGGTGAGGAACTTGAGCAGGTGTGATAGGGATGACCTGTCTGTGTCATGTGGTATTGCCTGGCGGATGACCTGGGGTGGCCTCCTGCACAGGGCTGGGGCTGTAGCTGGGGTGACTAGAACAACTAGAGACTAGCTGGGCACAGGAAATCAATCTTGGCACCGCTATTTACTATGCATTCTTTTACAATGATTTCCTCTATTTTACCTGACTTCTATATTGTTAAACAGCATATAAAATTAACGTGATGTGAAACTTCAAAGACTTTGTGTCTCTAAAGAACATGCCACTGACAGTCAGACATTCCCTTCCTAGACTCTCATCTTCCGGGGTAGGGGTGTCCTGTGGGAACCAAATCCTGTGGCTGCCTGTTTTTGTGAATAATGTTTAACTGAAACACAGCCACACCTACCTGTTTGTATATTGTCTGTGGCTGCTTTCTCTACAAGGGAGAGTTGAGTGGTCATGACAGAGGCGGTATAATCTGCAAAGTCTAAAATGTTTACTATCTGGCCCTTTACAGACAAAGCTTACCAATCCCTGCTCTTTCAATTACAATTGGAGTTACCAATCATTAAGCATGGACTCTGTGCCTGCCTTAATATCCGTGATCTCATTTAATCTTCACAACACTGCAAGGTACCTATGTTGCTCCTACTTTGTAGAGGAGGAAACTGAGGTTCAAGGAGAGCCAGTGACTCGCCCAAGGCTCCACAGGCAGTAAGTAGAGAATATGGAACTCCAAATCTGATGATCTCTCTAGCAGGCCACAGTGCCACTGGAGTGGACCCACTCTGCACTGGCTGTGGTTGGGAAGGGTGGGGAGAAGAAAAGGTATCCCAATGTCAGTGGTGCTCCCTGTATAGACACGTGTGTAGAGGATCTCCATGGCTGGAAAAGAATAATGGGATATTTTTACATTCCATTGCTGGAATGTAATAATAATGGAAAAGGGCCAATAATGGAAAGGGCCTTGCTGGGTGGGAGTGGCTTCCCCTAAAGGTTTCCTGCCTCCCTGTCAGCAGGCTGGATCCCCCTAAACAAATGGCATTATTTAAAGTGAGGTTTCAAAGTGTGTCTAGGCAGAAGTCCAGTATTCAAGTGTAAAGAGTTTGATTTTCAGCGCTTCCTGATGATTTCAGTCTTTAAACATTTGTGTTGGTTGTAGAAGGTTATACCTTGTGAAAAGTAAAAGTAATTTATTTCTTTTGTAAGCCTGGGCTCCTCTGCAGTATCTAAAAGGAAAAAAAAAAGCCCCATAGAAAGAAACCACATTGGGGTGACCAGATGTGGTCACCCCACAGCTCTTAAAGTAGGACTTCCAGCACCTGCCCCACAGAGAAAGTTAAAGCTGCCCCTAAGCCAGCAGGGGGTAACAGGAGCACCTCATTTTCAGCTCCTTTACTGCCTAGGAAATCCCCTCTTCCAAGGAGCTACCTCACTTCCCTTCCTCCTCCTCCTTCCAACCTTCTGTGGCCAGTTTGGAGATCCACGGGGACCACAGTCAATTGAAGGGTGTGCAGCTTCTGTCCTCATCACCAGGCATTTCTTCATTGTAATCACACCTGTTTTCATGGGCAGTCATTGAGAGGAACAGTAAACCATTAGCTGCAGGCAGGTGGACAGGCCCAAAGCCTCTTGCAAAAGCTTGCTCTGGAGCCCACCTTAAACCATCTCTCTGCCTTGGGTGAGCTCAGGGAGAGCAGCCCAGAAGGGCTTTCTCTGGGTCAGTGGGGAGCTGAAGAAGACTGCTTTTGTTTTGAGTTTGGGATCCAACTTTGGGGCACCATCTGAGCGGTACAGGGGTTGTCACGTAACACATAGATGGTATCCCTGTGGTGAGGCCACATCTGGTCTGATTGTCAGTGGCACATTCTTCAGAGACACAAAACCTTGGAATTTTCACATCAGGTTAATTTTCTATGCTATGTAACAAAATAGAGGTCAAGTAAAATGAGATAGTCTTTGTAAAATAGGGCATAGTAAATATTGAGGCCAAGATTGATTTCAGGTGCCCAGGATTGCTAAACTCCCCAGGGGCTTTAGCAGATACAGGAAGGAATGGGAATGAGATGGTGGCTGGGTAGTGAGATTTCTCCCATAGTGAAGGTATCAGAGCTCTACTCAGGATCTTCCCCATGTACAATACCCAACTATTCTTGGGCACAAAAAGGAGGACTTGTTCTTGTCTTCTTTCTTTGCCGTTCGTCCCCAAAGCATGTCCCACTGAGCTAGGGTGCTCAGACAGGCCTGCGTAGAGGGAGACATTCCAGCCCTGTCTCTTTTTTGTTTCCTTGTGCCTTTTTTTGAAGGACTGGAACAGAGGCTGCTGGAGCTTTCCTGCATGCTGTGTGACAAACCTACACACTAGCCCAGGAGAGAATACATCTCTATGAAAATGTCAGGAAAGCAGCTGACACAAACACAGCCTAATGTCTTGCTAGCTAGTTTTAAACAGCATGGGTGCCTAAAAATGTCTTGTTGGGATTCAGAAGCAGATAGAAAAACATCAATGAAATTTAAGAAATCTGGGGCTGAAGTTTTCTTTATCCCATACTGCTGTTTAGTGAACTCAGTTTTACAAAATCAGCCTTCATATAGAGTGTTGTCAACTTCCCTACTGTAATTTATGACCTGCATCTAATTTTGTATTGTTAGCCTCCTTCCCACTCCCTCCCACCAGCGTTTCACTCTTGCATCTCTGGCTCTTTGTCACTATTTATTCACAATAATGACACCTGAGGTAATAAAAGAATGTTCCTGCAGTCTTTCTTCTGGGCAGACTGTGTAAAGCACTCTGGATGAGTGTCAGAAATCTGAATTCAGAGCTCTGCGACCTTGAGCAATTCACTTAACCTCTCTGGGATTCAATTAACTTGTGTCAATAAACCAGTAGATTATCTCTAAAATCACTTGCAGTCCCCACCACACACACACACACACCAAATTAAGTAGGAGAATGAGAAATGTCTTCAAACAATAACAACAGGTAAAACCAAAATCAATTAATATGAAGAACTGGATGAAGCGTTCAAGCATCGGAAATCACAAAGAAGGAAATATTTGACCACTGAGGAATTCGATGAGCTGTGCGAATCTGATATTGATGGTTTCTAAGGGCAAGTTCACACCACCATTCACCACCAGTACAATTAAATCAATTTAGGAATAGACAAAGCTACAAGGTAAGCCTAACTTCGATGGAGAACAAGAAGTGAGGTGCTACATGCCCCCCACCCCAGAGAATGAAACAGATCCTGCTGTGAATGAATCTATTAATATTACTTTTTATG
Organism: Aotus nancymaae; assembly: GCF_030222135.1. Lineage (NCBI taxonomy): Eukaryota > Metazoa > Chordata > Mammalia > Primates > Aotidae > Aotus > Aotus nancymaae. The sequence goes on from NW_026988421.1 coordinate 10,313,827, forward strand.
GAGACAGAGGAAAGACTCTTGCATCTAAGATGTTACAACCGTGCCTTGTTTCCTGATGAAGGCGAGCATGGAAAGCTAGTTAGTTCAAACCTATTCTCTAGGACTGTCATGCTTGGCTTCTTTTTGCCTCAGTTACTTTTCTAAGAGATTGAGATGAGGCTGTTGTATCTGCAGGTCTACGAAAAAGAACAGCACTAACCCATGTGGACCATCGGAACAGCAAGACACCAGCTACTTCCATTGATGAATGCTGGGTTGCAAAGATGTCTATCAAGTTTACACAGTGATTGAATGTTACACTTGAAGAATCAAATATCATAGTAGATATCAAAGAACTTTGCAATCTGAAAATAGCTTAAAGATGTTGGTCATTATTTGGAGCTATCCAGTTAAAACCCCTCGCTTTACAGGCAAAAAAACTGAAGCCCAGGGAAGGGGATGATGTGCCTGAAGTCACCAGCAAGAGAGAGATAAGAGCCACCTGGGAGCTAGGGCTCAGGGGATTGACCAGAAAAACAGACCAAGCTCTTGCACTGTATAAGTCATCTAATAACGAGGAGAGGACAGTTTGCCTTTTTATGACCTTGAACATTTTGACTTAGAAGAATCTTGAAATGCTTTATTTGCAGCCCTGAGTGTGCTTGGAAGCTACAATTAAACTCTAAAAATTAAAACAAGTTAGAAAAGTAAAAAATCCTGATTGGCCAGAAATCACATGGAATGAGGAGTTTGGCCTAATTGATTCCAAACTCAGTTGATGATTTTTATCTTATGATTAAAAGCTTTCATTTTCAAGTGCCTCCTTTATGCCAGGGACTATAGCGGGCATTCTACACTCATGGTCTTCACATAATTTTCACACTGACCCTCAGGGTGGCCACGGGCTAGGCACTCCTAGCTCATTTCTTCTTTCATGTTAATTTATTTAAATTGGTTTCTTTTACTTACAAGCAAAGATCACAAACTATACATCATATTGTTACCCTGTGGGATGGCGAGCATTTCCATCTCACAGGAAGGCAAAACCACGTACCCATAGCCGCCCAGTGCAGATCTAGGTTTTGCACCCCAGCCAATAGGACCATAGCTCCCCCACCTTGCAACACACACCCTCACACTTCCTCTGGGCTCTCCACTGGGAGGATAACCCCCTGACATAGGCCAGGGGCACTGTCAACCACAATGGCCTCTTCCTTGGGCAAAGAGAGGGATATCCAACCTGAGCCAAGTCACCAGCTCTGACCTGACTTTGGGCAAAACCCCACAAGGAGCACAGTGGCTGGGGCTGAGTCATTCTGATGAACAGACCCTCAAAAGACCGCCCCTGGATTCCTACTCCCAGAGCCTTGAGCTGTGCCCTTTGTCCCGCTGAAGGCTGTTTGTTCCACTGTCCTTCAATGCCCTCCTTCCAGTGAACTCCTAACCCATTCCTTCTTTTGTGTTATTTAAATTGGTTTTTTTTTTAGAAGCAGATAATCCAAACTATGCATCATATTGTTATACAGGAATCCACTGTTTCATTTTTAAATATCAACCATTAAAATAACTTTCTAAAATCTTTAGTATCCACATATCGGCCTCATAACATACAATACTCTGAATATGTCAATATATTACTTAATGAGAGAATTTGGGATTCCTCAAGGTGAATACTGAAGGCACAGTAAATTGGCCTGTGTCTTTACTGAGCCCAAGACACAAAGTAGAAGATAGTTTGGGGGAAAGGGCATGTGTTTCTTTTACTTTTCTGCTAAATCCCCCACCAGAAACCTTGTGTTTTGCCCATGCTTTAAAATGTACCAAGGATTTGTTTTAATCATGTACAGTAAGATATGCAGACATGAAAATGACAATCGTGAAAAAAGTTTTTATTCTTACAGATCCCTAGAAACAGGAGGCACCCCATACCATACAGGCCACCTGGGGAGACACCAGGGTGGGTCTGTCTGGAGGCAAAAGGAACAAAAAGAAGGTACAAGCATGGCCTTTATTGTGGTTTCCATGGAAAAACAAAGCAAGGTAAATAACTTAGGTTTGTCTAATTTGAATAATGTTGGTGGACTCAGGGATATAGGGTGGTCTCTAGTTATCCAGTACCTGCCTCTGGGGTGATTTAGGGCAATAGGAACATCAGCTTTGTGTGTGAGAGTTAGATAAAGGAGCTGGTTGGGGCTTTGGGCTCTAGATTAGTTGATTTTCATATCAAAGATGAGCTCACAGGCAAGTCATTTGTTATCTGGAGGAATTAGCTAACCCTGGGAACAGCAGTCCCTCCTCAGGTCTGCAAGACCCCAAGACGTTAAAGCAATGTAAAATACAGAAAATAAAAAATATGATTCTATACCTCAGCCCTGTGAAATCTCCTTGGTAACCTAAGTGGCCCTGCTGTCACTCCCTCAGCGGACCTTCCCCCAGTCCCCAGGGCTCCCCCCTACTGTCCTCTTGGTTTTTCCGCTAGTTGGTGCCAAGAATGAGCTGCTGCCTTCCAGCCACATGGTCTCCATTGTTTTTACTTCTCACCATCATTATTAATCTCCTGCAACTCAGGAACTTGTTGGAGGTGGGGGAAGCACACGGTTCATGCAAGACTATTTTAGTGTTATGGAGGGGAGTTAGAGTATCAAACAAGAGGGCAGTTAGAGGATCCCAGAGTCTCCTGTGTCATCCCTGGTGTCACTGGACTGTATGTGGTGCTTGGTCCTGCTATGCCCAGTAGCCTCCGTGCATGCCTGAGCCTATTCACTTACTGGTCTTTCTACTCCTTTCCAGGCAGGATTTTACATGCTAAGTTAACTCAGGTCTGCACAGCATTTGAGATTTTCCTAGACATGTGTGCACATTCTCTCTCACCTATTCCTCCAGGTGGGCTGGAATGTAACTCTAGAATCTAAAAAGAAGAACTGGTTCTTTATTCTCCAGGATTCCTTTGGTGGGTTTGACCACTTAACAGTACCTACAGCTGCTCCACACCCCTCCCCTTCATCATGAGGGACATCCAGTGAGCTCCACATACCACAGACATTTGGTGAGTACCTGTGCTCTGTGCTATGTACTGTACTAAGTACTGAGGACACAGAGTTTGATAAAACAGACTCTGCCCTCAAAAACTCCAATACCAGGAGAGAAACCAGGAGAGTAATCATCGCATGACTGTGCCAAGTACCATATGAGAGCTGTGAGGAGAGAAACTGATACACAGGCTGCAGACAGGGAAACGCTGGAAGTCCCCAAGAATCCCTCCCCTTCTGCTACACAGTGTGCCCAATGAACCTGGCAAGGGTTGACCAACTAAGGAGACAGCAATTCATCACTGATTTCTCATATTATTATGAGTTCATGCAAAATTCATACAAACCTCAGCTCACTGCCATTATTATTGATCAGCTAATGCATATGTATCAGTCACATCAACATCATTCATTCTCCCTCCAAGAGGAACTATGTAATGAGAGGTCTCATTTAACTGATGGGAACATGAGCTTGGCTTTCATTGCGAAGCATCCCCAGGCATTCTAAAGAAATCACTGGACCCCATGGGGAATTAATGTGAGAACACCACTAACTGATTTATTTTTCCAGCTGGTTCCCCTAAATGCACGACGGTAATATTGACTGCTTGCCCTTCAGTGATTTTATTTTCCAGCCCCTTTTAGAAGGCCTGCATGGAGATGTCAGTCACACCGATTCCTTGGTTAATTCACAGTCTAAGGTTGGAACTGCCTCAAAATAAGAGGGCTAACAGCCTCTAAAACTACATGGTCTCTGCCTAAAAGCACATGGGACAACCAGGCAGGGCCCCAGAGAGGCCCTGGACAGGCAACAGTGTAGATTTCCCTGATTCCTCTTCTCTGTGTTAAAGTTCGGAATCCTTCTGGCCTGCACCATGCTTCTGTTTTCTCCTCACGCCCTGAAGAAAGAAGACTCTTTGCTCACTCACTCTTGTGGCTTTCTTTCTCCTGGCCTCTTAGTCCATTTTCTGCTGCTTAAAAACTGAATGCCTCAAACTGGGCAATTTACAGAGAAAAAGAATTTATTTCATACTGTTATGGAGGCTGAGAAGTCCAAGGTCTAGGGGCTGTACCAGGCAAGAGGCTTCTTGCTGGTGGAGTCTCTCTATAGAGTCCTGAATTGTCGGAGGGCATCACAGAATGAAGGGGCTGAGTGTGCTAGCTCTGATCTCTCTTCCTCGTCTTATAAAATCAACAGTCCTCCTCCCATAATAACATATTAATCCATTAACCCATTGATCCATGAATCCACAAATGGAATAATCCATTCATGAGGCCAAAATCTTCATGACCCAATCACCTCTTAAAGGTCCCACCTCTCAGTACGTCACATTGGGAATTAAACTTCCACATGAGTTTTGGAGGGGACAGACATTCAAATGGTAGCAGGACCTTTGTAAAATTGCCTGTCTGTGGTCAGCTTCCCACAGCAAAACACAAGCTCCACAAAGGATTCATCTGCTTTTCAGGATTCCCGGCACCTTTGGAAGTGGCTGGCACATAATAGGTATTTGCTAAACAATATGTGAATGAATAAATGAATGAATCTTCTTTACTCTTCAACTTCAGGTTGTCTCCATGGGAATGACTCGTTGCAAATCCTCTCCAAAACAAAGATCCCCCATCTCCAGTTGCCTGTTTTCATCTCCCTCTGCCGCCTGCTTACACCAACATGCTTGCAACTGAAGTCTTCTTTCTCTCTAAACCAGCATCCCCACCTGACTTTTCTATTTTTACCAGCAACACCATCATTCATCCAATAGTTCCCATACAAAACCTCAGTGTGGGGCTCCCTCCCATCCTCCTGCCAATCATTGCTGGCTACAGAGCCTGCTTAGTTGTTCATTGCAACATTTCCAGCCACCTTCCTTTAAGAAAAAAAAAAAATCAATGCCAATCCCATGGCCTAATTCAGAATCTCATTCCGTTAGACTTACCTGTAACATCAGCTTCGTAACTGGTCTCATTGTTTTTCTAATTAATTGAACACTTCTCCGAATTAGCATTCTCAAATTCTACATTCATCTGCTTCTTCTCTAACCAAATCAAAAATCAACCACTCCCTACTGCCTACTGGTTTTAATCTTGGCATCCTGGGTCCTCCAGGTTCACCCCAAAAACATTTTATATAGTTTCACCTCCAATAATTCCCAGACAAGGACTTTACCTCTATCTAGCCTTCTTCCTTAGGTTCTCTCCTACCCCCTGCCCCAGGAGTCTCTCTTCTCAACTCTGTCTAGCAAAATCTCACCAAGCCTTCAAGGCCAGCCCAGATCACACCTCCTCCATGAAGCCTTCTCTGATCAGTTGAGCCCATAGTTCTCCCCATCCGTCATCTGAATTCCTATAGCTTGTGTTGTTTATACCTCTCACTTGATCATAGCCTGAAGTCCTTAGTAATTTTTTCATGTGTTTTAGTCTTATCTCCTCAGCCAGCTGGTAAATTTCTTTTGAACAGGGCTCATGGCTCATGGTTTCTTATATTCCCTACAGCAGTTCAGCTCCTGTTCCCAAATCCAAGCCTTGCAGAGAGGAAGAACCCAATGGATAATGGTTGATTCTGAAGTAAGATAAGACTGAAATAAATGAACGTCATGATAGGAATCACACTTATGCATAGTAGGGAATGGTGTTTCCTTGGGTATTTTTAAAGCATTCTCCTTCATTAAAATTGGATATTTTGAATGGCACCAATGTCACATATTAGGTGTGAAATACATTAGTTCACCTTAGGACTTACTTCATTGCTATTAATGTACAGAAGAAAGAAACTTAGAGAAACTATTAAATTCTAGTAATGAAAGTGGGCCATCTGGAAATCAATCTTAACTTTTCATATTTAAAGCACTTTATTTCAGCAATAACTCCATGGATTTGGCAATAAAAGGCTCACAAAATAAGTCTTTTGCAGTATGTGTTTTTAAATCAACACAAAAGCATTATTTATTCTGTTCTTATTCAAATAGGTTAAAATGCATTCACTTTGGAGTTCAGGAAAAGTCCAATGTGACTTTGGACTTGAAAGGCCGGATTTGACCCTTGCCTACTCCCTCCCTCATCACCTTCCTCTCTTTCCAAGCCTGTCCCAAAGGCTGGCTCATCCGCTGATGTCTGGGGAATCTTCTGACAAATACAGTTTCCTGGATTCAGTCCTAGACCAAGGCTCAAAATCTCTCAGAATGAGACTCAGGAATATGTTAAAACTGCTCGCCTGGTGATTCTGATAAGGAATCAGCTTAAGGAGCCCCTGATCTTTAGATATGAAGCCTCTAAGAGCCACGGAGTGGCCAAAGAGGCTCTGTTGACCTCAGTTCACAAGTACAGCCTCACTTTGGACCACTCCACTCTCTCTAAGCATATGTACACACACACACTTGCACATAGTGCCTTTTCACACTTGCACAGCTGCTCCACCTGCCTGGGTGTGCCCTTCCCCACCTTACCAGTTCACCCAGTCCTCCTGCAAAACCTCCAGACTTCCCTCAAGTTGATCTGAGCCCTTGCTCCCCGCATCACCGCTGCCTGTGCAGTTCTCTAGTTGGACATCTTTCCTTCTCTCCTTTACCGCATTCAATGAGCATCAGTGCAGCACCCCTTGTGTGCCAGGCCCCGGGACTGTGGGTGCTAGGTGCACAGAGCTGCACTGGCACAGTCCCTGGGTCCCTGAGTTCAAGGAGCTTAGAATCTAACTTGAGAAACCAACCGGAAAACCGAAGATGAGATTCACCCTTTCAATGTCCCTCACATGAGGCAGGCACAAGAACACAGCACGTAAGTCAGACTCTGGAAGCAGAGCTTCCTGAAAGCTGGCTCTTCAGCTGAGGTTCTGTTCTGTATTGTATTGTAGGTTTAGGTTGTTTGCATAGAGGCAAACACACGGTGTAAAGAGCCAAACTGTTCAAGATTTGTTGTAGAAAGCCTTTGATCCCTGTTTTTCTACCATTTTTTGTTCATCTGAGCAAGCCATGTGGGCCCCCTTTGGCTGAGTGTTTTCATTTTCATCTTCATGTCTTTAAATAGCAGATTTTGTTAACTTTTAATGTTTTTAGTTTAAGGCGTTTTAACTGACTTTACACTAGAGAAGGTAGGACTTTAGTGCCTGACCATGTGTGTCTTTCTACTTCCCATTCTCCCAGTAAAGCCATATTGTGATTTTGATTGGATCAATATCCAGTGTTTACAATATTATGACTTTGTAACATAGCTAAGTTGTTTATTCCCTGGAGTTGCTTTTTAAAAATTTGCATAGTACACTATGTTCTTATAAATAATCTAAGATCAAAGTCATTAACGATTGAATATCCTCACAAGAAGTTTAGATGCATTTGGTGCTCTTTAAAGTTCATCTTCCTAAGGAAGCTCTCTCCCAGATCCTTCAGCTGTGCTCCAGGCTGGACCAGTGGCCCTGTGCACCTAGTACCCAGCTATTGCCCTGGGATCTCATTTTAGCATCATTCTTATGAATCTTCTCACCTCTCTCCTGCTGGGAATACTGCTTCCCATATCCATGGTTTATGGTCCCATTTTGGTAGAGCACATTCTCTGATATTTTCCCAGTAAGGGTGTCTGGAATGTAAACTTTGAGACTTTGCCTGTTTGGGTATGTCTTTGTTCTAACCTGACACTTGAGAGTTTAGCAGGTGTTTTAGTTTGGGTTTCCCTAGAAGTTGATCCAAAGACAAGGAAGTTAGGGTAATTATTGTATTTGGGAGGTGATCCTGTGAGGTATCAAGAGGAGAATGAGGATTGAGGCAGGGACAGGAAGAAACAGGTTACCATCATGGGCAACTGGGCCTCAGTCTTGCTGGAGACCTCTAGGGGACTGTGTAGAGGACACCTTAGAGATACCTCACCTGAAGATCAAGTGAGCCTGTCCTCAGTTGAAGGCTACAGCTGCTCCTGCTCCTGGGGCATTCTCTTTCCTTCAGCGTATCCCAAGAAAGCCCTCAGCTAGAGTCACAGATGCTTGTCCTGGAAGCCATCAGGTCATCGTGCACAGATTATTTCCCTCTGGAATTATTAAGGATTCTTCCATTACCTTCTAACTTTCCATGATGCTTTAGAGAGACTGGAGTCCTTCTGGTTTTTGGCCCTTCATGTATGAACAGGCTTTACTCCCGGAAGTTGTAAGATCTTTTTGTTCTTACGTTTCTGAAATGTTGACAATTACGTACAGTGGTGAGTGTCTATTTTCTTCCATGATGCTGAGCACTCAGTGGGCCCCTTTATGTTCTGCTAAATTTTCTTGAATACTTTCACAAAAAGATGGTTGCCTCCTGTTTTCTTCCTATTCTCTTCCTAGACCTATTATTCAGGTGTTGTACCTCTAGGCGGGTCCTTGGGGTCTTATCCCTTCTTCCTTATTTTTGTCTTTTTATACTCTATTTTCTGGGGTCTTCGTCTTCTAAGTGTTACAGTACACTTTTATTTTTCTTACATTTTAAATAATGGTTTTGTTGTTGTACTGTGATTGTTGATGGAATATTCCTTGTGATGCCATCTTGTTCTTATTTCATTGTTACAATGTCTTCTTTTATATCTCTGAGGATACCGGGTACAGATTTTCTGAAATTTCCTTTTCCCTTCATAGCTTGTTTCTTTGAAGTTTGTTTTGTTTGTAATTCCATCTTCCATGTTAGAGGCTTTCCTCAGATGCCTGGCATCCCTAGTTGTCTTTATATTTGTAAGTGGGGAACTGGACCCTCTGAGCAAGTGTGTGGAGCTGGTTGATTGCAAACTTCAAAGCTGTGAGCTGCTGGGACCTTTTATTTGTAGAATCTCTGACGAACAAATATTTAGGTCTTTCCTCATTTTCTGCTTTGTGTAAGGATTGGGGGGAGGCAGGTTCCTAGCTACCAGTATTATGGGGGTCAACTTGGGGAAGAGGGCTGGATGCTTGGCATTCGATATTCAGTGCTTATTTTTTCTGTTTTGGGTATGGCCTCCTGTGCCCAACCATTTGTGAAATCCTGTTCTATCCTCTCCAGAGGGAGGGAAAACTAGTTTTCCAGAAGGGAGAGGAGAAATCTGGGAATCAGCCATTTCTAATGCCACTTTGTCCCCGTTCTTATTTTAGTTCCTTTCCTTAACTTCCACTTACTGAGATACCACTGTGACATTTCCAGAGTCTTTAGGTATTTCTGAAAAGCAAGTTGGCTTCAGCCTTTCCATTGCAGGTTTAGGATCCAGACTGGTGCTTTTACCCTTGTCTGTCTGCTTACCAGCTTCCAAATTGTTATTGCTATTTTCATCTCTCTCATCCTCCCTGTCCTTGAGGGTTTATATTTTTAAAATATCCCTTTTCTGTCATCTTAATGTGTTTCAAGAGGGAACAGATGTAGATACATGTTAAAAATCCACCAAATTTACCCAGAAGCTTAATCTGAATTACAGCATTAGTTAGAGGAATGAGTCTTACTCATTTTTATTCCCAATTCCTCTGTCAGGTGCTCAATAATGTTCCTAAAATAATAATACAATGCCTGTTTATAGAGGAAATGAATAAATGAGGCATGGCTCAGCTGCTGCCTTCTGCTGCGGATCCTAGGGCTCCTTAGAAGCCCCTCAACCAGGCTGATGAGAGCTCCAGAGAGCAGGGACCATCCCTTCCTTGTCCTTCCCTTGTTGTTCTTCACGCCTCCTCTGGGCAATGTTTTGCTATGTGTTGGTTGCGTGAACATGAGTGTCTTCACCTTGCTGTTCTCATTATGTATTGAAAGATCTGTCAAATGGCACAAATGTCTGCGAAGCATTCACTTAAAGAAGAAAAAAATGGAGTATTCCCTAACATGAGGAGGCCAAGCATCTTCTGGTGTAAGCATCCCTCTCTTAACCCGAGTCAGGGTAAGTACCAGTTGAGGTCATGAGGTCAGTCAACAAGCAGTTCTCAGGGATGCCGAAGTTGCTGCCCATCCCCAGACCCCTCTTCCTTGATTGGCCACAGTGCCTCATGAAAACCACTTCTCCATTGTTGCATGCCTAGAATGGACCTGTGAGCATTCAAAGATGCCATTTCCTCTGGGATGACCCATTAAGAAACTGGCCTCCACCAACACAACAACACAACCACTACTGTACCAATTATCTCAATACCTATGGACACGTGTGTCTCAGGCTAGATCAGTGATCAGCGTTCTCAAAATCTGGTTCCTAGACCAGTAACATCAGCATCACCTGGGGACTTGTTAGAAATGCAAATGATCAGACCCAACTCCCTGTCAATTGAATCAAAAACTCTGGAGTACAGGAGCTTGTGCTTAAACAATTCCTTCAGGTAATTCAGAGGTACACTTAGTGAGAATCACTGGTCTACAGCGTTAGTCTCTGCAAAGCAAGGACCACATTTTATTTCTTTGTGTCCTTCAATAGGTCTAGCACTACAGGTGTTCATATGTTTGCACAATTAAATTGTATGAATGAGATTAGCATATTAAGTATTAATCAACTAGGACCCTGAGAGGGTGAGTCATAAAACCCAGGTGACTATTGATGTAAGCAAAGCATGGAAGTAAAAATTGAAGCACATTTGTCAGAAAGAGGGTATTGAGAGTATGGGCTGGAGGGCAGGCAATGAGAAAAGGAGCAGAGGATGGCAATGGGGAGAACAAACTTAGCCTGTTAAGAGTTTCACCTAAGATGTCCCAGAACATCTGTATGATTTTGGTTTGACCTTGTTAATAAAGTATGACACAGATGGAGAGAAGATAAAAAAACTATGCACCACGCATTTCCTATTTTCTCTTTGCTATTTTAGGAAGAAGGGAAATAGACTCATTTGTGCTATGACAAGTACATAAAGATGAAGCAGCCAGGCACTCACCTGGGCTCTCTGACAACTGCGTTCTGTGGAGTTGACCCCATTTCTTGCCAGGTTGCAGGTTGACTATGGTGGCCTCTGAACCCAGCTTTTTATACCATCTACACCCAGTGGCTGATGCATGCTCTGATCCATCACCATCTGTCTTTAATGTCCTTCAGCTGCCTGTGGGGACATTTATTATTGATGGCCCTGGGCAGGCAGCAGATTGAGCTACAGAGAAACAAGTGAGGATATGGCAAAGGACCTACAAAGGGATTCAGGCTTGCAAAGGGTATGATCAAATATCAGAGCTGATTATTCACCTGCTGCAGTCATCAGAGACGTGTTTGCAACTCAGCTCCTTCACGGTTTATTTCAATTCTCATTTAGACATCACATCTAAAAGTTGGGAACAAATAACCTATTGCTTTTTTACTGTACCCAGTAAATATACAAACAAAGAGGAATTGGCCGGACGCAGTGGCTCACGCCTATAATCCCAGCACTTTGGGAGGCCGAGGAGGGTGGATCACGAGGTCAATAGATCGAGATCATCCTGGTCAACATGTTGAAACCCTGTCTCTACCAAAAATACAAAAATTAGCTGGGCATGGTGGCGCACACCTGTAGTCCCAGCTACTTGGGAGGCTGAGGCAGGAGAATTGCTTGAACCCAGGAGGCGGAGGTTGCAGTGAGCCGAGATCGCACCATTGCAATCCAGCCTGGGTAACAAGAGTGAAACTCTGTCTCAAAAAAAAAAAAAAAGAGGAATTAGCATTTCAAAGCTAATAATAATGATAATTATAATGCTAGCTAAAATTCAGGTGAGAATCTACTAAGCACCAACTACACGTGTTTTACATCCCTTTCCTCACTTCACCTTCACAAAATGACAAGATTGCCTTCAGTTGAAGACCCTTGCCAGGTCACTGGGGTAGGAAAGCAGAAAAAAGTATCCTGGATTTACTGATAGAATCACAGCAGCCATTTCCCAAGCATGTGCTATTTGGGGAAAATCATGGGGTGGTAAACAGCCCGAGCTCTGAAGTGTTCAAATGCTGACTCTCTTAGCCACTCTATACCTTGGTTTTCTTGTGGGAAAACTACATATCTCATATGGAAATTGCTAGGATTAAGTGAATTATACGAATAACATATAGAAAGCACTCAGTAAATAGCAGGTATTACTATGTGCACTGAGATCTTGAATTCACTATCTTCTTAACCTCATAATAATTTTACGATGCAGGTAATTTATTATCCCCATTTTTCTGATAAAGAAGCTGAGATCTAACTAGGGGGCAAGGCTAAATGTCAAGACCACATAGCAGGGAGGAGACAGACCCAAGCCCCAGCTCCTAACGAAACTTTTTCCATCTCATGTCACCAGCCTCCCACATAAAGAACCTCATACACGATCAAATGCAAACCAAGATACTTACAGAAAGTTCATTATTGTGTTAGTTCAGGTCCTCCGAGAAGCAGGTATCAAGATAGGATGAACGTGGAAGAGACTTGCTGGGGGGAAATGGGAGGCGGAGGCAGGAAGCTGGAGGACTCTGGGAGAGCTGCGGGTTCAGATGCAGGTCTGGTTTGAGTGGAGGATGCAGGGAAGGCCGAAGGGAGGGTGGAGAGAGCCTTAGAGGGCAAAGTCCTTCTAAGACGTTGGCAAAGCCCAGGGGGCGCCCTCGAGCCCAAGTTCCTTGTCGGAAGATTCCTATTTCTCCCAAACGAACTTTCCTTAGAATTCCTACCAAGCCCAGTGATTGGCTGTGAGCAGCGTATAGAGCATGATACTAATGGAGGGATGGGCTTCAGCTGAGACCATCACCAGCTATGCTTCTTGAAGCTGGGGATCTGAGAGGAGCACTTTCAAGGCCGTCATAATTACCAACAGGAATACCTGGCAAAATATTCTGTGGGAAGACATTCAACTTGAAGAAATATTTTGATGCCATGCTTTATAAATTTAGAAGTCAGTTCTTTCCTAAGAGGAAAGGCTATTATTATTATTACCTTTTTTTGAGAAGGAGTTTCACTTTGTCGCCCAGGCTGGAGTGCAATGGTGCAATCTCAGCTCACTGCAACCTCTGCCTCCCGGGTTCAAGTGATTCTCCTGCCTCAGCCTCCCGAGTAGCTCGCATTACAGGAGCCTGCCACCACGCCCAGCTGCTTTTTTTTATATTTTAGTAGAGACGGGGTTTCACCATGTTGGCCACGCTGGTCTTGAACTCCTTACCTCAGGTGATCCACCCACCTCCCAAAGTGCTGGGATTACAGGCATGAGCCACCACACCTGGCCAGATAAGGCTACTTTTTACACAAGAAAGGCGGCTTCCTCCAGGTTGGCCTCCTAAGAGACACAGACCAAGGCAAGTGCCTCTGAGTAGCCAGCATCTGGCTGGCCTCGGGTCCTGCCCTGAGGTTGCTCATTACTGCCTGTGCTAGTCTTGCCTCCTTCTCTGACTTCAATAACCCCTGTTCTCCTCCTTCTTTGAACTTTTTTAGTGCTTTCTGACTATTCCAAGCTTGTTTTAAGCATCTAAGAAAAATGTCCTGATTCCCAAGGTGACCTAAAGATCTACAGGAGTTTTCTGGATTCCTTGAGGGGGTTTCCTGGGAAAGTCAGATATCAGATGTTTTGTGATGTTACTGAATATTTTATTTTCAAATGTGTGGGGGTGTATAATTTCTAAATCCATTCCTTCCCCCCAAATCACACCTTCCTCCTCTCCCTCAGGCAGTGCAACTGTTCCCAAACGCAGTCCAAGAATGAAAAGTGGAGTCAAATGAATGCCGTGGGTGGGAAGCTGATTCCATTTGTCCTACCCTAAAGTGGCTAAAGAAGAACATCAAACAAAAGTAAAAATTGTATTACAAAGCCACAATATCTAAACTGACCCATGCTTATTACCTTAATTTTTACTTAGAAATTATTATTTTGGGTGGACTTCAACCGGAACCTGTGAAAACGACGTAAATTGCACTTTGTTATCATTCATCACTTACGTCATTAAAACTTTTCCTCTTGATTTGGTTTGGTCCTTTATGTTCTTTTCATACAAGTTTTCATGACTTCATGGGAGAAACAAGTTCCTGTGCTCAGTCGGTTACTGGATACATATACTGAACTTCCCCTTGCTTACCCCTAAAGACTACAACAGGTCTCCTCATTGACAATGTAGGTCACTTAGCATAATGACTGGCATATGGTGTTTTAATAATCATTTGTTGGAATGAAACAATATTCCTCTTCCAGGCATGGAGACCCATGGTTTTCAGTGAGTCACCAAGCCTTGTCCTCACTGAGGTCAACCCTTTCCTGGACAAAGAGAGGCCAGTAACCCAGCAGTTTCAGTTAAGAGAATTAAGTACAACCAGAGAAGTACCCTCTGGGTGCTAAGTCAAATGAGTGCCCTATGAATGCATGCTGGGGGTGGGAGACTTCACGGAGGCTTCCAGGAGTAGGCTACCCTGTGCTAAACACAAACAGGCAGGAGAAGGGATTGTCCCTGCGTGTTTGACCTGCCTCTGTTAAGTTTGTGAAGATACCAAGCTCACCCTCGGCTGTGTGCTTTCCTGTTCTCCCCTTTCCAGAAAGCTCTTCCACCATCCACTGATCCAGTCCCAACCATCCTGCAAAGCTCAATTCTTGTCCACTTTATTATTTATAATAGTAATAAAATAGTACGTTTCTATGTGTTAACCAGTATACTTAGTGCCCTCCATGCACAATGCCGTTTTAGCCTAATAGGAGCATCTTTATTTTCCCCTTTTTGCAGATGATAAAACAGAGGCTCAGATTGATCCAGTAACTTTCCTAAGGTCATGCAGCTGGTCAGTTATGGAACCTGGCCTTGAACCAAAGGCTGTCTCACAGGTGCCCTTCAGCCCATCCATCCCATCCTCTCTCCAGGAAGAACTTCTGTGACGCTCCTGCTCTCATGAATTCCTATTCTTTCTTAACAGTTATGGTTCTCACAGTCTGTGTGCAACAATACGAATTTTACATTTACTTGTGGTTTTTGCAGCTGCTTAAAATTTCATATCCCTAGTGGAGCAGCAAATTCTCACACACTGCTAGTGGGATGTAAATTGTTACGACCACTTTTGTTTGGCAGCATCTATATACCTTATGACTCAGCAGTTCAACTCATAGGTATTAATGTAAGTGAAAAGAAAACATTTGCCTACACAATGCCTGGTAAAAGAGTGTTCATAGTTTATTCATGAAAACCCTAAGCTGGAAACAATACCCAAATGTCCATCAACAAGATAATACAATACTATATCAATAATGAGCACAAATCAACTACAACCACATACAGCAATATGGGTGAACCCCACAAACATGCTGAGGGTAAAAAACCAGGCAGAAAATAGTACCAATGTATGATTCCATTTCTATATGAACAAAATAGGCAAAAGTAGTCTATGCTAATTAATATAAGGATAATGGTTAGCTTTAGAAGAAGGTAGAAACTTCAAGGGAATATGAGGGAGAAATTCAAAGAAGCTGGTGTTATGTTCCTTGATTTTGTTGCAAGGGTGTTTTCAGTTTGAAAGTTGTGTAAACTGTACACTTAGGATATGTGTATGTAAATTATAGGTTACATACATATCCTATGTGTATTTATGTAAATTATAGGTTAATAAAAAGTTGAAGCAAAATCAAAGGGAATTTCATATCCTTTTCTGGACAACAACTGGCTTGATGATTGGGACCATAGTTTACACCTTTCTATCCCTCCTTTTCTTTTTTGGATGTATAAGTTGGAGGTGTCTCAAACCTATCAATGATCAACTGTTTCTATATTTGACATCATTTGTTTTTCACAAAAATAAAGATAGTTTTGTAGAAATAGTTGCTTATTTTTAAGTTGGGGTGTGCATATGTTGACAAAAAGAGTCAAGCTGTGTACAATATTTTAAGATATTTATTCTGAGCCAAATATGAGTGACCAATGGCCTACGACACAGTCCCAGGAGATCCTGAAAACATATGCCCAAGGTGATTGGGCTACAGTTCAGTTTCATACACTTTAGGGAGACATAAGACATCAACCAATACCCATAAGATATACACTGGTTTGTTCCAGAAAGGCAGAACAACTGGAGGTGGGGGCTTCCAGGTCATAGGTGGATTCAAAGATCTTCTGATTGGCAACTGGTTGAAAAAGTTACTATATAAAGACCTATAATCAATATAAAGGAGTGTCTGGGTTAAGATAAGGGGTTTGGGGCCAGGTATGGTGGTTCATGCCTGTAATCCCAGCACTTTGGATGGCCGAGGCAGGTGGATCACTTGAGCTCGGGAGTTCAAGACTAGCTTAGATAACATAGCAAAACCCCACCTTTACAAAAAGTACAACAATTAGCTGGGCATGATGGTGTGCAACTGTAGTTCCAGCTACTTAGGAGGCTGAGGTGGGAGGATGGCTTGAGCCCAGGAGATAGAGGTTGCAGTGAGCAGAGATTGTGCTATTGCACTCCAGCCTGGGCAACAGAACCAGAGCTTGCCTTAAAAAAAAAAATTAGGGGTTTCAGCGTTTTATGGACCAAGGTTTTAGCGTATAGATGAAGCCTGCAGGTAGCAGGTTTCAGATCTCTTTTCAGATCTAAAAAGGTGCCAGAGTCTTAATTAATTCTCTCTTGGATCAGGGAAAAGACCTGGAAAGAAATGGAGATTTTCTATAGAATGTAGATTTTCCCCCGCAAGAGTCATTTTTGCAAGGTCATTTCAAAATATGTCAAGGAAATACAATTTGGGGTAAAATACTTTGATTTATTTTCGGGGCCTGCTATCTGTAATGTAATGCTATACTAGAGTCAAGCTGGAATTTGGTGTCTTATTGCTACAAAAAAAGTCGGTGTTAGTATTAAGATCTCTGTTTTAATATTAATACTGGTCAACTGTGCCTGAATTCCAAAGGGAGGAGGGTAAAATGAAGAATGTCCAACCCCCACTTCCCATGATGGCCTGAACTAGCTTTTCAGATTAACTTTAGAATGCCCTGGGTCAAGGAGAGGGTCCAGCAGTTGGTTGGAGGGCTTAAAATTTTATTTTTGGTTTACACTTATATTAAATGTTCGTTATTCTATAAAATTATAGAGCCAACTCAATTCCATTTGTGATTCTATCAGATTCTGACTGTCCTGAGTATTATGCCTCAGAGATCTTCACTCTCATTGGTATCCATTAAAACTAGGAAAATTTCTTCCCATCGCTACAATAGAATCTTAGTTCTAATGAGAAGGCTTATTTAGAACTATAATTACTTTTAATATCTCAAATCCTTTGGAGATGCAAAATTATTTGTTGATCAGCTGAACTCTAAGACTCATATATATATATATATTTATATATATATATATAAATATATATATATATAATTTTAGATTTCAGCTCTAAGATTCTAATATATAATTATCCTTATGTCATAAGAATATTTCAGTGAAGCTCCAATTTCCTTAAATAATCTATATGCAGATGTCCCCATGGATAAAATACCTACTGACTCTCTTCATTTTTGGTATCATGTGTTTTTTTCTAGCACTTCCATTTAACTGTATCATTTTCATCTCTCTGCTGACATTCTCCATCTGTTCATGCATGTTATCTACCTTTTCTATTAATCTTTTAACTTATTAATTATAATTGTTATGGTTTCTATCTCAAAGTCTCAACATCAAAGTCTCAGTCATCCCTGAGGCTGTTTCTGTTGATCGCCTTTCTCCCTTTACAATTTTTCCCCTTGCTTTTTTGTATATCTCATAATTTCTGACTGTATAGGACAGCAGAGATGAAGACAAATAGTATTTATTCTATAAATGTTTCCAATATCTTCTGTGAGAGCATTAGTGTCAGAGGTTGAGGTTATCTAGTCAGTAGTTGAGCTGGGTATGGGTTTTGTTGTTGCCACTGTTACCTTCAATAGACCACAGGTTTCAAATTCCTCTAGAGGTGGAAATTGTGTTATCTTGTCCTTAGTGTGAGGGTCAAGATGCCAGAATCTTCTCAGGTTTCCTGGTTGCCCCTCAGCTTTCAGTTATAGAGGGGAAGAAAATTGTTCCTCTCTCTCTGAAGGGTCAAGTCTGTTGAAATGAACTGTCAATAGACAGATTAACAGGAGAAAAGGCATACAAACTCATTACTATGCATGTATGCATGGGAGCCATACAAAATATGAGATTCAAGGAAGGACCAGGTGGCTGAAGCTTAAATAGCACCATCCTCATAGGGGGAGGAAGATGGGGGTATGTAGGCAATTTTGAGGGATAGTGAATTATTTTTAGGGGAAATCAATGAGCCCAAAGAATAGATAATGACCTGGGACATAGTTCCTCTGAGCTCAGGGGAAAGTGGCAACACGTTTTGGGAAATTGAGGGGTGGAACTTCCCTGTGAACAAAGACTGTCTTATTATGCAGATAACGTCTTCCAGGTAATGTCTCAGAACTGCCCTCAGAAGAAGAGATGCAAAGTCTATCTGGAAGTGGTGATGACTTTTAGTCTTTTCTCTTCTCTGGTAGCTCGTCTTTCCTGGTGATTTGATGAGGAAGTTTTAAGACAATTACATTTCTTTTGGAAGAATTTTTCTCATTCAGATGAGGAAACTCCTAGAGAATGCCCCTTACTGTGTTTGGGGTTTCAGGGTGGAGGGAAGAAACAAGAGAAGGTTAGAAGGTTTTTAGTTCTGAGGCAGTTTCTAAGACCTTCCAATTCCCTTTAATGAAGAAGTCCTCAGCATGCCAAAGTACCATACTTTGGGGTATCATTCTCTGAGCCCCAACACAGCCATCCTGGCATACTCATGCCACAGAGGGGCCTCTGTCCATGCTCTTAGTTCCCCTATCCCAGTGGCAGACTACTCTGGCCTATTATTCAGTGCTGGGTTCATTTTGGGGTGCAGGGGCAAGGGAAGAGAGGTGGTTCTCAGTTCTCTTGGTTTAGCCTTAGTCTTAGGCAGCCACCATGTGCCTGGGCCTGGGGGTGAGGCTTTGTTGGCATTCTCATCCCTCCTGCCCATGGTAGCCAAACACTGCTTTGTATCTGAGCTTGGACTTGGGCCAGATTTTCTTGCCCGCCCCCTCCCCGACTGCAGTAAGATATCCTGGGCCCAACACAGCTTCCTGCCCTTCCACTGGGGGTTGGAGATTTTGCTGTGACCCTCCCCAGCACACCAGCCTTTTGCCTGTGCCTTGGGGGCAAGAGAGTCTGCTGCCCCTCCCCCAGCAGTTCAAGGCTTGTTTCCTAGGAGGGAAAGGTTGGGGAGAGGATGGTGTTTATTCTCCCTACAGCCACAGAGATCTCCTCCACACCTACCTCACCAAGGGGGGCTCACTCCAGGCTCCTGCCCTCCATCTTTATCTCAGTAACTGGTGAAGCCACATGGAGAAGAGCATGTGCCTCTGAGCTTCCTTTGTGTCTGAGCCCCCAGTTATTCCAAACTGACATTCTGGCCCACATGTGGCTTTGTCAACCTAAAATAATCAAAAGGGTCATAATCTAGTTTAAAGAGAGTTCACACAAACACAAAGTTTAAGGACGGCCAGCTAGAAAGCAGAGATTCCGAAGAATGGAAGTCAGTGTTCCAAAGTGTAGAAATTTGGGATCATTTATATAGACAAAGTTTAGGAAAACTTAACGGAATTTCAGCATCATTCTATGTAAGGCTTAATGCATAGTTATAATGATCTAATTCGTCAGGGTGATCTTTTTCTTTAAGAAAAGGTATATTTGACATTCTATACCAAATATGCAATAGTCCCGGAGTCTTTTGCCCCATCTGGTCTAAGTTGGGTACAGGACAAAAAAGCAGGCAGTGAATCTATAATAAGAATCGATGTTCGGGAGGCGGGGGGTCTGATCTCTGGTCTCTCCTAGTCATTTACAGAACAAGAACAATGAGGAAGAGAAATAGCTCATAATCTAAGAAACAGAATGGCAAACATGCTATATGACTCAGTCTCTAAAGATTAACTTCCCCGTTGGCATAATAAATTTAGAGAGTCCTGAAATTGTATTTTCTTTTATAGCCTTTAACAGTTTTAACGTCTTTTAGCTGATTTCTTTTTACACATCTGTATGGCAGCCACCTCTCCCATGTTCTATGTAAGGTGAACCTTTGGGTGTCTCCTCATCCCTTAACAGAGCCTGTCTCTCTTTGGAATTTGGTTTGTTTTATTGCTCGGATTTCAGTCCTCTGATGGGCTCAAGAAAATTTACAATTTACAAAAGCAGATTTTTCTGCCTTTTTCTCATTGTTATGTGTAGGTTTCTACATCCTCTGAATGAAAACTGATTCTTAATTCTCTTTCGAGACCAACGGGAACAAAACTAGTGTGCAGTTTACCTGCTTTCCATTTTATAATTGGAATTGCTATTTAATCTATATTTTTGTTTATGTAAAAATGTAGTTCATAATAAAACGTCAAATACTGCCATTTTTTGATATCTTCTGAAGGTCAGTAACTTTTCCATCACTGTTTAAAGCTGAAGACTTAATAAAGATTTTAAATAGCATTTTACCTAGCACTTTTATGTAGAATAAACATTCAAGTTGTAGCCTCAGTTGTAGATTTATTTATAGTTGACTTCACTGCATGAAATAAATTTTTCTTTGTAATTTGAACCTGCAGTTTAGCAAGGGGTTTCTATAAGCTTGCAAAGGTACAACAAAGAAAGAACCGAAGGACTCATCCTTAGGGGCCATAAGCTTCAGGCTTTTTCTTTATTTCTCAAATAAGAATTGAGTGTTCTTGCCAAAGGTGGAACAACTGCAGGAAGCAGACATACAGTTCAAAGAGGCATAAAAACAGGTAGATTCAAAACCATTATTCAGAAATATCTGTTAAAGTTGCTCCCAATTTAAACTTTTCCTCCTACTTTCTGCTTAAGTTTTTATTTTTGTTTATGCAATGTCTAATTATTATTGTGGCTAGTATTTTCATCCAGGGTTTTTAAACCTCAGCACTGTTGATATTCGGGATTGGATAATTATTTGTTTTTGGGGGGGGGGCGGGGAGCTGTGCTGTGCCTTATAGAATGTTTAGCATCAGCATCTAACCACTAGGTGCTATTAGCACCCCTGCCACCCCATCCTTTCATTTTGGCAACCAAAAATGTCTCCAAAGTTTGCCAAATGTCCCCTGGAGAAAGGGGCTAAAATCACCCCTGCTTGAGAGCCATATCATATAGGCTATGATTATTATCTGCTTGTTTTTATAATTGTATATCCTGCTGATACTTGGAAAACAAGGCTGATGTGTATGTGACATTGTTTGGCTGTGTCCCCACCCAAATCTCATCTTGAATTGTAGTTCCTATAATCCCCATAAGTCATGAGAGGGACCCGGTGGGAGGTAATTTAATAATGGGGGTGGTTACTTCATGCTGTTCTCATGATAGTGAGTGAGTTCTCATGAGATCTGATGGTTTTATAAGGCACTTTTCCCCCTTTTGCTTGGCACTTCTCCTTGCTGCCACTATGTGAAGAAGGACGTGTTTGCTTCCCCTTCTGCCATGATTGTATGTTTCCTGAGGCTTCCCCAGTCATGCTGAACTGTTAGTCAATTAAACCTCTTTCCTTTATAAGTTACCCAGTCTCGGGTATGTCTTTATTAGCAACTTGAGAACAGACTCATATAGTATGGTTGTTCAGGTTATTCACTACACAAGAGTACCTGGCCAAAGGTGTAAGGAGAAGCTGAATCTAGCCATTGCTCTTCTCACCAAACCATGGGCCCTGGA
This sequence comes from Aotus nancymaae, assembly GCF_030222135.1. Lineage (NCBI taxonomy): Eukaryota > Metazoa > Chordata > Mammalia > Primates > Aotidae > Aotus > Aotus nancymaae. Next base: position 10,335,385 of record NW_026988421.1, read on the forward strand.
ATAGACTCTGTCTTGGAGGGAGAGGCTTCCAATTAAAACTTCCATAAACGTGCTTTGTGGACTAGGACCTACTAGCAAAGTGAAAAAAGTGATAAAAAGTCTTGAATATCTGAAATTCACCTAGCCTGGTTCCTTTAGTTTTACAGATTAGAAAATGGAGGTCCAAGAAACTCTGGAAAGGTAATTATGAGGGGTTCAATATCTAATTTAGACAGAAAACATGGATGGAAAGGGATAATTTATGGCACTTCAAGGAGAGAACTAAAGACCACTAAACAGGGAACACAGAATTCTAAGTCACATTTGGGAGAGGGGCTCTTCTGTGAGTGGGGGAAGGAAGCCCAGCCCAGTGTGCAGGCAGGTACAAAACAGAGACGAGATAAACCCCTCATATGGAAGAGAAACTGGGCATGAGGAACAGAATGCCCTAAACCACTTAAGGGTTATCCCTGGAGAACCTACTGATGCCCACAACTAGGCTGGGATAGCCACAGGCAGTGTCTAATTCACCTTTATAGACTCTGAGCTGGTACTAAAAGCAGAAGCATAGCAAAGCCCAATCCCGGGCAAAACATTGTTGACTGTGGAAACCAGAGAAAGGCAGAAATGTCCTCCTTATGAAAAGGGTAGGCTGTCCAATGGAGAGAGCATTATAAGAAGCTACTGCTTCAGTCCCTGCAACCGTCAGATAATTTGCCTCTTTATAAGAAAGCATGGCTAATACGACACCTGCCCTCTTCCGATTGAGCCACACAACAAAGAAGATAAGCACAAGTTGTATTTTGCCACTGTCTGCCCTGGTGTGTCTGGCTGTACCTACTGACTGGACTCATCAGCAGGAACATATGCCTTCCCAGGACAAGCAGGGCTATGGATCTCTGAGCCCACTGATGTCCTGGCACCTCAGCACACAGACATCTATCCCAAATGCATGCTGTCCTCCTTGCTCCTCCAGATTGACTTTGTCTTGGCCAAGGGCTCAGCCTTCTCACACCCCTTCAGCAAGAATCCTGTTCAAACAGGATGGGTTTAATAGAAGCTGTATAAAATAGCACACAAGCTCAGAAACCACCATCAGCATGTTCCTCCCCACAGCTCTAGGCTGGAACTCCATGGTAATTCTCCTTCTCTCCTCCCACAGGGAACCTCAAGTTTCATTGGTTTCAGTTTCTCTTGTTCCTCAAGGATGATATTAAAAAATTTAGGAAGCAACTACAAACCAACTAGTCCTAAGAGTTGCCCTCCAGAACACATGATCAGGCTCCCCAAGGTCCCCTACTGGGTCAGAGGTCCAGCCACTAGTGGCTGAATGACATGCAGGCAGTGAGTTCTGGGGACTGTTACTGGCATCCTACTGGTACAGGAGTATTCAGTGTTCTAACCCTGGTAGGGTCTTACCAATGGATATCAGTCCCAAATCTTTCTCTCCTTCTTAGGGGTATAGTTTGGCTCCTGCAACCTGAGACTCCTGTAGCCTTCAGGAGTAGAGCTGCTCTCCTCAGGAGGTGATGAAGGGTCTAGAGATAATCCTATAACAACATCCCCTTGCAATTTTCCTTCCTGCAGAGCACAGCCATAACACCTTTAACGTCACAGCCTCACTATGCAGCCCAGACTGCTGACTCCTCCTCTGTTCTGCCACCAAACTTAGATGTTTTTGTAGGGTCTGACTTTGTAACAATCTATAAGGCACTGCCTCCTGCTTTAGTTAAACTGGAAGAATCAATCCAGCAGCAGCATGTAGCTGGGGAGTGATTTATTTCCTACAACATCCCCAGTGGGCTATAACCCTCCTCTGGCTGCCATGGCATGTAGCAGAGAGAATTCTGTCAGCAGCACAGACATCCAGGGTACACTCTGGCTGTGACTTCCATGCAGGGATTTGGAAATTAGTCACTGGAGCTGCAGTAACAGTGGCATGGAAAGATACAGATACACCTTGGAAATACTGCAGGTCCAGTTCCAGACTGTTGCAATAAAGCAAATATTGCAATAAAGCGAGTCACACAATTTTGTTGGTTTCCTAGTGCATATAAAAACTATGTTTACATTATAGTCTACTAAGTATGTAATACCATTGTATCTAAAAAACAATCTGCATACCTTAATTTAAAAATGTTTTATTGTTAAAATATGCTAACAATCATCTGAGACTTCAGTGAGTCATAATCTTTTAGCAGGTGGATGATCTTGCCTTAATGTTGCTGGCTGCTGACTGATGAGGGTTCTGGTTGCTGAAGGTTGGGTGGCCCTGTCAATTTATGAAAATAATGCAACAGTGAGTTTGCCATATCGATTGACTCCTCTTTTCATGAAAGATTTCTTGGTAGCATGCAATGCTGTTTGATAGCGTTTTACCTATAGTACTAGAAATTCTGTTAGAAATTGGAGTCGGTCCTCTCAAACTCCAACCCTGCTTTATTAACTAAGTAGATGTATTACTCAAAATCCTTTGTTGTTATTTCAACAGTTTACAGCCTCTTCACTAGGAGTAGATTCCATTTCAAGAAATCATGTTCTTCACCCCTCCATAAGAAGCAACTCCTCATCCCATTAAATTTTTGTCATGAGATTACAACAATTTATTCACATCTTCAGGCTCCACTTCTAACTCTAGTTCTCTTGCTATTTCCACCAAATCTGCAGTGACTTTCTCCACTGAAACCTTGAACCCCTCAAAGTCAACCATGAGTGTTGGAATCAATTTCTCCCAAACTCCTGTACATGTTGATATTTTTATCTCCTTGCATGAATCATGAATCTTTATGGCGTCTCGAATGGTGTATCGTTTCCAGGCACTTTCAATTTACTTTGCCCAGATATATCAGAATAATCACTATCTATTGAAATATACAGCCTTACAAAATGTATTTCTTAAATAATAAGACTTGAGAATAAAAATAACTCCTTGATGCACAGGCTATAGAATGGATGCTGTGTTAACAGGCATGAAAACATTAATCTCCTTGTACATCTCCATCACAGCTGATTTCTTATGTTGATTTTTCTTTACACGGTGTAGTAAGCTAAATGTTCCTTCTCTCAAAGGACACGTCTACCTGGATCCAATGAATGTGGCCTTACTTGAGGAAAAGGTCTTTCAAGAGTGATTAAGTTAAGGATTTGGAGATAAGATTATATCATATTAGGATGAGTCCTAAATCCTATGACAATTGTATTAGTCTGTTTTCACACTGCCAATAAAGACATACCTGAGACTGGGTAATTTATAAAGAATAAGAGGTTTAATGTACTTCAGTTCCATGTGGCTGCAGAGGCCTCAGAATCACGGCAGAAGGTGAAAGTCACGTCTTACATGGTGGCAGGCAAGAGAGAATGAGAGAGTCAAGTGAAAGGAGAGATGCCTTATAAATCATCAGATCTCGTGAGACTTACTATCACGAGAACAGTATGGGGGAAACCACCCTCATGATTCAATTATCTCTGACTGGGTCCTTCTCACAACATGTGGGAATTATGGGAGTTACAATTCAAGATGATATTTGGGTGGGGACACCGCCAAAACATATCAGCAATATCCTTATAAGAGAAGAGAATTTGAGGGAAAAGAAACAGAGAAGAGAATGATGTGATGACAGAACTAGAGGTTTGAGTAGTGAGTGAACAAAGTAAGGAATAGCAAGGATTGCTGGCAGCTACCAGAAGCTAGGAGAGGGGCATAGAGCAGATTGTGCCTTAAAACCAGTCCTACTGACACCTTGACTTTGGACTTCTGTCCTCCAAGACTTTGAGACAATAAGTTCCTGCTGTGCTAAGTTGCCCAGTTTGTGGAAATTTGTTATGGCAGCCAAGAAAAATGAATACACAGAGTAATTGGTGACGTGGTTTGGAGAGTGGCATCAAATGCTGGCTTTGACATCAGAGTAACCTGGATTTGGATTTAAATTGTACCTCTGCCATCTTCTACCTGTACACCTTAGACAAGAGAGTTTTCAGTGTTCCCTTCTGTACACTGTGGATAGTAAATAATATTTATTTCATGAGGTTATGAAAACAAAATGAGAGATGCTTGCAGAGAATGTGGCACATAGTAGATATCAGATGAAGTTCAGGTTATTATCAGAAGCTGTTATCAGAAGTTGGGTGAACACTGAGGTTAATGACTATTTACAGGGAAGACAGGAAGTGACACAAGCTCCTTTATAAAGAGGCATTCCAGAGGGACACAGTGGCTCCTCTTCTGAGAAGGAGGGACAGAAGACATTTGGAAGAAAAACTGAAGAAAGTCTATTAGCTGTATTTAGAAGAGGAGATGGGAGGAAAAGAAAGAGATAGAGTAGGCTGAGAAAGACATGGGGGAGGACAAGTTTAAAAAAAACAAAACAAGTATTGCTATTTTGGAAGATGAATGGAGGGCTGTTGCTCTGTGTTTCAGAGGAGGATGGAAATGAGGAAACTATTATTTTAGAGGATAGAAGGAAAACGGCTATAATTATGGAGGGAGTGTACATATCACCTCCTGCTGGGTGATCAAACAAATGTGTTCTGGGGAGGAAGTGGAAAGAAGAGGCCCAGGGAAGGATGAATTTTCTAAGCAGGATGCCTCTAGGTATCAAAATGGGCCCAGGAGATGCCTGCCCATCACCTGGGGCTGGCAGCAACAATAGGTCACAGAGAAATTTCCCGGCAATTGTTTGACATGAAGAAAACAGCATAGCCTTGAGGCACATTCAGCAGAAACTTTAAACTATGAAAAAAGGGGACAAAATGTGTTTTTCAGTTCTCAACAATATTAAGCCAGTTCTTGAGGTGTGATTTTGACAGTTAAGAGAGTAGAGTGTGCTCTAGAGGAAAAAAACCAGCTTGGGCAAAGATAGTGAGTTCATCAAAGGGGTTTGGGAGGAGAAGATGGGTGCAGGTTTGTGCAAGGCAGAGGTAGGAGAGTTAGGAGAGGAGAAGCTGGGCATTGATTACTCCTGAGCAAGAGAGTGCAGTGAGCAGTACTCAGGAAGAGCATGTCAGGAGCTCTGCATAGAATAAACAGGATAGGGAGGATACAGGCGGCAAAGAGGCCATTTAGGAAGCACAAAAGCTAGGTTAGAGGCAGGGGCCAAGGGAAGGCAAGGCAGGATAAGGGTGGATGCAATGACCCTATGGAAGTAGAACTGACAAATGAGGCAAGGAAATAAACTTGGGCTGCAGTGTGAAGGGACTAGGTCTGGGAGTGAGAGACAAACAAGAGCCTAAGCAGGTCCCAGGTTTCAACAAGAGAGGCTTGGGGTTTGCATCGTCACAGAAACAAGGAGCTCCTGGGAGGAAGGGAAGCCGAGAATGGAAGGAGCTCTTTAGTTCAGTTTGGACATCCTTGATGACCTCCACAGGTTCTTCCTTTACTAGAATTCACAATTTACTAAGTTGGTGCAAAAGTAATTGCTGTTTCAGACCATGAATTTTAAATCATTGTAACTAGGCTCAAACACATTTTTATTAATCAAAATAGGAACCATTACAATCAACACATATTTGCCAATGAGAAATGTTTGTTTATTGCTGTAGTGTAAAAGTTCATGCTTTGAGATTTGACAAACTTAGAAAGCATTTTCTGCATCCTGCTGATTGTGGAAGCGTTTTCCCTGCAAAAAGTTGTATTGATTCATGAAAAAGTGGTAGCTGGTTGGTGAGAGGTCAGGTGAATACGGCAGATGAGGCGAAACTTCATAGTCCAATTCATCAACTTTGGAAGTGTTGGTTATGCTATGTGTGGCCAGGCGTTGTCATGGAGAAGAATCGGCCCTTTCTATTGATCAATGCCGGCTGCAGGCATTGCAGTTTTCAGTGCATCTCACGGATTTGCTGAGCATAATTCCCATATGTAAAGGTTCCACCTGGATTCAGAAAGCTGTAGTGGATCAGGTCAGCAGCAGACCACCACACAGTGACCAGGACCTTTTTTTGGTGCAAGTTTGGCTTTGGGAAGTGCTTTGGAGCTTTTTCTCATTCCAACCACTGAGCTGGTCATTGCCAGTTGCCATATCATATAACATCCACTTTTTGCCACACGTAACGATCCAATTGAGAAATTGTTCATTGTTGTTGTGTAGAATAAAAGAAGATGACACTTCAAAACAATGATTTTTTAAATTTTTGCTCAGCTCATGAGGCACTCACTCATGGAACTTTTTCACCTTTCCAATTTGTTTCAAATGGCAAATGACCATAGAACGGTCAACGTTGACTTCTTTGGCAACTTCTTGTGTAGTTGTGAGGAGGATCAGCTTCAATGACTGCTCTCAGTTGGTCATTGTCAGCTTCCGGTGGCAAGCCACTGTGTTCCCTATCTTCAAGGCTCTTGCCTCCTTCACAAAACTTGTTGAACCACTACTGCACGTACGCTTGTTAGCAGTTCCTGGGCCAAATGCGTTGTTGCAAGTTGTCTCCGCTGCTTGCTTGAACTCAAATAAGAAAACTGCTCGAATCTGCTTTTTGTCTAACATCATTTCCATAGTCTAAAATAAACAGTAAGTAGTAAGTCATTAGCAAAAAAACATAAAGAGAGAAAGGCCCATAATAAAGATGTATAACTTAACCACATTTATTTAAGAATGTATTGCAATATCAAACAGCAAATTCCAACAATGCAAAAACCGCAGTTACTTCTGTACTCACTTTAATACATCAGCTAGTTTCTTGTCACTCAGAATGTGGCCCTGGACTCAGCAGCGTCAGCATCACCTGGGAGCTTGTAAGAAATGCAGATTTCCAGGCCCTTTTGTGCCTCCAGCCACTGATTCAGAATCTGCATTTTAATGAGATTCTCCAGGGGATCTGAGTGCACATGAAAGTTAAAGAAGCCAGATGTAATCTGTTCTTTCTTTCCTTCTTCTTTGGTATTTCTTTTAAAGAAAGGAAAAAGACCTCTCTGCCCCCTGCTTTGAATACAGGTGGCCATTAGTGACGTATACTTCACAGCAACATTACCCCATAATATTACTCATTGTGGATTTGGGATGTTACCCTGAGCCTTCTTTAGTTGGTCGTCATTCATCTGCTAAGTTCTCTGCTCTCCCCTTGTAGGTAAGAGGAAAACTGCTATCATCTTTCCTTACTCACCTGACAAGGTTGACTCCATCCAAAGGAGTAAAGGAGTACCTCTCAGAGATGCTAAGTCTTTTTTTTCCCACTAATAAGATTAACCACATTGTCTGCTGCCTTGGAGTCTTCTAAGAAACATTCATTCACTCTCTCTCTCTCTCTCTGTACACACACAAGAGTTTTCTTTTTTCGTTCCAACATAAGTACTACTCCCAACCTATTGCTGCCCAAATAGTACTTTGGAATTATGACTCAAAAGAACTTAGAAGATAAGAAAAACACTTTTGTTCTGGTTATTGAATATCCTTTAAAAACACACTCAGTGTAGACCCAAGACTATGGACTGCCCATCATGGGCTAAAGCCAGCCAGCAGATATATTTTATTCAGCCTCTATGGTGTTTCCTTAAAAAGTTTAAGTGAGAGTCAATACCTGAGAATTGAGAGATTTTACTTAAAAGCCAGAGTACGGCATCTCTTGAGAACTCAGAAGCTCTGGTGATGCTGGGTGCACATTTGAGTGTGGCCTCAGGGAGTTTGAGGAAAGGGGCTGCTGATACTTTAAAGGATTCATCACTCATTGCCACAGCCCACCTTACCTACCACTTCACTCATTTACATGACCTGCCTGGGCCTTGTAAGCCAGACACAACAAAGTAGATGCCACCAATGGGCAATATAATATGTTCCTGACCTCTCTCCCTGCATATTATACTGCCCATAGTGCTGAAATGCATCTTGAAACTGCTCTGTTGAATAGCACCTGGGGGGCATTCCATTCCCTCTCCCTGTGCCCTTGGCACAGCCAGACCCTGTGTATTGTATGTTCTCCATTCCTGTTGCTCCCCTTCAATCAATCTTGCATTAATATCCTTATTTTTACAGATGAAGAAACTGAAGTTTTCTGGATCTTCAGGAATAGTACATAAGACTACTCTTGGATGACCCTGTCTTTGAATCTCAATGCTACTATCTCCTAGCTCTGTGATCTTAGAGAGGCTTCAAAACCATATTAGATACTATTTCCTTTAAAAATAAAATGTTAAATGTATCTACCTCCTGGAGTTGTTGTCAGAATTAAATGAGTTAATACATATAAAGTGCATAGCACCAATAAGCACTCAATAAATGTAGCTATTATTATAGTTTGGAGAAATTAAATGGCTTGTCCAAGGTCACACAATTACTAAATGAGGGAGCTGATATTTAAACTCTAGACTGCCCATACTCTTTAACTTAGGTTCTGTCTCCTAATGCACACTGTTTTTAACCCTATATTAGAAACTAGAAGGCTTTACTCCAACTGAAAAAAAATACTTACAAGGCACCTAATATGTGCAAGGCCTCGTGGACACAGATGAACCTTTGAAAATTACTCAAAGTCTTAATAATAAGATAGTGTCTTATCCTTATCATTACATTTCTTCTACTTATTTTTGGTTCTTGGTTTTCTATCTTAAATGGAAAACAAATCATTGATTTTATATCTTTCTTCTTTTCAAATATAAATATTTAAAACTATAAATCTTCCTCTAAATATTGCTTCAACTTTCTGCTAAAAATTTTGATATGTTGTGTTTTTATTTTCATTCATTTTAAGGTGTTTCTAATTTTTCTTATGATTTCTTCTGTGACTCATAGGTTATGTAGAAGTGTGTTTCTGAATTTGCAAATACTTGAAAAATGTTCAGATATACTTTTGTTAGCAATTTCTAAGTTAATTCTATTTTGGTCAGAGAACATAATCTATGATTTTTATTTTTTTAGACTTATTAAGACTTCTTTTATGGCCCAGCATATAGTCTATCTTGGCATATGTCTCATGTGCACTTAAAAAGGATGTGTATTATGCTATTGTTGGGTTCAGTGTTTCATAAATGTCAATTGAGTCAGTTGATTGATGATTTTATTCAAATTGCCTATATCCAATGTTCATACCTAATTTTGATTTTGGTTAATTTTGTCTATAAATTATTGAAAGAGGAATGTTAAAATCTCCAGTTATAGTTGTGACTTTATTTCTCCATTCAGTTCTACCAGCATTTGCTTAATGTGTTTTAAACTTATTAGGTGCATGCATATTTAAGACTGATATATCTTTCTAATGAATTAGCTCCTTCATCAATTGTCTATTTAATATGACCACTTCAGCTTTCTTATGATTAATACTTACATATATATTTTACAGACCTTATTATTAATTTATCTGCCTTTATATTTAAAGTGAATTTCTTGAAGACAGTGTATAGTTGAGTTATATATTTTTATCCATTCTGATAATCTTTGCCTTTTAATTGGAATGTTTAGGCCATTTACATGTAATGCAATTATTGACATGATTGGGTTTATACCATCTTGTTTTTGTTTTCTGTCTTTTTATCAGCTCACTTTTGGACAGAGTATTTTTAGTATTTCATTTTACCTCCTCTATTAGATTATTATCTTTATCTCTTTTCTAAGGTGATTGCTCTAAGATGTATAATATGTGTCTTTAACTCATCAGAGGATACCCAACATTACACTACTTCAGGTATAACCTAAGAACTGTCTATTATTATGCCCTACTCTGAATTATTGTTGTTTCATCCCTTCTCCTATATCATAAACACACAATATATAATACTTTTATTTATACACAAAGTAACTTGAACCATATATTTAAATGCAAAAGCAAAAACCAAAACTTCTAAGGGAAAAACAAGACAGAATAAAGAATATCTTAGAAAAGACAATTTTTTGACAAAACACAAAAAACACCATAAAGGACAAAAAAAGGAAAAGCTGCACTTTATCAAAATTAAAATCTTTTTTATTTATTTATTTATTTATTTATTTATTTATTTATTTATTTATTTTTTGAGAAGGAGTTTCACTCTTGTTACCCAGTCTGGAGTGCAATGGCGCGATCTCAGCTCACCGCAACCTCCGCCTCCTGGGTTCAAGCAATTCTCCTGCCTCAGCCTCCTAAGTAGCTGGGATTACAGGCATTCGCCACCATGTCCAGCTAATTTTTTGTATTTTTAGTAGAGACGGGGTTTCACCATGTTGACCAGGATGGTCTCGATCTCTTGACCTCGTGATCCACCCGCCTCGGCCTCCCAAAGTGCTGGGATTACAGGCGTGAGCCACCGCGCCTGGCCCCAAAATCTTTTATTTTTAAAAGGACACTTAAGAAAATGAAAAGGCAAATGACAGACTAGAAACCAGTATCTGAAATAAATCTATATGAAATAGGACATGTAACCAAAATATGTAGAGAACTCCTACAACTCAATAATAAGAAAAGAAACAACATAGCTAAAAATTGGTAAAATACTGAAAACACCCACACACAGAAGAATGGCCAATAGACAGATGAGAATATGCTCAATGTAATTGGTCATCAGGGAAGTACAAATTAACAACACAATGATATACCCACTAGGAGAGCTAACATTTAAAAAGACTGTCAAGACAAAGTGTTGCTGAGGATGTGCAGCAACTTGAATTCTCATACATTGCTGGTAGGAATGTGAAATGGCACAGTTTGCAAACTGTTTGGAAGTTCCTTCCTTTTTGTAAGGCCAACCCTATTCTTATCCTTTGACCAAAAATTCTACTCTCTTTTCCAAAGAGAAATAAAAACATATTTGAACAAATCTTAAAAACAAACATTCATAGCAGCTTCAGTTATAGTAGCCAAAACCTAGAAACTTCTCAATGTCCACAAACAGGTGAAGGAGAAATGTTTATATATTCACACAATGGAATACACTCAACCATAAAAAGTAACAGCAATAAAATAACTGATGATATACACAACAACCGAGATCGTCCTAATAGACATGTTGAACAAAAGAAGTCACACGTAAAAGAATGTATGCCATTAAATTGCATTTATATGAAACTCTAGAACCAGCAAAACTTATCGATGGTGATAGAAATGGGATCAGTGGTTGCCTGTGGGATACAGATTAATTCTGAAGGAGTGTAAGTGACTTTCTGAAGAGAAAAAATGTTCTATGTTGGAGTAGCAGTTAGACAGCTGTATGTATTTGTCAAGAGTCATCAAACTGTACACTTAAAATCTGTGCATTTCATTGGTATAAATTAGACTTCAATAAAGTTGATTTAATAAAATTCTTCTCCCATTGAGACAGCCTAGAGTAAGAATATAACTGCCAAAGAAAGACAGATGCAAATGAGTCATGCTGAAAAAGCAGACAGCAGTAGCAGCCTCAGCCAGCCCCTTCCAGCAAGCACCTAGCATCCTACAGGGCATATTAGAACAGGGCAATATCTTTCAAAGAAATAAAGTAACTGAAAACTCACAGTGTTAGAGGATATACTTTGAGCAATAGAGCAACTGCAGAGGCAACATCCCAACCCTCAGTCACAAGGGCCCTGAGAAACAAAGTGGATATTTCACAGGGGCGCTGGGGATGGGTGATGATGGATTAGGGGCATGCAGGTGTCTCCATTGTTCTGGGGAAAAGGAAGAGTCCAGCAAGACCAAACTATTCCTTTAGCTACAAAAGTTGAGAATTTGTTGTTGTTGTTGTTGTTGCTATTAGTAGTGCTGGTGTGTGACATGTGTGTAAATGTGTGCAGGTGCATTTTAACCAACTTCTTAGGACGGGAAATCTGGAGCTGGAAGTCAGAATGACACAGGGCCTTCAAAGCCAGTTAACCTGCATCTAGTTTTCCTTCAAGAGTGAAGGTTCAGACATTTTCCTGGTATTTCTATGATGTCTTTAGTCAAGAGAAAACATGTAGATATAGCATTTGGGTGGATACTATGAGGCTTATTAAATCAAAATTCTGAAAGTCAGAATTGCTAAAATCAAATTAACTGCTACAAATTTTATCTTCATATGGTTTCTTTCTGGGTAGAATATAAAATATTAAGCAAAATTCTGGGATCTTTTCTGTTTCTTCTGTGGTTTTAAACTCAGTACAGTTATATCCATGGACCACATTAGCTGAGTATCAGACCTTGTGAAAAGACAGGCATTATCCCCATGTACAGGGAAAAGCTTTGGCAAGCTTTCTTAATGTGAAGATGCTATCATGTTCTTCAGTCAGCCTTGAGAATTGCAAATACAACCCAGAGATGGAACCAGGATTTACCTTCCTCAAAAAGATCAAAGGATTCCAGCATTTGCAGTTAAAATGCAAACAACTAATAGTCATTATACAAATCCATTGACCGTAATTAATATTTATTATTTTTACTGCTTTGTGATATTTCCTCGGGCTTGTTTTAATCCTTTCAGCAAACTTTCTTTTATTCTCCTCCTCCAAACAATTTTCAAGTTCCTGCCCCAGCTTACATAAGAGAGTGATACTTCAGTGGCCCACCCACTTGATTAGGAATAAGCTCCAAGAACAAAATACATGCTGGCAGGAAACCATGCATCCAAGTAAGCATCCTGGCACACACGATAGAACAAGCCTGTAGGGGAGATAGGCTGGAGCCGAGCTCAAAGGCTGAAAAAGTGATGGAAAGGACAAGTAGGATCTTTCTGACTGGGGGACTGGGGAAGGAGTGAGCTAAGGAAAGCAATGGAGCTAGGGTTGAGGATGTCCACTAGCCATAGACAATTGCTTGCTTGGTATAATCTGAAAAGCCCCATCTAACAAAAGGCACTCCCATTGTCCTTCCCTGCTGAACAAAGACATCATTTATTCATGTGCAGCATGTCTAGGCTAATAAGTACCCAGGCTCTTGGGAGGAAAATACATAGTCCATGTTCATTTGCTACATCAAGATTAGCAACTGTTGTCATCCCACAAAAAAAGGAGGAGAGAGAGGGTGAGGAAAAATAACTAATGGGTACTAGGCTTAATACCCAGGTGATGAAACAGTCTGTACAACAAACCCCCATGACACAAGTTTACCTATATAGCAAACCTGCATGTGTAGCCTGAACTTAAAAGTTTAAAATAAAAAAGAATAAAGAATGCTTCGAAACAACACATAAATGAAAGTACGTCTGGGTCAAGGGTGAGTCAGTATTGATAAGGGGAAGGGGAACAAGTGTTTATGCCCGGCTTAGAGTGTTATCAGGGTGAGAATCCTAGACAGGGAAAGTCAGGACATACCCAGACTACACGCCTCTATTATTCTTCCCCATAATGGACTTATTTTTATGAATGTCTTGCCACTAAGTTGCAGTCTCCTCTCCAACCCCAATCTCCAGGTTCTGTTTTCCATTCAACGATGTAAATATCTGATGAACTGTTGGCAGCAGAAACAGTGCAACATGTGCATGCAGAGACTAGGAAGCTAAGAACTTCCATTTCTGGCCATGACAGAGTAATTGGAAGCTGATTTATTTCCCTACCATAAATTACTGGAAAACTAAATAGAACATATAAAACGACTTTCAGGCACTGGACAACAGGTAGCATAAGACCATAATCCCTGAGAGAAGATAAATAACAAGGTGAGCCCCACAACCACCCCAGATTTCTGCCTGGAGGCACTTTCCAGGCCTCAGTGCCCAGAGAGATGCCAAGGAGAACACAGCAGTTTTGGTGAACCGACGAGACAGAGATCATAGTTTAGAGGGACTGAGGCAGCTTTGCAAGGTAGAATACCAGAGACGGAAGAACTGTACAAAGAAAAAGCTCCAGAAATCTGCATGGGTGTCTCTGTGCGTTTCTGGCTGAAAACTGGGCTGCGTATTTTCAGAGTAAAACTCCATAGAACTGGTCAAAGAACTGCTACCTGTAAGCTGTGAGCTGCACAATTCCCAGAACTCATTCAAGGTTGCAAGATAGTTTAGCTCCAACCAGCCAGAGTAGAGAGACCTGGTTAAAATCCCAGAGCATTTATTAAGAGACTTCATGAGAGCCATGCCATTGTATTAGCCCTTAGGACCACTCTAATAAAACTTAAAAACGAACCTCCAAAAAAAGAAAAAAAACAATTTGATGTTCAACTAACAATTTTCTGCCAAAGCAAAGTCCAAATCTCTTTAAAGGAAGGCAGCAAAATCCCAATACTCAACAAAGTAGAATTTACAGTGTTCAGCACCCAGTTAAAAATTACTATACAGGCCAAGAAAGTATAGTCTATACAACCAAAAGAAAAATTAGGCCATAAAAACAGAAACTCAAAACCTAAATCCTTAGGTATATTTTTGTCCCTTTTCCAAATTCCTCTGCTCAGTTAGCAATTGATTTTATCCCTGTCAAACTCTCTGAATATGAAGTCACTTATGTTTATTTCTCACTTAATGTGCTTAACAGCTAATTAACTAGATGTTTACAAAACGTTCTTAGAGGCCAGCAGACAGCCTCTGCCTTGGAAAAGCCAAAGGCTGGGCTTGCTTGGATGAGAGAAGAAAAGCTTCTCATTCATGACACATGAAAATAATTAATACTTGATTAATTCCTTCCAGGGACTTGATGTGCCTAGCTCCTTTTCAGCCCCAGGAACTTTTTGAAAGCATCTTTCATCCTCACTTCCCCAACCCATACCTATAGTGATTTCCAAGTAAAAGAGTGAGAAAACACATAGCATATATTGACAGGCTCCCAGAAGAAAGTAGAGAAATGCAAAATTGAGACTCTTACTTGGATGATGCCTTGGTGTTCTCTGTTACGCTTGGGGAGTTATGCCAAATTATTTCCTTGGCTTTAGTAAGCTCATTAAAAAGTGACCTAACATTCTGCAACTATGATTTTACAAATAGCTACCTAGCACAGCCTGAAGAAAGTGGCCGTCAACATGTTCATAGCATATATTGTCCCCAGAACAGGTGGGAGGAGAAAATGTTTTTCAGCAGAACTTTTAAGCAGTAGCTGACTTTGCTTAGCTTCATAAAAATGTGGTCAATGCAAATGTAAGCCTTTATTTTAAATGTAATCATCCCTCCTGCACAGAAGGCTCTTTACATGGAAAGTTAGGTGCCAATGCAACTCTAACCATAAGACAGATGCTTGTTCATTCTCAGAATATGCTGAAGCTCACTGAATTGCAGAACCACACAATAGCTCCGAGTGTTATTATGCTGTATGTCTTGCAGTTTAGGTGGCTTCTGCAGTGCCTCTTACTCATGTCATTGTGTGGGTGGCAGTGTTCTGGCCAACAATGACCATGGGATTGGGCATCTTTCATAATCATCTTACTAGGTTCTGAGAATTATCCAGAACTAACAGCACGGGGCTGCCTACAGATGCAAATTAGAAGGGCGGCCCAAGTTATTTCCTAGATAATGAGGGGAAGTGCTTGTGATTTAACTTCTACCTACCGTTGCTCCCTGTGGAGTTTTTGGAGGGAAGTAATTGCCTCATTGCTGCAAAGTGTTAACTTGGTTTGTGCTTTGTTGTTGCTGCCATAGTTTTTTTCCTTTTCTGAACTCTGCATGAGTCTACGGGTCATTTGTTATCAATAGCTCGAGATTCTTTGAGGTATTCTATTAAGATGACTGCTTAATTTCCAAGAGTCGAATGTGAAACAGAGAATCTAAGTAGTTAGTCTAACATTTTCCTCAATGTTTAAATTCTCTTGTCAACATATCCTATATGTGTTTGGTCTCTGCTGGAAAGTCTCCAGACAAGGAACTCACTACCCACTGGCAAGCCCATTTCTCTATTAAGAAAGTTCTTAAAACTGAACCAAAGCCTCTTTCCTAGTCATTGGTTCTAATCCTTCCTTCTGCCATGCAAGAAATAAGCCTACTCAGCTTTGCCAATGATAGCTCTTGATGCATTATACTATGCCCAAATCCAGCAGCCACTCCTGAATACCTGTCAGACCCCAAGTGTCCTTTTCTCTAGCTGTTAGGCCTCCAAGTCCAGGCCTGACCATTTTAGCCTTGGTGACCTGCACATACACCTCTGGATGGTCTCCAGAAACCAGAAAGTCTGAAGCAATCACAAGTAACCAGTTGGCCACAGAAAGAAGTAAAACAACTTGTTCCTGCCTCAACTAATTGCTCTGCAACCTGCATCCATTATTCCTGTTCAGCCTTGCAAAAATATCCCCCCCGACACTGGGTCTCTCAAGACCCCCATCCCTGTAACTATGTAATCTACTGCACCCTCCCCTCTGACTGCAACCTATACTCCCCACCCTTATGATCATGCCTGTTTGCAATAAATGACCCCTACCCTTGTGATCATACTCTCCACCCTTATGATCATGCCTGTTTGTAATAAATGACCCCTACCCTTGTGATCATACTCTCCACCCCTATGATTATGCCTGTTTGTAGTAAATGACCCCTACCTTGTGATAATGCATCCCATGACACTCTTCCTTTCCCTAAGATAGATTACCGACCCCTACCCTTGATGTCATGCATCCCGTGATGTCCTCCCCCTCCCTAAGATAGATTACCACCTTTAGCTGACCATTTGCTCCAACCTATATAACCAATCCCCTCACCTACCCCCTTTGCCTAACTCCTTTCTCGGACTTGGCCCGCTTGCACGCACCAAGCACAAAATAAACGGCCTTGTTGCCCACACAAAGCCTGCCTGGTGGTCTCTTTGCGCTAGCAGCATGCGTGACACTAGCTAATAATACTGCAATAGGATTCTGACTCTCTGGGTTTCTGTTTCTTTTTTGCTCTCATTATTTCTCTGATTAAAAAAAAAATTTTCCTCCATTCCTCCTTCCTTCTTCTCCATTTCTTCTTTCCTTTCTCTCCCCTCCCTTTCTCTCTATTACAAAACATACACAACTTAAAACATTGTTCAGAAACACCATCACGTGCCTCCACAAGTCTCTACAGTCTCTTTGGTAGTACTAGACTCAAATCTGCTCCTCATAAGCATTACTTTCTTGCTCCATTAAAAAAAAAAAAATCTCAGGTCCTATTTGCCTATGAAATCATGGTAAAAAGTTATCTTTGGGGTCTTACTTTTTCCAGAATGCCAATTCTGGTCTACTGGAGCTAGACCTCACCTTTTCATTTCATGACATAACTGCTTTCTTCAGAGGACAAAATGGAGCTGAGAGGCAAGACAATGACTTTGTCAAATTCAGATGACAGACTTTTTTGGTCTTAGCAGCTGATAGAAGAAAAAATATGATTAACATAAAACTTGCTGATGGGTGTCCAAAGCCTCCACATCATCATACACAGTGCAGACGTGGCCTTCGAGGGTACACCAAGCTTAGTAACTTCCTTGCCCACTAAATTCTGGTACTTCTATTCTCAGAAACATAAGCTGGGATCTTAGAAACTCTCCATCTGCCTGCAGGTGAATATGTTATTTGAGAGAGAAGGCAGTTGCTACAATTCTTCATGGAAAATTGACATTGTAATTGCAAAAATAATTTACAATGATATTTAATGTGTTTCATTATTGCTTGTGATACTGATGGTGTATTAACCTACTTTCTTCTTATTTCCATTGGAAAACACAAAGACCTAATTTTCCCCTCAGATCACATCAAAGTTACGATGGAGTTAAATGTACATTTATTTATTTATATACAGATATTTGGATAAGTTGGACAGTCACATCCCTACATTTTCTAAAATGACATAATGGACATCAATAACAGCATAAAATTGTGGCTCTGAGCCATCAGACAGAAACCGACGTTGCAGCCCAGCTGTGTGTACACAAACACTCAGGCTGATGAAAGAAGACTGTGGAATTCAAACCAGTGCATCTTGCCACTTTGCATTCAGCCTGCATCACCCGGGAAAGAAAAACAGCGTGCTAATGAGAAAGAAATTTGAGTACTATAGAGTTCCACTTTACAGGTTCCTAACATTAGCTGGACAAACTGAGTGTCAGAGCTGGCCCGAGGGCTGATGGTGAGCAAGGGAACCGGCCAGGAGCAAATGAAACTGCTGCCATGAAGGAAATGCCAGGCTCAGATAGACCCCACTCACCAGTGAGAAGGGAGGAAGTGGGCCCACCTCTGTTTAGGACCTGGACTCATGGTTACTGTCCCTTGCTGAGAACAATGTCCATTCTGTTCAGTCGCGTAAGATGCAAACTAACCAAACCTTGTTGAAGAGGAAAAGAGAATGGATTGGCTCAAGTACCTGAAAAGCCTAGGGCAGGGCTGATTTTGGGCATGGTGGGTTCAGAACCCAAGTCAGGAGTTCACTCCATCCATGTTTTGCCTCTGATTCCTCTGCCTGGGATTCACCCAGAAGCAGATGCCCACCTTCTGCAGTAAGATGGCTACAGCTGTCCAGGTTCCCCATTCCACCCTCATAGAAACCCTAGCCAAAAGAGAGTTCCTCTTTTTCAGTGGGTCCAATTGAAACCATTGAATTGAGTCTCAGTAGTTCTGATTGGTCAGCTGTGGTTCACATGTTCATTCCTGAACCAATCACTATGGTTAGAGAAATGTGATATTCTCATTGGCCAAGCAGAGTCACATGCTCATCTCTGAAGCTAAGGTGGGGTCACACTGACCACTTGGGCAGGGGAAGACTGAATGTTCTCAAAGAACAGTTGAATTCTATCAAGGGCCAGGGATATAGGACAGCAAACAAAAATAGGTAACTACCTTAGGTTAAAAAACTGCCTGAAGGGAGGGGTTAGGGTTTACAGATGGCAAGGAACTCCTAGATATAAGGCTAAATAGTGGCTTCAGTAGTCATCATCCCACATGTATCCATGCAGACTAACAGATTCGGTAATAGATTAGGGCTCTGCACTTACTAGTCATCATTCTGCCAGGCCCATTGTTGAGGACTATGGCTCCCAAGTTGATCTTGCCATGAGATTTAAAAAGCATGAGATTATCAAGGACAATTAGAATAAATTCATCTTCATCATCAGCCAGTCAGATGCTTTGAGGACTAATAATGCTTAAAATCTATAGTGATCGTCTTTAATTATGCTTTCAGCCTGTAAGTTTTCATGTTTTCTTTGCTGACTTTTAATAGTAAAACCTGCTGAGTTTTAATAGTGAAACCACTGTTCTGACTCATCATTTATATAAGGTGTGTTTCCAATGTGAACTTATAAAGTGGTAGACATTTCTTGGTTATGTTTTATTAAAAGTATCAGGGATCATTATGTCTAAGTTTGTTAATTATGTTGATACTTCTCCCAAGTGTTCCATTACTCTTAATGTCAGACAACTGGGAGAAGTTGTTCTGAAAGTCATAGAGAGCAGACAAGAGCCTTTTAACTGATGTATTTATTTACTTAAGAGGCCATGAACTGGCAGAGTCTTCTCTCTGGAATCTCTGTTAGTCATTTCTGCTGACTCACAGCAATTCCCTCTCTGAGCAGAAGTTCCCATGAGAGAAGACCCCACCAGATGGTGATTTCAACTGATGGAATAATTTTGGATGATGTTTACAAAGCAAGGGGGTCTTGTGACTCTCACCAGCAGGCCAGTGTCAAGTGGAAGAGACTAGGCCTGGTTATTGGCCATAGGCTTGGCTGGAATTGGCAAAGATGCCATTTTAACTTCCACACCCTGCTCATGACTACCCACTGTATTCCTAACCAAGCTATTCATGCCACAAACGCCTGACTGCAGATATGGGGGCATACATGAGTGAGAGAGAAAAAGAAAGAGAATAGGAAGCATTTTCCCATTTGTGCCATTACAACTGGTCAGTTCCCCAAGCATTCACTTGTTGTCTTCTATGAGTCTGACAGACACCCTGTGAGTTAGGTAGGACAGGTATTGCTGCCATTTTATAGATGAAGCTTCCCTAGGATCACGAACCATCTTAGATCCACTACCCAGTAGTGCTTGTGGAGTCCATCTCAAAGGGATTAAAAGGATTGAAAGTCTGCCCTGCAGATAGTGATCAGTCAAGACATTCTGCATATTCAAGACAGCTACCGTTCTTTCCACCCACTGTTTAAAATAGCTCAGTCTTAAACTCAAGGCTGATTTGAAGCCCTTGCCCCTTATCTCTCCCAAGCAGTCAAAAGATGAACATGCTCCTCCCAACAGCAACCTGGAGTTCATGCAAGTGTAAGGCTTCGTGAAGGCATCAGCCACCCTCCAGCAAATTATTTTACAAGTCAGATAAGCCATTTTTTTTTGTTTCAATGTCTTCACTTTTTTCTTCCTTGTTTACTTGTCCACTTACTCACTCTTAGGGGTAAACTGTATTCCCTTCTGGGGCCCCCAGTGTCCCAAAGGAAGAAGAGTTTGTGAACTGTGCTAATAATGCTACAGTATACCTAACCCCAACCCTGCCGTATGTGCTGTTTGCCACATGACTCAGATCACTGGTCTATCTTCTGTGAGCCCTTGATCTTTCTCTTTAAAGTGTTAAGACACTGAATTATCAGTCCAATTTCTAATCAGGGCTTTTACCCATTGTTAGTTAAAAGTAGAGAAGAAAATAAGGCCTTATGAGTGAGAGACCTGTGTCCATGGTATTTAGAGAAGTATAGAACTTTAGAAGTCATCTAGTTCAAAGCTTTATGGTGGATAATCACTAACAGTTTCCTTCTCCAAGATTAGTCAGTAAGTAATAGTGAAAATAGGAGCCAGTTTCTCAGACACTTGTCAGGGATCAAGCACTTTTTCTAGGTATTTTACATGAATTGATTTATTTAATTTTCATAGTAACTTCCTCATTATCACCATGTTACAGATGAACAAACTGAGGGTAAGAGAATTTAGGTAACTCACCCAAGGCCACATAGTACAGCTGGAATATAAATCTGTGGGTATGAAGCTGTGTTTGAGCTAAGATTTGAATAATTCTAGAGCTGTTACTCTCACCCACTCAGCTACACTTTTTCAACCAAGAGAAGAGATTAAGCTTATGTATTTATATATGTGTATATATATATACATACACGTGTGTGTGTGTGTGTGTGTAAAAGCATGTGTATGTATATATAGTATAATAGGCCCTCCCTACTTCCTTGCCCAGCTGAGGGCCTGGGAGAGGGAGAGACCCAGAGCACAGGACAGCAAAGCCTCTCATTCTTTCTGATTCTCTTTCAGCAGCAAAGATGGAACCTGAATTAATATCTCAATAAATGATCCTGCCCTCGATGGACCAGCCAATGAGCATTCAGCACTATTTACCCATGTTTTAGCTGGTGTGGGGGACAAGCAGACATGAGTGTGAAGATAATTGTGAAGATTTCAAAGGTCTTTCTTTCTTACTGAAATGACAAAGCTTGAGAGGTTCCTCCCTTCAGTCTCAAGATAATGAGACAGCATTTGCACACTTAAAGAGATTTTTCTCTGTCCTGAATGCTATTTTGTTCCACAAAAGAGCTCTGTTCTCCTGCAGGGGAGGCTGATGAAGTTCTACTGCAGCCAAACAGGCAGCCTGATAATACGACAGGTCCACAGAGAAGTAGGAGCAAGAGACACACAGAGAGGCAGAGAGGTGCTGGCAGAGAATGAGCAGAGAAGTCATGGACATACACTGATGTACAGAGACACAGAAAAGACACTCCAAGGACAGAGAGACCAAGACGAAACCATAAAAGAGAACACAGACAGAGTTAGAATGCACCAGTGATCAGCTATACATTAAATATGCTGCTTATCATTCCCCAAACTCAACTCATTTCAAATTAAAGTAACAGCTATACTAGTTAGGCCCCTTGGGGGAAAAAAACAATTTCATTGAGTGGGCTATCATATTGCAAACCTGCTTCAAGGTATCTGGCCACTCAGAGAAGTAATATATTTACTATCCGTTGCTCACCCTCCATCCCCAGACACTCCTCTGCACGCATTTGATCTCTTATAGCCTTTCTGGGGTTGGTTTAAAAGCTATCATGGCTACTCCTTTTTCTGGCCATTCTGGCAAATGCCTCTTAGTTTGCAGGTGTGTTTTAATCAATGGGCCTATAGCTCTAAGTATGCAATTGTCAGCTTCTTGAAAGATCTTTGTAAGTCACATTGGAATAAAGTATATCATATGAGATTGGATCGGGGTGTGTACTTTATAAATGAGTATGATTGCCAACACTTAGGTTAAAAGTGGGGGGAAAAAAAGAAGGTTTTTGTTTAGTTTGTTGATTTGCTTTGTTTACTGGAAATAACATCCCTCAAGGTATCTGCAGTTTGGTTGATTTGTTGTTGTTTTTGTTTCTCTCTCCACAGCCCAAATAAGACAGCTTTGAACTTCCTGAAACACTTTTAGAAGAACAAGCCTTCTGTCTCCTATAAGAAGGAAAAGACAGTAGAATTTGTTTCCAGATTTTATCTAATATAAGAAGGCCCTCAGGGAACTCTGGCATAATTAGAATGATGGGCCCCAAGAATCAAGAGTTCTCTTTTAGCCATCAACTTGGGTAAGGAACCTAACCTTGGTGAGCCAACCTTATAGGGATAATGGCAATGACAAAATGACAGGATGTACCCATTCATTAGTGCAGTAACATTAATACTGGGACAGGGCTGGGAATGAGACAGAGGGGATCCCTGCTTCCATGAAGCCTGTACTCTAGAGAGGGCAGAAAGGAAAAAAATACGTATGTATGAGTACAGTAGGGCTGCCGTAACAAAGTGCCACAAACTGGGTGGTTTAAACAACAGAAAAGTATTGTCTCGCCATTCTGGAGCTGAAAGTTCAAGATCAAAGTGTCAGCAGGGCTGATTCCTTCTGAGGGCTGTGAGGAGAATGAATCTATCCTAGGCCTCACTCCTTGGCTTGTAGATGGCCATCTTCACCATCCTTCTGTGTAGATCTGTGTCTAAACATTCTCTTCTGAATAAGGATGTCAGTCATATTGGGTGAGGGCCTACCCTAATGACCTCATGTTCACTTGATTACCTCTGATTACCTCTGTAAAGGCCTCATCTCTAAATAAGGTCACATTCTGAGGTACTGAAGGTTAGGACTTCAACATACAAATTTTGGGGGCAGGGACAATTAGACCCATAATATGAACAATATAACATGACAGGAAGGAACTTAGGAAAATACTATGAAATATAATTGTGTGTGTTGGGGGAGAGGTGGTGCCATCACAGTGAGGGCAGCACTTAGGAGGTAGCATCAAGGCTGAGGCCTGAAGGAGGAGAAAGAACCAGGTGAGGGAGAGCTTTCCAGGCAGAGGCGCATGAGGGCAGTCGGAAATTGCTCAGCTCATTTTGAAATTGTCCAAAAAACTTTATAAAATTGTTTAAAAGGCTTTTACATTCTTTGTGGGAGTGTAAATTAGTTCAACCATTATGGAAGATAGAGTGGTGATTCCTCAAGGATCTAGAACTAGAAATATCATTTGACCCAGCAATTCCATTACTGGGTATATACCCAAAGAATTATAAATCATTCTACTATAAAGACACATGCACAAAAATGTTCATTGCAGCACTGTTCACAATAACAAAGACTTGGAACCAACCGAAATGCCCAACAATGACAGACTGGATAAAGAAAATGTGGCACATATACACCATGGAATACTATGCAGCCATAAAAAAGGATGAGTTCACGTCCTTTGCAGGGACATGCATGAAGCTGGAAATCATTATTCTCAGCAAACTAACACAAGAACAAAAAAACAAATACCGCATGTTCTAACTCATAAGTGGGAATTGAACAATGAGAACACTTGGACACAGGGAGGGGAACATCACACACCAGGGCCTGTTTGGGGGTGGGGACTAGGGGAGGGATAGCATTAGGAGAAATACCTAATGTAGATGAGGGGTTGATGGGTGCAGCAAACCACCATGGCGCATGTGTATCTATATAACAAACCTGCACGTTCTGCACATGTACCCTAGAACTTAAAGTATAAAAATAATAATAAAAGATAAAATTAATTAAAGGAAAAAAGTAAAATTCAACTAGGCTAACAACACAATCAGCAGAAATTACTAAGCCAGTTTGCTCATGACTCCAGGATAAGGTAGCCCTCATCACAGAGCTCCTTGTTCTGTGGTAAAATCTAAGTGTTTCTCCTTTAGATTCTGCAAACTAATAACACTCTCCATCCCCCTGCTCTGAAGGGCCCACTCTTGGAAGACACAGTCTCCACATCTTGATAATTTCACTCCCTTACCAGACCAATCGATGACCCTGTATTTTCCAGCCCCTCACCCTCCACAATCCTCCTAAAAACTCTTGCCTAGAACCCCTCCGCAAACAGATTTGAGGCTGAGAATTCCTCCCATTTCCTTGTTCAAGGCCTTGCAATGATTAAACTCTTTCTCTGCTGCAACATGCTGTCTGAGTATTGGCATGTTGCTGCACAGTGGGCTTGTGAACCTGCCAGTTTGGTAACAGTTTGATGTAAAAAAGAGAGAGAGCCAGATGAAAATATACAATGATGTGGATGAATCTTAAATTAAAAAATATCCAAACCCAAGGATGACATCTTGTATGATTGTATTTATATGGCATCCTAGCAAAAGCACAAATCAGACAGCAGAAAGCAGATCTAGGGTTGCCTGGGGTCAGGGATGGAGAGCAAAGGAGCAAATGGCAACTTTGAGGATGAGGGAAGTGCTTTCTGTCTTGGTGGTTACACAGTTATGTATTAGTCGGGGTTCTTTAGGGGGACAGAACCAATAGGAGAGAGAGATATATATATATATATAAAAAATATGTGAAAAAAATATAATTATATATAAAATACATACATTATATATACATATATTATATAAATATATTTATCATATATTTATATATAATGTAAATGTATACATGTAAAGATATATAATTATATATAAAATATATGCATTATATATAATATATATAATTATATATTATATATATTTACATATAATATATATTATATATTTATATTTGGCAACACCTCACAGACACACCCAGGACCAATAATTTGCGTCCTTCAATCCAATCAAGTTGACACTCAGTATTAACCATCACATATCCTAGAAAAGGCGTTAAGTCAGATAGTGGAAAACAGATCTAGGGCTGCTGCCTGGGTCCAGGGATGGAGCGCAAAAGAGCAAAAGGCAGCTTTGAGGATGAGAACTGACTTCCATCTTGGTGGCTAGATAGGTATATACAACCATCACAATTCAAACACTATACCCTTAAAGTAAGTGAAAAATGTTCCCTGAAAACTGCCTTAATAAAAAAGGAACACACACATACACCCTTGGGCTGGAGTGGAAGGTGGATTTGGGGGAAGCGAATGTGGCACTGATGGGTGGGAGGCATCCCAGCAGCTCAGGTGAGCAAGGGTGACAACAGGGATGGACTGCAGTGGCCACAGTGAGCTGAGGGGAGTGGTTAGGTGTGGAGTCCACTTTGAAGGTAGGAGCCAGAGGGGTTGCTGATGCATTAGAAAACGAGAATCAGGAAAAGGACCAATCAAGGCAGGTCCCTAGGGCTGAGGTTTAACTAGATGAGTTGATAGTGGTCCCAAAATGCACATCACACTGATTGTGAAATGCCAACCAAACATAAAGCAATGCCATCATTTCCCGAAATCCTCCTTCCTAAGATAGAGCACACCCCAAGAACAGCCTGGTAAAACTGTCTCTTCTGCACTGTGTCCAGCAGGCAAAACAGGGGGCAGAAGTTCCCACACTGGGTGAGCCTGAGATCCGTGTGGATGAGTGCTCATCACAGAGTCCCAGTTCTGGTCCCCAGAGTCTAATTCAGTAGCTCTGGAGCGGTATCTGGGACTCGATAATCACATGAATGAGGACACCACGGCACCTGTGTGCAGGCAACCTGAGAACCCAACTTTGAGAACACAGCCTGTGGGAGAAAGGGAACAACACACCCCTGCTGCCCGCCACACCACAGTCCACAGTTGATCCTGGGTCAGACACAGGTTATGTCTTAACCTTATTTAGAGAAAAACCTGACAAATGCGATTTAACAGAGTTTAACTGAGCGAAGAATGATTTGCGAATCTGGCAGCCCCCAGAATCATGGCAGATTCACAGATGCTCCAGCACAGCCACGTGGTGGAAGAAGAGTTATAGACAAAAATATGAAAGTGATGTCCAGAAAAGAAAAGTGCGGTACAGAAACGGCCGATTAGTTACAGCTCTCGGTGTTTGCCTTCTTTGAACATGGTTTGAGCAGTTGGCTGCCTGTCATTGGCTGAACTCTGTGATTGGCAAAAGAGCAGGTTATAGTCTGCTTACACCTTCAGTTAGGTAACAGTTCACTCTGCATGGAGAAACTTTTAGGCTGAACTTAAAATATGTAAGGAGGCAGTTTTAGGCTAAATGTAATTTAACAATCTGAAGCCCCTGGGTGGTGCTGCTTTGGATCTTGATGCCACTTGGCAGTGGCCTCGTTTGCTGAGTCACTTCCCCTGACTAGCTGCTCAGGTCACTGTTGAGGACACAGGATCACCTGTCCATCAAGAGATGGGCTCCCACCCAAGGTGGATACCAGGGGGTCGTCCTGAGCTGAGGTTGCAGCCAAGCCCTCCCAGTCCAGCCTGTTAGTCAGACTCCCAGGAAGTCCCATTCTAGGCTGGGAGTGTGTGGAGGTTGGAAATGGGGTTGGGGAGTCCAGGCTGGCTGGGTGGTCAGGAAGGTGAAGTGGACCCCTCAGGGTGCCCCGAGGCAGGATCTCAGCCTCTTCCTTGGGGGACTATTGAGATGGCAGTTGTCCTGGGGTTGGGAGGGCATGCCACCTAAAGCAGGGAGAGGAGGGAGCTGGCTGCACAGCAGGCACACAAAGGAAACACACGCAGCAAGTCCCAGACTGCAGAAACTCTCATCTCCCAGAGTCTCTTCCATCCTCTGTTTCCTGAAATTCAGGGGTTCTGGGCAGAGGAAGCAGAAGCAATCAGGCCTTCAGTCACCATCTCTGAGTGCTCTCCTGAGCCTTCACCTATGGCAGCTGCCTCTTCTTCTTCCCAGAGTCGGTTTTGGCTGGCCTTGGGCTTCTGCAGCATCCTAGGGCTTCCCTCTGCCCCCATGGACCCCACATTCACTGGCCACCCATGCACCTCGATGTCCACTGGGCCCAGCACCTGCGCTCCTACCTGCTCTGACCTCACTACAGGGTGGTGACCTGGAGGCCTGGAGGCCCACAGTCAGGGTGCTCAGCTGCAGCCTAGAAAGCGCTCAGCTGGCTCTCCTGGTCCCCAGCTTAGATCTTCAGTGTGGGCTGCTGCTCTCCCAGCCCCCACTTCTGCACAAATCTCCATCCCCCTTGGACTTTCCAGGTTCAAGCTTCCCATTTACGTTCCCAGTTCCATTCTGCCTGCACACGCTTATCCTTAGAGCATGTTTCTGGAACAATAATCTAGTAATGAGATTCCAACAAAAGAAAGAGACACAAGGAAGGAACAAGGCTCTCTTCTGTTTCTTAATTTTCATTCATTCACAAATACTAATTGAGTCTCTATTGTGTGCCAGGTTCCATTCTAATGCTGGAGACACAGACAACTCAAAACAGATGTCCCCCACTCAACGGGCACATGGCACACAGGGAATAGATGCCTCATTACTTCTGTTTAAGAAACAAAATAGCCACTGTAGCGATTCCCAGCAGGCTGAACACGTGTTTATATCCACTCCTCCTGCACCCACTGCAATGATAGGACAGTTACAGACCATCCGTAAGGACTGAGGAAATTGGAGACAGTAGAAGAGGGATAGATTTCAGCAATGTTTCAAAGATAAAAATGTAGATGGACAACAACTTCAATCATCTTTCTCTGCTCTGACAAGGGCCTGCACAGGGAGCATGCAGCATCGCGCTGCAGAATTCCATCTGGAAAGGCTTAGAAATTGACCACTCCAGGCAGGAAGAACAACCAAATTCACGGCAAGCCGGAACTGTGTGCAGTGTTAAATGTGCAGGCTCTGCAGAGTGATTGCAGGATTCAAATCCCCATTCTCTGCTCACTGGCTGTGTGATATAGGTCAAGTTTCTAAACCTCTCTGTGCCTCTTTGTCCTCATCTGGCCCATGACATTTCTCCATGTGGGCCAGGCTGGTTTCACGGGGGCAGCAAAAGTGTCTTTCTCACAATGCTGTGCTGAGTGCCTGAGAACCTGATATAAGCACATACTGCAGCCCCGGACACAGAGTGAGCACTCAGTAGCTAGTTTTTATATATGTGTATATATAATTATAATATTAAATTAAATTAAAATATATTATGTAATATCTATACTATAGTATATATAATATATAATTAATAGAAAAATGATTGATAGATGATAGATAGCACAGATGGCCTGGAGGCCACAGGAGAGTCCCAAGGGTGATTCTATATATAAATACACACATGTATATATAATATATATAGAAAAAGAGTAGTACATAGGGGCAGCTATTATCATTGCTATTTCTTCCTCTCTCTCAGCTCAGAGGGTCTCCCAGAGCAGCCAGTCTCATGGCCTGTCCCCAGAATGGAAGAACAGGTGGAACCTAATGCCATCACCCCACAGTATCATTGGCAAGTTGTATGGCATCCCTTTGTTTAAGTTAATAAAGCCCTTTCCCTCCATTAGATTAAAAAAGGAAAGAAATGGAATGAACAGCGTTCCGCCTGCCTTCTCCTCCACATCTCCAAGGTGGGACGCTTTGCCATAGACTCCCAAATCACTCAGCCTCACGTGACCATTGTGCCAGGAGGAGCATGAGGTGGCACCTCTTCAGCCCCTGCATGTCACTGCACAAAGTTGAGTCTACAGAAGGAAGTGACACCTGCAAGGCCACACGCTGGTGACTGTTGCGGATGGGAACGCAGAGCCCTGGGCCTCACCTGCTATCTCTCCGTCCCTCTCTGTTGCTTCCCATGTGAAACTGGCCACAATTCAAAGAGACAGGCAGAGCAAAGAGGGTTTTATAATACGCGAGCCTCAGGTCATATTTTGTCCCAAACCACACCCGTGTCTCCCACTCCTGTCCCTGTCCCCCCTTGCCACATGGCTCCTTGTCATGTGGCACCAGGCTCTCCAGAACCCCAGTGTCGGAAGGTGTCCCTCTGAACATCAATGATTTTCCACCACGATGGAGCAACTGGATTCTCAATGGCCAGAGGTGCAGGGAGAGCAGTCAGACGTCCTGAGAAGCAGTGACAAGGCAGATGGCACCACCTTGTGAGAGAGAAGAGCAGCAGGATTCCCCCGTCACAGCAGCATACAGGTGCCCCCAGCCAGATGGCCTTTCTCAAGTGCAGATTTTCAGGCTGATCTGGACACCCAAGATTCCCAGCTTCTGTGCTGAGGAGTCCTGGCCTGCTCTTGACATGGCGATGCCCCAGTTCCCTAAGAGCCTGCTTCCCAGCTGCTCTCTGGTTTGGGGCTTGCAGTCAACACCTCAGAGGATACTCTGAGCATCTGGGGGAAGAAAGCACTTGCTGGCCTCACCCTTGGGACTCTCCTGTGGCCTCCAGGCCATCTCTGCTTTCTCTACTCCTCCTGGAATCTGAGGGGTTCTTGTCCCCAGGAGATCAGCCTGTCCTCCTGACATTGGCACAGGAGACAGCAAACCTACACCACAGATACGCGAGCTTCAGCAGAGCCAAAGAAGCAAGGGCTCTGCTGTACATAGGTCTGGATGCTATTGTCTTGCTCTGACAAGCTGTGTGATCTTGGGCAGGTGGCTTGCCTTCTCTGATACCCAGTTTATTCATCTGTAAAGTGGTGGAAATTGTATGAATGACCCCATTATTACTCTGGACACAGAATATCCAGTGCTACTCAAAATCCTGGCACTGAGTTCTTAGGAAGAAGCCTCTGCACAAGGAAGGCCAGGGAGTGTAGAATTCATCTACCCAAAAGAAAAAAAGGGAAAAAAAAGAAAAAAAATTCATCTATCAAAGATTTTAAACAAAATGGTCAGCATGTGAGAGAGGCTGAAGACACGACTCTTCTGGGAAATGCTTTCATGTAGAACAGCCCTCACAACTCAGTGACAGATCACACTGACCAATCACAAGAACTAACATTTATTGAGCACTTACTGTGTACCAAGCCCTGTACTAAGCACTTTCTGTACACACCTTCTTCACTGAATCCTCACAAAAAAACAGCTTACACATGAGAACACTGAATCCTCGAAATGTCTGTAACTTGCTCAAGGAAGTATCTGAGCTGGATTTGAACCCAAGCACAGTGGAGTTTGCTCTTGTCTGTTATGAGGGTGGAAAGCCACTCTATTTTGATGATATTCATCAGGTCAACCCCAAAAGGCAGCCCCTGCTTTGGCTTGGGGGTTCCCCCTCTAGCTATCAGTGGTGAGTGTGACTTCAAGGATCGTTCTTTTCTGTTTGTTTTTAGAGATAGGGTCTCTCTCTGTCACCTAGGCTCGAGTATAGTGACACAATCATAGCTCACTGCAGCCTCAAGCTCCTGGCCTCAAGTGATCCTCCAGCCTGGACAACATAGTGAGATACCATCTCTACAAAATGGCCTCATCACTTGAACTCCTGGCCTCAAGTGATCCTCCTGCCTCCATCTCCTAAAGTGCTAGGATTACAAGTGTGAGCCAATGTGCCTGGAAGGGATCTTTCTTGATCTCCAGGGTACAGATATAGGGCTGACTGGGAGGCCAGGATAACCAGCTGAAGATCAGAATGTTCTACAAAGTCTGCTTCAGGCAATGGCAAGTCCAAGTGAGGCACAGTTTATGTGATCTAGGGAGAGCTATATAACTGTTCACCTGTAGACACTCCCTAGTGTGTGTGTCTGCACATGTGCACACAAAGGAGATATCTGGTTCCTAAGACTGGGTCCATCATTTTCTAAAACTCTCCTTTCACTGAAGCTCTCTCTGCATACTCACTGGCTCCTGGTATACAGGTACGAGCACTTTTTACCCAATTTGTTTCCATGTGAACGAAAACATTCTGTAATCCCTAAGAGGTTCATAAGCCTTTGGGTCTTTTCATGGGTTTTTCTAATTTCACATTTTTCTCCCATAATTCAAGTATCCATCAGCTTAGCTCACCCTCTTCCTTGAATAGCTGGAGGTTCTCCCTGCCCCTCTCCTGCTCCTCTTCTTTCAGGAGGCCTGCTAAGGAGTGAGCCTTGTTGTATGGGGGCTTCTCACTCCTTAGCACCCCCAAAGTTGCTTGTCCTGGCCTGCCTTGGGCTCAGGTGGGCCCTTTTCTCCCAGATAGCTGGTGCCTGGAGCAACATCTGACTTAGGTTGAATACCTCTCAGATACATTATTTTTTCTAAAAATCAACACAGTGAATGTTGCTGTATTATTATTAATTCAACCTTCTTATAGGGGGAATCTGGCTCCCTAAGAGGATAAATTGTATCATTACCTACTGGTGGCAGCAGCAATTAACAGAGGGATTATAATTCAATTAGGGTTTTAATACCTGATTACCATAACAGTGTTGCCAGTGAAATTTTCCTACTTGTAACAGAATTGCTATTTACTCTTCAGAGATGCTACAGACTGAGTGTTTATGTCCTCCCCAAATTCATATGTCAAAATCCTAATTTCCATTGTGATGGTATTAAGAGGTGGAGCCCTTTGGGTGGTAATTAGCTCATAAGGGGACAACTCTAATTAATGGGATGAGTGCTTTTATAAGAGGGACCCCCCACTAGTTCCCTTGTCCCTGCCACCGTGTGAGGACACAGTAAAAAGACAGGGGTCTATGAGCCCTGAAGCACAGCCTCACCAGACGCTACATCTGTAGGCACCTTGATTTTGGACCTCCCAGCCTCCAGAACTGTAAAAAATACATTTGTGTTGTTTATAAGCCACCAGTTTATGATATTCTAGATAACAGAATATCATCCCAGCCTGAACCGACTAAGAAAAGAGAGTTTTAGTGCTGGGTGCTTACTTTATTCATGTCTCAGATACCCCAGGAATTCTGCAATAATCACAACTATCATGGTCTGGTATCTTATTATGTTATTGCAAAGGTAATTGGTATTTTGACCACTACTGTTAATAGCATAATCACAATTACTTTTGCACCAACCAACCTAATACATTCTTAATCACTAAACCATTGTATAAGGTCCTATAAGGTTGGTGTCATTCCTGTTTTGCAGATGCAGACACTGAGGCTCATGGGTGTGAAGCAGTTTGCTCAAGGTCAAGTGGCAGAGATGTTCACAGTGCTGCCTGGCCCCATGCTAAGTGCTTCTCACCCTTCGTGTCATCCTTGAAGAGCTTCCTGTATATAGACAAAAGCAGGTATTTAGCATCACAGTGTATGATGTCCCCAGGGCATCTGTGACTGTGTTCTGTGTCAGTCTGGGGATCTTTCCAGGGCAAAGAAAGAGGAGACACCACCCATCACTCAGCATATGTTGTATTAAGATATTACAGTCACTGTCTGTCACTGGGAGCATTATTATTCCTGATTATTTACAGAATCCACCGGCAAGTAGTCATGGCAGCACCACTGCAATCACTGGCATGAAAAGATGTCAACAAGGAATGAAAAGGGGCATGTTTCACAGTGAAAACACCTTTTTCACTGCAGGACTTTTCAGAGCCTTTAATATGCTATTTTACATTTGGATCTGTAAGAGGAGAATTTAGATTCTATTTTCACGAAGCTGGACCAGTTCTGTGAAATTCCCTTTGAGAAACACTGGTGTGAGGCCATCTCTTCTTTTCCTCTGCCTTCATACCCACAAAAACTGCTTCTGGATTTCTAGTTCTTCATTTCCTCTACTCCCAGACAGCAGCAATAGTGCAAATTACATTTAAGTATTTATCCTAATTGAGACTGAACTCCTTTGGCCTAGGTTGGTTATAGCCAGGGGCTATCAAAGCCATTTTCTGATATATTAACAATTCTTCTTGACCAAAGCAGATACACATGTCCCCAAGCACATGGTGTGCTGAGAAGAGATAGGACATGCCCATCAAAGTTCTAAAGGCGTAAACACAAACACACGTGCCAGGGAAAAAATACTCCCAGAGAGGCACACATCTTTAAAATTCATGGTAAATTTCACACTGAAATTGGCATTTTACTTTTTTTTTTACTTTCTAAAACTTAGGAAAGTGGTTTTGCTTTGTTGCTGTTGTTTTGCTTTTATTTGTTTTGAACTGGGGACAGAGAGCAAGATCCAAGCACTGTGTCAGACTTCCCTCGAAATGCTACTATAGCTGGGTGTTTTGTTTTGTGTGTGTGCCAGAATTTGGAATCACTAAATGCTAAAGACTTGGGGAACATGCCAGTTTAGATTAACTACCTGCCAGGCATTCTCTGAAATTTCCACGTAGGGTTTGCATGATGGATGAACTAACCTTTGGAAAGCTCGGTTTTGACAGGTGGGAGTGGAATTTTGAAGCCCGGTGTCATCAATGCAATGCTCTATAAACCTTTGGAAATAACTCTTCCACATCTGGGGAAGTGGAACCGATCAAATTAAAGCTCTTCTTTAGAAGATGTTTCAGTTGTAAGAAACAGAAAGCAACTCTAGCTGGGGGAAAATGCATGCATTGGCAGGCTCTGGGTGGCCCACAGTACTGAAGGAAGAGCTGAGCAACCATTTCGGGCAGGCAGGAAATGGGGCATTCTGGGGTATCTGGAAGTAGGGGCTTATGTCTTTCTTCTCTATGATGCTACCATTAAGGTAGCTCAGCTCTGTTCTAGCTCCTAAGAGTGAGACTGAGATTGGCTCACCTAGGCTGGGGGTTTCCCTTTTGACCAGTAGGCTTGGGTGGGGAGTGGGAGGGAGAGTGTGCCAGTCATCATCCCTGGAACCCTAGCCCTGTGTGTGAAGATTTTTTCCAAGGAAGGAAGAGCCTTCCCAAGTGGGGTCAACTCCAGATGTGAAGAGAAAGGAGATAACGGTGGATGTGACCTATTCATACTGAACTGGAAAGAATGGGACGTATCTTAAGTCATAAGTAATGGGAAGTGAGAGGATGGTGAGTTTAAGGAAAAGAACAGTATCTCCAAAAAGATAAAGCTGAGGGGAATGTGCCACAACCTTCAGGGAAATGGAGGGTGCCCAGAATACAAGCACCATGGCTTTAGTTAGAAAAGCTCTTTAGGAGAAGGGCCATTCAATAGGGCTAAATAGACTGACAAAAGAGCCGGCTCTTCTACTTAGATTCTAACCCACTAAGAAGTCATGTGACCCCTAAAGGAGCCTGCAAACAGCCTGCTCTACATTTGCATGTGACCAACGTGCCATTTCTGAGTTTCAATTAAACAAGTTTGGTGCTATCATAGACGCTGCTCATTGTCAACCCAACAGCCATTCTTTAACCCTTTTCCCAAGCAGGTAGAATCTGCCTCCTGCAAGGAGACTGAAAATGCTGGATACTCCCTCTTCCAAGCCCCCTGACTTCTGGGGGTGGACATGCAACATCATTCTAGCCAATGCAAGTAAAGGAAATCTTTCTCAGGGATGCTGGGAAACATTTTCCTCCCTGATAAAGAGAAACCCACAAGTAGAGTTATCTTGTTACATGACTGGGCTCCTTTCTTTCAACCTTTGAGCATGATGGGATGAGGATGAGATTCTTGGGGATGCTGCAGCCACCTTGTGATCATGAGGAGAGAATCACTGGCATACTGAAGATGGTGGAGTAAGAGGATGGAAAAGGCTGGGGGCTTTGAGACCACCAACCTCTCAGTTTCTGATATTTTTCATCTTAACCCCTGCTGATTAAGCTTCTTTCACTGGAGTGTATTGTTGGTTGCACTCTAAGGTATCTCAATGGAAATAGTTGCCCAAGGTAAAATCAAACACTCTCATATAAAATAAAGATTCTTGACTTCTCTTGAAAAAAATCAAAAGATCTGGCAACACTGGGCCTGTCTTTCTAACTGGAAATAACAACCTGGAGCTAAAGAGGGTCAGCACCATTTTCCTGGGGTGTATGCTCTTAGTCCTCCACAGTCTCCACTATTCCTTAATGTCCCCCACCTGCCTCATTCACTGCATTCCCTTCCTAGTACCTGAAGGTATCTGAGCTTGTGGCTGCTGGACTCTAACATGGATTTTGAGTAAGTTTACTCAATGAAGGAAGAAAACCTGGCAGCCCACAGCTCCCAGGGTGGGCTCGGGCTCTTCACGCTGTGTGCAACATGCTTTGCTAAAAAGACTGAATAAGAATCCCACATCCAAAAAGAAACGGGGGTTGAGGAATAAATGTTCTCATTGCGACCATTTAATTGGTGCATTGTGATGTTATATTTACTTCACATTAATAGAGCATGAAATTAAGACATAAGGCTCTGCACAAATGCCTGCCTTTTGCAAACTGGCTTACACTGTTCATTATGGCTCCTGAGCATCCTACCATTGGCCTCCTATTATTACATCATTTGTAATTTTAATTATATTTTAATCAAAGCTCTTATGTGGACAGTTTTAGAATTTTCCATGTAATTATCAGCATTAATAACTCTCTGTTGTTACTTTGCAGAGTGCTTCCTGGCCATTTATCTTTAAATAAAATTATCAATATTAATTTACACATTATGGTCTAGAATTTTAAGTCCTCATTAACTGAAGTATAACCCTTTTCCTTTCCTCCTGCTTTCTGTTACTCAGATAAAACTAGGATCAAATAAGAATATGGGCCACATCAGGAGGGTTTTTTTTTTTTTTTAACAGTAGCAAATGATTCTTTTCCTACATTTCTATTTTGGGCTTTGTTTTTGAAAATAAGAGTTTTCAGTTAAGTTATTGCTTAATTTTCTAATATTATATGAATTTTAGCTCAGAATTTAAAATTATGTCTTTTCAATTGCTATGATTTATTTCTTAAAATATCTCACATTCATCTTCAAAGCTGCTTGCCAATGTAACTGCTATAATTTTTTTAAAAATTAATGGCCTCACTTTGGATGGAAGTCAATTCAAGCCTCCCCCTCTGCTACTCCATCCATGGGACATTCACATGACTCTGTGCCAAAGCCAGTTTGGAAGGACCAGGGCTGGAGAGGGCTGCACTGGGGGTCATGGAGCATGGTCAGTAGTACATGCACTCCAAGGGTAAGCCCATGGAGCTTAACAGAAATGGCTGACCAAAGATCTTCTGATGCTTCTAATTTGCACACCCAGCCCAGGGTTGATCAGCTGACACTTTAGGCAGCCACTCGAGTCTCTCAAAATGCAGTCTGTTACGCTAACTGCCCAAAAGCGACACCCGTGGCTGGGTGTGGTGGCTCACACATGTAATCCCAGCACTTTGGGAGGCCTAGGTGGGTGGATCACTTGAGGCTAGGAGTTCGAGACCAACCTGGCCAATGTGGTGAAACCCCATGTCTACTAAAAATACAAAAATTAGCCAGGCATGGTGGCTGGCACCTGTAGTCCTAGCTACTTGGGAGAGGCACGAGAAGAGCTTGAACCCAGAGGCGGAGGTTGCAGTGAGCCGAGATCGCACCACTGCACTCCAGTCTGGGCGACAATGTGAGACTCCATCTCAAAAAAAAAAAAAAATAGTGACACTCTGGATAGCATAAATGCATCACCTCATAGCATCCAGGCCAAGGAATCTGAAGAACCACATGGTACATCCAATAGGCACTGGATGAAGGCAAAGAGCTGAGCGAGAGACACAGCACATTCCTGATTCTGTTCTTGTACCTTCTACCAGAGTTCTATCATGCTGAAACATTGCCTGCCAGCTAGGAACAGGAACATGCCACCACTTAGAGAATCCTTAGAGCAGAGCTCTGCAAAACTCAGATCCTAAAGGGGAAAAACTCTCAACCTGAAGCTGCTTCTTACCTCCAGTGGCCACCCAGCCACTCCCTTGAGATGGGCCCCAGGCATGAAGTTTCTGATCTGTGAAATGAGTCACACCACTTCTTGTAGAAAAGCCAAGTAAAGCCCCACTCCCCGTAAAATTCACTGTATGAGGTTGAGCTACAGAACTGGTTCATAAACTTAGGCTGAAAGATGGGAAGGATTTTGTGCCCATAAACCCTCAGGGAACTGCAGTGACCTCATCCCCCACACATGCTCTCACGCATCTTCAAGCTCATCGTGTTTGGTGGAGGCCTGTGCATGAAGTTATTAATTTTATTTGCTTCCAGATTCAATGATTCAAAGGCCCTGGCAATGCTCAAGCTGTCACTCAAAGTTTCAAATCTATTTCAGAGACACGAGGCATGAGAAGCTGATGGCTCAGAAAGGTTCTGAGCCTTTGCTTCCAAGCTCAACACCTGGAATGACCTACAGACAGAACTGGCTTTGGGTTACTGCATCTCCAATGACTTGTTGCACTGGGGGGCCAACACCAAGTCTTCCAGGTGGGAGGTTTTATTATGTTTTACAACCATGAAAACAAAGGAAGGTGGCTGTTACAGCAAACATTTCAGATAGACGAATCGGCCAAGCTCCCCAAAGCCCACATTCGCAGCCTCTTCGTCGCATCTCTCAGAGATTGTTCCTGGTGTCCTTCACTTGCAAATTCAAGAATGTTGAAAGTAGACATTTAAAGTAGCAGGAACACCATCAGTGAAACAGAAGCAGAAGTACGATGACTTTGAGAAACAACTGATGAAAAATACACTACAGA
The DNA here is from genome assembly GCF_030222135.1 of Aotus nancymaae. Lineage (NCBI taxonomy): Eukaryota > Metazoa > Chordata > Mammalia > Primates > Aotidae > Aotus > Aotus nancymaae. The sequence goes on from NW_026988421.1 coordinate 10,372,736, forward strand.
AAACCATTTCTATTGTGTTATGATGTCAGGGTGGCAGATGTGCCCGGGGCTTAGCGTCCATCCTCCCAGGACACTGGTCATACGGGGCCTTCAGTGATCCCCTCCAGAGGCAAGCTGGGTGCACTGTCCGCTGTGGGCCTCTCCTCTTTCTTCAGTGAGGCTGGGACTCGGAGACTAACGTAGGGTTTATGGCAAGCTGTGTTGGCCAGAGGAGGATAGTGCTGTCTGTAGCAAATGTATGCAAAAATGAGGCCGATGACTCCGCCCACAAAGGAATCTAGGCAGGAAACAGCAGAGCGGGGAAAAATGGGTTACTATTTGTTCATATGTGGCCAGTTAGACTTTCCAGAAAGCGCCTTTCCTACCTGTTCTAGGAACTGGTTTGCTTACAGTTCCTAGAAAGACTAAAGGAAAGAGAAACCATCGTGGTGGCCTCTGCAAACTGCCATCATTCCTGGCACTTAAACACTTAAACATTAAAAAATGAGTTCTTGATTCTTTTTTCCCTTATTGCTTTTTACTTTTTTTTTTTTTTTGAGAAAGAGTCTTGCTCTGTCACCCAGACTGGAGTGCAGTGACACGATCTTGGCTTACTGCAGCCTCCGCCTCACGGGTTCAAGTGATTCTCCTGCCTCAACCTCCCAAGTAGTTGGGATTACAGGCATGCACCAACACACTGAGTCAATTTTTGTATTTTTAGTAGAGACAGGGTTTCACCATGTTGGCCAGGCTGGTCTTGAACCCCTGCCCTCAAGTGATCTGCACACCCCAGCCTCCCAAAGTGCTGGGATTATAGGCGTGAGCCACCACACTGGCCCTTCCCTGTATTTATTTAACTCACACCTGAGCATTGCATAAACTCAGATTTGTATTTCTGATTTTTAAAATCAATTCTAAATTCTGGAAGAAGAATTCAACCCATCTCTGTAGGATCTAAACATCTCGGGAGCTGTAATTTTTTTTCTTTAGTAAGTTCCCACCAGAGTCCTGTAATGTTGCTGGTGTGCTGCAAAAAGCCAGCGGGCGCACTGGTCTCTGCCTCGTCATAAGTAGTTTCCCAGGGATGAAATGAACTTTCTGAGTCACAGACAAAGTGAATAAAACATTTTAAGATATGCCTGTGTTGGCAAACTCAGCAGACCTCTGGCAGGAAGGGCTCAATTCTCTAACACCTAACAGATCTTACCAACTGGGAGGCGAGAGGGGAGCAGGCAAGGCAGGAGGGTGCATCTACAGGGAATACCAGCCCTCCACCCCAGGGCAGCCCTTGCCAAAGAGCACATTCAGGTAGTTCTCAGTAGAGACCTCATAAAAGCAGCTCACACCAGCAACCCTCACTTAGTATCTGCGTGTGTGTTCACTTTAACTGTCTATGGGTTATTTTTGCTAAAAAGGTTCTAGTCCAGTGGAAAATCTCCCCTAACAAAAAGATTTGGAACTCTTTTAAGGTTGCTGTCAGGCTGAACTGCAATTCTCTGCCGGGGGGTCTCCAATTTCACAGTTATTATCTTGTTGAATTGTACAGGCTTCCCATAGGCAGGCAGGATCAGCCTCATTTTCCCTGAAAGAATTGGGCTTGAACCCTGGAGTCCTGATCCTGCAGTTGCACTGGTCCATGGTGCTGTGCTCATACCCTGGCAGGTTCATTCCAGGCTTGATATCCACAAGACTCTCTGAGGTCCCAGGCTTCAGGATGCAGCAGGCCCATGGCCTGAAGGGTGTGTCCACCTGCATTCAGGTAGAGGGCAACAGTTTTCCTGAAGGATCAGTGCTCAGGGTGATAATTTTCCCAACAATTCCCAGTGAGCAACACACTGTATAGAGACTTCAGTTTAAGTCACAAACTAATGTCCCTGTGTCTCCTGTAGGTGACATTTTGAATGGTTGTTAAGGAAATGTATCTTTCAAGAAAACAAGCTGTTCAATGCTTAGAAATGTGCATCACGCCTATCAGTCTTTTTGTGATCCTGTTATTATGTATCCTGGTTTTATCTAGATCTAACAGGATAATTTCTGAGGACAGGGACAGTATTTTCATGTTTCAGTATCTTTCAAAGAATTGCTTCTACTTTCAGCATTTCTATGAAGCTCATAGTAAAACAATAGAGGTTCTATAATTAATAGCTTTATCTTCTTTAAAATAAATTTGTAATTTCATGCATGTAATTTTATTAATCCGCAATAGCAAAGCAGGAAAAGAAGCGTAAATAAAAGAAAAACTCTTTTATTTTAGACATGTCTGTGATGGTAGCATAAGCTTTCAGTGCATGCAGACCAAGAGCCCAGTCACCGCTCTGGAGCTGGACTTGGGACACAGCAGTTGTTGATGTTCTCTCAGGAGCAAATAGGTGCAGCCATTCTCCTGCTTGGCTGACTCCTTCCTACTGCTGTAAGAGAACAGCCAAGCCCCTGTGTCATTCAAGGCTGCAATCCTGGCCCTGCCATCCGTCCCAGCCATTTCCCCTTCACCCATCCTTCCAAAGCCATGGGCTTCCCTTTTGTTCCTCAAATGCATGTACTTCTTCCCCTCTTGGAGGTCCACATGTGCTGTTCCAATCCTGGATTCCTAGGAATCCCTTTCTCCTCACACCTTCCCTTAATCAATTTCTTTTCATATTTCAGAGTTCGACTCAATATCATTGTGCAACATGGCCTCATCTGACCTCCAGACTAGACCAAGTCCCCAGTTACACAAGATAATAGCCCCTCCCCACTCCCCATGCAATCAGAGTGGAGAACAATGACACACTGTGCGATTGTTTAATGTTTAACGCTGGACTCAAAACTCTATGTGGGTTGGCTGTTGATTCCTTCAACAACTTGGCCAATACCTTGTTCACGGCATAATTATGTTTGTTGAGGGAAATGGATATATAGTAACTCAGGGTTAGATTGGGTTGTGGTCCTGAGTGTTTTGGGGTGTGCCCCTTTCCCATTCTGGTCCTCTTGATGACCTCATCAGTAACATATGAGCTTGGAACCACAAGTGCAAGGTGGCTAAGATGCCTTGTTATATAAGTGTTCCTGGAATTTGATCCTGAGTCAGCCTACTGAGGCCACACATCAAGATTATTTGGAGACTCTACCAAGGTGCATTTAGAAAATAGTTCATATTCCCTAGCACCTTGGGGAGGAGGGTGGATTGCCTGAACTCAGGAGTTTGAGACCAGCCTGGGCAACTCGAGGAAACCCCATTTCTACTAAAAAATAAAAATAAATAAATAAATAAAAATAGCCGGTCATGGCAGCACGTGCCTTAATCTCAGCTACTCCAGAGGCCGAGGCAGAAGAATTGCTTTAACTCAGGAGGTAGACGTTGCAGTGAGCCAAGATTACACCACTGCACTCCAGCCTGGGTGACAGAGCAAGACTCTGTCTCAAAAAAATAAAAAAGAAAGAAAAAGAAAAAAGAAGAAAACAGGTCATATTCTCTTCTTGGTTGAGATAAAATATCATTTAGAAACAAAAGTCATTCTAACTGGTCAAAGGGAGAGACCAAATAATTGTCACTGCTTTCTCCCCATAGGAGTTCAGACTTAAACAACTGAGGAACACGGTGTGACTTCACAGTAGCTGTCTGGCAGAAAGGCAAGGAATACAAATTTGTGTCTGCTCAGACTTGGTGAGCAGCCATCAGGGTAGGATAGGATTGGAAGACAACAGGGAAAGCAGGAGGCTTTCCCAAGAATGAAGAAGAAGAGGAGGAGGCAGCAGACCCATCCCCAAGAAAAGAACTGTTGGCCATTTGGAGGCTCCTGGGGCTGTGGTAAAGTAACCGCCACTTACCCTCACCCCAACCCAAGAATCTGCCATGCTGAGAAATCCTAAGGCTAAGACGTTGCAGTCCCTATCAGGGCAAGCTGCTTTTCCTCTCTGAGTTTCCTTATCTCTCAAATGTAGCTCTCAATATTCACCTCATTGAGTTGCGATGATAATTTAATAACATGATCATTTTATGATAATTTAATAATGCGATGATAATTTAATAAAATGATCACTTCATGGAGTATGCCAAATAGGACATAAAAATAGTATCCATCCTTGTTATCCTATGCCATTCCTCTCACATTCTACTCCAGAACTGCTGGAGGCTTTTTCATCCTCCGCCATCCTTCTCCTCACACACAACTCAGCGGTTTACAGTTCTTACCTCTTTGGTATGGCTACGTTTCCACAGCATTGTAAATAAACCTCTAAGGAACTTAAAAACACACTTGTCACCCAAGAAATTGTGAAGCAATATGCACCATGAATTCTGGAGCAGGGCCACAGGGTGTAATTAACATGATTAAATAAAGTTGCTTAAATGAAAAATCTCTTCACTAGCCTGTAGCCACCAGCCTATAAAATGTGCCAGGCCTTTTTCTAGTTCAAGGTCTTAGAGTTGCATGATTGTTTAGTTTTTCCTCTAACTGCAGGAAACAGCCCCCTGGGGTATTTTTATTAGCATCTAAAATGATCCACAACATCTGCATTTGAGCCATTGACTAAACAGACCAAAGAGCAAAACCTACAAATAACACCATTCAACATTCTATTTTCTGTAGCACCTAATGTAGCATCTCATTAGGTGGATCATTGACCAAAAGACATCAAACCATTCCAAGAATGTTTCCCAGACTTACTGAAACAGCAGCATGCATGGAAATGACAATTCCTGCCAATTCTGCTTTCCCCTTTAATGGAATGAGTGAAAAGTGATATCACAGGTGCTATAGGAGTTATCAGAAGTAACAAGGGCAATGAACAGTCTCCCTAAGCTGCTTCTCAGCAACGTCACTTTTGGGCTGTGTTTATTACAAAGGTGGTGAACACGATCCACCTTTGTAATAGCACTTGAAGGAGCTTGTCATCAATTGCCTCAAGTGGGTATTGCTATTTTAATAAAATCACATTTGTATCCTCTTGATAGACAAGCAAGCAGGGGACAAGAAAGCCCTTCTTGGGGGAAAAATACTTGGGATTAACTTTGCCCCAAATCAACTGAAGTCTCAAAAGGGAAATAAATGGATCTCAGTGTCTTTGAAATCCAAAATACTTCTGTCTCCTTACTTAGAACTGATGTCCTTCATTCATACACATGCATTGCATACGTATCAGGTGTCAGACATGACAGCCAAGCCTAGGGCACAGGCTGAACAAATGGGACAAGTCCCTGCTATCCCAGAGTTTCCAGCTATGGGGCAAGACAGACACTAAACCATGACAGCCTTGTCAGCTATGACAAGCACCATGAAGGAAATGGGTGAGGGTCTGTGAGCTTCCCCAGCACAGAGGCCTGGGCTATTCTGGAGCAGAGGTTTTGCTGAGGACATGACCCTTAGGCTAAGACCTGAAGGATGAGCAAGAGTCAACAGGAAGAAGCTGAGGAGTAGAGGAAAGGAGGCACTTGTGGTTTTCCAGGCAGAAGAAGGGTATGTGTGAAGGTGCTGATGACAAAGGAGGCTTGGTAAATCTGAGAAACTGAAGGTAGACCTGTCTTTTATGAGAGGGGTAGCAGCTTTGTAAGACTACAGGACACAAGTTGACCTGTCATCTGGTGTGGGGTGAAGCAGAATGTTTTCCATGTCCCTTTGTGGCTCTGTGGAGCCCTCGGCACGGACCAGAGGCCCCAGTCTTTCTCTGGGCTGCCATCTATGCACTCTGTGGCCTCACACCTACCACCAGTGGGGTTTCCTATTTCTGAGTCTATCTCCCTGACTACATGTCATTGTCTAGGACTCTGGGATGTTTCATTCCTACTTATTTCCCAGAGCTCAGCGGACTTTTATTCAGCAAATGGGGAACTGACACTGAACAACATCTACAAGAGGCACTAAAGAATCAACATCACCAGCCACAAAGGGCCACATATTGTACCATTCTGTTTATATTCAACGTGCAGAATAGGCAAACCCATAGAGATAAAAAGTAGATCAGTGGTTGCCAGGGCCTGGGCCATGGAGGAATGAGAAGTGGTTGCTGAGAGATAAGGGTTTCTTTGGGGTACCACTATCTAGAATTAGATAGTGGTAATGGTTGTACCACTCTGGATATATAAAAATGTTTCTCTACTTTAAAAGGGAGAATTTTATAGTTGAGAATTATAAAGAAAGCTGTTCTTTAAAAAGGAAGGAGAGAATTGACACCAGGTGAGCAGACAAGCTCCAATGGAAGTGAAAAGAGTGACTCTGAAGCAAGCAACCTGGATTTGAATCCTTACCTACAAAACTGACAAAACCCTGCCCGCTCATCATGAGGTCAAAAGACAGGAGAGGACCTTATGAGTTCTGTCATACTGAGGTGCCAGGCTGTCCTCATCTGTTGTGGCACACAAAAGCAGAAAGGCCTCTGAAAATGTGCTGTCATATCCTATGGAAGATCATCCTTTCTGGCAGCCTCCAACATCACTAAGCTGGCTTGACTTGGGACCTTATATGTCTTGGGCTCCATGACCCAAGGTACTAGGGAAAAATCAGCTCTGGCAAACTCAACGACTGCCTGTGATTTTGTTGTTTTTATACTTTCCAGTAATTCTACTACTTGTAAAGCTTCATGTTTCTGTGATTTTGAGTTTCTATAAAAGACCTTACCTAGCAGGAAGGATGCACAATAGACCTGGTAGAGTATAAGCTGAGAGGACAGCAGCTGTGTCTGTCTCACTCAGTACTGAGCCCAGTGGAGAACATGCCTGGTAAGCAGGCACAAGAGACAGGAGGGAGGCAGGGAGGGAAGGAGGAAAGGAAGGAAAGGAAGGAAGGGAGGGAGGGAAGGAAGGAAGGAGGGAGGGAAGGAAGGAGGGAAGGAAGGAAGGTTGGTTTATATTGTAACCTTTTGCTTATTTTTAAAAGGAAAGAAGTAGAGAAGGAGGGAAGGAGGAAAAGAGGGAAGGAGGGAAGGAGGGAAGGAAGGAAGGTTGGTTGGTTTATAGTGTAACTTTTTGTTTATTTTTAAAAGGAAAGAACTTGTAGAGAATAAGTTAATTATAGCAAAACCAGGACAAAGAAAAAATGATACTAGTAAAAAAGGAACATGATTTAGTGGAAATCATTGATTTATTCAGCATGTATTTACTGAACACTGTTATAAATTAATCGTGTCCTTTTGAAAGATATGCGAAAATCCTAGTCCCTAGGACCTCAAAACATGACCTTATTTGGAAATAGGGTTTTACAGGAGTAATCAAGTTAAAATAAGATAATCAGGGTGGGCCCTAATCCAATATAAGGACTAGTGTCCTTATAAAAAGGCAAAATTTGGACACAGAGACGATACTCAAAGAGGAAAGCGGATGTGAGGACACAGAGAAAACACCAGGGGAGGAGAGAGGTAGAGACTGGAATCACGCCGCCATTGGCGGAGGCACATCTGGGGCTACTAGAAGCTGGAAAAGGCAGGGAAGGATCCTCCCCTTACTGATTTCAGAGACAGGGTGGCTTTGCCAAAGACTTCCAGCCTCCAGAACGGTGGGACAGTATCTTTCTGTTGTTCTAAACCACCCAGTTTTTGACACTTTGCTATGGCAGCCTTAGGACCCTGATACAAGTTCCTACTATGTGCCATATCACCAAGAGAAACCTAAATCCCTGCTCACATGGAGATCATATTCTAGTGCAGGGACCAGCAAACTAAGTGAACCCATTCCTTTATATATCGTCTATAGTCACTTCTGGGCACTACAGCCAGATTGAGTAGTTGCAACAGAGATCGCACGGCCACATACAGCCTAAGATATTGACTATCTGACCCTTTACAAAGTTTGCCCACCCCGTTCTAGTGGTTAGGAACAGACAATAGTCAATACATACTAAATTATTTCATTTGTCAGAAGGTGGTAAATGTACAAGGGGCGAGGGACATGGCATGTGGGGAAGGGGCATCACAGGACTGAGAAGGTGATACTTGAGCCCAGTTTGGGAGGGAGAAGGGGAACAAGCCATGCCCACATCTCAACAAGAGCATTCCAGGCACAAAGTGGAGCCTGTACAAAGGCTCTGAGGTGGGACGGGATGGGCTTGTTCAAGGAGCAGCCAGAAGCTCAAGCGATGCAATACTGTGAACAAGGAGGACAAGTAGCTTAACCATAGCATCAGAGAGGTACAGAGGCAGCAATCCTGTGGGCCTTGGCAGGACACAGGCTGTGATGTGGAGTGAAATGAGAGTCACTGGACCATTTTTGCAGGAGTGGCATGTGCTAACTCGAGCTCTAAAGGCACACTCCAACTGCAGTTGAGGGGCAAAGAAGGAAGGAGGGAGCCAGGCTAAGAGGCTTCTGCAATGATTCAGGTAACAAGTGGTGATCACTAGACCAGAGTGGGAAGGAAAAATTGGAGTCTATATATATATATGCTGAGAAGGAGGAACCACAGAACGCCAAAGAAAGCTGAAAAGAGATGGGTTCCCTTGAGTAAAACAAAGGAAGGAGGCCAGCGAGACTTGGGAGCCATCAACATCCATCTTCCCTGGGAATTACGTAATGGGGAAACAGCAGGGCTATCCTGGAGGCAGGAAGAGGGCTGAAGTCCTGACTGAGGATGGCTCTCTTTAGGCTGAAAGCACACTATGCAGTGGACTTTGACCAGAGGGAGGGGTGAGCCGGGGGCTGAGGCTTCTCACGCTCTCCTGGGCACCAACACAGAGGCGGGTGGACTTACATGGGCAGTCAAGACTCAGAGGTTCCCAGACAGAGGCAGGGGTTGGCAGCCGATGGTGAATGTGACTGTGGGCCCTGCCACACAGAGCAGCCGGCCGTGAGGGAAATGAGGTGAGATCAATTCACTCAGGACTGAGGATATTTGAGGGAGAATCTCAGTGTTTTTGTTCTACCCAGGGCTGGCAGGTTTTTGGCAGAAACAATCATATTGTTCCAAGGGATCTTTTTCAAGTTGTTTCATTTAGAAAATCTACAGATTGCTTCTGACAGCACAAGGCAGGCCTGGTTAACAGTGTGTGTCCCTTGGCTCTGTGCGTGTGTGTGTGTGTGTGTGTGTGTGTGTGTGAGAGAGAGAGAGAGAGAGAGAGAGAGAGAAGCAGATAGAGAGATGGAGACAGACACAGAGGGGAGAGAAGAGGAGAGTGTACATAGTTGAATAGACAGACACAGAGGGGAGGGACAGGGAGTAAGTACATAGCTGAATTTCTACCCCTAATTCTGTTTATCTTTAAGAAATGGGACACCTGTGGTAAATAGTTCCCTTTGTACCTGGACTGACTGAAACTGGCTAAAACCAAGATAGCTGACTGAAGAACTTCAAGAAGACCTCAGGCCTCACTGTAATCTCAATTCCATGCCAAACGACACTCTCACCAGCACCATGACAGTTGACAATTGCCATGACAACAACTGGAAGAAGCCATAAAAGGAAGGCAGCGCTCTGGTTCCCAGAAGTTCACTGTCCATTTCCAGAAAAAGAACCAACTATTCCTCCTCTAGATTTTACTGCCTGACCTCTTCATTACAGAAACCCTAATATTTTAATCCCTTCACCCCTTACTAACTGAAAAGTTCATCTGAGAGCTGTGTTTCCACTGCTCCATTCTTTGGCCATGGAATAAAGTGTACTCTGCTTGATGCTCACATTTGATTTCATGTAATGGTTCTGTGACACTGAAAAGGGAAGATCTCATCCTTTGGGGCTACTGAGTTTATTAGTAACAAAAGGAAGGAGAGCTCAAGAGAGGCCTGTGAGTTGCAGGATGCCATGAGGCTTTGAAACAAAGGTTTCTCCAAAGGGAATAGCTTCTCCCTGACTTTTTGAGGCCAGAAGCATTTTATGGCACACGAAACAGTCCAGCACATATCCAACCACCAAACCACCTGCATTTGGAGGATCAATAATCTCCTGAAGTTTGGTAACTACATTAAGTTCATTTCAAATCACAGACCTTTCACCGCCCAGTCGGGGAAGCAGGCGAAGGCAATGACGGCCATCTTGAGAACTTCAGCCCAGTGAGACAACTGCATCTGTGACTGACCGAGATGCTTTCCAACCTTAGTCTGGGTGGAAACAAATGACTGTTTCATTCTTTCAGGCCTGTTCCCTTAGATTACCTCCAGAGGGGGATGCTCTTTCTTATAATGAAACACCACACAGGCACCCAGGGCTGCTTAGAATGACCCATGATTAGAGAAACAAGTATTTCAAATATTATCTCCGAACCTAGTCACATGGGGAGAGCTTGGTTTCAGATGCAGGGACTTGAGGTGGTCAGGGGAGCTCATTATTAAGTCCAGTGATGGAGCAAACAACACATTCCTGCCACTAGTAGCTGTAACCCTCCATTGACAAGAAATCGTAATCACACGACAAGGTGAACAGAGGCAGAAGTCAGTTTAAGGACATGCTCCGCTCTTTCTCTGCATTTATTTTCCCTAGCATGGGGATTCTACAAGTTTGAGCACTGTTAAACACATTGTTAATCACAAAGGTGAACCTGTTTGCAAGGGCACTGGGCTTTGCAGTTACCATCATCTGTGAAACTCTCCAGCTTCCAGTAGACCTAAAAGCCAGAATGTCACAAGGACACAGGGCACATCACCCACATAGAGATTTAGTATTGATCCAGCTGGTTTAGTGTCTGGGGAAGTTCTTCTAAATGTCTCATGTGTCCTTCCCTATGCCATGGCCTGTGCCTCTGTATTTTCCTCATTTAATAAGACAATAGATTTTTATATTTGAAGTTGGCTGGGGAGACAGAAAAGACCAGGGGGTGTCAACAACAGAAAATAACCATGATAATGGACAGAGAGTCATTGGAGATTATGGACTATTTATTGGATATGACTGTGTAATCGAGTAATTGGATGTATTTCCACATTAGGTACAGTTGCTTAAATCAAAATTGAAATGGAGTCATAAAGTCTCATAACATGAATGCTGTTAACTAAAGTCTATACTGAGGGGGACTTGAGTTTTGCTGATGCTAATGGGGCTCCATGTGAATGTTCACCATGATGGATGGCCCCCGCCCACGGTCACTTGACAGCTCAGTTCACCAAAGGTAAACAAGTTATTTATCTTAATCAGGCATCCTGCCTCAAATGTCCACCTACACTGCAGTTGAAGACCTCGCTCTGCATCCCTCCTCCCAGCGGAAAACCTCTGAGGCCTCCTTGATTTCTCCCTTAATAACTGAGTGTTGAATGAATAAAACTTTCCTTTCCCAGAGCACTGCTGCTTCTTAACATGTAACAAGGGAAAGAAGCATGGAGCCGGGGTACAATGTAGAACAGGGATTCTCAGCCTGGGCCGTATTCACATTTGGGGCTGGATAACTCCTTGTTGGTGGGCAGGGGGTCTTGCGGTCGTAGGACATTGAGCAGCATCCCTAGTCTCTAACTGTCCACCCACTCGATGGCAGTAGCACCTACACCTCAAAGTTGTGACAACAAAAAGATGTCTACAGACATTGCTCAATGTCCCCTGAGAGGTACAGTGAGCCTCTTCATCATCCAGTTGAAAACAACTGGTGTAGACAGTGGCAGACAGCCTTGTGAAGAGGAACTCAGGTAAAATGAGTCCAACTCAGAGCCTTTTAAACATCCAAGGAAGCTGTGTTCCTCTCCTGGCTGACTCCAAGGGTGTAAGTTGAACACGTAATAGCAGAGCTGAACTGGTCCCTGGCCTATACCAATAACCTGTACCAAGAGATGCGTGTTCAGCTTGAGCTACAGAAGTCTACTACGATGCAGTTTTGATTTGATTCCCAAATATGGTTCTAACCATCACTGAACATAACTTCTCTTGCTTGGCTTTCCCAATGGTCCACAGAGGATGAATATTCTCCCTCTACTGCTCAAAGTTCCTTTCTGTGCCTGTTGGACAGTAACGGTTTCAAAGCCTCAGTTGCCAGCAGGCCTTGGGCACACCAGCGGCAGCATGAATTAACCATCCCCTAAAGACAAGAGCTGTGATTCCACATTCCTTCACTTCACCACGTGACACCACCACAGCTAGAAAATGAGGAACAAAACAGGGTAGGGCCAGAGAGTACTGAAGACAGGCCAGCCTCACATCTTAGGCTATCAGTACAAGATCACTATGCAAAGGCTCTTACTGACTCCAAGATAAAGGAAAAATTGATTCCATTCTGAAACCCCCAGTCATTCCCCAAATCCAGAGTGGTTGACTAAATGTGAAAACCTGGCATTCATAGCTTACAAATAAATCATGTTCCAAAAAAACTGTCTGCCTCCGAGTCAGTTGTTTGGGAAACACAGTGCATCCTTCCTTAGAAACAATGCACTAAGCAGCAGTGATACCACTCTGCATGTGTGTAGCTCATTTCCATTTACAAAGAACATTTGGATCCATTATTTCATTCAATCTATGAAAAGCTCTGCGAAATATTTAGGGATTCATTGTTCCTGTGCCCAAAGAAGAAACTGGCTCACAAGAGATCAATGAGAAGCAGTCTACAAAAGGCCATTTGGCCCATAGTATTCTTCATGGGGAAATGCCCTAACCACGTAGGTAGGAAACAATTCTGTGGGAAAACATTCCCAGTTCCAAGGGGGGTGGGCTGTGCCTTTGTTTTTCTTTGGCCCAATGACTCTCTCCATCCTTCTGTCTTATGATGTGGCTTCTTATCATCCAGAATTTCATCCAAGTCATTGATAAAAATAGAACAAGGGTGGGCCCAGACCCCAGCCCTGTGACCCTCTTCTGACCACCCCATCAGGAGGGTCCCAGATCTCGCTAGTATTTGATGCTTGCTGCATCCACCTGTCCAAACTGTGTCAGCATCTCTTTCCCTATACCCTTCACCCTCCAGCCCAAAGCTGCTGCTGGGGTCACGGGACACCTGGATCATGAGCTCCAGGGAGGTACGGGATAGAGATGAGACCAGGAAGGAACAGGAGAAGCTGGGCAGTGCTGGAAGGAGCACAGGTCTCCAGAGAAGAGGAAGAAGGAGGGGCTCTCAGCTAGGAGTTTCCCTTAACTCTGCCCTCTTCCATTGCCTCATTACCACTGCAACACACCCCTGGAAAAGGTGTTAAGAGGGTAGTCCTGCAAGGCAGCGGGCTACAAAGACAGGGAGAGGTGAACAATGCCCAGCAACAGTCGGAAAACAGGAAAGGGAGAGGAGGTTTGGGTCACAGACCTATTGCGGAAGCTGATTCACCCAAAGAAGCTGGATTCAAGCACATTTTCTTTGCTTTGTTTGGTTAAAATGGACACTGTATAGTGGAGCTCTCTACCAGTGCTTCTTAGACTTCATCAGCAATGATAGACTTCCTTATTAACTATGAAGATTCTAGGCCACTGCTCCAGATGCACCTCTAGAGAGTCCAGTTCCTAGATCAGGGCAGCCTGATCAAGGTGATCTTTGGACTGCCCTTGGGAAACCCTTCCCTAGACCCCATGGTCCCCAGAGGCCACACCTCCTGTGGACATCACCTCCATCTCGGCTCTCTGTTTGCTCTGGCAGGTGGTGGTTGTCTTTCAGACAGACTGTGAGCTGCAGCTTCTCTGCAGAAGGACATGGCATGGTTTAGTTCTATTTCAGGAACAAGCCCCTCCCTTGTTTGTGTTATTCTGATTTTTAACAACGATCCCAGGACTGATATATGTATATATATAGGCAAACTTCACCCCAGGCTTGTAGCTGCTGCTCGGAGCATTACTGGAATGAATCCCTGGCTGGATATACCTTTCAGAAGAGCATCCATGGTGACAAATATGTCCTTGTAGGTGAATTTGATAAGCAAAGGAAGCCAAAAACCACTTGGCATGAAGTCTGAGGACTGAGGCAAGTGATCCAGCAGGAAAACCACATTTGGGTCTCAGGCCAAGGGTGACTCTAAACCAAAGGGCCCGATATTCTGGTGGGACTCAAGCAGTCTCCTGGAGCATGAAGGAGGAATGAGAGCTCCAATTCTTTCCCCAGGAAGGCCAGACCTCACTTGAACCAGAATATCTGCTTCAACATTGTATCCACTCAGTCATTGCAGCCTCCTCTGGTTTCTGACAATGGGCACTCAGTCCCCAACAATGGTGTATTTCTACACCCAACCCTGGAGGAGAGTGGCAACCGCAGTGAGGACTAGTCAGGCCTTGGTCAGGGACTCACCTTGCCAGTGATGCTTGTAGTCGCACATGCGGGACAGGGCAATCATCATGGCGCAGTACAAGGGCAGGATGGCAGCACAGAGCCGCCAGCTCTTTCCCCGCCCACTCTCGGTGAAGCAGTGCAGCTTGCCCGCCAAGTAGAACGTCGTGAAGCCAAGGCCAGAAAAGGCAACTGCCAAACAGAAACAGCAGGTGTTATTCTAGCAGGTGGCGAGTGGCAGAGACTCAGGGTGTACTGGGCATTCCGTCTGCTGTCTTGCACACCCCCAGGGCAAGGCCATGTTGGCACCAGGCACTATCTAAGCAATCTGTGTTCCTGCTAGAACCACGCTGCTATGAAACTTTCAACCATAAGAACAATCTTCCAGGGTTACATGCAATCGAAACCTATTTTATTTCATTCATTCATTCAACAATTATTTCAGGAGTATCCACTCTGTGCTAGACAGGCCTTGCACTAGGTATAGGGAATAAAAAGACGCATCAGATACTATCTCTAGGGTCAAGAGGCTCATGGTCTGAAGGATAATTTTAATATAATGTGTTACATTCTATAAGAAACAAGTACATACAGAACAAAGGACTGTGAGAACTGCTTAGATTTGAAGGGTATGGGAAAGTAAAGGGGCTAGGAGCAGCCCCAGGTTTTTGGCTTGGGAGACCGAGTGTACAATGGTGTCATTCATTAAGATGGGATCAACAAATGCTACAGAGAAGTAAGTTTGATGGAGAAGTCAATGATGGCAAATACCTTGTCTGCCGCCAGAAATTATGGTTATTGTTTCTTTAGAAAGGAAGACAACTCATGGCTGTGCTAAATCCATTGTCAAAAGTGTGGCAGTCTGAGTGTGGCATATATAAGCCCCAAGTTTTTCATCCAATCGGATATAAAACACAGTTGGGAGCTCGGTCAGATTTAAGGTGGGTCTTCTGTGGGCTTAGAACAATGGTCCTCAACCCTGGCTATACAGAGTCACCTCTAATACCCAGGAAGCTTTAAAAAATACTGATAGCCAGGTTCCACTGCCTGCCATTCTGTTTGTAGTGGTCTGGAGAGAGCCGAGAGAAAGAGAGAGAGAGAGTGTGTGTGTGTGTTTGTGTGTGTGTGTGTGTGTGTGTACTCCCCAGGTGATTCTAATGGCAGCCACAACTGAGCTTAGAGGCTTTTATTGAAGGCAGATGCTACAGCTTCCCACCCCTCTGGACATCAGTCTAATCAAAACTTTCTTCCTGATTAGAATTATTTCTGAAGGGGCAGAGTTCCTAGGTAACCAGCCTACACAGTGACTTGGCAAAACAAGTCTTATAAATACTCTCAATGCCAATACACCAGCAACCTTGGGAGCCTGCCCAAAGCCCTGAGCCACAGCCTGGGCATCACGCAGGCATTTGTGACAAATGCAGATTCTCAGGTTCAGTCCACATCTACTGAGTTAGAATCTGCATTTCACAACATCCACCAGCCATCTGTGCACATGCTGCACCTGGAGAAGCCCTGGCCTAATACATTCATCATCTTTATAAGAGACCTTGGAAAGTCCATCTTAAGGAAATAATATAAAATATAAGGGAAATCTAGAAGATTTTCTGCTCAAAGTTATTGATAAATATTGAAAAACTGAAAGTGATCAGTATGAAAGAATAGATAAGCAAGCTGTGACATTTCCATGTAATGGACCATGAAAACCACATGATTATGTAACAAGATAGACAAAACTTAGAATGCATGGTAACTGAAACAAGTAGGGCCCTAAACTGTAAGGTCAAGATAACTACGATAGTACCAAACAGTGAACAACCTGCAGCTTTTCCAAATTACCTCTAATAAGAACGTCCCTTCTTAAAAGTGATCTCGGTTACAAACACAAGATTTCAGCAACCAAATTAAACAAAGTTACAGTGGTTTAAAAAAAAATTTTAACGGAATATTAAACCATGTTTATCCTAGGTACGAAGATGCAGCAAAAGAAAGTAAATGCAAATGTGAGTGGTGTGGGCACTGAAACACTTCTGCATAATGAGAAGCACTCAAACATCAGAGCAGTGCCAATATATATTAAGTATTCTGCTTAAAGTAAAAACATGTGAGAAGAAACTGCATTGCCCAGCCCTGCCCTAGATAGTATGATGGGAGGTTACTAAGTGGTTTGCATGATGTTCCAAAGCGGCCCTATTTGGCCACCATCCTAGCAAGTACAACAACTTCTTAAAATTCTATCCTCATCCACTTTCCTCTGTTCCTTCTATTCATCTACATTCTTCCTTGAGGTATCCCTGGGAGAGGGAGGCTGGAGAGTTGGCTCCCATTGGTATTGGCCCCATCCTGAGCTCTTACGGGAGGAATAATGGACTTTATTCAAATCAGATGGCTTAGCAAGTTTATCCACCTAATTACACTAAATGCTGGAAGCACACACACACACACACACACACACACAGAAAAACTGCCCTGGGGCTTTGTGTGGCTAGGGATGAAAGTCTCCAAGTTCTGAATCAGAGGAGAGGCAGCCTTGGGTGTTGCCGAAATGGCATCTCTCAGGGAAACAAACGAACCAACAAAAAAGTCAATGAACATAGGGCAGATGTTGAGCAGGAATTTTTATGATGTGGAGATTTTAAGACATATGAGTCATTGGCTCAAGCAACTAGTACTGCCTGCAGCAGCTCCGGGCACATCCAGGGCATGGAGAAGGGAAAGAGCCGTGGAAACCCTCCGCTGTCAAGACCTGTGGCAAATGGTTTGAGATGAGATCCTCAGCCTCCACCTGATCTCTCTGTCTCAGGAACTCAAATTTGGCCAGCATTGGCACCACAGGCTCTGACTTATTCTTGGGAGGGCAGGTAAAATGTATTCTCTCCCACACGGTGGAAGCCAGGACCCCCACTGTGACCCCTCCAAAATGTTGAAGCCTCTGCCTCTTTAAAAAGAGGAGTAATTCCAAGGCATTTTTGTGAGAGCCTAGATCCTGCGGGTACCCAGCAGCAGCCAGTCTTCCTGGACACACACTATTGGGTTTTTTAATATTTTTTAAACATCACTGTGTGCCCTTACTTTCCTAAGTTACACAATGTGGCTCCAATTGCATGCTAAACCTCAAGCCTGTCACTTTCTTACTGATACTTATACAGTTATTGAACTAACAAAATGTCCTTTGGCAAAGGACTTCTGAGGCCATTCCCTGTGGCCCAAGGGCATTTCTGAGCTATTGGAAACCTTGGTTTTTGCACTACTGTTTTTCCCATAACTACTTGAGAAAGAATTAAACTCTACCACCCCATACTGAATTAGTACGATTTCACAATTTTTCTGCCACTTCTTCCTGGCAGCTAAGGGGTTGGGGATCAAGATGCAATCTCCCATGAGCAATCTCCCATCCAGCTCTGAAATTCTAGGACTCTAAATCATTAAGGCTCAGATTCAAGTTCAACTGGGAGGGTTAAAAAAAAACACACCAGGAAGGCTGTCAAAGACATGTTTTCTGACTCTAGCCATAGGACATCCTACTCTCTTCTCAAAGAAAACAAGCATTTGACACACTGTGGGGATGGGAGAGAGCTGAATAACCATTTATTCTAGCATGGAACAAGTTTAATGACCTGCACTCCAAGTGAGTGTCTGTCCCCCACCCCCTCCATGCCCATCCTCCCTTTAAGTACAATTCTAGCTTTCAGCTTGACTAAGAACTAAAACTGAGACAGGAGCATTCAAAGACTTAGGGCATTAAACATTTTTAAATAGGGGGATTATAAGAGAGGACACATGTATTCATATCTTGCTAACATTACCAACAACAGAAATATGAGTAGAAAACTTCCAAGCCAGTGGGATGTGAGGATATTCAGAGTCTACCTGTCCTGGGTAGGAAACTTGTTCATTTGCTCTCCAGAGTCGGACACACACACACACACACACACACACACACACACATACACCCCTACCTTTATTACTGATGGGAAGGAAGTAGGCAGAGTGACCGGTGGGAAGAGCATATGCCCTTTGTTTTCAAAGCCTTGTAGCAGGGTTTCCTTTTTTGTAGCAGCTGATTGTTAATATTTATGTGTTGATCTGTCTGTGAGTAGGAAAGATGCTCTAAACTAGGAAGAAGATGAAAGTAGTAGCTTTTCACCCTGTTTCTGACACTTGTGATGCTCACTGGTCGTTGTGAATGAGAGGAGATAGGCAAAGCACCACAATAAAAGGAGCTGACATAGGCAGTGACACCAGGTGCAGCCCATGAACAAGGCTATCTGCCTGCCTGGTGACACTGAAAAGGAATCAGTGATTCTTCTCTCCAGCAACCCAGATGAGTTCAAAACTCTCCCTTTGCAAAGAAAGGTTTAGTCATTGAACTAGCTTAGGTGCAATATTGTAACTTTTCCTTCATCCCCAGTTGACTTTTAAACCAAGTGGAAAATCTTTGGATCCTATTGATTGCGAGAAATACAAAACTGGCACCAAAAAACAAAAATCTTTAAGAAAACAAAGAATCAGGAAGACAGATCCTGCTTTTTATGTTGTATTTTTTTTACCTTTGCTAATTATAATACATTTCTCCACACAAGCTGATAATTTCTGGCACTGAAGACACAATTGTTCTCTGATGAGTCAATCTACACAAATTTTCCATTTTGTGATGTTCAGAGAGTTGGTGTTGTCTCTAAGGGGGAGAAGGTTAAACATTAAGTAGTTTAATAAACCTTAGTGTTGAAGGGTGTTTTACAGAGGATGTAAGTGCATCTCCACAAGATCATTTGAAACAAAGGATGTGAGAAACCAGCCTGTCTGGTCAGTGCCTGCCCACCCTCATCAGCAGGAGGAAACTACGCCAAGCAGAGCAGGCAGAGGAGCGTTCCATCAGAAGGACAGCCAGGTGATCAGAGGTCGAGTGCCTCCCATGGGCCAGGCCCTGTGCTGGAAGCCTTTCACTACCTTGCCTCATTTCAACCCCAGAACAACACAATGATGTAGTCATTAGGCCATTCTACGAATGAGAAGTGGAGGCTCAGAAAGTACAAATCATTTACCTAAGTTCAATGCAGCTCTTTAGAAACTGTGAGTTCTCTTTAAACAGAGCAAAAACCACAGATGTTCTCAGAGTTATTGTAGTTACAGCACTGCTAACTGCCCATTTGTTTGTGTACCCCCAGTAGAGACATGCCCATCAGGGTCAGTATTGAAGCTCCAGGACTGAGACACACTGCCTGATGATAGGAGGCACCCAATACTTAATGCCCAAATGAATATATGAATGGTAGAGACCATTTATTCATTTTAAAAATCTACCTGGACCCTATTAAGTACTCTGGCAATAGGCCAAGGTCCTTGGGGACAGAAAGACATGAAAGGTCATGTCCTTCAACCCCTGTTTCTAGGCAGGGTGATACCTGAGTTACCTGAGCCGCATGAGATTTTCATCTCACGATGGAAAGGGTTGCACAGTCTTGTTTGAAAACGAGCAATCGGGAAAAGGAAAAGAAACTCAAAAGCTCCTAATTAGTCTGAAAGCAAATGTCGGAGGCAGGAAATGCAAACAGAAAAAAGCAGACTGTAAACTCCATTTGTAACCTTATGTTGCATTTTCAAAGAGGATTTTGTTCTGAGAAAGAGAATCAACTCAGGTTCAATGCACAGGAAGTGCAGAGGAAGAACAGTGGTGGGAAGAAAAAGGATAGTGGGGGGAAAGTGGCCGTCCTTGTGTCAACTGGCTGGAGGCTCTGATCCTGGGAATGGGCAGTTACAAGGAGGGAAAGTAACAGCAGAGAATTACAAATTTTTTTTTTTTTTTTTTTTTTTTTAAGACAGAGTCTCATTCCATCCCTCCGGCTAGAGTGCAATGGCGTGATCTCAGCTCACTACAACCTACGCCTCCCAGGTTCAAGCGATTCTCTGCCTCTGCCTCCGAGTAGCTGGGATTGCAGGCACCCATCACCACGCCAGGCTAGTTTTTGTATTGTTTATAGAGTTGGGGTTTCGCCATGTTGTTCAGGCTGGTCTTGAACTCTCGACCTCAAGTGATCCATCCGCCTTGGCCTCCCAAAGTGCTAGGATTACAGTCATGAACCACCACACATTGAGGATTAAAGATTTTTAAATGACAGAAGCCACTTTGGATCCACTGTCCACCCCACACTCCTTGATGAAAAATGCTTGTGAGAACTCATAAATGTTACTCTTGCCCTGGAGAAAGCTAGTGACAGTCACAAGGATGGGAAGTGGTTTTGCATATCTGAGCACCCTAATCTACAGAAGGTCTAAATCCCCAGGATAACTTTCCCCTTGATTATATGCCATAATGATCTGAAACATAAATATAAAAATAAGCCTTCAAAAGAAAGAAAGTGCCTTTTTCCATAATGACATTAGAGGAGCTGATAAGAGCATGAGCAGGAGTCAAATAAAGATGATATTTTAATGAAATGGTTTTAGTCTATCTTCAAAGGGCTTAACGGAGCATAAGTTTGATGATGATACTTGAATAGTAATGCACATTTAAGAAACCACCACCAAGGAAGTAGTCATTGATTTGCCCAATGTGCTCACCTGATCATCCTCTAATAGGGGTGCATGGACTTCAGGAGAAGCCCTTCAGTTTTAATGACTACTAATGCCTTGCTCTCTTCTAAAAAAGTAGCCTCAACTCTTCCTGCCTTTTACAAGATGTTATACAACCTGTCTCAGGATTTGCTAGAGAAAAAGAGCCTACCTCTAGCAGCCTTGCATGAGGGTCTCAGCCAGCACAGGAAGGGAATATAAATGGCCTCTGCATGAAGAAGATCTGCTACCCCTGAAATGTTTGGCTCAAATGCTGACCAACAGGGACAGTCTGTGATGGGTGCTGGCCACATGGCCCAGTCAAATATTGATTATTGTATGAGTGGAAAAAGGGAAACAGATTGACTTCAAGCTACTGTCCTGAGCTAAGCCAGGTCTTTATTTTGGTAACTCAAGAAGATTGTATGTAGCACACCCCAGTCTCAGAAGCCTCAAGTGATTGTATAGATGATGAGGTGGCTTTCCAAGATTTCCTCACGTTCTAGTTTTTCTTGCAATAAATTCCCTATCATCTAAGACCATTCCATGGTCTTCTCACATACCACAAGGGAAACTGATCACAAATACAACTAGGAGCCTCATTATTTGACAAACTCAAAGGTTATCTTTCCATTACTTATGCCATCTGAATTTAGAAAAATATATTTTATGTTTATATGAGTACTGAAATCTTTTGAAGTCAGGAAGGCCATCTTAAATCCGAGAAGGCAAATAAGTGGCATTTTTCATCTCCTGCAACTTTTGCAGACACTGCTAATTGGATCAATCAACTATCAAAACAAAACAAAACAAAACAAAAACCAACTTTGGGCAAAGGATCTCCCTCAAGATAGTGTCCAAGCAGTGAATTACCCCAGACAACAAAGTGAGATCCATTTGCTGACTTATTTGAAATAATTTAATCCAAAACGGCAGTGTCACAAAAATAGAACTCTTCCAGATGTTAAAAGACATGGGTTCAAAATCAGTGTGGTGTCCCCTTCGACAATATCTTCTAGTCACTCAACAGGAATAACAACATCTGCTTCAGCCAGCTCTGCAAAGACTTGATATTTGCGAAAGTACTTTGTAAACAAAAATTCAACATACAAAGGAAAGGTGTTATTATTAGTAAAGCTGATGAAGCAAACATCTGGAAATACGGAATACGGAATCTGGTCTCAAACCCAGATGTGTCTACCTCTTAGCCAAAGTTTAGTTCCCCTTTTCAAATATAAGAATACCTAATAATTCCCAAACCTAGGACTCCTATTTCTAGCACTGTAGCAGACTATGTATCTTGTGTGAAATAATTAAATGTTAGATGAAATATAAAAACAATCTTTTAAACATGCCACTATGTTGACACTGAGAAAAATTAATAAAAACAACGCTCCCAAAAATGAAAGGAGAGAAAAAACCTAGGGTGCAAGGAAACAAGAAAGCCAGAGATCCACACTTGGTCCTGAGTGTGTCTGTGGAGAACTGCAGACCTTCAGCTTCCACTCAATGTCTCCCTGAGGCATAAGGATGAAGAAACAAAGTCTCAGGACCGCTCAAGGTGAAAAATATAACAGAAGATCCCTGAGTAAATCTTGCACCTCCAAAGACTAAACAATCTGCTTAGGAATAAGTAGAAAAAAAAACCAGGCATGGTGGCTCACCCCTGTAATCCCAGCACTTTGGGAGGCCGAGGTGGGTGGATCACCTGAGGTCAGTAGTTCAAGATTAGCCTTGCCATCATGGTGAAAGCCCATCTCTACTAAAAACACAAAAATTAGCTAGGCTAGGTGGCAAGCACCTGTAATCCCAGCTATTCAGGAGGCTGAGGTGGGAGAATCACTTGAACCCAGGAGGCGGAGGTTGCAGTGAGCTGAGAGACTGCACCAATGCACTCCAGCCTGGGTGACAAAGAAAGACTCCATCTGAAAAAAAGAAAAGAAAAGAAAAGAAAAAAAATATGTAGGAAAATACACCTTCCCTTCAGAAGGAAGCAGCAAGGACACTTGCCTATCTTCATCTTTGTGCTATGTGAAAAGATTTTAGAACTACAAGCCAACTCTCACAGGTTTTTGCTGTCCAATTCATGCTTGTCATATGGCCTCCAAAAAACCTCAAGTGGAGATTTAATTTTGAGTGGTACTGAGGTAGTTATTGCTATCAGGCAATTGGCAAAATCTTTCTCTAGAGGAATTCAACTTCAACCCAGACATCAAAGTATTTCCCAAAAGTAAACTTCTAGGAAAAGTTAAAAGCCCAGAGTAAGAAAACCAAAACACAAAGATTTAGGACATCATAAATGAGAATCTCTAAGAAAAACTGACTTATAACAAGTTTAGATAGTATAGATACAAGGCATGAATATAAAATAACTATTTGCAATATGCTTGAAGAAATTTGAGAGAAGCTTAAAACTAAGGACAGAGAACAAGCATTATAAAAGAATCATAAAGTAGATTTTTTAAAAGACCAAATAGAATTTCTATAAATAAAAAATATAGTAATTAAACTTTAAAACTTAATAGATGGATTAAGTAGCATGTAAAACAAAACTAAGTAGAGAATTAGTAAATTGAAAGATAGATTCAAATTTTATCCAGAATTCAGTTAAAATTTTAAAAAGACATGAAAAATAATGAAGGAAAGATAAAGTGACATGGATCATTTGGTGAGAAGGTCTTACAAATGTCTAAGTGAAGTTCTAAATTAGAGAAGGAAGTAATAGAGAAAATGAAGAAGAAGCAATATTCAAATAGATAATGGCAGAGGACATCTCAGGATGTTGAAAGACACAAACTTGAGATTTATAAAGCCCAATGAATCTCAAACAAGAAAATAAAAGGAACTCCACACCTAGACACAGTAATAATAAAACTTTACAACACAAAAAAGAAGCAAGTTGTTAAAAATGTGCAGAAAGGAAGAAAGGAATACCTACAAAGCTGACTTCAAAAGATCCAAAAATCAAAGCTAGACGCCAGTGAAATAATATAATCAAAGTTCAGAGAGAAAGAGTAATTGTCAAACTAGAATTCATATTGAATAAAGCCATCTTCCAAGAGTGAAGTCAAAGACAACTTAAGAAATTCAAAACCACAGAGCGTGTAGCTCACACATACACAAATAAATCAAGGGAAATGTAAGGCATATGTCTTAGGCAGAAAGTGGTAAGGCTGTGATAGACGAGGGAATGGTAAGCAAACATACTGGCATAGCTGTGGGTTAAAGTGTGCAGAGGTTGGTGGTTTGTTGGAAGAAGGAGAAAGAATCAAGCTAGAATTAAAATACCAGACAACACTATCAAATAAGTTAGAACATATTATTGATCAGAGTTAAAGCATTTAATGTTCTTACCTTGCTCAAGAGGAAAAAAAGGTATTCACTTGAGACTTCATTAACTATGTATGTTCAACTAGAGCTTTGATAGATAGAACTTTCAAACTAAAAGAAAAAATTTCAAACTGAATTCAGACATAAAAACAACATAAGAAAGGAGAAAGAAGTACATAAAGAATATACAAATAAAGCTTTAAATATATGAGTAATTATAAGAAATAGAATCAAAATTAGCTCTCAATTTAAAAATTTTTAAAAATACATACATAAAATATAGGGCACACACAAAAATTAAAAAAGGCAAATATTAATGAATACAATTCTGTGTCAATATTAATGTCTGATGGTCTTTATGGTAAGAAGCAATATTAGAGATAAAGATGATCACGACTTACACAGGCAGTGGAGGGTATAATAGGAAGTATTACAATTCTAACCTGTTTACGCATCACTCCAAAATGTATGAATCCAAAATTGATGAAATTACAAATACCACAGAACTACAACATTTACCATAATAGTGAAAAATTTTAACGCACATCTTTGTTGTTGACAAATTAAGAATAAATAGAAAACAGAAAAATTATATAGGACATATAAGATCTGAACACCAAATTAACAATCTTGTTCTAATAAACAAACATATAACAACCTTGTGTCCAACAACTTTAAAATTCACAATCTTTTTAAGTCATATAGAATATTTATAAAAACTGACCATATACTAATTTTCAATGCTAGTCTCAGATCTAAGGACTGGTTATTTTTTATAGATCTCTATCTGACCATAATGTAATTGAATTATAAATCATTTTGAAGATATAACAAGAAAAATATCTTATGTTTGGGATCTTTTAAAACCTCTTCTAAACAACTGTGGGTCACAGAAGAAAACAATGTAAACTGAGAAATATCCAGAATTAAAATTAATGAAAATAATATGTACTAAAACTTGTAGAATAAAGCTAATGCAACATTTAAAGAAAATTTTATAGCTTAAATTGTTTATGTTAGAAAAACAAGACTAACATTACTGAACTGCATTTAAGTAACAATAGGTTTAAAAAGAACAACAGAATACATTCAAAATTGAAAGAGAAAAGTAACAAAGATAATAAGAAAATAAAAAAGCAAAACAAACATACAGTAAAGAGACTCAAAGCAAAAAAAAAAAATCAGTTCTTTGAAAAGACCAATGAAATAGATTGAAATGACTAAGTTCTAAAAACAAGTAAAAATTATTTAAATATCTCAAGACAAAAATATTTTAAAATCCAAGAGTTTTATAACTCTAGGTAAACTGATTCTATATTTTGAAATCTAGGACCAAATGTTTCATGAGCACATTTTCCAGACATCCCTCCAATAAATAAATCATCTCACATAGACTCTTTACAAAGAATTAAAAATAAGGGAATATTTATTTTATGAAGCTTGTTAACTATGCTATTCAAGTCTTATATATTTTCCAATTCACACTTGATCTACCAGTCACTGAAATGTGTATATATATATATATATATATATATATTTTTTAGTCTGTTTGTTTTTGTTTTGGAGATGGAGTTTCGCTCTTGTTGCCCAGGCTGGAATGCAATGGCATGATCTCGGCACACTACAACCTCCAACTCCTGGGTTCAAGTGATTCTCCTGCCTCAGCCTCTCGAGTAGTTGGGATTACAGGAAACTGCTACCGCCTGGCTAATTTTTGTATTTTTAGTAGAGATGGGGTTTTGCCATGTTGGCCAGGCTGGTCTCAAACTCTTGACCTCTGGTGATCTGCCTGCCTTGGCTTCCCAAAGTGCTGGGATTACAGGCATGGGCCACCATGCCTGGCCTGAAATGTATATTTGTAGCTTAAACAATTTTCATGGATTTTGTAGGACTTATATTACTATTTTGTACACCTGTCTTATTTTGTTAACAGTTATTCCAAAACCATACAGGTATGGTACAAGAAATGAGAATTACCAACCAATATTACTCAAAGCATATTTACAAAAATCTTAAACAGAATATCATCAACCAAATCTATCATTGAGTAAAAGGGGAATACATCTTAGCCAAGGTAGGTTAATTTCAGGAATTAAAACAGGTTTAATATTTTTAAAACTGATTACTATAAATCAACGCATTAACACATCAAAGGGAAAGTATCACTGTTTTTGATGCACAAAATTCAAAGTTCATTCTTAGCAAACTAGGAAGGGAAGGAACCTGATAAAGAATATCTACAAAAAAAGTCCTACTTATTGATCAGACGTTTAAAGTATTCCCTTAAGATCAATAACAAGACACAAATGTTTGCTATCCCCACTTCTAGAACATTGCACAAGAGCTCCTAGCTAGAGAAGTAAGACAAGAGAACTAATAAAAGGGTTAGGAATTAGAAAGGAAAAAATAAAACTGTCATTTTTTGCAGGTGGTATGATTTTCTATGTAGAAAAC
Organism: Aotus nancymaae; assembly: GCF_030222135.1. NCBI lineage: Eukaryota > Metazoa > Chordata > Mammalia > Primates > Aotidae > Aotus > Aotus nancymaae. The sequence continues at coordinate 10,399,103 of NW_026988421.1, forward strand.
TCAAAATAACTTATGGATAAGTAATTAGAATTACTAGGAGAGTTTTTCAAAATTTCTGCATTAATAAAATTAATATTCCAAAGTCACTGGCATTTCAGGATACCAGAAAATAATTAGCTAGGAAATGTAATTTAACAAATAAAATTTATAATAGCAATCAGAATATAAAACATCTAAGAATTAGTCTAATACATGATGTGCAAATCCTTTAAAGAGAGAAGGATAAAACCACTAAAAGACATTAAGACCTAAATAAATAGACAAATATACCATATGCTTGTAAAGGAGGAGATCATTTCTCCCCATACTGAACCCTAGATTCATTAAAATCCCAATCAAAATCTCAGTAAGGGTTTTCATGGAACTTGACAAGCTGGGTCTCAAGGGCTGAGAATAGCTAAGACACTTCTAAATGGGAGAGATGTGGTAGGCAATCCTCTGCTTCCAATTATACAAAGATTACACTCCCCTGAATCCTTGAAATCAGGTGTAGTCATGGGAGTAGCTCTGCCAATGAAATGTAAATATAACTGACATGTGTCACTTCTGGGAAAAAGAATTACAAATTGATAAGTGATTCTCCAAGCTCTCTTTTCTTCTATGAAAGAACATACTGAGATAGTAACAGAACCTCTGTTTGTCTCGAACCCTGAGTGACCACAACTGTATGGGTAGCATGAGCAAGAAACAAGCCCTTTAAGTTTTAAGCCACTGAGATTTATATCCAAAGACGGCCCAACCTATCCTAACCTATCCACGGAGAATTTGTCTTATTTAAACCTCATTATAAAATTTATAATGTCAAAATATATTATAAAGGTATAATGATTCGGACACTGCAGCACTGGTATAGGAATAAGCAAATAGACCCATCAATCAGAATTTTGAAAGCCAAGAAAAAGACCCATTCTTACATGAATATGAAATATGGCAGGGGTCATGATACGTTGTAGATCAGTGTACATCAATAAACAGTGCTGGTATCCATATGGAAAAAAAATTGAACTGTTATTATACTCAGAAATCAATTCTGGATTATAAAGCTAAAGGAGAAAGCAAAACTATAGGGCTGTTGGAAAATAACACAGTCTTGGGATTGAGAGATATGTGTTTAAAAAGATACAAAAAATACTCATTACAAAACAAAGGACTGATAAAACTGACTTTAGCATTGAATACTTGGTTCATCCAAATACATAATAAGCCCTGGATTGGACACTTGTTTGACCAAAGCTCTAAAGGACTGCTGGTCAACTGGAAAATTTGAAGATGGTTTACCTGTATGGTGACAGGAAATCTACTCAAATGAAAACTTGGAGGTTGTTGACTGAAAATTAGTTTTGATTAAATATACAGTTGATCCTTAAAAAATGTAGGGGATAGGGACACCAACACCCCATACAGTCAAAAATCTGAGCATAACATTTGACTCCCCATGAAATTTTACTACTAGCCTATTGTTGACCAGAAGGCTTATCAATAACATAAATGGTCAACTCATATTTTGTATAGTTGGTGCAAAAGTAATTGCAGTTTTGCCATTATAAGCAATGCCATTACTTTTTGTTTGTTTGTTTTTGTTTTTTTGAGATGAAGTCTCACTCTGCCATCCAGGAGAGGGAGATGTTTGCCACAAATATGAGCAGCCAAGAACTAATATCCATACTATTTTTAAAACCCTGACAATTAATGAGAAAAAAGTGACAACCTAATTGAAAAAAATTGGCAAAAGGCATGAACAGGTATGTTATATAAGAGAAAATTTAAGATCCATTAAACTAATGAATGATCTAGCTCAGTGGTCATCAGGAAAATACATATCACAGCTACCAGGAGCTACCAATACATTTTCCAGGCCAGAAAAAGCTAAATTCTGATCATGTTAGTGCTGACAAAACTGTGGGGCAATGGAAACTTTCATAACTTGCTGGTAAGAGTGTAAAAACAGTTTGTCATTAGTTATTAAAGCTGAAGATAAGTAAATGACCCAAAAATTTTACTGCAAGGAATATATCTGAGATTTATATTTGGAAGAAGTACACAAGGAATTCACAGCAACACTTTATAATAGGTCTAAACTAGAGATGACTCAAATGTCAGTGAACACTAGAATGATTTTTTTAAATTGAGGTATAGTTATGCATTAGAATGCCAGATAGCAATGAAAATGAATAAAATCAGGCAGGGCGTGGTGGCTCACGCCTGGAATCCCAGCACTTTGGGAGGCTGAGGTAGGTGGATCACTTTAAGGTGAGGAGTTTGAGACCAGTCTCAAAAGACTAAAGGACTGGCCAACATAGTGAAACCCCATCTCTACTAAAAATACTAACATTAGCCAGGCGTGGTGATGGGCGCCTGTAATACTAGCTACTCAGGAGGCTCAGGCAGAAGAACAGCTTGAACGCAGGAGGTGGAGGTTGCAGGTTGCAGTGACCTGAGATTGTACCACTGCACTCCAGTATGAGTGACAGAGCAAAATTCTGTCTCAAAAAAAAAAAAAAAAAGAAAAGAAAATGAATAAACTCCTGCTACATACACCAATAAATAGAAGAATCTCAAAAAACAACAATGAGCAAAAGAAAGTAGCAAATCACAAAACATACACTATGTGACTCCCTTTATGTAAAGTTCAAGCATAGAAAAAACTAAGCAATAATTTGCTTAGGAATGCATACATGTGTGTGTATGTGTGTGCATGTAAAACTATCTAGAAAAGCAAAGAAATAATTTTGAAAATTTCAAGATAATGGCCACAGGAAGAGAGAGAAGGATCAGCCACCAGGAGGGTAATGTATGATTTCTAATGGTATAGTTAAATTCACCCTCTTAAACCAAGTGCCAGGTACATGAAGGTCTGTTTTTTATTATTAATTTTATTAATATTATTATTTAATAGTAAATATAATATTTAAACCAATTATCATTTTTCTATATGATTTTGTATATAAATTTCACTGTTAACTAATTATCCTTGTTAAACAGATATCCATTTAACAAGGATAATTAGTTAACAGTGAAATTTACATACAAAATAAAATTTTGTACATAATTTATGTGCCAAGAAAATTATATAGTTCAGGGCAAATGCAGAAAGAGCTAGTGACTACACTGTTTGCTCTATAACAGGGGTTACACAGCCATTCAACTGGTCACCAGGCAAGTCAGACCATTTGAAAAAGGAATGAATTCAACTCCTTCTCATTGTCAAAGCTTAATTGTAAAAGTCCATCATCACGGGGCATGCGCTATGCGTGCCGGGGCTATGCATGCCAGGGCTGTGTATGTCGACTGCAGCAACGCAGTAACGACCATAAAGTACTGAATTTGTTTTTTTTTGAGGCACTACGTATTATAATTGGAGAGGCTTTACATAGCATTTTTTTGTGTGACAACTATTATTTGGTTAACCAGAAAAACAGAAGCCATACTCCTCAAGAAAGAAACAACAAAGGAAACCTACCCGAACATCACCTCATTATTCAAGCGCAATGAACTCCAACTAATACTTAATTACAAGAGGCATTTCGAAACTCAGAGTAGTATAAGACACGGCATTCTCTGGAGGCACTTGATTGATTTCTCAGATTACAAAATTCAAGCCACTGAGAATTCTGAAAGCATCGATTTAGCAAGAGAGAGCCCAGGGAGCGTTCAAGGCTTATAATGGGAATAAATACAGAATAAATGAAATTGGCCAGGTTACCTGTTACAGATCTTACACCAGAACATATTTCAAGCTTCATTACTATTTTTTTTTTCTAATGCAGCTATTTCTTAAGGGTGAAAAGACAGATTTCATTCCTTTTTTTTCCTGTTCATTACAACACACACCTGAGGCCGGCCATTTGTCATGATAGTTAGTATGATTCGCACGGGCTCAGAAAAATGCTAAGCCAGGACTTGTTATTTATTTTCCTTGAGAATTATTAGCAATGAAACATGCCCCGCAAACATTAAAATAGAATAAATTACTTTTGTTACTAAGTTTTTGAGGAGGAAAACAGATAAATGAATCATTAGTTTGAGATTTCTTTACTGACTACAACATCTTAACCTAAGTATTAGGTTGGTGCAGAAGTAATTGTGGTTTTCGCCATTAAAATTGCAAAATCTGCAATAACTTTTGCACCAACTTAAATATAAGATGGGTAGACATGGATGCAAGGTAACATCTCAGTGCCATGGTTTAAATCTTAGCTTCACTACTTGCTGTGTGACCTCAAGCAAGATACTTACCTCTCTGTTTCTCGCCTGCAAAAGGGATCATTACAAATATCCACCTCACAGGGTTTTCCTAAGGATTAAATAAAACAGCACTTGTAGAACATTTGGTGCATCCTAGCATCCAGTAAGTGCTCAATAAATGCTAGTTATATTTTGGAACTGTAGTCAGCAGAAAGCCTCTATGTTTAGTTTACTACATTCAACAGGAGACGACTTTTTCTTCATTTCTTCTATCATGAATGGCAAACTTAAATCTTATACCCTTGTTCACACCATTTGGCCTACTCCCTAAGAAATCTGAACACTCCTTGCATTCAGAAACAGACATGTGTGCCAGAAATAGTTTAATTTAAAAATAACTGTTTCATTCTCACTGTGATTTCTAACATAAGAAAGAGAACAAACATCAGAAAAATCAAGAACAATGTCAGCCCCCTGTCAGCTTTAAGAGAGACAAAAAAAATATCTAGGACTAGAAGAAATACTCCCCAAAGCACTAAGAGACCTTCCCCAAAGTCATCAAGTTCCTTCCAGGAGTCTTTGCAACATGTGAACAACAGGAAAGCTACCAGAAGCCTGACAACAGGTAAATATCCTGATTTGTTAAAACATACGTACATATATATTTAAATAAATACTTGGAATTCCAGAAGTCAAAGACCAAAGCTTTTGATATGGGTCTCTGGCAATAGTCACAGAATGAAGTATGTGATCTGTCTTTTCCTAAGACAGAAAGCAGAGGGGGCCAGTCTTGCAAGCCACAGCCACAAGAGATAAAGGGAGTGAGAACGCCTACAATTTGGTCCACAGTATACAGAGCCAGTTACTCTCTTGGAAGGATCCCTCCTTACCAGACCAGAATTTCTTGAGAACAGACGCTGTCTTTTTCACCTTGGGATGCTCATAACTTAATTTTGTGCCTGGCACCCAGGAGGCAATCAATAAATGTCTGTTGGGTGAATGAATGAGATGCCAAGAAACCTGCTGAAGGTCATGGCTGACAGGTGACAGATACAAGAGTTGAAATTACATTCATTCATGCATTCATTCATTCAAACAGGCAGGCACTAAGCCAGGCAGATCCATGCTCTTTCTGTCTGTGCACCCAGTATGTGTTGATACAGTAAGGTGATTGCCAAGGCCACAGTTTAGAAGCTTAACAGGCTGAGCAGCAGAGAGTTATTTTGGAGTTTTGGTAGCTGACTGAACAACTAAACTAAAAAGTATTGATGCTGACCTGTTCAAAGATCCCTGGTCTCATTTCTGTTCAGTCTTTCCAGGTGACTTGGGTGAAAGATTAAAAACTGTGGTACCAAAGAAAGCCCTTTTTATCTAAACAGTCTCACATGGCCCAGGCACAATGCAAGGAAAATATAAAATGTGATTTAAACACTAGAAAAAAGCCAGTTGGGGACAGCCTACCATTTGTAACCTTGTACATTATTCAGACCAACCATAGGAAAAACATAATTTTTTGTTTTCAGTCTAGTTATCAGAGTAAAAGTTCTTCCATGGAGCCAGATTTTTCATTTTCTTTTCTAGAGGCAAAAATAAGTACTTTGCTATGTGGGTTCAGCTTGGTTTTAGTATTTTTAGTTTATTCTCTTTACCTGTATTTTCCCCACTCTCTTCCACCCCGACTCCCCACCACCAACACAATCACCATCATTATTACTATGTGGGGCAATAGAATTGTGTGTTTTATAATGAAGCTACTAATTCAACAAATATTTACTCAGTTCCTGCTACAGGTCTGGTCAGGTATTATGCTCAGTTCTGGGTGACAAACGAGACAGACTTGGGTTTTGGCCTTATGGAATTTAGAGAGAAATAATTACAAATAGTGAACAATGTTAGGAAAGCAACAAACAGGCTTGTGAAAAACAGAATGGTTGATGAGAGCAGGGGAGACCCCACTTTACATAAATCTGAAAGATGAGAAAGAGCTACTTATGCAAAGAGCATTAGAAACAGTGTCCAAAGTGCTTAAGTCTTAAGTCCCCCAAAACAGACACTCATGTAAGCAAGACCTCAATAAAGACAGAGACCATTTCCATCACCTCAGAATAATCTGTTACAGCTCTTGTCAGTCAATTCTCTTCCTTGCCAATGACCTCCCCACTCGGGACAACTACTCTAATTCCTACACCATGGACTGGTTTTGATTGTTCTTGGACTGCATATAAACACAATATTATAGCTTATACTCTTTTCTGTCTGGCTTCCTTTTCTTGACATAATGTTTTTGAGATTCATCCGTGTTGCAATATTTGTTAGTAGTTTGTTCCTTTTAATTGCTATCCATTCTCCTATTGATTAACTTTGGATTGTTTCTAGTTTGGTATCATTAGGATTAAAACTGCTGTTACTATTTTGTACAAGTCCTTTTATGAATGTATGTTTCTATTTCTCTTGGGCAAATACCTAGAAATGAACCTGCTAGGTAGTAGGATAAGTATATGATTACTTTTTATAAGAAACTGACAACCAATGTACAAAATGGCTGTAACAACTTATACATCACCAGCAATGTTTGAGAATTACACTTAAACCCACATCCATCAACATTTTGGCATTGCTGATCTTTTTAAATTTAGCTTTTCTGATGAGTGTGAAGTGATTTTAATTTGTATTTCCCGAATGAGCAATAATGGAGCACCTTTTCATGTGCTTACTGACATACATACAGTTTCCTTTATGCAATCTCTGTTCAAGTCTTTTGTCTACATGTTTACTGGGCTCTTTTTATTGTTGACCTGTATAAACTCTTTATATATTGTGCATATGAATGTACAAGTTCTTTGTGAGACATATGAATTGCAAATATTTTCTTTCAGTCTGTGACTTGACTTTTTATTTCTACAATGTCTTCTGAAGAGCAAACATTTTAAGTTTTGCTTAAGTTCAATTTATCTTTTATTTTCTGTTGTTGGTGCTGTTGGGTTTCTGCTAAAGAAATCTTTGCCTATCCCAAAGTACCAAAGATATTATTCTATGTTATCTTCTATATGATTTATAGATTAACTTTTTAGTATATAATTCATTTTGAAGTAAGTTTTAAATATAGTATGAAGTAGGGGTCAAGCTTATTTTCTTCCCATACTTTTATTCATATTTTATAATGTCATTGATTTTAATCTTTCCATTTGCCACTAATTACCTTGACACCTTTTTCAAAAATAAATTGACTATATGTATGGGTCAATTTCTTGACTGTATTCTGTTTTATTGATCTGTTTATCTATCCTTAACCACATTGGCTTGATTACTATAGCTTTATAAGAACTCTTGAAATTAGGTACTGTCAGTACTGCAAATGTATCCCCCTTACTGAAAATTGTTTGGCTGTCCTAGGTCCTTTGAATTTTCATATAAACTTTATAATCAGCTTTCCAAATTCTACATTAAAAAAAAAAATCTAAATAGGATTATGTTGAATCTATACTTACATTTAGGGACAATTGATATCTTAACAATATTGGATCATTCAATTCATGAATATGGTACACTTTTCCACTTATTTAAGTCTTCTTTAGTTTTTAAGCAATGTTTTGTGTTTTAAAAATATAGGTTTCATAGTTTTTGTTTATTAATTCCTAAGTACCTATAAATGGTACTTGAAAAGTCTCTATTTTCTAACTGCATCTTGATATTATATAAACATACAATTGATTTTCTATATTGTATCCTATGAGATTGCAAAATTCATTTATTCTAATACATTTTGTAGATCTTAGGACTTTATAAATAAATAATCATGTTATCGGCAAATAAAACTAATTTTACTTCTTCCTCATCTTTTATTTATTTTCTTTCTAATTGGACTGACTAGGACTAATACTACAATTTTGATTAGAAACAGTAGAAATAGACATCTCTTTATGACAACTGCAATCAAAAAGGGAAAGCATTCACTCTTTCACCACTAAGTATGAAGTTAGCAGTAAGCTTTTCATAGATGCTCTTTATCAGACTGAGGAAGTTTCTTTCTATTCCTAGTTTAATGACATATTTTTGTCATGAATGAGTGTTTATTTTTCCACATCTATTGAGATGATTATATGTTTTTCTTCTTTATTTTGTTAATGTGCTTACTTGCAATGACTGATTTTTAATTTTTAAATCAAATGTGTACCTGGAATAAGTTCTAATTCTTTTTTATGTATTGTTGGACTTACCTTGATAATCAGAGAATTCTGTATCTACATTTATGAGGAATGTTGGCCTATAATTCTCTTCCCTGAAATATCTTTGTCAGATTTTGTTATCAGGATTAGCCTATTACCTTATTTGTATAGCTTTACAAACCAGTCAGGAAGTGTTCCCTGTTCTTCTGGGTTGTTTTTTAATTTTTCTTTTCTTTTTTTTCTTTTTTGAAAGTTTTATGTAAGGCTAACATTTGTTCTTTCTTAAATGTTTGACTGAAGACACCAGTGAAACCATCTGGGCCTGGAAATTTCTTCTGCAAAGGTTTTAAATTAAAAACTAGTTTTCTTCTTCATCTTGTATCCATTTGGTTAGCAGTAGTTTGCAAAGAAATTAATAATTTTACTTATGTTTTTAAATTTGTTGACACGACATTGCTCACAAAATTATCTTATTATATTTTTTAAGTATTTATGATTTTTAAAAATATTTAATAGCTTTTCTTTCTTTTCTGATATTGCTAATTTTTGTGGGTTCCCTATTTTCCCTGGATCAGTCTTTTTAGGAGTTTATTAATTTCATTAATATCAAATAATAAGGGTAAGTTCAGTATCAGTTTCTTCCTCATGTCTAGAACCAGAAGTACTTCATCTAAAAATTTTGGAATTTTGAGAAAATATTTACAAACTATGCATCTTACAAAGGTCTAACATCCAGAATCCATAAGAAACTTAAATGAATTGGCAAGCAAAAACCAAACAACCCCATCAAAAATTGGGCAAAGGACATGAACAGATACTTTTCAAAAGAAGACATTCATGTTGCTAAAAAGCATATGAGAAAATGCTCAATATCACTAATGATTAGAGAAATGCAAATCATAGCCACCAAGAGATACCATTTCATAATAGTCAGAACGGTTATTATTAAGTCAAAAATAACAGATGATGGTAAGGTTGTGGAAAGCGGATGCTTATGCACTGCTGGTGGGAATATATAGTTCAGCCATCGTGGAAAGCAGTTTGGCAATTTCTCAAAGAACTTAAAACAGAATTACTATTTGACCCAGCAATCCCATTATTGGATATATGCCCACAGGAATGTAAATTGTTCTACCATAAAGACACATGCATGTTTATGTTCATCACAGCACTATTCACAATAGTAAAGTCATAAAATAAACCTAAATGTCCATCAATGGTAGACTGGATAAAGAAAATGTGGTACATATACACCATGGAATACCATGCAGCCATGAAAAAGAATGAGATCATGTCCTTTGCAGCAACATAGATGGAGCTGGAAACCTTTATCCTAAACAAACTAATGCAGAAACAGAAAACCCCATACCACATGTTCTCACTTGTAAGTGGGAGCCAGACATTAAGTACATATGAACACAAAGAAGGGAACAACAAAAACTGGGGTCTACTTGAGAGTGAAGGGTGGGAGGAGGGTGAGGATCAAAAAACTACATATTGAGTACTATAATTATGACTTGGGTGGCAAAATAATTCATAAACCAAACCTCCACAGCACACAATTTACCTATATAGCAAACCCACACATGTGCCCCTGAACCTAAAAGTTAAAAAAAAAAAAGAAGTTTGGTAATTTTAAACAATTGTCATCTACTTTAATTCCCCAAATGTAACACCTAATCATCTTGGTCTACATGTATTCATTATTCTTAAGAAATTCAGTAGCATGTGACTAAAACAAACAAATAAATTAGCATATTTGGAAAGTTTAATGATAGAATCCTCATAACAGTATTAGGAAATATTATTATATCCATTTCAAAAATAGAAAATCAAAGCTTAGAGAAATTAAGCAACTATCAAAGTCACAAAAGCTATTTTCTTTCCACTCATGGCTTTCTGTTCCAATGCCTGTGACCTTTCCATGTTCCAATGCCTATGAACTTTCTATTCCAACGCCTATGAACTTCCCACATTTCCAATGCCTATGAACTCAATCATGAAGTTTTCATGAACAAACAATTGAGGGTCCTATCACCAGCACTGCAGCAGTCAACCTTTGGAAAGGTATGGTCCCTCATGAAACTGGGCTAAATACAGATGGGAAAAGGGAATGTATGATAAGAAAAGATGCCTCTCAGTTTTTCACATGGGTCAAGAAGTTTCACATTATCCTGAATAAAATACTGTTGTTGATGGAAACAACAGAAAGCAACACTTTAATGAATGCAGCTCTAGAGGAATGTAGCTCTTACTTGACTTATTAATAATCAATCATTCTCCTACTGGGTTTCTCCTTCAAAATACCAACTTTGTTTAAACATATACACAATTTTCAACATCCACTTCAAAAGTATGATTAATGAGGATGGGAAATGCTACTTGCAAGCTTATAATATGCTGTGTTGATCAAAATCATGCCATTTATTTTTATTTAATAATAGCTTCTGATAGGGTTATGCTTTGCCCTCTAATTTCTAGAGATTTCTTTGAAATAAATGCCTTTCTTTGAAGGCATTACTTCTTCTTAATCAAGAAATATTAGGGTTTAACTAAACATTTATTTCAGGACTTATTCTTATTGAATGCCTTATTTTAGAAAATGAAGAAAAATAACTTTCATTTCCATTATCTATGTTCATCATTCTTAAAGATTAAAAAAAGACAACTATTTCAGAGACATCTATTTTTTTAAAAAGACCATGCTACCTAGAGTCCCTGAACTCTAGTAAAACATTGGACACACGTGTTAGACCTATACCTTGTGAACATCTATTATTCATTTCACCTGTTAATCAATGTATGTAATAAATAACTCAGTGCTAAAAACAGTCATAGAACTGTGCTTTTAATTCTTTTTTACATTCAGATTGACAGTGGGCAACACTTTCTTACATCTTCTCCAGCATTATCCTGACAACCACTTTGCAAGGAAGACAAGATAGATGATACAGAGAAGCAAATGTGAGTCTTGACAATCAAAGGTTTCCAGGAAGTTTGGAAGCATGAATCTAGCCCTGACAGACGGGTAGGCAGAAGGTGGATGCATTTTCTCAACAACTACTCTGCCAGGAAGGGTAGAGTATAGGAAAGAGCCAGGAGGGCACTGCCTCGGGGGAAGGAGCAGGAGCCGCAGACCAGGGCAGGGACTGTGAGGACTTGGAACCGTCTGGTTTGAAGAGTACATGCTGGAGGAGAGAGAACGTGCTCTTCTCAAATGGGTAGGAGAGAAAATGCAAACTGGTTCAAGCATGCTTTGGGAAAATTCCCAGGTTAGAATTTCCCAGTGAATGATTAAAGGAATTGATAAGTGATTCTGAGTGATGTAGATCCCTATGTTTTCGAGGCTGGTGCCACACAGAAGAGATGAGGGTTTCTGTTGCCACTGTGTGAGAGAACTGAAGAGGAAGCCTGTATAGTAGGTTGGGGGGTGGGAGTCCAATGTTCAAGGGCAGGAAGCTTCTAGCACAGGAGACAGATGAAAGCTGGAAGACTCAGCAAGTCAGGTCCTTCCACATTCTTCTGCCTGCTTTATTCTAGCCACGCTGGCAGCTGATTAGATGGTGCCCTCCCAGAGTGGGGGTGGGTCTGCCTCCCCCAGTCCACTGACTCAAATGTTAATCTCCTTTGGCAGTACCCTCATAGACACACCTAGAAACAATACTTTGCATCCTTCAACCAAATCAATTTGACGCAACTGCCTCTGGGAGAAGCGAACCTCATCCCACTACATGTTACAAAGGATAGAATAATTGTGGAAGATGAAGCCATCTCTTGCCCACAATTGGGGGTCTAATTGATCCAGATGCCCAGAATGAAGCATCATCAACAGTCACTCTGCAGTGGGTTTTGAGACTGTTAGCACATGAAAACCTTTTCCCACTTAATTACTCAGTAGCACGTATAGAATTGAGAATACAGGCTAAGTGCAAGAAAAGGACTGAATATACTTTTATAAAGTCACTGTTTTCCTGAGGTTTACACATATTGGGCAAAAGTCTTCCAAGAGCACCTTTTCCGGGGAAGGCAGCCAACTCCTCTGCAGTAAGCTTGCATGGCCAAGCCTGTGCTATTCCAAATCTCATCTCTCATAAACATATTGGAGGAGACCCAGGAAACAGTGGTCCCCAGGCTGCCTCTAACGTTTTAGGACAACCGTCCTAGTTGTACCCAGAGGCTTTCCTTGTGTCTCTAACAATTGCTTCCATAAATTATGTGATTCACTGTTAATTCTGTTCTTCTACTTTAGCCACCATCCAATAAACAATACAACGGAAAAAACAGCAGGTAATGACCTTTCATCCCCACTATTTAAAGTCAGGCTATGACTCTGGTCATTCGCATTTGAGCCCATGCTGGCTGACACACTGGCTGACCTCACCCTGGGTGTTCCTGCCTCAGTGACCTCTGTAGATATGGATGCAGCCACTAACCAATTTTCCCTGAAATGAACCTCCATTAGGGAAATAAACTGAACTGAAGGATTTGTAGTTTACTCTAGTATTGCATTTGGCATCCTCACCTCCAAGCTGGCGGTTGGCAGGCAAGAGCACCTTGCTGTGCTCATTACATGTGGCCACCTCCAGAGGCCTAACTCGAGGGCTTTTTGAAGTACACACTGACTTTCAAGAATGTCTTAATGAAACAGGAGGTCGAGAGTTCGAGATCAGCCTGGCCAACATCGTGAAACTCCATCTCTACTAAAAATATAAAAAATTAGCTGGGCATCGTGGCAGGCACCTGTAATCCCAGCTACTCAGGAGGCTGAGGCAGGAGAATTGCTTGAACCCAGTAGGCGGAGGTTGCAGTGATCTGGGATCGTGCCACGTACTCCAGCCCAGGTGATAGTGTGAGACTCCGTCTCAAAACAAAAAAAAAACTTAAATGGCATTTCATGCTTCTTTTTTTTTTTTTGCTAAGTAAGAAGAAGAAAAGCAGTTAGGATTTATCTTTTTTTTATTTTTTTTTTATTGCATTTTAGTTTTTGGGGTACATGTGAAAAACATGCAAGATTGTTGCATAGGTGCATACGTGGCAGTGTGATTTGCTGCCTTCCTCCCCTTCACCTATATGTGGCATTTCTCCCCATGCTATCTCTCCCCAACTCCCCACCCCCCGCTGTCCCCCCCAACAGACCCCAGTGTATAGTGCTCCCCTCCCTGTGTCCATGTGTTCCCATTGTTCAACACCCGCCTATGAGTGAGAACATGCGATGTTTGATTTTGTGTTCTTGTGTCAGTTTGCTGAGAATGATGGTTTCCAGGTTCGTCCATGTCCCTACAAAGGACGCGAACTCATCGTTTTTGATGGCTGCATAATATTCCATGGTGTATATGTGCCACATTTTTCCTGTCCAGTCTATCATTGATGGGCATTTGGGTTGGTTCCAGGTCTTTGCTATTGTAAACTGTGATGCAATGAACATTTGTGTGCATGTGTCCTTATGGTAGAACAATTTATAATCCTTTGGATATATACCCAGTAATGGGATTGCTGGGTCAAATGGAATTTCTATTTCTAGGTCCTTGAGGAATTCGCCACACTGTCTTCCACAATGGTTGAACTAATTTACACTCCCATCAACAGTGTAAAAGTGTTCCTATTTCTCGACATCCTCTCCAGCATCTGTTGTCTCCAGATTTTTTAATGATTGCCGTTCTAACTGGCATGAGATGGTATCTCAATGTAGTTTTGATTTGCATTTCTCTAATGACCAGTGATGATGAGCATTTTTTCATATGATTGTTGGCCTCATGTATGTCTTCTTTTGTAAAGTATCTGTTCATATCCTTTGCCCATTTTTGAATGGGCTTGCTTCTTAAATGCACACCACGCCATGATCGAAGAAACGTTCTTCAATTTTTTATTTTTGTTTTGAACAATTGCAAGACATGGACTTTCTGAAGCATGTAGATCTGTACTTAGAAATTAATACCATAAATGGAGCCATGAGATCCACTCCAAAAGGAACGCGTTGACTAAATATATGTCCCACCTCACAGCAAAACACATGCCATGGGGGACATCATTAAGAATGCAATAACTGAACGAGTACCTTTCAGTAGGGAAATAAACTGGACTGAAGGATTTGTAGCTTACTCTAGTATTGCATTCGACACATGTGCATTCCAGTAGGTAGGTACCTGTTGGGACAGTCTCCGGCTCTCCCATCACCTGGAGACAGAGACCAGTTTCCGACTTGTCCAGAATCACAGTTCAATGGGGAATGGCACTACACTATCCCATTTAATTTTCCCTCACACCCCAAAAGGTAAGGATTGAAACTCCCATTCTACAAATAAATAAACTGAGGTACAAAGTCATGAAGCCATTTGCCCAAGATTGCATCATTACTAAGTTATGTAGCCAGGTCAAACTCAGATCTGTCTGAGTCTGAAAATAATTCTCCTCTCATCAAAGTAGAAATATGAAGTAACTCAATTTATTTACGTAGAATAATATAATGATTATAAAAGCAAATATATCATTTTTGGCCCCAGGTGAGGTCCTAAAAAGGCATTCTTTTGACACACAACAACATGTGATTACAAATATACAGAAAAAGAATTTAAAAATGAATGCTCATGGTATTTAGACCAGAAACTCAAAAGTTAAAATGCTCTACGTGCTCTGGTCCTTCTCCATCACAGGCTAACTCACCTCCCGCTCCTGCACATGCGCCATGATGATGGGCAAGCACACTGGAGGGTGTTCCGCTCAGAAATGCTCTCACTTCTCTTGGCCTATTCTCACCTCATTCCTCCTTCAGAAGTAATTGTCCCAGATTTCTCTATGTTAGAGACACCATTGTTATGCATTATATAGTTTCCATACTAGTGCATAACAGGATTGTAATTAAGTGGCCATTTCTGTAATTATTTGTTTAATGTCCATTGCCGTCCATCAGGGCTGCCAAGAATAGTTGTTCAGGATGTGCACTGCCCAAGGGTGCCCAGCAGAGGAGAGAGGCCTCTTCTCACTTTGCCCTGTACCTTGGGTTGCACCTACCAGGAGGACGGAATGGCTTTTCCTAGTTGGCATAAGGCACTGTATGGACTCACAGTGGTCCTGCCCTGTAAACCTTTGCTAGGGTGGAGACTGTGTCTGTCTACCTCTTCCTGTACCAAACATAAACCTAGTAGGCATCCAGCAAGTATGTGTGGAACAAATGATTAAATGACTTATATAATGAGAATGAATATGTTTTAAAGAGTTTACAGAGTATTGAGAATTTTATCAAAGACACTGTGACAAAGGCTGAATTGTGAAGCATGGCAACATCATGTCACTTGTTCTAGAAACTAAAACCTTAACCACAGGAGGACACAAGCCCTGGGGTTCACAGGACAGGCCGTGGGGGAGCTGGGCAGCTGTGCATTCATCTTCCTCGCTCTCTCCCGAGCCAGCATATACAGTCGTTTTTCTTCTTTTTGGGAAGAAAATAATTTTAAAAAAAATAATTCGAATCTTATTTATAAAGTATGGGAAATAATCCCCAGGACAACACATTTGAAGATTTGACCAAAAGACCATATTAGTAAAGGGCAAAAATTGAGCCATTTTTTTTTAAACAAGCTCACTAATCATGTTGGAATCTACGGAGGGAGGCTGAGCTGGTGGTGCTCAGAAATACCAAGTGTTTTCTCTGGCATTTGTTCTTAGGTAGGTGCTAAAGTAATTGCAAAAACTGCACCAACCTAATGGTAAATAAATGTATATGAGGAAAGCAAGGGTCCTTCCTCTCCTCCCAAAACTATAGAGTTCCTCATGACCCAGAAAACTGTGGGGGAGCCCATAAAAGAAAACCACTTGTGGCCTGAAATGGAATCCATTTATTGGAAGAAATAAGCAGAAAGAGGCTCCCAAAAAGTTTTGCCTTCTGCAAATATCTGCTTATTAAAAAAAAGAAAAGAAAGAAAAAAGAATTGAGGTGTGTCCAGGCTCTGGAGTAAAAGTGATAATTTATCTCTGCCCCAAGTCCCCAGTTCTCCAGGTCCACCTCAAGCTTCCAGGTAGAAAGGGCCCTAACTCACAGGTGTTCATGTTAGTCTTTCAAATCCTTAGTTCTGCTGGGAAGGCAGAAAGGGAATCCAGCAGTTGCAATGTACTCACACCTCTTATCCCTTTCAATTACCACCAGGCCTTCTTTGGCAGGCATTTTTAAGCCCTCTTAAAAAGCCGATTAAACTGAGGCTGAAAGAGTCCACAGAATTTCATAACTCCAAGTGTCCTGTATCCCAACCTCTTCAGCCTCTAACAGGAGTGGCTTTAGGGGACATACTGAGCATCTGTTTCCTGCACATCCAGTTCCCTGCGAGCACAGGCAGAGGGGGTTCTGGCAGCCAGCAGAAGCCCTCAGAGAGGAAGGTCCAGGTGCACTAGTTGGAAATCAGACAAGTGTGCAGGGACATAGTAAGGGCTGAAGGAATTAGTATGTGTGGGCTTCTGACAGCACGTGGGAAGTATGGGAGAAGGGCAAGTGCAAAGGCCAAGGAAGGAAAAAGAAGCAACATCTCTTGTGGGGTCTGCTGGCAAGAGCGGAGCTCTGAAATCAAGGGTTTGGGTTCTGAAGTCAGATGATCTGGGTATAAATGTCAGCTCTGTGGCATGCTGGCTGTTGATATTGGGACAAATTATTGCCCTCTCTCAGTTTCCTCAACTGGGTAATATGACTAATAATAGTAAAGACCTCAGAGATTTATTTTGAGGATTAAATAAAATAAAGCCTTTAAGGCCCTTAACACAAAACCTGACACACTTCACATGCTTAATAAATGATAGTCATTTGCATTATCATGAAAAGGACGGGGTGGCTAGAATGTGAGAAACAAGGAGGAGGGGAGAAGGACGTGAGGTGGAAGAGACAGCAAGGGCCAGATCCTGCAAGGGTCTGAAGACCATGTGAAAGGGCTGGGTTTTCTCCCAGGTGCACTGGAAGCCACTGGAGAGTTCAAGCTGAGGAGGGACGTGACATGATCATTCTAGAATGTCGTTCTCCAAAAGCATGAAACGCCTTTTCTACGTCTATATCTCCAGTACTAAATCTGCTGCTGGCATAGAGAGAAGGTGCTATTTAACACTAATTAACAAACTCCGAAGGCTGATGGAAGGAAAGAAGTGTTGGTCTGAATCATCCAAAGATGGCACAGACTTGGCTATAGAATGATCTGTTTCATTTTCCTTCAGCAGACTTAACTCCCTAATTATGTTGGTTCTGGCTAACATTCAATGAGTTTGCATTTTCCAAGGAAATGCCAAGACAGGTGGCCCCAGCCTCACCAGGAGGCATAAGGAAGCAAGCCTGGAAGGAAACATTTGCTGTGGAGGGCCCCATAGGAATGACTTAACCACGTTATGAGTTCTATCCAAAGGGAAAAGAAAACATTCTGGTTCTAAGGAAATGCATATTAGATATGAATCTGAAAAAAACACAAAGAAAGGGCCTGGTGGTTCTGAACCCGAAAGAGGTTTCTATGGCAGGGCCCTAGCTGAGGATGGACACCCAGCTCGGGATTGGGACAATTTCCAGCAAAAGGGAATGTGGAACAGTGCTCACTCATGGTATCAAGATCTTTAATTGTTTTCAGCTTTATTGAGCTATAATTGACAAATAATAATAATATATATTCAAAGCATATGATGTGATATTTTAATATATGTATCTACACAAGCAAGCTAATTTACATATTCATCACCTCACGTAGTTACCTTTGTGGGCGGTGGGGGAATGCTTAAGATCTATGCTCTTCACAAATTTCAAGTATACAATACATTACTAATTATACTCACCTCCTGTACATTAGGTTATCAGAATTTATTCATCTTATAATGATAAGTTTGTACACTCTGACCATCATCTCCCCATTTTCCCCAACCCCACAGCTCCTGACAACCACTTTTCTAATCTCTGCTTTGATGAGTTCAACTTTTTTAGATTTCACATCTATGTATGTAAGATCATACCAGTATTTGTCTTTCTGTGTCTGGCTTATTTCACTTAGCATAATGTCCTCCAGGTTCATCCATGTTGTTACAAATAGTAGAATTTCCTTTTCTTTTTTTTTGAAGCTGAATATATTTAATTGTATGTCTATATCTATCACATTTTTTTTTATTCATTCATCCATTGATAGGCTGTTTCCATATCTTGGCTATTGTGAATAATGCTGCAATGAATTTGGTGATACAGATATCTCTTTGACATACTGATTTCATTTCCTTTGGATATGGACTCAGAAGTGAGATCGCTGGATCACATGGTAGTTACATTTTTAATTTCTTTAGGAAGCTCTACACTATTTTCTGTAAGGGCTATACCAATTTACATTCCCACCAACAGTATACAAGGGTTCCCTTTTCTCTGCAACTTCACCAACATTTATTATCTCTTGTCTATTTGAGAATAGCCATCCTAACCTAACTATAATGATGATACCTCATTATAGTTCTAAATGGAATTTCCCTCATAATTAGTGCTGTTAGTATATCTGTTGGAGATTCATAGCTTTCTTTAGGACAATGTCTATTCAGGTCCTTTGCCCATTTTTTAATTAAGTTATTTGTCTTTTACTATAGTTGCATAAGTTCTTCATATATTTTGGATGTTAACCTCTTATTTGACATATGGTTTACAAATATTTTCTCCCATTTCAAGGTGCCTTTTTATTTTGTTTATTGTTTCCTTTGCTGTGCAAAAACATTAGTTGTTTTTTTTTTTTTGTAATCCTACTTGTTTATTTTAGCTTTTTTTTTTTTTTTTTTTTTTTTGCCTGTGCTTTAGGTATCATCTACTAAAAAATCATTGCCAAGAAGACCAAAGTTGAGGATCTTATTTCCCTACGTTTTCTTCTACATATTTGATGGTTTCAGGTTTTATGTTTAAATCCTTAATTCATTTTGAATTGACTTCTGTGTATGACATAAGATGAGGGTTCAGTTTCACTTGTTTTTGCATGTTGATATCCAATTTTCCCAAAACCACTTATTGAACAGAACACCTTTTCCTCTGGTGTGTTGTTGGAGTCTTTGTCAAAAATTAGTCAACCCTATATGCATCAGTTTATTTCTGGGCTTCCTATTCTATTCCATTGGTCTGTTTTTATGCCAGTATTATACTGCTTTGATTATTAGAGTTTTGTAATATAATTTGAAATTAGGAAGTGTAGTGCCTCTAGCTTTCTTCTCCTTGTTCAAGATTGATTAACCTATCTAGCATCTTCTGTCTTTTCATGTAAAACTTAGGATTGTTTTTCTATTTCTGTGAAAAATGCCATTGGAGTTTTGATAGAGATTGCATTGAACCTTTAGATTGCTTTGGGTTATACAAATATTTTGACAATATTGATTCTTTGAATTCACAAGCATGCACTATTTTTCCATTGATATTTGTCTTTAATTTCTGTCATCAATATTTTATAGATGTCCATTCCCAAAAGATGTCCATTACAAAGGACACATGGTAATTTTGAATTTCTATTTTTGAAACATCTTGAATGATCTCTAAACTCAAATTTGGAAGACTGTAATAAGTCAATAATTTGAAACAGTAATTTAAAAAATCACACAAAATAGTTGCTATCCAATCTCTTTATAATTTAAGTCCATTCCATCACCAAGGGTTAAGAATGAGAACTCTGTTACTAAAAGGTTTCACAATTGATGACCCCAGGGGCTTTGCAACCACATAAAGTCATATCATGAAAGAAGTATAGATAAAATAAAAAAGAAGACATTTACTATTGAAAAAAGGGTCAAAATATCAAGAAGACATGATAATCATAAGAATGAATGTGCCTAGAAACAGAGTTCCAAAATATATGAAGCAAAACCTAGCAGAACTAAAAGGAGAAACAGACAAATCTACAATCATAGTTGAAGACTTTCAAACTCTACTCTCAGTAACTGGTAGAATAAAACACACACACACATGAAGCAAGGACCAAGACTCTCTGAATGACACCAATTTAAGTAATTGACACATGGAATGCAACACCCAACAGATGCAGAATAAATTTTCAGATATGCATAGAACATCCACCAAGATAAACTATACACTGAGCAATAAAACAAATCTCAATAAATGTCTAGAGACTAAAATTTCATATATCATGTTTTCTATTCACAATAAAACTAAATTAAAAATGTATAATGTTAAGATAAGTAGGGAAGCCTTAAATATTTGGAAAGTAAGCAATCAATTCTTAAATAGCCCACAGATAAAGGAAATCACAAGAGAATGTAGAAAATACTTTGAAGATAATAATAATAACACTACCAGAGGCATCATATTGTGAGGAAAACAGACTTCATTAAAATAGTCCAGACATTCACTAAACAAATAAGCAAATGACAATAATGGCAATAATGAGCTTTAGAATGCAGGGTGACTAGTACTCAGAATTGCTCTATTACCTAAATTCATTGGTCTCCAACAACAAAAATCAGACATGCAAAGAAACAGGAAAGTCCAATCATACACCAGGAGAAAAAGGAGGCAATAGAAACTGCCTGTGAGGGCCACCAGATGTCAGATTTAACTAAAACTTCAAAGTAGCCATCATAATTCTGTTCAGAGAACTAAAGAAAACCATACCTAAGGAAGGGATGGAAGGCATGATGACAATGTCTCATAAAATTAAGAATATCAATAAAGAAACAAGTTATAAAAGTGAACTAAATAGAAATTCTGGAATTGAAAAGTACAATAACTGAAGGGAAAAATCTACCAAAGGGCTCAGCAGTAGATTATTTGACAGAGATTTTGTAATCCAATAAAAGAAGGAAAAAAGAATGAAGAGAAATAACCGAACAGAAATATAGGACACATTTAAACACGCTCATGTACATGACATGGAAGTATCTGAAGAAGTGATAAGAGAGGAAGATGTGCAGGAAAAAAATGTAAAAATAATGGTTGAAAACATTCTAAATTTGATGATAAGCATTAATATACACATCTAAGGAGCTCAATGAACTCCAAGTAGATAAACACAAAAATATCCACATATAGATAAGTCATAATAAAAATGAGGAATGCCAAAGATAAGGAAAAAATATCTAAGGCAACAAGAGGAAAAATGACTTGTCACTTACAAGGGCACCTTAATAAGATGAATAGCTCACTTCCCAACAGAAACAATTCCAGAAGAAAACAGAATAGCATATTCAAAATGCTCAAAGAAAAAAATGTCAATCAAGACAAAATCATTGCTCAAATATGTAGGCAAAATAAAGATGTTCCCAGAGAAACAAAAACTAAAAGTGAGAGAATTCACTGCTATCAGACCCATCTTATAAAAAAATACTAAAGGAAGTCTTTAGACCAAAACCAAATGATCCCAGATAGTAATTTGAAATTGTACACAAAAAACAAAGAACACCAATAAAGTTAATTATGTAATTATAAAAGACAGTATAAATGCATCTTTCTTCTCCTTTCTTCACTGATTTAAAAAGCAGTAATAACCATACATACGTAATTGCACTGTTGTTCCTACAACATATGGAAAGATCATATATTTGCTAATAGCAGCACAAAAGAAGTGGGTGGGAGGAAAGTCGGATTGGACTAAGGAAATGACACCAGATGATAACTTGAATCCACAGGAACAAATGAAGAGAACCAAATATGGTAAGAAGGTAAATATAACAAATTCTAGGAATACATATTTGCTCTCTTTTTTTCTCTCAGCTTTTTTAAAAGATATAAAATTAGATAAATAACTGTAACAACAGATTATTGGATTTGTAATATATAAATATATAATAGGTACAGTAATAACAGCATGAAAATAGGGAGGAGGTAAGAGAGCTATATAGGAAAAATGTGACCTTGGGTTAGGAAATTGTTTCTTAGATATTATGACAAAAGCACACATAACAAAGGGGAAAAACAGATAAATCTGACTACATCAAAATTTAAAGCTTTTTGCTGCAAACAATACTATCATGAGAGTAGAAATACAACCCACAGAATGGGAGAAGGTATTTGCAAATCATATATTTGAGAATGGTCTTGTATCTACAATATACAAACTACACTTACACACTTCAATAATAAAAAGACGAGTAACCAGATTTAAAAATGAGTAAAGGATTTGCATAGAAAATTCTGCAGATAAGATATACAAATGACCAATAAGCACCTCAAAAGGTATTCAACCTCATTCTTCATTAGGTAAACTTAAATCAAAATTGTAATCAGATACCGTTTCACACCCATTAGCATGGCTACAATAAAAAAGATGGAATATAACAAATGGTGGCAAGGAAGTGGAAATATTAGATGTCGGTCTATTGGTCAGAATGCAAAATGGGCAGCTGTAATGGAGCAGGTTGGCAGTTCCTCAAATTTAAACCCAGAGTTACCACATGTCCATCAATCCATTCTTAGTTATTATTACCTTCAATGGCAAAAACCACAATTACTTTTGCACCTACCTAATATGTACCCGAGAAAACATATATCCACACAAAAACTTGTATACTATTTTTACAGCAGCATTATTCATAATAGCCAAAGCTGGAGACAACCCAAATGTCCATCAAATGACTTAGATTCGAGGATAAATAAAATGTGATCTATATCCACATAATAAAAGATTATTGAGCAATAAAAACTAAAGTACTAATACATGCTACAACATCAATGAATCTTGAAAACATAATGCCAAATGAAAGAAATCAGTCACAAAGGGTTATGTATTGTATTATTTCATTGATATGCAATGTCCAGAATAGGCAAATTATAGAGACAAAAAGTAAATTAATAGTTGCTTAGGTCTGGGGATAGAGAAGAGTGTGTAAAGGTGGAAGGAGAGAGCTAATAGATTTAGGTTTTATTTTATGATAGACAAAAATATT
Source organism: Aotus nancymaae (assembly GCF_030222135.1). Lineage (NCBI taxonomy): Eukaryota > Metazoa > Chordata > Mammalia > Primates > Aotidae > Aotus > Aotus nancymaae. Next base: position 10,422,316 of record NW_026988421.1, read on the forward strand.
ATAAAATTAGATTGTGGTGATTGTGCAAATGCTGTGAATATACAATAAACAATAAACTAAAAATATACACCATAAACCATTTTAAATGCGTGAAATGAATCATATGCAAAATTTATTTCAAATGAACTTATTTAAATAAAGATCTTGTCCGACATCAAGATCTACTATAATGCTATAATAATCGATATAGTGTGGTTCCATATGTTTATTACAGCACTGTCCACAATAGCAAAGACTTGGAACCAACCCAAATGCCCATCAATGATAGACTGCATAAAGAAAATTTGGCATATATACACCATGGAATACTATGCAGCCATAAAAAAAGGATGAGTTCATGTCCTCTGCAGGGACATGGATGAAGCTGGAAACCATCATTCTCAGCAAACTAACCCAAGAACAGAAAACCAAACACCACATTTCTCACTCATAAGTGGGAGTTGAACAATGAGAACCCATGGACACAGGGAGGGAAACATCACACACTGGGGCCTGTCAGGGGATGGGGGATTAGGGAGGGATAGCATTAGGAGAAATGCCGCATGTAGATGATGGGTTGATGGGTGCAGCAAACCACCGTGTCATATGAATACCTATGTAATAAACCTGCACGTTCTGTACATGTATCCCAGAACTTAAAAAATATATAATATATATAGAGAGAGAGAGAGAGAAAAAAAACTTAATATATATATGGGGGAGCAGGTGTTCCTGCACAAGGATAGGAACACAGAATAATGAACAGTGTGCCGGTGCAGAAGTAGACCCAAACTTATAAAGTCTATAAATTTTTGCAAAGGCACCAAAGTAATTTGAAAGTGAAAGGAAAGTCATCTCAACAAACAGTGCTGAATACATGAATACTGATATAAAAAAAAATATGAGCTTCAAACTCTACTTTATACTAAAAACAAAAATTAGAGAAAAGCCTAAATATAAAAAACAAAGCCATGAAGTTTTAAAAGAAAATACAAAGACAGCTTTGTAACTTGAGGGCAGGAAAAGGTTTCTTAGGATACAAAGTGCAATAACCATAAAAGAAAAAAGCAGTAAATTAGATTTCATCAAAATTAAAAGCCACTGCTAATCAAAAGACATCATTAAGAAAATGACAGGCAAGCTACTGATAGAAGAAAATAGGCATGAAAAATTATCTGACAGAAGGCTTGTGAAAAGAATATGGAGACACTCCACCAATTAATACAGTAAGATAAATGAACAGCCTATATGCAAATGACAAGGTACACAGCAGCATTAGTCATCAGGGAAATGCAAATTACAACTACAGAGATACCACTATACATCCACCAAAATGACTAAAATTGAAAAGATCAATGACACCAAATGTTGGTGAAGATAAGGAGTACTGGAATTTTCATAGATTGCCCATGGGAATGCCAACTGACACAAGCATTTAGTAAAAAGGTTGGATGGTTCCTTCCAATGTTAAACATCAACCTAACTTTTAACCAAGCAATGCCGCTCAGATACTTAGCCAAGATAAGTGACAACATATGTCCACTAAAATAATTGCACACAAATGTTTGGAGCGGCTCGATTCATAACCGAACAAAGTAGAAAACACCAAATGTTTAGCAAAGATAAGATGGATAAACAGTGTGTGTGATACTCATTATAGTGAAATACATTGCAACAATTAGAAAGAATATAGCACTTATACTTAACAACATGAATGGATTTCAAGACATACTGAGCCAAAGCTGTCAGACACAAAAGAGCACATACTATATGATTCCACTTCCATGAAGTTCTAAAACAGGCAAAACTAATCTAAAGTTTAAAATAGAAAGAAAAACAAACCCTGAACAGTGGCTGCCTCGTGGGGATGAAGACTGACTGGAAATGGACAGAAGGGAGATTTCCGGTGTTATGGAAATGTTCTGCATTGTGATAGGAATATGGGTTACCCAGTGTGTCCATTTGTAAAAACTGAATGGTTACGATTTATGTATTTTGATGTCAATTTTACCTTAAAATGCTAAAAGAACTTTAAGAATCACCATCATCGATGGTGGTGAGAAATGGGTACAGAATGCTGTACCCAGGGGGATGAGGATTCACTAGATATTGCTGTGTTTTATATGTCTGAAGTGTTGTATGATAAAAAGTGGAAAGAAAGAGGCATTGGGTTTTTGTTTGTTTGAGGCAGATCTTGCTCTTGCCCAGGCCGGAGTGCAGAGGTGAAATCATAGCTCACTGCAGCCTCAAACTCATAGGTTCACGCGATCTTCCCACCTCCTAATAGCTAGGATTATAGGTGTGTGTCACAATGCCTGGCTTATTTTTAAAATATATTTTTTGGTTTCTTTTATTATTTTTTGTTTTTTACAGACCATTGTGTTGAGGGCTGACTTTCAATAAATCTCAGTGAAGGAGTTGCTCTGCTGCATACGAAAAATATTTTCTAGAGACGTAGTCTCACTATGTTGCCAAGGCTGGTCTCGAACTCTTGGCCTAAAGTGATCCTCCTGCCTCAGCCTCCCAAAGCACTGAGATTACAGAAATGAGCCACCACTTCTGGCTTTGCATTGGGTTTTAATTATAACCTTTAATTTGACTCTGATCATTTTTTCATAGAAATCAAATAGTGAGCTAATTCTTTGAGAAAGAATATTTTGAATTAATTAAACAGTATCCATTTCTAAAAATATTCAGACCAGGAACTTGGAGAGTGGAGGCATTTAACACAGTGATCAATTTCTTTCATATATTTGCCTAATTACCCTAGAACAGGCTTCCTCAGTCTGGATGCTATTCACATTTGGGGTTGGATAATTCTTTGCCACAGGGACTGTCCTGTGCCCTGCAAGATATTCAGCAGCATCCTTGACCTCTATGCTCGAGATACCAATAACACCCCCCGCCACACACGCAAGCACACACACATGCATGCACACTTGGGACAACCAAAAATGTCTCCAGGCATTGCTAAATGACCCCTGGGGGTGCAAAACTGCCTGGTGGAGAACCACTGCCCGAGAACATGCATTCTCATATGGTCCCTGAGGAGATGAAAAACAGTGCTTGGGGAGATCTTAAAATCTTAGATATTACAATTATTTAAGGAAAAAATCATTAGAAAAAAAAATACAAGGGGCACTTGCCTAGTAGGCTGATGTCCCTTAACACAACTGTGAACCTAGATGCCTTTATTTTTAAGACATAAACAAATATACAATATGTCTGCGGCATTAAAATTGTATGGTGGGAATTATTTTTTTACAAATCTAAAAAGGCTCCAAGGGGAGGAAGAAGTAATAAAAAAAAAAAAAAAAAAAAAAAAAACAGGTTGAGAAGCATCACCCTCCAAAGAGGTTTGATTCAGCTTTAAACAACCACCCCCTCCAGGGATCTGGCATGCCCAAAGCAAGCCTCCCAGGATCTAGGGGAAGTCTTCATTTATTTGGCAAAACAACTGCCAGTTGCTTCCCAGAACCTCCACAATTGTCTCGCAAGCTTGAGATGTAGGGTTATAAAAATTCAGGGGAAAAACCATGAGGGGCTCTTGCCAAGTTTGCTGATATCCCTTGACATGACAGTGAACCTGGAAGCTTTCATTTGTAGGTTATAAGAGAAACCACACTAGTTGAGGTGACCTCAGACTCGTGGCCACCAGTGTGTCCTGTTGGAACAAATGACCTCAGCAGCCTATGCCATTTTATACAATTGTTAAAAGAAAAGGGCATTTTTCAAATTTCCCATCTACCAGCAAAACCCCTCGATAGCAATTTCATTCCATTAAATGATGTGAAACAAACAAATCTTGCAATTTCCTCTGCTCTCCTATTTCCTCTTTGAGCAAAAGCCTGCCTAACCACTCTAAGAAGCAGCTGGTTTATAATATTGAATATTCATTTGTACTTGATGGCATTGAACCTGGCATAGATGCTATCTTGTAATAATTTCTCAATTCATAGTTAAAACCTACTTACATTCCTTCAGCAAATGCAAACTCCCAAACACACAGCTGGTAAAAGACCCTATAGTCTGTATGCTCCACCCTCAAGGACTCTGCTATCGATAGTAATGACACTGAGGCAAAGCAAGAGTGCTCTAAAAAATGATTCCTCTACAATGAATGCATTAGAGCATCATGGTGGTATTTCTGACTTTAAAATGATAGGGGAAAAAAGGAAGAAAAGTGTGATTGGTAACTTTATGTGTCAACTTGGCTAGACTGTGGTGGCCAGTTGTTTAGTCAAACAAACACCAGCCTAGATGTTGCTGTAAAGGTATTTTTAGCAGCGATGAACATTTGCAATCAACTGACTTTAAGTAAGCAATTATGGACGGTATTATTTATTACCTTTTATAACATGAGGAGCCTCATCCAATCAGTTAAAGGCCTTAAGAGTAACGATTGAGGTTTCCCAGATAAGAAGGAATTCTACCTCAAGACTGCAGCATAGAAATCCTGAGTTCCAGCCTGCTGGTCTGCACTACATATTTGGGGGTCAACAATGTAACATCAATTCTTACCTGAATTTCCAGCCTCCCAGCCTGCCCTATAGATTTCAGATTTGCCAGCCACCACAATTTCATGAACCAATTCCCTAAAATAAATCAATTGACTAATAGATTGCTAAGATAGATAGATATTGATGATTGATTGATTGATAGACAAATAGATAAGCAGACAAGTAGACAGACAGACAGATAGGTAGACAGACAGACATCCTACTGGTTCTGTTTCTCCAGAGAGCCCTCACTAATACAAACAGGAACACACATTCCATCTAGGAGCACCTGAATGCCACACCACTCTATGAAGATGGGAAGCAGGTAGCAGAGTAGATACTGACTTGTAGAGCTGAAGACAGGTCAATCTACACACCTGCAGAGGGTGGTGCTGATGAGAAGCAGCCCATTCACCAGGCAGGGCCGTGCAAAGCTTTGAAACTAGAGGCACCAAGTGCTGCAGAATGCAGGGGGGAAATGTGGGGCTAGAAACAGGCAAACAGGTGGAAAGTGCCAGTAAAGAGAAGCTAAACTTTTCAGGTTTCCACCGCTTCTTCAAAGCCAGGGAACCATCCCCTTTCCAACTCCTGAGGAAGACAGAAGGTTTAACTATCTGAGGCTCTAGTTCTGGAAAAAACATGAGGGCATGGCTGAACAACCAAACGAAAAATAGGGAGATTATATGACAGACTAAGAACTGACCTGTGGGCATCTATGCCCTTCTGCACACTTCCGGAATGCCAGGTTCACATACACCAGGCAGGAGAATGAAGAGCCTCCTCTGGAGAATCAAGCAGCCTCAAAGTAAAGGCCAGACGCTAACACTGAAGGTCAACCAATGAAAACCCAGCTCACTCCAGTCACCCTCGATGAAGTCCAATTAACAAGCCCTGCCCAATTAGCTCTACGATTCAACCTTAAATAACAACATACAGCAAAGGTACTAGATATTTAAAGAAAGCTAGATACAAAAACACACAAATAAAGGGAAGGCAGAGCACAGACAAAACCTGCGAGCAAAGCAAGGTAAGAGATGCTGTATCCATGAAAACACAAAAACAGGATGTTAATGATTTTTCTAATCAGAGTTCAAGAAAGAGCTCTTGGAAATTAAAAATACAAAAATCATAATAAAAATTCTGTAGAAGCGTTAGTAGATAAAAATTTAAAAATCCTGACAGATGAACAAAAAAGACAAAGAGAAAGGAGGAAATTAACAAAAAAGACAAAGACAATAAGAAATAAAATAAAAAGTCAGTGCAGGAGACTCAACATCTGCCTAATACAGTTCTAGAGAGAAGAAACAGGGAATATGAAGGTGAAGTACATGAATTTCCAGATTAAAAAGACCTACAGAGTGAGTAGAATAATAAATACCAAAAACAAATCCCGGTAAGGTACATCATTGTGGACTTACACAGAGAAAGGACCCTAAGAGGTTCCAGAGAAAGAAAGAGAAAAACAAAGCAAAGGAAAGGAATGCAATCACACTTCTCAAGCTCACTGTGAACTGGAATCCTGCATGGAAATGATTTTCCTCCTCGAATTCTTCATGCAGCTAAATAATAGAATTAAGATATTGTATAACTAAACATCTCAAAACATGTAACTTACATGTACTCATTTATGGGAAACTCTAAGATAAAGGGCTTTTCCTCCCTGGAGGGTTCCTCTGTCCCCTGATTAGAATTCTCAGCTCCTCAATCCCAGAGTGTGGTGTTCAATCACTTAGTGTTTGCCTTCATCCTGAAGGAAAGCATGGGCCATGTCCGATCACCCTTGTACTCTCCCCAAGGGCTCAGCCTGCTACATACCTAACAGAAAGAATTCAAGAAGCATCTGTTGAATCTTCATCAGCCAGGCATACCTTTTAGACTTTCTCTGTCATTTAAAAAATATATCCCACAAGCAACAACTGCCCCTTTTTATACTGTAATGGAGTTTTAAAACATTTAAAATTGAAACATCCATGTGCACAATTTAAATGCACTGGTCTTGCTTAGGAAAGCTTTTTAATACCATCTGTTTGGAGCATGGGCAACTGCAAGGTTGGTAAATTTTCTCTGTAAAGGGCCAAATAATAAATATTTTTGGTTTTGTGGGCCATGTTTCTCTTCTATAATTCCTCAACACAGACATTGTAAAGTGAAAGTAGCCACAGACAATATAGAAATGAACAGGCATCTGCTTATTCCCACCATTTTCACAAGAAAGATGTTTCTTAATAGCTTGACTTCACATTAATAATTTGTTTTTTCTATTTTTCTCTCTTAAATCTATTCTCTCTCTGGAAGTTGAATCAATACTCAATCAAAAATCGAGATTATGCTCTGAGAGACAAATTCTCTTTTCAGAATATCCCTGCTTTAAGCACTCTGGGAAGGTACACTGCCTTTCTCCACTTTAAAGCCTAAGCTTCTTTTAGGTTGGATGAAAATCACTTGCTCTTTGAAACTGTGGTCTCTGCTTTTCTAATCAAGGGGGGCTTAGGCTGCCTTACAGAGCAAGTCCCGTAAGAACGCTGCCATGGGGAGCTGCTGTTTGCTGAGAGTTTGACACATGAGCCCTTCAGACAAGCAATGTTTGGCTGCTTATGGTAGATTAAGAACAAGATCCTTTGTTTCCAAAAGAAATCAATGTTTGTTCTTAAGTTCAAAGAAAACCAACTGCTCTAAGGACGATATGAGGACGTGGACTCCATTCCAGCAGCCAATTATCTGCAAACACAGCAGAAGCAAAACCCACATCTACCTAGCGTAGAGAATTAGTCTTAGGAGAGCCCACAGTCTAGAACTCCCCTGCCCAGTCACTCAAGTCCAGCCCATGAAATTGATGTTTTATGGGAAATAAAAGTGTTTGTATCAAAATGGGAGTCCACTTAAGTCACCCCCTCTGAGAAGCAGCCACATCAACTACTAGGCTTCCTATTAGCTACTAAGAAATCCAGATAACAGCACTGGTGGCCTTTCTAAGTGGATATGGCATTGCCTTCAAGCCAATCACTAGCCTGTCATTTAAAAAAAGGAGAAATAAATGAAAATACCACCATCAAAGCCTAGAGGCTGGGTAGAATTCTGTGTCTGCCAAGTAGCAAAAATGTGTAACATTTTAAGTAGCATCTTAAGCAAAGGATATAATTGCCTCTGCCAAAAAGCTTGTGTAGCACAGATCAGATGTCAGCCACGCATCTGACAAGGCAGCCTATAGCCAGCCATGTCAGAAAATTATTCCTGGTGGTTGGAAAGGAGGATGTGCATCTAAAATCAACATTTTTTGAGACACCCAGCTTCTAATCTCTGAGGTCCAGCAGTCTGACAACTTGAGGTATTTATTCACATGACAGCTATTTCATTCCCAAGTTCAAATGCAACAGTAGATAGTAAATTATGCTACAGTCCCCCACCAACCATTCCAAAAGCCAGCATTAAGGTTTTCCTTAGAGTTTCACTTCTTAGGTGCTTTTAATTTCTGAAGCCCCTTAAGATTCAGCACCAAGTCTTCGGGAGGACAGAAAGTGACAGGAGGGAGAAAGGAGGAATGCAGGATAGAAGGAAGAGAAGGAAAGGGGAAGAGAACAAAGAAAGAAAAAAACTAACAGAACTTGAGTGACCCTACCAGGAGACAGATGGAGAGCAGATGGGAGGTGATCCCAGGTGAATACTATTCCAGGTACCTCTAAACAATGCCAGCATGGGACTCCCTGGAAACAAGGAGACAATAACTCAATACAGCAGGAATTCCTCCAGCTGGTACTTACAACTCCTTCAAAACAGGTGCTCACTTAAAATGGGACTTCATAGAGGGAAAAAAAAACACATTTAGGGAGGAAGCAACTCCAAATGGGTGTTCTCCCTTAAGTCACAGGAATGGCTGGAGCCTACACAAACCCTGAGCCTTTCTTTTATAAGGACACCTGCCACTGGGCTTAGGACTCACCCTAAATCCAGGGTGATCTAATCTCAAGGTCTGAACTTAATTACATCTGCCAAGATCCTTTTTCTCTTCCTTTTTCTTTTTCGGCATGTAGAACAGTGTTCATTCTTTCAAATAAAAATATACACAGCGAAAGGATTACGACAGTCAAACAAGTTACCATATTCATCTACCTCATCACATGGTTACATTTTTATTTTTTGTGATGACAGCACTTGAAATCTACTCTCTTAGCCAATTTCCAGTATACATTTCATTACTAAACATCTCAAAACATGTAACAGTTCATAACTAAACATCTCAAAACATGTAACTTACATATACTCATTTATGGGAAACTATAAGATAAAGGGCTTTTCCTTTATCTTATATTAACCAAGACCCCTTTTCCAAATAAGGTCACACTCACATGTTCCAGAGGCTAGGACTTAAATACACCTTTTTGGTGGCAACTACTCAACCCACCACAGTTTCCAAACAACTAGAGAAGAAAATTAGTTATTTACTTAAATAAACATGGACTACAAATGCTTTGTTGTATTTGATCATTGAAAGTCCCAAGGCAGCAGGAATTCCTCCAGCTGGTACCCACAGCTATTCCTGTCAGAGCTGGTGTCCTCAGACAAGTTACTAAGCCTGCCTGATCCTCAGTGCCCTTATGTGTAAAACTGGGACAAGCCCCCACCTGGTGGGCTGTTGTGCAAGTTGACTCATTTGCACATTTGGAGTCATTTAGAATGTCTGCCCCCAGCTAATGCCTTGTTGACAGGCTCTAGTCTTCAACGGCTCCAAGCAACGTGTCCAACAGCCACTCCCAGGAAAGAGCATTCAGTTATTTCTTGATTCAGTCATTATTAGGATGTGTCTCAGGTATTTAGGGAAAAAAAGAGAAAAAAAAGACTAAAATAGCAGGCTTGCCAAAGGTAAATAATAATCAGACTTGTGGGAGAATTAAGGACTTGGCATCATGAGAAGAGCCTGTCCTATTCAAGATGGTCATCTGTGACCATAGTTCTCCAATTATCCCAAGAATCATCAACCTAAATACATCGTCTGCCACTACCTGGGCACTCCCCAGGACACGAGCTGTATCTTATTTATCTTTGCATCCTCAATGCCTGGCACAGCACCTGGCACCTGAGTCATACAGTATGAACTGTTGGGATGAATGATGACACAAGCCAGGATGCTCAGGAAACCTCAGCTCTGATAACAATAATGTCAATAACTACTGTTTATCGAAAGTCGCAATACTAGGGGCTTTACATATACTGAATGGATTAAATAAGATAATTTCTATAATCATTTTGGCATAGCTGCTCCTCCAGAAACGTGAGTGATCATCACCACTTATTTTAATCCTCATTCCGACCAATAATGGAGACATTCTTACTCCCATGTTACACAGCAGGAACTGAGGCACAGGGAGGTGAAGTCCCAGAGCGAATACCTGGCAGAGCCAGGATTTGTTAGACTTCAAGGACCTGTGTCCTTTTCCACTACATTGCACTGCTCCCAATTCACAGTATTCAGTCTTTGTTTTAAGGAGCTCACATATCTATAGTCAGACTAGATACTGGGGTGTGGAGGGATGCATAGGTATATTTATATGTATGTATATATGTATACATATGTGCTATATATTTATGTACACACATGTGCAACACCTCAATTGAAGAAATAAACTAGAGAGAACAATGAATGGAACAATGGAGGGTCCCAGGGAGCATGGAGGATTCCCTTGTCCTGAATCGTACTGTCAAGGGGTAAAGCATCACATGTTGCACTCTCCCAAGCTCATGAAAGCAACACACACAATGTTTTATAAACTCCAGGTCCTCATCCCAGGCCTATTACTTCCTGTTGAATAATCTTGTTTCTAAGCCAAATGCCGTACAGTGAAGAAAAATGAACTGTGCTTAACATTCACATACCAGTGCTTTTCTCTCCACCTAAATTCCCAAAGAAAGTGACGAGGAAACATGACTGGGGCATTAAGAGCATCCCAGCCATGAACTTACAGGAGGAATGGATGCTGGGGAAGCTTTTGCGGCCCTCGGACACCAGATCGGGGTCACCTGTGCAGTGCATTTCTGAGTTCATCACTCCATCTGGAAAGCAGCGGTAAAAGAAATCGGGGCGAGGTCTACAAAAGACACCATGGACATTTTCAATATAAAATGCTGCCATCACACATGACCCCAAGCTGACCCCGCCAACTCCCCACTGCCCCCAGCTCCTTCCTCAGCCCCCTTGGCCATCAACACTGGAGCTTTTCACAGAACACTCTACACACAGCCATTTGGGGAAAAGCTCAGGCTTTGGTGCCAGAAAAATCTGAGTTGGCACTCGCGCTTACCACTTACTCACTTTATGACCTTGGGAAGGCCACTTGGTCTCCCCCAGCTTCAGTTTCCACATCTGTAGAAGGGGAAATCAATACCAACCCAAAGGTGAGGTCCTGAGGATAAAGTGACATGACTTACAGGAGGCACCTCAGCAGGGTCCTCTGGCCCAGGTTCCTTGTTTGACAAGTGTGAAAGAGAAGGCTTTGTGCCACCCATGGACTAAAAGTTACTTCCTGGCTTGATCTACCACGCCACTGTTTCAGAGGCTGCCTCTGGGATCCAAGACTCCAGGCTCCTTGTGTCCCCGTGTCCTGAATGTGGGTGGCCACTTGCCCTTCCTGAAACAGCAGGCCTCACCTCGCCTCACTGAGTGACCTTGAAAGCTCAGTCCCATGATGCAGAGGACACAGTGCCCCAGGTTGGCCTCTCTGGTCTAGAGCACGGGAAAGAGACCCCCAGAGGGACATCGAGGTGGCCCTGAGCCTGAAGTCGAGCCTCCTGCAGCAATCACAGCTGCAGTAAGTTCTGAATTCTTACTGGGCTTCTGACACGGTGCTAAGCTCCACACACCCGCTGTGCCATATAATCCTCAGGAGAACCCTGAGGCAGAGCCTGGGGCTGTCTGTATCTTACAGGTGCAAAAATGAAGGCTCTTCATTGCTCAAGGTCACACACAACCAGTAAGGAGCAAAGATGAGCTCTGAACACCAGTGAATAGAAGTTTGTGCCAACACACTTCACCCCACGCTTTCTGCCTCGCTTGGCTGAGGATCCTCACACAGGTGGGTGATGACCTATCACCTCACATTCATACTCAACTAATATTCGCCGAGCACCTACCATGGGTGAAACTTTGCTAATGCTGGAAACACAGCGCCTGCTTTCTGGGCACTCCAGGTCACAGTTCACATACATTGATCACTGGTCCTTCAACTCTGACTCAGGTAGGGCCTATGCAATGCACCAGAACAGCTGGGGTACGATCTCTCTGGCACTCAGCCAGTGTTTCTCCAAGTATGGATGTCAGCTTAATGCACCAGAACCTCAGAGGGGCAAGGCCTGACAGTGAGCACTGGTCAGGGCACTGCGGTAGCTCTAAGCACACAAAGTTAAGGGAACACAGCAGAAACAGGCCATGCAGTGCCTGATCTTTATCTATCTCCTGCCCCTTCAATGCCTGGCCTACACCCAGTAGATAAAATAAATATTAAGGTTCTGAGAGGGGATCTAGTGTGTCCCAGGCCAGCAGACAGTGAGAGTCAGTTAGGTCTTGAATTCAGATGTTTTGACTGCTAATGTTTGCAGATACCAGCTCTTCCCCACAGCAGTCAGAGGGGAAGGAAAAATAAATACAAAACAGAAATCATTTTGCAGGGGCAGTAAGAGAAATGTGCTGTAAGCCAAGGCTCAAATGCCAATTCATATGTTTGATCCTGAAGAGAATGATAAATAAGTAATTATATTTATTTATTAGAGGCCAAAACTGACAAGTTTGTGTGTGTCAGAGTCAGGCCCTGGGATGGCAGTGGAAGGAGCTGAAAATGCCAGCAGTGAGCTTTGTCCCACAAGAAAGTATGGTCAGTGGATATTTCCTTGCTATTGATCTCCTGCTTTCTAAAACAGTGGGTTTGTAACTCAAAGGGAAAGATCTGTGCTAAGGATGGAAAACTCAGAAGGACAACGATTTAAGGGAGAAATAGACGAGCTCAAATCTGTCCCATCAGTGTCCTCTGGCCCAGCTTCCTATATAGATGACCTTGATAGTCTAAGTCATCATTTCATTGTTCTTGGAACTTACCTTCCCACTATTAATTTAATAGTGTTTGTGCAGACTCCATTCAAAGCAAGAGCCAAGGACACCGCTACAAAACAAAACCAACAGACAGAAAAATAACAAGCTGGCTCTTAGATCAAAATCATCATTATCATTATCATCATCATCACTGTTACATTATAATACTATTCAGCAACCGTAGAAATATGAACGAATACTTTAAAAACAGATACATTGGGGTTGCTAGAGGACTTTAGAGAGTGGCTCATAAAATTCTAAGCCCCATGACATGAAATGTGTCTCTCCTCCTTGACTGAAATTTTCACCATCACAGAGGAGCTCATCTATCATTTTCTGGCCTGATATGAACAGATTTAATACCACAGTACGTAGAATTTCTTTTACTGGTAGCAAGAAACATAACTTTCTTATTTCCTCTTGGCAACCTTCTCAGACATAATTCTAATCAGAGCAGCTGCTGGAATCCTACTGCAGAAAAGGACATTCCCATTTGGTAATTATCTCATTATTGACCCATCACCGGCTGACAGCTGTCCATTTGTTATCAAACAAATCGCTGTTCCTGCAAAGGTGCGGAGTCCAAAGGCCTCACTGGGTTTGGAGAAGGTCTGCCCAGGCAGTGCTTTTTGCCATCTAAAAGAGCAAGAACTTCTGGGATACATTATTTGACCATACAGAGCACAGGGACTTTCTCCAAACCGTTTGGGAAAACTTTGCCAGATGCAGCACAGATTGTCCCGAAGGGTGCAGGCAACATGAGTCACAGAGCTTTCCCTGCAAAGATCCTGCACCTTTCTTCTGTGGTTTATCAAGAGTGCACAAAAGGCAGAGTCATCACCATCAATGTGATAGAAGGTCAAACGCCTCGCGGAAGCAATAAAAACCTATTGATGCCCCATTCCACTGCTTTGTTGAATAATAAAGCATGTGCACTACCATTTCCCTTTGGTAAATATTAACTGTTCAATACTAGCTGAGATTTATATAAGAATATAGCAGTGAATGGGGGCGTTTTCGGGAAGGAGCTGCCTAGAGTAATTCACAGCCCATCGAGAGAGACAAATGTATTGTTCTACAACCAGAAAGTACTGTGGAATGGCCAACATGGTCACTAAAAGCATGAGCCACAGAGATGGGAACACAGCCCACCTGCTTTTAACAAGTCTTCTGAAGCAGAAAGGATGGGAGGGACACATTCAAATGAACATATTTGTCAAAGGGAAACAAATCACCTAAGTGTGAGATGGGGGCAACTGGCCATATCTGAGTGTGGCAGAAAGGAGGGACAGGCCACAGATTCGGAGGGCAGAGCGTGAATCAGCAGCACAGCACTGCCATTAAAACACTGAGTATGCAATAGGGGTGCAGAAATTGGAACTAATATAAAGGAACTTGGAAAGATCCACTGATTGCATTCTGAACACACAGACCCTTCCTTCCTCAAATGCCAGCTTCCCTTCTCTCTGGCAAGCTCAGAGGACTATGGAGAGGCCTCTCTCCAAGAGGGGAGAGAAAATTCCCTGGGATATTTTGCCATATTCTCTCCACAAACCCTGATAATTAACAGGTTGTGATTTTGCTGTGAAATTACTGTGGTCTTTTCTCTGTTAGGTCTGGCCCGGCAGGCTCACTGCTGTGTTTTCCCAGTGGGGCTGGACTCATACTCATCCCAGTCCTAGCATGGCCTCTCTGGGAACAAGCATCCCTAGCTGATTCCCTATCGCCCCACATAGATCTTGGTGAACTTCATACACAGCCACATGGATCACTTCCCCAGCCTCTGAGCCTGGTGGGCTTATCGCAGTACAGAGCATTTCTTTAAAAAGTCTGAAATAGCTGAGCTGGAAAATGCAGAGATGTGATATAACCACCAAAAGTTGGCAACTTTCCTGTCTGATCCAAATGCCTGAAGGAAACAGAAAGGTGGGAAGCTGGTGATGATATTTAACATGGACGTCATTTCAGTATTCTAGAAGGAACCCTAACTGCTTAATATTAGCACAACCCTCTGGGGATCAATGCAGGAGCCCCTCACTGATACCAAAGAGAACGCTGTGCTGGGATCAGATCCATGAAAGGCTGGACAAACAGGAAAATAAATGGCCCCCATCAGGAATGCTTGTTCATTAACAATAACCCAGTGGGCCTGGTTCATAAGTGCTGTTCTGTTTTTACAGCACCCCACAGCACTGTGGGTTTGAGTGAAGGGTCAAAAAGACAAACCACACTGTGTCTGATAAAAAAATTCAAAGCAACGTGTCCCGTGAGTTGGCTTGTAAGCAGCCTGTACTGAGGACACTACAGGTTATAAGCGTTCCAGGGGACTAGAGGGCTTTTGTTGTTACTTTTGTCCTAGGAAATTCAGAACTATCATGCTTTTATAACAGGGTTCTCTATTACACAGTTCTGCAGCCTGAATTCCTAAAAGCCCAGTGCGGCAGGGGGCAAACCTCACTCCCCTCATCCAACGCCAGATGCACAGACATGGCCACATTTACCTGGAGATGAGGGCAGCACTTGGGATCCAGGTTTGGAAGGCTCAGTTAAAGTCTGCTGAAGACATCTGAGTAAAGAAGGGACCTGAGAACTAAACCTCCTGCTTGAGGGTCCTGAATTCCAGACAACACTATAAAATCTACACCTAGTTTTCTGTCCTTGGCTTTTAAAGATCACCCTCCCCACTCCCTACTTCCAAGGCTTCCTAAAAGTAGAGATTAAAAAAAAAAAAACCTCTGCACACAATGGGAGGCTGTTCATCATTTTTATAGGGCAGGCTCTCATTTATCTAGGCAAACAGAACATCAAGTCATTCCACCTTCTCTGTTAACATACAGGAGACAGAGTATGATGTTGAATTTGGAAATGTCACCCTAAGGGAGATTTAGCTGAGAATGAAAAGTCTGGAGAAGGTAACTGTGAGCTACTTACTGCTGTAACAGCATCCCCGCTCCAAAAGCCAGCCATCAGTGAGAACCATAACCATGAAAGACAGTTCTTACCCACAGTCACTTATCTTGAGACTCCATGCCAGGGGAGCCACTAGAATAAAGCGTGAACTAAAGGGATTTCCAGGTGATCTGAGAGGGCTCCCAACAGCACTTTTTGGAGACCACGGTGATATCCATCCCAGCCCTGCCCAGCCACTCAAGCCATGTGTGGAGGGACACCTACCTGTGCCCTCCTTGGAGAACCTGACCCTTTTCTCACCTCAGGTGAGGAGACTGAAACCTGTGACCAAAAGCCCAAGCCACACAGGGCAGCCTGCAGTACACACCTGACCTGAGGGAGGGCATCAACAGGCTGGCCAGGGACTCACAGCTTTTGTGGCCAGGCTGGAGAAATGAGCTCAGCCAGAGGCTCTGTCTAGAATGTCTGGACCAAGAAACACAGTGAAGCTTGGTGGTGGGCAACAGGCAGACAGATTTGGGGCAGAAGCCACCATCACTGCAGGCCCAAGCCTCAGACAAACCAGAGACATGGGGCAGCAGAAATAAAGTTGAGGCAGAGGATTCAGGCAGGGAGTGTCAGGAGAAGAAGGAAGGCACGTTGCAGTGGTCATGAGCCAAGAAGAGGGCTCCCCTCCTGATGGCCCAGCTCCCCATTCCAGTCCCCATGAGGTGCCTCTGAACTTTTCCCCCTTCTT
Source organism: Aotus nancymaae (assembly GCF_030222135.1). Taxonomy (NCBI): domain Eukaryota; kingdom Metazoa; phylum Chordata; class Mammalia; order Primates; family Aotidae; genus Aotus; species Aotus nancymaae. The sequence continues at coordinate 10,438,514 of NW_026988421.1, forward strand.
CTTGGATGTCTGTGAGATTGCTTATCAGAGCCCTGTACTTAAACCCCTAATTTTTTTTGAGCTAATTTGAGAGGGATTCTGTTCTTTCAACTAGACAGGGCCTAACAGAAGGCTAGTTATATAGGAAGCGTTCTCCTTGCAGCTTTAGGGGAGAAGCTACTTGTTGTCCCACACCCCCTACATGCAGCTCTCACTCTCACTTCCTTACCAAGAAAAAGAGAGGACTATATTTTGCTACATTTTCATTTCCCCAAAGCACAGTAATTAACAAACACACCTTTAAGTGAAGGCTCTCATTTTCCAGACTTACAAACTCATTGAATGGTAAGTCCATATAACACACCCAAAAAAAATTTGGGCTGAGGATTTGGGTAACTTTTAGGTGATGTGTCAAAAAAAAAAAAAAAAAAAATCAACCTGATTTGGTTTTGCTCATGGTCAAAAAGCTGAAAACCTGGCTATAGGATAGTTTATTTTGTTTGCTAAACAAGCCAAGTAGTTTTGGCCATCTCTTAATGTTGTCATTTACTCAGGATTTGATTAACATGAAGACCAGAAAAACACATTTAATCCTAAAATGTCAAACTCTCGTCCCATGCAGACATGGTTCAGCTTGGGAAGAATTTATAACAAGGATGTTATAATCAATGACAAAGATCGTAGCACTTTTCACATAATAATGAGCACTTAACTACCAAAATGTCCTCAAACTAAAGATGAGTCATGGAGCTTGTTTGTAATATCTATTTTATTTTACACCCGCATTTTCCCATTTTTGCCTCTAGCCCATGGTGTTTGGTCAAGGAGTCTGTGGTCAATTTCTGAATTGCCCGTAACGTGGGTCTATTAGCCAAAACTGTGACTGGACAGTTGGTGGTAACAAAGTTTCAGATTTACTTTGCCTTACTGCCAAGAGCTACCTGGAGTCTGCGCCTGAGCAGCACAGCTCTCTGGTGTGTACAGGGTGTTATTAGCATTCAGCACAACGGAGAGCGACAGCGGGCGGCCTCAACATCCTTTATTTAGGACCGCACTTTGGCTCTTCTTTGGGCTTAAAGTTTATCTTTATGTTATCTCGTTTCTCCCCAGCTTAATTTGACCAAAAGAAAAAAACAGTTGGGTGTAACTGAGATTTCTTAAATGTAATAATCTAATTAAGGTCAGCCCCATTCCCTAAAGCAGGAACTGTGAATACTCTACCTAAGAAGGCTTCCTTAATTTCAGTCTTGTCTGTTCGCCGGATAATTTTCACCACACAAATAACAGCCAGGGGTGTGAGGAAAGAAATTGCCTGGAAGAAATAACAAACAATCCCTTATGAGGACATCAGTTTGCTGTCAGAAGGGCTGACTGATCATTAGTTCCCGTTAGCTTCATTTAGACTCCCTGGTTGAATAATCTTACTGAACTCCTGACCTCAAACAAACAAAAAAAAAGGGTGATGTATGTCTGTACTTAGAGACTACACAGACTTTAAAAATGGAAATCTGATTGTAGGTTATAATTGATTTGTAATTGCCAAGAGCCATGTTTAAAGCGGTGGCTTTTTAAATGGAAAAGAATAGTCTATAATTATGATGAATCATGTTTGCCAGTAATTCTCATGCTCTCCTCTGTGGAAGGGTGAAGAACCCTTGGCCTCCCACTCCCATCTCTGTGGACACATGAGTGCATGTAGGACTCACTTAGAGTCAATCAATTCATTCCCTTTTGGTGTTCTTTTGTTGAATATTTATCTCTTCTGCAAAGCAGAGGTTAGTCCTTTTGCATAAAGTCTCTCCTCTTCCCTTCCTCCATCCTCTTTCCTCCGCACAGATGCTCAACTCAGACTTAATGAGTTAAACTGGTGGGATTCAGATGCCACCAACATTCATTACAAAAGCTACTGTGAGGAGGAACCATGCTAGGTACCATCAAGTCCAGGAGCCTCTTACATCCTCATGATAGCTCTGTGACTGCCTCCTCCAGGCTCAAGGACTAGGTGATGTGCCTGGGAACACACAGCTGGAGAGGGGCCAGGCCAGGATTTGGGGACAAGGCTTCGCTTCTCATATTCTTTATTCCAGCTTTCCTTAATTAGTAAATTATCTTTAAACATTCCACCAACCATATAAGAAGTATTTATGTTACTCCCTTACAACTATAACATCTCAGGATAACAATATCAGAAGAGACCGAACATCTCACAAATCCAGAATTGGCCTAGCAGTCAGTGGTGGGAGGGCTGGGGTGTAACTGTTGATCAATAGTGTTCATAATTCTGGAAATCTCCCACTCTGCTCTAGTAAGACATCACTTTTTGGAGAGGGGCTTCCTGATGGGACTAAGGCGTGGCTGGAAGATGCTCTTCTTTTATAAAAGCAGAATCCACCCAAGTGGATGCAGGTTTTTAAAATTACTTGAGATGCTCTACACTTTCACTACAACCAGACTGCTAGAGCTCAAATAATCTTAGGGACTCCTCTTTGGGAACTGTCTTCAGAGATCAATTGTATGAGACATGAAAAAAATTCTCTCCTTACTTCCCATCATTTCTTTCTGACCAGAAGTGGTAGTAACCAGTTTGATGATTCAGCTGTGGCCCTGAATGATTTGGACTGTTTAAAAGTCAAATAAGCAAGTCTTGCCACCATGGAGGGTATTAAGGTGCTGAAAGGCAGATGCATGAGAGGAGATTCAGAACCGCTGCAGAGAAAGCAGAGGATTCCCCTGCGGCCTATTCAGAAGGGCAACACTCATGAGTTAAGAGGTCCAGTAAGTCTGTGAAAGCTGCCATAAGTTATTGGGCAGTTCTCACACCTAAATAACTATAGGGCTTGTTAAAGTGCTGATTTCCTCAAATATGCTCATATAGCAGGTCTGGAAATGCACCTTTTTAACATCATCTCAAATGGTACTGATGCTGATGATTGAGAATTATGACTTAGACTTTTGACTCACACATTTAGTGTTTAAAGAGCAATAACTAAAGCACCACTTGTGAAGTCCAATGTTATGGTCAAGGCCAAAGAAGTCCTTGTTTCTCCAAATCCAACAGCTTCCCTTCCTGTTTTCTGTCCCTTTATGCACTGCATACAGAGCAGGCAATGTGCTCCCAAATAGGAGAAAGCAACTCACCAAACAGTGGATGACCCAGCAATGACTCCACCAAGTCAACCTTTACATAGGAAAACAACATGGTTCTGAAGGAAACATTTCAACACAACCCAGCTGGTACAATCTAAGGTTAGGCAGAAATGAAACGACCCCCGCCCCCAAAAAAATATGAGTTGGGATGACTTTCCCAATGAGGCTTCCAAAGGAAATTCCAGAGCAGAAAGTCACTGCCCACATAGGAGATGTGGGTGCCAGGTGGGAGGCCCTTGAGATCAAGGCCAGGTGTGCGGGCTGAAATCATTAGAGCTGCCCAATGACTCCAAGTTAGTGGCTGCATGGCCCAGCCGTCTCCTTCAGAACTGCTCCCTGCCTCTACTTGCCTCTTCCTCATTGGATTCTCACCCCCACTTCCCCAACAAGACTGGACTTAATTTAACTCATGTTACAACTTTCCCAGGTAGATGCATGTGGGTATCTTTTCTAGGACCACTATCAACTGCTCTTGAGCCAATGCTAAGCACCCAGGAGGGCCCAAGGCTCCCCACCTCAAGGTCTTCTCAGGCAAGGGAACACAGCCTTCAAAGTGCCGTGGCTCCCACCCCAGTGTGACTGGAACAGAGATGTCTGTGTGATTGCATGATGTGGCATGTTTCCCCTCTCATCCTAACAGCAGTGGTCCCCGGGCTCATTTCTTCTTCTTGGAAGTGTATCTGCCATATCCTTGGGAAGCACAGACCATGAATCAGGATGGATAGAGACATAGTTACATGTATCATTCACCCCCTGGTGTACAAACATTGTTTAACTGAAAGTTAGAATTAAGAGATGAACTCCAGAAGCCAACACATTAGGAAAACAACTTCCTCTTGGGGCAAAACACCTCTGAACTGGGTAGAAGGAAGAATGAAAAGAGAATAAGAACCCCATCACCCCACTTTCACTCAGCAAAGCGGACTGAATCAAAGCCAGTGCACACACATTCCACTCTTCAGACAAAGGCCATTGGTAGCTGCGATTCTGCTCCCTGGGCCAGTGGAGCAGGTGAAGGTGAACAGAGGGACGTGAGGTGGGGATGGCCTCTTGTACGTCCACACAGGGGCAGAGATGGAGGAAAAACATGGGTAAGCAAAACCTCCCTTGGTATTGCTTCTCTTCTGTTAATGTTTCCATGGCTAATCTTAAAAGAATCAAATCCTAGGAAACCCTAGGATGAGCCCAGGGTAGGGAGATGGAGGAGTGGTCAGTGCTTATTTTATTAAATGGGACCTGAGAGTCAAAGAATTCCAGCCAAACACTGCTGCAGAATTCAGAAAACATACTGAATCCTTCTTGGACTTGAGTTTTGCTCACTTGCTAAGTGTATGGGGCTGCTGAATGTACTTACCTAGGTTAGAATAACAAAGGCTAACATATACTGAGAACTTACTAAGGACTATGGTCTATTCTAGGCACCCCACGAAAATTAACTCACTCAATTCTCACAGCAATCCTAGGTGGAAAAGGCTTCTTACTTAATACATAGGAAACTAAAGCACAGAGAGGTTCAAAAACCTGCTGGAAGGCATACAACTAATCACAACTAGTAAGTCACCAACTAAAAACATTATCTCCATTGTACCAATAACCAAACTAAAACTCAGAGAGATCAGTGGACACTGGGAGCCATGGCACTTTGAAGGCTGCATTCCCGTACCTGAGAAGCCCTTGAGAGGTGGGGAGCCTTGGCCCTCCTGGGTGATTAGCATCTATATTAAGCTCTGTACTTTCAACCACAATGTTAGAGCAGACTGGACTTAATTTAACTCATGTTACAACTTTCCCAGGTAGATGCATATGGGTATCTTTTCTAGGACTACTATCAACTGCTTTTGAGCCAATGCTAAGCACCCGGAGGGCCCAAGGCTCCCCACCTCAAGGGCTTCTCAGGCAAGGGAATGCAGCCTTCAAAGTGCCATGGCACTAAAAAGAAAACATTAAATAAAACATAGTACCTGCTTTTTTATCAAGTTAAAAAAGAAAGGTAAGGAGGCTTGTTTCCAGGACATAGATAAGCCATGGAAATTTTAGTGACAGCTGTCACGGCTTAAGCACCTACTATGTGTTAAGGACTTTCCTCACACTTTCCAATTTTCTAACTACTCTGTCGTGGAAAACATTATCTCCATTGTACAAATAACCAGACTAAAACTCAGAGAGATCAGTGGATACACAAATGAATACAGCTAGTGGGACCAAGACTCCCCAGATTGGGCTGCCACGCTCCTGGGTTGAAGTCCTGAATCTGGGTGATTCCCTTAGCCCACAAGCTTTATTTTACAGGTGGAGAAACTGAGGCTGGAAGAGATTTATACTTGAACACCGTCTTTAAAGTTACTAATTGTACTGCACAGCACCCACATAAAGAGATAGTGCATGTATCATTAAACAAGATCTGGTACGTGGCTAGTTTTGTATGTAGCTTATTCCACAGGCTGGGAAGCCAAAGCTCTGTGCAAAAAAAATATGTAGAATGGATTCAGATTAAGGACAGGTGGGTTCAAGCCCCAGCTCTGATACTTATCCGTTCTTTGTCCTTGAGCAAGTCACTTAACCTCTTTGAGTCTCAGTTTCCTTATGTATAAAATGGATATGATGATAATAATAATATCCATGGCAAGTATTATTGGCAGGATTTCAATTCACTAACAGTTATGGAATGCTGATTAGGTACCATGCACTAAGTGAAATGCCATAGGTCTGTCACCCTCATTTGATGCTCTGTACAGCTTGATGGGGCATGCTCTTAAAGACACCTTTTACAGATAAAGAAAGTAAGGTGCTGAGAGGGGAGGTGATCTTCCAAATTTCCATAGCTAGTGAGTGGCAAAGCTGAGAGCTGATCCCTGGTAGACCACTGTGGAGCCCAAAGCAACTGCCCACCAACAGGGTCCAACAGAGAGCTAGCGTCCAGTAAATGCTGGTTGTTGACTAATATTTCATTATTTTCTGGAAAAGACTGTTAAAAATGTATCAGGGTCTTGTCAGCAGACATATCAGATTAAAGCATTTTTAGTTTAAGCCCACCTGCACCCTTAGATCTGAGTACTGTGCACCTTCGAGTAGAGGAAGGAGGTTGGGGAAACAAGAGGGAGCCTAATTCTCTCAGGTACCCTTACCATACCCTAAATGACCAACTAGAGTATGGAGCATCCACCCATGAATCAACACAGGAAGGGCCGCCGATCCCCGGCCAGTGCTGCACCCAGAAAGTGGGTCATCCCCACATGCTGATGCAAGGCACCATGCACCATACTGCCTGGGGCACTTCTGGGAAGCCAAAATGTGGGGCAGTGTGTCTGAGCTGGGAGGGCATAAAGATGCCAAGGACTTCTAACAACCAGAAGAGATTGAAGCCAGAGCAGCCCTGATGTAAGGGTGTTACCCAGAGAGGAGTTTGTCACTAAGGTTCATTCACATCAGACAAAACAATGGGCCCAAAATGCCTTCATTTCTGGTTTTTGACAGAAAGGTGTGCTGCAAAGTGATTATAATGACAACTTTAGGACAGCAGACACCTGGAAAAGGCCCTGCTGTGGGTAAACAATTATATCCCATCACAGATAAAAGAGCTGTCTAAGACTCTTAAAAAGAGCCTAAAAATTAAACTGTCTATCATGATCCAGCCTTGTCTCTTTTCCTTCCTTCTTCCTCCCCAAAATGACTTTATTTTTGTCTTCCTTAGAAGCATCCTATCCCAGAATAAAAAACCCTGGTATCAAATCAACACAGTATCTATCAGTAATATTCCATGAGAATAAATCTTCTGGACATATCACGACCAAAGCAAAAAGAGAAGAGGGCAAAGAACAGACTGTGGGTGGATTTCTTTTGGAAGCCAAGGAAAAAAAAATCACAAAACCTATCAATCCTTAAACTCCTTACTGGGTCTTGCCTATTTCTCAAGCCTTTTTAGTGATGCTGAACTGCCCACCTTGTGTTCATGTCTGGGCCCCTCCCTAGACTAGAAACCATATCTTATTCAACTTTGCTCACAGCAGGTGTTTCATAATCATCCACTGAATTAGGTCATAATTAACCAATCCAAAGCTGCCCTCAGTCTGGCTCTATCCCTGCCCCCTTCTTAGCCCTTAGCCATAGATACTCCAAACAAACTCCTATTCACAGGACCCACATAGCCCTCATTCTCCTTCTCTGCCTTTACACGCCTCTCCACCTCACCAATCACCAACGAGGCATCATAGCAGAGTGGCTCCAAGAGAGAGTTTACACTCACTGCCAGCACTCAAGTCCTGCTCCAGCCACTGACAGTTGTCTATCTCAAACAATGTTGCACAATTTCCCTAGTTATGTTTTCTCCACTGACCTTATGAGATTAACAAAAGTGCTGACCTCAAAGGATTCTGAAGATTAACTAAGATGCTCTTTAAAAAGAGATAAACACAGTCCCTGAATTCAAGAAATGTTCACTATTGTAGATGATGATGGCTTTGATGACAATGATAATAATGATGAAGAAGAAGTTCCCTAGAACTTACCTGAGCCTCTATTCTGGCCCTTTTCAGATTCCATAGAGTACCACCCTAATGTGCCAGGGATCCTGGAGGGTCCCTGGGGGTACACCTCAAATCTCATTGGACTTCCCATCCCCTATAACCCTTATGGTTTTCTTCACCCATAGCAGGCTCCCTGGAAATGTCCCCTGAATGTACAAAGAGACAACTACGATAGACAAAAGAAAGTGTACCAAAAAGCAACAACCAATACCGATTAAGTTGTCCTACACACAAAAAAATAGATTTTTAAAGATGTTCTGATAAACCCTTCACACTCAGCAGGAAACCACGGCGTCTTTTGAACAAGGAAGCAGCTTTCCATAAAGGTGGCTGACTGCTTGGGCATATCCCAGAAATGCTAAGCAAGACCTTTCAGTGCGTCTGAAAAGAATTCTCAGCCAATCTCTCTGGTCAACAGGAACACTGGGTTGTCAAGGGGAAAAAGCTCTTGGAATCAAACAGTTCCAAGTACATCCAGCTTTCAGGGTGACAGACATCACCTGAGCTAACGGTGCCACAGACAGCAACAGCGCAAGTTAGGAGGTTTTCAGTAACATTATTACCATTCACTCTGCACTTCATCCCCTAGCCATTATTCTGTTAATTTTCTTGTTACATTTACCCAACTGGCTCCTCTAACTTGCACACTCATGACTCTAGAGGCATTAATTATCCAATAAAAAAAAAACTAAGTCAATACCAGCTGCCTTTAAAACACACCTTGAATGTTAGAAAGTTCGTGTTTAGATTAAAACATCCCAACCAAAATTAAAGGAGATCCCAGGATTTTGTTTATGTAGTAAATAAAAAAAATTGAGCTTTCAAAGAAAATCGAGCCATTTTCTCCATCAGTGAAACTGGATGTCCTATTACCATTTCTTCTACTAACAACTGAATTTTTGTTTTGTTTTGGTTTGGTTTTGGGTTTTGATGGAGTCTTGCTCTGTTGCCCAGGTTGGAGTGCAGTGATGCGATCTCAGCTCAGTGCAACCTCTGCCTCCCAGGTTCAAGCAATTCTCATGTCTCAGCCTTCTGAGTAGCTGGGACTACAGGCATGTGCCACCACACCCAGCTAATTTTTGTATTTTTAGTAGAGATGGGGTTTCACCATGTTGGCCAGGATGGTCTCGATTTCTTGACCTCATGGTCCTCCCACCTCAGCCTCCCAAAGTGCTGGGATTATAGGCATTAGCCACTGCACCTGGCCAACATCTGAAGGTTTTAAAGGACTAGAAATGTACACATAATGCCTTATGATAAATTCTTAAAACCCAGGAAAACAAATCTTATTTATGGGGTGATAAAATATTTTTCATCTTTGTGTAGTATTATAAATTTATCTACTGCTTTCCTTGTATTATTATGGAATTGTACTAAATCGTGTGACTAAATGAATGAAATTCATCAACTACTATCAATGAAGTAAAAGATTGAACTTATTTAATTAGGAGAATAGAGGGTATGAATCAGTATGTGTGGCTGAATATCCTTCTGTTCTCTGAGAACCCCAGCACTGAATAAGCTCTCTACTGCCTAATTTCTACCACCACCAGCATGCAAATTGCTCCGTCCTATTTGTGTCTGTAGCCAGAATATTTGTGGCATTTGTATCTAGACTTCAAAACAATCCATTGTTCATAAATCTAGGACACAGCCACAGATTTCTCACAACATCCCATATGAACATTCATCTCCAAATTGTGTTTTTATAACACATGAAATGTAAAATGTTATGAAAAATAGGAGTAACTGATAAATAGAAGCATCTCCCTATTAAAGCCATTGAGTAAACTCATTATACATACACTGATTCCTTCATTTCTAGGATTTATAGAAGATTTGAGTTACAGCAGAAATGAAAAAAGCCTGATTATAGTAGTCATGTGTTAGTAAATCCCTACTCACAACCACCCTAATTTGTCAATTTCCCTAAGATTTATAAAAATCCAGTTTATTTTCCAGCAGAAAAGTAACTATTAAGAAACAATTAAAATGATACTTTAATGCTTACTGGCGTTATGGGCATTTCCAAGAGTTTGCAAAAGAACAGATCTCTCCAATCATCACTAATTAACAAAATTTCTCTGTACAATCAGAGGGATTTCTTTCAAAACACAAAAATGTCCCCTGTGTGTCTATGAAGTTTCTGGAGCAGTTCCCAGACAGGCACGAGACACCATGGCAGGTCAACAGGAATAACATTCAAGCTGCTGGGAGGCTGCCCATCTAAAAGTCACATTATCGTTCCACAACAAACAGGAGCTTAAATATTTCCTCTGCTCCAGAAAGTTTTAATGGCGATTCTCCAACTCTCCAGGGCTTCATTAGCATCAGCAAGGAGTCCCAGACACTCTGCCCCCAACCTACAGGGGAGCCTCTTGGCTGAGAGCTGAGCTCCAAGAGCTGGCTGCTAGAACCTGGTGCTGTGCTCACTAGCAGTGTGACACTGGGCAATTCCCTCATCTCTCTTGGAATGCAGTTTTGCATCTGTGAAATGTGGACAATAATGACATCTTCCTCACTGGGATGCTGGGTGGAATTAAATGAGACCATCATTTCTTAAGCTCTCAGCCACAAGTCTGGCAGAGTGGCATTGGGGGTGGGGGAGGTAAAATTAATCCCGATATATCCATCAGCTCTATGGGTGCTTGCCCATTTATTCTAGGAGAGAGACACAAGACACTCTCTGGAGGTTGAAGCACAGGGTGGTCTTATTAGTGGCCAAGAACTGATCAGCTAAACTTGAAAAGAGGTTAGCAGAGCTATCTTGGTACCTTCCTTTGGCAGAATCAAGATTTATCCTAAAAAGAAAGGGGACAGACAATTCTTGTTACTGGCTTCTAGTCTTCCTTTACTGTGACTCAGCATAGCCCAGACAAGCAAGTCCTTTCTCATTCCACAATATTGGGCAATGACACATGACCAAGCAGCTCCTATCATGATGTGAAATTGGATTTTATTTTATTTTATTTTATTTTATTTATTTATTTTTAGACAGAGTCTCACTCCATCACCAGTCATCAGGCTGGAGTGCAGTGGCGCAACCTCGGCTCACTGCAACCTCCGCCTCCAGGGTTCAAGCAATTCTCCTCCCTCAGCCTCCCGAGTAGCTGGGACTACAGGCACGCACCACCACACCCAGCTAATTTTTTTGTATTTTTAGTAAAGATGGGGTTTCACCACATTGCCCAGGATGGTCTCGATCTCTTGACCTCGTGATTCGTCCGCCTTGGGCTCCCAAAGTGCTGGGATTACAGGCGTGAGCCACCGCGCCCAGCCAGAATTGGATTTTAATTTGATGGGCTGCTTACCTCTTTCTCTCAGGCTACCCACTGTCTTCAGGGTTAGAAACACAATGATGAAAACCCATTTGTTTCATCTTTGATAGAGTGGTCAAATAAGGCATGAAATCGTGGTACTTACAAACATGAGGCGAGTAGGTATGTTATCTGATTGCACCAAAGGATTTTTATACAGCCAGATCTCTTCTGGCTGGATGACTCTCTGGAACGGATCCAAAAACTCTGTAAAACTGAAACATAAAAAGAAAAGTACACGAAGGCTGAGCATTCTGTTACTGCAGGAAGTTCCCTAGGAGGCGCCCCCCGCTCCGCACTCCCGCCACCTCCTATGCATCCTCACTGGGAGGATCCAGCCTGCTGGGGAGGGGGAAATAGACAGACCCTGCTGTCAGTTCTCAGCCAGTTCAAAGGCTTGGGAAGGACTGAAAGAATCACTGAGATTCTGCAGACTCTTTCATCACCACCTGCCAGCAAGTACCAATTCCATCCAGAAGGGAGTAGCTTTGTATGTACAAAGACTCTAAGGACTTGGGGTTCCAAAGTAAACTGGAAACTGAAGTCAGAATGGTGGCTCAGACTGGGGCGAGGCCAGAGCAGCAGCATGGTTTTTTGAGAGTAAAACAGGCTTGAGGTGGAACCTAAGTGAGGGAGTAACTGGCTCAGCTGCCCATGTGCTGTCTTCACTGGTTGGGCAATGAAAAGCAGTCACTGCCAAGAGAACTGGGGGGGAAGAAAGGGGCAGAGACACAGGGGTTTGCTTTTTTAGATCTCAGCCATTAGGGCACCTCCCAGCTCTCCAGCCAACCTTTACCTGAGCAACTAAGTTCAGCACCACTTCAGATCAGTTGGAGAGAGCAGAAGAAGCCAGGTCATTTGGGGCTTTAAGTGCCAGGCTAGAGGATTTTGATTTTGAGACAAGGAGAGGTTTGGCGAAGAAGCATGGAATGGGAATTCCAATTCAAAATGGCGGCCCTGGCCATGGTGAGGTGGGACTCAGAGGAGAGAATAGAAGGCAAGGTGGGAGGTGCTGGGGTTGTGGCAGCTGTCCCTGCAAGAGAGGCTAGCGGACTGGAAAGGAAAAGGACAGCATGGAGAACCTGTGGGCAGGAGTGGCTGAAGGCGATTTCTAGGCTTCTGGTTTGGGCTTCTGGGAAAAGGAGTCCCATGATCCAAGATGAGGAGCACAGGGGAGCTGGAGAGGAGAAGCTCAGCTTTCTCCTCCTCTAGGAAACCCTCTAGCGTGGCTGGTGGTCTAGGTTTGTCCATAACTTTTCCAGTTTTAGCACCAAAAGTCCTATATCCCAGGAAACTCCTCAGTCTTGAGCAAACCAGAACAACTGGGTCACCCTAAAGCTGTCCCAGTCTCCAGACAGAATCAGGAGTCCCACAGCCCCGGTTTCTTTCCCAAATTTGGGACGTTGTACGAGCATGATCTGTTTGCAGCTTCAGCTCCCCTGTGAGGGTGTGAGGGCAGGAGCCACTCCATGACTGTCACCTCAAAGCCCAGTAGCACGGCTGGGCCACCGTAGGCACTCAGAGACCACAAAAGTTAACATCCTTTTGGGAATTTGAACAGATGATACCAAAAGTACTCTCACTTTGATCAGCCTGACTCTCAATTCTATTGTGTATCTAAGATACCTAAAATCCACCCATCTTTCATGTCTCTCTCCCTGTCTCTCCTTCTCTCCTTCCCTTCCCCCTTGTTTCCCTGCCTCCTCTGTGAGGTTTTACATCCTAGAAGTCTGTGTATTTATGTAATCTGGAGCCTCGGTAGAAACAGTGGTGCCCATGACTGTTCTGCTCAGCACTGGGCCCCCAGTGCCTCTGCCTGGCACACAGGCATCACTTGGTAGCTCTTTGCCAGATGACTGAACAGACCCCTGCAGTGGCATCATCACAGAATCCAGCCAACCCTTCACCATCCCTGAACCTGGAGCACTTCTACTGCAGAATCCCTATTGCATTCCTTCATTGGGGTACAAGTTACTTCTGCTATCAGCCCTCCAAACCTTCTCTAGAGCAGCAGGAAGGAGCACCCTGTATAGGCATCAGGAAACTGCTCTCCACCCCAGCTCTCCAACTGAGCTGTTCTGTGCTGTGGAGCAAGCTGCTTCCCCTCCCAGGGCCTCTGCAATGGGGAAGGCCAAACTAAATCAGAGACTTCAACTTCAGATGGGTCAGAACCTTCTGGAAAACACCCTACCATAGACCTAAGACTCCACGTGAACAGAGTATGGTAATGTGGATTTTAAACACTCCTGTAGGTGGCCCTGATGGGCCAGGAGTCCCTAGCATTGAACTAAACGTTACCTAACGGTCCCAAACCCTTGGATCCAAGGACAGGACATTCTGTAATTTAACCCTTCTCACTAACATCTCTTCCACCCATGGCAGGACAGGCTCTCAAGTCAGGCCAGCAGCATTCAAAAGCCCAGCTCTAACTATGTGGCACATGGTGAGTCTCCTAACAGTTCTACACCCCAGTCCTCATCTCTAAATAGATACACCTTACAGAGTTGGAATGAAAGTTAAGTGATGGAATACATATGTAGTGCCTGACAGAAGAGAAACAAAAACTAGAATCGTATTACTATCATCATTTTACTCTCGCCTATACCTACATATTTTTACTAGACAGTTTTCAAGCTTTGTTTGATTTTGTGACAACCTACTTCCTGCCCCAAGTGTTTTTAAGACATGAAATAAATTGAAATGAAATAAAATAAATTTTGTTTGAAGGATGTTTTTAAGAATATGTAGCATACCTATGATAACTAAAACTTCAGAATACTCCAGTTTCTGTAGCTATATAACAAATTACTCCAAAGCATTTTATTTTGTTCATGAATTCGTGGGTCAGGAAATTGAGAGGGGCTCATTATCTAGGCAGTCACCACTTAGAATCTCTCATGTGGGCACAGTCAATGGCTGTCAGCTGGAGTCTCGGCAGGAGCTGGAACCCCTGCTGCTGTTTTTCTTATAACAGGACACAGTCTCTCCCCTCTTACCTCAACCTCCTATTCTGGGGGTGGGGGAATCAGTGATATTGGACATGGCTAGTTGCTGTGTTACGGATTTGAGTTGCATTTGGCTATAAAACAACCTTGCTGGGAAAAGTGTGGGGGAGAGGACCTCTTCCCACACACACCTTGAGACAGATCCCAATTAGTCAATGATCTTGATTGTAAGAAAGAGATTCTGTTGGTTGAGTGAATAAAGAGAAAGGTGGGATGGCCTTCAGGTTATCTAGCTTAGCTAGCATTGCTAACCAACTGTTGCAAGCTCTGAAAATAAAAGATCTTGAACTCTCACCCCACCCCCCAAAGAAGAAAAACCCTTCTTCTCTAGCACTGTGGTCTCGGGGTGGTCAGAATTATTCATAGCTACTGGCTTCCCCCACAGCAGGTATCCCAGAGAACAAGGCAGAAGCTCCGTAACTTTTACCAGCCTAGTCCCAGAAGTCGTGTAGTGTCATCTTCAGTTAGAAGTGAGTCCTAAGCTCAGTCTAGATTCACGGGAGGGGAAATGACTCCACCCATTGACTGGGGTATGGCAAGTTCTTACTAGAAAAGCAGGTGGATGAGGGGTATGGCTGCAGCCACCTCTGAAATATACTCTGCCACACACAGGGATTGACACCATGATGGCCACACAGCCCCCCTCTGAGAGACCCCAGAATCTTGACTCCTATTTCTTCTCACACAGTCGGCCACAGGGCAGGGGGACCAGGCACACCACAGAGCACCTTTCTTCCTCATCTTGTTTGTCTTTCAGGTTTTAATATCCTCAAGCAATTTTTCTAAAGCCTGGTGGACCCAGCCTTTTGCACAATCTCTCACCCCACCCTGAGTAGCTGCAGCCAGAACACATCTATCAAGCAAATTATGTCCTCTGGGAGCAGCAGTACTAAGAAAGATCGATGTTCCTTCAGTCATGCTCCAGCCACTGATGTTTGCCTCAAAGAATGCAGACAGTGGAGCTAATACACGGAGGACCAGGGTCTTAATAAAGCTTAAGGATCTTAACAGGGACAGAGGTGGGCACACAGGGGAATGCAAAGTCCTGGAGGCGTTAAAGGCGTTCATTCTCAAGAGAGGACATGCCTGGGCCTGGAAACATCCTTCTACAAGCTCTTAGGAAGTGGGTTGGAATCTAAGAAACAGGAACCCTGCTTCTAGGGAAGGGGTGAAGGGATGGTGTCCAGCAATGCATTAGGTCAGTGGTTCCCAAACTTTAATGTGTCCAGGGATCACTTGGGAGTCTTGTGACTGCAGATTCAGAGACAGCAGGCTCAGAAGAGATATAAGAGCTGGCATTTCCAGCAAGCTTCCTGGGGGTGCCTCGCTGCCAATCTGTAGAGCAAACCTTGAGTCACAAGAGGCCAGGGCAGCAGCATCATGTGGGATCTGGTTAAAAATGCAGAATCTCCAGCCCCACCTCAGCCCTAGTAGATCAGAGTCTGCATTTAACATGATCCCTAGAAAATCTTCTCCATGACTGTGGTGGAAGGTGGGTCACGTCCATATACTACATTGGTGCAAAAGTAACTGGGGTTTTTGCCATGCTTTAAAAAAAAAAAAATGGCAAAAACCACAATTACTTTTGCACCAACCCAATACAATCTAAATCTAAACCTATCTCAAAAAGCCATTAAAATCATCTCAAGCACCACTTGTGTCATGGGGGAAGAAAAATACAGAAAACAAAATGAAAACCCCAAGGCACAGCAACCTGAAGCCATTCAGTGTGGAGGAAAATCGCCCTGCCAGCCTTAGCATCGGCATATTCCTGGCCAGTGCAATGACTGACGCCCTGGAGTTTTTCAAGAAAAGACTAAAGGAGTTGCAGCAACTCTTTGACCACCAGAAGGTGGGTAAAACCATTGAGTTTACTTTCATTTCCAATAAATACAGAACAGCTAAAAATACCTTAACGCCCAGAAGGCTCTGACAGGTCCAACTATGCAGAGCTCCTTTGCGGATGGGGGTCAGGCCTGTTGTTCTCACTGTGAAGGCCTTTCCTCATCTCTGCAAAGCCTTCATTAAGAATAGAAGAGCTTTTGGGAGGCCAAGGCAGGTGGATCACATGAAGCAAGGAGTTCAAGACCAGCCTGGCCAACATGGAGAAACCCCGTCTCTACTAAAAACACAAAAATTAGCTGGGTGTGGTGGTGCGTGCCTGTAATCCCAGCTACTCAAAAGGCTGAGACACAAGAACTGCTTGAACCTGGGAGGCGGAGGTTACAGTGAGCCGAGATTGTGCCACTGCGCTCTAGCCTGGGCGATAGAGTAAGACTCTGTCTAAAAATAAGAAAAAAGAATAGAAGAGCTGGTGTGTGTCTATGTACATAACTCAGGGCCCCCTGTACTCAAATCATGTGGATAATTACACTAGTTATCCATTGCATATCACAGTTTGTTTAAGAGTAGAGTAAGACTCCTAAAACTTCATCAGGTTTAATGACCAAAAATAAACAGCCCTACATGAGTAGGAGGCGTGGAACTCTAACAGATTACAAGGTATCATTTAGAATCATTTCAAAGGAAAAGTGCCATTTAATGAGACTGTAGAGGTATGAATGCAATATCTTCTTCATTGTTATCAATAAACTCTGATTCAGCAGCAGCGCCAGTCTAACCTCAAAATCATGGACCTCCCCCATTACAAGCATTCAGGAATTATCAACTATTGTCAACATCATTTCCCTTCATAGGGATTCAAACTAAAAATAAAATGTCTAGACTCTGCAGGTCAAATGTTACTACACTGAAAAGCAAAGTTACTATTAAAGAAAACATACTATTTTCTTTAATGATAATTTTAACTGCTCAAAGTTAGGTAAATTGTTGTTGGATTTTAATCCAAGACATACTTCTATTTCTTTGCTGTTTGAATTGGACCGTTATCTTAATCTATCTGTACCTTAATTTCTCCTGGGCAAAGTGGAAGCAGTTTTATATATTTTCTCCTTAATTTTCTCATGATACAGTTTGAAGAACTTAAAACACATTCACTCAGCACCATAAGACAGGGCAAGGAAAAAAAGTTCATGATGAAAATTCAAAGATGTAATCCTAACTTGATGCCAAGCAATTTTCTCTTTAATTTGTACATTGTTCATGTGTGATTCAGATATTTAAATCTTCCCTAGGCAGGGCTTTTAATTACATATACATATACACAAAATGTACCCACACACACCACACATATAAACACACACACCGCCTGAAATGAAGTGAGTGGAAGGCATGCAAAAGGATGCAATTATTTAAGATGCAGGGAGAAGCCACTAAAATTAACCAAATAGAAAAGAGGTAAAGGAGGATCTGATATCGACTAAGAATGAAAAGCAGGAAGAAAACTAATGTCGGAGTGATCTGAAAGCAAAATATAACAGAAAACCAAACACCCTTTCCCTTTAAGCAAACTGTGGCTGCCATGGCTCTTTCATTGCTAAGTCACAAAAGCACCACTGACTACCTTTTTTTGGTCACCTGAGTCTTCACCTACAAGTAGCAGATGCAATTCTTGAGGCACACGTGGCACCAGTGGCGGCTCTCCAGGCCTTTAACCAGCTTGGCATCAAATTAGAATGTGGTTCTGCCTCTAGAAAGATCTCCAGACTAGGGCTAGATGGGCAGCATCTAGACTCCTGACAGATAAAAACTATACTCACATATGCTCGCGTACACATACACACACACACACACACACACACACTCTCTCTCTCTCTCTCTCACACATATTCTCTCTTTCTCTCTCTTTCTCTTTTTTTCTCTCTCCCCCTCTCTCACTCCCAGGCTCTTGTTGGTGAGTTCTGTTTCCATAGCTCAACATGACTTAAGGACCCCAGGATATACATCTGGTTACACAGAAAGGGGACAGGAGGGGACAGAGAGGGGGCTATCATCTTTGTCAAATTTTTCTTCATTCAACAAATATTTACTGCGTGTCCATGATGTGACAAGTGCTGTCCTATAACACTGGTGAATACAAATATGGCCTCAACTCTTATGGAGATGACAGGTTGTTTAATCTGGTCACAATAGATTGTGGAATTGGGTGTTGAGGTTTTTGCTTGTATGCATCAGAACCCACGAGCTTGCCACTCCACTCTGCTTTAAGGTGTCTAGATTGGAGTACCCCAGTAGTTGGACCCATGAAATAGCCTCCCACCCAGAGCCACCTGTGAGGACCCTGGTTCTCTAGGGATGTTCCAGGGTATGTATCTATCACACTCCACACGCCAAATGTGGCAACAGATGCAGCCCAAAGTTGGGAATCCAAAGGAATGGTTGATCTTGATGTCACATCAGCAGAAACAGCAAGTCCATGACCAAGGGACAGTGATGCCACTGTCCCCCGGGGCCTCTTCTAATTCAAAGTCAAGTTCCCAAAGCCCCAGAGGATCCCTATAAGCTTCTGAAAGATTTCATGGATTAGCCAATGCCCTTAGTCCATGTACCTGGACAACAGGCCTTTTTCAGGATAGGTGACGACTCCAGGGGGCTTTAAAGTCAAGTACTAGATGACAGACCTGACTGTCCTTTGTCCCAACTATAAATAACACAAGATTATACTGAAATATAAACCCAATCAGAACATTAGACTTAGTCCAAATCCCTGCTTTGGTGTTTGCTGGCTGGGTGGCTTGTAAGAAGTCACATAACCTCTCTGAGGCTTCACCTCTTTCTCCTGTCCTCTAGGATGCTGCCATAACTTCCAAGGCCATTGTGAATATTCCGTTCAATCAGTAACAAGTCAGGGTCCAGCACAGCACCTGGGGCACTGAAAGCCTCCATAAATGGTGGCTGTTTCTCTTACAAATGTGAATGTGTGGGTCTGAGAAGGCTACCCCACCTTCTTTAAGCCCCACCTGAGAGTGGTGAGGTTGTGTGCTGGGGAAAGGAAGCAGGCAGAAGAATGGCAACAAAACTCCTCATCATTTGCTCATTCTATGAGTGAACAATGGCCCACAAGGTCACTTTCAACCCTTGAGATCTGAAGAAAAAAAACACTTGGAGACACATGATAAACAAACAAACAAACCAAAAAACGTTTTCCAGGTAAGAGCTGAGAGGAAAACATGTTTCCTCATTGCCCTATTGATTTTTCCTCCCTAGTCAGCTTCTCTTGCTCAACAGGGAAAAGCTCTTACAAACAGGCATTGGGGCCGGGCACGGTGGCTCACACCTGTAATCCCAGCACTTTGGAAGGCTGAGGCAGGTGGATCACGAGGTCAAGAGATCGAGACCATCCTGGCTAATATGGTGAAAACTCGTTTCTACTAAAAATACAAAAAATTAACCAGGCATGGTGGCAGGTGCCTGTAGTCCCAGCTACCCAGGAGGCTGAGGCAGGAGGCAGAGGCTGCAGTGAGTCAAGATCGCACCACTGCACTCCACCCTGTGGGATATAGCGAGACTTCATCTCAAAGCAAAACAAAACAAAACAAAACAAAACAAAAACAGGCATTGTATGTGGTTGGCAGAATAGGCAGGCCACTCCACTTTTGGCAGGAAGGAGGTGTACCAGATTACTTATTAGTCCTGGAAACAAGAGGTGGGTGTAGTTATCAGAGAACATGTTGATGGATTATCTCTGTGAGGCTGTGGGCCAGCAAACTGCCCTCAGACAGGTCTTTACTCTGAATTGAAGCAGTTGGCTGTCCCCCAAAACAAAAGTAACAATCAGAATAATAATCACAGTTACGATATTGCAGGCATCTTGTGCCAAGCCCTTCATTGCTGCTTTCCAACAGGACTTCATTTCATCCTCATAATAACTCTGTGAGGCAGGAGTTACCATTATTTCTATTTAGAAATGAAGACACTGAAGCTACAAGATGTCAGATGTCTTGCCTAAGTCTACATGGCACAGTGTGCATTACTCCTCCATACAGGCACTGGACTTTTAAGGAAGGCAAGCAACACACCCATACTTACACACACACACACACACACACACACACACAAACACATACATGCTTTCCCCACCAGCTCAATGGCATCTGCAATTATTTTAATGAGACACAGACTTTTCCCCAATTAAAGATATAGAGATTTGACCTTACTAGGGAAATCCAACACGTCACTCTCCAGTCTCACTCAGTGTGGATGACAAATCAGATTCTTGCAGAGCACCATTTGATGTTTATTGGAAAGAAGCAAAAGAAAGAATGCGCAGGGAAGGAGGTGGAAAAAGAAATGAAGACCCCATGAAGTTGTTCCCACCAACTCTCTTGTACCTGTCATCCAAAGAAGGGATTCCTTTGCAGCAGCTGACTTAATCAAATAGTCCACCCCTCACCTGGATAAGGAAGAGTTACATGTGGAGACCGGCCCTGGACCAGACCAGCAACAGCTCCTGGAACTACCGCCCCTTCTTGGGGATGGTTCTTCTTGGTCTGTGATAAGCCTCCCAACAGATGCAAAGACTGAGGCTTAGCAAGCATATATGCCACCCGAGGCAGAGCCGGGATTCATGTCCCCATGCCCTCACTCCAAATCTCATGCCCTCTTCAACTGTGGGGGCATAGACTCTGCAGGCAGCTCTCCTGGGATGGATTTTTATTCTTTCCTTGCTAGCCACATGGCCTTGGGCAAGATGCTTCACCTCTCAGGCCTCAGTTTCCTCATCTCTGCAGTGATGCTGAGAATAGCACCTACCTCAGAGGTGTAAGGATTAAATGAACTAATTCGTATGAAGTGCTTATGAGGATGGGTACACATAGTGAATGAATGATAAGGGTGTTAAGTTTGAGCAGTGTAAAGCCTAAGATTGAGGCTCAATGTTATGTCTTGTTTTGACAACTGAAACGAAAATGGCTTCAAATGCCCTCACCACAAGTTCCCCTCCCTACTCTGCTTTCACGAATAAGGTCCTGTGGCCAAACAACCTTTCTTACTGAGGTGACCAGGCAGAGTTTCTGCTTATCCCTGAATAGTGAGTCTCAGTTTCCCGCTAGCTTGTAGAATTATCCAATAAGTCAATTCCATCATCCTGTCATTACCAGGGACCACTCCACCCTCCTGATACTACAAAGCCTGCCTCCCATAGTCCTTGGCTGTTCACTCTGTTCCTTGTGTCCCTGCATGGTGGGCAGTGTACTCCTCCCCTGGGCTGTGAGTATATGTGAGGAACGAGCTGCCGTCAATCTCATCCGCCCAGTGTTGAGTGTCATGTATGACCGTCCTCATAACCGTAGGGCAGGAATCCCTCCCTCGACAACAGGGTGTGTAGGAGACAATCAGACAATTAAAACATGTACTCTACTGCTGTACCTTCCTAAACACACTGGGGTGGGATGGGTGGGGATGGGTGAGTGAACGATATGGAAATGTGTGGGCCAAGCCTGAAGATGTCCTCCATCCAGCCAGCTCTCAGGGCATGGAAGGCAGAGGGACTGGCAGAGAGAGGACCAGAACAGGCCGTGCAGGTGAAGCAAAGCTCCCAATGCAAATCCTCTGCCTACTCATGCCCACTCTTCTTCAGCTTTTAGAAACATGACCCTAACTTGCATTCTTTACCTATGGCCCCTGACACTGGAACCACAGACCCTTTCTTCTGTGCCCTCAACACAAGGAGGCAGGAAGGCCATGGCATCCCACTGAGCATTCTTCCCAAACATTTATACTGTAGATCTCATCAAGCCTTTAGACCCAACAGGGGAAGAGGAACAAGTCAAACACCCTCAATGAATGATTAGGTGGAGCCAGGAATAAAGCTAGGATAAAGCTAAATGTTCCAGATTATAAGAGCCTGAAGAGACAAAACAACCAAAAATGAAACATATGTGCTCTGACTAGATCTTGGGTCAAAACAAATCAAAAGCTATTAAAAAGAAACATTGGGGATGACTGGAGAAAATGTGGGACTAGAGAATGAATCAGATATTAAGTAATAGGAAGCATATTAATTTTCTTCAGTGCAGTAATGGCATGGATATGTAGAAGAATGCCTTCTTTATAGGAGAAGCAGCTGAAACATTTAGGGGGGCTTAGGATTCTCACGTATCAGTAAGTTACTTTCAGGTAGTTCAGAAAAATGTATATATAAACATCTTATAGGAGAAGCAGCTGAAAAATTTAGGGGGGCTTAGGATTCTCATATATCAGTAAGTTACTTTCACGTAGTTCAGAAAAATGTATGCATAAACACATAAACTGAGATATCAAACCAATATGATTACACGTTAACAATTGCTAAATCTATGTAGAGTATATAAGGGATCATTCTGCTCTTTCGACCTTTCTAAATATTTGGAATTCTTCAAGATAAAATGTTGGCATAGAAAGGCCCAGAAGCAGGACTTCAAAAGTGGGGAAATAGCAAGGAAGATAGTGTTTCTCTGGAAGTACAATGGCTGGCAGCCAGAGCCGTGGAGTTGAAAACCCTGCATCCTGCCCTTGCCTCTTATTTGTGGTGTGACTCGGGCAAGGTATATGTCTCCATGAGCCCTCTACTATAATGGAAATAACAGTGCCACTATCTCAGGGGCTGTGGGAAGGAATAAACAGTGATGTAATGCAGAATGGACATATAAAGAACCAGCTGCTCTGTGTTGTATATACCTTCTCTTCCTGCAGGAGTTATCTTCAGCAGCAACAGGATATTCAAAGCCACTTCTGCCTCATAATAAAAATAGCAAAACACATTCAAACATGCCTGCTATGGGCATGGTGTAAATGTAAGCATATTTTGCAGAAACACAATGTTCAGAAACCACATGCCTCACCCCAGAAGTCCAAATGTTTAGTGCAACTATTTTCAAACATTTCTAAGGGGGTGCCTTTCCTTTGAGAGTAAACAACAGAAGACTGAAAATGTTTTCATTGTCTGAACACAAACAGAAAATCCTGGTCTAAATAAACCTAGGCTGCAGAGGCTGACAGAGCAGGATCCAGTCAAGGCCTCATAACCTCAGTCAAGGAATTAAATTGCCCTGCTCATCTGTAAAATGGGCAGAGCATACAGCTGGGAGGTGGTGAAGATTTGAAAAAATTTTCAAGTGCTTCACAAGAGGCCCTCAGCAACTGGCATTAATAGTACTAATTACTAAAAAATTCTAAATGAAAAACAAATTATTTCCAAAAACTTGTACACCAAATATGTGTGGCCCTTATTGGATCCTCATTCAAAGAAATTATTGTTAATTTCATCAACTATTACAATAGTAATGGGAGATCACTTGGGTTTTTTGTTTGTTTGTTTGCTTGTATGTTTATCATTGGGTTTTGTTGTTGTCATTCTTATAGATTAAAATTCCACATCAAAGTATTTACAGACATGATGCCATATCTGGGATTTGCTTTAAAAGACTTCACCAAAATAGGAGGAGAGAGCAGCAGATAAAACAAAAGTGCTGATAATTGGTGGAGGGTGTTTAAAAATTTTCACATTAAAAAGTTCTGTAAAACAACTTTGCCTATTGGCCATTGAGATGCTACAAAATTAGGTGTTTTATCAACTAAGGCAACAGCCTATTATTGGGAAATATCTAGCTTCAAGTAGATTTCAGTGAAGACAATGGGAAGAGTAATGAGAAAAATCAGAAAGTAAAAGGGAGGGCAGGATAAGAAATCTCAGAAACAGAAGGAAAGAGAAACTTGAAAGACATTGGGTTGATCACAAAAATGAGTCACCTTCAAAACCCTCAGGTTAAAAGTACTGGTGCCCTAGAGCCTGGGGCACTGGGGAGCCCTCTCCCTGGCTCAGATGTGGCCCTAAATGCCTCCAAAATCAGTTGCTTAATAACTTCGAGTGATGAAGTACTAGTGAAATTGAGCATCACAGTGGCAGGTGACTTGGGGCAGAACCAGCCCAGTGAGCTTGTGACCCAGGGAAACCTGCAGAACCCACCTCCCACCGGCTTCTCAGGCATCCCAGAGCCCAGATCCACCTTAGCACAAGCCAGGTACCCTCAACAAGTAGGGCCAGCAGCCCAGAGACCTCCAAAACTCAGCTCCTCTCTTGACCAAATACATTTCTCAATGGGAAATGATGTTTGGTACATGGACCATTTGGCTGTACCTGAGCCACCGGCAAAAAAAGCAAAAGCGGAAAGACACACCCAGTAAAGGAGAGACACGGGGAAAATGTATTCCTTGCTAGGAAATCTCAGTCTCCAAGTAATCTTTAACTCTAAAATTTCTAGCAAAATGTCCATTTCAAGATTAAATAGGAGTGTTTAGGAATTTAGCCAGAGACTAAAGAACTCTGGGACAGTCTATGTATGCCCTGCACCAGGACACAGCAAGACCATAGGGCATGACCCTGAGCAGAGATAGGGGCTCTAGGACAGGAAAGAATGCTACTCAACACTCGGGGAAAACAGTAAAAATTAGAACTTAGTTTGAAGGTGCTTTTGAGCTGCCATTTTCATTGAAACACAACATACAGACAGCACGTGCTCCTAAACAGGGGTCTGTGAGGTGTCTTTGAGATTTTCCATCCTTCAATCTCATCTGAATTCCCCTGGCTCCAGTGAGCAGCAGCACAGGTGGCATCAGGCCTTTCTGCTGCTCCCTTGAGATCTCACCCGAGTCCTTGGCAGAAATCAGCACAATCCTGACCTGACACCCTGACCATTTCTCTATGACCTACTGTTCCCCAACAGAGACACAAGACTGTGTTCTAGAATGGTCTGGCAGGTGAGAGGAATCAGATGTGTAAGATGAAACAGTCACAAATACAGCCCATGATTACAGGAGAGGCTGAGGGCAGGCACCCAGGACAGAGCCGCAAATACATGAGCATTCGATGAGGCTCTGAAATGCAGCTTCCCGCAGCATGTCCACATGCTCAGTGGCCGAGCTCTGAAGAACTCGGGAGCTTCCTTCCACCCTGAGGAATGGAATGGGCTGTGGTTTTTAAGCAGATAAGGAGCCCTCATTTTTGTCTCAAAAGTTTTTGCTCATGGTGGATATCAAAAGACGTTTTCATGGCCACCTGTACGGCAAATTCTAAACTTCTCAATTCAAAGTCAAATGGAGGCATCTTACCCACGTGACCTATAGACCTGGTCTTGACTTTGGACAGCTGGAGATATCCCCAAGGTGGTGTCTCTGTCCCCACCAGTGGCCACCACCTGAATCAAGGACCAGGAATGGCTGCCTGTTTCATACAACTGGGTTCTACAATTGAGGCTGAGCAGTTCACTGTAAGTCTTCTAAGAAGAGGATAGGGAATAACTGGTCATCATTTCTGTTGCAAAGATTCAGTGGCCCCAGGCAAAATACAAGGGTCACAGCAGAACACCAGCTCCACAAGAGCAGCAGGCATTCTTGTCTGCTTGTGATCTGAGCTGTAACCACAGCACTTAGAATAGTGCCTGGCATGCAGTAGGTGCTCAATAAATATTTGTCGAATCAATGACTGAACAAATAAATCCATGTCCGCCGTCCCAATAAAAACCCAAGCCTCTGCCACATGGAGTCTTTAATCGGAAGCTGGCAGCTGGCAGCCTGAACTGATTGCAGCCTGCTGCATGTTTGCTTTGAGCTGCTCCATATTAAAAATTTAAAAAAAAAAAAATGTAACTCATGGCCAATATTTTAAAAACAGGAGCTCTTACAATAAAATCTGAGTTTCTGGCTTCTGATGAAGCATTTGATTTGGCAAACTTGAGTCTGCATCTCCCTGTGGCAGCACTCAGTCCAAAAAACTAGGCAGCGGCTGCCCACTCGGACAAGGCAAATGCTCACCACAAAATCTTCCCCATACAGGCTGCCACACCTATGTGTTTGTGGCCCACTGCTACCGCAGTTGTGCAGTGTGACACTGTGCTCACACCACCTCTCATGGCTGCCCAGACTGGCTGCTAGCTGGTCTGGGAGTGGCAGGTGTTTGACAGTCACGAGGACCCCTTGGTCCCACTCTCTGAAGCCTGCTCACCTGTGAACAAATGCATGTCGCTTCTCAGGGAGCCTGGCCTTTGCTGGGTACTCATTCACCAAGTGGGTCATTAAGACTAAGAGGTCCACAGCATTTGTGTAGTCAAACTGTCCCTGTCTGCCACCACTATCACCACCAATTCTCCAATGAAAGGTCAGCTTGCAGACCTTGCATTCTTTATCATCTATCCCGACTGATGGAATCATATCAGCCCTGCTGCACTCACTGAGAATCAGGTTTGATATACCACAGACTGCCTAAACTGCTCCTTATTCATGCAGTAAATGAGATGTCATCTTCAGAGGCACTTAGAGGGAGAAAGGAGGTAGGGAGGGAGGGAAGGATCAGCTGATCATTTACTGAGTGCTTCCTACCCGCCAGGAAGCTGCTGGACACTTCTTACATCTTATCTCAATCCTTACAGGTGAAAATTAGGTACTGTTACCTCCATTTTCCAGAGAGGGAAACTAAGTCTGAAAGAGGCTTCTTGCTCTGCCCAAAGTCATTCAGCTAACAAGCATTGAAACTGGAACTTAAACTTCTAACCATAATCCTGGGCTATTTCCATTACAACTATTTTTGAAAATGTGGGGCAAGAGCACACTGAGGTGGGGGTGGGGCAATGGGTGGGCTCAAGACAACTGCTTGACTCCGTGTGTGGTGGGAGGACCCAGAGCCTGCCCAAGTAGTATGGAATAAAAGCTGGAGCTAGTTAGCAGCATGTTGGACTAGAGATCAAGAAAGCTAACTAGCAGGGACTTGACCACTGATTACTTTACAACTGTAGAAGCCTCTTGCCCTTCAACGTTGCTACGTCTTTGTTGATGAAATGGAAATTCATGCACCTACTTATTCTTTCATGCATTTGCAGTATGGCAAGATAGCTAAATGAAAAGCACAAATTCTGAAATATGCTTCCTAGGGTTTGACCTTGGCCAAATCACTTCAGTTCTGTGTACCTCAGTTTCCCCATCTGTAAAAGGCTTACTATAAATGCAATGACTGTCACTAGTAAGCAGGTTTAATTAATAGCTTTCACTCATCATTCATTCATTCGCTCACTCATTCATTCAGCATGTATTGACATTCCCTCCACAAGGTAGAACTGTGCTTCAGATAAGACAATAAATGTGGAAATGTTTTGTAAACCACTCAAGGGGGGCTGGCATTGACTCGGGGCTCCTGGCACTGCCCTTCTGTTCCTTGATCACTCTACCTGCTCATTCTTTTCCCCAAGCTCCTCTTCCCTCCATCCAGGTCCTTCCTGAATAATGTCACCCCACAAGGCCATCTTGGGACATGGTCCTTCTCCATGGGGCACCACATCTGCTCCCAGGGAGCCTCTGACTTCTGAAGCCTTTTCTCATCATGGTCTCCATCTCTTAGTTCCCCTACCCTCTCCTGTCTTGGATTTCCAGGTGCCTCTGGGTTGAGAGCTTTGGGTTTCCTGCTGGTATGGGAAACAGTCAAGGCCCAGGTGAGAAGCAGCCACCAACTCTGGGAGCTGGGACATTCACGTTCTATTCTTGGCTTAGCTGCTAAAGCAATCTGGGTAAATCATTTACAGTTCTCTCTCTGTTCCTCATTTTTCTCATTAAGGAACTGAACTGAATGACTTTAGAGTTTTCTTTCTGTCCAAATGCTAAGACTCTCCCCTCCTAAACAATGTAGAAGCCAACAGTTTCAGCACCCCTTCTATATTCCAGGTGCTGAATTATACACTTAACATACATTATTTCATTCACACTTACCATGACCCTATAAGGTTATCTTGCCTATTAAAAAGAAAAACTGGTTTAAAGGTCAAGTATTACTGACAAAAAGAAGCTAATAAATAATAAGCTGAGAAATAAATCAAATGTTGCTTCTCTGCCTTAAATGATTTCCCAAAGTCCTTTAACTTGTGATTTTGTAAATGGCATCAACATATCTTGCAATGAATCAGTTCTCTGTGCAACTAGCAATGTTACCAATCAGAACAATCCTATTGTAAAATACCAAAGGTTCATCTAAACCACTACATTCCACATCCACAGAAGAGTTGCCCTCCCACCCGGATGTGTAATAGCTTTGTTTAAAAGCATAGCAATAAAACTCCCTGTTCTCACCGAAATACAAAAATCCAAAGCAGAAGAGCTACTCTCACCATTCTCAATCTGTTGGCAGATCTGCTAGATTTAAAAGGGAGACTTCTCCAGAATCTGCAGTTGTGATTGTAAGGTCTTAATTAGCTTTTGAGATTTTGCGTAGCACTACAAGTGTGGATAACAAGTTTGGGAAATACTGTAATCAAGTTAGTTCAGTTTATCCACTATCATCTGCCCCATCTTCCTTCTTGTTATCTCATTCTGCAATTACTTGCATGGAAATTTGTTTCTGTAATGAGATAGTGAAGGAGAAGACAGCAGACCCCTTCTGAATCCCACAATAAGCAAGGGCTCATTTCTGTCCATACATCTGGGACACCTGCAGAAGGCAGCTTCGATGGGCTGACCTTAAGGCGGGCAATGTAGGTAAGAGGTAAATGCTCAGGGAGCCTCCACTCCAAGGCTAGCAAGCTCATCACACCATGCATTCACTTGGAAACTCACTGCTACCAGTCCCCAAGAGAGGACTGTGCCTGTCTGGTCAAGAAGTAGACACCACTGACCACCACCACATACATTCCAAAGGAAGCCAATAAGCAATGGCAAAAACGTCTGTCGATGTTCCTTACTGGCTCTGACACATGAAATATTCTCCTCCCTATATCAGTAGTAATTTAAAACAATAATATAATATATAACAGCTGACATTTATGTGTCACACACATTTCTGGGCACTTTCAATGTATTCCATGTCTTTTTAACCTCACAACCACTATGAATGATGTACTAGCATTAAGCCCATTTTAGCCCATTTTACAGTTGGTCAAACTGAGGCTCTCAGGGCCCACACAGTATTAGCACAGCCAAATTTCAGAGCCACACCTGAGTGACTCCAGGGCCCATGTTCATACTAGCTGATTGGTATTGCCTCATCAAGGGGACAGTGGACATGGAGGGGGAGGCAGAGCAAGTCCATGTCTCCCTTCAAAAGCTGATCTTTCAAAGGAGCATTTGGGAGAAAAAAATAAAACTTAAATTGGAGGAAAGCCACTCACAGATGGAGGCTGATGAGGCTGCTCTGATTTAAGACTGTTGGCAGCACTAGTAAGATTGATGGTAGGCGTGAGAAATTCACAGAAGCAGGCCCTGGCCTCAACCCGGCCACCAAGTGCTGCATCGCAGAACTGTGAGGTTTGCATCTGTGTTTTTAAACCTCGGTTTCTCCATTTATAAGATGAGAGGGCTGTTTGGCTGGTTTTCAAACAGCATCCTTCACTGAATTTTAGGGTCTGGGAGCTTCTAACTTGAGAGCAGAGCAGAGCAAGAGCATCATGCAGCAGTGGCTGTTCCCCAGCTGCTTACTAGGCTCCATCATTGAGCTTTTAAAAACATTGCTGTCCCTGCCTCACCCTAGACCAACTAATATGAATCTCAGGGCAGCCAGGGTGGGGCTTATAAGGAGAGACAGGCAAGTAGCAAGTCAGGAGGTGAACGGTTCACATAACTATATTCTTTTTGCTTTTCTTGTTCTTTTATTTTAATTTTCTTTTTGATATTTGTCTTTACCTCATTTATTTCCCTGTTGAATGAATCAATAATGGTCCTTCTGTAAAAATATGACAAAATTTCACAGTATCCAGCATCAAAATCCATGTGCATGTTTTGAGTTCCTCTTTTGAACCCTTTACTTAACAGGAATTCCCCTTCTGAAGGAGATGCCATTTGGTGTGAGCTAAGCCAGCAGGCAGTGTTCTCTCTGTCTGCACAATTTTCCCTCATTTTAGGCTGGCCTGGGCTGGAAATAGGTCCATAGGCCTTGGAGGCCACTCCTAGTGGGCCACATCAAGACTGGGTTTGGGTATGGAAAAGAGAGGCAAAGGGGCCCCTTCCAGTTCTAACGCAGGTCCAAAGAGTTTAGCAAATGTTTGTTGAGCCTGAAGCTCCTGCCTGCAGGGAGCTCACAGTCTAGGGTGAAGGCACAGGTTTAGAAACAGATGGTGTAAGTTTCCTATTACTGCTGTAACAAATGACTACAAACATAGTGGCTTTAAATAATATAAGTTCTGGAAGTCAAAAGTCTGATGCAGATTTCCCTGGGCTAAAGTCAAAATGCCAGCAAGGATGCATTCTTTTCTAGAAGCTCTAGAAGAGAATCTACTTCCTTGCCTTTTCCAGCATCTAGAGGCTGCCTTCATTCCTTGCTTTGTGGCCCCTTCTTCTTCAAAGCCTGCAGTGTGTCAAGTCCTGTACATACTGCATCTCTCTGACCCTCTCTTCTGCCTCTTCTTTTCCACGTTTAAGGACTCATGTGATTACACTGGGCCCACCAGGTAATCCAGAATAATCTCTCCATTTCAAGGTCATCTTAATAGAACTTTAATTATATCTGTAACCTTAATTCCCCTGGCCATGTAAGGTTATATGTTCACAGGCTCCAGCAATTAGGATGTGGACATCCCTGGGGGAACATTATTCTTCCATTTTTACGGTTTGAATGTTCATGTGTTGGTCCCAATGAAACAAACTTGATCCCCAATGCAACGTATTGAGACATGGAAACTTTAAGAGGTAATTAGGCCATGAGGGCTTTGCCCCCATGAATGAATTAATGCCATTATTGCAGGAATGGGTTTTCTTATAAAAGCACAAATTCACTCCCCTTTTACCCTCTCTCACCTTCTCTTGCCCTCTCACCTCTGACATGGGATGGTGCAGCAGGAAGGCCCTCACCAGATGCCAGCACCTTGATCTTGGACTTCTTAATTTCCAGAAGCATGAACCAATAAATTTCTATTTATTATAAATTATCCAATTTCAGGTATTCTGTCATAGCAGCACAAAACAGACTAAGACAGCCACACACTGACCATTTACGGTAACTATTTGCAACGACATACTGTTAGGTAAAAGGGAAGAAGATAGCATATCCTTTGCTCTCCCTTTTGTTGATGTTGTTATTCTTATAGAACAGGCAAATATGCATAGGAAAAAAGAGACAAGAAGGAAATCCCCAAAATGTTAACCACGATAACATCTGCTCACTTACTAGCACATCATATTTGAAATTTCCTGTAGCACTTATAACATACTGATACTTGCTCACTGCTGGTCATCCCCACCAGACTGGAAGCGCCAGGACTGCAGACCCCTCATCTGTCTCTCTCTCCCTTTGTCTTAGTCCATTTTGTGTTGCTGTAGAGAAATACCTGAGGCTGGGTAATTTACAAAGAAAAAAGGTTTATTGTGCTCAGGATTCTGATGGCTGTAAAGTTTGAAATTGGGCATCTGCATCTGCTAAGGGCCTCAGACTGCTTAACTCATGGCAGAAGGCACAGGGGAGCTCCACGTGCAGAGACTGCACGGCCAGAAAGAAAGTAGGGGAGAGTCAGGAGGCGTCAGAGTCTTTTTAACAACTAGCTGTCATGGGAATTAACAGAGTGAGAACTCACCCCACCCCCAAGGAGGGCATTAATCTATTCTTAAGGGATCCAATCCCATGACCCAAACACCTTCCATTAGGTCCCACCTCCAACATTGGTGATCAATTTCAACATGACGTTTGCAGAAGTCAAATATCCAAATCACAGTATCTTCCATTGCAAGGGCCCCATCACTGGAGGGATTCAAGGCCCATGGTGGTGACCACAGTGAAATGCCCAAAGACTTAGTGTATGCCTGGCACATTCTAACTGCTTTACACTCCTCAACTTCATTAACGCACTCAGTGTTCACAAGACCCCTAAGAGAGTGTATTAATCGGGGTTCTCTAGAGGGACAAAACTAATAGGACAGATGTGTATATATATAGGGGAGTTTATTAAGGATAATTGACTCACACAATCACAAGGTAAAGTCCCATGATAGGCCGTCTGCAAGATGAGGAGCAAGGATGCCAGTGGTGGATCAGCCCAAGTCCCAAAATCTCAAAAGTAGGGAAGCCAACAGTGCAGGCTTCGGTCTGGGGCCAAAGGCCTACGAGCCCCTGGCAAACCACTGGTATAAGTCCAAGAGCCCAAAGTCTGAAGAACTTGCAGTCTGATGTTTAAGGGCAGGCAGCATCCAGCATGGGAGAAAGATGAAGGCCAAATGACTCAGCAAGTCAAGTCCTTCCATGCTCTTCTGTCTGCTTTATTCTAGCTGCGCTGGTAGCTGATTAGATGGTGCCCACCCAGACTGAGGGTGGGTCTGCCCCTCCCAATCCACTGACTCAAATGCTAATCTTCTTTGGCAACACCCTCATAGACACACCCTTCAATCAAGTTGACACTCAGTAGTAACTATCACATGGGGCAATGTTACCAAGTTCCACAATTTGCCCTTTAGCAAACTACTCTAACCCAACTCTCCCAAGGGCACCCTCAGAGCCCTCAAAAGGGTAATTTGGTCCTCTCATCTGCATCTCCTAATGGAGGCCAGTACTGAACCCATGTCCTGTTTCCAAATAATAATTCCCAATGTATTCTAATTCTGACTTGCATAAAGACTCTTCTCAGAGATCTTACAGATGAGAATGAAATCTGCAGAAACCCACCCCATGCCACTTGGTAGGGGCACTACACAGAGCATAGTGAAGGAGCAGGGCAAAGTCCCCCAGGCTGGATTGAGCATGGAAAACAGGAGAGTGATTGGGGTAAGAAGAGAGGGAGTTGGGGTCTACCCCAGCCCAGCACAATGGAAGGTGCAAGGACTCTGGATCCATGTGGATCAGGGTTAGAATTATGGCTCTGCCACTTGAAGGTGGGATCCTAGAAATATCACTTGCCCACCCTGAGTCTCAGTTGGGACCTTGGTCTCTGCCTCCAAGGGTTGAACAGTGAGGACTTGAGGACATGCATAAGCTGGCCAGGCACAAGCCCTGGAATCTACTGTCCAATCAATCAATGCTGCTATTGTCCTCATTACTCTCTCACTCTATTCCAGCCACACTGGCCTCCCTGGGGTTCCTTAAACTTGCCAAGCATGCTTCAATGTCAGGAATTTTTATTTGCTGTTCCCTCTACCTGGAATGCTCTTCCCCAGACACCTGCATGGCTTGCTCATCACTTCCTTCAGGTCTCTGATTAAATAGCATCTTATCAGACAGATTTACTATTACATTTCTATATAATACAGTAACACCTACCCAAACTAGCCATTTCTGTTCTCCACACCCTTAATTTGTTTATTGTTCATTGCCATCCAACACACAATATTTCCACTTGTGTATTTATTTATAGTTTTCCTCACCAGATTAGAATATAAGCTCCATGAAGGCAAGAACTTTATCTGTTTTGTTCACTGCTCTATAACTAGGGTCTAGAATTCTGTCTAGTGTCTAACAGGTGTTCAAATAAATTTTTTAGTGAATCAATGATCTCTCTTTATAATTTTAAAGAAAAGAAAACTCACATACACTTATTGGAAAACCAAGCATAGGCAGAATGGCCAAGGATGGAGAAGCCAGCACACTGGCAGGGCAGCCTGAGGCCAGGAAAGTTTGACAATTTGATTCTCTTTCCTCTGCTTTGATATCTCACTACTAGGCAGGGAAAGCTTTGTCAGTTACATACACTGTGTGGAAATTGTAAGTCAACTGATTTTTGTATAGTTCAGCTTAAATGGATAACAGATTTCTAACCACCTTGACCACAAGCCATACAGCTGAGAACCTCAAAGCAGATGGGAATACTCACCATCTTTTGACAGTTGGGATCCAGTGTCAAGTGCTTTACAGAACTTGAGACTAATCCTACACTTTACAGCTGAGGTTCAGAGGGGTTAAGTGGTTGAACTGTGGTCACAAAGCCAGTAAGTGGCAACAGAAACCCAAGTCCATGGCTGTCTTTCAATCTGTGAGGTTCTCCAGTCACTCCACACTGCCTCAGGGCTCACCGGAGACTAATGTCTGTGTGTTAACCAGGCAGGCAAGGTTGGCTGTTTGCTGTCTCTGGGGTGGCAGGAGCTTTTCAGAGTGGAGCAAAACTGAGGCAGTCAAGGGTTAGCTGCCAACCCACAAACATTAACAGATGAGCCAGGAGAGAACTCCATGAGACAGACACCAAGTCTATAGCTACTAACAAAAAAAAGTCCACACTCTTCAGATGCTGAAGTGTTACTGTATTAGTCTGTTTTCATGCATCTGATAAAGATATACTCAAGGCTGGGCAATTCACAAAAGAAAGAGGTTTAATGGGCCTACAGTTCCATGTGGCTTGGGAGACCTCATAATCATAGTAGGAGGCAAGGAGGAGCAAATTATGTGCATGGATGGCAGCACGCAAAGAGAGAGGTTGTGCAGGGAAACTCTCCCTTATAGGACCATCAGATCTCATGAGACTTACTCACTATCATGAGAAGAGCATGAGAAAGATCTGCCCCCATGATTTAATTACCTCCCACTGAGTCCCTCCCACAACACACGGAAATTCAAGATAACATTTGAGTGGGAACACAGCCAAACCATGTCATTCTGCCCCTGGCCCCTCCCAAATCTCAGGTTCTCATATTTCAAAACCAATCATACCTTTCCAACAGTCCCCCAAAGTCTTGACTCATTTCAGCATTAACTCAAAAGTTTCAAAATTCATCTGAGACAAGGCAAGTTCCTTCCACCTATGAGCCCATAAAATCAAAAGTAAGTAAGTTACTTCCTAGATACAATGGGAGTACAGGTGTTGGGCAAATACATCCATTCCAAAGGGGAGGAATTGGCCAAAACAGGCCCCAGACAAGTCCGAAATCCAACAGGGCAGTCAAATCTTAAAGCTCCAAAATGATCTCCCTTGACTCCATGTCTAACATCCAGGTCACGCTGATGCAAGAGGTGGATTCCATGGTCTTGGGAAGCTCTGCCTCTGTGGTTCTGCAGGGTACAGCCTCCCTCCAGGCTGCTTTCATGGGCTGGCACTGAGTGACTGCGGCTTTTCTAGGTGCATGGTGCAAGCTGTCAGTGGATCCACCATTCTGGGTTCTGAAGGATGGTGGCCTCCTTCTCACAGTTCCACTAGGTGGTGCCCCAGTAGGGACTCTGTGTGGGGGCTCTGACTCCACATTTCCCTCCGTACTGCTCAAGCAGAGGTTCTCCATGAAGCTCCCACTTCTGCAGCAAACTTCTGCCTGGATATCCAGGTGTTTGCATACATCCTCTGAAATCTAAGCAGAGTTTCCCAAACCCCAATTCTTAACTTTGGTGCACTGGCAGCCTCAACATCATGTGAAAGCTGCCAAGGCTTGGGGCTTGCACCCTCTGAAGTCACGGCCCAAGCTCTATGTTGGCCTTTTTCAGCTATGGCTTGAGCAACTGGAATGCAGGGCACCAAGTCCCTAGGCTGTACACAGCACAGGGACCCTGGGCCCAGCCCATGAAACCATTTTTTCTGCCTAGGCCTCCAGGCCTCTGATGGGAGGGGCTGTCATGAAGGCCTCTGACATTTCCTGGAGATGTTTTCCCTATTGTCTTGGGGATTAACATTTGGCTCCTTGTTACTTATGCAAATTTTGGCTGCCAGCTTGAATTTATCCTCAGAAAATGGGATTTTTCTTTTCAATCGCATTGTTAGACTGCAAAGTTTCCAAACTTTCATGCTCTGCTTCCCTTATAAAACTGAATGCCTTTAATAGCACCCAAGTCACCTCTTGAATGTTTTACTGCTTAGGAATTTCTTCCACCATGTACCCTAAATCATCTCCTTCAAGTTCAAAGTTCCACAAATCTCAAGGGCATGGGAAAAATGCTGCCAGTCTCTTTGCTAAAACATAACAAGAGTCATCTTTGCTCCAGTTCCCAACAAGTTTCTCATCTCCATCTAAGACCACCTCAGCCTGAATTTTATTGTCAATATCATTATCTGCATTTTGGCCAAAGCCATTCAACAAGCTTCTAGGGAGTTCCAAACTTTCCCATATTTTCCTGTCTTCTTCTGAGCCCTCCAAACTGTTCCAACCTCTGCCTGTTACCCAGTTACAAAGTTGTTTCCACATTTTCAGTTGTCTTTACAGCAGCACCCCACTCTACTGGTACCAATTTACTGTATTAATCTGTTTTCACACTGCTGACAAAGACATACCCAAGACTGGGCAATTTACAAAACAAAAGATCTAATGAGACTACAGTTCCACATGTCTGAGAAGACCTCACAATCATGGTGTAAGGCAAGGAGGAGCAAGTCACATCTTATATGGATGGCAGCAGGCAAAGAGAGCGTGTGCAGGGAAACTCCCCTTATAAAACCATCAGATCTCGTGAGATTTATTCACTATTATGAGAAGAGCACAAGAAAGACCTGCCCCCATGATCCAATTACCTCCCACCAGGTTTCTCCCACAACACGTTGGAATTCAAGACAAGATTTAGGTGTGGACACAACCAAACTATATCAGTTGTTAAACTGCAACATAGTAGAATCTCAGCATAAGATACTCTCAGAGTGAGATCAAGCTTCAGTTATCATCTCCTTACTGGCCAGGAAACTTTGATCACAGTGTTTGTTTCCTTGTAAGCCCCATCAAGGTCACAGAGCACCAAACCTTGCAGGGAAGCTGTAAGGACCCAGTTGTATAAAGCGCCTGGGGCCCAGGGAGCTTCCAGGAAGAGTTAGCTGTTAACGTTGCCATCATCATTCTCTTTCAACTCCACTTCCAATTTAAAAATCCTCTCCACAATTCAACATTTGCAGTGAATGAACAACTCCTACCAAGCAGTCCATAGATGGTTAGAGCTATAAGGGTTTTAAAGCCTTTCCATTCTAGGAACTGAGTCATCCCTTCTCCCTAATGTCCCTTGTGCTGACCTAAAACCCCTCAAAATAGTCCACACCCTCCAACCTTGACAGCCTGCACATGGTACAGTCCTCACCATGTCCTTTCGTGTTCTGGTTAGGCATCTGCACTTCCACCATGTGCTTTTCATAGCATAAGGGCTAGAAAGCTGCCACTCCTGAATGGCCTACAGGGGTACAAGATCCAACAGTGTGGGGCCTAGACTCCACCCCACACTCCAGGAATGTATGCCACCAACCAAAGTGTCCACTGGCAACTGTGTCAATCACTGTGTCACAGCTTGGGGTAGAGTGTCTCACAGGCAGACACAGCCCCTGCCCTCCAAGAATCCTTAGTCCACAGGGAAGGTGTACCATCAGACAGAGACTGGCCACATGGTTTAGCGAGCAACCTAATGGGGAAGAAGGGGTACTGCCAGAGTGCTTGGAAGGAGAGAATAACTTACTCTGCCTTGAGGCTTAGGGAAAGTTCCTCAGATAAAGTAGAGCCCAACTTGGGCCTGAAAATCAAATGGGTTGGGTAAGGGCGTGGGAGGAAAGAACAGTGGAGAAAGCATTGTTGTAGCAATAAAGGAAAGACGAGGGGGCAGGAGCAGTGTTGGGAGCAGATTAGCACCCTTTAGGTCTTGATGCTCTGCTGCTGTTAATAGTATCGAAGGAAGAATTAATTTTAAAAATCAACATTTAGGAAACCAAGGGCCTTACTAACTCCACAAACTGCCTTCAAGCCAGGCCTCTCCCATCGTTGGTGGTTGCTGCCAGCTCTGCTGAAGTGAGCGGCAGGCTGCATATGTAATCCTGTTAGGATTTACCTTGTTAGTTTCAGACGCATCCTCCCTGTCAAGATTTTTATGAATCCTTATTTTATTATTCAATATATTAGCTTTCCATCTAGGTTTTGTGTCATTCGCAAATTTGATAAGACTGCCTTCTATGTCTTTATCCAAGCTACTGACCAAAACCTTAGATAGAGGAGGTCAGATTCAGGGTCCTGCAGCATGGCCCTGGACAGCCTCCCCAGCCTGGCCCCAGACGCACATCCATAGCCAATAATCCTTGGATACACTCCTTGTTCAACTTCTAACTATTGGATTAGTCGGAAGACATTCTGCCATTGTACTCAAGGGGGCAATGCACTCAGTAACAAGAATGGTCAAAACTCATGCACCAAGAACTCATCCCTCTGTAAAAATCAGCCAGTAATCAAAAAGGTCTGGGCATGCAGAATCCTCCAGCACCTAAACACTGTAGCTGTTCAAACACTCAGGCTAAACCTAAATATTAAATAAGAGTGATATTACTTTACATACAATTTTAACAGGGTGACTATCTCCTCTCAAGGTCTTGTTAGATTATCACTGCAAATCAGAAATGGAAACTAACTTGCTTTAGACAGCATACCATCCATAGCCTTTCAAGAATAGAGAAAACATTTTATACTATAAGAAACAAACCAAAATAATTATAACCTCCAGTTATTTCATGGAAAAGGACCTCGCACCTCATCAGAACGAGAAGGAATTTCATGACTACCTGAGGGCCATCTGTCATCATTTCGTCTCCAGCCATTGGTTAAATTACATTTTGGCAGCCTTTGTTTTAGAATGAAGGCAACATTTTTTATTAAAAAATGCATGATAATATGAGTGTCATTAATGGTGTGGGTAAACATTTATTCATTCAGCAAACACCTCCTGCCCACCATGGTGAGTCAGATCCTGGGGAACGGTGGGAAGGCAGGACAGCAATGACCCCAACAGGCAAGGTCCCTGCACCCACAGGACTCCACTCACATCTGTGAGCAGAGACAGATGATAAACAGGGATACCAGTAAATAACAGGCAGCATCATTTCAGATTGCAATAAATGCCACAAGAAAAACAAAACAGAGAAATGTAATAATGTGACTGAGAAAGGTGTGGAACATGAGATGCTCAGTGATGGTTTCTCCGGCAAGGAACATGTGAGCAGGTCCCATGAGGATGGCCAGCCAGATCAGGGACTACTGGGAGGAATGTAAACTGGAAAAACATTTCTGGAGGGCAATTAGCAAAACATGGTAGTGCAGGGGATGGGAAGTTTTTTGACTCAGGATTTCCTTATCCAGCCAGGAATTAAGCCTAAGAACATACAGAGTTGTGCACAGCAATGTATGTTCCAGGATGTTCATCGTGGCATTAACTACATCAACTAAAAACTGATGTCCAACACCAGCAGGCTGGCTGTATTACATTATTTGCTTTCATTTAATGGACTGTATTGCAGCTTTTTAAAATACAAGTCAAGAAAGAGGACTTGGCATAGGAAAATGCTGAGGGCATAAAACCAAGGGAAAAAGGCAGGCTACAAAACATAATTTCAGATGAGACGTACCTCTTGTGTAGAGAAAGTATTATGTATTATCGTGGGAGCAGGCGTAAGACTAAAGACCACACACAAGAATGTTAACTGTGGTTTTCTCTGGGTAGTAGGATCAGAAATAATCTTACTTTCTATTCATTTTTCTCTGTGTATCATATAAGTTTCCTGCATCAAGCCTGTGCTTGTTTCATAGTTTTACCAAATAGTCGACTTAAAATAAAAGAAAGAATTCCAGCAAAAATCAGTTGTTTAAAAGCTGTGGTTCTGGAAGAAGTGAGCTTCAGCCACGAGAGTAAGGCAGCCACCCTGAACAGTTCCCTTCCTGGAAGATGTGCCAAGTATCTGAGCCTGGAAGCCGCACCTGGGGAAACAAGTGGGACTCCACC
The DNA here is from genome assembly GCF_030222135.1 of Aotus nancymaae. Lineage (NCBI taxonomy): Eukaryota > Metazoa > Chordata > Mammalia > Primates > Aotidae > Aotus > Aotus nancymaae. The sequence goes on from NW_026988421.1 coordinate 10,477,953, forward strand.
AAGGACCCCTCACGAGAAGGTGGGATAGTCGGCTGCTCTGGGCATGATTCATGATGAGAAATGAAAACTTGGAAAACCTTGGTATGTGTCCTGACATTTGGTCAAATGCACACAAACCCACACATGCCCACTGTTACCTTGCCCTCTCCCTCCTTGGTCCTACCCTGCACAGCCTCTAAATGGCAAAGTGCAATGCGGGAGGGCCAGGGGTCACCCATTCCAGGGAGCTGATGGAGTGGCAGACCCAAAGGGCATCTCAGTGAAACTCCTGACCCTTTCCTTGTTGCATGTCTTCCTGGAGAAGAAAATTGCCCTCCTTGAGGAACTCATGCCATCCTCAACTTGTCCTCTGAGATTCTCTGCATGTCAGCAGGACAAGCCATGGCCCCTGTCTCCCATACTCAGGCCCAGGAGATTCCCATGGAGACAGCCCATTCCTCCAGTAGGCAGAAGTGTGATCTGAAATGCCCTCACTGCAGTCAATTCATTCACATGGTATTTCCTGAGCATCTACTATGTGCCAGGCATACGTCGGGGGTGACAGAGACAAGGTGAACACAGTAGACAAGGTCCCTTCTCCCAAGGGTCTCACCATAGAGAGGAGCAAATGCTTTTCTAGCCCAAGACCACACCGGGAAATGACACCCAGACTTCTTTCTCTCTGACATTGATTCTTACGTAGAACCTGACTCTTCAGTGTGGCATCAGGCCCAGCTCAGTCCAGACCATGAGCTGCTTTCTGATTTCCCACCAGAGGCAGGAGTTTGTGATTTCCAGCCCAGCCAGCAGAAAAATGGGGGGCGATTTTTAAAACACCTTGCTCAGAAACAAACAAACGAAAAAGAACTGACAATGGGAACACTTCTTTCTGGAGCACAACCTTCACAAAGTTATTTTCTTCCACCTTTTTCTAAAAAAAAACTTGAAATAATTACATTTAATCCAAAAATTATTCGACATACCTTTAGATTCTCTGAGAAGAAGAAAGAAAAGCCTCAGGCAGTAATTCCAAATGCTGACACAGCAGTAGAGAAGTTTTTTTCTTTTTTTTGAAACACCATTCCGGATTAATTCAAAGCAGGTAACTCACATTCTTGAGAGGAAAATGAAGACCATGATTCACTCTTTCAGTACAAAGTACACAGATAATTAATCAAGCTTCGTCCAAGCCTCTTGTTGCTTTTTACATTGGTTATTCTAAGGCCGGAACTGTTTTCCAGCAAGTCTGCTGACATCCAGGGAGAGGTTCCATTTGTTAAAGAAAGAAGCCAAGATTATGGTACACTAAGATAATTCTTATAAACAAGTGGCTCTCACAAGCAAGACAAGATCAGGGTAAAGACCCTTGGGAGAGGGCACAGAAAAACACTGTGCTCTAAAGACAGGGGCAAGAAGAAAGGTAAGGAAAGCTTTAGCCAAGAACCTGTGAAGGCAATGTAACGGCTTACATTTGTGGTGTTCTCCCTGCATGCCAAGACACCAAGATGGTGGGCCTAGCTCTGTCACTTGGTTAGGAGGGGAAAAAGAAGGAAACCCTTCTTTAAAAAAAAATGGAAGGAAATGGATATAATAATCCCTAAGGATTCTCCTAGCGAGCTATTGGGTATAACATCATTCACCCTGGGGGCCATATGGTGAAACGTCAAAGCTCCACTTGCTTTGGATGTGTCAATCCCCTTTGTATCCATGACTTCACTGAGGTCATTAGGGTCATTTAATTATCAGAAAGCCTCACTACCAGCCCCTTTCTTCCCCTCTCCATCCAAATCTGGTGCAAATTGTTTCAACACATAAAACACTCAATTTAAAATTTTCACTCAAAACACTGTCATCTTGTTTATTAACATTGTGACACTGGGTGAAATCTTTAACCTCTCTAAGCTTTGAATTTCTCATCCAAAAGCAAAATGAAAGAATTATGAAATTTCTACCTCATAGAGTTGTTTGAACAGTTAAGGAGTAAACTGCCTTAAGTATGTCACTGCCTGGCATATAGAAAGTACTCAGTAAAAATTAGTTATTATATCACCCTTTTCATCATTATCATATCATCATCTCTAGAGCCAAACAACCCCAGTTTGCTTTTATTGAACAATAAGAAATTTTTTGTGTCAGGAGAAATAAAAGCAACGTGTCAATGTTTCATATGGGTTTTCATAAATAGAGAATTAATATTTAAAAGTCCAATTTAAGATGTTCTCATTATATGACTGAAAGTCTTTTTATTGGTCCACAAGAATGAATGAAGCATAATATATCCAGAAACCAAGTATTTCCATAATCAAAAAATAAATAAAAATAAATGTGGAACTTCTATATAATTGTCATCAGTATTACGTACATTAATTCAGGGCTGATATTTCAAACAAGACAGAAAACTAAATTCTGACCTGAATTTTATGAAACAGGTGGATTTTAGATAGACAAAATGAAACCATTTGAAGGATAACTCAGAGAACCACAAAAATATTCATGGCAAAAGTAACAATGGACGGATTTTTAAAAATATAACTTGTATCTAAAAAATGTAAACTTTGTGTCAAAGAAAAAATTTTAAATCTCTTTAAAGAGACATCTAGGTCAAGATGGCTGACTGAACTCATATATTTTGTCTCTCTTCCCTCTCAAAACACCACTGAAAAGAATAAAAACATAAACATAAATCCATATACAAGCTGAAGACCCTCAAAGAGTACCAATCAGCAAAGCAGAAAAGTAAAAAATAATTATGAAAAAAAAAAACCAGATAGAAATAAAATAATATGTAATACAACAAAGAAGAAACCTCCATGTAAAAAGCTTAGCCTCTAGATCAGTTAGCTCTAACATTGCTATTAAGAACTACCTAAGACTGGGTAATTTATAAAGTAAAGAGGTTTAACTAGTTCATGGTTCCACAGGCTGTACAGGAAGCATGGCTGGGGAGGCAGCTGGAAGCTTACAATCATGGCAGAAGGGCAAAGGGGAAGTGAGCACATCTTCACATGGCAGCAGGAAAGTGAGAGAGCGAAGTGCTACTCACTTTCAAACAACCAGATCTCATGAGAACTGTATCATGAGAATGATAATAATGAGGAGGAAGTCTGCCCCCATGATTCAATCACCTCCTACCAGTCCCTTCCTTCAACATGTGGGGATTACAATTCAACAAGAGATTTGGGTGGGGATGCAGAGCCAAACCTTATCAGCCTCAGAAGAGGAACCCAAGTTCTATGTACAAATTCCCTTCAAATTATTCGGCTAACTCAGAAATTGCAACGGGCAGAAAAAGACTCCAAGAACCCCAGTGGAAAGTAGCAGCCACAGTCTAAAGAGCCAAGCAGAGATTTCAGCACCTAGCCAGTGCCAGGAGAGAGTCTGGGACTGAAATTTATCCAAATTAGACTTTCTATTGAAACCTCAGAAGGGCAAAACCATAGGAGTAAAAACCATGTCCCAGATTAAGGGATACAATCTAGGGGAAAAAACAAGATAGACTTGCCCAACAACAGCCTAGAATCAAAGTTCTAAGGACGAAAATGACCCAAAAGTAAATTAACTGCATGAAAAAATGAAATTCAACACTCTGAGGGGAAAATAACAATCCAGAATTTTTACAATGTGTATTTCACAATGTCCAATGTATAATAAAAAGTTACTAGACATGCAAAGGAAGAGCAGTAATGTGACCCACAATCAACAGAAAAAGTTGAAGGTACAGATCATCTTGATGTGGGAATTAGTGTAAAGGGATTTTCCATTATAAATACATTAAAAGTATAAGGAAAGATGAACACAATGGAGAACAGACGGAAAACTTCAACAGAGAACTAAATCTCTAAAAAACAACCAAATGAAAATTCTAGATCTGAATTCATAAATATCTGAAATAAAACATTTATTGCAATAGCTAGCATACCAGCAGAATAGACACATAGAATCCGTAGAATAAAGAATTAGTGAGTTTGAAGACAATAGAAATTATCTTAAACTGAGCCACAGAGAGGAAAACCACTTTAAAAATACAATAGAGCTGTAATCCCAGCACTTTATGAGGCTGAGGCGGGTGGATCATGAGGTCAAGAGATCAAGACCATCCTGGTCAACATGGTGAAACCCCGTCTCTACTAAAAATACAAAAAATTAGCTGGGCATGGTGGCGCATGCCTGTAATCCCAGCTACTCAGGAGGCTGAGGCAGGAGAATTGCTTGAACCCAGGAGGCAGAGGTTGCAGTGAGCCGAGATTGCGCCATTGCACTCCAGCCTGGGTAACAAGAGCGAAACTCTGTCTCAAAAGAAAAAAATAAAATAAAATAGAGCATCCAAGATCTGTAGAACATTATCAAACTGTCTAATATATATGTATATGTACCCGAAGAACCATGAAGAACCAGAAGCATAGGAGACACAGAACTGGGTAAAAGAAATGTTAGATAAAATAATGTCTTCAGACTACTTAATTGATGAAAGACATCAAACTATATCTCCAATAAACTCAATGAAAAGAAATGGGAAAATACAAATGAGACCAATCTAGACATATCACAATCAAACTGCTGAAAGTAAAACATAAACAGAAAGTTTCAGCAAGAGCAAAAACACATTACATTCATAAAAGCAACAATAACAGTAGAAGCTGGCTTATCATCAGAAACCATGGAATCCACAAGACAATGCAAAGACATATTTAAAGTGTTGAATGACTACTGTCAACCAAGAATTATACATCTAACCAAAAAAAAATTTCAAAAATAAAGGCAAAATAAAGATACTCATAATTTCAAGAAAACAAAAGCCAGGAGAATTCATTTCCAGCAACCTGCATTATAAGAAATGCTAAGGGAAGTTATTCAGGCTAAAGGAATATAATCTCAAAGGGAAAAAACAAAATCTAACAGAACTGTTAAAGAACATTGAGAATGGTAAATATGTGCATACATTTTTTAAAATCTTAACTTCTGTAAAAGTATATTGACTGTTTAAAGTGAAAATAATTTAAATTTTTTATGAGATTTATATGTAGAAGTAAAATCTATAACAATATACCAAAGGCATGAAAGGAGAAATGAAAGTAGGCTGTCATATGATTTTTACATTGTATATGAAATGGTATAATAAATGACTTAGGGAAGATGATAGTAATAAGTAAAAGGTGCATATTATAATTGTGAAATAAACTACTAAAATTTTTTAAAGAGATATAGCTAATAATTCAATTAGGAGATAAAATGGAATACAAAGAAGTATTTAGCTAATTTAAAAGAAGACAGAGAAAGAGAGACAAAGAACAGATGTAACAAATAGAAAAAAGTAAAAGGTGGTAGATTTAAATTCAACCATATTAATAATTGCATTAACTGTAAATGGCTTATGCATGCCAATTAAATGGCAGAGACTGGCCAGATGGATAAAGTTAAGAGATATAACTAAATGCTGTTTACAAGACCCATATGCTAAAAATAAAGACACAGATAAGTTGAAAGTAAAAGGATGGAAATAGATATCCTGTGCAGATATTAATTTCAATAAAGATAATGTAGTAATATATTAATGTTAGATAAAGTAGTCTTCCAGGCAAAAATATTAATACAAAGACAAATAGAAATTTTATAATGATAAAAGCTCAAACATCAGAAGGAGATAAAATTTAAGCATACTAACTAGAAATATAGACATAGAAATTATGACATCCAAATTACTAAAGTGAAAAAGCAGGATAGCAAGGAAAACTTGAGCTAATCAGCTAGAAGAAAGAAACAAAGGGAATAAAACATAAAAATAAAGCACCATAAAAAGAAAACACATAATAAGTTGGCTTTAATAACACTAAATATTAATTATTTCCAAAAAACGTGAAGGCTTTAATTATTCTTGCTTGACAGAGATAGCATATCTCCAAATTAAAAGAATAAGACTATAGAGGATTTGAATAGCATGGCTAACTTCTTTTAATACATTTAGAACTTCACACTTACCAAACAGAAACTATTCATTAAGTTCAAGCTATATAAATTTACAACCAAAAAAACTGACTATGTATGTGGCCACACAGAAAATAATAACCGGTTATAAAACATAGAAATGACACAAGCCACAGTCTCTGGTCTCAATACAATAAAACTATTTTAGTACTATTACTATCTGTCTTAAAGGCTAGGAAATTAAAGCACAGAGACATAAAGCAACCTACCCAAATTATAGCCAGTAAGTAGCAGATTAGTTTTTAGGTATCCTGGCACTAAAGCCTGAAGCTTAATCACTGTGCTCTACTCCTTCCCAGTGGGTGGGGTGGGGTGAGTGTGCAAGGACAAATTTTCCCTATAGATATCTAAATATACTATAAAATTACAATACTTAAATGTTAATTGAGACAATATCAGGCAAATAAATATTCAGAATAGAATTTAGTTGCACTCCCATAAGACTCAAGAAAACAATGGTCTATTCCATAATCAACAAACCATCAAGTGGGACAAAAAGTTAAATCCCCTACCTCACCACGCAAATAACAAATAAGGCACCAATACATTAGAGAACTAAAATATAAGAACAAAAGTGTAAAATATTAGATAATACAGAAGAACATTTCTCTTTTAAACGGGAAAGGACTTTCTAAACAGGACTGAAACTGAAACCACAAAGAAAGACTCAAAGATTTAACTACATAAAATTAAAACTTGTATACAATAATAGAAATTATAAAGAAACTTAAAAATAACCATAGACATGGAAAAATACTTGCAAGATATGAAAGAGAAGATTTATATTTATAAGGCATAAAGCAGACCTACATATCAGTAAGCTTAATTCAGATATCCAACAGACATATGGATAAAGGAAAAGACATATATTTCACTGAAAAAATACAAATTGCCAATATGCTTGTGAAAAGATGCTCAACCCTAAACATGAAGAAATGCAAAGTGAAGCAAATGTTACATTCTGGGCCATGGCAGAAATACAAAGCATCCATCATTGGCAAGGATGCACAAAAACAGACACCTTCACATACTGCTGGTGAAATATAAGTATGTGTAGCCCTTGGGTGGACAATTTGGCAGTATCCATCTGAATTGAAAATGTATGTGGTCTTGACCCAGAAAATTCATTTATAAGAGTTTATCATGCAGCAATACTTGAACAGGTGCACTACAATGTACACAACAATTGCAATATTGTTTTTCATAGCAAACAATGAAAATACTCAAAGATTCCATGAACAGGTTAATACAATGGAACACACACAGACAGTAAAAAACCATCAAGTATGTGTTTACATATATGATATCTTAAAGAGATAATGAGTTTAAAAATTAAGCTATATATAAAATGTGTTTCCAGCAGTTTCGTTAATTATATATCAATGTGTATAAAAAGTGAAGAGAATGGAATAGGCAGAGAAAGGTGAAGTGGTTCCAGGAGACTTATACTTTTTTTATTGCTTTAATTTTCACAAGTATTTTATAATCCTGAAAGAAATTTAAGTGAGGAAAAATACATTCATTTCCATCATATTCATTTTGGCATAATTCTTCCTAGTATTGGCCCAAATCAGATATATATTAAGTAGTTGCAATTCCAAAGTATATTTTTGAATAGTGCTTTTCCTTAACTATTACATCATAAAGGTTCAACACGTTTCTTCATGATTTTCAAAATGACTCTTTCAATAACTAAATAATATTCTGTGTATTCACAAATCATCTTCAAATGCTGACCATTTGAGTTTTAATTTAATTTTTATTTGACAAATGTATTTACTTTATTTTGTATAGGACACAGCAATGAAAATCTTTATATATGAGGATTCTGGTATCTCTTCAATTAGTGCCTCCATGTATTTTTGTTCCAAGTATCTAAGTCAAAGGGCAGGAATAATTTTATGGCTGTTTATGCACTGCAATATTGCCCTTCAAAACAGTTGTGCCACTTATTATTCCACCTGAGCATCTGGTCACATTTGGAAACACAACTTACACATTCTGGATAGTAGTCTTTACTCTCTGATTTTTCTTAAATATTTTAGTTGATATAAAATGTAGAAATGTTGATTTTTGACATTTTCACTTTAAATATTTCTAAAGCAATCACAAAAAAATCATTCAGTGCCCTATCCTGGAATATTCCATTGGCCTCTCCTTTTTTCAATAACAGAAAATACCTATATTGATTTTTTATTATGTATGAAAATAATAAATGCTTACTATAAAACAATTTAAAAACAATATAAAACATTTAAAAAGCAAATATTACATAATCCCATCAGCACAAAATAATCACTGTTAAAATCCTATTGTATATCCTATAGAGATATAGGCACAATTAATTTTATTACATTACCACATTAAAATAGCATCATGCACAGTTTTGTAAGCTGCTTTTATCACTTAACAATGGTTAATAGATATCTTCTCAAGTTAACAAATAACTACCTATTATGTAACTAATTTTAATAGCTGCACATTCTTTCACTGTAGCACATAAAAAGCTTCTGCTAATGTATATTCATTATTTTGTTGTTTTCAGATGCATATCTTGCATTGCTATAGAAATCACAGATTTATATTCTATAATAAAGACACATGCACACTTATGTTCATTGCAGAACTTTTCACAATAGCAAAGACATTTGTGAATCAATCTAAATGCCCATCAATGGTAGACTGGATAAAGAAAATGTGGTACATACACACCATGAACTACTATGCAGCCATAAAAAAGAATAAGATTATGTCCTTTGCAGGAACATGGATGGGGCTGGAGGCCATTATCCTTAGCAAGCTAATGCAGGAACAGAAAACCAAACACCACATGTTCTTACTTATAGGTGGAAAATATAAGAACACATGAACACACAGAGGGGAACAACAGACACTGGGGCCTACTGGAAGGGGGAGGGTGGAAGGAGGAAGGGGATCAGGAAAAGTAACTAATGGGTACTAGTCCTAATATGTGGGTGACAAAATAATCTATATGACAAACCCCCATAATATGAGTTTACCTCTGTAACAAACCTGCACATGTACCCCTGAACTTAAAAGTCAACATAAAAAGAATCACAGATTTAAAATGTGTCAGTTTTCGAACCTTTGTTTTCTGCTCATATCTATTGCCCATTTTTCTGTTGATGAGCTCTTCTCTTTTCTTGTTAATTGGTAAGAGCTCTCTGAATGAGAGAGCATTAACCCTTAACTCTGTAAATCAGGACAACAATGCTACCTCCTGAGAGGTGTCATGCTTAAAGCGTATGATTGTGACAAGTGCCTAGTACAAAGGTAGCACACAGTAGGCATTCAAGTGTTCTTTCTTAGTAGGTAATATGTGTTTCCTTCTCCACCACCCTGCCTTTCTATAACCAAACTGCAACAGATGTCAGTTAAAAGATACCTACGCATACTTACATATTGGCTATTGCTTTTTCTTAGATTATGATTCAGATGTCTCCCAGGAAATTTCTAAATCCTAGTTCAAGGCTCAGCTCTCTCCTGCAGTTTTGAGAGCCACATTATTTTATTATTATTATTGTTACTACATTGTGATGTCAGGCATCTTACCTGTATCTCCACCTCAGTTCTAGGAAGGAGGAGGGAGGAGGAAGGAAAAGAGACTGGATTAGCACCTACTATGTGCCACCTTTGTGCAAGGCACCTGGCACATCTCACATCACCTCATCTTTACAGCCTCCCTAGGAGGTGAGATAGTGTCCCCATTTTACAGATGAGGAGGCTCTGGCACATCTCTATAAACAGCAAAGTCAGGGTTTCACTTCTTTATCACGATGCCACGCTGCCCGCCCTCCAGCAGAATGGGACCCATTTGCCAGGCCCTGTCACTTGCCAGTCCCATTGCAAGCTTTCTACAAGGTAGTTGCTCAGCAGATGGAGATTACAGCATCATACAGGCTAAATATTGGTTTTACAGTTACAGTTGAATAGACAGGCCAAATCCTTAAGAACTTCTGAAGAAAAAGCCCAGGAGTTCCACCCCTTCATATATACTTACAAGAAATGACAAATACGCTCACCAAAAACCAATAGCACCATTTTGTTTAATAGCCAAAAATGATAAATATCCCCTCTGTCCACGGGTAAAATGAATAAATAAATTGGAGCACACGAGAATGAACAAACTGTAGCTACCCACAACAACAGAGATAAATCTCAAAAACATGTTCAACAAAAAAAGTCACACAAAGAGCATACGCTTTATGGTTCCATTTCTATGGAGTTCAAATGATGTTAGAAGTCAGGGTGGTGGAACGGGGCTTGGCAGATTGGGGAGTTTTCTGGGTGGCTGTACAATTATGAATAGTACACATTTCTTTGTGTATGTTATTTTTAGGTTGAACTGAATGAAACTCCCGGTTTTATAGGTCAAAACACTCAAATATCAGCAATTTCATATGTTTCAAACTAATACTTCAATAAAATATATTTTTAAAAACCCTCTGGTACAGAAGAAAGAAACATCTAGCATTGACTGGCAGACTGCTACCTTTCTAGAAAACAACCTAAATGCTCCTGCCGCTTCTGACCCTGTTTTTCTGCTGCTTTGTCTTTAGTGGAGACGGAATAACAGCTAGTCCCTCTGGTCTGTGGGATAAGCTTTCACCGTCACATATTGAAAGGCTGTGATGAAGCTGGCCCTGGATTCTGCAGCCCAGGTCCTCTCGGCCTCCTCTCACTCATCCCAGGCATCCCAAACCTTGCTCTTAACACCTGTGCGGCTTCTGGTTGAATGATGGGGGCCCACTGGCAGGCAGCAGTCTTGTCTGAAGGAGCTTCCTCACTATAAAAACAGTGTTTCTAATTCATCCACATAGAACGGCAAGATAATACTTTTTAAAGACGCACTATTAACGAGATAATGTTTATATTTACAAATGCTATCACAGAAAAATAGAGGCAGTGAGCTTTTATGAGCCTTGCATGTGTCACAAAAGGCATAATCTTTATAACTAATTGAGATAACTTTATCCACAAGTTATGCAACTATGCACTTCTTTCGCAGTGCTGGAAGCATTTATCTCGCTGTGGGAAAACATCATCAATTCTCAGAATTCTGGGCATAGCCATCTCATTTTACAGTGGCAAATAATATTTCAAATAGAAGGATGCCCTATTTATCAGGAAACAAGGCAGATGTCTTCCCAGGGAGGGAAGCAGAAACACTTGGGCTCTATTGCACAGATCGGGTGAGGATGCCTGATGAAAAGCACTCCCTGGATGTGGCTTCTGACTGAGCTGTGTGTGCAAAGTTAAGAATGGAGACATAGTATTTTCTTTATGTTATGTTATGATGTAAGAACACAACATAGCATTTTCCAGTATGTTATCTAATGCAGCTATGCTGATAGCACTTTAATTCAATGTCCTAGAATCACTGTGGTAAAGGACCAGCAACTTAACCCACCACTGAGAAACTACAAGGCTCAGACAAGCCCACTCCATCATACAGCAAGTTCTGGGGGTCCAGCTCATTGGACAAACTCATGGCAAGGTACATCCCTCACTTTTGAGGCGTAAAAGGAATCATTAGAAATAACTTCCAGGAGTTGATTCTTGTCTAGAAATCCTGTGGCAAATCATTTGTAATAAGAACATCATTAGACACCTATGGTGTTTCTCTCTAGTGCATATTACGGATTCATTTTAACAAAAGGGTAATAATAATGACACCATTTGCTGAGCACCTACAATGAGCTGGATACTGTCCCATTTAATACTCACAAGCTTTACATTCATGAATACAATGGACATCCCCACTGAATAGAAGGAGAAACAAAGACTGAAGCTGGATAAATACTTCCCACCAAAGTTCACACAGCTGGTAAGTCGCAAACCAGGATTTGGTTAGGCACAATGGTTCACACCTATAATCCTAGCACTTTGGGAGGCCAAGGTGGGAAGATCTCTTGAGTCTAGGAGTTTAAGACCAGCCTAGGCCACATAGACCCCATCTCTACAAAAACTAAAATAGCCAGCCGCGGTGGTACATTTGTAGTCCCAGCTACTCGAAAGACTGAGGCAGGAGGATTGCTTGAGCCTGGGAGCTTGAGGCTGCAGTAAGCTGTGATCATGCCACTGCACTGCAAGGGCAGGGCCCAAGGAGATAGCTGGCTGAGGGGAATAGCTATTGTTGCACCACTGCACTCCAGCCTGGGAGACAGAGACTGTCTCAAAAACAAAACAAAGTAGGATTCAAGCCCGGGTAACCTCACGCCAAAGGCCACTGTTGTAACAACTGTGCTGCGCTGCCATGCTGAGACACTACATATATGTAACAGGGATTAACAAGGGTGGAGAGAAGTCACTGGTTTTTGTTCTATGTACCACAGGCACTTAAACTACCTTATCTAATAAAATCCAATGAAGTAAGGAATAGCTCCATTTCTTACATGAAGAAACTAAGGTTCAGAGGTTGAAGGCAACTTACTAGTTAGTGGCAGAGCTAAAACCCAAACACAGACCTGCCTGGCTCCAAAGCCTGAGGTCTTTTGTTATACCTCTTTGCCTCAAACAACTCATTTGAAACTTGTCTAGAAAGCAGGCAGAATAATTCCAGATGTATTCATTAAACAGAAAGGACTCATACTACAGTGGCCAATCAACCCCAAAACTTCAGTTAACACAAAAGTCCCCTTCCATCCTACAAAGGCCATTCTAGTGACGGGATTCCCCAGGGCCACCGCCTGCTGCCTCCACACTGCGGTGCTGCCATCTCAACGCACAGGTCCAGCTCATCCCTAAGATTTACACAGCCTCAAATCAGCCACAATGTCCTAGGGAGCTGTGAAGCAGGGCTGTGGCCACGAAGCTGTGTACTGTCACTCATCACAGTCAGCAGGGCCTGCGCATCCGGCCATAGGGCCCCTTTCCACCCCTGGGCAAATATCTGAGCAATGTGCAGTTTTGTTTCAAACCTCCAGGCTCCCCAGTTTTGCCTCTGTGGAAATGATCACTGCCCTGCAGGGCCCTGAGGCCACGTGCCTTCTCCCTCCAGGATTGCTTCCTGTTATTCCCATACCCACCCACCCCAAAACCGACACTGTCTGAGGCCACACTTGGTGACCTGATCCCCACCCAAAATACGCCTCCACACCTCCAGGCCTTTGCCCTGCAGGAATGTCCTCAGGCCTAGGACCTGTACACCTGGCATTCAGTGCTCAGCCCTGGGCAGCCTTCCCTGGCACGTGCATCCTCCTTCTCAGTGAAACCAAGCACCTTGCTCCAACTGTCTCCAGCATGGAGTCTTACACTGGGCTCCTAGGGGTAATAAAGATGAATCTGTTAGTTTTTGTCAATATTGCAAAAATCTACCTGACATCCAGTGCCCTCAAGCAAGTCACCTGGACCAGCTAAAGCACCAAGTTTCCCTCTGTCTTGCTGGAATTACATCAACCAAAGAGTACCAATGAAGGGGAAAGGAAATGACTGTCGGAAATGCTTGCACCTAAAAGGTGCCAAATATCCGTCAAGCGGATGAACAATGAAAGAGAAATATTTGGAGGCAAAACTTTCAAAACCAGTAATTGCATTGGAGAAAATAATAAATGGTGGCCCACTGTGCGCTTTCCCTACTGGACTGTGAGCTACTGGAGGCCACCTGGCCTTCCCTCTCCTCTCATCCCCAGTGCCTGGCACATGGCTCTTGCATCCAAAGAGCTCAAAGAAGGATGCTGGATTGATCTAAGGGGAGGTAAACACCACTGCCTGTGCACCCTGGCAGCCTGAGAAGACTCAGCTCCTGGGGGGACCCTGCAGACAGAGAGCCACCAGGAATGGCAGGGAGGGGTGGGGAGATGGGCAGATGGAAGGAAGGAAAGAGGAAGAGAAGATCCCCAAGGAACTCAAGCTGACAAGTGAAACAGGCAGACCACCTTTCCCCCAGTCCAGCACATTAGATTGTCATCACCTTTCTGGGGTCCTTTCTGCAGTGTTATAAATACAGGGTGCTTGAACTAACTGATGTCCTGGGAGATGATGGCCAAAAGCAGCGGAAGAAAGCAGGGTATCCCTAGTTTCTTACCACTATGATTGATGTTCTCACCAGCAATTAACTCACCACATCATACCCTTAATATCTATGCCATGATCCAATCCCAACTTTTAGGAAGTGTGAACCACCATTGCCATCCCTCCACCTTTGAGGTGTCTTCCTAGCATGTGATTTTACAGCTAGAGTGACAGCTTCCCACACATCACTCTAGGCAATGTGCAGTTGCTCCTCTGGGGATAAGGAGCTGTGGAAGGAATGGCTCACAGGATGTGGTCAGTTTCACACCAGTCTGGAAGCCTGGGGCTGGATGTATTCTGTCTCAGAGGCTGACCACTCAGGGACACGGGGTCAACTGCCTGTTTGAATCAGGGTTATACCTCCTGCTAGCTGAGTGACTTCTGGCAACTTACTCAACCTTTCTAAACCTTGGTTTCTTTATTTGTAAAGTGGGAATAATGAACAGAATCCAGTGAGATGAGGCTTAAAAGAGAAATCACATAGAATGCCTTTTGCATGCAGTAAGACCTGGACTGATCAAAATTGGCTGCTATTTTTTATGAAGCAAAGTGACTGAGAGTCCAGACCTTGCAAATGAAGCATCTAGATTTAGGTCTCTGAGCTGCCCTTGTTATTCCTGTTCCAGGGAAGTTCCTTAATTTTACTGTGCTTCAGTTTTTTCATCTATGACAAAGAAACATCAATACACTCCCTTCATCAGGCTAAAGCATATGGGAAAGCTTCGTGGGTGCCTGACACATAGTAAGCTCTCAGTAAATGATTGCTATTGTACTCGCGATAGTAGTCAAAGTGATTAGCGTGCTCCTAGTAGTGCTCCATTGGTCTACTGGATATTAACCAGCCATCTCATTTCTACACCATGTGCTTGCTCAGTAAGATCTGTTGCTATCCTTGGCATTCGCAGAAATACTCAAAAGAATCTCTCCTGGAGTCCTGGGTAGCAGCAGGACAGGAGAAGCCCACAAGTGCTTCTCCTTCCTGCTCTGCCCACAATCCATGAGTAAGAGCAATAGGACCTCGAGGCCCACACACTTCATGATACTAAATGCAGCCTCAATGCTTCACATTGTACTTTTCGTTTTTCCTAAACACTGGGTTCCTGCAACCAATTGATCTTCGGTTACATTAAACTTTATATACCAGCCTTGATTTGCATTACTCTACTAATTTCCTTCCCAGCGATCTGAAGTCCTTAGGCAGGACTGAGCATCTATAGGGTGGCGGGGGTTGCCTGGAGAGCATCCTCTCAGAATTCAGAATGCACAAAACCTGAGCACTGTGTCTAGTCTAGAAACAGAAAATGGGACCTTGAAGAGTCAGTAAAAAAAGCTTGCATCCCTACTACCCGTGGGCCTAAAATGCATTTTATTAGCTCTAACTTGGAATCTTTGAGGAGCATATGGGCTATAGGCAGCAGTATCCCTGCTCTCATGCAGAGCGAATGTAGTCAGAAAACAGGTACATCTACAGGTCATGTTTCCCCAAGGCATAAGTTGCAAAGAAGCAAGATACCTGTTCTTCCCAAAAAACATTCTTTCATCCTGAGAAATAGGGTAGAAATACCAAGCAAAACTAGATGATGAGTTACACTGGCCAAACTGTACACTGCCTGCAGCAAGGAAATCAGATTCAGCCTGCCCCCAAGGGCTTTCTAAACACCTGTGCTGCTGAGACCACCATCTTCGTGAGCAGAGGTGGGTACAACCCACTGAATCTTGCCATCATTCCAGTGCCAGCAAAAGGAAGAACAAAACTTCCCCCAAAAGTCAGCCTCTGTCAAGGTGCCAGACGCTTATCTGAGAAAACAAAGGGTCATCTGTTTCTGCATGCTCCCAGCCATCCTCCCAGAAGTCGGAACACCCCTGATATTAACAGCATCTGAATATCCAAGATCCACCCCCTAGAGAGGCTCGCATCAATACCAAAGCTGGTTTTTGCAGGTAAAAGAGCCACAGGTTGGACATACTGTTAACAATTTGATAAGAAACCTGGGAATCATCCAAAAATGCCATCAATGTCCATGTGTGACAGCAGATCCCCTATTAAGTAACACGAGGGAACTTCAGAGAACAGAACATAAACTGCCTGTCCAGTTTTCACATAACAACCTTAGAAAAAGCAAGATGCACATTAACAATAATTACCATGTTTTCAAATTTACTGCACAGACCACTGTATATCTGTAACCATCTCATAAATGTTTGGGGGGATATTGGAAGGGATACCTGAAAACTATAAATATTTTTACATATTGTTGAACCCCTATTTATCTGAGCACACCCAGCAGCAGTCAAACCAGGTAGCATGAGAGCCTCTCACTTCATCTCAGCATTCTTCCTATATTCACCCAACAAACGTTAAATTCTACTGTGCAATGAACACTATTTTATCATTTCTATCACATAATAATTTAATAAGGTTTTAGCCTATCTGCCAATTGGAAACTATCCCCATCTGACCACACAGCAGTAACTAGTTTTAATGTACATTCCAAGGGTAGAAAATAGAATAAGGGAAGGGAAAAGTGTTTTGTTTTTCCAAATGCATCAAAACCCAACTGAAGTTCTCATTCCTTCTCCCCAGTGAATAACACCAGTGTTCGGGCAGAAGGCGGGAGAGGGGGGTTTGCTTGCATCTGGGGGAGCTCATGGCCTTTTCTGATGGTGTGAATAAATACTCTGGATGAATTTAATCCCTGGTAAAGAAAAACATACAAGAAAGGGCATTTCTTTCCATGTGTATACCCCGGGCTGCCCAGAACAGAGGTCATCTTTGACACAGCACACCTGCCATGGATGACTCCAGACTGAGGCAAAAATTCAGAGAGGGCCTCCTGTTTGTTTTGGGAGGGCTTTTCCAGAAACAACAAAAACAAACAAATAAATAAATGCATGGCAAATCCAGAAAGTTCATGCAACTTTAATATTTAGAATGTGGCAGAAAACAGCCATGGGCAGAGAGGGAGAGAGAACCTGACTCGCTGATGGAGGGACCGGTGCAGGTGTGGGTGCCTAGGTGACAGCAGCTCACGGGAGGCTGTGGGGTGGCTCTGAGCTGGTGTTCTGGGCTCAGATCTGAAAGAGAGATGCGACAGCTCCCTGCAGCTTGGGCCCTGGAGGTCAATGAGCGATGGGTCCCTGGGGCGCACGGAGTAAGCTCAGACATCTCTGAAAGAACCTGCACCACCACCCCCTCCGCTTTTCCGGATCGCTGTTCCCAGTACTAGCCACTCAAAGCCACCCTGAGCATTTCACAGCTGTCCCTAAAGGACCCCGCCCCCAAAGCAGACATCTACTGGGCACAGGGCTCCAGGGTGGGTGTATCCGACCCCCGGCTGCAGCCCCTTGACTTCTCAAGCCTCCTCAGCAACAGTTTCTCATTAGGAGACGAGCCGCCAATGCTCGCTGGGAAAACGCTCGGCAGGACCGCGGGCGCTAAAGCCAGGGACACGGAAGGAGTCTGGCCCTGGGCACAGCGGGGAGGAACCAGAGACAGGGCCAGGGGCAAAGACTTTCAATGTGGGCCTCAAAGATCACACAGAAGGAAAAACTTCCCAAGGGCACGGGCCAGGGTGCGCGTCCCTGTTCAGAGATGCAGCCCTGACTCCCGCGGGCAGGTGGTGTGGGGCTGGCGACAGGCGCGGGCCCCGTGAGACCTGGGAGCAGGTCTCAGCCCTGGCGCACGGGGGTCGCTCCGCGCCTAGAGTCTCAGGAAGGAGAGAAGGAGGTTCTCTCTTGGTCCCGTAGGACAAGTCGCGGGCACTGAGCGGGGAAGGGATCTCGAACTCGGGCCCCAGTGGGAAGAGGCAGCGCAAACTAAGTTAGGGAGCAGAGAGGCTCGGTTGGTGGGTCCCCGCGTCAGAGCGCCCTGCCTGCGGCGCGCCACTACTTACACGAAGACTCCGAAGAGCAGGGCTCGCACCCCGATCTCGATGGCCAGCTCCCGCATGGTGCGGCAGGAGCAGCTCCCGCGGCGACGGCTGGTGCTCTCCGCGGCTCCCGCAGCTCCGCCGGCGCCGGCTAGCCAGACCCTGAGAGGCGAGGGAGGCGCGTTCCAGGCCGCGGGCGGGGCGGAGGCGGGCGCCGGGCGGGGGCAGGCGCCGGGGAGGGCTCAGCCCAAACCTCCCGCTTCGGGCTCCGGGGCTCCGGGAAGCCGCGCTGGCCACTAGCGAGGCTGCGGACCCCGCGTCTTAGTGCGGAGCCGCGGCCGCCTCGGGGACTCCCAGCTCCCTCTCTCCGGGAGCAGCCTCCGCGTCCTGGGCCCGCGCCGGGCACCTGCGGCCAGGGGAGGGGAAGCCCGGGGAAGCCCCACCGCCGCCGCCGCCTCCCTGCGCGCTCCCCGCCCCCGCCTGTGGGCGGTCCCTGGGCTCCGCGCCCGGGCAGCGCGCTCGCTGGGGCTCTGCCGCGGCCCCTCTGCAGCTCCTGGTCCTGCCTCCGACTCCCGCTGTCCGGGCTCTGGCTCCCTGGCACACGCACGCACGTGGGCATGTAGTGGACGATCGCTCTGGGGATTCTCCGGGGCTCAGGGCAGCCCTGGCCAACCTGGGTCCCTGCCGAGGAGCGCTCCCTCCCTCCGGTGTTCGGCCCTCACTACACCTTTCCAACCTGAATTTTTTTTTTTTTCTAGGAAGTTCCCCGGAGATCGCTCGCAGGCTTCGCTTTGCTCTCAGGAGATGCCAGCCAGGTTCCAGAGCTCTGGCACAGACAGAGGGCAAAGGCGAGCCTGGCTCCCCGCCAGGCCACCATCACCAGGTGGCCCCTGGGGACCGGATCCTCTCTCCCCAACACGTGTTTCCCACCCCCAGCAGCTTGGGGCTGCTGAGCTGTAGAATATGAAAAAGCACCTGCCTCAGTCCCTAACTGGCGTCTGGGAGGTCAGGCTCGCTCGACGCTGACACAGCATTCAAGCAGCCTTCAGCCAGGCAGCAGGTAGAACCCGGAGCCTCATCCTTAGGTTCAGAGCCAAAAGCCCAGTCCTCGCTCACAGCGGGCCTAGGGGTCACGACCTCCAGCTGGAGTCCAGCAGGAGCTCGGATTTGCTTTCCCCCAAACTGTCAGGATTTTATCTACTTTTCTTAGAGTTTGAACTCCTGCCTGGGCGACAGAACAAGACTCCATCTCGGCTTCACTAATTTAAACCAAGCAGAGGTTTGGTTTAAAACCTCATTTTAAATGTCTCATTTAAAATGCAAAACTCACAATAATTATAACCATTAGGTTGTTCCTGGGGAGCCCAGGCCTCTCTTGGATTTTAACAGAGACCCAGCCAAAATTGTGTGAGGAGAGAACACGGATTAGAAGGTTGTTCTGGGACTGATGAGCTATGGTTCAGTCCTAGATAAAAGTGGGGAGTGGGTAGAACTTAGGAGGAGTCCCTTGGCATCAGTAAAGGGCAAACAGACCCTACCTCCAAAGGAAACACGTGCAGATCGGAGATACCTGAGCCCAGGCACCCAGTGTCCGGCACACTGTGGATACCTGGTTGGTATTTAGTAAATGATAAATATATATTCATATATACATATCATATATATTGCTTATATATGAAATATTTTCATTTGTATTTATTCTATATGGCTAAGTATGATATATACATATATCATATACATATATCATATATATGGCTATATATATGTATATATACACACACACATATATATCATCAGGCACATGGGGTGTCAGGTGCAGGTGGGGTAGGAAGGTCTTGGAGGAAGGAGGTATGCTTCTGTCTCCTCTGTATCTTGGGCCTAGCAACTACCTTAGACATAACTAGTCTCCCATGGGTTGGCAAATTGGTGTAGGCAGCCCAGTGAACTCTAATGATCTGGATCTGAGATTGTCAGGTGGCCATACTCCCGCAGGGCATACTGACAATAGCCCCTGACATTGGGGCATCACTTACCTATAAGCACCCGCTGAGTGTGAGTGCAGCCTGTGCAAAGCTGTGGCGGAGGTTGCAGTGAGCTGAGATCCCACCACTGCACTTCAGCCTGGCGACAGAGTGAGACTCTGTCTAAAAAAAAAGAAGGAGCTGGCTTTCGTAAGGCAAAGAAAGTAAAAATAAAAGGGAGAAATTCTCGGTAGGGGCAAGAAAGTGGGTGCAAGGCAGCAGAAAGTGGAAGTGGTTTGAAAGGGCACAATGAGTTGACCTGTGTGACAGAGCAGAAGAATGAGCCAAGGTTAGGTTGGTGGACGGCCCAGCAGGGTCTGTTACCACATCACAGTTAGAATCTTACTTTTATCACTTCGTGTTTGTATTGAGATAATGGAGAGGCAGTCAGAAGGGGCATGTAACTTCACTGCATGGTCATTAAGAGACTCTGAAACACATAGATCTAAAGAACTCTCCAATTAAACCTCTCATTTTCCTGGAATTTATTCTCCATTATCTCCTCCAAGTGCTCATCCAGTGCAGGGTGCAAATCCTGCCACTGAAAAGGCATTCGCCCTTGAGGGAGCATGTACCCTTTTCAGACGGCTCTCTCGAAAGCATTTCCTTACAGGGAATTGCCATACAACACCTTGCGGCTTACATCATTGCATTAGTCCTGTCCCACCAGCTCCTTGGAACTATCACAGCCAACGCTTCTATGGTAACAGATGGTTCAACCTAAACTTATTTAAGAAAAGAGAATTGGAAAGTCCAATGGAAGATCAGCCTTCAGGCATGACTGAATTCTGAGTGCAGCCAATGTCATCAAGACTTGGTTCCTTCCAACTCTCTGCTCTGTCTGACTTCGGTCTCAGGCTCCTGGTAGTTTTAAGACTGCCGCACGCATTTCAGCTTGCAAGTTCAAGTCTGGCTAGAAAGACCTCTCTCTGCCTAAGTACCAGCACTCCCAGCAAAAACGTCACTGAATGTCATTGTTGCTGCCAACCCTGAACCAATCACTGCAGCCAGGGAACCATGATGGATTGATTGTCTCAAGCCTGGTCACATGCTTCATCCCTACACAAAGCCTCTGAGACTGGGGAGAGGCAATCCTACATATAGAGGGCTGATGCTTTGGAGAAAGGAAAATGTTTGATGGGAAGGTAAACAACCAGGGGCTATCCCCTTCCATGCTACATGGTTCGGTCATCCCCAACCACGCAAACTGAAGACAACCAGTGTGCCTCCCTATGTCCTTATCTGACCCCATGATCATTAACCAGTAAAAGGGAGTTATTCTGGGTGCTCCATGATAAGGCTGCCCAGTTTCTACAATTGTCAGTACAGACTTGCCATTTGTTGTAAGTCTGTGTTTTCTGAAGGTGGCTTTAAACAAAGCTGTGATGTCATCCTTGATGCTTGTCTTCAGCTGCCCAGTCTCTTCTTTTTCCAGTCCCTTTAGCAACCTTGTCATCTGCCCTAATGATTCCCTTTTCCATTTGCTGAAGCCTGCTGTCAAGGGAAGGCTCAAGCCTTATTCATTACATAAGCCTGGATTAGGATATCTCCCTGGACTCCCTCACACAGAAGGATCTATAATTTAATCCAGGTCCTTCTTGAAGGGCAGATAGGCTCTGATACCTCTGAAAAGAACTGCAGATGGCATCTTCAGTACCCCAAATCACAAAAGCTGGCAGCAGCAATGCCCCCCCCCACCCTGCCAACCTGCCACATTCCCTCCCTGCATTTGGAGGTAGCTGGCTCTAGCAGCTGTCCAGCTACGAGCATGTGCCAAGCAGGTACAGCCCTCCTGAAGTGTCATGTTGCTGCACCAGCAGACAAATGAGCTTACAGGGAGTGAAGAAGCAGAGCCAAGTTAGATAATGTGATCCAGCCAGAGCACCCAGGTGCCAGGCTTGGCAGCCCCTGCTGGGTCTTTATAAGATCTCCATGGAATATGATGAGTCCTCTAGTGAAGGAAGCATGGGTTAGAGCTTGAGCAGCCTCAGAAATGCTTTATCATAAGAAATAGAATAAACCTGTCAATCCCCCTACCAAGATATGATGAACACGTAGCTGTAAAATGTGAGACTGATCTTTGAAAAATCACTTCAGAATCTAGACACTCATTGAGTGCAGCCTCCTCCAATGCTTTTGTGGCTGCACACATTTTCAAAGTGCCACTTTAGAGAACTCTCCATATTTCATATTGAGCTTATGGGCGTGCCAAGAAAATAAACTCCATCCCTCTGTAGTTATGCCTATGTTGTTAGAGTTTTTTTTAAACCCCCAAACAGTATTGTCCGGCATGCTGGCCCCAAACTGACCAGATTTTTGACTGTTTCCAAAAACCAAAGCCACCTTGAGAGAACACAAACTTGCAACCATTTCTTATCATCTCATTTTTAGAAGTTATACTCTGTATCTGAGTGCTACGTACCCAGTTGCTCTAAGAGCTGTCCTGGTAACAGGCAGCCAGCACAGTGACCCTTGTCCTCAGAGATGCACATATCCACGCTTTCCTCGGCAGCTGCCTGGCATGAACTTGTTGACGTACCTGCAATCCAAGACAGATTTCAGAAGGTTACCAACTTCAACCTGGTCCATGAATATCTTCCATAATGATCTCAATAAATATCTGCTTGACACCTCCAGGGATGCAGAAATCACTCACCACTCATTCCATTTCCAGGGAGAGCTATTGTTTGAGTAGAAACAGATTTGCCTGTAGCCTACATTGACGGGCCCAAATTGTGCTTTGGGGACCACATAGAATAAATTTAATGTCTATTCTTCTACAATATACCCCTTTAATTACTCTACAACTACAAAAGAGATAGGGATAGATACAGAGGGCGAGAGGGAAGAAGAGAGAGTCTTCTCTTTTCCAATCTAAATATTTTATTGCTTCACTTTTTTTCAAGCAGTAATATTTATAAGACCTCTGAGAATATGGCACTAGACCTGATGCAGAAGTACATTAGGCCAAATTCCACATAATAGAAAGTAATTTTCTGGCCACGCATGGTGGCTCACACCTGTAATCACAGCACTTTTGGAGGCCAAAGTTGGCAGATCACTGGGGGTCAGGAGTTCGAGATCAGCCTGGCCAACATGGTGAAACCCTGTCTCTGCTAATAACACAAAAATTAGCCAGGTGTGGTGGCAGGTGCCTATAGTACCAGCTACTTGGACGGCTGAGGCAAGAGAATTGCTTAAACTGGAGGCGGAGGTTGCAGTGAGCAGAGATCGCACCACTGCAGTCCAGCCCTGGGTGACAGAGTGAAACTGGTCTAAATAATAATAATAAAATAAAAATAAAAGGTAATTCTCCTACTTCCAGAGAAGAAGTAAAGCACAGTAAAAGTAAATTAACCCTTTCATGTATTTAGGGAGGTGTTATTCTATCAAAGGAGAACGTGTATGAATTAATAACATCTTTAGGAAAAACATGATACCTCATTTCTTAGAAAAGTCTAAGTGAGGAACTATGTCTATTATTTTCAAATTCATCATGTGAAAAGTCACAGTATCATTCCTTATTTCATCCAAAAAGAGTTGTGTGGGGGGCCTCCAGTAGGATTCTCATTGCCGTAGATAGGAGGTCCCCAACCTTTTTGGCACCAGGGACTGGTTTCATAGAAGATAATTTTTCCATGAAAAGGGGTGGTGGGGATGGTTTCAGGATGATTCTGGTGCATTACATTTGTTGTCCACTTTATTTCAATTATTATTATACTGCAGTATATAATGAAATAATTATACAACTCACTATAATGTCGGATCAGTGGGATCTCTGAGCCTGTTTTCCAGCAACTAGACAGTCCCCTCTGGAGGTGATGGGAGACAGTGACAGATCATCAGGCATTAGATTCTCAGAAGGAGCACACAGCCCAGATCTCTCACATGCACAGTTCACAGTGGAGTCTGTGCTCCTGTGAGAATCTAATGTCACCGCTGATCTGACAGGAGGTGTAGTTCAGGCAGCAATGCCAGCGATGGGGAGTGGCTGTGAATACAGATAAAGCTTCACTCACTGGCTCACTCCCCACCCACCACTCATTGCTAACCTCCTGCTGTACAACCCAGTTTCTAAGGGGTCGTGGCCCAAGGGTTGGGGACCCCTGCCATAGATACTGTGGCAGTAACTAGAATCCAGGAATATTAGGGCAAGAACAGCATAACAAATAAAGACACCTTTGTACTTAATGTATAGCTGGTTCTGTTCCTTCATTTTTTTGGAAGTCCAGGGCCTTACCAAGATGCCCCAGGGTGGCAGAGGCAGGACCAGAGGCAGAACTAGAACCCAGATTCCCTCTATTACACTCCTGTGCTCTTTTATGGCACCAGCTGCATCTTGAGTGACATCTGGTTTTGATTTTTGACCTTGTGGTTTTGATTTACATTTCCTTAATGGCTGATGAGGTTAAGCATCATTTTCCTTTTTTAATTTTTATTTTACTTTAAGTTCTGGGATATATGTGCAGAACATGCAGGTTTGTTGCATAGGTATACATGTACCACGGTGGTTTGCTGCACCTATCAACCCGTCACCTAGGTTTTAAGCCCCACATGCACTAGCTATTTGTCTTGATGCTCTCCCTCCCCGCTCCCCGACCCCCACAGGCCCCATGTGTGGTTCCCCTCCCTGTGTCCATGTGCCCTGCTGAGCATCTTTTCATGTGTGTTCAGCCATTCTCTCATCATTTTCATAAAGTACCTATGCATGTCTTTGGCCTATTTTAAAAATCGAGTGGCTGCTTTTTACTATTGATTTTAAGGAATGAGTCTGAACAGTAGTCCTTTGTTAGTTACACATATTATGAATTTCTTCTCTTCATCTATGGCTTAACTTTTCATTTCCTTTCCAGTACTTTTCAACAAGAACATGTTTTTAATTTTGATGAGGCCCAATTGATCCATTTCCTCTTTTATCGTAGTACCTTTTGTGTCCTAAGAAATCTTTGCCTATTCCTCATTTGTAGGTTTTCTTCTATGTTTTCTTCTAAAAGCTTTATAATATTAGCTTTTGTATTTAAGTCTGGGTCATATCTCAGATTAATTTCACATGTGACATGAAATAGAGATGAGGTTCTTTTTTTTCATGAGGATATTCAGGTTTTGCAGTATTGTTAGTTGAAAAGACTATCTTTTCACATTGAACTGCCTTGACACATTGGCAAAAACTGATCATTTGTACGGGTCCACTAAATTCTTTTTATTTTTTCCACTAATCTCTTTTGGTCCTGATCTGTGACAGCCAACACTAAGGAACTTGCCCAAAATATTTATAGCATCTTTATTAATAATAACCAAATCCTGGAAACAACTCAAATGCTCATTAACATGAGAATGAAAAATAGTGGCATATTCATACAGTCAAATACTACTCAATAATATAAAGAAAAGAGTTACTGATACATGCAAAACACATGAATAAATCTCAAAAGCATTGTATTAAGCACAAAATCACACGTAAAAGAAGATATACCCTATAGTTTCATTTACATGAGATTCTATAGCAGGCAAAACTGAGCTATGGTGAGAGAAAGCAAGATGGTGGTTACCTCTGGATGGAGACAAGAAAGAGGCATAGGGAACTTTTTGAAGTGTTAGAAACATTCTGTACCTACTGAAGATGTAGGTGACATGGATGCATATATTTGTCAACATCCATCTAACTCTATACTTAAAATCTGTGATTTTATTGTGTGTAAATTATATCTCATTTTTTAAAAAGAGGAAGAACAAAGGGGGAAAAAAGTAAGTCACAGGATTATGGAGGTAAATTATCAGTGGAATCCCCCAAGAAAACCATGCCAGCTCCTCAATTTGTTCAAGCATTCTACTTGCCATGGGTTAGATGACTCCACAAATAATGCTATGTTTGTCTCACAGCGACCTCAACTAAAAGACTGCTTCCAAGAAATATTTGGAAGCTACTCAAATGCTCCTTGCAAGGAGACACTCAGGTAACAGTATAAATTGTTTCCCCAGAAATATACACACTCTGAAAGAAAAGCTTACCCCAAAAGGGTAGGTCAAAAGATAGCAATATGTTTCTTGCTGCAACTGGTTAGAGAGATGAAGAAACGTAAAATCTATGTTGTCTTTCCCGCCGCATGCACACTAAATGCTGAAGGTATGCAGGAGCTTCACATCTCTGGGTTGGAGAGAACCGGGATACAATCCACCCAACATCTCTTCAAACCAGAGCCCCTTCTCCAGCATTCCCACTGAACAGGAATCTGACCACTGACCGGATCCAACTTGTGAGCTCAATACTTCCAGCCCATTCTTTTGAGACAACTCTTCATCTGCTTTCAAGTTGTTAGCCATCATTAACTAGCAATTTTCTTCCTAGCATCTTTCATGTGTCAGTCACTTTCTTACTTCCAGAAAAAGAAAAGAACAACTCCACGCAGCTCCCTACCTGGACTCTTCTTAGAGGCAAGGGAGGCCGGGCTGTTCATTTGATCCATCCTTTTTCAACCCCACTTCTTGCCTTATGAGTGCTGCAGAAATATACACCAATGAAAAGAAAAGTATCCTCATTTATAAAACAGGAACCTCCAGGTCTTAAATACTATCCTGGGAATAAAGTCAGCTGCAAAGCCAAGGAGTAACTGGACAGTGAAATAGGACTTCAACTTTAAAATATCGTAACCCTTACCAAGTCTGTTCTTTCACCATTATAGCTTCGCTCATATTAGGAATCAAGGGGCTACCTTCTTCAAAGATCATTTTAAAAGTGTGGAATTTCCCAAGTAAAATAATATATTCAACTGTTTTATAACAATGTCTTATTTTTCATGGTAATTTGCTGTTCACAACACACTTCCATGTGTTACCTCATTTGACCCTCAACCAGGAGCTCATACAGAAGAAAATGTATTATTATTACTGCTACTACTACTACTTCCACCGATCTTTTTGGAAGATACGTCTCAAGCAGTTACATGGCCCACCCTAACCACCTAGATGGGCATCTTCAGATCTGGAACTAAAGGCCGAGTCTTCCCATAGCAGGTTGTGTGCTCTTCCCATACGCCAAGGCACCTGGCCCTCACTATTCAGGTGGAGGTCGATTGCTGTGACAGCAGAAATAGAAGGCAGGTCCAGTGCCTGGGAAAAGCAAGAAGAGTGTGTGGGCTGTTGTGCTGGGGGTAAGGAGAAGGGGCTCATGACAAGAGGGAAGGGAGGACCAGGCCCCTTCACTTGCATACGTTTTGCCAAGTATATCTGTCCTCAGAGAAACTTGCATACACTAGATGTTCAAAATGTGATTGTAGCCACAACCACTCCACCGAGTCTTTTAAGCCAGCAGGTGAATCAATTGATTCCTCTAGTACCAATTGATTAAAAACCCAACTCAAATTGCCTTGGACAGTGATGTCCAGAGGGGTTCAAACAATGTCAGAAAGCTCAGTGCTTTTGCCAAAGTCACTAGACACTCCTCAGTTGTCTCCATACTCAAGATTTTGTCTCTTTTGGCAGCAAGTTGACGCTGGTAGCTCCAACTTAACAGCGTCTCAAGTTCAAATTCAATAGATAAAAAAATTAAAAAGAAAAAAGAATGTATATGTACATACACACACACACACACACACACACACATTTTTTTCCAACAGCTTTTCAAAAATCCCTAGATTTTTCCCAATTAGACCAGCTTGGGTCCTGTGACTATCGTAGCTGGAGTCTGCAGTACAATTTTGCTGATTGGATTAACTCTGGGTCAGAGACCCATCACTCATACCAAGAGGATCAAGAGTGAAGAAGTGATAGATCTTTAACGTCACATGCTGTTACCAGAGGGTAAAGGGATATTTGGAAGACAAGTCTCAGCTGCCCACCACATGGCTCTCCCTAGAAGGTAATCACCGTTACAACAGGACCTTTGTCACGTTCACTGCTATGTCCCCTAGAAAAATATCTGGCAAGAGTAAGAATTCAGTAAATATTAATATTTGTTGTATGAACAAATAAATTAACGAGCTTCAAGCACTGAGGGAATCTGCTAAATAGGGCTTTACGTAATTTTGTTTTGTTCCTCTCTTCCCTTGTCCAAACAAGAAAGAGTTGGGTCCCCAGTACCTCCAGTGGCTATCCCTGGTCATGTTAAACTCACCTGTTTGAAAGTCTGTTTGCCGATTGAACTTAAAGCAGACAGCCCATATTAATTGCCAACATGGTGCAGGTGACATTGATGAATTTCACAAGTTAACACATATATGAAGACTACATCTTAGAGCCAAACTTCTAAAAAAGTCGTTTTTGCTCTTTATTCCCCTTCAAAGATATTAAAAGTTTGCTGCTGGGGAACAACTTGTTTAGAGCAGTGATGGATGGATATACACATACGTTGACACAGTGGTCCCAGACAGTACTGCCAATGACCAATAGCAAAGGCCACCTGGATTTCCGAAGCTTGTGCCCTGTGGATGTAGAGTCTTTGCAGACCTAGAATATAAAGCTGCCTCCCTCCTGGGAGTAAAGTTTGCCTTAGCTGACCTGCTACTAATCAATTTCTCCAAATATGATTCTCAAAACTGTGGGGTTCACAAGTCATGATGTATGTAGAATGCTGGGATTTTAGGGGCTACATAAAACCCCTGGAAACTGTTTGTAAAGCTTGCGGTATTTGTTTATATTTCTCATAAGTCTACAGCTTTTCATGTGATTCTCAGAAAACTTCATAGAAAAAAAAGTCAAGAATCTCTGCTTTCATAATTATCAGATCAAATTACCTATGACTCCATTAAAATTTGATCAGTAGCAATTCCAGGATTGTGCCCCAGATGCATTAGATCGCACTTTTTAAAACAGTTCCAATTGAATAACAGAGACTTCCTGCCATGATCAGACTTGGAATCAGGGAAAGCCAGGTATCTGACCCTGTATATCAAAATACTAGACCTAGCAAGGGCCTCTGAACATGAAGAGAGAGGAATGACGTGGCCTGGAGCAGGGCGGCGGGCCCATCCAGGGTGTCCCTGAAGCCTGGCATCAAAATACTGTCTGTAATGAAGCCTTTCTTTGCAAAAGAAATGACTCATCTCCATCTCCCCACAATAGATATCCTCAAGGCTTTTCCTGTATCATCCTCATTTACTTGCCTCATCTCCTCCATTAAGATCCTAGAGACATTTATGCGAGATTCCAAAGACTGAGTGAGCATAAGAATGACCAGTCCAGACAAAGAGATGGTATCCAATGACCAGCTGCCAGTGACCCCTTTCTTGACGTTTCTTGACCCAAAGATAGTGGACACACATTACACCTCCAGTGAGCTCAGTATCAATTTGCCCTTCTTATGCTAATAGTTCCTAATTTTCTCCTGGGGACCACTGCAGTGTAAGGCCTGAAATGAAGGTCCAGGGTTATTCTGCCCTGACATCCAGTGAAACAGGGAGGGGCTTGAATGGCCTCACTACTAGTTTCCCTCCCCACTCTGCTCCCACGGATAAGGTCCTTTAGCCCAGTGGCCCTCCTTGCAAATGGGACAAGAAGCAGTTTCTACTTATTCCAAGTGTCAGGTGTCAGTTCCCGACCAGCCTGAGAGTTACAGGAACAGGCTAATCGCATCCTCCCCTAAGAAACCAGGGGTCACCCCACACCTTTGATACTACAAAGCCTGCTCCTCACAGACCCCGATTGTTCACTGTTCTCGAGTGTAGCCTCCATGTCATGCTGTATGGCATGTGGCGTCCTCCTCCCCCAGGCTGTGAGTTCACATGATTAATAAACTGCTGTTCATGCCACATGTCCAGTGTCAGGACTCATGTGCCAGCCATTCCATAACCTTGAGACAGAGAGCCCTCCCTTGCCAATGAGGTGAATAGGGGGTGACTAAGACAACAACCCGTCTCTGACTCTCAGATATGATGCTTCCAGTGAAGGTGACCTCACTTCTGGCTTCAGGGATGTATATCTGACTTGGGCCTAGCCAATTAGAGTGGACATTGTCCCAGCCACAGTGATTGGTTCAGGGATGGACACATGACCCACTTAGAGCCAATGAGAGGCAAGACAATTCCTCCTACTGCTGAGAAAGGCCCTCTTTCTTCTCCTTTGGACTTAGATCCTAGAGGATGTAGGACTGGAGCAGGAATCTTGTCACCACGTAGATCCTGAGAATTAAGTTAATATGGGGGAGAGCAGACCTAAGACTTGGAGAGATTAGGCTCTATTGACACCATATGGGGCCCCAAGGCAAGCTGTGCCTAAAGCCACTAATACTTAGACTTACCAGTTATATGAGCCACTGCGTTCCTGGTTTTGTATAAGACAAGTTGATTTGGATGTTTGTTTGTTTTCTGTCACTGAGACCTGAATGAATCATTAAAATGTACTGTATCAACCACAGAGTACTTGCCAAATATCTACCATGTCCCAAGCACCCTTGCGGGATATGTGGGGAACATGGGAGGTATAGCGGCTGCAAGGGCTCAGTTAGGAAAGCAAGATCAGTACCCAGAAAGCAAGAAGCTAATGACTAAGTGCCACCTTAAAGGGCACAGATCCTGGCAAAAGGAAGGCGAGAGTGGCTGCTTTGGAGATGCTCTTCATCGGCTGAAGAATAAAATTCCATTCTGGAGTGGCTCACTCCCTCCTTGCCCTCTAGTGGTCCATGTGCATGATGAGGAATTGTCAGCAGAGAAAAGAAGAAAAGAGTGATGTCAGGACAAAGCTGACCCCTTCCCATCTTACCTGAAGTTCATCTCCTTATTCAATTCACAGGTCTGTTTTAGAACTTTCCAGGGTGCAAGATGTTCTGACACTTGAGTAATAAGTGATATTCACAAGACGTTTTCCCCTTCTCCATGCAAAGGGTGCTAATGAGAATGGGCGCCATGGTGCTCCTCCTCCCAACCTTTGTCAAAGTAGTAAGGTAACAGTGCTCCCCTTTCAAGTTTCATATCATCATTAGATCTAATGTTATATTTTGGTCTAATGTTATGTTTTTGCTTGCGTAGATTAAAGACCAACAATTAAAGACCTTAATCCATACAGGGAAAAAACCAAGATGGAGATGTGGTAACTCAGGCCATGCCAATGACCTAGAAGTTTTGCTTTGGTTGTGTGTCTGCTGACTCAAAGCAGAAGTTTAATAAATAGGCCAAGGTCCCAGTTGGCCCATCAGGAAGGACAGCCAGCTATTCCCATAATCACCAATAGCTGTCTGCAAAGCAGGACCCTCCCCCCTGCCCCACCCTCTGAAACCAGGTTGAGGAGGGAGCATGTTGAGTGGATCAGCCACTGGTGACTGACTGAAACACGGGATAAGAATGTACCCCACAGTGGATGGGTCTGCACTAGCATTGAAAATAGAATTCAAATCATGTAGATCTGTTTTTTCATGATTTTTCATTTTAAAGTATGCTAAATTTACAGAGTAGCACAGTGAACATCCATATATCCTTACCTAGATTCACCAAGTATTAACATTTTTGCCACATTCTCCTCTCTCTCTATATATATATATGTGTGTGTGTGTGTGTGTGTGTGTGTGTGTGTGTGTGTGTGTATAGTATATATATATATATATATGCCTCAGTTTCCTCATCTGTAAAGTGGGGATAGAAATAGCACCTTTTTCATGGGATTGGTGTCAGGATCACCTGAGGTAATATAGATAAGGCATCAGGCACACAGAATTGCTAGCTGTCACTAAAAGTGGAGGGGACAGGGGAGAGAGGGAAGAGTGACAGATAATGTTCATGCCTTGCCCATACCACCCTGTCCTACCCCTACCCCTCAGTATCCACCATCTCTGTGTGCCAGTCTCAGCGGCCAGCTGCAAGCACCTGTAACTTTTTGGTAAGGGCTTTCTCTGGCTGTTGTCCTCTGCTTGGCCAGAGTTCAGGGAAGGCCATACATGCCAGGAGTTATCTTCTTGGCTCCCCAGAAGTGGCTCTGTACAAATTGAGAGCAGTTGACGGAAGAAAACCCTGGCTCCAGGTGGGGCTGGGGGATGATTCAGAGACACTGCTGTAATTCCTTAGCTGGACCAAGGCTCATCTGCCCATAGGGGTCACCTGCTTACAATGCACCTTGTAATGCCCTTTCTCCCTTCCCCATTTCAATCCCTCACTCGCCCTCTGAGCTCCCTGGATCACTTCCCAAATAATCTCCAAGCACTTGTGCCCTTGTCTTAGGAATGGCCTCTAGAAGAAACCAAACTAAGACACTGTTTTGCCTGCTAGATGCTACCTTACTTTCCTGTCACTCTTCTTTCTCATTCACTTCTGTATGTAGGTAGGATTGTATGGAAGACATAAAATTCCATTTTCACACAGATAGTTACAAATACTAAAGATACGTGTTTGAGATCTTGCTTTGCAATCACAGTAGATATTCTTCAATATAAATGTTCTAGAAGCATGAGAGATGGATAGTCATTGTCTTCAGAATTGGACCATTAACAAAATCTAATAACCACTTCCAACTCTCCAACTCTTGGTCAAGCAGGAAGCAGTAGAACCTTTGAAGAGCAGCACAACCTGGCTGCAGCAGGCAGCGTTGACCGAGGGGGAGAGTGGCACAGTCTGCATGGCATGAATGTCTGCGCATTCACTGGTCACTGCACAGCTGTTTCATGCGACAAGGGCAAACACTGGGCAGGAAATGTTGCGCTTACTTGTGTGTTTGATGCAAGAAGATGTGCGGAGACCAGAAATTTTAAAATCACCAGGGCAGACTGCAGCACTCCCACCTACCAGTACCTTTATATGAAGGTCAGACCTACATAGAGATGGAAGGCAGGATTTTTCTCCCAAAGTTTACACAAAAATGAGTGTATGTGGCTTCACCAGTTCATGCACTGGCAAGCTCTGATAGCTTAAGATTTTAGTATGCCGCCCAAGAAGGCATATGTTCTTTTTTATTACAGTTTTTGAAGTGGTTAAAATATAGTTTACGACGCCACCTGCTTGACTAGAGGCCTTGAACCAGGGCCTCTCATTCTGGCATGCAACCTCTCATTCTAGACACAGACTGCAGAAATGACAACCCCTTCCTCCTTCAGTTGAACAGCTCCAGAGGAGAGAGATGGACACAGAGGAAAAGCCAAACTGCGAAGAGACTGGCTGAGAATCCCCAAGGTGGCTTAGTAGAATGAACCTTTCCACCTATCCACTCTGCTCCTGGCAATAAAATCATTGCCAAAAGAATACCTGCTGCTCTGTTTCCTGAGCATGGGCCATCTGCCACGCCCTGTGCTCAGCGCTTACACGTTTCATCTTGCTGTGTGCCCCAAAAGCTCTGCAAGGTAGGTATGATTGTTATCAGCATTTTATAGAAACTGGAACACAGAGAGATTAGGTCACTTGCCTGAGGTCACACAGTGATGGAGTGGCAGAGCTGGCCTTTGAACCAGGTCTGTCGGACTCCAAAGGCTACATCAAGACCTCATTTCTGATGGGTCTAATTGCAAAATGTGCACACTTCCTTCTCTATTACACAAATTTATTAACTGTTGTTAATGGCACAGATGAGGAAAGACTGAAAATGAGAAACTTTCTCCTCTTGGAAGAGGGTGCCTTTTTGTTTACATCATGCTCATAGGATTCAATAAAAAACTGACAAATTGTGTACAATCATGTTCCCTATGTTTAAAACAAGCCAATCAATGCACAGAATATGCAGTATCTATTTCCAATAGAAGTTCAACATCCCCAAATTTTTCTCTATTACTAGTAATTCTTTGGAATTGTGTCTACAATAAAGACCACAAAAGGCTAGGTGTGATGGCTCATGCCTGTAATCCCAGCACTTTGAGAGACCGAGGCGGGCAGATCACTTGTGGTCAAGAGTTTGAGACCAGCCTCGTCAACATGACGAAACCCCTTCTCTACCAAAAACACAAAAACGAGCCAGACATGGTGGTGTGTGCCTGTAAGCCCAGCTACTTGAGAAGCTGAGGCAGGAGAATCTCTTGGACCGGGGAGGTGGAGGTTGCAGTGAGCCAGGATGGCACCACTGCACTCCAGCCTGGGTGACAGAGCAAGACCCCTCAGCAAAGAAAAAAAAGCCACTACAAAAATAACTTGATGGGCAGGAACTGGCTTTTACAGACAGATATGCAACTAGTTGGGAGATTTTTTTTTTTTTTATTACTTGCTTTACAGTCAAACAGGGAATAGCTGGATTTCTCTCTGATATTTCCAGTAGATTCCCTGGAACAAAGGTGACTCCTCAGGGTCTGGATTTCAAACTAAAACCAGAAGTACAGTACTAGCTAAGAAATGCTAAGTAGAGAAACTGAGGCTCAGAGAGTTGACTCATGTACCCAAGGTCCTGTGGTGGACAGTGGGGTTGGAACCCAGATCAGGCAGACTCCTGGCTGTGAGACCTCTGGGAGTAGTATGTGGCTGTCATGGAGACAGGGGACAACTCAGGGTGGGTGGGCAGCTGTTGGACCGAGAGGTCTGAGCTGACAATGGATGGGGCAGGGATCTCTAGGCAATGCCAATCCTGGCCAGTCCATGGATGGCAGAGATTTGCTTTCAGGGTATAAATACATTCCCAGGTGGCTGGGAGTGCACAAACAGAGCCTCACCTAGGAGCATAACTGGGTCCTACTAATGAGCATGTTAACCGTATACTCTGCCACCTTCGGCCACCTTTTCTAAGTGGGCCAGTGACTGCTTTCTTCCCTCCACCTCTACTCCCCCAGGAAGAGTGGCTGGCTGTGGTAGGTGGGTTTTGAGGCTCTGATCCAGTACATCATGGTCATGGGGAGGGCTCCAGCCATAGCAGGGAGGATTCAGTTAGGTCCTTTTTCAGGACAGTGGATAGAGCACACACATGGTGAAGACTGGGTTCAAGGCTGTATTTTGGAGGATATGCAGGGGCTTGGGTTCACACTGGCTTGCAACTCCTCAGTTTTATGTCTGCTAGATTAATTCTTCCCATTCCAAACTCCCTTTCCTCACCATGGCTGCTGGGACTAGGGCTTCTGCCTGTCTGAATTAATATTGATTCGTGGCTAAGGCTGAGCCTGCAGGCTGAAGATCTTCAGCACCTGAAACTGGCCAGGACCCGGATGCTGGGCTGAGCATCCAAACAAATATGTGTATTTACTAATTATAAAGGAAAGAATGTGGAGCAATCTGGTGGTCACCACTGTAACCACGTAATCAAATTTAGTAGCACATATAAAGGGGCAGCCTGGCATTATGAACCCCTGATGTGATGCCACATGAAGTGCTCAGACGTCTCGTGCAGTTTTATTGCCTAGGATGCTTAGCCTGAATCCAACCAAGTGTGTGAACTTAACTCCTAGCTCGATGGGATTGCCCAGGGGTGGGGGTAAAGGAACAAGCTCAATGCTACCAGGAGGAAACAATCAGACGAATCCAGAATGTTATTCTGACAATCCTGGCATTCCCTAAGACAAGTGGTCTGAGTGCTTCAAAATTTTAATGTCATGAAATAAAATGGGAGGTGGGATTAAAAGAGGTCAAAGAGACATAGTAACTAAATGACATAGGCTGAGTTAAAGTCTTTATTAATAGTTAAATGTATTTTGGAGATGTTTAAATATATACTGGATACTGGATAATGTTATAGGGTTATTGTTGATTTTTCTTGGGTTTAATAGTGGTATTGTTGTTATGTAGGGAAAAATCCTTAGGAGATTCATGCTTAAGTTTTGGGGGTTAAAGTGTAATAATGTTGTCAATATATTTTCAAATGATTCAGGAAAGAAATGTATATGGACATAGATACACATACATACACACACACACAGACATGCCATATATATATATGTGTGTATATGTGTGTGTATATATGTATATACATATACGTATACACACACACACACATATATATGGCATATATACACACATATATGGCATATATATATACATACACACACACACACACACACACATATATACACACACACACACACACACACACATATGGGGCTTGGAGAGGTTAAATAGCCCATGATGCCATCTTATAAACTATAGCTTCAGCATCAAACCTGGAGCCATCTGACTTCAGAATCTTTGCGGCTTATCACTCTACCACCAGTTTTATTTGTTCTCATGTGTAATGCTAACTAATTGGTTATTCCATCCTTCTCTCCCACAGCAGATTGAAACAAAAAATGCCAGACAGACATGTGGCAACTGTGTCTCAGCACACAGGGATGACAGGAGCAATCTCACGGCAATGCTGCACAACCTAATGATGAGTGCATAATGCAAGTGATTGTGCAAAGGTTAAGTTGTGTTCAACGCCTCCTCTTTTAAAAGGAACAGAAGGATGTGACGTGGTTTCTGAAAGACTTCCCACAAGAATCAGAAGAGATGTTCAGGTTTGCGCTTCCAAAGAGTCTATTTCAATGATCTGGATTATCTTTTTCTTGGCAAAGCCGAGCAAATGAAGTGTTACCTTCCTCATTACAGAAGCTCTAAGCCAGCTAGATTGGTTTCAGAACTAGAGAGGAGACGTGGCTGAAGGGCCTGCGGAGGGGATCCTCGTGGTGCATTAGCAAAGCCCCACTCCAGGAGGAGGGCTGAGGCCCTGCTGCAGCCTCTCAGGCCCCACAGCTCCTGGAATCGCTGTGGGGGAGGGAAGGCTGGTTTTAGTGAGAGGCTTCAAGACCAGATTAAATTAAGTGGGGGAAGTAGAATGAACAGAACACATCTCCTTTTATCTTCAAAGCCCTTTTCAAAAACTGAACTCAGAAACAGCCTAGCCTCCTGGGAAGCACTCCATGGGAGGGCTTCTGCAGGCCAGTTTTAAAGACAGGAGTGAGATTCAGACACCTGCAGGGGTCAGAACCAGAAGGAAAAATGTCTTCTCTAAAATAGGTGCTCTGACTACCCACCATTCTTCCAGCGAATTCTACAACTTTGAATACCCACCCTTCAAAGGGAGTAGATTGACGATGATTCCTTTTAGACACAGCCTTGAACATGAGATGTATACAATACTACTGTTCTCATCTGATTTCTTGTTCCTACAGATTAATCGGCATGGGACAGGGGTGAAATTTCTACAACTCGCTCAATAACAAGCCCTGCCTCTATAGTGCAGGTCATCACCACCTGGTGACTCTCGTATCAATAGCGTTATAAATCTGCCAGATGATTAGCCTGCGCCGTATGCCTCTGACTTAACATCAAACAGAATTCACCAGGAGGTCTCTTCCACTCCACCTTGGTTTAGCTAACCCTGAGATTATTCACTGGAAACAAAGCAAATGCAACACACAGAGAGCAACATTTAATGCAAAAGCCTGAAGCTGACGATAACATTACCCTCTCCAACCACATCAGCATCCGCAGAGTCATCCTCTTCCGTGGTTTCAAATCATCTAATGAAATTTTTAGGTCTCACTCAACTGAAATTTGCAAAAAAAATACCTACAGGATGTGTTAAACGTCTACTTCTGGGAGTCAATGTGAGAACTTCTAAATTGATGAACTACGTGAGAAAATTCAAGAAACATTAAGAGCTTAGCCAATGATTCTGGGAGTTTAACTATTCGCTCAGCCCATCTCCTGCTGAGTGTCACTCAAGCAACACAACAGCCACTTGCCAGCTCTAGAATATCAGAACAGACTGGGAACGGGGAGGTGAGAAAGAAGTTATATATATACACACATACAATGAAACATCATTCAACCTTATAAAGGAAGGAAATCCTGACACATGCAGCAACATGGGGGAACTTTGAGGACATTATGGTAAGTGAAACAAGCCAATCACAAAAGGACAGGTATTGTATGATTCCACTTATATGAGATACCTAGACCAGTCAAATTCATAGACACAGACGGTAGAATGATGGCTACCAGAGGACAGGAGATGAGGGAATGGGGAGTTAGTGTTTAACGGGTCTAGAGTTTCAGATTGGGAGATGGATGGTGGAAAGTTATACAATATGGATGTGATTTCTGCCATAAAACTGTACACTTAAAATTGTTAAAATGATGAATGTTATTTTATATATATAATCGCAATAAAAAAAACCCTACTGAAGGGATTTCCCATCTTAATGTCTTTATATCGACCAAGGCCCCAAGCACAGCAATGATCCGCAGCAACCCTCAAAGCTCACGTTGTTGACTATTGTAATGATACCCAGCATTCCAGCTTGCATTTTCACCTCCTTGTTTTCTATGGCTGACAAAGCGTTATTTCTTGGCAACTGACTGTTCTATGTCAGAAGCCCCATAGAGTAGACTTTCTACTGGCTGTAAGAAGAAAAACCTTTTTTTAAAAGATCAGTTTATAATAGCATAATACTCTAGGCTTCCTATTTCAACAAATCTGGCAAAGAAACTCATATAGGGTTCTTTTTTTAATATAGAAAACTAAAAGCTCTGATTTTTTTTTTAGCCAAAGATTTTAGGCACATCTAATATTCTGCTCATAACCTAAGAATAATTTATATAATTTTTCATAATATGCAAAGAATGAAAAGGTCAAACAGGGAAAGTGACTTAATGTCTTTGAAGCTCTCTATACATTATAAATTCATCCTTCTTTGCAACACTATCACTCATCTAGATCTGGCAGCATTTTTCACTTTCTTCTTGTCAAAAGAGACTTTTGCTACACCAAAGAGTTACACAGATGATCCTAAAACAGTAGGAACAAAGGAACATTCTCCTTTAAGAAGAAGCTGAAGCGGGATTCTGGAAAGTATATTCCATGAACTATCTGCATCAGAATCCCTAATGTGCTTATTAAAAATGCAGGCATCCTGCTGAATCAGAATCTCTGGGAATGCAGGCCTAGATCTGCTTTTTATTAAATAAGGTCCCCAGTAACTACGGGAAGGCCTGATAAGACAAGCTCGTGGAGAAGATGACGTTCATTTTTGAGTCTTGAATCAAAGGCTGGTTAGTGAGGAGCAGAGACATGGGGTTCAGTGCCTGTCTGATGCCATAGCCCCCAATCCCTACCATGGATGCCCCATCCCATCTCCCTCATGATCCCAGTATCTCCATTCCCAATATCTTTCCCATATTCTTAGACCCAACATTGGTTGGTTTTGAAGGGGAGAGCAGATCACCATTCCCCTGAAGACCTCAGTGGATGAAGACAATCTGGTCATGGTCATGAAGACAACTGTCCATTGGATAATGGCCAATCTGATCCTGGAAACTGCAGTGGCTCTCTCAGCTTCCCTGATGGGTCTCACCACTGTGGTGGTTGCCCTGCCTGGAGCCATCAAAGTCCACCCCTCACTCAAGCAGAGCCCCTACCCCAGATGCCCTGGGGTAGCCAAACCAGTGTCTGTAAACAGATCTTGGCCTTAAGTGCTAACTTTTAACCATTGCTTATGGCTACCTGGAGGGCCGTGGCCAGGGGAGAGCTCAGTCAGAAACTTGCCTTCATGGATTTGCAATGTCTGAATGTGCTGGGAGGGCAAGGACAGCTTCAGGTCACCAGAACACCGTCTCTGCTCTTTCATTGCTTTTAAAACAGTATTTTTCATACTTCAGTGAATTATTTACTTGCATAAAAATACACATACTTATTTTCACTTGCAAGTACTTATGTAGCACTTTCTATATTCCAGACAATCTTCCAGGGATTTTATAAATATTAACTCTTTTGATCTTTATAACAATACTGAAGCAGAGGTTGTTTTTATTTTCATTTTTTAAATGAGGCAACAGAAACACAGAGAGGTTGAGAACTTTGCCCACAGTTGCACAGCTGGTAAATGGCAGAGCCAAGGCAGTCTGTCTTCCTAATTTGTGTCAAGCTGTTTATATGGGGTATATATAAGTTAATGGCAAAATAAAGCACATCCATAAAAACAAACACCGTATTAAATTCTGGTTACTGTTGCCTATCCTGAGGCTTACTTTCTCTTTGTTGAAGGGGAGATTAAGGAGTGTTTCTAGAGGCATTAAAGGAAATAGCACAAAACTGATGCTTTCTCATTGACATAATTGGAACTGAAAGAGAACTGCAAAGTGAGTAACTTTCTTATTTTGTGGGTCAATGTTATTTAACACCACAATGGAGCACAATTTATGGTACCTCTTAGGGAGACAATGTGCTGATAAATTATCATTTTTGTGCCATGAGTGCCAGAGGGCAGTTTGTTTTCTCATAGTTTCAACCTTCTTTTGATAACCCTGTCTGCTGATGCTTTGCTGAAGAGATCTTATCTTTTTTGCACAAACTATCTTAGCCCTAGTCGCATGATCAGAAAATCCCTACAAGTTGGGTCTCAATTAACCAAGTCTTTGTGGTTGAATATTTACAATCAACACACAATCATCAGTTAATCAACACCCATGCCCTGTCTAGAATGGTGGTTCTCAATTTGAGGTCTCTGGACCAGCAGGATAAGCATTACCCAAGAACTCTTTAGAAACCTGTATTCTCTGAACCACCCTAGACCTACTAAATCAGAAACTATGAAATAGGGCTCAGCAATCTGTGTTTTAATGAAGACCCTGGAATTTGAAAAATCTGGTCTTTAAAAAGTAGCCAAACCTAGTATACAACCACAGTAAAACTTTCATGTAAATTTCTGGTCATGAGTTAGATTTTCAAGAGTTTATATGGAATCAAATCCTGACTCTACAATTTACTGCTTATGTGTCCATAGGCAAGTTATTTCACCTCTGTAAATCTCAGCTGCCTTTTCTGCAAAATAGGGACAATAAGACCTGATATATAGGGTGTTGCCCAGTAAATTAAATAGTGCATGCAAAAGCTAAACAGTACATAAAATATGACAAATGCTCAAGGTAGGTTTGTCACTGGTATCACTACTGTTATTATCATTATTGGTGCAATCACACTTGATGAGAAGTATTTTAAAAGGAAAAGGAAGCCAGGCATGGTGGCTCATGCCTGTAATCCCAGTACTTTGGGAGGCCACAGTGGGTAGATCTCTGGAGGTCAGGAATTCAAGACCAGCCTCGCCAACATGAGGAAAACCCATCTCTACTAAAAAAAAATATACAAAAATTAGCTAGACCTGACGGCGCACACCTGTGATCCCAGCTACTTGGGAGGCTGGAGAATCACTTGAACCCAGGAGGTGGAGGTTGCCGTGAGCGGAGACTGCACCACTCCACTCCAGCCTGGGTGACAGAGCAACTGTCTCAAAAATAAAAAAAAAATTAAAAAGTAAAATAAAATAAAAAAAAAAAAACAGGATTATCTGCGAGTCACAGATGGGAATTCTAAGACAGGAAGAGGTATTCCAACTCGGCAGCTCAGAGAGTAACCAGGCAAGGATTGTAGACTGCATCCATCTTGTTTAAAATATGTGACTGCCTACTCAAACTCTTCCTCCCACTAGCCTACTACTAACTAGAAACATGCACATTCTTCTCTCTCTGAAGATCCCTAGAATGCAGAAACAATCCTTTCACTAGGTATTTCCAGCCAGATTCTTCTCTACTAAGGAAAGATTGGAAGAGGAATAGTTTGGGAGGGAAATGGGGTAGCAGGGAGAACAGGCAGGATAGGGGCAAGGATGAGTCAGAAGGGTGGACCACTCCTAGGCAGACCTCAGCTCTTCTCCAACCCCACCCCCTCTCCAAGGCCCCTCAGCTCTTGCAGTGCCTGTGCCCTGCCTTTAAAATGTGTCTAACTCTCATGTCCCTCACCTCCCCCGGTGCAGGCTGGAATTTTCTAATCCAAACTTTACTAAAACCAAAGGAAAGGAAGAAGAAAAAGAAGCCTGAAGAAAGAAAAGAAACAAACAAAATCCAGAAAACAAGTGGTGGTTTCTGAGGACTGGGGTTGGATCCCACAATATTAGCACAACAAGGACCTGCTAATTGATTTTCTCCATTAAAATGGAAACAGAGGGCTGTCCATATAGAAATGCCATCATCCCAGGGGAGCTCGAGTTGACAGGCTGAATTTTTCCTCTCTCTCACCTCAAATTCTACCCCAAAATCATATCTCTTTAATATTATTCCTACCTGCTCCTTTGGGCCCAGTCAACCCAAGGCAAGTAAGATGAGGACAGCTGGCACAGAGGTGACTTGAGCATATCTGAATGATGAGAAAGAGTCCATCTGATAGAAGACGACAAAAATTAACAACTGAGTACCTATTATGTGCCAGGAATCTCAATTAATCCACATAACAAGTCAACAAGGCATTAATAAAAATAACTGTTGCTATTGAGTACTCACTATGTGCCAAGCATTGTCCTCAGCACTTCACACAGCTCCATGAATTTAACCCTTATGATGACTTCATGAACTACATATTATTATGATGCCCCTTTTTCAGATGAGGAATTTGAGGCATGAAGAAATTAAGAATCGGGTCCTAAGCCATACAGAAGCAAATAGCAGAGCCTGAAGTTGAACCCAGATGCTCTGACTTGAAAATTTACCCTTCTAAGCAATGTGCTTCTAAGAAGAAAGAGCAGCAAAACTGCAAAGGTACAGAGGCCTGAGGATGAACAGGTGCCCAGAGAGAGCCGGGAAGTAGGCAGGAAAGTTCCTCAAATGTTGAGAAAATGTTGTGGTTTCGGGTTCAGGAGATTATTTGCATGAGATAAAGGGAGGATGGAGCCAGCTCTGGGGCTTGAGGCAGGTGCAGAGAAAGGAAACTCAATTACTATGGGCTAAAAAAGAATTGAGACGTGAAGACGATGAACTGCTATAGCGTTAGCTACATCAGGACTCTTGGCTGTAAGGAAGAGAAGCCAGATCTAACTACCTTCAGTAGGCAAGCAGTTCTTTGGATGGATTTCATAACATTGATAGAAAAGACAAAGAACCAGACTCAAAAGGCAAAGACAGGCAAGAACAAGTGAGATCCAAGCAGCAGAAATTGCACCATGGTCATACCCAAAAAGCAGTTCAGTCAGGACACTATCCCTGAGCACTTAACTGTGACTTGTCCCTCATTCTGCTACTGTGGCTATGAGTGACCTCTCAGTGTCCCCTCATTGGTATGCAACACCCCCAGGTGGGGCATCAGATTGAGCCAGGGACAAGGTCCCACTGAGCTTCTAGAATCTCTGGCAGAATGCTTTCTGCCATCAAGAGTCACACAACATGAGATTAATTGTCCTATCCCTTCTCCTCCAGAACCCACAGCATCCATGGCAGCTGCCAGGGGCAACTTGAACAAAGGTGCTCCTGTGCCAGTTTAGCTG
Organism: Aotus nancymaae; assembly: GCF_030222135.1. Classification (NCBI taxonomy): domain Eukaryota; kingdom Metazoa; phylum Chordata; class Mammalia; order Primates; family Aotidae; genus Aotus; species Aotus nancymaae. Next base: position 10,520,945 of record NW_026988421.1, read on the forward strand.
AGATCCTGATGACCAGCTAGGCTGCATGCCATCGAACACAAACAGCTGGAAAGGTGTCCAAGAGAGAAGGGAACCAACATGCCTTCTATCTCATTAGATGCTTTAGCTTTAAAAACATCTGCTCTCAAAGACATTTTCCTTGGGAGTCATCATCAGCCTGTGACAAGGTCTCCTTCACTCAGGACTCTAAAATCTTGAGGTCCCAATGCCATCCAGATGACAGGGTTCTTATTGTAAGTGATGGATGAGCAGTGGTCGATGAGGATAACCAAAAGCTCCTGGAGTCAGTGGGCTGGAAACACCTCTGCCTCATGACCCCCGTGAGCACATTGCTCTCTGAGTGACGGACACGCAGAGGAACTGTAATGGGAAAATGCGCTGGAGGGTAGGGGAAGTTCACGCCTGCCTGCTGACCTCATATCAACAGAAGGAGTCACCGAGACTGTGGGATTTTCTTTTTCATCTGAACAAGGGCTGGACCTGCATCCAAATTTCCTTGTCTACACTTGTGATGACCTGAGGATCACAGTGTAAACTCATGGCAGTGATCCACTTTGCCAAGCTCCCAAAGCTCTCCTATGTTGCAGGTTTACCTTTTTGCTTATTTCTAATTTGTCACTGGAAGGTCAGTCATTAAGCCGGATGCTATGAACATACTGGGTGCTTAAAGAATCTGGCAGCTGAAACTGAGGCAGAATGTGCATGTTACAGGGACAGCACAATTAGCACTGTGAATAAGAACCAAGCAGCTGACCGAGGGTCACAATAAAGGGAAACTTTTAATGAGGAAATTTAATTTCCAAGGAAAAACCTCTAGAAAATTATAAACTCAATAATTTGACTTAATCATCTGCATTTGAATAGCTCTGCATGAGCCACACATTTAAACATTTATAAAATTAAGATGCTAATATTAATGTTTAGCTATTATAGAAGTGCTCATAATTGTCCAGTGATCGTGCATAATGAAACAGCAATCTGGAACATTGCAGGATGGGGCCCCATTCAATGAGACTGTCAAGAGCCAACCTGGAAGATTTATTGAACGCAGAGTCTGTGAGCTGTGCGCCCTCTTGTGGCCACAAAGCGCAGTGCGGTCAAGGCCCTCCCTCTCCCCTTGAGTCCTGAGGTTTAGGGGGCCAAGAATCTAAGCATGAGGCCAGGACCCCTGATTCTAAGAAAACTTCTGGACAGTAAGCACACACTCTCCTTCTGGGTGCCAACAGAGATGCCAGGACAGAGTTCAAACCTTTCCAAGCCTCCAAGGAGGTGCTATCCAATAACAATTCCTACCATTTCTGTAGCATAAAGTTGCCTGATGAACAGTAGCCTTTGATCTGTAAGAAAAGCACTGTTGTCCCCATCTAGAGATGTTGAAACTGAGGCTCCAGAGGACGATGTGGCTCGCTCAAGGTCTTTCACCCTTCAATCTGATTTTAAATGCTGCCTCCCAAAAGAGGCCTTCCCTGACCATCCTGTATAAAGTTACCCCACCACCCACCAACCTTCACTAGGTCCTGTCAAACACTGGAACCTCTTTATCCTATTCACGTGCTGATCACATGTTAGCTACATGTCTCCTGCACTAGAACAGAAACTCTAGTGGGTCCAGATCTGTCTCACCCATGTGCCCCTGACCAAGGCACTCAGGGCTTAGCTGGGTGTGAGTGACCTCCTGCTTGGGCTGACCACAGGCCCCTCACACTCTGTGTCCAAAGCTCAACTCCTGAGCTGTCTTGTCCCACAGCTGCATTCCTCCTCCTGTCATTCATCATCTCAGTTTGGAGGCACCATTTCCTACCTAGTCATATAAGCCAGAAATCAGAGTGTCTCTTGACTCCTCTGCATTTGAAAAGCCAGCCTCACATCTCCCATCCATAATTAACAGACACCAACTCCTGCCAATCCTACATTCCAATCACTGAACTGTGCCCACTGCTCTCCATTCCCGGCCACACTTTCCTTATACAGGTCATGATCATGATTCATTTGCATTATAGCAAAAGCCTGCTGTCCTTCCCAGTTCCAGGCTGTAGCCAGAGGGTACTGCCAGAAAGACAAAGCCCCACCCTTCCCTCTGTCACTTGGAACCCTCCAATAGCTCCTAAAAGCTCCCCAGTGCTTTTAAGAGAAAGTCCAAAATAGCAAGCATGCCCAACACAGCTTGCATGATCTGGCCCCTGCTGCTCCTCCACCCTCCCCTCCCACACCCCATTTCACACTAACCCCTTTCATGGACATCACCTTACTGAATTCTCACAATAGCCCTGCAAGGGAGACATTACCATTCCCATGTTTTAAAATGAAGCAAGTTTGGAGAGGCAAAGGTGACTCGCCTGGGGTCCTGAGGCCTCCTGGTTTAAAACCCATTGCTTTTTGTACCTCCACCTGCTGCTCCCTGCTGCCATCCTTGGCACTGGCAATGTCTGCTGAGCACCTCCTGTGTACAAGACACCATGCAAGATAGACTTGGGGTCACCCTTTCTCTCCCTCCATCAGAAATGCACTAAGCAAGTTATAAGAAACACTGTTATTCACACACAGTTAACAAGATACTAACTGGAGACTATCCAACCCCAGCTCCTTCAATTCCAACATCTAGAACAGTGGCCGGCCCATCATAGGCACTCAATAAATAACTGTGATGTGAATGGTTTTCCACGTGCCTTCCTCCACTCCCTACCGCCTTTTAGGAAGAACAGTTGTCTGTAGTGTTACTCGAGCCGCCATCTTATAAAAGGTAATGCCTAAGAAAATGTGAGCCTCACTGATACTCGTCTCTGCTTCTTCAGGGTCCTAGGAGTCTAGAAAAATTTTTTGTTTCACCCCTCCAGGAAGATAATAAATTCTACCATCATGCACACCTCCCATTCCACCGATACATCCTACAATGATGCTGATAAATAGCTGTTGTGAAGATGCTGGCAGACACCAGCCACACATGAACTTTGTCCTGAGGTTGCAACGTATCAGGGGCTGCAGATATGATCTGTATTGAGGTTGGAGTATAGAGTCAAGTTCCTGCAAACCCCACTAAGGCTATGGCTGCAGGGAGGCAGAGGCAGTCCCAAGTGAGCCAAGTGTTCCAGGCAGCTGCTTATGCCACGATGGTTGTCCAGTTACACAGGTTGCCATGGCAACCTTACCATCAAATTTGGAAAGTCTCATGAACAAGATAACCCTAGTGTTAGAGATTTCATGAAAAACACAGATGGATCCAGCCCCAGGGGATGTGCTTTCTTTTGAGGACTTCTCCATAAAGCCAGCCACAGGGCAAAAAGACTCTAAAGCCTAATGAGTATGAACAGGAAAGCAATGAAAGCCTCCTGAATTTTCAGCCCACTAACTCAGGCTTTGCAAAAATCAAAAACGGCTTGCTTTTCAACCTTTGCCCTGGCATGCAATTGTTTCAGAAACTATTTTTTGAATATATTAACAAAGAAATGAATATATTTTTATAAAATTGAATTTTCTCATAAATTGAAACATAGAAAAAAATATATATATAATTGTTTTATAAAACTACCTAGAAAACTAAAGTTGTTCTGAAGATCGATTGTTCCAGTGCACGGCGATTTGTGATTAGAACATCAACACCGACCAGTAGGAAAAGCCAGGGATGTTGACTAGGATCTTATGCTGCTAGTAAGCGGTTTGTCTCATTTGAGGGTGGTCATGATAATAAATAAGGTAGCATGTGACGGAAAACAGTTTGGAAAAGCTAAAATGCTAACCCAATACTGATCATTTTTGTTTAATCTCATCTCACCAGCTTTGGGGCCTTGTTTCTGCTCATTTGGACCTTATTTCCTTGTTCTGTGGTTATTAAATATTCCTACTCTGTTGTCTTTGGCCATCACATTGAACCAGAGGTCAGGCTGTGAGGACTTTGAGAGTGAGTGTGTTTATGGGTACGTGGCCACTTACACTTGTGCATGTGTGAACACACAACATTGACTGGAAGCCCCTAGCTGTCCTGACATGACAAGCAAAGGCCTGGTGATTGAACTCTGACTGTTCTAAGCTTGGTTTAGGGCAAATGACTTCACTAAACTTGCCTGGTTGGAATGTCCATTGTCACCTTTTCTGGGCACATGGTCCATAAGGATTCCTTCTTTTTTTTTTTTTTTTTTTGAAACAGAGTCTCACTCCGTCACTAGGTGCCAGGCTGGAGTGCAGTGGCACGACCTCAGCTCACTGCAACCTCAGCCTCCCAGGTTCAAGCAAGCAATTCTCCTGCCTCAGCCTCCTGAGTAGCTGGGACTACAGGCGTGTGCCACCACGCCCAGCTAATTTTTTTGTAGAGACGGGGTTTCGCCATGTTGGCCAGGATGGTCTCGATCTCTTGACCTTGTGATCCGCCTGCATCAGCCGCCCAAAGTGCTGGGATTACAGGTGTGAGCCACCGCACCCGGCCAAGGACCCCTTCTTTTATTGGATGACAGCCCTGCCCTGCCCACCGCTGTCCCACCCCCATTACACAACCATGACCAAGGCAGCCTCCAGCATGCGTGTTTTAGGCTCCAGCTCTTGGGCTACATTAGGATCCTGTTTTGCTTTTGTTGAGACTTAATATATAAACCCCAACATAATTTGAGAAAAAAAAAAAAAACACCGACATTTTAATGAAATCTAGTACACAATAATACCTGTGGTTCTTCACAAAGCTGAACTTTACTATCTAAAATACATAACAAGGATCGCAGGGCTCACATCTGTAATCCCAGCACTTTGAGAGGCCGAGGCAGGCAGATCACTTGATGTCAGGAGTTCAAGACCAGCCTGGCCAACATGATAAAACCCCATCTCTACTAAAAATATAAGAATTAGCCTTACCTTAGGTGCCACATGTGATTTGAGGGGTCTTCAATCCCACTAGACCAAAATGCCCACTCATCTCTCCACTCTTCACTTGGCTAGGGTGACAAAGTCTATGCCTACCAGCTTATTCTCCAGAAGACTAAGTGAATGAAAATGGACAGATGATACCTGAGAGCAGAAGAAAGCCTGTAACCATTCAGATCATCCCTTCTGTTCCCCACTCATTCTTTCATCCACCCCTCAATCATTTATTCTAAGAACTTGCTGAGCACCTACACAGTGCTGTGCCTTATACTAAGCACTGGGGAACCATGGTGAAGAAAACCCAGACCTGACCTCTCACCTTTCTCCCTTCTCCCTTCACATGGGCTTTGCTTGTACCCCAGGACAATTGCATTTCCTATTTCCTTACCTAAAATGTTCTTCCCACAACTCTAGCAAGCTTACGCCACCCCTATCCTTCTGGCATGAGCTCACAGGTCACCTTTACATAGAAGACTTCCCTGGCTACACTCTCTATAATGGAGTCTCCTTTCTCCACACTCTGCATTTATTTTTCTTATAGATGATTTTTTTTTTTTAAGATCTTTGCTTATATTCTTCCTGTAGATCCTCTGCATCTGGCACACAATAAAGCATTATAGAATTTTTTTAACACTTACCATAGGTCAGTTGCCCTTTGGAATGACTGATGTGCACTCTCCAATTTAATCATCACCCTAAGCCTATGAAGAGAATACTAACAGAGGCAGAGAGAAGCAATATAACTTGCAGTTAATAAGAGGTGAAGTTTGATTTTGAACCAAGGAAGTTTCTATTAGTGTCCTGCCTCCCAATATCTATACTATACCAGCAGTCAATTTGTCAGTCAATGTTTTGAATAAATGAATGAATAAACAAATATGAGAATGAATGAATGAGTGGAACTAAGAGTCAAGGGTAGAAGAGAAATATTAAATAATTTTTCAATGCCTTCATAACTACAAATAAATATAGGCTGCAATGCAGCCTACAGACATGAAACCTAGTTCAAGGGATCAGAAACGATCTGTCTAGAAAGTGACAATTTATTAAGTGACAATGTAGAGGGTGCATGAGAGTTAATGGGAAAAGAAGGTCATTCATTACATGGTTTATTGGTGACATTAGATGCATAGAAGACAGATTGAACACCAGAATCAGATCTTACATTGAGAAGAATATCTCCTGGTGATGACGTGGAGAAACAGGCACGGAATACATGGAGAATCCATGCTTTCTCTAAGCACCTTTCAGATTTAAAATACATTCACTTTTAGGGCCAGATGCAGTAGCTCATGCCTATAATCCCAGCACTTTGGGAGGCCAAGGTGGTTGGATGCCTTGATGTCAGGAGTTTGAGACCACCCTGGCCAACATGGTGAAATCCCATCTCTACAAAAAATATTAAAACTTAGCCAAGAGTGATGGTGGGCACTTGTAATTCCAGCTACTCAAGAAACTGAGGCAGGAGAATCATTTGAATCTGGGAGGTGGAAGTTGCAGTGAGCCAAGATCATGCCATTGCACTCCAGCCTGGGCAACAGAGCAAGACTCCATCTCAAAGACCAAAAATAAAATAAAATAAATCCACTTTCTAACCCAGGAATTTCACTTTTAACTGTCTATCCCACCAATATACATGCACTTCTGTAAGAAAATATCTGTATTAAAAAGTTAGCTATTGAAATAGCCCAAAATTGAATGAAAAACAAATACTAATAAGGAAATTGATTTGGACATTAATTAGGAATTAATTAATTTGTAAATTAATTAGGCATATTTGTACCATCATATTGTGTAAAATATTCTGCAACAATTTTAAAAATTTTGATCAAGACATTATACAGTGGCATGTTAAGATCTACAAGACATAGTGCTAAATAGAAAAAGTCAGGTAGCATTTTAGTATGTACTGAATGATATCATTTATATATTTTTAAAAGAAACTAGACCTGTAAGTGTGTGCACACAACACACACACACACACAGATATAAATGCATATTCTGAAATATTTGGGATGTTTTATAAGAACATATGCAAATTCTTATCTGTGATTTCCTAGGAAGAAGAGAAGGGAAAAAAAGACTGACTTTTAAAATAATTCTGAAACGTTTTAATTTTTACAATGAAACTGTAGTCATATCGCTGTGATTTTTTAAAAATATCAGAAGTCTCATATTGAAAGAAAAAGGTAAAGGAGCACTGTGATATCACGTCACATAGAAGGCCCCCAGTTGGGTTATTTTCTTGCTATTGCATTGTTTGAATTCCTTATATATTTTGGATTTAACTCCTTACCTGATATATGATTTACAAATATTTTATCCCAATCCATGGGTTGTCTCCTCAATCTATGCATTGTTTCTTTTCTGTGCAAATCTTTTTAGTTTGGTGCAATTCCATTTATTTATTATTGCTTTTTTTTTCTGCCTGTGCTTTTGGATTCATATCCAAGAAACCTTTGCTGAATCAATGTTGTGGAACTCATCCCCTATTGTTTTCTTCTAGTAGATTTAGTTTCAAGTTACATTAAAGTCTTTGATCTATTTTGAGTTAATTTTTGTATATGGTGTGAGACAGGGGTCCAATTTCATGTGCATGAGGCTATTCAGTTATTCTAGCATCATTTATTGAAGACACTGTACTTTCTTCAATGTATGTTCTTGGTGCCTTTGTCAAAAATTAATTGACTATAAATGCATAGATTTATTTCTAGAATCTCTATCCTGTTGCATTGGTCAATGTGTCTGTTTCTTTGCTGGTATCATGCTGTTGAGATTAATGTGAAATTGTCATAGATTTTGAAATCAGGTAGTGTGATGCCACCAGTTTTGTTCTTTTTGGTCAAGATTCCTTTGGCTCTTCAAGGTCTTTCAGTTAGACAGGAGAAATAAACTTCAGCGATCTATCGGACAGAATGGTGACTATATAATAAGTAACAATGCATGGTATATTTCAAAATTACGGAAAGAGTAGATTTTAAATGTTTCACCATAAAAAGGTAAGTATGTTAGGTGTTGAATTTGCAAATTAGCTTGCTTTAATCATTCCACAATATAACTATATATATATATATATCAAAACATCACATTATATCCTATAAATATATGCAATTGTTATTTCTCAATTAAGAATAAAAGTAAAGAAAGAAAGAGGTTCCCCTGGGAGATATCCCACAGGGTTTCACAGGAAGCCCCTCTCAGCTGAAAACCCTACTGGGCACATGGCTGGATCCAGGCCATCTGAGCATTTCTAGCTTGCCCTGAGTGCATCCTCATTCACCTGGCCACTTGTTCATAGATTCTGACTCCTGACTTACTTGTAACTGATCACCTAAGCACTATCCAGGGTTTAGGATGTCTGACTGTGCACTCCACCACTTGGTTTTGAATCTGCTTTGGGTCAATGCATGTCTTTTCCTTTCCTTGTTAACTATTCCTTACCCTCCCCAGGAGTGAGAGAAAATGTGTTCCTCAATCCTTAGTCTCAGAGCTCGTGAGAAAAGAAACTTGGCATTTCTATAAATAAGGGCAAATTCATAGCATTACCCAGTGATAAGGAGAAGAGTAACCTTTCCATTGGAATTTCTCCTTACTCTGCTATGGATACTGAATCACCCATGTGGTTTTCTTGGTTTTTGTTTTTTGTTTTCCCCCAAGATTCTGAAATAGATTAGCTCAACATAGGGGAAGGCTAAATCATTTTTGGTTGGTTGAATTTTAGTCACATCAATACAATAATGTCTTGATTAACTGAAGTGCTTGCGTACTTCAGCTGTGACTGAGTTCTCATCAGATTCAGCTTTTCCTGGGTGGCTGATCCCTATCCCATTCCTACCCTCCTTACCAGTCCCAGCAGCAACTGTGACCTGTCCAGTTATGCAAGGACTGCAGGAGAGAGGACGAGGGCACAGAATGTGGGCTTGAGAAGGGAAGCATTTCCCATTTCAATTCAATAAGTATCTTGAGCCCCAGGAAAGGTTATACCCTGTATTAAGGGCTAGATGATGAAGGCCAATAAGAGATAGACCACAAGGCCTTCCTGGAGCTTCTCATAAGTTTAGGAGACTGCCACACACACACATATCAGTCTCATCTGGTGACTGATAAAAATAGTGCCATAGGCTGGGCACAGTGGCTCATGCCTGTAATCCCAGCACTTTGGGAGGCCAAGGCGGGTGGATCACCTGAGGTCAGGAGTTCTAGAGCAGCCTGGTCAGCATGGTGGAACCTCGTCTCTACTAAAAATACAAAAATTAGCCAGGCATGGTGGCATGCACCTATTATCCTAGCTACTCAGGAGGCTGGGGCAGCAAAATAACTTGAACCCGGGAGACGGAGACTGCAGTGAGCAGAGATCGTGCCACTGCACTCCAGCCTGGGTGACAGAGCGAGACTCCATCTCAAAAAAAAAAATAGTGCCATAAACAAAGACTTATGAGTTCAAAATTAGTGGTCTTTTGCTTAGCCAGAAAATTCTAGGAAGGATTTCTGGAGAGATAGATGGATGACAAGTAGGAGTATTTCAGCAAAGAAAGATGAAAAAGGCATTCCAAGCAAAGATAAAGGCATGGGTGAGTGCCTGGAGATTCGAGACAAGTAGATTGGCATTGCTCAAGCATGAAGGATGCTTGATGTAGGCACTGGGAGGAGATGACATAGGAGAGGCAGATAGGGCCCAGGCAATGGGGGTCCTCAAACACCAACTTAGACAATTTCCACTGCATCAGAACACGCCAATACTGGCTTCCAGTACTGACTCTTCAAAGCAGTGACTCTCATACAGAAATTTCAACACTCCTGTAATGAGCCCATAGTGTATTAAATAGGTTGAGGGAGAAGTATGTTAAATACTGGTTAAAACTTTACCTTAACTCTCATTGCCATTCTTTTCTAAAATAAAATGGTCCATTTTTAGAACGTTATAGATAATAAACATTAGGATGATTGCTTTTCAGGGAGGTGAATGCAGAGCTTGGCTGATGGTGCAAGTCCTGGGATGTGCCCTGAAGTGTTTCCATCTATTCTGCTGAATTGTCTGTGGAAATGGAATGTGTTTTTGTGCAGAGGTGATTGGCTTCTCTCCACAAATTAGAGAATAGCCAGATGTTCCCTGATACTGGGATTTTGCAGTAGAGCCTGGGTATCGGCATCACAGTGTTCTGATGAAAACGGAAATGATGGATGATCTGCTAATTTATCGTAGCAACTTCAAGTGCCTATAGCATTTGAGAATCAAATGATTCAGTCCAATACTCTATTCAAACAGGCATTTTTTTAATTAAGCAAATGCAGTTAATTTAATATTGGGCCAGCCAGAAAACTTGTTGGGTTTACTTAAGAGTAGGTTTTCTTTTTTTAAATTTGACTTTAAGTTTTGTGATACATGTGCAGAACGTGCAGGCTTGCTACATAGGTATACATGTACCATGGTGGTTTTTGTGTGCTGCATTCATTATGATTACCTCAGCCTTCGATTCTAGCGCTCTTAATTTGTTTTTAGCCAAGTCTATTCTCTTCCTTACAACTTCATGAATTTCCTTTAAAGTTCTGTTTCTTTCTAATCTGTGATCTGATATCTATTAATACTTTCAATCTCTCTTTAGGCTCCTGCTTTATTGAATTGAAGTTCTTCCATGCAGAAAAACACTTGTTGGAATTACCTTACACTCATTTCTCTGACTTCTTTGCCTGGTATGTCCTTCCCTTTGTGATCTTTTCTCTAACGTTTTCACACAGTTTCATGTTGTTTCTTTTCATAGTACTCATTATGACTAAGATCTTCCATTTCAACATAATGCAAGTGAATCCTCCACGAAGTTTTTTTCTCAACTTTCTTGAAATTTGCTTATTTTCCTCTTAGAGCTTCTCTTCCTTTGCACTTTCATTAAAAGCACTGCCCTTGGGCTCCTGCTTCTAAAGTGGTAACAACCCCATGCCATGGGGAGGGCCACCTACCTTCAAGATATATTTCCTAATTCAGAATGGAGCCCTTGGCTTCCAATGGAGACAATCAATGCAGTGTCCACTTTCCACACTACCCCCGCCTTGTCCCAGGAGCCATTTCCACTTCAATCTCAAGACTGGGGGTGGATGGGGGCTGGGAATTAGACACAACTGTGGAGGTTGGCCATGACATTAGTCCACTGGGTAGGAGGGACTCCATCTTTCCTCTCCCTGAAGGCCTCTACTATTTGGGCCCTGGGGATTTCTCCCCTGGGCTCGCACATGGAGAACTGAGGGAAGTTGTTCTTCCTTCATCTCTCTGGAGCCCCTAGTACTCTGGCTCCTGCGGTCACCTGACCCACACTCCCTGTCCAGGAGGATAACCTGAAGCATAATAGCAATTGGCAAAGCAGAGTCTGCCCTGTGTGGACACCTGGTTCCTTCATTTGTCCTTCTGAGTGCCACCTGGGCTTGGTTTCGGCAGTGGCTACTGTGGTACTCACCCCCCTCAGCTTCTGCCTCTAGCAGCTAATGGCAGAGGTCTCTCCAAATAACCCCCACTCTTCTCTGCTGACTGCCTGACCTCACACAAGCTTTCATTTATGGGATGAGAGACACTGAAATTCTCAGCTTATTTCCCAAGCAGAGTGGAGAGACATGATTATTCACAAAGATACCAGAGCAAATTGCTTAAAATATATCAGATCATGTCATTTTTTTTGCCTAAAACCCTTCAACAGCCCCTCTCATTGCATTTTGAATAAAATCCTAAGACCTCACCATGGCCCACAGCCCTCCATGTATAGCCTCTTCCCTCTTCCTCCATCATCTGTGCCTCTTGATGGCGATCAGATATGCCACTCCCAAAATACGCCACTTTGGTGTGAGGCTCACTATGAGCTGAAGGCATCTGAAAATCAACAGATGCAAGAATTCTCTTGCCTCCCCTTTGATGCCCAAAAGCAGGATGCACATTTCTCTTTATGAAGGTGTCCCCTTCACCCTACCAGGAACAGGAGAATAACCCTTATCACTAGAGATAGAGTTGGCACCAAGAAAAGTTGCCATGAGCAAACCTTACTAAAATAACCACTTCTCTTCCGTTACTTTCCCCCGTATATGTTCTAGTCACTTTTCCATAACTTACCGTACCCTGAAACCCAACCCCACCTTACTTTGCTAAAATGGTATAATATACACAGTACTGAGTTGAACTGCTTCTTTGAGTTTCAATTCCTTTCTGTAAACACTTACCCACATAAAATATTAATATAATTTGTATTACTTTTCTCCTGTTAATCTGTCTTTTTTCCATTAAATTTGAAAGTCCTGGCCACTGAACCTAAGAGAGTAAAAAATGTTTTCTCCTCAACACTCTTTTTTTTTTCTTTTTGAAATGGAATTTCGCTCTTGTTTGCCAGGCTGGAGCACAATGGCATGATCTCAGTTCACTGCAACCTCCGCCTCCCAGGTTCAAGTGAGTTCTCCTGCCTCAGCCTCCAGAGTAGCTGGGATTACAGCCGCCTGCCATCATGCCCAGCTAATTTTGGTATTTTTAGTAGAGACGGGGTTTCGCCTTGTCAGCCAGGCGGGTCTCCAACTCCCAACCTCAGATGATCCACCTGCCTCCTTCCTGCAAAATGCTGGGATTGCATGCGTGAGCCGCCGCACGCAACCCCTCCTTCACACTCTTTCCTCCTTCCCCCCACAACCCAGCCAGACCAACCTTCCTCAATTCCTGAAATACACTGACCTCTTCTCAGCTCTTCCACACGTCCTTGCCTCCCTAGAAACGGCTCCCTAGAAACAGCCCTCCACTTCCCATCTCATCTCCAGGTTTCAGCTTAAATACAATAAGAGGGTCTCATCTAGGGATCTCCCTCACAGCACAGGTCATTTCATAGGCATTTCTGAAGGGCTGTGTTTGTTCTCAGCTCTTGTCTCATTAGAAAGCAGGCCCCAAACGGCAAGGACTAGGTCTGATACACTGACCACCAAATCACCCCAGCACCCAGCACAGCATCCATACACAGTAGGGGCTCAGAAACATTTGTTTATGAATGAATGCCTTCCCCTAAATAAATGATTAGGGTCAGGACAGGAGCCCCACCCACTCCTCAGTGTTCCTCTGGATAACTCTTCCAGTTCCCCATGAACTAAGGACCCAGACTTCCAAGACTAAGCCTGCAGTTTCACAGACTCAAAGCTTCTTCACCAGTCTGTAAATTAGGAGATGTTTCTCCCAAGAAAAGGAAGAGGGCATCTTCTCCCTCCTCCTTGACATAGCCCAGCCCCAGGGCCCAGGGTTTGTCCATACAGTCCACCAAGACAACGTTCCCCTCCTTCAGATGGCCGGGGTAAAATGTTTTACAGAAACTGAATATCACCTAAAGCACTTCCTTGTGCAACTTTACTGAGAAACTCAGAAATAAATGTTACAACATTTTAAAGAGATTCGGTATTTGGTGCCACATGAGGATACATAAAATGAATTAATTATTTAGCTATTTTCTGTAAAGTAGTTCAGTAATACCTTTGAGGGCTCTGTGTTTAATTCTACTAAAGGATTACAGTCAATCTAATTTCTCCCTTTCATATTTTACTAACTTTTTTTCCTTCTGTGTTTACTCCATTAAAGTCTCTAGCAGCATAAAAGATGAAAGGATGCATTCAATTGTTTTAAAATGCGAATTTCACTGAGCCTGTGGTGGCTGTTCAAGGTGATTTCTCCTTTAATGAGGATATGACTTGGGGAATCTCTGACTCCTCATGTAAACTGCCGAGTGTTCAGGTCACAGCCTCACTAATTTGGGCATTAATTTGATCAAGAGTAGTTTACATTGCAAACCTGCAAAACCTGCATTTCATTCACTATTAGCGACAACAAGGAACCAACTCCACGTATGTAAATCAAGCATTTACTCTTTTTTGGCAGGCCGAGTGGTAATAATCATAAGGTGATGGAAACCGCACACTGGTAGCAACTCCACATGCACAGAAGCTGTGAGGAAGTAGAAGTTCATACTAGTGGCTAAAACAGGCAGAATGCATTGCTTCCACGATAGCTGAACTCCAGGACAGGGAGCAATGAAAGGCCACCACAACTGGGAGATGCGATAATGTGGCCTTGAGAATGGTGGCGGAACCCAAATGTCCTCCCAGTTATCTTATGAAGCCCAGTTCTACCACTGATGCCTGTCTTCCTAACTGCGGAGTATACTTACATCTCATTATTGGGGTAATCTAAATGGGTCATGGCAAGCAAAAAGTCTCAAGGCAGTGCCACTAGTCCTATAAGGGGACCAGGTGGCAGGTACATCTGGCTCAATGCAAACATACCAAAGCTAGAGAAAAAAGTCAAATGCAGGCACAGCCAAGGGAGGGACCGCAGCATGTAGATAAAGGAAAGAATATTTCTATGGTCATGTTGGAGAAAAGTCTTCATCACACATCAACTATGTGAGCAGCCATGTGCCTGGCACGTGATAGCCACGGCCAGACATATGAGCACATGGACTGTGCAAAGCCACAGCCCCAGGTCCAGCTGGGAGTACAGTAGTGACCAACACAGAGTCCCTGCCCTCAAGAAGCTAATGTTCTAATGGGGGTCACAGGCAATAAACAAGTAAACAAACCAAAAATGTCACTCATCAGGTTGTGATCAGTGCTGGGGACAAAGTAAATTCATGGAAGGTATATTAGTTTCCTTCTGCTGCTGTAACAAATCACCATAAACTTAATGGGTTAAAAAACACAAATTTCTCTTACGTTTCTGGAGAGCAGAAGTCCTAAAATCCAGGGGTTGGCAGGGCTACGTTCTTCCCAAAGGCTCAAGGGGAGATTCCACTTCCTTTCTTTTCTCATGTCTACAGGCTGCCTGCATTCCTTGGTTTACAAGCCCATTCTCCATCTTCAAAGCATCTTTCAATCTCATTCCCTCTTTATATGTCTTTTCTCACTCTGACCCTCCTGCCTCTCATTAACAAGGATCCTTGTGATTGCATTGGCCCACCCAAATAATCCAGGATCAGCTCCCCATCTCAAGATATCTCAAAATCCCCTTTTTCCATGTGAGGTAAATATTTGCAGGTTCTGAGATTAGAACGTAGCCATCTTTAGCGAACTACTATTCTATCACAGAGGGTTAGGGACTACCATAGGAAGGCATGCAGGTAGAGGATTTGAAGCAGAGGGTCTAAGGCAGGACTGAGCTTGGCATTTTCAAGAGGAAAGGCTCATGTGAATGGAGGTTCGGTGGGAGAGAGAGGGTATGAAACACAGCCAGAGAGGTGGAAGGGGCTATGGTGAATTGCTTGGATTTTATTCCATACTCGGTAGGAAATTATCCAAAGATTTTAAGCAGAGGAGTCACATAATTTGATTTCTGCATTTCAAAGATCAAGCTTACTCTGGTTGTTCTACATAATTAGACTACATTGGGGCAAAAGTGGAAGCAAAGGGAAAGAAAGTGAGAGGCTATCACAACATTGCAGGTGGGCAGTGAAGGTAGCTTGGACTGGATGCTGGTGAAGGTGGCAAGAACAAGATGAGTTTGGAGTGCAGTTTGAAGACTGGGAAGACCCTGAGCAAAGATTTGGGTGATATAGTCCCAAGAAATCAGTGTGGGCATGAGAAAGTAAAGCAAGGAAGGGAAGAAAGTTAACAGAGGATGTATTAACCTCTGTGGACAACTGGGCCTCTGGCTACCTGGGGACCCTCTGAATCACCACTGCTCCATGGAAGGCAAGGACACCGAAATGTCTACCCACTAACTCTCATCTCTTGTTGACTGAGGGTTGCTCTGGTTATAATTTTCTGGCCATTCCAGATCCCCTTCAACCTCCAACCAGAGAACACCCTTGGATAGAGAACCAGAAAGCTGTTGGCATGTGAGACAACTGTCCATGGTGACCTCCACGGTGGGCTAAGGGACCCCCCCACAGCACCTTTAACTCTCAGATTCTTATGTCTTCTAGAAAGTCTGGGGCTGTTGCCCAAGGGGAGTGGCTGCTTTAGACAGTAACAGTCACAGTTCTATCGTGACTGACGGGAGGCTGAGAGAAGGGCACAGAGGACTCATAATGGCAGATTCAGGAAGATGCGGCTGTTCCGTCTATTTTATCAGTGAAATAAGAAAGGGGATAATCTGTTAAAGATGGGCTGGTGAAATTGCTGGAGATTTGTTGAAAGTGAAGGTATCATCAAGAAGCATGGAAAGTGAATTTACCAAGAAAACACAGCATAGGTGGGAGGAGAACCAAGGGCCCATTTGAGGTCAGAAACAGCCATCCCAGTTGCATATCTTTTTCCAGACACTTTCAGGTGTGTGGGTGTCAGCACACAGGTGATCTGGATTAATAAGGGCTGGGACATCGACAGGTGTGTGTGAAGAAGTGGGAGGAGAACCAGAGAGTTGAGGTTCATGCCCCGGCATCCGGAGGAATCCAGATTTTGTAGGGCCTGAAACTTACACATTTTTGGGTGCCGTCCTTAAGAAAAAGTTTACAAAATCACAGATATAAAATTGAAAACAAAAGCAAATATTTATTTAGAACGAGAAACTAGATCATAACAAATCACAAATTTTAGAACTCAACATACCCCAGAGACATCACTTAATCCAGGAAAATAACTTTTACTAACAAACACACTTATTATATTAATTTCTTACTTTTTGGCCTATTTATGTGCCAACAACTTTGCAATATTTTCTATAAAGAGGGTAGAAAGATAATTCAGCCTTTCTTCTAACAAGATTGATATTTGTTTGTTCTTACTGATGGTTGCGGTGAATAAAGCATGTGACTTCACACAGATACTCTTGCTGTTTGTAATACTACAGGTTTTATGCTACCAATAGAGACTTTTTTGACAAATTCTATTATACATGATGCCCATAAAAATACATATTGTGTTTGTAATTGTAAATGTTGCATCATTGAGGACATTGACTGGCAAGGCATCTATGAGAAACTTCCAGACTTGGTCCTGGATCCATATATTTCAAGCTCAATTCTCCCCCACTTCTCATATACTTCCAGTGCTGGGCACTGTTGGACATGCTCAGATCACAACATAACCTCTGGCCCTGGCCTCTCATGTCATGATGATGGCTCAATCAGCACAATAGGCAGGAGGCATATTCCTGGAAGCCATTTCTACATGAAGACAGCTAGCAATATTGTATCCATACCTAGACATGATCCCTCTAAACCCAAAGTAGATTCATGCCCCACTCAAATTCCCCTTAGCCACATCCCAAAACTGCCTGTGGCCACACCAGCCCCACCCACCAAAAGGGGATGTGCAACAGAGGGAAAATTTGTGGAGGAAGAGACAATGATTGTAACTCTATGGTTTAATATCTCACAATTGTAAGTTTTACAACTAACATGAGACCTGTGAACACATTGCTAGAGCCTCTCTTATGTCCTTGGAAGAGGCCTGTGCACGTGGAGACCTCAACGCCTAAATACCAATAGCTACACACTCAAACTTCTGTGTAAGGCATAATCGTAGTGATGGGTCAATCATCTCTAAGCTAGTCAAGAACTATGACATGAGAGGTGTTAGGCAGTGTGATAATGAATCTTAAGTGTCAGCTTGACTGGGCTAAGGGGTGCCCAGAGAGCTGGTAAAACATTATTTCCAGGCATATCAGGGAGAACATTTCTGGAAGAAATTACATTTAAATTGGCAGACTGAGTAAAGAAGCTCATGCTCACCAATGCAAGTGGGCATCATCTAATCTGCTGAGGTCCCAAATTGAACAACAAAAAAAAAATGAAGGAAGAGCAATTGTTTTCTTCTTGAGTTAGGACATTCATCTTCTCCTGACTTCAGACATTGGAGCTCCCGGTTGAGGAGCTCCCTTTGGATTCTGAAACTCACACCAGCAATCCCCACCCCTGGCTCTCAGAGCTTTGAACAAAGACTGAATTACACCCCCAGCTTTCCTGGGGACGACATATTGAGGGACCCTGGGGCCTCCATAATCATGAGAACCAATCCCGATAATAAATAAATCTTATTATATAGACACACAGAGACACAGAGACATACACACACACAGCACACACACACACACACACACATATATACACATATCCTATTTGTTCTGTTTCTCTGGAAAGCCCTGATTAATATAGGCAGTGAAAATAGAGCAAAGTAAATGAATGGAATGTGTGGCTCATGGTGAAAACAGTTGAAGTGGGTGGAATGGAGTCAATGCCCTGGGAATACAGGCAATGTGGGCCACAGGCTGAGATGCTTGGGTTCAAGACTTTGGATTCAGTGAAATTTCAATGGAAACAAGAACAAGTGTGTGACCATTGGTGTCATGGGCCTTAAATAGCATGGAAGTGATGATCACTGGACACAAGGAGTCCAGGGAACTTCAGAGGCACTGAATGGATTCTAGAGAGGCATTGTCCAGTATACTAGCCACCAGCCACATGTGGCTACTCTACTCAAATTTAAAAGAGTTAAAATTAAATGTGGCTGGTGGCTACTGAATTGGACAGTGCAGATAGAGAACATTTCCATCATTGCAGAACATTCAGTTGGAAAGTGTTGCTCTAGAAGATAATTGGAATTATTGAGAATTATGGCCAAAGTGTTTAGGTATAAGAAAACCATAAGCCAGATTACCTGAAGTCAAATCCTGGCTCCGCCAATCACTACCTAAGAATCACCTTAGACGTATTGTTTAGCCTGTCTCTGCCTCATTTTCCTTGACTTTGAAACGTGGACTAATAACAGTACTTACCTTAGAAGGTTGCTCTGAAGATAAATTAACATACATAAAGCACTTAGAAGAGTACCTGGCAGTAGGAAACGCTATTCAAGTGTTAGCTAAGGTGATTATATGCTAAATCCTGAAATGAATGAAGGAGAAGAAAAGGGAGAGAGAGCCAGAGTCAGAAGATTATTGTCTGAGGAGCAGCAAATGGCATAGCTTGATGGTGGGGCTTGCAAGAAGCTGGGATATTTACAGGGGACACCAAACCCATTGGGGCTCTGCAAAACATAGTATGAAAAATATGAAAAACAACCCACTCTTAGGAAGTCTGTAGGGAAGCTGGATATTCAGGGTGCAGCTTCATATCTGCAGGTGTATGAATGTGAGAAAAGCGTTCAGAGGAGAGATTGTGCTGCATCAAGCTTTGCCGATGGTGGCCCCTGTGTCCCAAAGGGTCCAGTGGAAAAACCAGAAAGCAGGGCAGGTGGGGAACTGGTTCAAACTACACTCAGACCAGCATAAGAGTCAGAGTGGCAATGGTTTACCTGGAGGTCGGCACTTCCGGTGGTGCCTGAGGCGTGCAGGGTTGGAATTCATGATATGACAGGATGCAAAAGGCCTGATGCCCCCCAGGGGAACGTGGGCACTCATCATACTCACAGCCTCCTCCTCAGGTCATGTGGGTGTTTACAGTGGTATGTTGGGCAGTGTGTTGGGGGTCTTCAGAGAAACAGAATCAATAGGATAGATATGAGTATATAAAAGGAGATCTATTATGGGGGCTGGCTCATGTGATTATGGAGGCTGAGAAGTCCCTCATTCTGCCTTCTGCAAGCTGGAGAACCAGGAAAGC
Source organism: Aotus nancymaae (assembly GCF_030222135.1). NCBI lineage: Eukaryota > Metazoa > Chordata > Mammalia > Primates > Aotidae > Aotus > Aotus nancymaae. Next base: position 10,540,327 of record NW_026988421.1, read on the forward strand.
CAGTGGGGTAATTCAGTCCACATCTGAAAGCCTGAAAACCAGGGGAACAAAACCAAGGACAGAAGAAAATGGGTGTCCCACCTAAAGAAGAGAGAGAGAATCTGCTCTTCCTCTCTCTGTTTGTTCTATGCAGGCTCTCAGTGGATATTCAATGGTGCCCACTCACATTAGTGAGGGCAGATCATCTTTACCCAGTCTACTGATTCGAATGGTAACCTCTTCCAGACACACCCACATGAATACTCACTACCAGAAATAATGTTTTACCAGCTGTCTGGCACTTAGCCCAGTCAAGTTGACACATAAAATTAACCATCACAGGCAGTGACAGACAGAAGAGTGGAGCTCCAGGTGAGTTAATATTTGAAAATCAGGTGATTCTTTTGTTTTAATCTGCCTGCTAAGCAACATACCCCTGTTTTATTCCTCCTCAGTCATCTTTCCACATATTCATCTTACTCACCCACAAACGCATCCACCCACCTGTACATCCAACTGTCCACCCTCCTACCTTTCCACTTGTCAGTCCACCCATCCACTTGCTACCCACTCATATATCCAGCCATTCAAATCCCTATTAAGCACTTAATAAGTACAAGACATGACGTTCAGTGTTTCATTTAGACAACCTTTTCATTTCCAATCACATATCTCAATTTCCCTTTAAAATGATGAATTTCATGCATGTAAACCCCTTGTCTCATTTATAATTTTATCTTCAAGGCTGCAGTTCAAGCCATTTTTCTCTCCATAGAGGCCCCTTTTCCTCCACGCTATTTGCATTACTTGTGCATGACTAATTAACTTCTCTAATCACAGTAAGCCTCCTTCCAACACTGTATTAGGAAAGCACACATCATAGGCATCGTGGTGTTGTTTCCTTAAATATAATAAGAAAACAATAGCTTAGGGTTTATAATTTTACTAACAGTAGAGACATTTGCCAGAGATGGATAAATAAAATCAAGTTCAGTTGCTAACAAAAAAAAAAATGGATAAGCAGAAGAAAGGATTATGAAAAATATGTGCTAAGCCTGCTTGTACTGTCTCCAGAGTAATATTTTGAGAAAGGATAGTAACAATAGCTGACATTCATAAAAGTCTTACTGGCCAGATGCAGTGGCTCATGCCTGTAATCCCAGCACTTTGGGAGGCCAAGGCAGGCAGATCACATGAGGTCAGGAGTTCGAGACCAGCCTGACCAACATGGAGAAACCCCATCTCTATTAAAAATACAAAATTAGCCAGGTGTGATGGCACATACCTATAATCCCAGCTACTCAGGAGGCTGAGGCAGGAGAATTGCTTGAACCCGGGAGGCAGAGGTTGTGGTGAGCTGAGATCGTGCCACTGCACTCCAGCCTGGGCAACAAGAGTGAAACACTGTCTCAAAAAAAAAAAGAACCTGAAAGTTTTATCAAGTGCTTAGTTATGTGTGTGAATTATTTTATTTAATTATCACTGCATTAAAAGATAAATTGAGCTATTACCCCACTTTGTAGATAGGGAAATGAAAGCATCACTCCATCTTGCAGCCAAGCATAGGTGGTAAAGCTGGGATTACAGCGAGGCAGCCTGACTGGAGCCCAGGCTCTACCCCTGACACTCCCGCTTTGTATGAAGGGGAAACACTGAGCATTGAGGCTTCATAGGAGGCCAGGTGTAAAGTGGATATAGCAAGGCCTAAAAGTCAAAGGCCCCACATGCTAGTCTCAGTCCTGCTGCTGCCTAACTTGTGACCTTAGGTAAGTTACTTTACCCCTGTGGTCCTTGTAAAATGAGAAGGCTGGGCTACGTGATCTCTTACATCTGTCAGCCCAAAGCCTGAAATAGCTACATCACCACATTGCTATCTCTGGAATTCATCTGTGGTGTTAAGCCAAAGTTGCCAGAGTTACCCAAGCAATCAGAATTACCCAGAGCAAGAATCATAGGTGGAAATATCAACGCACCAACAGTAAAACACTTCCTGGGCAATTCTGTGCCTGAAGAGAATGCCAGAGAAGATACCAGCCATCAGAAACTATGGCACAGCAGCACCTTGATGCCATCTCCTGGAGGACCTGCAAACCCTACTGCATTCTTTTCTTTTCTTTTCTTTTTTCTTTTCTTTTAAGACAGAGTCTTGCTCTGTTGCCCAGGCTAGAGTGCAGTGGCACAATCTCAGCTCACTGCAACCTCCACTTCCTGAGTTCAAGCAATTCTCCTGCCTCTGCCTCTGCCTCCTGAGTAGTTGGGATTACAGGCACCCACCACCACACCAGGCTAATTTTTGTATTTTTAGTAGAGATGGGGTTTCATCTTGTTGGCCAGGTTGGTCTCGAACTCCTGACCTCAAGTGATCCAACTGCCTCGGCCTCCCAAAGTGCTGGGATGACAGGCATGAGCCACTGCACCTGGCTTCCCACCACATTCTTTACGAGCAACAACTTACAAGGAGGCACATAAGGAGGATCCAGCACAAAGTTGATTGACTCCTTGACTCCTCCATTTAACACATACGTGCTGTGTACCTACTACATGCCCTGGAAGCAACCAAGTGCTGGAGATGCCATGCAAGTAGAAAACAGAGACGAGAGACAAATACCAAACACCCAACTTAGAGAACGATGACTCACCTTGTATTAGAAGCGTGCACAAATGTTTTGAGGGCATAATCAAGAATCCATGCTCTTTTTCATACCATTGGCTTCCTTCAGTTCCTTAAACTTGCTAAACATTTTCCTTCTGCTTTCCTAGGGTCTGAAATGCTCTTCCCCTTGCCCTAGAGATGAAGGCCTCCTATTCATCTTCCAAGGATCAGATTACAAGTCTCCTCCTCAAAGAGGTCTCCTTTGATCTAGAATTCCTCTGTCATTCTCCAGCTTAGCGTCTGATTAACCTTGTATTACCTACCACTGTTTTCAATCATTTGTATTTATATATTTACTTTTCACTTTACACCCTCAGGAGGGCAGGCATTACATCTGCTGTTATCCATGGTATCCCCAGTGCCCCAGTTAGTGCCTATGTGTAATTTCAAATGTTTTCTGAACAAATAGATGTCTGAGGAGGAAGGGAAGCCTTCATAGGGAAGACATCTAAAGGAAGAGCGGGATTCCTCAGTATGCAGAGTGAGGACAGAGGTTTTAGGAGACCAGCATGTGCAAAGGCACTGGGGTAAGATCAAGAAGGCTGATCCCAGAAAACTGCCTGATGGGGACTAAGGGACTTATTCTCCTGTTGATGCCTGAGGGCCTAGCCCTGAAAGTGTCACCCCTTCCATCTCTCTTCACTGGGAAAATGTTGAGTCAGAGCAAACTTGCTCAGTCTAAAATAAAGCAAGGCTAAGAAAATCAAGGAAATGATGCAAATACAGCTTATCGGGTACATAGGTGGGGGAAAAAAAACCCTCACAGTTGATGAAAATGAACAATAATTTGTTTCCAGATTGTTCTACAAAAAGCATACACTATGTTTGTCTTGGTGTAATTTACTAAAAGGACTGGCAGACAGTCCTTAGCACATTAGTTTAACTTATAGTTGCTTATAGGCCCATTGTGTTATTCTCATCACTCATGAGATCAACTCTGGATAAGACAGTTCTGTAAAAAAAGAAAAAGCCAGGCAAGGCCTGTCTGCCTTCTCTTCAGCCCCAGGTATTAAGTGCCTTCTTCTCAGCTCATCCTTCACTCATAAGGATGGGAGGATGCACATGCACGTGGGGCTTCCTCTGAGTTGCAGAGCATCATAGAAATTTGGTTTGTGGCATCTCGCAGTCCCTACTCAAATACAGGTGCCAAGTCTCGTCCCTTCGTGTTACCTATCTGCATAGAAAGTGTACTCTGGGGCTTCTAGTCTGGAGAGAAGAAATTAACCAGTGCTACACAGCAAGGATGCCACATTACATTTAGATTGATTCCAAACATGCTCATGGCAGGGCTGGTGCCACAGTGCATACCCCAACAGAATTAATGATGATTAGATACCCTCCTTGTCAAGTAGAATCGGAGAAGTGGTAATTACTCGAGTTTATGATTTCTCAAACAAAACAAATGAGCACACCCTTCCTAATAGAAAAAGCCCCCCCATCTAAGCATAGCGACTCCTTGGAGTTTCAGTGGATACCAGATCCATTTCTAAAGGAAGCATCGTGTCTTACAAAACAAAGGTTGGAGACTACAGTGGAACCTTCCTAGAACTAACTTTATGGTGGGATTGTTCAGGGAAGCTACAGCATCATAGCCCATAGATTTACTGTGTTATAAAACACAGGCAAAATTATACTTCGAAATACTTATTGATTGAGTACGATGAAGGTTTCTGTATGTCTTAGTCAGTTTGGGCTGCTATAACGGAACTCCATAGACTGGGTGGCTTAAACCACAGACATTTGTTTCCCATAGCTCTGGAGGCTGGAAAGTTCAAGATCAAGGTAGCAATAGATTCATATGTGGTGAGGGCTCTCTTCCTGGCTTGCAGATGGCCACCTTCTTGCTATGTTATTACATGGCACAGAGCAAAAGAGAAAGAGAGAAAGAGAGAGAGAGCACAAGAGCAAGAGCACACTCTTGTCTCTTTTCCTCTCTTATAACGGCACCCTCATCATTTCATCTATAGACCTAATTACTTCCCAAATACTGCCACATTGAGGATTAGGGCTTCAACATATGAATTTGGAAAGTGGTACATTCAGCCCATAGCAATAAGCAATAAAATGTCTTTGCCGCCCTTATCAAACCCAGCTTCGAAGTCCACTGTTGAAAAACTTGAATTCCCCCCCAAATAACGCTTTAATTTTTTAAATTATCAGTGCTCCTCCAAAGGGAAGTTAAACTTTTGAATCAATTAGAAAGTTCTTAGTCATCAGGTATATTTAAACAACACCCAGTCCTGTGATTTGAAGTAGTGTTTGTCTAACCTCTCTGGGGACCACTTGACAGTGCAAAATGCTCAGATGGCTCCTGGGGGCAGCTGCTCTACGTTTTTCTACACAAGTAACAACCATTTTCCTGGAATTTCCAGGAAGATGAGGTAGGAGGTGTTCCTGTTGCATTATGATGTACTTAAACAGCTCCATACGTCAAATAGCTTGTGCCGAGGAATTTGTTTTTCACCAGGAAGACAGTTAGGGGCCCTCAGGACCCAGCTCCATTGTCACAGGTTACATAAAATGACTGTATCTCACAATGTCTCTAATGCAAACAGCTCCACTGAGTCTGCAAAGTTCAAAACACATCTGGGAGCATGGAATGGTTCCTCCAGGAAACCACTTTGCCGGCATCCATGATGTGCAGGCATAAAATATACAAAAGACAATTATTCAAAGACAGAACTGTTCTCTTTCCCTCTCCTTCTCCCTCTCTTACATTCTCTCTCTTTCTCTGTCTCTCTGGCAAGTAACTTAGTAAATGTATGGTGCCAATTTATCTATTATTAAAATGACTCCATAAAATGAAGGAGAATAATTCAATACTTTGGCCTGTAAAAATGAAATGGACTGCGTCATCCATAAACGGGAGGCTGGGTTAACATGCTTTGCTCATTCCAGAATGTAATTTCGTTATTTAACCTGCCTTGTCCTGCCTTACCTACCACGCTCCCCTCCTGCTGGGGTTGTTTCCCACTCCGGGCTCAGGATAATTCTGCAGAGACTGCAGATGCAAGAAAATGTGTGCAAGGGAACTTCCACTATGACACCCTCCCACATTATCATTATTTTAACAAAGGCAATGCAAGCACAGGCACAGAGAGGGAAAAAGAAAATCTCAAACTGTACAGAGAAAGGGTCAAAGTGAGAACGGACCACTCTCTCTCTCCCCTTCCACTTTGAGTCTTTTGCAAACATAACCATTATCAACATTTTCTGCACATCCTTTCAGTAAAATATTAATGTGTGTAACTGCATACATTTGCATATGCTTTAAAATATTCAATTAGGGTTATGTTTTATATATGCATTTACTATTCTTGATTTTTCTCGTAATTTGTGTTGAAAATCATTTCACATCCCATACATCTCTTTTTAAATTTACTTTTTATTGTGGTAGAACATATATATAAAACTTATTTTAACTCTGTATCCATTAACCCATTTTATGCTGGAGGTTGCAATTTTTGGAATTGCAGACGTGTGAAAAATCAGACCTTGGTGATGACCTTGAACGGTAGGATATAAATAACTCCCACAGGCTTAGCATTCCAATAATGGAACACTAGGCATAAATGGGCAACAACTCCCCATTTTCCTCTCCCTCTAGCCCCCAGGAACCTCTTTCTACTTTCTGTCTCTACAGATTTGCCTATTTCAGGTACTTCTTCATATAAGTAGAATCAAATATGTGCCCTTCGATGCCTGGCTTATCTCACTTAGCATGTTTTCAAGGTTCATCCATATTACAGCATGCATCAGAATTTCATTCTATTTTTTTTTTTTTTTTTTTTGAGACGGAGTTTCGCTCTTGTCACCCAGGCTGGAGTGCAATGGCGCGATCTCGGCTCACTGCAACCTCCACCTCCTGGGTTCAGGCAATTCTCCTGCCTCAGCCTCCTGAGTAGCTGGGATTACAGGCACACACCACCATGCCTAGCTAATTTTTTGTATTTTTAGAGAGATGGGGTTTCACCATGTTGACCAGGATGGTCTCGATCTCTTGACCTCGTGATCCACCCGCCTTGGCCTCCCAAAGTGCTGGGATTACAGGCGTGAGCCACCGCGCCCGGCCTCCATTCTTTTTTAAGGCTGAATCATATTCCATTGTTTGCCTATGGCACACTTTGTTCATGCTTTTATCTGTTGATGAACACCAACTTTTGGTGACTGTGAATAATGCTACTAGCATACAAGTATCTTTCGAGTCCCTGCATTTAATTATATTAGGTATAAAGCTAGGAGTGGGATTGCTAGATCATATGGGAATTATCTATTTAACTTTTTAACTGCCAAATCATTTTCCACAGCCACTGCGCCATTTTACATTCCCACCAGCAATGCACAGGGTTCTGATTTCCCCATATTGTCCCCAGTATTCATTATTTTCATTTTTAAAAAATTAGCCATCCTAGTGGGTATGAAGTTGCATCTCACTGTGGTTTTGATTTGATTTCTCTAAAGAATAATTTCTCAAATGACTAAGTTTTTAAACATCTTTTCATGTGCTTATTAACCATTTGTTCATCTTCTTTGGAGAAGTATCTCAAGTTCTTTGCCCAATTTGAATTAGACTGTTTGTTCTTTTTGTTTTTTAGTTTTATCTATTTATTTTTAAATAAACTTTTTAAATTGAAGCATTCCACATATAAAGTGCCAAAATCATCAGTATAGAACTTAATGAATTTTCAGAGTGAATACATTCAAATAGTCACCATCTTTATCAAGAGATAAAATATAATTCAATTCCCCAGAAGGCTCCTTCATGCCTCATTCTAGTCACTAGTTACCCCCAACAAAGGTCACCCTCACCCCAGCTTCTATCACTATCATTTAGCTTCTCCCGCTTTTGAGCTTTAGACACTTGTAATCATAAGGTATAATATGTCCTACAGGTTGAGTATATTTTATCCAGAATACATGAGACTAGAAATGTTGTAAATCTTTTTTTCAGATTTTGGAACATTGGTAGTATACTTACTGGTTGAGCATCTCAAATCCAAAAATTCACAATCCAAAATGATTCAATAAGCATTTCCTTTGAGTATCATGTTGGTGCTCAAGTCTTAGATTTGGAGCATTTCAGATTCCAAATTTTCAGATTAAGAATACTCAACCTGTATTACGTTATCTTCTGTGCCCAGCTTCTTTTACTCAACATTATGTTTGTGAAATTCATCTATGTTGTTGTACAGAGCAGTAGTTTATTCATTTTAATTGGTGTATGATATTCCAATAGCATGTTTATTCTACAGTTTATTGATACAATCTGTGATGTTTGGATATTTGAATTGTTTCCAGTTTTGGCTAATATAAATACTGCAATTAGGAACATTTTTATAATGTCTTTTGGTTGTTATATACATGCATATCTGTGGCGCATACACATAGCAGTGGACCTGCTGGGTCACATGGTATGCTTTTTTTTTTTTTAGCCTTATTAGAAGCCAATAGTTTCCAAAGTGGTTGTACTGATTTGTACTCCAACCAGTAATATAATTATCTTAGAATAAATATCCAGATTAATTTTAGTAATCCATTGTATAGATGTTCATAATTAAACTCTCTATTCTACTAAAATGTTTAGCTTATTTGCAGTTTTTAGATTTTTATAATTTGCTATTATAGACAGTGCTGCAATGAGTATTCTTGCACATATAAATTAGCAAAGTTTTGCAAATATAACCATAGGGTAAACTCCTAGCAGGATAACTCCTTTGCAAACATGTCTGTGCATTAAACATTTTGATAGACATGACCAAATTACCCTCCTACGTGGTTGCAAACATTTCTACTCCCACTGACATTAGGAAATTGACTGCCAAATACTACCTCCCTACCCTGTTCCAACAACAGTTAATTTAATTGTTTCCAATTTGATGGGTGAACAATGGCATCTCTTTGCTGCTCTGATTTGCATTCTTCAATTACGGAGTGAGGTTCTTTCATTTTTAACCTGTCACTGTAGTCAGTGACAAGAGGAGGCAGCCACTTAACCCAAAGATAGGACAAGAAGCTTCCTTATCACCACATCAGCATCCTCTCCATGCAAGACAAATGGTGAATCCAACTCAGATTTGGCTGTCAGGCTCTAAAGTTCTCAAAAGCATGGAGTATATCATAGCATTGCTGTTTCCAGTACAATTATTGGTGGCATCCCAGCTGAGAGATGGGTCTCGGTGGGCAGGATGGCTGTCTCATGACTGGCTGCTCCTTCTTGCCCAACCGTTCTCTTAAGAGCAACTCTGTTATGTCTGTTGAGGCAACAGGAGATCTCAGCTTCACCACCAGCAGCAGCATGACTTGTGAGGACTTGCCTGGGCTGATCAAAGTCCTCATGGCTTCCTTTGACCAAGAAAGTTTGAGTGTTGAATTCTCCCTACGGTTGGTGAGTACCATCTCTGTAAAGACTCTAAATGTGAGTCCCATGCTACCTGGTTTCCAAGCAATATTGAAGGCTGCTGTGTTTGCTTCTTATGGCTGCCATAACAAATTACCACAAACTAGGTGGCCTCAAAAACAAAAAATGAATTATCTTGTAGTTCCGGAGGCCAGAAGCCTGAAAGCCAGGTGTTAGCAGAGCTATATTCTCTGGAAGGCTTCAGGGGAGAATCTGCTCCTGACCTCTCTCCTGGCTTCTGGTGTTAGGACAGGCCTGGGCATTCCTCGGCTAGCAGCCGCATAGCTCCCATTTCTGCCTCCATTATCATCACGTTGCATTATCCCTGTGTGCACCTGTGTCCAAATTTCTTTCTTCTTCTAAAGTCACCAGTCATACTAGATTAGGGTCCACCCCAAAGACTTCATTTTAGCTTGAATACATCTTCAAAGAATTTACTTCCAAATAAGGTCACATTCACAGGTACTGGGGGTTACGACTTCACCATTTATTTTCTGGGAGATACAACTTAACCCACAACAGCTGCTAAATCTAGACACTTGCCTCTAAACTCTTACCTTCCCAACTCATTCTTCACCTTAACACCAAGTGACCTGAGTCATTTTTTTTCTAAATTATAGGAACTGTTCTGCCATGCCCTTCCTAGGATGTATGTCACAGCTCTGGCCATTTGCAGAATCGAGTCCAAACTCCTTAGCATGGAGGCCCTCCAGTACCCATCCCTTTCTCATTTCTGCCTCTTCTTCACTATTTCCCCATCATATGGCTTGCATTTCCTGGCTATCTACCCTTCCCCAACATACCCTGCTTTTTGACTTTTATTTCTAAGCCCAGAATGTTATTCCCTCATGCAATCTGCCTCCTGAACTCTTTATTCATCCCTCAAGCCATCCCCAAAGCAAATACCACCTCTTCCAGGAAGCCTGCCCCAATCCTCCCTTGGGGTGGGAAGGTTAATTCATCTTCCTCTAAAATCCAAACCCCACTCCTGGTATTACTTCCTTTTGCCTATGGCTACGTCTTGGTGTGTCCTTTCCCTGCCAGGACATCTCTTCAAGAAAGACTGTGTCCTGCATAAGTGAATGCCAGCACATAGTAGGTGCTATTGAAGTTTCTAGAAGAGAGATATAGATGATTTAAGGACAGTGGTGTGAATTTCTAACTGGTGGCAGCAGAGTAGAGTCAGCACACCCCATGTCAGGTGCTCGTGAAAATGAATAGGAACCTCTTCAAGATAAATCCCTTCCCTAGTGAGGAAGCTTCTGATACCTACTCTTGGCATAATGACTGAAGACAGCACTGACTCATTCTCCCAACTCTGAGGACAGGGCTATGTCCTATTTGTCTTTATACCTCATGGGCCTAGTACAGCACAATAGGTCAATAGGTCCCTGGTGAGTAATATCTGTTTGATAAATTAATTCCTTGACCACTGAACCAGAACTAGGCACAGTGCTTGCTGGTGATAAGAAATGGAACCAAGCTTAGGTAGCGTTGCTAATGTTAAACACCTAGCATAGTGGCCCTCAAACAGCAGGGGCTGTTGGTACTGTCATTTATTACTAAAAGGAGAGTGAACTTGACTTAGATTTGGTCTCGATGAAACTGCATTTCTTTCAGAGGTTGAATTGAGTTTCCTGATGAGTACCAAAAGTGCAACAATTTGGTGGCATTGAGGAGAAACCTGAAAGCTTGTTCCCAGAGGTGCTGGTGGCAGAAAATTCAGAAGCAGTTTCTTCCTTCGTGTGAAGTGGCCACAGGGCACATACAGGCAAGGCCCAGAGAGTGCTGTGAAGCAGGGTCCAGGGTTTTCCATGCCCTACCTCCAACCCATCCCCGCTGCCCACCAGCTCTTTCACAGTGTTTCTTATCTCAGCAAATGACCCCACTGTCCATCCTGGCATCAAGTTAGGAACTTAAATGTCATCCTGTAGCCTGAACCTCTCCACTACCTTTCTAAATCTAAAACTACATCTTGTCAATGTTACTTTTTGAATTGCTTCCAAAGATCCAATTATTTTCACTACCATCACCATCCCATTTCCCCCATCCCTCCCTGGCTTCCTACTGCTCTCCCATTTCCATTCCTGCTCCACCTACACCACAGCCAGAGAGGTCCTTGTGAAATGGAAATCAATTGTATTTAACACACACATTCACAAACACTTGTTCTTAAAATCAATTGTATTTAACACACACATTCACAAACACTCGCTTCTGAAACCCTGTAAGAGTTTCCCCTTGGTATGGGAATAAGAACAGGAATCCCTGGCAATGCCTACCGGACCCTGCATACCCTGTACAATACTGCCTGCCCTCTCAGACCCACCTTGGCTTATTCACCCTCACTCATTGCCACACTGGCCTTTACTCAGTTCCTGGTACACGTGTGCCCCTTCTCACCTCAGGGCCTTTGAACTTGCTGATCCATCTTTCTGGAATGTTCTCTCACCTTGAACCAAGTAAGCCAACCTCATCCTTCAGGTCCCCTTCCAGCACTATTTCCCTGGAAAGCCTTCCTTATCTTTTCTGCTTAAATCCGATCTCCTACTGCACACTCTCTGATGCCATGTGCCTCTCCTCTTTTCCGCTTTAGTGTTCACTGTACATTTATTTGATGTACATTTCTCTCTTACTATGCTGTAGGCCCCATAGGGCAGGCACTTCCCAAAGGAAGGCACTGTGTTTTCTCTTCATTATCACATTCTCCTGACCTAGTCAGTACCTGACATGTACTAGGTACACAGCAAACACTTGTTGAATGGATATATGATGAATTATGAATGAATGAACATGTACATGCCTTTGTAGTTGCCTGTGTGCCCACTTGATTGAAATTCCGGTATCTTGTAGCACACAGCAGGGTCGGGGAGATGATTGTTTTTTGGGCACATGTAAGGGAAGTGTTACTGATCACCCAGCTTGTCATAAAATAATCTCAGGAAGGCAATCACTGCAGCTACCAGGACAGTGAGTGAGCAAACAGTGTGGGCCTCCCCACAGTTGCCACTAGTTGAAAATGCTCCCCAAGTATCTTATATAAAACTGTTCAGGGAGGTTATTTATGCTGATTTATCCATTGGAACAGTGGAGGATGTTTGCCAAGAATAATGATTTCCATTGCAGCTCAGGTAGTGCTTCTTCTGAGAAAACGACCCAACAGATTTGGCTGCCTCTCTAGGCACCTGTTTGGAGGTACAGAAACGACATCAACAAAATAGAAAAGAACCCCTTTTATCCTTCATTTACTATGCCAAATGGGCAGGCAGCCATTCAACTAAAGCCCAGTCAAACAATTGAGACAGATATAAAATGAGGAGGTGTAGCAGCAGCAATGGTGAGAACGATGCTGAGCGTGCTGAGTGCTGTTTATTGAGCTCTCTCTGCACGCCAGGCGCAGTGCAGGACACCCTCTAGGTATGCTCTTGTTTAATCCTCACAAATGCCCTCCAGATGTCCAGATGTGGGTCCTTTTGACTGAGAAATGAGTGGCTCAAAGAGGTTCAGTGTATCAGCCAAAGTCCACAGCAGGAAATTGTGTAGCCCAGAGCTCCAGACCTGGGTACGTGTGACTCCAGCAGAGTCACTGTAGATTATAAACCAGATAAATCAGCTCCCTGGTGCCTCTGCTTCCCCACCCTCTGGCCCAGTCAGTTCCGCTACACCAAAACTGGGGGATTGAGCTCACATCTGATGCCAACTGTGTGACTGGAAATCCAGACAATCCTCACAGCTCTGTGGTGTACAGTATTATCATCCCATTCACAGATGGGCAAACCGAGGCCTGGGGAGGTTACTACATGCCTACAGTTCATCATTAGTAAGTGCCTTTCCAGATATTTGAACTCAAGACTCCAGCTTAGGAGCTTCTGCCTTATTTGACTCCCCTTCCTCCATGTACTGTGGCCCCTCTTCTGTCCATAGCCAGTATCTCTCTCACCCCCAAGCCGAGGTTTCCAGCAACACCTAAGGAGAAAAGGATTAGAGAATTGAGACCCAGGCTGGTGGAGAACCCCCTGCCTAGTTTAAAAAAACTAGTTTTAAAAAATTAGTTTTTTAAAACTAAGCCTGGTTCCTTTGCATTTCTGGCAGGTGCTGATTGCAACAATTACTCTGCTCTCTTTCCAGAGCTACTAAAAGCACATACAGTGAGAGGTCACTAGCAAAATAAAGACCCTCTATTGAAATAATAGGTCTGATTTAAATTAATGTTCTGTAGTCTAACCATCCATTTTGGGGGAATCAGAAACCACAAAAGGATTCTATCACCAAATCTGCTATTCCTTTCCCCAGAGCAGACATATCCCAAGACTCAACCTGGCAAAGTCAGCTGAAGCTGCCACTGCTGAAACTCTGAAAATGGCCCCCCAGTTTCTAAAACATTCCCCCTCCCTTGGAAGTTGTAGAAAGGTATCAGGTTTCATTGGAGACCTCTGTCAGTCCCCAGCTACTTCAGAGCCTGAGGATGTATTGGAATGATGGCTCTTTGAACAGGTTAAATTACATCTGCTGAGAAAGGAAAGTAGACAAAATACAACTGAGAAATTCCATCAGTGTTTCCTTGACAAAAGATCTCTTCCATTATGACTTCAATTGTTCGCTCAGCCTTTCTGATTAAAATGGAATTACTCTCACATTGAATGGAAACTATTCTTTCTACATAGAAACAAAAATTACAGAATTTTAAATGACACAATCTAAAGTTAGACAAGCGGGACATGGGCAGGACCTACTCTGAGCACTGTACCCCAAAACCTTGCCTGGGTGGTTAAGGAGGGGGTACATGAGTATCCACAGCCACAAACTCCCTGAGGGCAAGAATCTTGGTCTAGAACAGAGGTTGGCATTTAAAAAATGCTTGAAAAATATTTATTAAATGATCAAATAACAAAAGTAGAGACAACCCAAATATCAACCAGTAGAGAACGGCTAAATGAATGAAGGCATACCAAGACTACGGCTCAAAGGTTAATTATAAAGCATAAGCCAACATGTTAGCTGCGATGGTATACTGCTAAGGGCAAAGGGAACACCTCACATTGTCACACCTTTTTGCCAGAATGAAAAGAACAAAAGCTATGGATGAGAGAGAGAGAGAGAGAGTGTGTGTGTGTGTGTGTGTGTGTGTCTAAGGGTCTGGAAGAATACACACCAAACTGCTAGCAGTGTCATGTCTCAGGAGCTGGACTAGAGAAGAGGATTTAGGGAATGAAAGACTATTATTTATGCCCTTCCATTGGGTTTCAATTTTTAATATCAATGTGTATTAAATCTGTAATTGAAAAGAGAAGCAAATTAATCATATAAAAAATAAAATCAGTTTCCTGTTGATTTATAAATTGAGATATTGGCCATACAGGCTTCCAAGTTTCCAGTTCTCTGAGACTGTGGCATTCATTCGTTGGCATAGATCTGTCTCTCTGGAACTCTTGAGATTCCAGGTTTGAATATGCAGCCAGTAATTCTTGGTCACATGACAAGGGTGACGGTGGGCAGAGATGGTATTGGAAGTTTATAAAATACAAGGCTGAGCCCTGGCCAATCACTTTGCATGAAGCATCAGAAATTAAAATATCTGCTGAAAATAACTGGAAAAATTATGTAAGTTGTGTGTCATGGGAACTTTGAGACAAAGCTCTGGAGTGGGAGCCACAACCATTAACAGTACTATAGTAAACACAGTATACCCACTGGGCAAGGGCTCAAGATAATAAACACAACTGCTTATTCACCTGGAAGGTCCCAGGCACCAAACTCTGGCAGAGGCTAAGAAGGATATCAGAGGCAATAATCTGTGGCTGATATAGTTTGGCTGTGTCCTCACCCAAATCTCATCTTGAATTGTAGCTCCCATAATTCCCACGTGTCATGGGAGAGACCCTGTGAGAGGCCATTAAATCATGGGGCAGGTCTTTCCCGTGCTGTTCTCATGATAGTGAAGAAGTCTCATAAGATCTGATGGTTTTATAAATCCCCTGCACACGCTCTCTTGCCTGCCACCATGTAAGACTTCCCTTTGCTCTTCCTTTGCCTTCCGCCATGATTGTGAGGTCTCCCGAGCCATGTGGAACTGTGAGTCCATTAAACTTCTTTCCTTTATAAATTACCCACTCTCAGGTATGTCTTTATTTAATACAGTGGCTCTGCAGGCTACCCTACATCCTTTCTCTTCTTTTCTCTTTTCTCTCTTCTAAACCCTCCAGAGGGTTTTCTTCCTTCCGTCCATCCCTTAGGGTTATCCCTTTGAGCTTTTCACAGTTACCTCCCCCAACTCTACTTCTTGGGACTCTTCTTTCTGTCCCAAGCTAAGCTCTGGAAGAAAATGCAAATCCCCTACTTCCTGGCTCGCTGAAGATTGAAAATAGATCCCCTTGTTACACCATATACAAAAATCTAACTATCAACACAGTAAATAGACAAGCTACAGAATGGAAGAGAGTATTTGCAAACTATGCATCTGACAAATATCTAATATCCAGAGTCTGTGAGGAATCTAAACAAATTAAGAAAAAAACAACCTCATTAAAAAGTGGGCAAAGGATATACACAGACACTTTCCCATAAGAAGAGATACACACAACCAAAAAGCATATGGAAAAATGCTCAAAAGCACAAATCATTAGAAAAATGCAAATTAAAACAACAAGATCCCATATAACACCAGTCAGAATGGCTATTAATAAACAGTGAAAACATAACAGATGCTGAAGAGGTTACAGAAAAAAGGAAAAACTTATACACTGCTAGTGGGAATGAGAACTAGTTCAGCCATTTTGGGAAGCAGTGTGGCAATTTCTCACAGAACTTAAAACAGAATTATTATTTGACCCATCACTCCTATTATTTGGCCTATAAACAAATAAACATAACTCATTCTACCATAAAGACACATGCACGTGGATGTCCACTGTGGCACTATTCACAATAGCAAAGACATGGAATCAGCCTAAATGTCCATCAGTGGTAGACTGGATAAAGATACACATCATGAAATACTATGAAGCCAGTGTAACAGAATGAAATCATATCCTTTGCAGCAACATGGATGGAGCTGGAGGCCATTATCCTAAGCAAACTATCAGTGGAACAGAAAACCAAATTCTGCCGATTCTTGCTTATAAGTGGCAGCTAAACACTGAGAACACAGGAATACAAAGAAAGCATCAACAGACACCGGAACTTACTTGAGGAAGGGGATTGGGAGGAGGGAGAGGATCAAAAAACCACCTATCAGGTACTATGCTTACTGCCTGTGTGAGTAAATGTTCTGTACAAGGAACCCCCATCACATGTAATTTACCTGTGTAACAAACCTGCACATGTACCCCTGAACCTAAAGTAAAAGTTCAAAAAAGAAAAAAAAAAAAAAAGCACTTCAGGCCCTCTCTTTGTTTATTTGAAAAGGTGTATTGCCAGTTATGAGAGACAGATATGTGATTACAAAAAACATGCTAGTGGTGAATTTATCAAACCATTAAGCAGTGGTTCCAACTTTAGGACTCATCAGAATCATCCTAGAAGCCAGTAAAAGTCCCCATCCCTAAAGACTCCTAAGGGTAATATAAGTACAGATAAAATTTTTCATGTACATTTAAAATGTTTTCACATGTACTTTAATGAAATCATTGGAAGACTTTCTAAATTCACCCAAGGACAGGGACAGTGGCTCACACCTATAATCCCAGCACTTTGGGAGACCCAGGAGGGCAGATTACCCAAGGTCAGGAGTTCAAGACCAGCCTAGTTAATTTTTATATTTTATGGTGAAACCCCATCTCTCCTAAAAATAAAAATATAAAAATTAGCTGGGCATGGTAGCAGGTGCCTGTAATTACAGCTACTCAGGAGGCTGAGGGAGGGAGAATTTCCTGAACCCGGGAGGTAGAGGTTGCAGTGAGCCAAGATCATGCCACAGTACTACAGCCTGGGCTACAGAGCAAGACTCTGTCTCAAAAAAAAAAAAAAAAAAAAAAGATAAAAGTAAACTCATTCAAGTGGAAAACTAAACACAGACTAACAGTCCAATCATTCTCATTCCCAAATAACATGAGGAACAGGGAATAGGCAGAAAAAAAGTGAAGGTCTCAAAGAAAATAAAAGCTGCACATTTTTATGCCTAAAATCAAGTTAAAATGTTTTAGGAAAGATTTCAGAAAATATTCAAATTAAATATTAACTGTAAGTCCATTTGTTTATATTGGAGATATGGATCATTAGCTGCTGCTTAGAAATCCAGTAATTCAATCTTTAATATTTAGAAATTAAAGAGGAAAAGAGACAATATATTCTCCTGTCATTACATAAAACTGAAACACCAAAGACATTAACACAAAGACCAAATGGCAGCCAAATGGAAAATGCTATTGACAGCAGAGAGAAGAACCTTACATGAAACTAGTGCGGAATAGCTTCCGGGGTCACAGTTGAGGGAGGTACCCTGAGGCCCTTCCTGTCCGCCTTCCCTGCAAGCATCTGCTGTAGTTCAGAGCAGAGTTGGCCAGGAAGGAGATGCACAGGAGGGCTGCAGCCCCTAAACCAGGCTTGGGGCAGACACTGCAAGATGGGAGGGGTTGCTCCAGGGACCACAGTCTCTCATCTGCCCACCTTCTGGAACACCTTGGACTTAACAAAACCCTAACTGGGAGGGGGCCCAGAAAGTTTCTGGTGACCTCTCTCTCTTCCCAAACTACTAAAGTTTCTTTGATTTGCAAGGAATAGACCAACTTTAGCTAGATGGGGGTGTGAAAATTCTTGAAAGGATACTAGAGCATCTCATGGAGAGGATGGGAACCAGGGAGTTGCACAGCTAAGGAGTCTGAGGCCTTCTCTCTAGATGTCTTGCGTTAATGTAACTTGGCTCCTGTGATGCTGCAGTGCACACCTAACACCAAATGTCCTGAGTGAGTACAGACTCCACAGGCTAAGGGCTCAGTTCCCAACAAGACTGCCCTCACTCCAGACGCCAGCCACAAGGTCGGGAGTCCCAGGCCACCTGAGATTCTTACCAACTAACTGCATATTCAGGAGCTTCCCAGGACCACCACAGATTTAATAATTCACTAGAATAACTCACAGGACCTTGGAAAGCACTATACCTACAATGGAAGTTTTATTACAAAGGATACAAGTCAGGACCAGTCAAATGAAGAGACACATACAGTGAGGTCTGGAAGGGTCTCAAATGCAGAGCTGTCTCCTCCCCGCTGGAATCATGGCCCATGCCCCTCTTGGCATATTCATGTATTCACCAATCAGAAAGTTCATCAGAGCCCCAGCGTGTAGAGTTTTTATCGAGATTTCATTTTGTAGGAATGATTGATCAATCATTGGCCACATAACTGAACCCCATCTCCAGCTCCGCTCCTCTCCTCAAAGGTGGGACTGATGGCTCAAAGCAAGCCCTAACCCCCTAATCACGTGGCTGGCATTTCAGACATGACCAGGCCCCACCCTGAGTCATCTTCACATAATTTGAAAGTAGTCTAAGGGCACACCATGAATCAAAGACACTCGTACACACAGGATATTCCTAGGGTTTAGAAGCTCCCTCTCAAAAGCCAGGGACAAAGATCTGACAAATACTTTATTGTATATCTCTCCATGCCCTGATTCTGAGTCTCCATTTCTTTTCTCCAGAAAACAAATCTAATTGGTCCATGTTGGGTCCAAAATCCGTTCTTGGTTTAATAAACCATAGAACCAAGGAGCCAAAATCGAGCTCCTAGGGCAAACCACTGTAAGGGATATGTTGCAGAGGAGAGGCAGGCAGATCCCCTCTCTCCATAGGTGTTTACAAGGCCCTGATTAGTAGCATTAAGCCAATAATCCAGCAGTCAGGAATCAGGATACCTGGACTCTAGTCTCAGTTATTTCCTTGGGAAAAGAAAGGCAGTTTATATATTACTAATAAAAGAATTGAATATATCTTGGAACACTGTCAGGGTTGAAACAAGCATTATAAAACCTGTCAGAAAAGAGATAGAGAAGCCTGTGGAAGGTGAGACTTTGTATGAGATAATGTATTTCATTAAAATGACATAATTTTCTCCAAGTAATTGAATGCTTCTTCAATCTTCCCATAGAAATAGCAAGACTGTGCTGATTATACAAAGTTCAGAGATTTTATTAGGTCCTCCACTTCATAAAACAATGTAGGAAAATTTATATTTAGGAAACACCTGTCACTCCTAAGACTTTAAATTTAAAAATAGCCAATGGTGAAAGGGAAAACAATTGGATATATTTGAAATATTGAAATAAATGGTGTGTTATTTCATCAAAACAAGAAAGCTGAAAATATGATATGATACTGTCCCGCCTGAATACACACAGGCAAATTAATGTGATACAAGAATGGAGAAATCTCACCAAATTGCTCATATCCAAAGACAGAACATTCTTTATGCTTTGACCCATGTTAATAATTTATCCCACAGAAACTGCTACACATGGTCAGTTTCTAAAGTGAGTTGCAAAGGAAGCTTTTAGAAGTAACAGGACAAAAAATACTTGGATTCTCAAGATCTAGTTATGTGTATGCCACATTTCCTTTTCCAACCTGTCAAGCCCAAGTGAAAAGAAAAGATTGATGCCCATAAACTACCTGAGGGAGCCACTCTGCCTGTGCACTGGTTCATCCAGCACTGACTTAAACTCCCAGTCATTACACAGGAGGATCAAGCCCTGTTTCTAGTTTGGCTCCAGCCAACCTGATACAGTTGGGAGGATTTATCTCCAAACAGATACAGTCATAACCCCCTTCTCCTAATTTTGCAGACAGCTTGGCTGTTAGCTCTGCACACACAGAAAGTAAAATGCACATAGGGAAAGCATTGAAGCCACTGCAGAAGCCAGCAGGTTGGTGGATTCTGCTTTTGGTTAGCTCCTGAACAATGTTGCACCTTCACCACACTGTCTAATCAAAAGGATCGTCTGTCCCAGTGACCGGCAATCCATAGGTCACAGACCTGAGGGACACATGAGCAATTTCAAAGCATCCATGAACACATATACACATATGGCAACAGAGACCGTCATTTTGATCTTCATTTAATTTCCATAAAAAATAAAATAATGCTAGATTTATTATCCCTGTAGGTGCTATTAAGATTAAATAAAAATACTTTTTTAAAAAAACATACTTTTTAATTTTTTTTAGAATTTCAGCCTTTATTTTAGATTCGGGGTACATGTACAGGTCTGTTACATGGGTATATTGGGTGATGCTGAGGTTTGAGATAGAAATGAATCCATCACTCAGGTAGTGAGCATAGTACCTAACAGTTTTTCGATCCTTCCCTTTTCCCCACTTCTCCTTCTAGTAGTTTCCAGTGTTTATTGTTGCCGTCTTAGGTCCATGGGTACCCAATGTTTAGCTCCCGCTTATAAATGAGAACATGTGGCATTTGGTTTTCTGTTTCTACATTAACTTGCTTAGGATAATGGCCTTCAACTGCATTCATGTTGCTGCAAGGGACATAATGTTGTTCTTTCTAAGGCTGTGCAGTATTCCATGGTGTATATGTACCACATTTTCTTTATCCAGTCCACCACTGATGGGCATCTCGGTTGATTTCATGTCTCTGCGATTGTGAATAGTGCTGCAATGAACATATGAGTGTGTGTGTCTTTTTGGTAGCAGTATTTACTTTCCTTTGGGTAATGAGATTGCAGGGACCCAGTAATGAGATTGCTGAGTTAAACAGTAGTTCTGCTTTAAGTTCTTTGAGAAAACTTTAAACTGCTTTCCACGTGGATGAACAAGCTTACATTTCCACCAACAGTGTATAAATATACCCTTTTTCCACAGCCTTGACAGCATCTGTTGATTTTCGACTTTCTAATAATGGCCATCTGGCTGGTGTGAAATGGTATCTCATTGTGGTTTTGATTTACTTTTCTCTGATGATTAGTGATGACGAGAATTTTTTCAGATGTTTGTTGGCTACTTGTATGTCTTTTTTTGGGAAGTGTCTATTCATGTCTTTTGCCTTTTTTTTTTTTTTTTTTTTTGAAATGGAGTCCTGGGGTTATAGGTGCACACAACCATACCTGGCTTATTTTTGTATTTTTTGGTAGAGATGGGGTTTCACCATGTTGGCCAGGTTGGTCTCAAACTCCTGACCTCAGGTGATCCACCTGCCTGGGCCTCCCAAAGTGCTGGGATAACAGGCATGAGCTACTGCACAGAGCCTTTGTTTGTTGAATTAAGTTCCGTATATATTCTGGAGATTAGACCTTTGTCTAATATACAGCTTGCAAATATTTTCTCCCATTCTGTAGGTTATCTGTTTACTCTATTAATAGTTTCCTTTGCTGTGCAGAAGCTCTTTACTTTAATTAGGTCCCACTTGTGACTTTTCATTTTTGTTGCAATTGCTTTTGAGGACTTAGTCATATATTATTTGCCAACGCCGATGTCCAGAATGGAGTTTTCTAGGCTTTCCTCTAGTATTTCTATAGTTTGAAGTCTTACATTTAAATTTTTAATCCATCTTAATTTTTTATGTGGTAAAAGGAAGGGATTCAGTTTTATTCTTACACATATAGCTAGCCAGCTATCCCGGCGCCAGTTATTGAATAGGGAGGCTTTTCCTCATTGCTTATTTTTGTCAACTTTGTCAAAGATCAGGTGGCTGTAGGTGTGGGGCTTCATTTCTGGGTTCTCTATCCTGTTCCCTTGGTCCATGTGTCTGTTTTTAGACTAGAACCATACTGTTTTGGTTACTGTAGCCTTATAGTATACAAAAAAAAAACTACTTTAAAAGTGTTCCTCAAATTATTCATACCATTTTTTATTATATCTGTTCTCGACAGATATAATAAAAGTATCACTACCATAAAGTGAAGATGTGTTGATGTTTTTGTCATTCAAATGGGGGTATTCCTCAATGCCCTCAAAGTTGAGAGTTGCTAGTTCATATTTGGGCACCCAGCAAGGTGGCTTTACGCAAATCCCTAAGTACTTGATCAACAAGCAAAGAATTGCACACCTAGTGAACCATGTTGGAAAGGGCCTGAAGATCCCTGCTTCATGCTTACTGGGTCGGTGGACAGCAAATGTACTTAGAAATGTCCATTTACTCAAATCAGTTTTAAACTGGAACGGTTTTTAAAACAGCAATAAGAACGCTTTTGTAAAGCCTATTTTTCCAAGCAAAATATGCAGTTGTTCAACAGAAAGGATGCAAGAGTTAATCATTCATCTGTTCAGGAAACATGTATGGGAGAATTGCCTGAGTATACTTTATTATAGAAACAGGAGAGCTAAGAAGCGAGCTCTGTTTTCAAGGATTTCTACCTGGTAGAAAAGTGGACAAATACAGATGGTGAGACGCCACAGCATGTCCCATGTACACATGCCATTTGAAGATATCCAAGTGAGAAAGTGGAAAACCTCAATAGGAGAAGTGCAGTTGATGAGTCTCAGTAAACCAGATGGAGAGGGATTTGTGGCTGCTGTAGATCAGGGAAGACTTCCTGGAGAAAGCAACATTGGACCTAGTCGTTAAAGATCATCTCACATTGCTACTGAGAAAGGAGAGCATCAGACCTTAGGCAAAGTAGAACATTGAGACTTGGGATCTATGCACACTTAATGGAGCATGAACTTCTTGGAGACAAAAGACAGGTGCCAATCTTAATGGTTTCTTTGCTTTTTTCTTTGATCACTGTGAACTATCCCATGTCTAACCAAAAGATGACATGGGAACCAACACTAGATCAATGTGTCACCAAACGCTCCCCAAGCTTGATGCACCAGCCTGTGGCTACAGTGAGCGTCATATGCATCAGCCCAGGTGTCCCTGGCTCTTTTCCCATGTGCCCTCCAGTCCCACGAAAAATGCATTTGTATGTCCACACAGGTGCACATTCCCACACAGCTTCTGCAGATGTGGTTGCCAATTTCCTCACAACATCCATTCATTTCATGCACATGCATACACATACATCTGAAGAGTCACCAGGGAGCCCTTACATTGGCTCAGGACACTTTCCGCCTGCTGTCCCATCCTGCTAGTGCAGGCCAGTGTCCACAGTGGCAATGCTAACATTGGAGTCAAAGGGGCAGTCCTTTCATTCTCCCACTGCTGCCAGACTTTGCAGACAGGGGCAAGCTGCTTCTCCTACTCTGCAGCTATGTGGGTGCCCCTCCATAGGTGGGGGCATCCTCTCTTCCTCCTTTGTGGTCATGGCTCTCACTCAAAGCCATGACACGGTGTCCCTCCTTGCCTCACTCCCTCTCCAGAGGACTCAGACACAGTCCTTGGGGTCAAAGCAGGACCACCAATGTCTGAGACTCACCCCATCCCAATCTTGTTTCCTCTCTACAAAACCTAGCTGCTCAGCTGAACACACATAGGCCAAGGCCTCATGGAAGCAGGTTGTTAGAAGGTGAATGAGGTGGGTAGGGGGGTGGCCTATATTTAAGAGAAAGGAGTAGGGGAAGCCTCATCTCCCTTTCTCAGTCCAGGTTGGTCACTCTGGTCCTGAACGATTCTCATGAACAGGTCTGGGGAAGTGGCTGAGCACTGATATTGATCAGCCTGTCTGTAGATGAAGCTAGCATGCATCTGAGGCCAACGAGCAGTCAGTCTAGGGGCTCCTCACTGCCAGGAGGAAGTCAGTATATTTGATCACCTCAAGCCCTCTGAAAAAAGGAAAAATAACACAAATACCAGGGATTTTTAAAACCAACTAGCCATTATATTAAGCTATTACATTTGGGCTCAGATCTAGCAGAGTGTGGATCCTAATAACTTCCATCTTTAGATGTTTTTGAACAAGACAGAGGGAGTAAGGGATCTGAAATTGTCCCCGGGTGCTTGCCTGTTTCTGCATGGCTTTGCCCAGGTTAAATTCCTGATGCAGAAATTGGAAACACAGACTCATCTCAACAGATCTCTGCTGGGGGAACAGTACCAACACAACTGACGTAATAAAGACTGAGCTCACCTGAGACCCCGCTTTGGTGGACCCTCAGGGTAAAGCCCTTTCTCAGTGCCATGCATATTCTAGGGAGCGAGTCATCCATCTTCCCAGGACAGTCCGCGTAGTCATTCCCACACAGCTTCTGCAGACATGGTTGCCAATTTCCTTATGGCATCCATCCATCTCAAGAAGGGCAGAAGAGAGCTTCCCGACACTCTATTAGGGACCCCAGGCAGACATTCCTGATCATTTACATTTCACTGATTCCTAGTCATCTTTAAAATGGAAGAGGAAAAAATAGCCCCATCTGACTATTTTGAATGCTTACATTTTTAAATAATATTGTATAAGACATGGTATTTCAAAATAGCATCCAGAAATCAATATTTTTAAATCTTATAAACTCATTATTCAAATATTTTAAAAATATGCTCACAAAGCATTACTTTGCTCTGAGTGGCACAAAGAGCCATTAGAAGTGGATCTTATTCTTTTAACCTTCCTGTAAGTACATTTCTATTACTGCTCAAATCTGTGTTAATATCATAATGGCTCTATACTGCCAGCTAATGTAATACATTATGAAGTATGAAGAACTGAGTAATTTTCAGATTATGGGATTCAAATCTATTTTTAATGGGCACCTAAACTCATATTTATATAATATTACTTTTCAATAAATCACAGAAATGACCCAGAAGTTTTTAAGTACATATTTGAAAACTCCTAACAGCTCCAGAAAACCAATAAATCTGATCATACAAATTATAATATAATGGTTCATTTCGCTTACACAAGAAAAATGTATTTTAAATACTCATGAACAAAAAAAATTACATCTATGTATGTCACCTTTGAGTTCATTTGTCAAGAGGAGAAAAGGGAAAAAAATGATGTGTCATATTACTGAAAAGTCTGTTGACTTAATTCCATTTCTCATAAATCAGAAATTTTATATAAAAAAGGAGAATGTGCTTTGAGGAGAAAATATGAGTTTATTATCCAGATAATTTAAATTGAATTAATAGTATTTGAAAAATTTGATTATTAGATCCATTCTGAGGTAGAATGATTTGAATTAGTTACACAGAATGGTATAACAATTGTATTTTTAGTATTTTTGTCACTTTCTGTTCTAGAATTGTTCTTAGTCTCAGCAAGATCAATTGCTGCTACAAAATTTTGGTGTTTTCCAAACTATCTATCCAAAAAGATCTAGATTGCTTTTCCCTCATGTAAAGCATGAAACTAATTTCACTGACTGGAAACTAGAAATTCCCCTGTAATGAACTGCAACTCGTTAGTTGCAAATGGGCTTTTTCAGTGGCATAAACTCAACTGCCCACTCTCTGGGCTTGTTTCAGAGCCATTCAGACAGAAAGCTAGCAAGCCAAGCCCTCTTCACCCCACATTCACCCAGGAGCAGGATCTCAGCTTTGTGTCTGTATAGTTTTCATTGACTCCTCCAGACCTACCCTTTCCTTTCCACTACTGTAAGCTGCATCAGCTGGATGTCTACTTAGTTCCACACCAAGAGGCACTGCCAGGAAGCAGAGAAAGGGAGGAAAGTGAAGCTGAGATGCCGTGTTAGTCGATTTTCATGCTGCAGATAAAGACAGAAATTTACAAAAGAAATAGGTTTAATTGGACTTACAGTTCCACGTGTCTGGGAAAACCTCATAATCATGGTGGAAGGCAAGGAGGAGCAAGTCACATCTTACTTGGATGCCAGCCAGGCAGAGAGAAAGCTTGTCCAGGGCAACTCCCATTTTTTAAAACCATCAGGTCTCCTAAGACCCATCACTATTACAAGAACAGCACAGGAAAGGCTCGCCCCATAATTCAATCATCTCCCACCAGGTCCCTCCCACAACACATGGGAATTCAAGATGAGATTTGGGTGGGGACACAGCCAAATCATATCAGATGCCTGTGTCCCTTGGCCCGTTTGCGGTCTCTGCAGTTTGACTCCCTCTACCTAGGGCCATGTCCTCATGGGAGGTCCTCTCCTCCAGCTTTAGCTCCTCCCTCTGGGTTCCTGTAAGTACTCCCTCCCCTTGACCCTCAAGCCAACGGCTGGTAGGAGCAACTCTAGGGTCCTGTACCATCCCTTGCTATTTTCTCCTAATCCTGCCCACGCCTCTATAAATAGCCTTTTTATTAAATACTGCCCAGTGACTCTGTGTAAGCCTCTCTGGTTCCTGCTGGGCCCTGGCCAGTACACTCCATGAATTATTCCCTTTGCTGTATGTGATCCCCAGCAAATCTGGCACTGTTGCCTGGGATGGAGTGCAGTGGCACCATCTCAGCTCACTGCAACTTCTGCCTCCTGGGTTCAAGCGATTCTCCTGCCTCAGCCTCCCATGTAGCTGGTATTCCAGCTGCCCATCACCATGCCTAGCTAATTTTCTTGTATTTTTACAAAAATACAAAAGGGGTTTCACTATGTTGGCCAGACTGGTCTTGAACTCCTGACCTTGTGATCTGCCCATCTCAGGCTCCCAAAATCCTGGGATTACAGGGGTGAGCCACCATGCCTGGTCACGTTTCGTCTTTTCCAAAAGTGAGGAGAAATGAGGATGCAGATGTTAGAAGGCAGGCAGGCACCCCAAGCAGTTATCAAGGCCTGGGTGAAAAGGACAAAAATCAAGCCAGTGTCATGGGGAAGGATGAACAATAGAGGAAATGGGGAGAAATCCCAGTGAGGGGAGGGGAAGAAATGTCACAGCCCTCAGAAAGCTGATGAAATTCTCAAGTTTATGAATTCTGGAGGGAGTTATGAATTACGGAAATAAGTCCTGGTTTTGGTGTCATTAAGAAAATGTAAAAAAAGAAGGAAAAGAAAAAAGAAAGGGGGAAAGGACCCTCAAATTCACTCCTATCAAGATAGAAAAGAAAAATGAGAAAAACTATGGGTGTTTTGGGAGAACTTAACTGATAACGACCTCCAATCACGTCAATTCTTTTCAGGGGTATACTGGGCTGACCAGCATCCCCCCAAATTTATGTATGACCCAGACCTCAGAATGTGACCTTATTTGGAAATACGATCTTTGCAAATGTAACTAGTAATAAGACAAGGCCATTTGGAGTAGGCTGGGCCCTAATCCAAGGGACTGTATTCTTCTGAGAAGAGAAAGCACAGACACACGCAGAGGGAAGACAGCCATGTGAAGACAGAAGAGGAAACCGCAGAAATGCCGCCACAAGCGAAGGGACCCCAGCCACCCCTGGAAACTCGGAAGAGACGAGGAAGGATCCTCCTTTGGGGCCTGCAGAGGGAGCACAGCCCTGCCACCAAAGCCTCAAATGGGACTTGTAGACAGCAGGACTGTGAGGGAATACAGCTCTGCTGTTTTAAGCCCGCTTCCCCCAGTTTGTGGCACTTTGCCCCTGCAGCCACAGGAAAGGAACACGGGGTGAGTGTTCTCATGTGACTTGCTGCTGTCTCAGGACGTGGAGCCCTCATCCCTGCTGCTCTGTTAATGCATCAGCCACTTCCGCATGTGCCTGAGATTGGTAACTGCTCTATTTTGACAGTGTATCTTCACCCCAGGGATCTCTTGGGGCCTGTGTCCCCATAACAGCCTCTGCCCATCTCTTCCTTCCCTCTCAGTCTCTCCTACCTCCCTCCTTTCCACCCAAGACTCTTTCTCCACTTCCTGAGACAGGACAAACATGGGGTCACGACAGTCCTGTAAGAGAGAAACCACCATCCTCAGGAGGTGCCCAGGTGGCCTTTCAGGACACATAGCAAGCAGCTGTATTAAGCGTCAGCCTATGTCACCAGTGTCACCCCTTTCTCCAACATGTTAGCCAAGCAGAGAGACTTTGAGATGATTTATATTTTTCTCCTGAACTGGCACCTTTTCCCACTGATGGTAGCAGGTTCTGTGTTTAATATTCAGGCCAGGAATATGCCAGGGCAGAATGCAACCAGCCTGCAAGACTTCTTGACTTTTGTTCTCCAAAATCCTGAGCCCACAGTGTTGGGCAGAGCTTGAGGAAGAGGCAAGAGGGACTCTGAGAAGCCAGATGATGCAGAGAGTGTCTTCCCACTGAAAAAGAAGAGAGGCTGTGTGTGATGGCTCATGCCTGCAACCCAAGCACTTTGGGAGGCCAAAGGGGGAGGATCTCTTCAGGCTAGGAGTTCAAGACCAGCCTGGGCAACATAGCAAGACCTCATCTCTACAAAAAAAAAAGCCAGGCTTTGTGGTACACCCTGTAGTCCTAACCACTCAGGAGGCTGAGGCTGGAAGATAACTTAAGCCCAGGAGTTTGAGGCTGCAGTGAGCTATAATTGCACCAGTGCACTCCAGCCTGATCAACAGAGCATGAGACCCTGAAGAAAGGAAAGAGAGAAAGAAAGAGAGAGAGAGGAAGAGAAGAAGAGAAGGGGAAGGGAAGAGAAGGGAAGGAATTTTTCTGAGAGCAGCAGAGATATGGCTTCCCACAAAGACATAGCCGCACCCAGGAAGGACCCAGAAGGATAACTCAGAGATGTCAAGAGTCCCAGGCTCCCCAAACTCCCACACCCCAAGCATAGCACAGTTTTCTGTTCAGACCCTTTGGGTCTGAACCTTGTCAGCTTGGGAACAGACAAGGCTAGAGACCCTTTCCTCTGTCGTCTGATCTGGTTACCACATTGAAAGTGGGAGAATCAAAAAATGACTAAAACAGGATTTTTCCCAGTCTGGAGCATAATGTTAGGTTTAAATTTTTTTTAAAAAGTCCATTTTTTACATGCCTGAGTTTATGGCCTAACCATCACTCAACTCCCTTTTCATTTCAATGAGGACTGAAGCGATTGATGAACAGGCAACATCTACAGTAAAGGAAGCCAGCGTTTCTTCTTCTAGGTATATAATCCACGGAAATGCGGGCTTATGTTCAACAGGAGATATATACTACAAGTTTCCTAGGAGCACTGCCCTTAACTGGCCAGAAATGCCCAGTGACCGTAGAATGGATAAGCTGTGGAACATGTGTGAAATGACACAGTGTCCAGCAATGAGAATAAGCAATTTACAACTGCACACAGCATGGCCAAGCCTCACAAACAAAACGCTGAGTGAAAGCAGCCACGTGACTCCATTCATATGAACTACAAAATCTGGCCAATGAATCAATGCTGTTAGGAGTCCGGAGAGGGGCTGGCCACGGGGAGAAGTAGTCATTAGAAGGGAATAGGCAGCTGCTTCTCGGATGCCAGTTAGGGTTTTGGAAAATGCCAAGCTGAGCTCTTATGATTCACATACTTTTTGTGCTGTATGCATATTATTTGTCAATATAAAGAAAGTTAAAGGTGGCCAGGCACAGCGGTTCATGCCTGTAATCTCAGCAGTTTGGGAGGCCGAGGCGGGTGGATTGCCTGAGCTCAGGAGTTCAAGACCAGCCTGGGCAACACAGTGAAACCCTGTCTCCAGGGTTTCACTGCAAAATATTAGCCAGGTGTGGTGGCGTGTGCCTATACTCCCAGCTACTCGGGAGTCTGAGGCAGAAGAATTGCTTGAACCTGGGAGGTGGAAGTTGCAGTGAACCGAGATCACACCACTGTAGTCCAGCCTGGGCAATAGAGTAAGATTCTGTCTCCAAATAATAATAATAATAATAATAATAATAATTTTTTTAAGTTAAAAGTAAGGAGAGATTTTTAGACATTGCTAGCAAAAAAAAGATAGAGGTGGAGACAAAAAAGATACACAAGGAAGGAGATGGAGGCAGACTGAGCAGGCAGGGACCAGCGTTAATAGATGTTCTGCTCTCTTTAAGAGCATTTGATAACAGGGCCATCGCTGGGATACTAAAAACATTGGCATAGGATGGAGGATGAAAGCAGGGATAAGATATTTGAAACTATTTGTATGGAAAAGCCTGGCACATAGCAGGCAACTCACTAGTGTTTCTCCCAGCCTCCCCTTTCTCATCACCTGTGAACTACGAACATGGGTGCTAAAAGTTCTGAATTTTATAATGAGCAGAGCTGTTCAATCTCATAAATACCTAGTGCATGAGAAAAAGAAATTCTACAGCCAGAGACAGCTATTTGCATTGGTTGGTTCCTGAGAGTGTTAAAATATACACGTTGCAGTGTTTCTTGGGCTGGGGGGAATGCTGCTCACTCATGTGTCACAGCAATTTAACAACTGTTACAAATTGCTATTTTTTGAGGGGGAAACATAATATTGTTGGAATCATGTAGGGGTATATAAAAATGTGCTGAGAATAATTCTGTTTGGAAAGCTAGGCTATTACATGCCCTTCCTCCCACTCCTGATGAACTAATCTGCATCCCACCCAACACTGTAAGTGGCACAAATGGTCTTCAGACTTCTTAACTAACATTCACCATAGGTTTTTCCAGTGGCCTGAGAAACACTATTTTAGCAGGGGACTCGCAAGCCCCATGGAGGACAGGGCCATAAATTATTAATTGCTGGCATTAATATACACCAAAAGAATATATATTTAGACTTGACCCTCATTACTTCTCAAGAATTTTTCTACTTGATTTATTATTCTTCCTTACAAGAATGCATGTTCATAATCTGCATTACCAGTCCTCTAATGATGCCATGTCATACCCAAATGTCACCTCATTATTTGTGACACTCACAGAACCCACAACAGTAAAAGCCAATTATAGACTAGAGAAATCCCAGGAGATCTTGCCTGCTACAACAGCTAATAAACTTCAACATCATTAGGCCAGGAGATGATGGCCCCACACAATGGGTGCCCGTTCATATCTATCCTGGGCAGCAGGCCCCTCTGTGCATGAGATTGAAGAGATCTAACCTGGTATAGCTGGCTGGTGAAAACTATTCTGAACGTCCCAGCAAAAATCCATGGGATTCATTAGCAGCTCAAAGACTGAGGGGCCTGAGTGTTTTACTCCAACAGACACAGGAATGGGTTTTGATGGCGGCTCACTGACTGAGTCACCTTGGCTGAGCAGAGACATTTCCTAGAATGTGTTCTCTGTATATAGATCTGATGTAAAGTCGGCCAGAGGAGAAATCTGCACAAGAGCTGAAAGAGAGAAGTGGAGCAGCAGCTGTTATTTTCAGAAAGTTATCGTGGTTAGGCAAGGCGAAAAGAGAGGCTGAACTATTGGCTGGGAGGTTCCAGTTTGTCCTCTCATATTGCATCCAGTTCTTCTTCCCAAATGCCATCCTGTTGACCAGAAGCATGGCTTGGTCCACCTGAGACAGAGGAATAGCCGTCCACAGACCCTGCCCCCAGCCCCTGGGGCATGGCCCCTCTTTAGCAGCAGGACCTGCCTGGTAGCTTCCCAGCCTTACTGCAGGCTCCGTCTTCTCTGACCCTTGAACTCTTTTTCCAGATTCTTCTTCCAGTGTGAAGCACAGATGTGGTCTTAAAGCAGTCTTGATGGACCCCTGGTCAGTAAGCTCAATGGAGGTGATATGGTTTGGCTGCATCCCCACCCAAATCTCACCTTGCATTGTAGCTCCCATAATCCCTACATGTCATGAGAGGGACCTGGTGGGAGATAATTGAATTATGGGAGTGGGTTTTTCCGTGCTGTTCTCATGATAGTGAGTAAGTCTCACGAGATCTGATGGTTTTATAAGGGCAGCTCCCCTGCACACATTCTATTGCCTGCCGCCATGTAAGACATGCCTTTGCTCCTCCTTTACCTTCCACCATGATTGTGAGGCCTCCCCAGCCATGTGGAACTATGAGTCCATTAAACCTCTTTTTTTATATAAATTACCCAGAATTGGGTATCTCTTCATAGCAGTATGAAAATGGACTAATTCAGGAGGTAACTAGAAGGAATCCATCCCTTCAACAGATATTTATTGACAACCTTGGTGGGCCAATCTCCGACCTTGGGAAACAGAAGGGAAAACAGCCAGCGTCCTGTCCTCAGGAGCTTGCACATCTAGCAAGGGAATATAAACTGTCATTTACTGGGGAGTTTACAACATAGCAGGCAATAGACTAAGTGCTTTATGTAAATAGTTTCATATCCTTACAAGCATAATTTTATGATGTAGGAACTATTATTACCTCCATTTATAGACAAGGCACATTTAAATGACTCTAGTTCAGGAAACTGCTAATCCTGGTCAATCCTACTATAACATCCAAAAAAGCCTTTCCTAAAGGACAGTGGACCTGGGGGCAAGGCCAGCTGCCAGCCAGGGACACAGCCTGACTGTAAAGCAGCCCAGGTCCATGTGGGTTGGTTTTCTTTTAATGCATAGAGAGATTAGGCCACAAATCAAGCTCACAATGTATTATCGGTGTTTTCTCTGTTAATAGATAGATGAGTGTTAGTACCAGCACAGAAAACAGTTGAAGGAATACCCAACTCTATGGTGGTTTTCTCTGAGATGAGGGAGAAAGACAATGATTCCAGACAATTCTTACTTTCCAAGTCAGATATTTTATAGTATATGAATTTTTAACAGTGAGGATACATGCTTTTGTAACCAGGAAAATAAATGGAGCTACTAATAAGGCCAGGAGTTGTATTGTAATACTTATTCAATTAGAAGACATTGTCACAGCAAGCACCATTTGTGCACAGGTAGCTGACTTGCCCAGACCATTCCTTCCTCACACTCTGCCCCCTCTCTCCCTTCATATACATTCAGAGAACAGAGCTGAATTTACTGATTGTTCTTTGATAATGAAGTCCAAGTACACCCATAATTGATCTTGCCTTATACCTCTTTCGCAATTCAAATCAAGGCCAAACCATTAATCATTCTGGCGGAGCCCAGAAAAAATTGCATACACCAATATTTTGAATGTTATCACCTGCTGTTCAGGAAATATTGAACCAAAAAAACTTGACAGTGATTTCATTAAAATTTTTAAATATAATTTATAATGTTTTTGTGGTTCTATCACAAAACAGTCAGTAAATACATATTATTCAAACTGTGTTACTAATGAAAAAGGACAGATTTGAGTTTTCTGATACTCTTCTTGGATATGTTTTACCTTCTTATGTCAAAGAAAATAATGCAAAAACTCAACTGAAACTTTACAAAAGGACAAGTTTTCCTCATTGACAGCATCAATAAGAAACAGAAGTCTAACTATACAGGCAGACCCCATGAGAATTCATCTTTGTTAAGTTGATAAGGGATTCCAGTTTGTAGGGACTCCATTGTATAGTTTGGAGTGCCAACAAAATAAAAATAGATTTCAATCATAATTTCATGTGTTGGTGAGTGAAAGTGTTCAAAAGGCACAAAGTTGCGGGTAAGGAGCCATATTCGTGTCTTCCAACCTCAGGACATTTGCACCCCCTTCCTTGGCTCTCTGTCTTCCAACTCTCTAATCCCTCCCACTCCCCACCTTATTCAACCCGCTCACCTTCAACCAACCCCCAGGTCAGGGAAACGTTAGTTTCACATAGTCTGTGTATGCAGAACTTCCCCTGTTGTTGAGAACTCCCTGTAGCCAGGGACTGACTTCATTGCCTTTAGCCCCAGCACCCATCCCAGAGCACACATTCAATACTTGTTAGTCACAAACAAAAGGTGTTTGACCCAAATTGAATTTCCAGCTTTGCCACTACCAGCTGCCTCATGCTGAACAAATCATCAGCCTCGCTGAACTACTTTTTTCTCACCTGTAACATGAAGTGAAGAAACAACCAGTGCATTGCATGATCCAGAACTGCAGAAAGATCCAAGGCTATAAGGATGAGAAACTGATCTGAGAGGCATAAACTAACACATATAGTGTGGGGCTATGCGGGGCTCAATTCAACCTAAAGGGAAGAAAAAAAATTATTTTCCAATTTGAATTCTAAATTCTTTCTAATTTATTCAAGTCCAAATAAAGAATCCATTTACATTTATTCATACAACTCTTCTATAAGTGGATTTAAAATTTTAATAGATAATCTGTAAGTTCTTGACTGCCTTATCATCCAAATTTTTCCCAGTAGGTCTCTTGGTGTGTATATATAAGTATATATAATAATTACATTCAATAACATTACATATACAGCATTTTATTGGAAATAAAATTCCAATAAAATTCCTAGTTTTATTGGAAATAAAATTCCAATAAAATTCCTAGTTTTATTGGAAAACTAGGAATAAATGAAAAGAAAGTCAAATTATGTTTTCTTCAATAAGAAGATTCTTTTTCAAATTGATGTTATCTGGTCTATTTTCTTGTTCAGAAGTTATCTTAGGAAATTATATCTTAATATCCCCTTCAGAGTTTTTAACAGATCTACTTTGAGCTAATTTTCTAGAACATTTCCACTTCATTTTCCAATTTTCTCCTCTTCTTACTACTTTCAACCAAAGAGCAACAAACACACATTTTATGGACTTAATTATCCCTAAAGTTAAAATTAATCTGAGCACTTTTCCAATGCCAGGGCCAAAATTCCAAAAGCAATGATGAGTAAGCAGATGGGTTGCTCGTGGGTAAACACGAATGAAAATTATGCAGCTTACTTTATACACCTTCCCTGGGCAAAATAACTTCAGGTTATTTACCATATTATTGAAGTTATAAATTAATCCTGCTTGAGGGCTTGGCAAAGAAATAACAACTATAGAGAGAGGAGAGGGAGGGACAGGATTAAATGAGAAAGAAGAACTGCGTTGTTAGCAAAGGAGTTGGTATCAGGCATGAGGCAGTACCTCAACTATGACTTCTTGCCACCTCTACTGGGAATGACGTCCACTGAAATTATTCCAAATCCTTCCTCCTGAGGTCTGATAATAACTGAGACTACATCAGGTAGCATTCAGTATAAGAACTAGAAGCCCAGGAAACTGCATGAAGAATGAGAGGTCCCTCTACAGACCTTGACTTCTACGTTGGACTGGGCCATTGCACCACTTTGGACACAGCACTACATGCCTTTTGGTGAATGGCTGTAACAAATGCAACTCCCAGTGTGAGAGGTGTAAGTTCAATGGGAATAATAGCAAGTGTACTCGTTAGGGCTGTTAGTACATAAAAATAGTGTGGGGGACAAGAGTTCAACAAACTGATACATACTCTATTTTCATTCTTTGCAAATGCCAGACACCAGAGTATTTGCAAATTTAGCTGTCTTGTTCCTCCTTTCTCAGTGAAATAAATGAATCACTAGTTACATCCTAAAATATAAATAGTACAGAATCAAATAATCTGCTAATTATTCTTAAAAGTGAACAGGTTGTCAATTTTTAGACTCACCCTTTAACAATGGCTATTTACATACTCAGTCCTTAACACTTAAGAAATTTCCAGGCATATAGAAAGAAAAGACTATATTACATAAAATTTATATTTTAGCATTAAAATTTATGGTACAATTCCAAGCTTTCTATATTCTTTAAAACTGATCATTTACTAGGGTAAGAAAAAAAGATCAGGCTTAGAGCCAGGGTACCTGGATATCCAGACCAAGCTCTGCGCCTTGAGTAAGTCACTTCTCCTTTCTGAGCCTCCATGTCTCCCTAAAGTAAAATCTGAAGTTTATTAGATCTAGAATATAAAGAATCTTTACTCTAAAACATCCAAGCTCAGCTGCTTCTGTATTGTATTGAAGTTTATGAAGCTGTGTCTAAGGCTGGTGAAAAAAGTACAGAGATCAATTAGCAAAGTCTGAAATCAACAAAAAATGTAGAATGTGCAGGAGTACTGCCCAGAAATAATCACTAAGCTCTTCCCATGGTCTAAAATTCATGCAGAATATGAGCTCTCCCATGTAATTTAATGCCTTTATCTCATCTGCTCCAGAAACCCAGTTTAGGTGCAATCCTTCATGGAGCAAGTAGATTGGGGCGGGGAGGGAAGATGCTCACCTTCAGAAGAAACACTGTGTTGTCTCTAGTCACAGGGAGTCCTGAGAGAGAAAACCCAGAGACTGGGCTGAGAGCAAGAAAGTGAGAAAGAGAGGAACAGGAAGAAGGAGAAGGGGGTGGGGAGAGGAAGCAAGGTTCCTGTAAGGGATCAGAATAGATTTTCTCAGAATTTGCCACTTTAGCCCAAGGATTATTTTGAGCTGAAGACACTCAAGAAACAGCAGATGGCATAAAAGCTCTCTGCCCTCCCCCACATTTGCCTAAAAGCAGGCTTGGACTCTGAATCACTAGAGATGACTCTAGACTCTTATCAGCCCAGAGACAGTACCAGGAATCTACACCACAAATCTTATTAGAATAACCCTCATCTTCCAGTAGTTTTCCCCATATATTCACCTTTCCATGGTTTGCTGCCCTTGAAGCCTAAACTCATTTGCCTTTGTCTTGTCACATCTCTATAAGTTTATTATTTTTTGTTAAGATGTGATCTAAGCCCCAAGTTTTAGCCACCCCTTTGATTTTACACATGACTGAGTTTCTCCCATGGGTATGCACAATGCACATGTTAATAAGCTCTGTCTGTTTTTCTCTTGTTAATTCATCTTTGTCAGTTTCATTTCCAGAGCCTGAGCCAGAGAACTTTGGAAGGTAGAGGGAAAAGACTTTTTTTTCCTCCTCTAAACCCCCAAAAGACAAGCCATCCTTCATCAACAGTTGTGCTCCCACCCCACACCTGGGCCCAGCTGTTTCTTGTTAAAGCAGCTGAGCACAGGGGTTGAAAATGTCCTAAATTTCAGACAATCTGGGCTTTAAAAAGATAAAGTAAAATGCTACACATAGTGACAAGCACAAAATAAGAATGTGGTAAATCCTCTTGTTGGTCCCCAGTAGAACTCCAGAAAGATGTGTGTGCATCTCCTGAGCAAGGGTGATGGGGAAGGAGGCGTGGCCAGTCCTGGAGGCTGACTAAGCCTCTCCTATCTCAATACTCCAAAGACGACCTACTTAAGGTAGCATGGGTACCACTTAGGAGGTTTTTAAAAATATCAAACCTTGGGCTCCTCCCCAAACTTACTGAATCCAGATCTTTGGGGGTAAAGCTCAGAAGTGTGATGCAGTGATTTAACAAGGCCCCACATGGGATAATGATCCACCTCCTCAAGTCTGAGGTGCTCTGCTCTGATTAACACCAGGCTTTCTGGCTCCTCCACATTGATTTGATTGGAAGATCCTGCGATACAACAGAGTCCAAACCTTTAATCTCCCATCAGCTACAAAGTCGACACAAAACACACTGTTTACTCGGTTCTACTGTGTTGCCACATATGTTTGTACAAATTCTTTCTTCTCTGACCTTCCTTCTTGATTTTGCAATTGCCTGGCTGTGCATGCAGCAAAGCAACTTTCTGGTGAGCCAAACATCTCTCAGTGCCCACAAAGTCGCCCCTTGGTTTTTTTCCACACTTTGAAACAGCCACAGAATAGCACTATGGAAACTCCAGAACAAGGTTCTCAAACTTGAGTGCTTAGAAGGAGCAACTGGGGTGCATGTTTGAAAATGTAGATTCCTGGGCCCCATCCCCAGAGAGTGTGATTCAATTTATGTGAATCTAGGGATATCCACTTTCAACTGATTCCTCAGGTACCTAGGGAGCAGATGGTACAGGGGACCACACTTTAAAAACCCATCACTAGGTAATTCATCATGCGGAAATGCTGGGAGCATCCTCCCTGAAATGAGCTGATAGCTCTTTCTGATTGGCATTTGAGGATAACCATCAAACAAGTTAATGCTAACCATGAATTAATGACTTTTAAGCAATTTGCGTAGGTGGCTGTCCATATAATCAATCTTAATTCAAAAACACTGCTAAGTGCCCACACAAGGGTAATAATGTGCCCAGTCACACATATAAATCTCTCAAATGGAAATTAAGCAGGTAGATGTAACCTGCTGGTGTGCATTCTTCAATGTTCTGAGGGGTAGTATTAGGTTAACAGGACTGAAGCTGAAAAATCAATTGGACAATCAGGAGAGCTCTTGTTCTGCTGTATTCAGAGTCATGCCTGACTTTAGAGCCAGTGCAGGGACCTGGGGTCGAAAACCCTTCCCTCTGTCAGTCAGATGTGCCATGAACCCAGAGTCTCTTGGAAGACTGAAGTCACTTGGAAAAGGAGGGTATGGAATCAGAAGAATGCCATTCCCAAGCCTCAGGCAAAGCATTCACACCCTGCATCAAATATTAGAAGCACCTGTTACTTTGGAAGACAGAACCCAGGCAATACAGAGGTCACAGCTTGTCTATCTAAGACACTTGCCTTTTTGGGGCAATGTTCTTCCCCTCCTGTCAGGTAGTTTTGCCTGCTCCTTAGTGATGAGATGACCCAGAACTGCCTTCTCTGTCCACAGGGATTGGTCACAAGGACAGCCATGTGGCTGGAACAGAACCAGTCTTCCTGTGACATGTTATAGTGGATACTTGGGATTGGGAGCAGTGAGGACCATGTAAGCTGGGAGCTGCCACTTAATAGAAGAGCCAGCCTAAGAACAGAGGAGGAAGCAGAGCTGGGAGGCCAGACTGATCCCTGAATTTCTGTATTACATAAGCCAGTGAGTTCATTTTTAGCTTAAGCAAGTTTTAGTTGAGTCTCACTAAAACTCGCTTGCTTGCTTGAGTTTTCCAGACTAAAACAATCACATCATTGTAATGTTTGAACATTCTTGGTTCTGGCAGAAGTGAGAACCTAGAGTCTACACAGCACAGTTCACACAAATTACAAAGTTACCAAGCCATCCCGAGAGAGCACATGACAGTGTGATTGCTGGGGCTGCAGAAATGAATCTCTATGTAGTTCGCTGTGCTTCAGTTGCTTTCCAAACAGAGCCCACCTACAAGGTCATGTGATTTACATGTCTGCATGTGGTACATTCAAAGGAGGTAGGAAATGGAGCAGGGAACTGGAAGACAAAAGACTGAGCACGTAGGTCTCAGTAAGAGAGAGGGAATATGACCAAGGGAGGACCTCTCAGCATGGAACCCCTAAAGGCATCACTGTGAGTGAGAGGATGTGTGTGGTATGACCACAGAGTGCTCTCTATGTCCCCAAGCTCTGGAGGCAGAGCAACGTTATGGAGTTTTTGCAGGCCCCAGCAGGGCCCACAGAGTATTTGAGGGTGATTCTTAGATAATAGTTTGGGTTATGGCAAATGAGTAAAGCTGGAGTGAGATTAAACTGGTGTCGGGAGCTTTGCAATTCTTGCTTCATTTATCAGCTCTTGTAGTTTATAGACGCACACCGGCTGCTTCTGAGAGCGAGAAAAGAGTTGAGACGGCTGACCTAGGGTTTTGGTGATGATGGCTGTTTACATGGTGAATGGTGCTCATTTGACAACCCGGGGCTCCAGGTCCTGAGGTTGAGATTTGTAAAGCACATTAGCAGGGACACTGTCTCCACTGTCCTCAGATTTATGAGCTAAAACCTGCAACAGAAATGCAGACTCATCTTTCGTGCATGGAATGCTTTCCACACTGATCATTCCCCCTGCTTTCCCTTATGGGAGTCCATTTGCTTTCTAGACAGCGTGTTTCCTCTCCTCATCCTGCAGCAATGGCGCTGCCTCGGAGCAGCCTCTCCCCGCTCTATTTGAATGACTCCTCAAATGTTGCTGCACCTCCGTTTCAGCATTTACTTTATATTTCCTTGCACCATCGTTAGTTGTTTAATTATGTCTCTCCCAATAAGTTGACAGCTCTTACACAGCAGGAGCCTCATTTAGTTAACTTTGTATCTATTTCACCCTCTTATACCAGAGTCTAGCGTAATGCTTACACAGTAGATATGTAATAAATGCATGTTACATTGAAATATATTGAATGGCACGTTAAATAAACATGGGAATTACAGGCAAACTGTGGAATTTGGGCTTTTAGGTGCTAAGCAGTCTTAAATTAGGTAGCTCTCAACAAGTAGTGAAAGGAGTTTCCACAAAGAAGAGACTTCATAGAATATAAGGGGAATAAAGTGAGCGCACGCTCTCCCCCACAAAGGCTCTGGCTGTCCAGCACAACTCTTGCAGCTACAAAGGAGCCATGTAGAGATGAAGATGAGTGTGTTTTCCACTTACTACCGTG
This sequence comes from Aotus nancymaae, assembly GCF_030222135.1. Classification (NCBI taxonomy): domain Eukaryota; kingdom Metazoa; phylum Chordata; class Mammalia; order Primates; family Aotidae; genus Aotus; species Aotus nancymaae. Next base: position 10,580,224 of record NW_026988421.1, read on the forward strand.
GTCCCCTCCACCCACGATTTCACTTTCCACAGTTTCACTTATCTGCAGCCAACTACAGTTCAAAATATTATATGAAAAGTTCCAGAAATAATTCATAAGTTTTAAAGTACATGCCGTTCTGAGTAGTGTGATGAAATCTCGTGCCATCCTGCTCCTTCCCACCCAGGATGTGAATCATCCTTTTGTCCGGTGTCTCCACACTGTCTACTCACCCTTACTCCCTTAGCAGCTGTCTCAGTTATCAGGTTAATAGACCACAAGAAGAAGAAAGGTGAGTACAGTACAGTAAGATATTTTGAAAGAAGGACCACATTCTCATAACTTATTATTACAATATATTGTTATACTTGTTCTATTTTATTATAAATCTCTTACGGTGCCTAATTTACAAACTAAGCTTTATCATAGCTATGTATGTATTGGATAAAACATAAAATGTTATTATACTTGTTCTATTTTATTATTATAAATCTCTTACTGTGCCTAATTTACAAACTAAGCTTTATCATATCGATGTATGTATTGGATAAAACATAAAAATGTGGTACTATCTAGTTTCAGGCATCCTGTAGGGGTCTTGAAACATTCCCCACCGATAAGAGGGGCTACTGTGTGTCTTGCCCAGGCGAGAATAGGAGGCTGACTTCTAGATAATTACATGAACCAAAATCATTCAATTTGGCTTTGTGAAATTCGATGTAAAGAGGGAAAACGGCTGGACATGATGGCTCACATCTGTAATCCCAGCAGTTTGGGAGGCCAAGGCAGGAGAACTGCTTGAGCCCAGGAGTTCGAGACCACCATGGGCAAGATGGTGAGACCCTCTCATCTCTACAAAAAAAAAAAATTGTTTTAATTAGCCAGGTATGATGGCACATGCCTGGAGTCCAAGCTACTCAGGAGGCTGAGGCTGGAAAATTGCTCGAGCACAGGATTTTAAGGCAGCAGTTGGGCTATGATTGTGCCACCGCACCCTCTTTACCTGGGTGACAAAGCAAGACCCCCATTTCTAAAAAATAAAATAAATACTTTTTAAAAGAGAGGGAAAAAATGCTTAAATGGAATTATTAATTGCAACTATTTAGGAAAATTACCCTAAAATAATGCTTCCAGCCCAGCCTGAGAGCGATTTGCTGGATGGTAAAACCACAAGGCCTTTACTGATTCATGAATGGAAGGAATTCTCAAATTCTACTGGGCAACTGAGTCACCTGGGGAGCTTGCTCAAATGCAGATATTCTGACTCAGGAGTATGGGTCCAGTAATCTGCATTTTAGCAAGCACACAGTGGTTCTGATGCATAGCTGCAGAGTGACGCTGTTTCTCTCTCGGGTCCTCATTATCAAATGTGCAGCTTTGTGGCACAGCCATTGCTGCACTTAGTGGTCTGAAGTACACCACAGAAGTAGGTGGGGAGTCACCCATCTTCTTATTCAAAGGATGTGAACATCGGATCAGGTAGAAATGTAAATGTGAGGCTGTCCTCCTACCCTTTGGAGGTGGAGAGGGTGGAGCATCTGGCCAAATCCTGACTATTCCCAGGGATACCGCAATGGTTGGTTTTATGCATCAATTTGGATAGGTGACTGTGTCCAGCTATTCAATTAAATACTAGCCTAGGTGTTGCTCGGAGGTATTCTGTGTGTATGTGCGTGTGCGTTTGTGTGTACACATACATACATCCCCTATTGGTTCTGTTCCCTGGAGAGCCCTGACTGATAAAGGCATTTTATCCTTTTCCAAACCAAATGTTTAATGATGAAGTCACCAGGCTTCAGGAACAGAAAATAAAAATGTAAATATGCCCCTAGAAGGGATAGGCTAAGAGAGGTCCCGGATTGGGTGAGGGCATTCTCCAATTCAAAAGGAAGAGGAAGTTGGGGAGAGGAAGTTGGTAGCTTCACATTTGCCTCTAAGGAATATTCTTGGGTGACTTAAGACTATGAGGCTTAGCTGCTTCTCAGCCTACTGGATCAGCTGCCAACCTGACCCTCCTTTCCGCCTCTCCAAGGCTTAGGCCTGGAATGACTTTCCAAGTCCCCAGCCCTCCAGGGACTGCCACTGTCTGCAATAGGGATGCAACAGTGCCACTTGTCACTGTCGGACAAGGATGTACTCTCCTTGTCGCTCCACAGACATCAATCACACTCTCATGGATCATAGGTGCACGGTAGAGGTGTGCCTTGTTGAGATTTTGCAATCAAGGTTCCTTCTATTTTAGAATAACCCTGGAGGTCCAGGTCAGGTACTGATATGCGATTCGGTTAAGGTCCAAATGTGAACCAGGAGCTGGAGATAAATGTGGAGCAGTGGGGTGTCGTTCTTCATCCATTGTCACATAAAAGGTTAATTGCCATTGAAGTGATTTGTTTTAAAGTGGTTTCTTTTCAAACTTAGGTAAGCGCATAATTTATGTTCCTCCAGAAATTTTGAGATGTCATCAGCAGGGAACAAGACACACAGGTGCCTGCTCTCTCCAGGGGATTGTATTCTGGCAGCAAGGTGGGTACAGACTGCAGAGAAATGAACAGAAGCTTGCCATGTGTTCAGGCTGCTATAAAGCAATACCTTCGCCTGGGAGGCTTTTAAACGATAGAACCATATTTCTTTTTCTTTTCCTTTTCTTTTTTTTGCAAGTAACACCTTGAATTTTTAATTTTTTATAATTCAGGGGCACAAGCCTCATTTCGTTGCTGTTGCAAAGTGTGCAGAGTGATAAAGCCTGGGATTTCAGTGTAGCCTTCACCCAAATAGTATACATTGTACCCATTAAGTAATTTATCATCCCTCACCCCTCCCCAACTCCCACCCTTCCAAGTCCCCAATATCTATTCCATTCTCTAGGCCCTTATGTGCAGAAGATTTAGCTCTCACTTATAAGTGAGAACATGCAGTACTTAACTTTCTGAGCTATTCACTTAAGATAATGATCTCCAGCTCTATCCATGTTGCTGCAAAGGACATGATTTCATTCTTTTTATGACCAAGTAGTATTCCATTGTAAGTAAATTCCATTTTCCTTTTTTTCTATTTTTCTCTTTTTTTATATGTTCTTTAAATCCATTCTCTCAGTCATCCTTTGTGTTACAAACAATCCAATTACACTCTTTTTGTTATTTTAAAATGTACACTTAAGTTGTTATTGACTATAGTCACTGTTGTGATATCAAATAGTAGGTCTTAACGGAAATTTGTATCTCACAGTTCTGGAGACTAGGAAGTCCAAAATCAAGGCACTGGCAGAAGCGTGTCTGACAAGAACCCATTCCTCATAGACGATGCCTTCTTGCTGTATCCTTACTGGTAGAAGGAACAAGGCAGCTCTCTGGGCTTTCTTTCATCAAGGCACTAATCCCATTCGTGAGGGCTAGCCGCAGGACCTAATCACCTCGCAAAGGCCCTGCTTCCTAACACCATGACCTTGGTGATCAGATTTCAACATTTGAATTTCAGAGGAAAATAAACGTTCAGATCATAGCAGTGTCTCATGTTGAAAGCTGCAGAAGGAAAACAAAGTAGGCTGGGTGATCAGAGAGTGACTGAGGAGTGGAGGGGATGCATTAAGCCTGAGGAACATCTTTACTGAAAAAAGTGACATTTAAGGAGCCAGCCATACAAAGATTCAGAAAGACAAAGAGAGACAGAAAGAGAAAGTATAAAATTCAGGGTGGGGCATGGTGGCTCACACCTGTAATCCCAGCATTTTGGGAGGCCAAGGAGAGGTGGATCACTGAAGTCAAGTGTTTGAGACCAGCCTGACCAATATGGTAAAACCACGTCTCTACTAAAAATACAAAAATTAGCTGGGCCTGGTGCCAGGTGTCTGTAGTCCCAGCTACTCAGAAGGGTGAGACAGGAGAATCACTTGAACCCGGGAGGCAGAGGTTGCAGTGAGCCAAGATTGTGCCACTGCATTCCAGCTGGGGCTACAGAGCCAGACTCCATCTCAAAAAGGAAAAAAAAAAAAAACATTAGGACAAGTAGGCAGAGGCCAGCTCATGGCAAACGTTGTAAGTCAGAGTTTGTTTTGATAATTTCATAAATGATAGCACCAGGAGAGAAGACAATGTGGTGAAAGTCCTCAAGCCACCCCTCCAGGCACACTGATTGTGCCTAACATTTTCTCAAGCAGCAATGTGTCCAGCTTAAAAACAGACAGACAAACCTATCTCTCTCAGCATCACCTGAAGATAGGAGTAGCCACATGTTCTGGTCTATGACACATAAGCAGAGAAAAGTTGTTGGATGGGTGACAAGAGTTGTAGATTATGGAAATTTTTCCTGGAAGGAGGATACGGACAGGAAGAAGATAATTCTATTGACATATGCCTTTTGTGCTTTGTACCCCTTCTCCCTGCCTGCCGATTGGGTGTTATAGCTGTCACTCCAGCAGCAGGTTTCTGACCAAGAAGCAACCTCAAAATTCAAAGCTATCTACTAAGAATGACAGAACAGAAAGGTAGATGAGCCTGGGTCCCTGCTTACTTTATGGAGTCCCAATTTTATACTTTGTTTCCCTCCTATAGACTTCTCCTTAGATGATAAAAGTAAAGTCCTGTTTTTCTTAAGACACCATTGTTTGAGACTACACTACAGATAGCTAAACTTAATGTCTTACATCCCCCTGCTTTTAGTTTGCAAGGTTGGCTCTGTCCCTGGATCACAGCTGGAAGTGAACTGAGCCATCTCAGAAGCTTGTGACTGGCTCTGATGCCCATTCCTGCCACTCCTGCTCATGGATTGGCAGATGCTGCCTCCCCCTACTCATTCCCCTGACATCTGTGGGCACAGCGTTGGGTGCAGTGGTTGATCCCCTTTGGATACTGTGCTTGGAGCACTTACACAGGGGCCCACTGGCCTTTCAGGAGGGTTGATGTCTCAGGTTTCTGAGTGGGGCTTTAGCTAAGGAAACCCTGAGTGTCTCCTTAGTAAACCCTGCAACTGCATCTGCACTCAGGATGCCTCCTACACAGGCTTCACCTGTGTCAGACTCAATTCCAAAAACACAGGGATGAGCAAATTGAAGGCAAAAATCGCATGAGAGAAAAATGCGGAGTAGGTTTTTGGTTTTTTTTTTAATTAACATGACTTCCTACTCTTGGGGGAGTTAATTAAAATGTAACTGTTTCCATCTGGTTTAAGTTTTCAGACATGCTCAAGAGAGTAAGTTATGGGTAGAATGATCACACATGCAACATAACCACAGTAGGAAAATACAAGGAGGTAGTTTTAGGGCTTGGGTGGAGACTTTCTGTGATCATCAGATTTTCTGGGGGTAAATGTGATTAGACTTTGATTTACAATTTCTAATCTCCCCAGCTCACTACATCAAATGGCAAGCTCTTAACATCAGATGAACAGTGAAGAGAAGATTCAGTAACTGAGAGGAGAGAACACTTTTAATTCCCAAACAAATGTATATCCATATCCTCAGGTTAAAGTTAAGAGATTTTTGAAAACATCTGGTGAGAAAATGCTGTTGCCAAGTTGAAAAAAAAATAGGAAATCAGCTGCATGGTTTGAGATTGTTTTGCAAAGCCACCAAGACCAGAAAAGTCTCTCTCTTTTCTTTTTTCCTTTTTCTCTTTTTTTGGCAGGAAAGTCTTTTGTTTTATTTTATTTTAAGTTCTGGGATACATGTGCAGAACATGCAGGTTTGTTACACAGGTATACGTGTGCCATTGTGGTTTGCTGCACCTATCAACCCATCATCTAGGTTTTAAGCCCTGCATCCATTAGGTATTTGTCCTAATGCTCTCCCTCCCCTGGTCTCCCACCCCCTGACAGGTCCCAGTGTATGATGTTCCCCTCCCTGTGTCCATGTGTGCTCATTGTTCAACTCCCACTTATGAGTGAGACCCTGCGGTGTTTGGCTTTCTGTTCATGTGTTAGTTTGCTGAGAATGATGGTTTCCAGCTTCATCCATGTCCCTGCAAAGGGCATAAACTCATTCTTTTTTATGACTGCCGAGTATTCCATGGTATATATGTGCCACATTTTCTTTATCCAGTCTATCGTTGATGGGCATTTGGGTTGGTCTCAAGCATATATGCTCTGGACTCAATCGTGTATCCCAAAATTCATCTGGTGAAACCCTAACCTCCCAAAGTGACTTTGTGGAAATAGAGCCTTTACAAATGTAATTAGTGTTAAATGAAGTCATAAGGGTGGGGCCCGATCTGGTATGATGAGTGTCCTCATAAGAATAAACAAAAGAGAAAGAGCTCGCTGTGTTTCTCCCCCTGTCAGGATATAGCAAGAAGGCCCTGTCTGCAAGCCAGGAAGAGGGCCTTCACCAGAACGCAACCATGCTGGCACCTTTGTCTCAAACTTCCAGCCCCTGGAACTATGAGAAAATAAATTTTGGTTGGTAAGCTACCCAGCCTATGGTATTTTTTTATGGCAGTCTGAGCTAAGATGGTGCGATGAAGTGTCTCCCTCAATTTGCTGTTTGAAATTAAGATCTCAGGGGTAGTTGTTGGAGCAGTTCAGTGCTTGGGTTATGGAGTCAGATGGCTTTTTAGCTGTGTGGCCATACGGAGGGCAGGTATCCTTTCTAAATCTCAACTTCTTAAATTGTAAAATGGGGACAATAACATAGTAGCTATGAAGAATAAATAACATAGAAGCTATAATTCAGAGTGGAGATACAGCCCTGGCAGGGAATGTTCATTGGTTTTTCTTTTCTGGGGGCATCTTTTTCAGTGCTTGTCCTCTGTTTGAAGATTGGTGGGATGCAGGGACATCTGTCTATAGAAGTCAAGACCCAAATGCTATTTGCTTGGTCCTGCTGTCCCTAAGGTGGCTTATTGGTGACTTAAGCCCAGCAACTAGGATGCCCCAGCCTGCACTTGCAACCTGGGAGTGACAGAAGCGGAAAAGGAGGGGCAGTGTAGATTCCCTTCTGTTGGTGCTGTGGCTGCATTCCAGGTCCAGGAGTACCGCCTGTGCCCTGGGCTGCGGAGGTTCTAACCAGGCTGGTACCATGGGTGACCCTTGGTTCTGGCTGTCTGGCTTCCCTTGCACTGGACCATTACCCTAGTGTGGTTTTCCAGCCGTCCCCTGGGGCTTCCTGATCTTTTCCCACAAACTCCTCTTCTACTTAAATTAACCAGAGTTGGTGTTCTGGGTCTTTTGTGCGTCTATATAAATTTTAGAATTCTTTTCTCTATTTCCATGAAGAATGTCATTCACAGTTTGATAGGGATTACATTAAGTCTGTAGATCGTGTTGAGTAGTATGGACATTTTAACAATATTGATTCTTCCAATCCATGACTGTGCTCAATCAAGAACCCTGTCTGGTGTGGTGCTCAAGGAGTGGTGGGTTGATCTTGTTGGGACTTTAGGTAGTTAAATGAGATTCCGTTTTTTCATTTTAAGAGTTAGAAATGAATTGAGGAATAAGACCCACATGACCAAAGTGGCAGTTCTACTCCACTTTCTTTCTATAAATTCTGGACATGGCTTTCATGTGCAGCCACAAGGCACCTAGCACTTGAAAAATGCTAGGCTTGGCTAGAACTTGGCTGCCAGGCACCTAGCACTTGAAAAATGCTAGGCTTGTGCCTAGAACTTGGCTGCCAGGCACAAGCTGAACTGAGCAATCGCTGGCTTCCTCCACAGTTCGAGGCCTCTTAGCACCCTGGAGAGGGCAAGGCAGGCAGAACACACCCATCCTGCAGGCAGGCTGATCCCAAGAAATGTCTGGTCATCCCCTCAACTCACCAGCCAGAGGACCCCTCCCTGTCTCTGGGGAAAAGTGGGGGTTTGGGGGTGATGGAGACACACTGCACCTTTACTGAAGCTGCTGGCCTGAAAGTCAGTGGCCAGGTAAACTGCAGATCCTCAGGAACAGCAATTTGCTCTTTCATTTAACAAATCATCCAGGTTTTAGATAGTTTCTGCTAAGATTTTTCTTTTCTATTAGTAATGGTAGAAAATTTAAAACTATACCTCAGACCAAAGAATTCAAAACTGCTCACGAAATTCAAAATCTTTGTCCTACTATCTATTTTCACTTAAAGAAAACCGATAATACAAAAATTAGCCTGATGTGGTGGCACGCACCTGTAGTCTCAGCTTCTGCGAGGCTGAGGTGGGAGAATCACTTGAATCTCAGAGGAAAAAAAATGCCAGGCATGTTGGCTCTTGTCTTTAATCCCAGAACTTTGGGAGGCCAAGGCAGGTGGATCACTTGAGCTCAGAAGTTTGAGACCAGCTTGGCCAACGTGATAAAACCCCGTCTCTACTAAAAATACAAAAAAATTAGCCAGGTGGCGTGGCTCATGCCTGTAGTCCCAGCTACTTGGGAGGCTGAGGCAGGAGGATCGCTTGAACCCAGGAGACAGAAGTTGCAGTGAGCTGAGATGGCGCCACTGCACTTCAACCAGGGAGACAGCGTGAGACTCTGTCTCAAAAAAAAAAAAAAGAAAAAGAAAGAAAACTGATGGCATCATGTTTCTCTTAAATTTTGTGCATCCAAAGTCTAACAGCTACCTATTAATAAATTGCATTACTATGTTGGATCTGTGTGTCTCTATATCAGAACATAAACCTCAAGGAAAGACATCCCAGCTTCAGATCTCTGAAGAATATGGTATGGAATTTCATTCCATTACCTCAGCTACTTTTCCCCAGTGAAAGCTTTCATCAGAATTCCATCCACATTTTAATATCTGGGTTTAAATGAATATGAAATAATTTAAATATAAATCAAGTGAGGTCATTGAAAGTTCAGACTCAAATCAGGCAATGTACAAGGAAAACTGGAACTGTCTAGTATATGAAGGCTATCTGAGACTGAATCAGTCAAGGCTCTCCAGAGAAATAGAACCAGTAAGATAGATATAAATAGACATACATATGTATATACATACATACACATATAATAATTAAAGGGATTTATGTTAAGGAATTGGCTCATTTGATTGCAGGGCCTGGCAAGTCTGAAACTGGTATGGTCAGTAGGATAGAAATTCAGGCAGGAACTGATGCTACAGTCTTGAGACAGAATTTCCTCTCTGGGAAATCTGTTTCCACTCTTAGGTCACCAAGTGATTGGATCAGGAACCTCATATTATCAAGGCAATCTCATATTTGAAGCCAACTGATTATAGATACTAACCACATCTACAAAATACCTTCACAACAACACCTAAACTATTGTTTCAATTAAATAACCGGTACTATATCCTAGGCGAGTTGACACATAAAACTGACACTCACAGAGACGTAGCAGGTCCCTGGGATTCTTTTGAAGGATTTCCTCCATGCCATAATCCAGCCAAGTGAGTTATTTTTCAAGCTACAAGGATTATAAAATGTAATTTGATTAATCACATTCTTCTACTGCATTCATTTTGCCAAATATACTTGTTACTTTACAAATATAGATATACATATACACATCTATGCATATATATATATATATGACTCAGGCATTCATTTGTACACAGAAACACACACACACACACACACATATCTAGTCTGAAACAACATCATTTTCAAATGCACTCCACTTGCATCCAGATGGATTCCAAAAACCCCTTCCCTGCTCATTTGCACTCCAGACTAGCTGTACTTTATGTGAACATTTTAAATGACTGTTCCTATAGATGGTGATGCTGGGTCCATTACATCTCCCTTTTCTTGTCATAATGATGATATTTAACTTGCATTTTCATTTCAAGCCATTTTGTGGTTATTGTTTAGGGCCTGGAAACTAATCTGCTCTCTGTCTGTCCCTCAGACATCAATGGTTTTGCCTTATTGCAATGCAAAAAGAGAAACAAAATACACCATTTCCTGTGTAAGCTGTGACTATAGTGCAAGAGGAAGTTTGCTGTCCATTAACCTTTCATTTAATTACTTTGGCAAATGTGATTTTTAAAAAACTAGACAAGAAAATCAGTTCCTGCTTCTCAGCAATGAACATGGGTCAGATCATAGTTGTGCAGCACCACTAAGAGATAATGCACAGTGGGTCTTAATTTCTAGTATTTGCAGAGAGCTTCTTTTTGAAGTGAACAATAACAAAAAGCCCAATCAGTGGAATTCCTTATTCAACCAATCCTCGTCTATTTATTTCTTCCAGACATTATGATGACCATTCTGTTAGCTAAAACCCTGGCTAAGCCATAATTCAGAGTGATTTAATTATCTTTAATAATAGCATCCATGCTTAGTCCTTCTGAAGATTCATTGCAACATAAGGGCATAAACTGGCAAATGTCTACACTAGGGAATGCCTGCTTATAACTCTCGCCTCTGGATTCTCATAAAATCAAAGGAGCAGTATTGGTCTCTTCCATCTTCAGTTTCCAGTGGATTTTTCTCCCTCGACCTTCCAGGTGACAAATGACAGATTCTTTGGTCTTTCTAATACTCAATCTACTGACATTGTTGCAGAAAAAAACTAACTTCCCTGGTGTATCCAAAGCATATTTCTCTCCTTTGAACTGATATTTATGTAGGCCCTTTTCATCTACATAAAAAGTTTGCTAGAACAGATGCAATCTAAATCCATGTTTACCTGTGATTTGCCTTGAAGAAAGCCAAATGGTTTGTCTGTCTCAGCTCAAGAATGAACTTGCAACTCGTTTTGCTTGGGAAACAAAATGTTCCAGTTCATTGGAGTTGGGTTTTTTGGTTAGTTTTTTAATAATTTGGAGTTACTTTTATTCAATGATTTCTGCTTAACCTGGAAAATAATGAAAGCTTTTTGTAATGAGACAACATTTGGAAAGATTAACTAGTTTATATGTTTGCCTATGGTTTTAAGAAAATAATTGTAAGGTGAATTTAAAAACAGAATGACTCCACAGATGCTTGCAATCCTTGTCAGCCTTTCTTGTGGCCTGAATTTTGGGGAAAACAAAAAGCCATTTTAACTAGAGTGAGATGATATCTCACTGTAGTTTTGATTTGCATTTATCTGATGATCAGTGATATTGAGCACCTTTTCATATACCTGCTTGCCATTTGTATGTCTTCTTTTCAGAAATGTCTATACAGGTCTTTTACCCATTTTTAAATTGGATTATTAGATTTTTCATATAGAGCTTCAGCCTCTTCTATACTCTGGTTATTAACCCCTTATCAGATAGCTAGTTTGAAAATATTTTTTCTCATTCTGTAGGTTCCCTCTTCACTTTGTGGACTGTTCCCTTTGCTGTGCAGAAGCTTTTTAACTTGATAAGATCCTATTTGTTTATTTTTGCTTTGGTTGCCTAGGCTTGTGGGTTATTACTCAAGAAATCTTTGCCCTTTCCAATGTCCTGGAGAGTTTCCCCAATACTTTCTCTTAGAAGCTTCACAGTTTGAGGTCTTAGTCTTTAGTCTTTACTCCATTTTGATTTAATTTTGTATATGGAAAGAGATAGAGCTCTAGTTTCATTCTTTTGTAAGAAAAACGGATATTCTGTTTTCCCAGCACAATTTATTGAAGAGACTTTCCTTTCCCAATGTAGGTTCTTGGCACCTTTGTCAAAAAAGAGTTCACTGTAGGTGTATGGATTTATCACTGGGTTCTCCATTCTGTTCCATTGGTCTATGTGTCTGCTTTATTGCCTGTACCATGTTGTTTTGGTTACTATAGCTCTGTGGTGTAATTTAAAGTCAGGCAATGTAATTCCTCCAGTTGTGTACTTTTTGCATTTGGATAACTTTGGCTCTTCTTGGTCTTTTGTGGTTCCACATAAATTTTAGAATTCTTTTCTCTATTTTTGTGAAGAATGTCATTTATATTTTGATAGGGATTACATTAAATCTCTAGATTGCTTTTGAGTAGTATGGACATGTTAACAATATTGATTCTTCCAATCCACAAACATGGAATCTTTTTCCATTTTTTGGTATCTTTGATTTCTTACAATGTTTTATAGTTTTCATTGTAGAGATCTTTTACTTCTTTGCTTAATTCCTAGATATTTTATCTTATTTGTAGCTGTTGCAAATAGGATTGCTTTCTTGATTTCTGTTTCAGATTGTTCACTGTTGGCATATAAAAATATTACTGATTTTTGTATGTTGATTTTGTATCCTGCAAGTTTATTGAATTTATCAGTTCTAATAGTCTTTTGGTGGAGCCTTTAGGTTTTTCCAAATATAAGATCTTAGCAACTGCAAACAAGAATAATTTGACTTCTTCATTTCCAATCCAGATGCTCTTCATTATTTCTCTTGTGTGATTGCTCTGGCTAAGACTTATAGTACTATGTTGAGTAACAGTGGTAAATGTGAGCATCCTTGTCATGTTTCCAATCTTAGAAGAAAGACTTCCAGTTTTTCCCCATTCAGTATGATACTAGCTATGGGTCTATTGTATATGGCTTTTATTATACTGAGGTATGTTCATTCTATACCCAGTTTTTTTTCAGAGTTTTTATCATGAAGGGATGTTGAGCTTTACCAAATGCTTTTTCAGCATCAACTGAAATGATCATACCTTTTTTGTCCTTCATTCTGTTGATATGATGTATCACATTAATTGATTTGTGTATGTTGAACCATCCTTGCATCCCTAGGATAAATCCCATTTGGTCATGATGAACAATCTTTTTAATGTATTGCTGAATTCAATTTGCTAAGCATTTTGTTGAGGATTTTTGCATCAGTATTCATTTGCCAGATTGGCCTGTAGTTTTCTTTTTCTGATGTGTTTTTGTCTGGTTTTGGTATCAGGGTAATACTGGCTTCATGAAATGAGTTTGGAAGTATTCTTTCCTTCTGCATTTTCTGGAATAGTTTCAGTAGGATTAGTACTAGCTCTTCTTTAAAAGTTTGATAGGGGCCAAGAGCAGTGGCTCACACCTGTAATCCCAGCACTTTGAGAGGTCAGGGCAGGCAGATCACCAGATGTCAGGAGTTCAAGAGGTCTGGGCATGGTGGCACCCACCTGTAATCCTAGCTACCCAGGAGGCTGAGGCAGGAGAATCATTTGAACCTGGGAGGCAGAGGTTGCAGTGAGCCAAGATGGCACCACTACACTCCATCCTGAGTGCAGAGTGAGACTCCATCTCAAAAAAAAAAAAAAAAAAAAAAAAAGGTTTGGTAGAATTCAGCAGTGAAGCTATCAGGTTATCAGGTTCTGGGCTTTTCTTGGCTGAGAGACATTTTATTACAGCCTTGATCTCATTACTTGTCACTGGTCTGTTCAGGTTTGGGATTTTCTCATGGTTCAGTTTTGGTAAGTTTTATGTCTCTAGGAATTTATACATTTCCTCTAGATTTCCCAATTTATTGGCATATAGTTGCTCATAGTTGCCACTAACAAACCTTTGAATTTCTGCGATATCAGTTGTAATGTCTCCTTTTTCATCTCTGATTTTATTTATTCGAGTCTTCTCTTTTTTTCTTAGTCTGGCTAATGGTTTGTCAATTTTGTTTATCTTTTCAAAAAAAACAACATTTTGTTTTGTTTATCTTTTGTTTTCTCATTTTAAGTTCATTTATTTCTGCTGTAATCTTTATTTCTTCTAGTAATCTCGGATTTGGTTTGCTTTTGCTTTTTTAGTTGTTTAAGATGCATCCTTAGGTTGTTTAGTTGAAGTTTTTCTTCTTTTTTGATGTAGCCACTTATAGATTCAAACTTCCCTTTTAGTACTGCTTTTGTTGTATTCCATAGTTATGGGTATGTTATATTTCCATTGTCATTTGTTTCAAGAAACTTTGATTTCCTTCTTAATTTCTTCATTGACCCACTGGTCATTCAGGCACATTTTGTTCAATTTCCACATGTTTGTATAGTTTCCAAAATTTCTCTTGCTATTGATTTCTAGTTTTATTCTATTGTGGTCAGAGAAGATACTGGATATTACTTCAACATTTTTTAATGTTTTAAGACTTGCATTTTGACACAACATATGGTCTATCCTTGAGAATGATCCATGTGCAGAGGAGAAGAATGTGTATTCTTCAGCCATTGGATGAAATGTTCTGTAAATATCTATTAGGTCCATTTGGTCTATAGTACAGATTAAGTCTGATGTTTCTTTATTAATTTCTGTATGAAAGATCTGTCCAATGCTTAAAGGGGGATGTTGAAGACTTCCCACTATTATTGTACTGGAGTCTATCTCTCTCAAAGCTCTAATAATATTTCCTTTATATAGCTGGGTACTCCAGTGTTGGATGCATATATGTGTAAAATTGTTATCTCCTCTTGCTGAATTGGTGCCATTATCATTATATAGTGACCTTCTCTGTCTCTTCTTATAGTTTTTGTCTTTAAATTTATTTTGTCTGATATAGGTAGAGCTAGCTACTCCTGCTCTATTTTGGCATGAAATATATTTTTACATCCCTCTTTCTCAGTCTACATGTGTCTTTACAGGAGAAATGTGTTTCTTGTTGGCAACAGATTATTGGGTCTTGTGTGTTGTTTTTTTTTTAATCCATTCAGTCACTCTATCTTTTGATTGGAGAGTTTAGTCCATTTACATTCAATGTTATTATTGATAAATAAGGACTTACTCCTGCCATTGTTATTTGTTTTCTGGTTTTGTGATTTTTCTCTTTCTTTTTTCCTTTCTGTCTTCCTTTTGGTGAAGATAATTTTCTCTAGTGGTATGATTTAATTTCTTGCTTTTTTTGTGTGTATACAATGTATGTTTCTAGATTTAAGGTTGATGTCCTGAAAAGTTGTAGTTACTGGTTTTCATGGGTTCACCATTTAGTCTTTCTACTTAAAATAGGAGTAGTTTTACACACCACAGGTACATTGTTATAATATTCTGCATTTTTCTGTGTACAATTACTATCAGTGAGTTTTAGATCTTTAATTGATTTTTATTGCTCATTAACATCCTTTTCCTTTCTGACCAAAGTACTCCCTTCAGCACTTACTTTAGGATAGGTCTGGTGTTCATGAAACCTTCGAATTTTGTTTGTCAAGGAAAATCTTTATTTCTTTGTGTTTAAACAATATTTTTGCCAGATACTCAATTCTATGGCAAAAGACTTTTTCCTTTGGCACTTTAAATATGTCATGCCACTCTCTCCTAGTCTGTAAGGTTTCCCTTGAAAAGTCTGCTGCCAGATATCTTGGAGTGCCATTATATGTTATTTATTTCTCTTGCTGGTTTTAGAATCATTTCACAAGTGCTGTAGTCTGCCTCTCCCAAGCAGACAGATTCTCTCTCTGCACCATGCAGCCACTGGCAAGGGATGGGAGAGGGGTAGCATCAGTGATTCACAACTGTCTTTCCCACATCCAGTGCCTCTTTCAGTGATACAACGTTACAACCAGGTAATGTGAGTGCTCATCTGATTTTGGTTCTTATGAAGCTGCTTTGTTTTTTGTATATATAGTTGTTAAATTGATGTCTTTGCCAGGAGACAATTGGTGGAAACTTCTATACAGCCACCTTGCTCCGCCGGTCCTTCTCAGATACCTAAAGTTTTATCAGACACTCAAAAGATAACATAACTTCCAAATTTTTTTTTTTTAACAAACTGTTAATATTTTCTCAGGTTGGTCAGAGGTTACATTTTAAAATCTGCCTTTAATTTCACTTTAGTATTTGATGAGCTGCCCACCCTCCTGGAAACCTTCAAAAGGCATAAAAGTTCTTCAGAATATAGATCTTTTGTGCAAATGACTCACATTTTCTAGAATAATCTCCTTTTTAATACATAGAGACAAAGCACAGATTCTGTTGTTAAGCACTGTTTCCAGTAATAAGCTACTGATGTTCAGCTGTTGAATTAATAGGTATGGCTCAATGCAAATATCAGGGTTCCCAATGATTTTCCCTAAAGGAGCCCAGGAGAAAAAAAGGCTAAGATGAAGGATGAGGAAGGAGCTTATATAAAGTTAAGTAACTGGGACTGGACTTCCTCTTGGGGTATGTATAGGATTCTTTAAAGTCAGTCCATCTCCTCCTCGAAAGAATGAAAACCCAACGATTCTGATGATAACTTGGCTTCTCATCGAACCTTCACCTGGGAAGGGAACCTTCTGGCTATAGGATTCAAATGCTTGACTCCTCTTCACATGAATACTCTTTAATCTAAATTAATAAAGGCTGTTGCTTTTATATACCTGTGTGTGCTTGGGCAATGTGAGTCAAACTTACCAGACAGAGCCACTGAAGAAGTCTCAACATATTCAGAATTTTTGGTTCACACAGCAGACATGGGGGTTCTCAATCATGATAAAAGCAAGGAATGCCTTTCTATAAGCCTCTGGAAACAGCCAAGTAGTTAGCGTTCATCCTCAGGCAATAAACTGCCGTCAATTTTTAGCTAGGCTAGAGGTCCCAGTTTTCAATTGTCATTGAAAATTTCTATAACTTAATTATTTGAATAGCCAGGGAGCATCACATCAATGTGCCAATAAAGATTTCATCAAATTACATATCAATAAGATATGTCCAAATTCAAGTCTGTGTACTTTCATTTCTGAACATATGGTTTTGAGCATAGAGTATATGAGAGAGTGCTAGGCTGTATGTGTGTGTGTATGTATGGCAGATTAATAAAGAAAACACAGTTTATGCCTACACTGTGGCTTATTCAACCTGATATTTTGGTCTTTCCAATGGAGAACCACATTTCTTAGAGAATTTTTTATTTTCCAAGCTGCCTTCAATTGCAAACATAAATAGGGAAAGAATACAACATGAGCAGACTTTGAGCAAGAATGCTGGCAATTCTTAGCTTTCAGGAACTGGTAGAAACTGTTCCAAGTGACCCCACCTATCCTGGTCAGAAATATTACTTCTAAAGCTCGATCACTCTAATATATGTTGCTAGACGTAAAGGCGGACACAAATAGCCTGCTGTGAGTAATTATCTTTAAACAAACAAGCACCCAGCCCTCAGTCATCTGCTGCATCTTGCTTTACGAAGCAGTGAAATGCCTGAGGATTTTCCCCTGCATTTTCATACATCTTCAGAAAGGAAGCCTATGTCAGCACAGTTTACACTTCTGACCACTTTGGTAAAGAGAGAAATGACAACCACACAGGGACATTTCTCAAGCAAAAGAGATCCAAAGGTATAAGACAAAACTTGGGGATAAGGTTCTTCTCTTTGTCACTTATCAGGATAGATTTGAAGCCTCTGTCCCAAAACAGCTCCTGTCAAGTGCAACAGTGTACCCAAGCTTACAGCCTAAGCCACGCATTTTCAGTCCCACCTGAGTGAGCAAAAGCAATGAATGGTGATTATCATGGAGACATGTTTATAGTGCAGCCTCGTCGTCCTCAAGAAGAATGTGTATTAGAAAATCTTCGGGTTCACTTGTAATAATGGAAATGCAAATGAGCACCCAGAGATATCATTTTTCACCTAACTAGTAGAGATTTTTTTAAAACGCCATTACCCAGTGTTGACAACAGTGTGGAGAAAATGCTCAGATGTTTTGCTGGAGGAGGTGTAAATTTGTGCTGCTTTCTGGAAGACAATGTGCATTATAATCCTTAACACTTTGTATATGAGTGAGCTTGGCATTTGTTTTCCAGCTGAGAAAACAGAAAACCTGATTCCTAATGACTTGGTCAATAGGAAAACTTATCATCTGACCAAATAAGCGTGGCTGTAAAAAGCTTCACGTTTGTAAAAAGCTTCAGGGCTCATCAGTTGGAAAACTCAGCATTATCAAAGGCCTCTGTCTGCTCTGCCAGCCTTAGCTCGTTGGCTCACTCCCCTTGGCCACAAGACCACTGCACCTGGAAGCACATTTTCACATACAAACATCGGATAGCAGAAGACAAGCAAACACGACCCTGCCTCTTCCTTGGATCTCTTTAAGTCCTAGGAAATCTTCTCCAGGAGCCTCCTTGAAATCTAACCATTCTACCATTTCATTGGCCTGAACCAGCAGTTCTCAGTATGCGATGCTTGGACCAGCAACAGCAGCATCACCTGGGAACTCGTTAAAAATGCAAATTCTTGGCCCACCCTGGACCTACTGAGTCAGAAACCCTAGGTGGAGCTGATTCTGATGTTCAAGTGTGAGAACGACTGACCTAAGCCAACTACATGACAAGGGTAATGGAATTGCCACAACTGGCTTTAGACTAATCATGATTTTTTCCGTTAAGTTGGATGGGATCCCTTTCTCAGGCACAAGCCTCTTGTGTCTCTGTGCTCCATTCTACTTGCCTACTTGCATGATACTCCTTACACACTGCCTTCTGTAGCAGTTAAAATTTTGTCATCTGTGGGTACAGAAAACTAATTCAAAATGTCTTTAATAATAAAGGGGGTCTATTGACTTGAATAATAACATGTGTGAGGGTAAGATGTTTAAGGGTTCCTGCAAATGTTTACCTCTCACTCTAAAGCATAGGTAAATTTCCTCTTCTCACATATTTGTGTTTGTGTGTGTGTAATGTCTTCGTAGGGAGTGAAGCGGTGAGATCCTACGTTGGTTTTCAAATATCTCCACATATTCTTTGATCCTCTTCTTTTCAAAATGTACAGCCTGATTCTCCTCTCCTTTACCATGCACTGAGCTTAATGACTCACTTCTAACAAATAGGAGGAAGAAATAATGGGGTGTGGCTTTTGAGACTCCATCATAAAAGACATAGTGACTTCCTCCTTCCTTCTCTCGCTAGGATCACTTGTTCTGGAGGCAGCCCCCTGCCATGTTGTGATTACTCAAGCAACCCTAAGGTGAGGTCTGTTTGCTGAGGAACTGAGGCCTCCTGCCCACAGCCATGTGATTGCACCACCTTGGAAGTGGATTGTCCGGCTCCAGTCAAGCCTCCAGCTGGATGCAGCCTAGGACTTGTGAGAGACCCTGAGCCAGAAGCACCCACCTAAGCTGCTCAAGAATTCCCCACATACAGAAACCAAGAAATAATATTCAATTTTTTAAGGCAATAAGTTTTGGGGTGGTTTGTTACATAGCAATAGGTATCTAATGGAGATCCCTAGTAGAATTGCCTGCTTGGCTCCCAGGGATACACAGATTTCAGTTTTACTTTACTATGTTTTCTTCTTCCCAAAACAGGTATGATTCCTCAATAGGGATATATTCAGGATGGCTTAATCCACACTTTGTCTTTTTACTCTAAGGCCCTGTTACTGGTCCATTGTATAGCAAACCACTTCCTTTCTTACCCTGATTATTTTTCCTTTTTTGTTTGTTTGTTTGTTTGTTTGTTTGTTTTTCAGAGTCTTGTTCTGTTGCCCAGGCTGGAGTGCAGTGACACAATCTCGGCCCACTGCAACCTCCGCTTCCTGGGTTCAAGTGATTCTTGTGCCTCAGCCTCCTGAGTACCTGAGACTACAGACGCATGCCACCACACTCAGCTAACTTTTATATTTTTAGTAGAGATGAGGTCTCACCATATGGCCAGGCTGATTATTTTTCTTTTAGTCACCCTGGCATTTGATCCTGCATCTAATTTCTGAAGCTCTTTGCTACTTTGTTATTCTGCATTCTAACAGGGATCTAAGGGAAAAAACTCCACCTTAGCCTATAGCAGTGACTCTAGTTGTAGACATTTCTGCCATGCATCAAGGGTGAAGTAGAAGTTAGGAAGACTTGTGATTCTGCAGTGAGATTGTTAGCAAATTTCAAATCCCATCTCAGAAGAAAGGTGGGGATACCTGCGGAGGCAACAGCATTTTCTAGAAATTTAAAGCAAATCAACACCATCTTTCCCGCAGGCAACTCCATTTCTCTGACTTAGCTTCTGTGTTCTGACTGGAGTAGAGGTGGCCAAAGACTCTGAGCCTTTGTCACTAGAAAGTGCCCATAGAAACTGCCAGGTGGATGTGTGCCCAATAAGGTCAGGGGTGCAGTGGGGAGAGGAAGCCAGGCTACTTGATGCTTACACACTGCACGGGAGCCTGTCAACTCCGAGAACCATGTCTGGAGCGCCCAGGCTAAAACTCAGAACCTAAGTCAGTTTCCCAGAGGATGATGAGACAACCACCTGTAGATGCTTGATTAAAAACAGAGCTTCCTCTACCCATCAGTGGTCTACTGACAATCTTCAGGGTTAAACCTCTGCATAATTATGAAGGCTCTGGGCAATTCTGATGTATCCTAACTTTTGAGAACTACAGCTACTTTTTAATTGAAGTATGATTTACATTCAATAAAATGTACAGATCATTAGCATTCTATTCAATAATTTTTGATGATTATATCTGCCTGTGGAACGCACCACCCAAGGCAAGATGTAGAACATTTCCATCACCCTAGAAAATTCTCTTGCCTTTTTCCAGTCAATTCCCAGCCCCAGAAGCCATGACTTTTTACCAAACTTCTGAGAAGTTTGCTCAGAACTGTTGCTTTTAGAAACTTCAAAGCTGAAAAGGTAAAAAGAAGTCAGTTATTTGAGAGCTCTAAATAAGCCATTTCAGTTTGGCAGGAGGAAAAGATTTCAATAGTCCATTTGAGGAGACTGTTCCATTTTTCTGGGAAAACCAGTCAAATGGGCCCTTTAGTGATACAAACACAGAGCCTTCTGAATTGGTGATGTGATTGGAGATAATTCTGAGGAGCTGGCACTGCCTTGAGTGGGAGAATGTTAAAGCTTTCTGGGTCACAGGCAGGGCTGCAGATCTTAAGTGTGGTAAAAAGAAAAGTGTGTCAAGGGCGGTAGAGGAGGTGCCATGGCACTTGTCCCCACAGAGCCCTTTGGACAGGGTGCAGCCCAGGGTGAGGGGGCGAGGGCCAAAAATAAATGGGATTGTTTCCATGAGAGACCTTGAACCCAGTACCCCAGAAAGGGTGACTATTACGAATGGTGTTTTTCCCCTTCATACTTTCTAACTAAGGTATGCACATACACATAGGGAAGTCTTTCATATTTATATCTTCATTTTCTATCTGGCCATCTCATTGAATGAATTGCCTTATTAGTTCCATTCCAATTAATTCACTGGGATTTTCTAGCTATAAAACTTCTGAAAATAAGGACACTTCTATTTTTTTCTTTTCAATTATTATAGGGTTTTTTGTTTTTGTTTTCAGTTTTCTGCCTTATCACTTTTGCCATTATGAAGTTCATTCTTTAGAATGAACTTTATTTGCCAGCACTTGGTAGCATCCACAAAGCAATGTGGGATATACACTGTCTCATTTAGTCTGTAAATAACCCTGAAAGGTAGAAAATTAAAAAGAACCCACATTTTTCTAGCACCCTACAATTTGCAAAGAGAATGAAGATACTGGTGTTGAATTTTTGACCAGCCTAAAAAGGACAGAGTTGGGTCTAGAACAGCGATAAGTCAGTGTAAACAGCAAAGAGGCCATGTCAGTAGCTTAGGTGTGCTGTGATAATGGCTAGTGGTGGTTTTAAATCAACCCAAAGATCCCTTATAACTCATTTATTTGAGCAAAGAGGAGAAAAGAAGGAAATTAAGAATATATCCCAGTTCATGACAGATTTTTGACTAAAGATTCAAGACAAATTAGCAAATAGCTTTATTGTCTACTATATATCCAGTGTGACCCTTAACCTACCAGCAAGCAAAATATGTTTAATGATTCATACTTGATTTTGACTATTCTAATTTGCAAAGCAATCTTTCCTTCCCTTTGGGATATTAGATGCATGGAAAGAGAATGAGTTGATTAATTTAACCACCTCAAGTCAGTTCATGGCACACAACCATCAAGAGTTCACAAACAGCCCCATTTTCATCTTTAATATTTTGAAATGTATGCCCTCCCCTTCACTCAATCCTTAATCCCATTCTCATTCC
Source organism: Aotus nancymaae (assembly GCF_030222135.1). NCBI lineage: Eukaryota > Metazoa > Chordata > Mammalia > Primates > Aotidae > Aotus > Aotus nancymaae. Next base: position 10,601,901 of record NW_026988421.1, read on the forward strand.
ACGGTACGTGCACAGGCCAATGAATTTAACATGTAGCTGCCCTATAGGGTTTTATTTACATAGAGAGATATCCTTAAGAATACTTTATTCACATGGGTTATTTTATCTCCACAAATAGGACTGTGCTTGGTGTCTCATTTGACTTTTGACTTTTTTCATTCAATATTACATGTTTAAGATTTATCAATGTTAGGATATATAAAGAATATTGAAGTTAATAAGAACACCTGGTGACCTACCACCTGCTGTTAGATTGTGAGTATCGGATAATCCCCAAGGTGTCCCACCTGACCCCAACATCCTTCCCCACGATAGGTAACCAGTATCCCAAACTCTTGATTATTGTCTCACCTTTCCTCACCTTTGTTTATTTATTCTTTGCCTTTATCGTATGTGTCATATACTCATAAATAACATATCATTTAGTTGTGCATGCTTTTAAACTTTACATAAATGGAATTATACATATTCTTCCACAACGTTATGCATGTGAGATTCATCCCAGTAGAGGCTTGTAGCTGTTGTGTATTCGTTTTCATAACTACACACCATTATTTACCCATTCCCCATCCTCAGACATTTGGGTTGTTTCCAGGTTTTTGCTATTATAAACAAAGCTGGCACAAATGTTCTTAAGCATATGTGCAGGAGCATCTTGACGTCACAAAGGGGGATTGCTGGGTTTTGAGCACACACGTCTTCAACTTCACTAAATAATGCCAGATTATTGTCCAAAGGGCTTGCAGCAATTTGCACTCCCACCAGCAGAGGACAGGTTTTCCAGTAGCTTCAACCTTCTCCAAGACTTTTATCATCAGACTTAAACTTGTGCCAATGTTGTACCTGCAAAATGTGGCCTTAATTTGAACTTCCTTGACAACCAATGAACCTGCCCATCTTTTTGTATATGTATTGAATATTTGGCAAAGTGACTATTCAGGTCTTTTGTCTTTTTTTTTTTCCTGTTGAGGCTTTTTGTCCTTTGCTTAATTAGTGAATAAATGATGATTTTTAACTCCTATGTGACATTCTATTTTATGCATTTACCACATTTATCAATTCTTATCATTGGCCATTTGGTTTATTTCCAACCCTTGGTTATTACAAACAATGCTGTAATAAATATCCTTGTACAAGTCTCTCTGCATATAAGAAATTTCCTTTGAAGTGGAACTGCTGGGTTTTGGAGGATGTGCATATTCAATTTCCCCTTAAGCCTGACAAATTGCTCTCCAAAATAGCAGCACCAATTTACTATCCTAGAAATTGATGAAGTTTTCCATTCATTCTCCCACACATTTGCCAGCACTTGATAGCATCCACAAAGCAATGTGAGATATACACTGTCTCATTTAGTCTGTAAATAACCCTGAAAGGTAGAAAATTAAAAAGAACCCACATTTTTCTAGCACCCTACAATTTGCAAAGTACTTTCATTTGCATGCTCTACTTCATTTTGTGCTCAAATTCTGTCACTCATTCTCTTGCAAATTACATTCAATCAAAACCCAATCCTCATTACCCTTGATCACTGTACATTGTGTATATCAAAACATCACTATGTACCCCATAAATATGCACGCTAATGTGTCAACTTAAAATGTTAACAAAAAATGAAACAAAATAGCCCAGGGTGGTAGCACGCACCTGTAGTGCCAACTACACCAGAGGCTAAGGCAGGAGGATTACTTGAGCTCAGGAGTTCAAGTCCTGCCTGGGAAACAAAGGAAGTGGATGAAGCCAGAGATTATTCTCTGCTGTTAGGGTCCTCAAGAGGGAGGACCTGGCTCTGTCATCCCCTCCCAGGAGATTCTACCTCCTCCCAAACCCCAGAAATTAGGGAATTCCCCAAACACAGAAAAGAGTTGAGCCAAAGATGATGACAAGTTGTCTAGTACATAGGTAATAAAAAACAGGTCAGTTAAAGATCAAGTGCTTCTGTCTTTTCCCTTAGATACAACTTTTTCCCTTCTTGTTTTCCTCAGCCAACGTCTGGTGCAGGGTTTGGGATAAAGGTTGAGCCCCAATGTTACAATCACTCAACCATTCCTACAAACGGAGGCTCCCTCCAAAACTGCTATTTTTCTACAGCTTTTGTGACTGTGTTCCTTATGTTGGCAATATGTCATCTTAATGATCTCATTCTAACAGTAATGAGTTATGACTCGATTCCCCGCCAAGGCAGATGGCATCCCTTTTCAATCCCAAGTGAATCTGTGGTGTTGTAATGAATGCCAACTTCATCAATAACATTAGAAAATATAAAATGGTGTTCTGTAGTCACTGTCATCTCTTCCTGTAATCTTTACATTTCCATCATTTTGACTCACATTTTCTAGATTTAACTTCCTTTTTACTTATAAAATGTTCACATGTCTGCCTGCATTATAACTTCCAGATTCCTACTTTACTAACAGTTTTGAGGCCTGTGTTGGGTCTTATTCATAAAACAAACCTATCATTTACAGCTGAGACAACCTGGTCTCAGAAATGTAAGGCAATTTGGTCAAGGTCACAGGCATGGAGCCAGTATTTTAACCCTGGGTTTCAAACTTAAAATTTAGTGCTTTTTCTTTTCTTTGACAGAGTCTTGCTCTGTCACCAAGGCTGGAGTGCAGTGGTGTAATCTCTGCTCACTGCAACCTCCGCCTCTTGGGTTCAAGCAATTCTCCTGCCTCAGCCTCCTGAGTAGCTGGGATTACAGGCATGGACCACCACACCCACCTATTTTTTGTATTTTTAATGGAGACAAGGTTTCACTGTGTTGGCCAGGCTAGTCTTAACTCCTGACCTCATGATCCACCTGCCTCAGCCTCCCAAAGTGCTGGGATTACAGGCATGAGCCATTGTGCTCGACCATCTAGTGCTTTTTCTATATGCTGCACCATGTCTTTGCTCTAGCATTTTGCTATTGTTGTTTTTAAAATTTCAGATACAGAATTCTTTATTCTTTATTCAACCTTCTTTATAGGCTTATTGAAATTTGGAGAGTATTACTTCAAATATTTGAATTCCCATGGAGTGAAAGATCAAGCCAGTATTTCATGGGTCACCTTATTATGGTTCTCTGAGATGCAGAATGGAAGTTGTCAAACTCAGCCAGCTTTCATTCTCTCTGAAATACATCATGGTTAAGGGTGGCGAGATCTCCACCAACCAGCTCCCTCCACTGACATTTTCATTACCTTTCCCTGTAAGATAGAATCAGTATCAATAAATCTGAGTCTCTGAATTTCTAGCTACACAGTTTTATACATTTACACTTTCGAATATTTCAGAAATCTATCAGGAATGTGCGAGAATACCCCCACAGTTTCAGATTTCAAATTTCAATCTTTTGATAGGACTTGGGTTTTCAGAGCACTATTGCAAACCAAAGTAACTGTGACTCAGATTTTACCATGCCCTCAAAACATCAGACTATTTTATAAGAATATGATGTATTATTTACAATAAACGGTCTGGGAACAGGCATACCCTGATGTCATAAAATTGTTGTTATAATAAGTGTGTTCTCTTAAATGTACTCTTCCAGGCTCCTGTGCCTTTATAATTGTTGCACCTTCTACATGAAAAGCAGCCCAATTATTCTCCTTCTTCACCCTCCATCTGGAAAACTCCCAGCCCAGAAGTAGCCTCCTCATGGTTGAAACCTTTCAGACATTTATACTATCGCCTTAAAATGGTCACTTTCTGCTCTCTGCTCTGAGCACTAATATATTCATTCAGGCATTCATTCATGCAGGCATCCATTCACCAAGCAAATATTCACAGAGGGCCCTCTATGGGCCAGGTAACACTCTAGGTCCTAGATATGTTCAAAAACTGACAGATAAAAATTCCTGCCCTGTAGAGGTTACATTTCAACTGGAGAAAACAGCCAACAAACAACACATAAGTGAAATATACTACAGTATGCCTCAGAGATATGTTGGGCTCAGTTCAGACTATTTCAATAAAGCAAATGTTGCAGGAAAGTAAGTCATAACTTTTTTGGTTTCCCAGTGCATATAGAAACTATGTTTATACTATATTATAGTCTATTAAGTATGCAATAGAATTATGTCTAAAAAATGCACACATCTTAATTAAAATACTTTATTACTAAAAGATGCTAACAATTATCTGATCCTTCAGCAAGTCATAATCTTTTTGCTGGTGGAGGGTCTTGCCTAAATGTTGATGGCTGCTGACTGATCAGGATAGCGAGTGCTTAAGTTTGGGGTGGCTGTGGCAATTTCAGTCTACCATGTGGATTGACTCTTCCTTTTATGAAAGACAGTTCTGTAATATGTGATACTGTTTGATCACATTCGACCCTCAGCAGAACTTTTTTCAAAATTAGAAGTCAATCCTTCAAAACCTACTGCTTTATCAACTAAGTTGATGGAATATTCCAAATCCTTCATTGTAATTTCAAAAATTTCCACAGTATCTTCCCCAGGAGTAGATTTCATCTCAAGAAACTACTTTTCCTTGCTCAATCATAAGAAGCAAATCCTCATTCATTCAAGTTTTCTTAAGAGATTGCAGCAATTCACTTGCATATTTAGGCTCCACATCTAATTCTAATTCTCTTTCTATTTCCACTACATTTACAGTGACTTTCTCCACTGAAGCCTTGAACCCCTCCAAGTCATCCATGAGGATTGGAATCAACTTCTTCCAAACTCTTGTTAATGTTGATATTTTAACGTTCTCCCATGAATCACAAATGTTGTTCATGGCATCTAGAATAGTTATCCCTTCCAAAAGATTTTCAACTGATCTTCCAGATCCATCAGGGGAATCACTATCTACGGCATCTATAGCCTTAAAAAATGTATTTTGCAAATAAAAAGACTTGAAAGTCAAAATGAATGTTTGATCCATGGGCTGTATAATGGATGCTGTATTAGCAGGCATGAAAACAACATTTATCTCCTTGTCTGTGCCCATCAGAGCTCTCACTTGACTGGGTACATTGTCAAGGAGCAGTAATATTTTTAAAGAAGTCTTTTCTCTGAGCAAAAGGTCTTAACAGTAGGCTTAAAGCTTTCAGTAAATCCTGCTGTAAACAAGTATGCTGTCATTCAGGCTTTGTTTTTCCATTTATAGAACGTGGGCAGAGTAGATTGAGCATCATTTATAAGGGCCCTAGGATTTTCAAAATGGAAAATGAGCATTAGCTTCAACTTAAAGTCACCAGTTGCATTAGCCTCTAATAAGAGAGCCAGCCTGTCTTTTATAGCTTTGAAGCCAGGTATTGACTTCTCCTCTCTAGCTATGACCATTCTAGATGGCATCTTCTTTCAATGGAAGGGTATTTTGCCTGCATCAAAAATCTGTTGAATGTAGCCAACTCCATCCGTTATCTTGGCTAAATCTTCTGGATAACTTGCTGCAGCTTCTACATCAGCACTTGCTGCTTCACCCTGCACTTTTCTGTTATAGAGAAAGCTTCTTTCCTAAAACTTCATGAACCAGCCTCTGCTAGCTTCCAAGTTTTCTTCTGCAGCTTCTTTACCTCTCTTAGCTTTCATAGAATTGAAGAGATTTAGGGCCTTGCTCTAGATTAGACTTTGGCTTAAAAGAATGTTGTGGCTGGTTTGATCTTCTCTCCAAACCACTCAAACTTTCTCCGTATCAGCAATAAGGCTCTTTTGCTTTCTCATCATTTATGTGTTCGCTGGAGAAGCACTTTTTAAATTTCCTTCAAGAATTTTTCCTTTGCATTTACAACTTGGCTAACTGGTGCAAGAGGCCTAGTTTTTAGCCTATGTCGGCTTTAAACATACCTTCCTCACTAAGCTTAATCATTTCTAGCTTTTGATTTAAAGTGAGAGAGGCAGAATTCTTCCATTTCACTCGAACACAACACTGAGAGGACACTGTAGGGTTATTAATTGGCCCCATTTCAATATTGTTGTGTTTCAGGGAAGAGGGTGAAGAGAGGTAGGGGAACAGTTGGTCTATGGAACAGTTAGAACTCACACAACATGTGTCTATTAAGTTTGTCATCTATGAACATGGTTTGTTTTCAACTGCAATAATAACAAACATCGCCAGTGATGGATCACTTTAACAAATATAATAATTGAAAGAAATAATAATAATGAAGTTTGAAATATGGTGAGAATTACCAAAATGCAACACAGAGACATGAAGCAAACACATGCTATTGGAAAAATGGCACCAATAGAACTTGTTCAAGGCAGGGTTGCCACAAACATTCTATTTGTAAAAATTCCAATATCTGTGAAGCTCAAAAAGCAAAGTACAATAAAATAATGTATGCTGGTCTACTGGACAGTGAGAAATTCCATGGGAAAAAAAATAAAGCAGGAAAAGATGTACAGAAAGTACAAGTGTGGGAAGGTAGCTTCCCATTGAAAACACAGAGTCAGTTACCAGAGGCTGGGAAGGAAGGAGGAAAGGGAGAATGAGGGGGGGAAAGCAAAATATAAATGTATTTACTGCCACTGAACTGTACACTTAATAATGGTACAGATGGTAAGTTATATATATATCCTACCTCAATAAAAAATAAATTTAAAAAAGTAAAATAGGGGGTCAGGTATACCTCACAGAGTAGGCGACATCTGTACGCAAAGTTGAAAGAGGGAGTTACCCATTTGTAGAGGACAAATATTCCTGGCTGAGGAACAGATACAGGTTGAGCCTCCCAAATCTGAAAACCCCAAATCTGATGTCCCCCCAAATCCAAAGCTTTTTGAGTAATGCTATGATGCTCAAAGGAAACTCTCATTAGACTATTTTGGATTTTGGGTTTGGGATGGTCAACTGGTAAATATAATGCAAATATTCCCCTCCAAAAAATCCCAAATCCCAAACACCTCTGGTCCCAAGCATTTCAGATAGGCTTAAGACAAGAGACAGGTTTGGCTGGAGCAGAGTGCTTGAGCAGGACATGACATCTGGAAGAGACTTCAGGGAACAGGCACGTGGAGCCTGGTTGGCCATTCTAACGTGAATTGAGAGACAACAGCGGATTTTGGGCAGAGGTGGTCAGATTCACCACCTTGGTTAGAAGCCTACAGGAAAGATAATGAAATATGAGAGAAAGAGAAGAGGAAAGGATGAATCCACTAAGACAGCCCTTGAGGCACCAAATCATAAACTTCTCCCTTATTGGACTGATTCTCAGTGGAGGCAGAGGCTGTGTTCAAATGTTTAATATCTAGCCCAGGACAGAACACACAGGCAAGAAACGTGTTGGGTCTGATGGTCCAAATGAGCATCTCTGCCATAAGACTTACCAATGAACAGGAAAGCTGAGACATACCTTTAGACACTGCTTGGGAAAGCAAGTCAGAGGTATGGAGGAATCTCAATTCAGCCCTGTTAGCCTCTCCTCACCCAGATAAGTGTTCACTAGATAAGGAAAACACTGTGTTCCCTCATGCGACGGGTGTCAGAAGTACAGGCTACTAATAACCTCTTTATTGAAGGATGTGGTGGCAGATGGGGCTCCTTAGATTTGTTGATAAATAGAGGGACAGGTTTGTCTTTTTCAGAGTATTATAACCAAAATTCTTTAGAGCCAAGGGATTTCCCTAATGCCTAGTTTCAATCTAGCAGGTTGGCTGCTTAAGGCCTTATAAGAATTCAAGACAGCTTCAATCATGGGTAGGGGCAGCACCAAGAAACCCACTGGACTGTCAGGAGATGCCCCTCTCTAGCAGCCTCCATGCTTCTGAAAGCAGAGGTGTCAGTAGAATGACAGCTCCTTCCAGATACTGAGCATTTCCTCTGATCCTGCCTGCTCCACTGGTTCTGCTAATGATCTCTTTACTGCTTATGAGGTCAGGGCAAATAAGGCACTGGGAATGGCATCAGTATGAGTTTCTTTAAAGCCTATTTTTCAGAGACCAGACCTAGAGCCAGTAAAGCCTGTAGTGAATATGGGCACAAGCTCTAGATGACCATAAATCACAGGACTGGGTTACCCAAGAGCAAAATAAGTACATACCCAGGGCACCAGCAAAGAAGGGAGAGAGAGAGAAGAAACTCAAAAAATCCAGCAAAAGCCCACTTAATTTCAGCATGTATGTAAGATTTGTGCCATTTTGAAAATAAATCACTGTCTGGTTTAAGTCAGTCTCATGCTCAATTCCACATGCTGGTTGGTGTGGTAAGCTTATCGCTTACCATGGTAAGTCTCTAACCCAGCCCCATCCACTAACCTGGAGGCTTCTTAAAGCTGCATTATGGGCATAAGAAACAAAACCCCCTCATCTAATCTAAAAGCCAAGCTCTGATATGTAATAAACTCTATAACGTTTCCAAAGACCAGAAAGTATTTGGGGTTTATCAACCTCAGGAAACTGGATGTGTGGTCATTTACAAAGCAGTTCTGCTGGACTTTCAGGAGCATCTCCATAGACCAGCTGCCATCACAGGTGCTGAATTGGGTGTGACACAAGCCTGCTCCCCCAGGGCGCCCACAGGGTCTGTCTGCAGTGGACAGAACAACCACTGGCCCTGGAAGGGAAGGTATTTTCACCCTCACGTGAACGACCACCAAGTATTATTTCTATCTTTCCTGTGCTCCTTGGCACTTGTGATATTATGTTTATTTATGCTCTTTGAAATAGAGATGGAAAATATGTAGCACTGCACCCTCTTCCTACCAAACTCACCCACGATAGGTGTTTTCTTTGATCACAGTGTTTTTTGCCACTAACCTAGAAGTCTCAGAATTTTCTCCACAGAGCACTCCAGGCAGCCATAACTAACCAGCCAACCAAACACCAGTGGCATATGATAAGAAGCCTCATCCTGATATACGCTGGATGGTCAGCTTTTTGAAGGGCAGGAAATCTTTGTCTCAAAGGTAGTACCAGCTCCCATCTTGAACACAAACAGCAATCTAGACTCTTTTTCTAGTTCAGAAATGTAACACAAAACCAAGTCAAATGTGGTCTACTACTGCCAGAAGCTTAGATTCACTCAACACTTATGAAGGCATCTTTGATGAAACACTGATGTTATTATAGGATTGCTCACAAAGAAATTATGTGTGGGCTACTCCAAAAGGCCAAACAGATGGCTCCAGAAATTAGATTAAATGCAAGGTGCTATTTTAAACAAATAGCAATTAACATGTCACCTGCTCCTTGAAGAATGGCCTCCCAGAAGCACTACTGTCAGGTTCTTGAACATCCTGGCATTCTGTGATAAAATGGCTTTGAGATGGCATACATATCATTACTAAGACATTCTTTTCACATTTATTTTCCTCATTACCATTGTTAAGAAACTCAATGGAGAAGGCTTCTATGACTGAGATAATGACTTCTCAGTCGTTTACACCAACTGTTAAAAGCTACCCAAACTGACAGTCTGATTTGTTTTCATTTCTTCTTTAACCAACCCAAAGAAGAGTTAGGTTGTAGTTTTTGAAAGCACCTTAAAACTTTTGTGAGCCTCATCAATAACAGGGCTGAGCAGCACGTCTGGGTTGGCGTCTGTTACTCCCATCGAGGCAAAAGCTGTAGCTCTCCTGACACCTAATTACCCTGGCTAATGAGGCTCATTAATCAGACCCTGTAGCTTTGGAGAATCCCAGGGGAGGGTCTGTTGACCTTTGGAGCAGACAGCACAGTCGTAGTCATATTTTATGTGTCAAACTTCTAACAAAGTTAAGTGCAGTTAGTTAAGTGTAGTCATGTTTACTAACAGTATGCTAACGTTTTTATTGCCTCTCCCCATTTTTTAAGTCAAGCAATGACTACTTGGGGCAAATAGCCTGAACTTGGTACTTTGGATCCTTCTAGATAGCTTAGTTGTTTATACTTCCTTAACATAGCTGTGAAGATCAAGTGAGTTAATATATATGAGAATGCTCTGCATGGCAAGTGATGCATAGCAAATTGTGATCGAACAGTGACCAAACAGTGGTCCCCTCACCCAGCAGGTCCCATGATGTTCCAGCCACCACCTGGATCGACTCCAGCTCACATTGGCTGCTTAGAGAGACTCAGGCTCCCAGTCTCCTCTTCTCTGAACGAGACCTTCTGGGATTTCCATCAGCTAATCTCTGGCAAATCTGTGGCTTGGTCAGAATAAGGGAATGAGTTTAAGGATTAAATAAATGTCCATACATCTGTGACCCTGAGCAAGTTATTTCACCTCTCCAAGTGTTGGTGTCCTCATCTAGAAAATGAATATAACTAAATATTGGCAGACTCACAACATGTTGGTGGGATGCAAGTAGTGACTTCAGCATGGTGTCTTGAATGGAATAAGACCTCAATAAATGGTGCCCCTTATTATGTTGAATATTGTTCCTAATAAGCTTGGACATACTTGAAAGACAAATGAAATCTGCTTGGCCCATTAATGAACAAATTAATTTTGTCTTGAGATAAGTAAGGTAAGTTCTTTGCTTGAATGGATGGAACTGAGTAGATGGGGACAAAGCAACTCATCTCTTACTTCAGACTGGGAGAGGATTGGCTGAGACAGAGAGCAGCAACTCCTCGTAGAATATTTTTTGGGGATTTTGAGTTTGTTTGTTTTTTTTTCTTTTCTTTTCTTTTCTTTTTTTTTTTTTTGCAGAAGAGACTCTCTCTGGAACTTAAAAAAAAAAATACTCATGCTGTCCCTGCACAAGAAACAGAAGAGATTTTCTTTTTATTTCAAAAACAAAAAAGGAGTGGATAAGTATTTTAACCAATATTACCCAGGCAATAAATGACCATGCCAGATTGTCTGACATTCTAGTTCAGTGTTCACACCTCTGCTCCAGATGCTTCTCACTGTGAGGCTTTGAAGTAATTCAGAGAAATCTCAAAAGAGGATAGTTTCAGGAAGCACGAACAACTGCAAAGTTAGGGGCTCTTCAAAACAGGTGTCAACGTTAGTAACAATGGCCGGCCTTACTGAGCACTCACTGTGTGCCACATCCTTTACCATTGCTCATCTCACTAAATCTCAGCAAGTCACAAAGTTGGTGCCAGCAGTATCCTCACTTGACCTGTGATGAAACTGACCCCGAGGAAGGTAAAGCACATTAGACAGGTAAGTCTTTTTTAATCTTCTAAAAACTATTCCAGAGACTAGAAAAGAGGCAAGGCCTCATTTTATGAGACTTTTGAATCAAAACTAGGCAAGAAAATAAACCATAATTTAATCTCATTTATGAATACAGATGTAAAAATGTTAAATAGTAATATAACGAAATTGAACTTGGCTTACTCCTGTAATCTCAACACTTTGGAAGACTGAGGAGGGTAGATCACTTGAGGTCAGGAGTTCGAGACCAGCCTGGCCAACATGGTGAAACCCTGTCTCTACTAAATATACAAAAAAAATTAGCTGGGCACAGTGGTATGCACCTGTAATCCCAGCTACTTGGGCAGCTGAGGCAGGAGAATTGCTTGAACCCAGGAGGCGGAGATTGCAGTAAGCAGAGATCACACCACTGCACTCCAGCCTGGGTGACAAAGCAAGACTCTGTCTCAAACAAAAAAAAAACAAAAAAAAAGAAATTGAATTTGACTCTATTACATACACACAAACAATTAATTAAAATATTAGCACCTTCAGGTTGCACTGAGTTGTGTTTAAAAAAATATAGGGCAAACTAGAATTTATCCTAGGAGTACAAAAATGGGCCAACATTAGAACATCTTTAAATATAATCTACTACAATAACAGATTAAATGAGAAAATGATAGTGTTGTCTCAGTTATAGTGGGCTGCATATACTCGTTGGCCCCCAAAAAAGATATGTCCTCATCTTAATCCCTGAAACTGTGAATGTTATCATATTTGGAGAAAGTATCTTTGTGTATATAATTCAGGATCTCGAGATGAGGAAATCATCCTGGATTATCTAGGTAGGCTTTAATTTCAGTGTCCTTATAAGAGACACACATGGAAGAGACACAGAGGAGAAGGTGATGTGAAGACAGGTTCAGTGACTGGAGGGATGCAGCTACAGGCCAGGGAACACAAAGCATTGCCTGTAGTCCCCAGAACCTAGGAGGGCAGCATGGAATGGATTCTCGCTCAGAACCCCCACAAGGAACCAGTCCTGCTGACACGTGGATTTTAGACTTTGGCCTCCAGGAATGCAAGAGAATAAATTTCTGTTATTTCAAGTTATCCAGTTTGTGACAATTTGTTCCAGCAGCCGCAAGAGACTGATCCACCAATGACTAAAGAAAAATCATTCAAGAAAATTTAGCCTTCATTGATAGAAAATAACTTAGTAAGCTAGGAATGGAAAAGAAATGCAATTTAGAGACAAGAAGATGTCTGTAACACACATGTCCAACAAGGGATTTAATATTTAAAATGTGGAAAGAATTGCAAATCAAGAAGAAAAAGTGGGAAAAATTTTGATGGAAAAATGGGCATTATAGATAAACAGTTAAGTCAGAGAAGAAGAAACCCACTTGGCCACACTTGTAATCAAGGAAATACTACTTAAAATACAAATGAGGTTCTATTTCACATTCATCAAGTTGACTAAAAGTTTATGATGAAAATATAAGGTTGACAAATGTGCAAAATAATGAACTCAGCAAGCCTGATTGCTCAAATCTTGAGCACCCTCAGTGGGGCCTGCTGTGTGACAGCCCTTGGCTGGCTCCTGGGAACTGAGCTATTCCCTATGCTACTAACAGAGAGGGCATTTTAAACACTTGGAGCCTTTAACCATAAGGCTATGGACGTAAGGTTGTATGTCTTAAGATCTTCCTATTGATTTTCATTTTATTTTCTTCAATATTTTGAATAACAAGAGGTCCCATAACTTGAGATTTAGTAGCTTTGTCTTGTCTAGAGTTTGTAACTGCCTCCTGAAGTCTATCTATAACCTTTGTCATTAATGTGGGACCTGTCATATTAAGAGTTGGTGAGAACTCAGAATGTAATTAAGTGTTGTAAATAGCAACCAAAGTTTTTGCTGAAATGTAATTCAGAGGCCTGCATGAGCATAGTATACTATAAGCTGGTAGTACCCGCTTATATAGACAATTTATGCAAATTCTGTGGTTTATGGCGGACATCTGCTTTCCTTCTGCAGGTCTGGAGTTTCAATAACTATAGCTAGTCACAAAGGCGATGTGTACCTGTATGACCAGACTCCATTTAAAACTCCAGACCTTTAGGCTCAAACAAGCTTCTCTGGGTAGAAAACTCACAGCACTTGTTGCAGTGAGTTGCTGGAGGAATCAGCACATTCTGTACCACTCCATTGTGAAGGGATTCTGTAAGCTGGTCTCCCCAGGCTTGGCCCATCGTGCCTTTTCCTTTATAGATTTTGCTTTGTATCCTTTTGTTGGAATAAATCCTAGCTGTGGGTAATAACTCTTAGAGTCTTGTGAGTCCTGGGAAATTGCTGAACTGAGGAGTAATCTTGGGGACCACCAAAACAATAAGAATGTAGAAAACAAGACTGTCACACATACCTGCTATGCCAATCATTTTGGAGGGCAATGTGACAAGATTTGAGAAAGTTCAAGATGCACATACACTAAATCCCAACAATTCCTTTCTACTTTTCTAATCCAGAAAAACTCCCCCTCAAGTCCATGCACAAAAATGTTCACTACACCATTGTTTCTCACTGAACATAATTTTAAAATCTATGGATAGAATTATGGAAAAATAAGCTGTCATATATTTGTCTGATGGAAAATGGCAAAGCATTTCAAATGACTAAGAGCAACATCGTCATGGTCAGTCCTCAAAAACATTATGTAAAAGAAGGGAGTTGCAAAATATGCACAGTAGGATACCATTTATGTGAAGTTTAAAAGCATGTGCAATTCATTCTTTAAGACATAAGGGAGGCACATACCAACTCTATGACGGAAACTACTCCACAGAGAGGAGGAGAGGAATAGGCTGGGGCAGGGGGAGGCATGCGAGACGGGAGGTTTACACAGATCTGCAGTGTTTGCCTTCTTACCTCCCAAAAAAGAGCAAATAGGAAAAAGTGTTAAGATTTATTAAAGCTGGAAGACAAGTTTGTTATTTTGCATATTTGAAGCATTTCACAGTTGTTGTTGTTTTTTTAAATCATAAAAATGAAGAGTCAAGTAATTGACTGAAGGCCACAAGTGAACGTCAAACTAAGATTTGAGTTCTGGCTCCCAAGTCTGGCTAGAAATGGCACCAACTGTCCCCTCATTTCTGCAGTCTGTTCATTGAAACCCAGGCAAACTAACCTAATCACATTTATACTATGCTCATGCAGGCCTCTGAATTACATTTCAGCAAAATGCTGATTTTACTTTAAAACTTTGGTTGCTATTTACAACACTTAATTACATTCTGAGTTCTCACCAACTCTTAATATGACAGGTCCCACATTAATGACAAAGGTTATAGATAGACTTCAGGAGGCAGTTACAAACTCTAGACAAGACAAAGCTACTAAATCTCAAGTTATGGGACCTCTTGTTATTTAAAATATTGAAGAAAGTAAAATGAAAATCAATAGGAAGGTCTTAAGACATACAGCTTGGTCAGCTGAACGTAAATTACAAGTTCTTAATTGAACAATATGTATGTGCTGATGGGTTCATCTCATCTTTTGAGAAACATAAATGGTTTTCAGTTTGTCATCATATGACTGAAACTGATACCTTTGGTTTTAAAAGATGAAAAGCCTGAGAAGAGTGATAAAAATCAAACACTTAAGTTCTCAAAAAGAAGTAAGCAGGAGATGTGAGTCATACATGCTGTGCTGTCTTATAATTTTAACTAAAATCAGTGGGAGGTGCCTAGTTTTAATTAATATTTTAGAGTTTTCCTTAATTAAAACTTGCCGGAAAATACGAGGAATTGTTTTTGTATTCTTGCTAACATACTTTGTATTCAATTTCACCAATGTTTCATTAGGAACTACTTTTAAGGGAAGCATTGTTCTAGGATCTGTAGAAGTAAGAAATCCCTTTAGTATGATAATAATAATCAAAACCACTACTACTATCACTAGTCTGTTGGATGCCTTTCATGTGCCAGCAACTCTGCTAGAAGATTTGCATAGTTAGGAGGAAAATGAATTATGTGTGTGTGGAAGCAGAGACTGAAGAACATAAGGAATTAAGAAACTTGCTAAGACCAAAGAGCAGAAATGGAGAAACGTGTTCATAGAAGGGAATTGTAAAGTTTGAGATATAAAAAGCAGAGATGGTCTTAATGGCTGCAAGGTTGCTAGAGTATATGAATTGTCTTTTGATGCTGTAACAAGTTTAATGGCTTAAGCCACACAAATTTATCATCTTCCAGGTCTGCAGATCAGAATCCCAACACTGGTCCTACAGGGCTAAAATCGAGGCATGCGAGGCTGTGTTCCTTCTAGCTGTGAGTAATAACTCTTCTTCAGAGCCTCCTGGGGCGAATCTGTTTCTTCGCGTTTTCCAGCTTCTAGAGCCCCCTGCCTTCCTCATGGTCCTTCTTCCAACCTCACAGTCAGCAACAGTGGGTCAAATCCTCCTCATATCACACCACTCCGACCTTCTCTGCTGTCTCCCTCTGCCACTTTTAAAGATTCTTATGATTATATTGGGTATACCCAGATAATCCAGAATGATCTCCCTACTTTAAAATCAGCTAATTAGCAACCTTGATTCCATCTGCTACTTTAATTTCCATTTGCTATGTAATGTGATATGTTTATAGGTTTCAGGGATTAGCATGTGGCTATCTTGGGTGGAGGCATTATTTTTAATATTTTACAGAAGATACTAGAAAATCCCAATCCAAGCTAGCTTAAGCAAACAAGGCTTTTTATTGGAAAGATGTTATAATAACACAACACCTTAAGGGCAGCCCAGCCTCGGGAACAGAGTCAATCCAGAAATCCCTCTTTCGCAGTCTCTACTTCACCACACATCAGCAGGTGATGTCTTCTACTGAAGACTGGCTTCTTTTATCCTCAGTCCACATATCAGAAGAATATGGCTGCCAGCAGTTCTTTGAATTTTATACCTTACATTCCAGGCACCAAGAAAAGAAGCTTACTTTTCCTCTACTCTCTTCCAGGTCCAAGATACCAAAGAAGACATTACTTGGCCCACGTTGAGCCAAGGTCCTACATCATCTTAGATGGAGGTTCAAAAGGCTGACATTTATAACCATGGAAATAGGGTAGGGGTGAGATAAACAATTCCTCCCCCTCCCCCAACAAAAAAGATGAGGAGTGGTGATGAGCAAACAAATCAATAGAGATCTACTACATGGAGTCAGACATCTTCCTTGTGATTGAGGACCACAGATCAAAGGAAGACAGAAGAATGCACATATTTCAACACAATGGGGTGTGCATGATCATCAAGGCTTGCACAAAATGCTATGGAGACTCAGGGTTCCCTTCCAGCAGCAGAGCTCAATGAGGCTAAAATGCAAGATGAGGCAAAGGAAGCAGCCTGAGATGAAGCTGGAAAGAAAGAGTGGGAAACAGATTGTGGCCAAGTCTTCAACAACAAGCTAGGGTGTTTCTTTTAAAATAGATGCCTGGCAATAGATCCACCTTGTGTTTCAGAAGGATCATCCCAGGGGTTAAAGCAAGAATTGACAGTTGCTAAGCAGAGCAATACTCTGTCCAATGGCACAAGTTAGGAAGCTACTACCACAGCCAAGAGGAGAGCCCAGAATTAGGACAAAGTATCTGTATGGAGATGGGAAAGGATTGAGGCATGTTCAGAATGGAATTTTAGAAGACAGAGGAGAGCAGAGTTGGTTAAGAAGGGGAAAATAAGCCTAAGTGGTCCCAAGAGGTGACTTCAGCAGGATTTGGAAGGCTGGCTCAAAACAGGGGCATCCTGCTGATTGGGAAAGAATTAAATCTAAACTGATTTTTTTGTGACTTTCACTCCTTTCCATGGGTGTGTTAGTAAATGTTTAACTACTGGCTAGGGGGAGGGACCAGGGTTGGAGGAATCGTCATCTGTAGAATTTACCAGTGTCTATGGTGTGAATGCTCCTAACTGTGGCCAGTTTCAAACTACTAATGCAAAGTCACTAAATGTAGACTTGGGAAGCCAGTCAGTAGAAGCCAGCTCCAGCACATCCCTGGCTTTTCATTCTTCATGATGATCACCCTTTACAACTACCATGCCCTAATCTATGGAGGACCAGGTCTCTAGAGCCAGCCTTCTTTGGTGGACTTTAGGGGGCCCGTTGTTCACAGCCCTCTCCTGTCCAATCTTCTCCTGTCTTCCTCAGCACCTGAGCATCCAACAACACAGAGGTGGCAAGAGAACACAGTAGGATTTGCAAATGCTTGGTCAAATATTGATAAGAGCAGCTAGTCACTGGATGGATGGTGACTACAGTAGATACAATAGGAGGCAGTGTAGCACAGTGGATAATAACAATGGACTCAGAGGACAGACCACCTGGTTTCAATTCAGCTACTCCACTTCCTGGCTCTTTGGCTTTTGGCCCAGTTATCTAACTACTCTGTGACTCTGATCATAATCTGCAACGGGAATTTTCTAAGATGTTAAGGCATACAAATGCTGCTGCAAGATGGAAGCTTCCTAAAACTGACCTGCAAGGCAATCAATAACAAGGAGTGCCCAAACACATCTCCAAAAAACAAAAGCAAACACCTCTCCAGAAGTCTAAATGGCAGCTGAAGTGTTTTCTCTACTTTCATAAAAAATAATCAAATGTCAGCTTTGTAAATATTTATGATTCCAAGCAGACAGTTCATATTTGAACATCAATTGTTTAAAGATGATTCAAGTGGTTTCTGACAGAAATCTTATATCCTACACATGCCCTGTATGCAATACTTAGAAAACATGCCTTTATTATGTTTTCCAAGATAAGGTCAGAGAGGTAACTAAATGTGATTACGAGGGCCCATCAGGAGCATCATTTATTCTGGTTGTTGCATTTGTAAAGGTTAAAAGCAAAGGAGTTTTATTGGCAGGAGGCCACTGTGACTCTTCTCATTTATAATTAAATATTATTTGGGTTGTAGTGTTTCTGCTTCTGAGATGAATTTCCTCGTAGACCACAACAAGGAAATGAGAGAAAGAACAAAGAAGTCATCACAACTATGTTTGTTACAATTGTCCCAGTAGGATGGGGGGAGCATGCTGCAGTTAAGTTTACAGACTTCTGC